>NC_071523.1:7500000-8750000 GCF_027887155.1 Malaclemys terrapin pileata
AAAGGGGATAGAGAATAAGAAGGAGAATATCTTATTGCCCTTATATAAATCCGTGGTACCCCCACATCTTGAATACTGCGTACAGATGTGGTCTCATCTCAAAAAAGATATACTGGCATTCGAAAAGGTTCAGAAAAGGGCAACTAAAATGATTACGGGTTTGGAATGGGGCCCATATGAGGAGAGATTAAAGAGGCTAGGACTTTTGAGCTTGGAAAAGAGGATACTAAGGGGGGATATGATAGAGATCTATAAAATCATGAGTGGTGTGGAGAAAGTGAATAAGGAAAAGTTATTTACTAATTCCCATAATATAAGAACTAGGGGCCACCAAATGAAATTAATGGACAGCAGGTTTAAAACAAATAAAAGGAAGTTCTTCTTTGCACAGCACACAGTCAACTTGTGGAACTCCTTGCCTGAGGAGGTTGTGAAGGCTAGGAATATAACAGGGTTTAAAAGAGAACTGGATACATTCGTGGAGGTTAAGTCCATTAATGGCTATTAGCCAGGATGGGTAAGGAATGGTGTCTCTAGCCTCAGTTTGTCAGAGGGTGGAGATGGATGGCAGGAGAGATCTCACTTGATCATTACCTGTTATAATCACTCCCTCTGGGGCACCTGGCATTGGTCACTGTTGGTAGACAGGATACTGGGCTGGATGGACCTTTGGTCTGACCCAGTACGGCCATTCTTATGTTCTTATGATCTTTAATCTGGGCCTGGGTTAGGTCAGATACGCTAAAGTTCTCCGGGTGGAAGAAACACACACATTATCCTCTTCACAATCCGCTTTACACAGTATTCAGGACAAAGTTAGCCAAGCAGAGGGATCTATTCTCCATGTGCTTGGATAGCGTTAGTTCATTTTTTATCCTGGATTCCTTGCTTGGAGCTAGTTGTTGGCTTAGAGATCCCAATATACCCTTTTTGGGGAGTTAGCTCCCCCTTCCCCAGAGTCGTCCACGACCCCCATGTAACGTGCTTTCAAAACAGGCTCTCTACTTCTTCTTCTTCTTTTTTTTTTGGCTAACTTTGTCACTGCACCAGCACGCCTCAGAGTGTCAGCTTGACATAATATGTAACAGTAATTAAGAAATAAGCCTCTTGCCCGGTTTCACAGCAATCATTTAGCTAAGTAACTACCATGGTCCAGTGCCTCAAAAATCACCATTAGCCCACGCCACTTATGGCCATAAAATTTCTTGTTTTCTGCTTTTCATCGGCCTCACCCTGGAATCTTCGTTTTGCTTTATTTATACATTTGCACTCAAACAATGGCAATAAACCCATTCCCAGAGTGTTGCAAATCAGAAATTTGTCCACATTTTTTCCACCACCTTCCTGGGTGAAGCTGCCTTTTTGCTTGGGAACGGTGGTGGCTGGAGCCAGCAGGGAGAGGGGGCAGGGTGTCGCATGTAGATTGATCGGTGCTGTTGGAAGTTGTGGGGATGGGGCAGAGAGGGGGAGCTGGAGGAATCTGGCATGAAAAGGCAGTTTGTGGCGACAGGAGTTTCTTTTGAAAGATGTGATTGAATCAGACCTGAGGGGGGAAGAAAAGGCTGCTGCCTGTGTTGTGTTTTATCTGCGTTTTTTCTCCTCCCACCGCCAAGAGAGAAGTTGGATGTTGGGTTGTTTTGATTTGCCTTTTTTTTTTTTTTTTTTTTTTAATGTTTAAACTTGAAGAAAATCTACAATAGGTCCTGCCTGCAGGAGCAAAATCCTGACGTCTTCATTCAGTGCTTACAAGCCCTTGGGCCAGATCTTCAGCTGGCATAAACCAGCAGAGCACTGCCAGTTTCAATGGAGCTCTGTTGATTTACACCAGCTCTTTGATGGCCACTTCGCCTTGGTAAAGGATGAGTAAGGAGCTGTCCAACAATTAACTCCATGGGTTCGATCCTGATGCACTTACACAGAGGAGTCCTCTGATGTCAGTGGAATGACGTGTGGGGCAAAGTACTCACTATAAATAATCTAGCTAAGGTCCTGATGTGGTCTCCATTACTGTAGTACCTGAGTACCTCCCGTTCTTGAATGTACGTATCATCACAACACCCCCATGAGGCAGGGCAAGGCTATTCTCATTGTACAGATGGGGAACTGAGGCACAGAGAGGCCAAGTGACTTTACAGGGAGATGCTGGTGGAGCAGGGAACAGAACCTTCTTCTTCCAAAGCCCAGACTAGTGTCCTAATCACTAGACCGTCCTTCCTCTCTGAGTAGTCTGGTGTAGTCCCGAGTGAAAAGCCTTTTGTAGGGCCAAATCCCGAGGTCCTTACTCAAATCTTGCTGAGTTTTTACTCAGGCAAACTCCCATTGGAGACTATGGAGTCACTGCAGATTTACACGGCAGTGAGGTCAGAATAGCTTTCAGCAAATGCCTTGGCCTTCGGCACATTAGGCTTCAATGTGCATTTTGTCAGAATCAGGAGAACTCAGGCGGACAGAGCAAGGACTTCAGGGTTTGGCGCTTCATGGACTAGAAAGGCCCAAATGGCTTCAGTGCTCCAGCTCTGGGGCATTTTAAGACTGGACAAAGTGCTAGGACATATACTGGGCTATCCTTTTCTATGCAGAACTTCCCTCTGAGGGGAACCCTCTTGCACTGACTGAGATATGGATGAGATGCCCGACCAGGTCTTTACTGTTCCCCTGATTGCTTCTCCCTCCCCAGCCTTCAGTCTATCCAAAACCTTGCTGTGGAAATGATCTTCCTCTCCCATCACCGCCTTCCTCCGATCCCTTCACTGCATTCCCTTGCCTCTTGCAGCATCAGATTCCAGCTCCCCGTCTTCCCCTACAAGGCCCCAACTCCATATTCCCTCTGCCCATCCCTCTTACTCCCTGCACTGCACCCAATATTCTTTCCCTACTGTTTTTCATCTCTTCACCTGCCCTTCATGCTGTCCCATACATTTGGAGCAGTGTCCCTGACCTCCCCAGCAAATGTCATCACACTTACTTGACATTCCTCCTTTAAATGGCTTTCTTCCAGGAGCCCTTCCTGCCTTGTTCTGCACTCCAGCATCCTCTCCACTCCCTTCTTTCCTTCAGTGGTTGTCACCTATTTTATCTGTAGTTTGCTTTGTGTGTCATAGGACCCAATCCTGCAAACACTGATACAAAACACTTGGCAGGATTGGGTCCTTAGACTCTTGGCTGAGCAACTCAGGGAACGTGTCTTAGTCTACGGGCCGAATTCTGATCTCAGGAATGATCCAGAGTAAATCCCGAGTAACTGCACAGACTGTAATGGAGGAGAAGTGAGATCCAAATTTGGCTTTGTGTGTGTGTAAATTCATGGTGCTGTCTCAAGCCTCCATCTTGCAAGCTGATCCTTGTGGCTGGAGTCCCACTGAAGCCAATGGGATTCTGCGTACAGGCAGGGTTCCATCCCCTTGGATCAGATTGCAGGATCGGGGCCTCAATAATAACTAATTCTATCACAATATTGTCTATGAATCCATTGTCAGACGCCATTCCGGTTGCACTGAAACTCTGTTACGTGGGCAGTTGTTTTGTAAAATAACAACTTTGCTAGAGTTAGGCTTTGTGCGTGTCATATATAGTATATTTATCTGATTTTCCTAAGGCAAAACAAAAATAATTTCTTTCATATTCAGACTCAAAAAGTCCTTGGATTTCAACATAGACAGGTGGATGGATGGATGGATAGATAGAAATAGCTGGATATGATCTCTAAGAAGGCCACTCTGCCAGGGAAACCTTTGCAGCAGTGAAAGTGAAACACGCAATTGGTAAGCAATTTGGGGGAGGAAATCTGACTTCAGTGGCCTCAGGATTTCGACCCATACATTTGTACTGCACCTAGCACTGTGCAACCTTATCCTGCTCAGGCTCCCTACGTGATTTACTAAGTACTCCTTCCTCCCCAATCTGAAACAGGATAAAGTTATTATTTTTTAAATTATTTTCAAATGAAAACTTTGTTAAACGATAGTCGCTCCTGTGAGACAAAGTATTAGCCCCATTCTCCACACCAGGAAAGTTACTTACCAAGTTCATATTAGCAGTCAGTAGAAAGCATCAGGAATGGAACCCAGGAGTCCTGGCTCCTAAGTCACTTGCTTTAACCGCTAGACTGTCTCTCCCACATCACCTGTGTTGACTGGAGCACAAACTTTTCTCTTAACTTTGCATCTGAGCTGTTTGGGTCTGTCTGTCTTTCTGTTGTCCCTGTATTTCTGCCTGCTCCATGCTGTGGCCCAGTTTCAAGGGGCACTCGTTGATTATGTTTCATTAGTCATACTAGGTTCTGCTTCAGGACAAGACCAAACACCAATTCTCTGGTCCTGCTTCCCTGAAGTTGCCCGGAGATTTGCCGTTGGTTTCAACGGAAGCAGCATGAGGCCCAAAGGTAGAAACGATTAGTCATGCACAGGGGCTGCGGGGGTTAGAACCTTCCCGCTCTAGGCCAGGGACAAAGCTCAGGGCACCCGCTCTGTTGCTTCTCCTGCCCACAGCTGTAGGCCCAGCAACCCCCCCTTTCCATGGCCCCCTGGAACAAACAACTGCAGTGCAATCTCCATAGAATTTTGGGCCGTGGTGTCCCACCAAAAGGGGGCAGTAGTGAGTACAAACGCACACCCATCCACCTGGCAGGACAATATTGTGTACGTACATGGAATAAATACAGGCTGTCCGAGCAGATTCCTAGGTCAATAAGGACAATATCAGGGATCCTCCAGGCAAATGCAAGTGTAGCCTTCTCATTCCACCATTGTCCCCCTCCCCCTATATTAAAACGGTACCACAGGGTCCTGTAACAATGGTTGTTACCACCGCATTTTCATGTTACTACAGTATTCTCCCAACACACACACACACACACACACACACACACACACACACCCACCCCTCTTCCAAGAAAAACAAACCCCACGCAAGCCAGCTCCTGCTCCTGTCTGAATGTTTGGCAGGTGTACAACAAACTTACACGCGTCTGATTAGCAGCAGATCCATAGAGAGGGCGGGGCTGAGCGGGGGAGAGTGACTCCAAGAAACATAATAGAAACGGCCCAGCTGAGTTGCTGTTGGGTTCGTTTCAAAGGAAACTCTCCACTGGGCCTTGTCTGTTGTCGAGCTCCATCACTTTGTTACCTAGGCTTCCTGCAGCCCCCAGGCGGAGAAGGGAGGGGGAGAAACAGGGAGCCGTGGGAGGCAGTTTTCCCCAGGCATACGGTCCATGCACATAAGTACATTTATACGTCAGCGGGTGTCAATCAGCGTCGCTCCATTGACTCACACTTGCACATGCTAGGGATCTGGCCCATCGACTTCAAGGGAGCGATGCTGATTTATACCAGATGAGGATGTGGCCCATTGACCGATGGAGCAATGGCTGTTTGCACCAGCTGAGGGTCTGGCCCTGATTGCCTTTCTTCATCCTTCCCTCGTTTTTACCTTGAGATTCAAGTCTGGCCATGCAAGCACGGCACTTGCCTTCAATTGGCCTGATCCCCTCTCCTCCATCCACTGGCAGATCTGCTGGTGAAAGAACAACCTCACCCTCCCTTGCCCATCATCCATCCACTGAACGATCCACCCATCAGTGAATCCCGTGCATCTCATTTCTCCACTGGGGTCTTCTCACTTCCCTGGCTTTACAGACCACCTGGGCACATGGCCTCAGACTGAGGCTTTTTAACTTCCCCAGCGTCCTGGTGTTCAGTCCTACCTTTGCTTTCATTAACTCTCAAGAGATGCCCTGGCACGCCCAGCCCACAAGCCGCTGTAGTGCAGAGCCAGTTATCTCCATGCCATGGCGGGATTCGTGGGAACAAAAGGGAGTGGTGTATATGCCACTTCACCTGGCACTCGGAGGGGCTAAAGAGCTCAAACAGCAAGAAGAAATACCCCATTCAGAAACCAGTGCGACTTTAGTACAAGCCTTTTCTTCGATTGCCCCTTTCCTGTGTCCCTCCTTCCACTTCCCTTCCTATCTTCTCCCTCATGAACCACCAGAGCATCAGCATCGCTTGATGTCTTACCTCCCTCATGGCACAATCACATGCCTGTCAGAAAGGGGTCTGTCTGGGACAGGATCTCAAGATGTGTCACCAGCCCAAACAGAAACTCAGACTCCATTTCAGTCTTTTAAGCAGTCTCTCGTGGTTTCAGATGGAGGTTGAGTGGCTCCAGAGATCATCCATGCCAACATAAGTGTAAGGATGATTGCATGGAATAGACAAGATTATCCTTTACTAATTATGATGCCAGCATATAAACTGTGATCCTTACTTTGCCTTGCACAAACCATGCTTATCCTGGCACTTTTGCTAGTATGGACAGCAAATCAGTATGGACAACAGATACATCTGTTGCTCTGTTCCAAAACCAGTTGGCCAACTGGAACCATAGGGACTAGATGAAAATGTTCAACTAGAATATCCACTCACATGCACCAAGTTGGGACTGTTTGCACCCTCGGGAAAGTGCTTGGAATGGAAGGCCAATTTTAAATTAAAAGAATGTCCTAGACTGCTTCAGCAGGAGGACAGGTCACCGGTATACTTAAGCTAACATCTCAGCATAGCCAGCCAGCCAGAGGTAGGTAGAAGTGATGGCCTTTCTTCTGCCATTGGTCATATTATGAATATAAAAGGAAAACCAATGCAGAATCTGGGTGAATGACCTGACTTGGATAAAATATAATCCCCTCCTCCGAACCTTTGGTTTCAATGACAGAATCTTGTTTGGAGGTTGTGAAATGTCCAGATCCCACTTTCTGGGCGGATTGGGGGAAATGGAGGGGTTTTCTGACATTGCAAGGGCTAGAAAGCTCACCGTCAATGCTGTTCTAGTGAGATTTTCCAGCCTGGTTGCTCAAACCCAAGAAGCGCTAACAAGCATCCATCAAAGCTTTTAGATCCTTATCCAAATGCAACCTGCACTCTGGATAACATGTTTTTTTCTTAGAAAGAAGAGATACAAATCTGCAGGGCCTAAGCCAGCCATGAACTGATGCGGGGTGGAGGGAGCAGGTTGAGACGACTCTTCCTTCCCTTCCGAAAAGAGGTTATGGTTTAATTGTCCACTCTTCCACTTTCTTCTGAAGCATCTAGTCCTGGTGTCTGCCTGAGAAAGGATACTGCACCAGATGGACCATTGATCTGACCCGATATGGCCATTTCTATTTGAACACATCCAATCTGGCACTCAGGCTTGGTGGTTTGCCTAAACAGGGATCATCTACCAGCCCCTGGAAAGAACTTGTCCAGAAAGAAAGGCACACTCTGTTCATGGCTTATTTCCAAGAACATAGAAATCTTTGGGGAACTTTTATGCCCAGATCCCCAGAGAATGGGGTGTGTATGTATCTGAAATCTGTGAACTTGTATTTCTCTTTTCTAATCTCCTTAGCTCTGATACTCTAACACTTTATACCGGTGCCAGGAGGTACAAGGAAGCAAGTCTGTCACCCGAGACAGAGTTGTACGCATTAGCTTTCTGTAAGAGTAATGCTAACGTTCTCAGTCCTCCAGCCAGCAGAGGGAGACACTGTGCAGCTGTGTGAAATAGTCACACTCAAAAATCCTTGAAATCTGAGGTGTTTTGAATGTGCTGAGATTTTGAAAAAGAAAAGGCCAGATTTAACCAAAATCCAGTGACATTTTATAGCTCTTTGCTTGCAAATAGGATTGCGTTGGACTAATAAGAAAAAGAGAGTTTTCAATCCCAATATCACTTTTTCTGAGCTTAAACATTCTTAGTTTTTGAAATTTTCGCAGAGGAAAATTAATGTTTGCCCCGAAAACTCCACCCATGTTAAGTTTCTGGAAGCAAAGACTGATTTTTGTGAAAGAAATCTTGACATTTTCCAGGCATGAAATCAACCAAAATAACATTGTGAACATTTTTTGCGGGGGCGGGGGGGATCACACTTTCACACAGTCCTAAGTGCCTGTAACTGATAAACATTAAAGCAGGTCTGATTTCCTCCGGTAAAGAGCAGAGAGCGGTGCAGCTCATACATTGCTAGCTAGGATCTGCTCTGGGCAGTGGTTATGAACTCATTAAGTTAAACTGTGGGTGAAAGTCGTTGGCTCGGCTCTCGAAAGGTGCTCTGTGTGGGTGTAGGGCTCTGACTGCACGCTGCTGGCAGAATCAGGAGACTGTAGGCGGCTGGGGGCAGGGTCTACGTCGTCTTATGTGTTTCCACAGCATTTAGCACAGGGGTGGCCAACCTGAGCCTGAGAAGGAGCCAGAATTTATCAATGTACATTGCAAAAGAGCTACAATAATACGTCAGCAGCTTCCCATTACCCCCCCCCACACACACACACACACACGCCTCCCGTCCACCGGCAGCCCCGCCAATCAGCGTCTTCCCCTCCCTCCTCGCACCTCCCGATCAGTTGTTTCGTGGTGTGCAGGAGGCTCTGGGGGGGGGGAGGGAGAGGAGCGAGGGCACGGCAGGTTTAGGGGAGGGGGCAGGAGGGGGTGGAGTGGGGGCAAGGCCTGGGGTAGAGCCAGGGGTTGAGCAGTGAGCCCCCCCCCCCCCCCCCCGGCACATTGGAACGTTGGCGCCTGTAGCTTCAGCCCCGGAGTTGGTGCCTGTACAAGGAGCCACATATAACGTCTGAAGAGCCGCATGTGGCTCCGGAGCCACAGGTTGGCCACCCCTGATCTAGCACCACAGAGCTCCCTAGGATTGACTGCAATGTAAATGTTTAATAATAATAGTTGATAGGGGTTGGTTTACATAGGCACAAATAGGAGGGAGTCCCCTTACTCCAGCTGACTTCCCATGGGAGTTGGGTGCCTTTGGAAATCACCCCTATGAATATCAGTGTCCTTTGTAGATCACAGAGGGAGACAGTGCAGTGGGCTGTGTCTTCAAAGGCATGTCTACACTGCATCATAAACCTGGGTCTGTGGGGCCTGGGCTTGTGGACATGGTGTTTCCAAGCCTGGGTTTCAGCGTCCACACTGCATTGTAAGGCTGGGTTCACAGCTGGTGAACCGAGGTCTCAGAGCCGTGCTAACACGTCCATGCTGCACCGCGCAGCCCTTCTGATGTGGGTCTGTGTATTGAGCTGCGTCCGCACTGAAAAATGACAGGGTTTGGATCTGAGTCACAGCGGGACTCGGGGTCTGACACCGCCTAACCCCCCCCCCCACACACACACAGCAGGGTCCTAGACCCAGGTTCTGAGTGCTTGCTGACCCAAGTCAGGCTGATTTGAGTGTGGATGGGAGAGGGACTAGGATGCAAACCTGAATCAGAACCTGGGCTTAATGGGCAGTGTAGACATATCTACAGCGACCCAATGGTGGCATCCACCAGGAAGTGCGGGGTTTGTTGGAACCCCATGGGTTGTGCCTCTGTGTCAGCTGTCCCCATGGGGACAATACAGACAGACGAAATATGGATGAAAAGGGAGTGGAAAATTCCGGTGGAGCAAGAGCCAGAAGCATTGCACTGAAGAGCATATCCATGACAATGAGCTGACAAGTCTCCCCCCGGTTCCCACTGTGTTACTAAAGCCAGTTGGAAATATCTGGTGCTGGGCTCCCTGGCAAGGTTCTAAACGAGTAGAAGAACACCATTCTGAGCAGTGTCCATGGGACCCCAAGCAGCCCTGCCATCCCCAGAACAGGGTCCACTCACACTGTCGCCAGTCGCATCCCGATGACTGAATATCTCCACGGGGTTTCTCTCTGAATCAACTGCACTTCTAGGGTTAAAATTAAACCCAGAGGGTGTGGTCCAACCCTTTCACTCGTGATTGGCTAAAGCTCTCCGTCTAAGTTTGCTGCCCCCACTTCAAAAGATTTCACTGGGAGGTTCATTTATTTAGATGCATGGAGAAGGCTGTTTGTCGTTTAAATTAAGACACTGAAAAATGCTGCTGATATAAGGTGCTTTCTTCATGTCGCAGTGGGTGAAAATTAGTGACTGGTGGTGAGCATCCAAAAATTCAGAGGTTTGGTCCAGGTAAAGATCCAAACGTACTTACATTTTTGATCATCCCTCAGACCAAACCGATGACGAGGTTCAAACTTTGTTAGATGAAATTCTGATGCTTCGTCTGGTGTTGGGGAGGGTGGTGTGCCTTGCTGACAGCTCTGGGGCTATCTTGCGAACGTATGCAGCCCTTCATCTTGTGCACAGTGGGTTTTCGAAGCCTGGAGGGAAATATTACAATACAAGTGGCAGATTTTTAAGAGTGAGGGTAATTCACCATTGGAACAACTTACGTATGGGTGTGGTTGCTTCCTTGTCATTTGAAGTGTTGAAATCAAGATTGGATGCCTTTCTATAAGGCATGTGCTAGCTCAACCAGAACTTGGGCTTGATTCAGGGTAAGGTTCTCTGGGTCATGCATGAGGTCAGACTAGATCATTATAATGGTCCTTTCTGGCCATAACCTCTATGAAGAGAGGTCCATGGGTCAGACGCTGGCTTGGCTTGGGAGTCAGAAGACCCAAGATCTGTTCCCAGTTCTGCCACGGATCTGCTGCATGATCTTTGGCAATTTACCTCACCTCTCTGTTTCCTGTCCTACTCTTTGCCCCCCTTGTCTGTTTAGATAGCATACAATACCTACCGCAATGGTTGTGGACTTTAGGGACTACTAGAATATAGATAAGAATAAATGTATAAATGTTGAAACACAGAGATTCAGGAAGATGAAGACGACCAGAGTTAAACCAACATAATAGAAACTCCAGGAAAGGTTTAAGTTCCGTTAAAGTAAGTTCTTAATTTATCCAAACCTGCTGTCCCCATCCCAAGAGAAAATATCCAGAATCTCATCAGGGAGTAGCTGAAATTATCTACGAACTGGAAAGAGGTGAACATCTAAAGGTTCCTGAAACAACCAAAGATTTAGATGCTTCTTTGGTTAGAAATAGAGATGAGTGAAGGGACTTAGTTTTCTCATTGCTTGGGTTGGTTTGGATGCAAGTAACATTTCACCTGCACCCTCAAAGGTCAGGGGTGATTACGGTCTGGGCTTATCACTAGCTGGAAACCTATGGAGCACAAAGGTTTTCTCGTGGAATTTTGTGCACTCGCTGTCTCTGTTCAGGCTGGAAAGAGAACTGGCATGAGAACTGCCTTTCTCATGCTGTTTCTGGTCCCAATAGGATCTTAAAGGAAGTTTGGTTTGGGTTTGTGGCTGAGGCTTGTAATGAGGGGAGATTTCTTCTTCTTTTATCCACGCATCCCTATTCTTCATCTGTTTCCTTGTCTAACTGCAGGTGCCTGTCTGTCTATCCCTGCATCTAACCAACTAGGTGTACCTAGGCACCCATCAACATACTCTCCTGATTGTGAGGAATTACCTTGTGTCATAGAGAAGAGCACCAATGTTAGCTATGGTTTCATGAGCCACAGAGAACAATAAGCAGCACACCGGACCAAAAACACAAATACTCTCATTCCAGGTGCATAAGTAGCTGTGGAAGGGATGATCAATAGTGAAGGAATCAGTGCTTGATGCTACAGATCTTGCTAACCACCACCTAGGGTCTCACCTCCCTTTTCTAAGGAAGCTAATTCAGAAGCGAGCACAAACCAGTCTCCAACCAGTGTTTCAGGCCAGGGCAAAGGACCAGTTGTTCAGGTGGATGATGTCCGTCTGTCCATAGAAAAGGGTCAGCATGTAGACATCACCTTGCTTGTTGGCGTCCCGCACTGGCTCCCCCATTAAACAGAGTCCAGCTTGAGGTCCCCCATGGAATCGGCTCTGGCTCCCCAATTGCCCCACTCCTCATACCATGATCCCTTGTGGCAGCTGTGTGCCCCTGGAGGCACGACAGAAATGACACCTGCTGAAACTCTCCTTTTTCAACTGCATTTTGCTTTTGAACTCAGAGCTGGGAGCAATTGTGAGGACACGTAACCCAATTCACCAAGACTAAAGGGAGCGTTCATGCCGCTTCCCGTAGCCACTGAGTTCAGCCCAGCGCCACACCCTGCAGTTCCATTAGGCTGCCTCAGGGCGGTTCACTGAGCCTATACGTTTTTCCCAGAGGGCCCCATCTTGCATTCCAGGAACTAAGCTTTCAGTTCAAGGCAAAAATTCTTATGGGCACAAAGATAAACCTTCCAAAGATGAGCTGAGCAAAAACTGATGTAGTAAGGTCTGCTGGAATCTGCAGACAGCCTGACACAAAGGTTCTGCCAACTGTGACTTGCCCCTCGTCATCTCAATTGGGCGTGTTAACTCTGGAACCTAATGACGTGATTTAACATGTCAGAAATGTAAACTATTTCTCTGTTGATCCAAACGTCTATGAAAGAAGAGAGGTGATCATTTTACAAAGGTCTGCACAGTCTTCTGGGAGTGACATTTTGTTTAGACACCATGAGGGCCGAGTCATCTCTCTGCCTCAGTTCCTCATCAGCAAAATACAGATCATAGCTCTTCCTTTCTCCTACCACCCTTTGCCTGTCTTGTCTATTTACACTGAAAGCTCTTTGAGGCAGGGATTGTCTCTTATTATGCGGGTGTACAGTGCCTAGCGCAATGAAGTCTCTAGGCACTCCCATCAAATAAATAATTTAGGGGAGAGATGGCCCTTCTACTCCTTGTGGGGACAAAGCTTCAGGGCTCCCTCCCCTGGCCAGACCACGCAGTACTGTCATGCCACTGCAGCCTTCATGTATCTTCCTTGGACTAATCCGATTCTGTCTGCCATGTCTTGTCCAGTCTGGTGACTCCTTTGCACCTGTTGTCTTGGGGGCCCTATGGCGGAGGATAAAAGCAAACACTCATTGACCCATTTAGCTGGGCAGCAGGAAATGTATTTTTGGGTCGTCTTGCCCCCCAAATCTCTGCTAAGCACCCCCTTGATCTTCGTCCTCCTCTCTTCTCCCTCCTCTCCCTCCCCCCCGTCCCGCTCCACCCCAAGCTTCTTTCCAGGCCGCTCAGGGTTTTAATATTCAGGCCGTACCTTCCACATGAGCTGCGCTGAAGAGTTGACATGCCGGAGTTTATTGATATCACATCGGGCTGCACAGGGCTGTCAACAGCACATTCAGGCTCTAACGGCCCCCTAAGGTGCCGGCTCTGGCAGCTCTAAAGGAATCTGCACAAAAACGCCTTTTCGTTTTGTCCAAGGTGAGACAATGCGATCGGGGCTCTGCACCAGATGACAGGGCTGAGAAAGGGCCCAGCAACGCAGGGATATCTTGCTTTCTTTTCGCTCCTTCATTCAATCCTTCTTTCTGTCACTTTCATTCTCTCCTCCTGGGATTTTTCTTTCTCCTCTTTCTTCTCCCAGCTCGGCTGAGAGGAGAGCGGCAGAGACAGGCCGAGCGATTCAATTGCAGGCGAATGTCACAGTCCGGCTTCTCAAGGCGTTTTTAATGGCAGTGGAGGTGCCGTTGGCCAACGTGATGAGGGATTCCTGAGGGCACCCTCTGCCTGGTGTTTGGCTAGTGGCCCCTTTTTTCTCCCAGAGTTCTCTACGCTCACGTCACTGTTGCTTTTTCCAAAGGACTAAAATTAACGTAAAGCATGGGGGGAGGATAGATACAGAGGGGGGAGAGGCAGAAAGAGGAGGGGGCAAACCATAGCGCAGAGAGAGTGAGGGAGAGAGAAAGGGGGGAGACAGAAAAGGAGAGGAAGAGAAAGAGAAAGTGGAGGGAGCAGAGAGAGAAAAGACGCAGAGAAAGAGGGATAGATACAGATGGACAAAGAAGATGGAAGGTAGAGAAAGCAAAACAGACAGAAGTAAGTGTGTCCTCCATGGTTGCATCAACCTGTGCTGCGTTACTTTGCTGTCCAGCGGCCCGGGACACAGAAAGGACAAACGAGCTGAACCATAGAAAATCCCCCCTCTCCACTCTGCTCACCCCGCCTGGCTTCAGACAGGCAGCCTGACGCCCAGATAAATGAACCAAGGCCTGCAGGCAGCAGGAGGAACCCATTTTTCACATGTGGTTAATTGGTCTCCAGCATCTTGTTTTTGCT
The DNA here is from genome assembly GCF_027887155.1 of Malaclemys terrapin pileata. Lineage (NCBI taxonomy): Eukaryota > Metazoa > Chordata > Testudines > Emydidae > Malaclemys > Malaclemys terrapin. The sequence continues at coordinate 7,513,953 of NC_071523.1, forward strand.
GGCTGGTTCTTCAGGAGTGGAAAAGGTTGATGAGGTTTAAATTGATGCATCTTTGGTGCAAGAGATTTATACTGAAAGGTCTGATCTATCCATCCAGGGAGGCCCAGGGCTGGAATAGCAGGGTGCTGAAGGACAGGAGTGAGGGGCATTGGCAGAGGTGTAGAGAGGGCTCAGGACTGACCCAGAAGGGGCTCATTGCAGGTCAGGATGGAGGTGTGATGACAGAGCTGTGTGAGGAGCCCAGGATGGGAAGAGGGCAGCTGCAGTCAGGAGAGAGGTGCATTGGGAGAGCTTTTGGAAAGCCCGAGACTGGAATAGCAGGGGATGCTGTAAGTCAAGTCTGAGGTAACTCAACAGAATTATATTGGGCCCAGGACTGGAAGAGCAAAAGTGAGGCGCATTGGACGATCTGTTGGCATGAGTTGTGTGGGATAGAAGGGGTCTAGGCAGTTTGGGATGGGGCCATCGGCAGATCTGGGGAGGGAGTGTTTCAAGACTGGAATAGCAAAGGTGCTGCAAGTAGGACTAAGGTGCATTATCAGGTGAGGGGCTCGGGGCTGGAGCAGAGCTGAGGTGCATTGGCAAGGCTTCATGAGCTGGGGATGGGAATGAATGGGACTCTCCAATGAAGGGGCCTTGCCAGCACCTGGCTGGGATGATTAGGAAGGAGTGGGAAGCGGGGGGGATTTTCCTGATATATCCATGTGGGACGGGACATGGGGACTCATCACAACTGATGCAAAACAAGCCCCCTCTGATATTATCTTAGACTGCGTGAATGGTGAGGAGGGTCGGCGATGGCGCTTTGCACTTAACAATGCAGAGGAAAGGGGCAATTTATCGTTATTATTTATGTAGCCCTGCGAAGTCGGAATGTGTGTTACGCACACGCTCCCCATCCCCAAGGCGAGAGGCAGCGTGGTCTAAAGGGCAGGTCCTGGACTGAGGGTTAGGAGGTGGGAGGTCTATTCCCTGCTGTGTGCCTTTGGGCAAGTCACTTAGCCTAGTGGGGCCCCTTCTGTCTGCCTGTCTTGGCTCTTTGGGACAGGGGCTACGTATGTAGCACTGCCCTGCACAATGGAGGTCCCGATCTTGGTTGAGGCTTCCAGATGCCTGCAGTTTAAATATATCCCCAAGTTCTTTTGCAAACATGGTTCAGTAAAGCACCTGAACTGCCCCTGTGAGGCCGGGTGGGGCATGTTATTACCCCTCTTTTATACATGGGGAGACTGAGGCCCAGAGAGGTAATTGTGGGCCAACCTTTTCAAACCGGGGTGCCTGCAGTGAGGCCCTTAAATGGGAGCAACCTGCTTTTCAAAGGCACTGAGTGACTGCGGCGCGTGGTTTGTGGGCAATCCCGCTTCTGAAAACCAGGTCACTCATACTCAGGTGTCTAACTCTAAGCACCTAAGTTGGAGAAGCACAGCCAAAGTGACTTGTTTGAGGTCCCACTGTGGGCCAGTGGCAGGAACCGGGAAGAGAATCTTGAGAAGCAGGAGGGGTCTCTGGAGATTATCTCACGGTACGTTTCCTCCTGTGTTGGCGGTAGGGAACTTCTAGTGCGGCAAAGATTTCCCCAGTTCCTTGAAAATCCAGAGCTGCTTTTTCAAGTAGGCCTCTAGAAATGCCCTTGCCCAATTTTGTGTGTGCGCAAAACCTCCAGGTTTTTGCAACACAAACATGTATGTATTTGCATGTTCAGATGAACATGTGTGCGTGCCGGGCCGACAGCAACACACGAATGAGGGATTTTTGCATGCGTGAGCTTTGCCGCTGTGTTTTGAGGCCAGCCTGATGTCTTGCGTCCACTACATTTTAGCTTTCCAAGGCTAAGCCCACAGCTTTTCTGTATTCGGCAAAGCGCAGTGGGTAAATTGATGGCACAGGATAAATATTTTTGAATAGCGATGGTGATATTGCATCGCTGTTAGAGAAAAATCTAAGCCACATAATTCAGATCTATCTTTCTAACGCACCAACGGTCAGGGGAAAGCGGGGATAAAAGAGTGTCACAATACAGCATTGTGTGGTTACAATGCAACATCACAATGGGATGGCATGATTTTCTCCTATAGGCTAAATAGTTTGCACCTTGCTTGAACCCTCAGACCTTCTGCCTTCTCCCCTCTGTTCGGCAGGTGTGTGTCTTGCTGTGGAGTAGTATTCAATAGAAGCAACTGGCCCTGTTTTTAGGTCATCTACCAGAGACTGCACTGTGTGTGCTGAGTCAGTCAGGGCAGCAACTGCTCCACCGGGGGAAAACCGTCTTGTACCTTTTGGTTTTTTGCCACTGGGGGATTTAACCTGGATTGCTGGTACTACAGGGACTTGGGCTCTGAGACCATGGACTGCTGAGCTCTGCAGGTGGAGGTAGGAGCAGTTTTCTGCTATCTGCTTCGCTGCCTAGTACGGGCCCAATCCATTGAGAGTCTTCCCATTGATTTCAGTGTGGCTGTATTTAGCCCTGAGCGGTGCCTTCTATCCGAGATCAGGCACAGGGAACCTAATGCCAATCAGCTATCTCAGCACAAAGGCCCCTGCCTGGGAGTGGTGCCCTATACGGAACAATAATGGGCCCACCTGTAGAAATGAAGGACAAGAGGGTTGTAAGGAACAATTCTCTGCTCGGTGATAACTGCACCTCTCTAAGGGCTGGGGGAGGGAGAGATACTGCCATGAGCCCATCGTAAGGGGCACTGCTCCAGGCACAAGCCAGGGCTTGAATTGTGACTCAGAGTCCCAGTTCGGTCCCTGCTCCCTCTTGCTCCAGGGGAAGAAAGCTGAACCATCCCGCTACCCGTTTACTTCTCCCACTACATCAGCTCACCTGTGCTGGCAGGTGCTTTGGGGAAGTGGCACTAAGGCTCCGCCCACTCCCCCTCCCTGCCTGCCTGAGTGGAAAGGAAAGTAGTGGCCCCGCCTCTATGCACAGACTGGTGATGCAGATTGCCCACGCAGGGAGTTAAGAGGGAGTATTGGCACCTAAAACACCTCACAATGATCCCTAATACAGTAATTGCTCTTGAATGACCATGAGCTGTAAAAGTGTTGGAGAATTATTTCATCTTTCCTTAATGTTGAAATCCTCCGAGAACCCTAAAAGAAAATCACCCAACTCTTTCCAGCACCCAAATCATGAGCAAACCCGATCTGCCCTGATCCCCGATGGAGGCAGCAGCTCGGGAGCTGGAAGGAACAGAAAAGATCCCGCTCGAGGACCCTGTGCTCGGAGCAGAGCTGTCGGCAGCCGTTCTGACGGGTGTATATGTGCTTGGCCAATCCCTTGCCCGCCACATGCTGTAGTATATCCATAGGGCCAATCTGGTCCCTTGTGTAACTCCAACATCTTCAGCGGGCCGGCGCTAGAGGTGCATTTGTTACGTCATCGTCTGGCCCCAGCGCTACTGGGATTAACCACATTGTACAGCGCCTAGCACACTGACTGGGCTTCCTAGGCACAACCCTGGTACAAATAACAAGAATTAATAAGCCAAACATTGGGTCTATTTAGAGCTGGCCAATTTTAGCATCGCTCAAGGCAAAATTGCAACAGGGTTTTTGTGTGATGATTTTTGCAAGAAAGGCATCTTGTTTTTCAGCCTGCTCTAGTCCCAGTCAACTCAACTGCAAAACAGTATATCTGGCCCAGTATAATGACTAATGCTGCAGTGCAGTTAGACTCAGGCCACTGGGCCACAATGTGGGGTCTGATGTGGCCACTTGGCACGGTACTGTCTTAGGAATGGGGACATAGGGCTGCAGGAGAATCACTCCCGGTGTAGAGGAATCCCCTTGTGATGTAGGCCCAGAGCCTCAAAAATATTTAGGCTCGTGGAACTGAGGAGCCTAAATATTCCTGTGAGAATCTGGCTCATAGCGATTCCTATGCCACCCACCCCTGCTGGTGGTGGAAGGGGTGTGAACAGAGCACAGAAGGTGTAGAGAGAGCAAATTGCGCATGGCTGAGGTGTCCCTACACCCACCTCCAATCTCCAGTTGACATTTCAGCCCCTTGAGGCCATGGCCTAACTTAGAGCACCCTTCAGGTTGCTCTAACTTATGCAGGGGACTGGGCCCAGACCAGAGCAGGCTCAGAATGAAGGATGAGCTTCTGAGATCAGTTGAACAAGGTTACTGCCTAGCTTGTGAGCTCCTGTGGTTGTGCTGCCAACAGAGCACTGCGCACACTGGCGATGGCATCTGCACACACAGATCACCATCAAACCAAAACACACAGTGTAGAACAAAATAAACTACCTGCAATACATTACCCTTCCAGCCATCACCCGCTGCAACCACATCTCTCCCTGACCCCAGTAAGGTTGGAATGTCCCACTGGTCCCGAGGACCATGCGTTCTGCCTCGCTGCTCAAATGGCTTTTCCTGAGTCCGGCCACATCTTCAAAACCAAAGTCCAAGTCGTTGCAATGCCCTCCCCTCTGTGTCCTACCAAGATCCCCTTCCCATGTTGTCGGAGGGCTAAGCACACTGGTCTTCTGTGCCCAGTTCTCTTTTGCCACCCTTTTGGGATAGCGTCAGAGGACCAGAGCCTCTGCTGGTGTAATTTGGCACAGCTCCATTGATTGCAATGGAGCTGCCCTGATTTATGCCAGCTGAGGATCTGGCCCAGAGGCTTGTCCTATGTGTATGAAAAATGATTAAAGGGAATTAACGAGGTGGAGCAGGCCAAGGGTGAGAGCATGAGAGGAACCCCCCCCCAGGTTAAATAATTAGCCCCCTGCCACTCCCTGGCCTCCATCCTCCCCCTGACCTCCATCCTCCTCCTGCAAACTACCTTTGCTGCCCAATTTTGGGAGCCCAGTTGAAGCGAAATGCTGCCGCAGGAGAGGCAGCAAGTGAAGGAGCAGGCAAGTCCTCACGGTCCCTCTCACGCAGCCCTCAGCTGGTTCCTGTGCCTGTCACGAGCACGCAGCTATGAATATTGAAGCGAAAAGGGCCTTTTATGGACTTCACAGATGTGCTGAGGAGTCGGGAAGGGCCCCTTTACCTCGGGGTGCTTTAAAAGGCCAAACAAAAGCCAGAAGAAAGGGGGGGGGTGGGAGGAGGGGAGAGAGGCGAGAACTAGAAAAAAGTTGAAAGAAAAGAAAAGAGACTGGAGTTGATGGATATTCCATCTGTTTATGCTCAGGCTAGTGCAGGGAATTGACAAAGGCTGTCGGAGGCATCGTCTCCCTCTCTCTCGCTTCGTCCCCCTCCCCCACCATCTCTCCCCAAATGTTTTGGATGCTCTGGTTTTGTTCACTGCTCACACGTAACAGAATCTGTTTTCATGACCGGGGGTCTTTCCGTGGGGCACGGCAGCGGGCAGCTGCCCTGCCAAGCACAGATTTCCAGTGGGACTCAATAGGGGTCCTGATGGCTTTTATTTCCTTCACGTTCAGAGAAGTAGATGGATCCAGGACTTGATCCCCATGGACATGCCATGAGCTACACCGATTTATGTCAGCGCAGGAGAGGTTTTGGTCTGTGCACGGCATTGTCCAGGTGAAGTGTTAAGCAGCGCCCTTCTGCATTGCCTGGCATCCCTGAGCCCCTTCTCGGAGTAGCAAACATTTAACTGGTAAAGATCTCTGAATGAATCACTGTCAGTTCTGAAACATATCAATGTGCAAGTGGTTTAGAGATCTAGCCCAAACATAGCTCATGTAATGGGCTTTATGTACATCTCCAAGACAATTGAACCAGGCTAGATGGATGGATAGATAGAGAAGACTGTCTGGTGATAGACAGATAGAGAGATATGGATGAGCAGGACTCCAAAGTAAAGTCCTTGACCAAGTCTTCACTCAACTCCAGTAATAGCAGCAGTGAAAATGCTTTGTGAGGGTGGATCTCCCTCGTTCTATCAAAACGAACATCTCTACAAGCTGGAGTATTGGGTGGTGCTGTTGATGGTCAGGCTTCCTGCTTTCCGTTCCAAAATGCATGCACTGGTCTGTTGCTCCACAGTTCATGAGTCCCATTGTGCAAGACAGTGTGGGACCCCCGAATGCATTGCGGGTGTTGTGAACCAATGTGTATCTGCAACTTCAGCCGCTCGCTTCCACTTGGAATGGAAGGCGTGGAATCCAGCACGCATGACCCCCTGTGCACCTCTTCCCCTGGCGGACCCGTGGGCTGGAGAGAGGCTCCCATTGTCTTTTGGGTCTCAGCATAAAGGAGACGATTACCTTAAAACACAGAGGTGCAGCGGCTTTGAGCTGCTGTTTAGTTTAGGCTGAAAATGTGACCGAAACTGTGCTGCTTGTATCGATCTTAGGTGCTTATATGACCCCCCTGTGCCATACAATCTTTTTAATATATTTATCATCACTCCTTAGAGGTCTGGATTAACTGGGGCACAGAGTGACTAAGTGACTTGCCCAAGGTCCCACAGATGTCTGTGGCAGAGCAAGGAATAGAACTGCCATCTCCTAAGTCCCAAGCTAGTGCCTTAGCCACGGTGCCCTCCTTCCTCTTGTTCAGCAACAGTTGTGTGAACATTTCATGCCAAAGCACCTAATGAAATACACCCCAGTTTGACTTTGTTATGAGCCCACAACATAAGAACACAAAAGCAGCCATATTGGGTCAGACCAAATGGCCCTTTCTTCCAACAGTGGCCAAGGCCAAGTGTCCCAGAGGGAATGAACAGAACAGGGAATCATCAAGTGATCCATTCCCCTGTCACCCAATCCCAGCTTCTGTTTGCAAAGTGGGGCCTGAGTTCTGGTGGAACTGGGGCGGTTTTGCCATGTTTTTACCAGAACCAGGCACAGCGTGGTGATCCAGTCCAAGTCTCACTTTGAATCTTCAGATTTATCATTTCAATTTTAAACTGCAGTGTGAATCCAGGGAATCCGAAATTGGAAAAGAAACTCATCACTTGCTGCAGACCAAAATCTCTGAGTATGGCACGGCTCTAGCTGCATTTAGGTTTGCTGCCTGATCGAACCTGCTGACCCAAACATTAAGAAGGGAGCTCGGAATGACATTTGATTTTCCATTCGCTTCTTTTTCAGGCTATTTAATCTCCAGCTTTCTCTTCTCACTAGCTTCTCCCCTCTCACGCACCCCAATACAATCTTGCACCTTCAGAGAAGGCAAGGGAAATGCCTCCCCGTTCCCACCCCCGTCCTTCTGGAGCATCGGTCTCATTGTTAGTTGTAAAGTCCATAATGGACATTACCTCGATCTGTGCTTTGGTTACAGCTGACCAGTTCAGTGCCTGAATAAAAAAACAAAACCCTCGTCTCCTAAGGCCCCATACTAATGCTGTGCTGAACACTGCGGTCCCCAGCTGAGCTGTAAATGACTTTTTCATTTTCCTAGCCCGGCTACCCAGTCTGTTTGGTATTCAAGGGCACCCCACCATCACTCGGCTTGGACCGAATTACTTGATTAAAACGCATATCAACTATTATGGGATTCAGTTTTCTGCTATCGCTTCACACCACAGCCCCTAAACTATGTTAAACTGTAATATAGTGGAGGAGGGGCGGGGGGAATTGGGAGACAGAGGAGTTTACAGGTTGGGGAGAATGAAGAATCCAAGCTATATTGTGTGCGCCGGTTATTGTTTCTTCGTGGATGGGGCCGGGGGGGAGGAGGGGGAATGCATCTGGAGTTGGAATATCTCTCTGGCTCTCTTTTGAACACACCTGCAGCTAAACAGGTTGGGAGGGGAGAGTGAGGAAGGGTTATTCTGCAGAAATCTTATTTAGTTAAAATCCCACCCTCACATTTAGGGCTTAACACTTCATTGGTCTCAAAGAAGAGAGACTGGGGGGGGGGAAGAGATTTTTATTTTCGCATTTAAAAAAAAATCTCATGGAAATATAATTCTTTTGTGCCTGCAATCCCGCCGCCTCTCTCTTCAACTCACTTTTTAGATGGTCTTGTTTGCATTTTGATGGATTTTGTTTGCTTTCTGCCTGTTCCTACTCCAGAGAGAGGCAGATTCTCTATTCCCAGGGCTGCCCAGCTCTTGCTCAGAGAGAACCATCAATTGTGGTCAGAAAATGGGTACTCTCTGCAAATTAAAACCATACATCTTGCTGTGCCTTATTGATCCTCCCGAATTGCTCCCATCGCCAGTTGAGGGCAGTTGGGGAATCAAAATAGGGATTTTATGACCCCACCCCAGCACGGCTGTCCCCTCTTGGCACTTGGCATCCAAGCTGTGTTTTTTCTGCTTCCTCCTCCAACCCTATCAATATTGATTTTGCATTCTAGCCAGCAACTCTGCCACTGATGCAGCAGGCAGAACAGAAACGCTCTTGCTCTCCTGTGGCAGTATTGGCTGTAGCATGAAAACTTGTCTGGGTCAGTAAACTAAGTAGATACGGGCTGCACCATGGGCCGTTCTTATCTCGGACAGACTCATTTTCCCGCATAAAAATAACTAGCCTGCCTGGCAGACAAAGCCAGTCTTTTGATATCAATGCAAATCAGTGTGTGAAATCTCTGTGCTGCTGCTCGTTAGGGTTTTATACTGCCACCCATTCCATAGTATTGGAGTGCCATCAACAGTCTGTTTCCAGAGGTAGGGGGAGGAGAAAGCACAATGGTACCAGAGTCAAAGATCCAGGCTGTAGTCCATTAGAGCCTCAAAAAGCCAATTCAGAAGGGCTCAAAAGGACAGGAGGAATATGGCCTCCATAGATGTATATGGGATTGGTCCTGCTTTGAGCAGGGGGTTGGACTAGATACCTCCTGAGGTCCCTTCCAACCCTGAGATTCTATGGTTCTATGATATGGGGCATCTTCCTAGTGTCGAGCTGGATTGTGATGCCCTGGTTCACACTGAGTAGGACCTAACCCCATGTGTAGCCCCATTGATTCCAGCAGGGCTACTCATGGTGTAAGGTGCCGCTCGGCATGAGGAAGGGGTTCACAGTCTGGCCCTGTGCATGTGTCATGGGGTCCTGATCAGAACTTATACCCAGCCCAATGCTCCAGCGGTGGCAAAGATTTCCATCCAGTGAGTTCTTCCCTGGAGTGCCTCTTGGCTGCATTGTGACAACGTGACACCACATCACCAGCTATTGATGTGAGAAAACCATCCCCTCACAGCAGGGGCTGCTCCCCGTGTCACCAACCAGACACCGAGAGGCCACAGAATAATGCTCTTTAATTGCCCCATGAGCATGAGGGTGGGAAGAGCCCACGGCCCAAACTCATAAGGTTCAGAGCAGAATTTCGGGATGGGTGGCAGAGTTCCATTCGCACCCTGCCCAGGAACGGATCCATGCAGCCTCCTGAGGGGCCTTGTGGGTCAGAGGGTTTGGACGGCCAAAGTCTTCAAAGTGGGTTAACGCCACCCGCTGTTGTGCTGTTGATTCAAGCTTCCCGATGCCTTAACCAGCTTCCCAGTGAGTAGACACCACAGCCCCTTTGGTGCAGTCTTCTTGGGATGTCCCAACTGCCCCCGTGACTTCGGAGTGATTTGGGATGCAGCCCCTTTGATGCCGTGACTTACCATGTGCTGACAGCGCCCTGACGGGCTCCGGCAGGTTCCCAGCGACTCACAAAACCGTTCCCCTCTGTCTTCCTCTCAGTCACTTTTTAGGACGGGGCAGGTGGGAGCAAGAGAGAGAGGAAATGGAGTTAAAGGAGAGAGGGTGACAGAGAGAGATGAGAAATATTGAAGGAGAAAACACGTAGCCCCCTTTTTACCTCCCCTCCCCCCCCCCCGCCCAAATCCGATCTCCTCCATAATGAATGCGTCTTCATGTCCAATCCTGTCTGCGAATCCTTCCAGAAAGCACCGAGGTGCTTCAAGATGAGGCAGCGGGCCCTTGTAGAGCATCGAGGGCTGTCTGAGCCTGGAGGGGCTCGCCGTGGCCGATTCCACCTAATCCTGTTGATTAATTTAACTCCAAGGCTAAGAGGCTCCCAGAAGTAATGGAGGGAAAGGGAGGGGGAAAGGGCTGGGGAGAAAGAGAAGTATGCCCCTTAATTATTGAGGGTTTTTCTTCTTCCTCCCCCACCCCCACATCCCCATTCCACTCCCACCCCTTTCAAACTCCTGCAAACTCCCTCTGCTCAGCTCCTCCTAATTACACGCCCCACCTCAGCTGGCGTTGTTACCCAGGAATGCGCGTTTGCGGGCCATAATTTACACATTTTCTCATGCTAGACTGGATTGTAAAACCAGCTCCCCCTCCCCTCCAGCTCTCTCCTGTCTCCCAGACCCCCTTCCTGCCGCACCAACACACCTGCGTCTGTTGTTTTGACCACGTACCCGTCATCCGGGAGGCGCCATCTTGTTTCACCCCTCGCGTCCTCAGTTCAAACCTGGGGCTTGAGGTGGATCATGCAAATCTCCAGTTAGCCTCTCCTCACCTTCTTTTCTCCGTCCTCTTGGGGGCGGGAGGATGTGATGGTGTGGGGCTGTTCCTGGGATTTTGTTCATGGTGAAAGTTGATGCTACAGCGAAGGGCTGGACCGTGAGCCCAGATCTGAATGCCCCCAGTTTTGGCTCTAGTTCAAGTTTTGCAGCTTGGGCTCATCTCTGCTCGCCGCTAGGCAAGGGTTTCCTGAGCAGATTCTGCACTTCCGCAAATCGGCAGAGCTCCATTGATTTCACGGGAATCTGACCCATTGACATCAGGGAGGCGACACTGATTGACGCCAGCTGAGGTTCCAGCCCATTACTATCTTTATCAATTATTTTGTATTACAGTCACGCCCACCAGCTCCAATTGAGAGCGGAGCCCCTTTGTGCTAGGCGCTGTACACAAACATAGACCCAGCCAGACCTTACCCCAAAGGGCCAAGAATCTAAATAATGGGGGGAACTTAAGAAGTGTTGCCAATTTTCAAGTTGGCAAACTTTCTCCTGTGCTGTAAACCCGCATTTGTTGTTTGTTTCCAAAGGTCGGTCAATTAAAGAAAAGAAAAATGTTTTTCTAGCTACAGGGCAGCTGTGCTGTGTGTGGGAGATAGAATCGCCCCTCAGAAACTAGACTGGAACCAGTGTGTGTCCTGTATCTAGAATATACTATAGAGGGACTGCTCTTTCATCTCCCCTCTCTGTGCCACTTTTCCCATGGCTTTTTCTCCCTTCTTCTCTTCTTCTTCTTTCCTTTTCACAGGCAATCCCCAGACATCCTTGAGGGGTTGAAAGCGAGCGAGCTAATCTTTCCCTGTCCCTCATTACAAGGGGTGATGGGTGACCCATGCAAAAGGTGCTGCCTGGTTTTTCCACTGCCTTGCGTTTAGGGTGGTCAATTACACTTGTGTAGAGGGGGCATAAAATGCTCCCCAATCGCAATTATTGTCACTGTTATTTGCATTGCAAAGCCCTAGCGCCATTGCGCTCGGCGCTGTACAAACATATAACAAAGAGATGACCCCACCCCAAAAAGTTTACAGTCAAAGTGGGATTTGCCACCCTTGCACACCAATGGTGACATTATACACCCACTTCACACACCTTTCCTCAGGTGCATGTGACAACACACGGTGTAAGGGGGGAAGAATCAGGCTCATAGACTTTATATTTCAAAGGCTTTGTCGACATGCAAAAGTTGTACCCCTTTAACTAGACTGGTAGTGTTAAAGCAATATAAGACCCTAGTGTGGATGCAATTAGACCTGTCTAACCATGCTTATACCCTAGGGTTTATTCCTATAAGGGAAGGGGGTAAATTAGACCAGTATAAGACATCTTTATCACAATGTAACTGTATCTGCACTAGGAATTGTACTAGTATAAATATTATGGTTAAAAAAACCCACAGCTGTAATTGACACAGTAATAGCGATGCAAAATCTGGGGCCCTAATCAAACGATGTTTCTCAAAACTATCCAGTATCTCGGGTTCCACATCCTTGGAGGTTTTTAAGAACAGGTTGGACAAACCCCTGTCAGGGAAGGTCCAGGTATACTTGGGTCCTGCCTCAGCCCAGGGAGATGGCTTAGATGACCTCTGGAGGTTTCTTCTAGCCCTACATTTCTGTGATAATCAGGCTGGGTATTTTGCACGGTTTCTTTTTCCAGCCAGGATCGAAATACCTCCAGAACAGCCTGTCTCGCACTACTTTGCTGCTTCTGCTGCCTATCCTGGCTGGAGCCCGGTTGTTCAGAGGCATCCAGAGAAGAACAATAATAAACAAGGGAGGCAGGGAAGGCATCCAAACATTTTCAAACTGGGGAAAAGAGTTGGTTCAAGTGCTGGACGAAGGCTCCTGGTGGTTCGGGGGAAGGCCATTATTTTTGTGTTATACGCAGGGGGTGGTTATTCCCAGGAGCGCCGCCAGCCTTTCTGCCGCCCTAGGCGGCGGAAGGTCCTGCCCTGAAATGCCGCCCCCCACAGAGGCGGCGGAAGGTCCCGAAATACCGCCGCGGTCGCCGCCCCCCAAATTGTAGCGCCCTAGGCGACTGCCTAGGTCGCCTAATGGGTTGCGCCAGCCCTGGTTATTCCTGCGGTTTTCTTAACCTTTTTGTTCGTGAACTTTGCTGAGAATAATAGCAGTGAGTCCCCCGCACGGGAGCCCTCTGACTAGGAAAAGACCTGTTAGAGCATTGAGTCCATCTTTATGTAGTTACGGGAGACCATCCCCTTGATAATAGAGGATGCATTGGCTAATCAGCTGATACTACACTCAATCTTAGCCAGAAGGCTGCCCGCATTATTTAATAAATCTGTGCCTGACAGTGGCAGCTGCATCCTGCTAAGACCAGCTGGTTCCAGACGTGCCCTGGGATTTGTCTTGCTCCCTGGCCTGTTCCGTATGGTCTTGTGGTTAAAGCACAGGACTTGGCATCAGGAGTTTTGAGTTGTATTCCCAGCTCTGCTGCGTGACCACAGGCAAGTCCCTTCCACTCTTCATGCCCCGTTTGTCATCTAAAGCTTTCTGGAAATGATCAGACAGGGAGCATTCGGGAAGGCCAGTGTATCACTGCCGTCACTTTATAACGATGGCTTTGGCGCTCTCCCATCTGGCACTGCAGCCAGGTAGATGGCCAGCAAGTCCCAAGGGACAGTGTGAGGCTGATGAGTTGGGTGTCATGACAACTGGCTATTCCCTGCCAGGCTCCTTGTGAGGGATTTTTCACCTGCCAATTTGCGGATGTTTAAAGACGTTTGGCTCCTTCCCATTACAGACCACCATGGAAAATATGCACAAGAGGCTAGGTGCGGAGGCAAACCGGGGCGGGGAATGAAGCTTATCTGAGTTTTGGGAGGCTCTCTCGTTCTACTTCCCCTACGCCTACACCAGTGGGGTTGCAGCAGGGCTGGATGAATTAATGGCAGGTATTCTGGCAGTAACACCAGATAGCCAGAAAAATTGGATTCATTGTCCATAGATAGTGTAGCACTAACCCCAGGTATATAAAACACCTGGATGGTGGATGTTTTGTTCAGAGATAGTCAAGCACAACAACCAGAGCCAGCTCCGTTGTCTATAGATATTCTAGCACCACTCCCAGGTAGACAGGTGAACTGGAGGAGAATATTATTATTTATTATTAACGTCACATTTATATTGTGATACGTCCAGATCGGGGGGTTCACTGCACTAGGCACTGTACAATAATATAGTAAATTACAGTCCTTGGGCCGAAGCACTTAGAGTCTGAAAGACAAGAAGTAACATGTGGATGAGACAAACACGGGGGTCAAGTTTAAGAGGTGGGGGAGGCAGGGTAACAGAAATAATGGGATATGTGCAATTCTTAAGGTCAGGATCAGTGATCACAGTAATCCCAAAGCCGACAGGGACTCTGGAAGTCCTCTCAGGTGGTTAGGTTGCCTGCATGTTTTCTACTGGCCAACAAGTCCATCCCACCCCTACAACACTGTAAATCTGAAACTCCGTGTAATTACTGCACAATGAAAAGAGCAGCACGTAGCTGTTCCTTATGCAACAGCCTGAGGATGGCTGCTATGTGTGTGTGTATTTGTCTATATTGAAATAATGTTCAATCTGATTAATTTGCCTTCACAACTGTCTCTGGTGTATTGAGGACTCTGTTGTATTGCAAGCTATCACTTTAAGAGCGGGGTGTGGGGGAGCTTTCTCGTCCTGCTTGCAGGCTCCTAGGAAAGTATGTGAGCAGAGTAAGTCTGGAAGGAGCCAGTTTAAAGCAAAGTGGGGTGAATTGTGCCTTGCTGCCTTGGTGAGCAGCCTGCTTTCTCTCTCTCTGTTTTGGGTTACTGTGCATTGTTCTGGAATCTAGGAACAAAAATAGTGTTCCTCTGCAGCCTTCCAGCAAGAGTGTTTTATATTTTTTATCTAACTTCTCTGTTTATATGCTGCGGACAAAACACTCTCAAGTGTCCTCTCATTACCAGGGACAGCCTTCATTTTAGACCCAAACTTACCTCTGTCCTAACTTTTATTATTTCAAATTATTTCCATCAAGAATGCCAACTAATGAAACTGACAGTTGCTTGTGAAATATACAATTATATGTATGCTAATGAAACTAATAATATGTTATTGGATTCCAGATGTGCTTGTGCACAGTCTGGTTCTCCAGAGTCCAGATGTGTCCGGAATTGTCCGGGGCCCAGATGTGCATGTTGCACCATTTAAGAATCTAGAGATTTTCCTGAAAATGCAAGAACCAATGAAGCTGATCATGTACCAGATTTGTGCTACAGTCAGGATTCTAAAGGCCTCCTCCAAATATTGGCCCGATGCTGGTCTCACTGAGGTCAACAGCAGAACTGTTATTGATTTCATTGGAACCATGATTTGGCCCACTGGGAATAACAGATGTGAGATATCGAAAATATGAGGACACTATATATTGTATTGCAGAAAGGGATCTGTGGATCACAATCTAAATATGAGTCAACAGTGTAACACTGTTGCAAGAAAAGCAAACATCATTTTGGGATGTATAAGCAGGAGTGTTGCAATCAAAACATGAGAAGTAATTCTTCCGCTCTACTCCACGCTGATACTGCCTCAACTGGAGTATTGTGTCCTGTTCTGGGTGCCACATTTCAGGAAAGAGGTGGACAACTTGGAGAAAGTCGAGGAGAGCAACAAAAATGATTAAAGGTCTAGAAAACATGACCTATGAGGAAAGATTGAAAAAATTGGGTTTGTTTAGTTTGGAGAAGAGAAGACTGAGAGGGGACATGATAACCGTTTTCAAGCACATAAAAGGTTGTTACAAAGAGGAGGGAGAAAAATTGTTCTCCTTAACCTTTGAGGATAGGACAAGAAGTAATGGGCTTAAATTGCAGCAAGGGCAGTTTAGGCTGGACATTAGGAAAAGCTTCCTAGCTGTCAGGGTGGTTAAGCACTGGAATAAATTGCCTAGGGAGGTGGTGGAATCTCCATCATTGGGGATTTTTAAGAGCAGGTTGGACAAACACCTGTCACGGATGGTCTAGATAATACTTAGTCCTGCCTCGGTGGAGGGGACTGGACTAGATGACCTCTCGAGGTCCCTTCCAGTCCTACGATGCTGATTCTATTGGTATCCCACAGGTGGAAATAGAGGTTGGGTTACAATCACCTGGTGCAGTGATTCCCACAGCTCTGAGAACATGCAGTCACTAATTGTACTTAAATGCATATTGGTTAACTAGAGGGGACCTGATTCTGATCTCCCTTACACCAGTATAACTACCCTGACAGATAGGAAGCCATGTAGCTCATGCGGCTACAGCAGAGCCCAAGGTTAACTCAAACGGAGGTGGCCCATCACGCCTGCATCTAACAGCTCAATTCAGACACGGTGCATCCTCCTCACATAGACCCAAGAAATGAAAGCATCCTGCCCTGCAGCACGCTGGATCCAATGGCATGTTTGACCTGCTCGTTATAAATAATTGGCCCCCATTGGGACATTTGCCTCATGCGCCACAGGCCGTCCGCATTGTTCAGCAGCTGTTGAGAACGCCATAGCTGGGATTCCCAGTCCTGGAAGGGAAAAAAGGAGGTTTTGGTGGAAAGTTCCGATCATCACATAAAAGCACAGTGCAGAGAAGGGGACAGATTCAGCCCTGGGGCAGCTCCATTGACTTTATATGGATTATTCCAAGGATGGATTTGGCCCTGCATATGTAACTCATGCATTTAATGATAGCTGATAAAGGTTTGGCCTAATAGGAGTAGATTGGGACTGTGAACCATGCACTAAAACAGATTATGGTCCTGATTCTGCTCTCAGCTACGTCCGTGTAAATCGGGAGTAACACCATTGAAGTCAGTGGAGTTATTCTGGTGTAAGGGAGATCAGAATCAGGTCCCCTGTAGTTAACCAATGTGCATTTAAGTACAATCTATTGTATTAATGAGAGACAGAGAAAGAGAAAGAGACAGAGAGCAGATTTCGCTGAGGAGACTTCAGGCTTTATACATCATGTTCTCCAGTCTGCCTCCATACTGACCAAGGGCATATATCCCACGAGAATTGACGTTGTCTCTCACTTTCCCACACAGCGACACAGGGTACCGGCCTAGATTAAGCATTCTGTGCATCGGTATCTGCACCGCAGGTGGCACTTAACCTGTGGCAGGGTCGCACAGCATCTGTTGAGACAACAGTTTTGCAATGTGAGTGGCCTCGAGGGAGCACTAAAGCGTGATGCAGTCTAGCACCTTTCTCCCACCCCCTCCCAGTAAGGTTCACTGGGCCGCGTTTTTACACTGGTGTAACTCTGTGGACATCAGTTGAGGATTTGCACTTGTGTACATGAGACCAGAATCAGGCCCACTAGCTCTGGGGCAAACTCTTTTAGGCCAGGTATGATCTATTTGGTTTTGTTGTTTAATGGTACGTTCCATACACAGCAAAGACTTGATACTGGCAGCAGGTCCAGCTTAATACAACTCAAACAAATGCTGAAGCATTTCTTTCTTTCTTTCTTTTACCCTCCCTCCCAGATAAAAGACTGTAGCAGGTGGGGTATCACAGCTAACCATGAAGACAGAGTAGTTAGAGTGAGAGCCAGGACTGTAGCCAAAACATGTGCAAACAACAGAAACTTGTTTGCTTTCCCCCTCCAAGAGCCGAGGACCTTTTCTGTGAGTTGTGACTCCCTTTAACCTTGTACGATGCTGACAGGAGATGCAGTTACTGACTTAACAGGAGACCTTTCCCTGTGAGCTGTTTTGAAACTAGTGGGAGTTCTTTAAACTCCTAGCGTCTCCCTTAAGATGCTCTTAGCCCGTTAAAAATGCTATTTATAGACCCGTCATCATTCCCTCAAAGTGGGGCCCAGGGGTGCCCTATTCACTGAAGTCAGGGGGTCAAATGCTACTTTTGAGGATGGGTGTTGGGGAAGTTTCGCTGTCTCGCTTGGGACAGGTGGAGCCTGGGCAGTTGTGAAATCTTCCTGTGCACTGTGCCCAGAAAAGGGGCATCATGCCAACCAGACGGGACCACCTCTAGGGTTGACGGGGGAATTCACTCAGCTCATGGTCTTTCTGCAGAGATGGTCAACAATGAGCATCGGCTGTGGTGGGTTTTGGGGGAAATGGAGGCTTGTTCACAAAGAACTAAACCGAGGCCCCTAAACTCATGTCACAAAGGGGCATCAAACAGCCACCAGCTGACTCAGGCTAAGGGGCCATTTAACTACAATGTAGACTGTTTGGATTCAGGCTGAAACCTGAGCTCTGGGACCCTCCACCTTGCAGGGTCCTAGAGCCCAAACTATTGGTGTTAGGTCCTCTGTCCTCCACTTAAAGCCCCTACCCAGCTCAGGGCATCTATAGAGGATGTACTTTCTCTCAGTCACTGAGGAGCAGTGCTGTTTCCATCAGCATCAAGCCAGCAGCCCTGTGTCCTCTGGGCAAGCCAGAAGTAGAAACTCTTTTCATGCCCCATGAGAGTTTTTGAGGGTTCACATGTGTTTCCATGTCCCAAATCAGGACAAAGGGTTCACAAATGTTCACAAACTGATCATCCAAAAACTATAATACTCATCAAACTGGGTCGATTGACATGTTTGGATCATTTGTAGGTGTTTCCTTTCAATTCTGACCTTTTTTTATTTTGAACCTTTTTTTAAAAAATAGAAATGAACGTTTCAAAATGAAAAATAGTGCCCAACTGGAAAACGAAACGTTTTGTTTCAAAAATATCAAAACGGGACATTTCTACCATTTGGAAATTTTTCTTTTTTTCCAAACAATTTTCGAATCGGGAGATTCATCAAAATCGATCCTTTCCCACAAACCATTTCAGTTTTGACAAATCAGCATTTTTCTGACAAAAATGTTTTGTCAGAACGTCCCCGACCAGCTCTACCCAGAAGTAGAAGTTGGCTTGGTGGACACCATCACTGTAGAATTGCTCTAATTCTGGTTGTGGGGGTGGCTGGGAGGTGTTAGTAGGCTATTAACTACAGGAGGTCAGACTAGATGATCTGCTGGTCTATTCAGGCCTTAAACTCTATGACTGTATTGGATTCTCTCCTTTCCTGTAGCTGTTTAATTCTTGCTTCTGCACCTGCTTCCCCTTTGGCTTTTCTGCCATTTAAGCCTCAATCCTTCTTCTCTTTCCTCGCCAGGTAACAGGCTGGATGAAGGCTCAGATGTTGAGTCTGAACCGGACCTACCCTTGAAACGCAAGCAGCGCCGTAGCCGGACCACCTTCACGGCCGAGCAGCTGGAGGAGCTGGAGAAGGCCTTTGAGAGAACCCACTACCCAGATATCTACACACGAGAGGAGCTAGCCCAGAGGACCAAACTCACAGAGGCCCGAGTACAGGTAAGGACGAGAGTCAGGACATGTCTGAGTCCCCTGATAACACAGTAGCCAGGGGACTCTCTAGGTCCATTGACCTAGGAGAAGGAGGGGCTGAGAGTTGGAGGATGACACGGCGGATGTACCATTTCTGTAGGGTCAGGTGACCTGGGCCTGAGATGCATAGTTTGGATCCAGATCCAAAGTTTCCCCATAGCCCAAGGCTGTTCCCATCTGGGATTTTGGTTTGGCCCATTACAGCTGCAAAATTTCAGTCCAGATTGGGATCACGATCCAAACCTTCCCAAAGCTGACGGGGCGTTCAGTTCTGTGTTTAGTGCCTGGAATGGGGAAGGGGCTGTTTACCATTTACCTCAGAGTGGCTGGGGCTGTTTCTACCATTTCCCATACCCCGGCCTCCCCTCTCCCCGTCCAAGGGTTTGGATCATATTTTGCAAAGGTTGCAAATTCTGCGTGTGAATCTTTTTTTTCTTTTTGCAAATCTCCTGAGCGTTTGTGGGGGGGGGGGGGGGGAGGGAAGGGGAGAGGAGGAGGAAGGGAGAAAGCTATGACATCGACACAATTAATAGCCCTTGTGGGAACTCCACACACAGACCCTTGTGTCTTCCAGATAAAGGCTGGGTCAGCAGTGTGTGCAAACATGCAGAGGGATAAGGAGTGTGAACAGATCGGTGGGTATAATAGAGCCCCCCGGGGAAAGGGAAGGGGGGGGCTGAGGATTGTGCTGGGTTAAAGAAGTGAAATGGAGACACCAACAGCCAGTGTGGGCAGCGCTATTAGATTTCAGCCTCAGCATCGGGGGCTCTGTGTGTCGAGCCCGGAGTGGAATTGCAGCCGCAGGAGGGAGGGAAAGAGCAACCCTGTCTCGTGACAGGGAAATCGTTCTTCAGTTAAATGACCTTTCTGTCTAAGATTCCCCTCAGAATAAAAACAGACCTGTGTTCATCCCTCCGAGGCCAGCCCCGCCATACGGCTGCATCCTCCCAAAACCAGGCCTCACACTTCTCGGACATCCACCCGGTTCATGGTCTTGCCCCGGCCATCAAAAGAGAATGGAGAGCCGCAATGCTACAGCTCACAGCGTTTCCTGTGTGTCTTTTCGCCTCCCGCTGGCTTTTCCTGCCCGACGCATGTTCTCTGAAAGCTGCCACGGCTCAGGCTCAGACTCACAGCACATGGGTGTGGCAAAGGCTCAACGATTGCAGCGTGTCTCCTTGAGCCACCCAGCATCTCTCTGTGCCTCAGTTTCTCCATCTGTATAGTAGAGAGGATGATATTGGCCTCCTTTGTAAAACGCTTTGAGATCTACTGATGAAAAGCTCTATCTAAGAGCGAGGGATGATTATTATTTTCCTGGGGAGGGAAAATCTGAATGTCCCTTGAGACACAAAAGAGGCCCTGTGTCAGAATAAATCCTTCTTCCCATGAACATAGGCTGTATTGCCCCAGCAGAGGCGATGTAGTGGACATTAGACCGATAGCGGCCTGGGGCACATGACCTATGAGGAGATGCTGAGGGAACTGGGGTTGTTTAGTCTGCAGACAAGAAGAGTGAGGGGGGATTTGATAGCAGCCTTCAACTACCTGAAGGGGGGTTCCAAAGAGGATGGAGCTCGGCTGTTCTCAGTGGTGGCAGATGACAGAACAAGGAGCAATGGTCTCAAGTTGCACTGAAGGAGGTCAAGGTTTGATATTAGGAAAAACTATTTCACTAGGAGGGTGGTGAAGCACTGGAATGGGTTACCTAGGGAGGTGGTGGAATCTCCGTCCTTAGAGGTTTTTAAGGTCAGGCTTGACAAAGCCCTGGCTGGGATGATTTAGTTAGGGTTGGTCCTGCTTTGAGCAGGGGGTGGGACTAGATGACCTCCCTAGGTCTCTTCCAACCCTGATCTTCTGTGATTCTCTGATACTAGACTTGACTTTAGCCAAGAGGGTCTTCCTGAGATTTTAGCAACAATAATGCGATTTGTGCAGGATGAGCCCAGTCCACCTCCCACTGAAACCCAAGGAAAACCCCCATTGCCTGCAGTGAGCATTAGAACAGGCCCTGTGCTGCTCCAAGAGTTTATCCTTCTCTCTGCATTACACTGGGTTGCTCATCCTCTCGGTTTACAGCACATCGGTGGTGAAAGCCAGTCTACGGTCACTGGTCTAGAGCAGAAACGCAGCAGCTGCGTCACTGAAATGTTGCTTTATTTCCTTCTGGGCAACGCCAGTAAAATCACCCTGCTGGGATCCCAGTTTGTGCGAGGTCTGAGTGCTCTTCTCGAGGACAGGAAGCACAGGGCTTCCTGTCTTCAAGTCTCATGATAGCCGCTAGCCAGCAAGAAGGCATCTTCACTAAACAGGAGCAGAGAAGGGGTCATCTTTGCACCACGAGACCTTCTGACCTCTTGAAAATTCTCCTACCTGCTCCTGAAGCAAGCCCTGCTCCACCCACCCTGGATGGCAGGGGCTTGTGCTGGAGACAAAATACCGAGGGGGGTTGCATGCTCCTGTCCTGATTTACTTTGGCTGACGCAGACATGGAAAGACCCTAGTAGAGAAACAAGGAGAAGTAAGAAGGTGCCGGTTGGCCAAACCCACCCAGAGAATGGTGCTCGGAGGGGGAATTCTACTTGGGCAAAGACCCCTACGCACATTTTGACGGTGAAAAATATATCTGTGTTCAGTGTATTGTGGTGCCAGTCGCGGGAGCCGAGGGAAAGCCCGAGGAGTGCCAGAGAGTCAGATTCCTCCCCACAGCCCCTGCCAAGTCTTCTAATCCAGGCACCCACGCAGCTGGAAGAGCTGCACTGTGAACCCGTGGCAGGTTCCTTCCTTCCGAGGAGCTCCGACCTCAGAGCGACAAGGGGGTGGAGGAAAGCAAAGCCAACCAAATAAATAAAGAACCCCCTTCCCTCGGCTCAAGCTGTGATCTCCGAATCCCGCTCCTGGCTCCCAGGCAGCTTGTGGGGAAAGCTCCTGCCAGAGTTCTAGTAGCAGCTGTTCTCCGAGGCACATTCCTGATGGCTTTTTCATTCCCACATCCTGGCAGGCTCGGCTTCTTCCCACCGCTTTTAAGCCTGCCGCCCCTTGTAAAATTTTCTGGATATCAGAGCGGATCTTTCACTGGCTCTCAGGAGCCACAAACATCAGTCAATCAAGTTCTTGTGGAAAACACACACACAACAGGAAGAGTCCTGCAGCCCTGTTCCCCTCTCTTCGCAGATTCTGTGGCCAGAACGGATGTTTATTAGCAGTAGTTATAGTAATATTACAGTAATGGCTAGAGACGCCAGCCAAGATCGGGACCTCATTGTGCTAGATGTTGCGCGCGCGCACACACACACACACACACTCTCTCTCTCTCTCTCTCTCTCTCTCTCTCTCCGTGCCCCAAGGAGCTTACAAGGCAAAACAGACAAAGGGTGGGAGGAAAAACAGAGGTACAGAGAAATTAAGTGCCCCAGGTCACACAGCTGACCCAAGATCTCCTGAGCCCCATCTAGTGCCTTATCCATTGGGTCCCACTGCCTCCCAGAGCAGCTAGTCTGATCTCCTGCATGAGAGAGGCTGTGGAATGAACCCTGCCCTGTCCCATTTCGTGTCTGCGATCCCTGAGCCCTTACCCATACACTCCCCTCCACCTGAGAAGCCCCTAGATCTGTTAAACTCACTGGCAAGGCTTTGGAACTTGGCCGGTCGTGCAGCTGTCCAGCTAAGTGGAAGTTTGACACGTTGACAGCTAATAAAAATTTGCAAGCTGAAGAACAAGGGGAGGGGGAGGCAGGACCAGTTGTGGGCTCCTATTTCTCATCTACTAAGAAAATCATGGACGAATGAGTGATATTTTCAATAGGGCCATAGCAACCTTTGCGCAGTCAAGGTGCATGGGTCCAGAATGCAGGCACTGACAGTGTCCAAGATACATGTCATTTAGAGGCGTGTTAAGTCAATGGACAGGCTGCCACTGACTTCAGTGGGACTTGCATCAGATTCTTAGGGCCTGAACCTATTGCCTGTGAAAGCAACAGCAAAATCCCCATTGACTTGAATGGGAACAAGACAATGCCCGTGTGTTCTACTCCAATTGTACACTTATAGACTCATAGACTCTAAGGTCAGAAGGGACCATTATGATCATCTAGTCTGACCTCCCGCATGATGCGGGCCACAAAAGCTGACCCACCCACTCCTGGAAGAATTCTCTCCCTTGACTCAGCTGTTGAAGTCCCCAAATCATGGCGGTTCCTTTTTCCGGGTCACTCTCGCCTCCTTTGCCCCCACTGCCACCCCAACCAACTGAACCACTGGGAGTCAAGTGGGACCACGCCTGCCAAGTGTTTGCATTTAGTCCCCAATCCAGTCAAGCTCCCCGTACCAACGTGTCAGGTGAGGTCACTGCAGTGCTGGTTGCTAATCAGGGTATGTCATTCCCAGTTCCAGGAGACATAGCTCTGATCCAGCCTCGTGCACGACCAACAGAGTGTAGCTGCGACGGTGGGAGGGGCTAGCCACCCTGAGTACGTACCTGTCTGAGATGCCAGGTCCGTGCTCAGCACAGCTAACCCTCCTGCTGCTCATGCTCTATTTGTAGCACACTAGCCCAATCAGAGTTAGTATCTATGGCCTGGTCTATACTGGGCGCGGGACTGATCTAAGATACGCAACTTCAGCTACGAGAATAGCGTAGCTGAAGTTGATGTATCTTAGATCGACTTAGAATCACTTACTTTGCGTCCTCGCGGCGCGGGATCGACAGCCGCCGCTCCCCCATCGACTTTGCTTCCACCTCTTGCCGAACTGGAGTTCAGCAGTCGACGGGAGAGCGATCGGAGATCGATTTATCACGTCTACACTACACACGATAAATCGATCCCCGATAGATCGATCGCTACCCGCCGATCCGGTGGGGAGTGTAGACGTACCCCTTGAGATGGAAATATGCCATCAGCTTGAAGTGTAGACATACC
Source organism: Malaclemys terrapin pileata (assembly GCF_027887155.1). NCBI lineage: Eukaryota > Metazoa > Chordata > Testudines > Emydidae > Malaclemys > Malaclemys terrapin. The sequence continues at coordinate 7,537,596 of NC_071523.1, forward strand.
CTTAGCCTCATGGCGTAGAGGCCGGGCTGGGGCTTCTGCACTGCTGATCCCAATGGTAGCAGGAGGGCCTGAGCTGACGCTGGATTAGAGCCAGGGAGGTCTTGGTTTTATAAAACCTAGATTAATGATGGTGAACTCTTTGCTTTGTTATGTTGCCTTGTTTTCAGTAGGCTTCCTGGGCCCAAGGTTAAACTCAATATCTAGTTCTATGGGCGTCTAACTTCCTGGTTAGTAACCACCATCAGGTGGCCAGGCTTCCAGGGCCAGATCCTTAGCTAGTGTAAATCAACAGAGTAAATAGGTTCCTCATTCTGCCTCCACGTCTCACTCCCACTGCCCAGGAAAACAAGAGGGGCTTTGGACTGTGCCCTGAAAATCCGCAAAATCAAGCTACCGAGTGGGGGCGGGGGATTGCAAATCAAGATTCAAGGGCCTCCTCACAGAAGTCCTGTGCCCAATTTCTCATTTAGGTCAGATACCTCTACTGATCTCAACTATAGACATGTACCATAGTGGAAGGGGAGATCTCTCAGGTAGGCAAGTCCCGGGTCACACGAGACTCATTTGCAAGCTGCTGAATGTCTCCTCCTGTACTGAGCTTATGTAGTATCTTTCCTTTCCAAGTGCTTCAGGAAGATGGATAAGTATTAGGAGCTCAATAGCACAGATGAAGAGACTGAGCCCTGGAGAGGAGACGTGACTGGAGCTGGGTGGGAAATGCTTTTCCCATCCTGTACAATTGTTTGAGATTTTGAATTTTTTTCTCACCCCAAATCAGGACAAAATGTCGACAACTCAGAAATTTTCATGAGCCAAAAAATCTGGAAAAAATAAAAATAAAAATTGGAGCAGGTGGATTGAAACGTTGCATTTTGATCGTTTCAAAATGATTCCTTTCAATTTCGCCCTTTTTAATTCATTTTATTGACCTCAATTGAACTTACATTTCAAAATGAAAACTTCCCCACCAGCTCTTGAAGTGACTTGCCCCAGGTGACACAGGAAGCGAATGGCAGAGCCCAGAAGTCTTGTTTCTCAGTCCTGTCCCCAGTCTCCTGGGTCATGGTTCTTCCCTGATCTAATGCTGTCTGCTGATCTATCTAGCAGTATTTCTAAAGAGCACATCACTGTGGTATCTAAGTGCTGCTCGGGGTTTCTGAGTTGACCAACTGGAGGAAAAGACAGAGAAAAAAAGCTTAAATTCTTTGAGCAATGAAAACATTTTCAAAAGTGGGCAGTGCTACACAGGGGCCAGCGCAAACAACTGGGTTCCATTTCTCCTGCCATTAAAATGAGTCCATGAATGATCTTCTGCATAATTCACTAATGCGGGCACGCAGGGCAAGAGACTCAGGTAGTTCAAATCGGAATAGCTCCATTGATTGAAATGGCGTTCATTGATTTCAGCGGAGCTATACCAATTTCCAGCAGCCGAGGGTCTGGCCCATAGAATCCGGTCCCCTTCCTGTTCCAGACGTCTAGTCTGGAGTCCAGTTCCCAGCTGGTAAAACAGGATCCCAGCAGCCTGCAATGTGTCAAGGCACTGGGATGCTCAGTGCTCTACTAGTCAGAAATCTCTGTGGTCAGTGGATTGTATGTCTCTATGTGGCAGTCTGGTTGTTGGTCCCAGGATATTAGAGAGACAAGGTGCGTGAGGTCATATCTTTTATTGGACCAACTTCTGTTGGTGAGAGAGATCAGCTTTCGAGCTTACGCAGCGCTCTTCAGGTCTGGGAAACACACTCACAGGGCCGCCCAGAGGGGGGGCAAGTGGGGCAATTTGCCCCAGGCCCCGGGCCCCACAGGGGCCCCCCACAAGAGTTTTTCGGAGCTCCTGGAGCAGGGTCCTTCACTCGCTCCGAGGGCCCTGGAAAACTCTCGTGGGGCCCGGGCCCCCAGAGCTTCTTCCACTCCAGGTCTTCGGTGGCAATTTGGCAGCGGGGGGGTCCTTCCACTCCGGGACCCGCCGCCAAAGTGCCCTAAGACCCACGGCAGGGGGTCCTCCCGCCCTGGAACCCACCGCCAAAGCGCCGGGTCTTCGGCGGCAATTCAGTGGCGGGGGCCCCCTGCCGCCGAAGACCCCAGGCCCCCTGAATCCTCTGGGCGGCCCTGCACACTCAGAGTGTCACAGCTAAATACAAGGTGGAGTTAGTTTCCCAGACCCGAAGAAGAGCTCTGTGTAAGTTCAAAAGCTCATCTCACCAACAGAAGTTGGTCCAATAAAAGATATGACCACACCCACTTGTCTTGCCGAGTCTATCAGGAGTCATTATGAGGACCTTCTGCGCTTGGAGGCGTCGTACAGAGATGGTCAATGTCTTCCCCAGAGCTGAGCGTTAATCTGAGACATGTGAGGTTGCGTGAGTCTAATTCAGCGTGCCTGACTAGTTGATTCCAAAGCTCGTTGAGACTTTTCCAAACGGGCTCTGTTAATGCAATCCCTTCGTTCTCAAAGGTCAGTGGAGAATGTTTTCTTTCTTCCACGGGGTTTGACTCGTTTGCATTTCTTGCACGGGGGGGCCGCTATGAGGTTATGACACAACAGCTGCCCCGCGTCTTTGGCAGCAGCCAGGAGAGACTGTGCACAGGAACTGTGTGAGAGGCTATGCTTAGGATCAGGGACTCTTCCTGGCAGAGGCCAGGTTGGCGTGTTCATTCTCTGTGGCACGCGGCCAGCTAAATGGCTCTCACACACACGGGAGGGGGCACCCACATGGAGCAGCCCCTGGCTCTCTAGCAGCCATGTCAGTGGCATTTCCTGTATGTGCCCATGCACTGCGAGAGGCTGACAATGAAATAAATGCACAGGCATGCCAGTCGACATTCAGCTCCCGGGAAAAGGTCGCGGGGGGTGGGGGGTGTAGGCTAGAAAACACACCCAGCCAAGTTGAGAGGAGCATTCCACTCTGCAAAGCCAGTAAGGACTGTTCTGAATTACTCATTCTCCACCTCCCCAGACTGAGTTAAAAATAGAAATGGAGATGGATCCAATAAAAGGAAAGTCCCCAACTCCCTTGCCCCAAGCCACACTCTCCAAATAAGCCCCACGTCTGTCCATTAGCCACTAGGCTGTATCTCAAATCTTCTGCTCTCCAGGGTCACTCACACCACGGCGGCAGTTCTTCTCCACCTGGAGTTGGCAAAGTTAAAGATCATCTATAAGAACTGCAAGGATGTCCCTCATCTCCCAGCTGTGCATGTATCCGTGGATGCGCTTAGAATTGCATGCGCGCTTTCTGACTAATCCGTAATTACATATACATAATATGTAATACAGACATATATGTAATACAGTAACTGGCGCAGCCCCAAATGGAAACAGAAAGGTGCCAGTTAAGGGACTGAGGCCAAGGGGGAGCTATTTTACTGGATAGAGTCTCTCCTACGTCATTAAGTGTATTGAACATTACAAAAAACATAGCGGGCCCGGTAAAAAGAGCCTTCCAGGGGTGTCGCCCCAGCTGGGCTGGGGCCCCTCGCCATGCCCAGTTTCCAGCATGGCGTTGGCCTAGAACAGGCCACCGCCTCTTACTCCTGGTAGTCGCCCCGCCCTTGTGGGCTGGTTGACTTTGCTTCTGGGTGGGGGAAAAGCAAAAGTCCAGCTCTACACAAACCAAGCCCCTCCTGAGGTCAGTCACAAGGCAAAAAAAGTCCAAGGCGTCACCTAACTTCAGAGGGCAGCTTTGTTGGAGTCCTTATGGCTGGGTAGCCGAGTCAGCCCCTCCCTAGCGGGGTTACCCCTGTGGTTTGCAGGACTCCTCGCAGAGCTGGGTGGTTTCTGGTGCAGGAGCTACTCTAGTCACTCCTTTCATAGGGCTTCCCCTCGTGTAATGCAGCTTCCTCCTGCATGATTGACAGGGCCAGCGTGGAGGAGCTACGTTAGCACATGATGCCTCCAAGCCCCTTCCCTGTCAGTGCAGGATTTAAACACCCTATCACGTCCCCTTCCCCTCAGAAACAACCCTGCGGCGTCGTGTCCTTGTCAGTTGCAGCGTTCACGCTCCGAGGAAAGAAATCAGCATTTGCATGGGCCTTGCCAGCTCTGTGGGGCACCTGGAATCTGTACGGTTGTGGGACTAGGTTCCGACGCGGGATCCTCGCGTTCGTGTCTTTCATCGTGGGCAGCCACTGGAGAGGCGCGTGGTCTGTAATCTGTGAAAAGGCGAGCCCCAAAAAGTAATAGCATAAGGCGTCCCTGGCCCACTGGACAGCCACGGCTTCCTTTTCGATGACTGAGTATGCCTCTCCAGACCTGGAGAGTACTGCCGCAAGACCTCCATCCAGCTTTATAGAAACCAAGCCCCTCCTGGGGTCCATAACAAGGGAGGGGGAAGTCAGAGGCATCTTCTTACTTCAGGGATGCCTAGATGGCAGCTTTGTTGGAGTCTTTATGGCTGGGTAGCCGAGTCAGCCTCTCCCTAGCGGGGTTACCTCTGGGGTTTGCAGGACTCCTTGCAGAGCTGGGTGGTTTCTGGGGTGAGGGCTCATCCTACTGGTCCAGGAGCTCGTCACTCCCTTTGTAGTGCCTCCCCCTTGTGTATTGCAGCTTTCTCCTTTAAAAGCCCTCTTCCCTCCCATGCATGACTGGCAGTGCTGGAGGGGCGGGGCTACTTTCGCACATGGAGTCTCCCCAGCCCCTTCCTGTCAGTGAAGACTTTATACACACCGTCACAGGCCCAATCCTACAGTCCTAGTCCAGGCAAAACCCCTACTGAAGTCAGTGGGAGCCAGGACTGAATAAGAACTTCAGGACTGGACCTATAGTTAGGCAAGATCAACTGGTTTTGCTTTCCTAGTGCAAGAGATCCATATGAACACGGGAGGTAATTTACAGCAGCAAATGGTGATCCATTTCACACGGGTTTAGTACTGAGCGTACGCTTGCAGTGTAGATACGGAGGAACCAGTTCAGATGGAATAAGCGCTGGAACACGGTTTTACTTACTTTACTTTAACTATCACACCAAAAAGGTGCAGATAAGCTACACCCTTCTCTAAACTGAACCTTTAGTTCCACCTCAGCCACCATCCCAGGTGCCATCTAAAGCAGATAAGTGTGCCACTTATCCATTGCTTAGAGCCAGTGAAATTCACGACACTCAATCTGTTCTCCTGGCGATTACCCCAATTAAGCAGGTCTACTATTTATTAGGGCACCAATTTAGTAGATTTCATTGGGGTTAACAATGGAAAATGTTTCTTAGACTCAAGCCTGGTGTTTGCCAAGATATTTTAATCTTTTATCTATTTCCCTCAGCATTGAAGCTATTTTTGTAGCCGATGCATAGCTTTTTCTGTTGCAAAGAAAATCTCCACAATATAAATCAATGTGCTGCTGTTCTGTTGTTAAAGCCTATCGCCAGCCAGACAATAGCAGTGGGAAATCTACTTCCCAACACCTTATTCACCTCAGTGAGGTGTGTGCATCAAAGCCTGTTTTGGAAGGCTTAAATGCAACTGTAACACTGTTAAGATTGGGCCATCTAAGAAGCAGGTATTCAAGCGGAGATCAGGCACTTTAAAAAAAACAAACCCACACTGCTATGCAAGTGCTTTATGCCATCAGTGAATTTATTCTAGTGTCTTTCAGCTTCCCCGTTTATCCCCAGGACATACAGTTTGTAGGGGAGATAAATAGATCACTGGAAATGGTGATTTTATTCTTCATTTTAGTTACTTAACAGCATTTCTTTTGACCACTGAAATGATCATTGAGAAATTCTGTATATACACTGTAGAGCTGGAAGATGCTGAAAAAACAATGTTCGCAAACGTTCATTCCTATTACAAACAGCGTTTCGGTCCAGTCATAATTTAGTTCTTTTTATTTGCTAGATGCAAATATTAGTAACATCCTTAATAAGATGAGTAGAAAGGATGCACCAGTCTGCAGTGCTCTAGACTGGGACTCCAGAGCCAAGGGTTCGATTCTTGATTCAAACAGAAGATCTCTTGTCTGATGTTGGGCAAGTTACTTAATTTATCTCGTGCCTCAGTTTCCCATCTGTTAAAATGGAAATAATACTTTTCTGCCACACAGAAATGTTGATGATAAAATTCCTAAGTGATTGTGAGATGCTCAGGTGATTAGGACCATATAAGCAGATGGATGAATCGTTGGTTGCATAAGTGCCTGAGGACTGGGTTACTTGTGTTAACACTTGTACTTATATGTGAATGACTGTATTCGTGAGTGGACAATAGTATTTGTTATTTGTTGCTCATTCTCTGCTATTCATTATTCCCTATCCTCTTGTTTAAAAACAATTTCAGGCATCCAATCAAGGATCAGAAACAATGTCATGAGTAGGGTGACCAGTTGTCCCGATTTTATAGGGACAGTCCCGATTTTTTAGGCTTTTTCTTATAGGCTCCTATCACCCCCCCTCCCCCCCCCCCCATGTCCCGATTTTTCACACTTGCTGTCTGGTCACCCTAGTCATGAGACTTAGATGACCAGTCACACATCTTGAATAACTAATGGTAAATAGCGAATAACTGAACTAAACAGTTGGCAAACAGGCCATAGTATTCAGTCCAACCCATTCAGTAGATACTTACAAATAACTAATACATTCACGGGTACTAGGACTTTCAAAGAGAAAAATCGGCTACCTTAATTGGATAATTTTGTTTGTAAAGAATAGTTCGATTAGCTCTAATAATATTATTTAATATTTATATTGTGGTAGCACCCAGAAGTGGTAGGGCCCTATTGTGCAAGGTGCTGTACAGACATCGGGTCTGTCTACACAACCAAAGCTGTGCACAGGCTGGCCTACCTGAGCTAACGTGAATCCAGCTAGCGCAGGTAACAATAGCAGCGACCATACGCTTCAGGGTAGGCTAGTGAGACAAGTATGTACCCAGGGTCCATGGCAAGCTTGGACTGTGCTGAGTTCACTGGTATTGTTACCCCGCTAGCTGGATTCAAGCTAGCTCGCATAGCATAGCCCGTGCACAGCTTTTGCTCTGTAGCAATACCTGTACAGGTAGATACAATGCCTTGCTTAAAATGTACATGCTTAAGATCTAGACATATTTATAAGCCGCTTTCTAAATCTGTAGAGAGTTGTCAAAATCTAAATAACCGTTGACGATAATTTGAGCGGTGCATGTACCTCTCTGTTGTCTTTCCTGCATTTCCCATCTTCTGACAGAGGAAGCATATGGGTAGCTCTGTTTAGCTGTCTTAGGTAGTTATATGGCCCCAGCACTGTTATCTGTGCATCTCACTAGCTTTACTGTATGTATGCCCACAAGATGAATCTGGAGACGCCAGGACAATCCTGGAAGGTTGGCATCCCTAGTTATGCCGGCAAGTCACCATGTTGACTTCAGTGGTCTCTGTGTGATTGGGCCGTATCTGACTAAATCGGTCTTTTCCATCCCTGATTTCTGCAGCTCTCTGAACATGTGGAAGCAAATGCATGTTGTGCCTTTTCCCTGCTGTTTTAGGTTGAGGGCAAGACTTGATTGTTCCATCCCTGTTTTCATTTACCAGCTCATTCGTCCCATCCATCTTCCTCCAACATCGAGTCCTCATTAGGCTGAGAAGGAACACAGCGGCCTTTCTTTCCCACGAGAGGCTCTTCCTGACCTCCTTTCCTTCTCCTTGTCTGACAAATTGTGGGAGCTGACCCAGATCTCGATGTCTGCTGGGATAATTCAGTCCAGCCTCCCCTGGCAGGCAGCTGTCTCGGCCGTGTGGCCATACTGGGTGCACAAACAAGTGGCTAGTACATCGAGTGGAAGTATTGGCAGGATGGGGTGCGCGGGTTCACTTTAAATAAGAACCAGCTCTAACCTTTGTCCCAAGTTCAAACCAAATCTGTCTGAGCTGCTGAGACAGAAGGTGGGTGGTTTTGTGGGTAAGGCGTCGGCCTGGTATGCAGGAAATCTGGATTCAATTCCTGGTTCTGCGACATCCTCCCTGAATGACTTGGGGAGACTTCTTAGATGCTCTGCACCTCATTGCCCCATCTGTAACATGGGGAGGAGAAGGAGAATGCTTTGTTTCTCCTGCGCTTTGTTTAATTAGAACAAAAGATCCTGAGGCCAGGGACTGTCTCTGACTATGTGTACGTACGTCGCCCAGTATAACAGCAACTGCAGCCTCTAGACACTCGAATCATAGAATATCAGGATTGGAAGGGACCTTAGGAGGTCATCTAGTCCAACCCGCTGCTCAAAGCAGGGCCAATCCCCAAATGGCCCCCTCAAGGATTGAACTCACAATCCTGGGTTTAGCAAGCCAATGGGCAAACCACTGAGCTATCCCTCCCCACTAGGGGAATACTAATAATAAGTTCAGATAACCTTTTTCTATGTCATGAGCAAGCTTGGGTTCCTACATGACCATGGTGTTGGTTATCACAGTGGGGGAAGTTCACCCATATGCAGAAGGTCTATCTGAGGCTTATGCACCACTTACACCCATAGATGGTGGACTTTGGTGTATAGGCTTCTTGGTGCACAGGCCTTGTTCATGGGCTTTCTGCCCGGGGGCAAGTTGCCCCCACCGTGACTGGCTGGGCGTTCTGGGGTGGAATGCCATGCCAGCTGCTCCTTTGCAAGCACATACCCCATGGTGTGATTTACGTAGTGTCGCTGGGAGGCTGTCTCCTTTGTTCTTCCCGACAGGCCGTGAAGTGAGGGCAAATGGGAAAGAGAGAGTGAGACTAGAAACGGGAAGTGGATTTTGCTTTGTGTTCGCTCGCCCAAAAAGCGACTGTGTAAAAATAGCACCTCCCCATTCCACATAGCTGTTCCCTGCAAGTCGGCAAGTCACACTACCTACCTTTACTGAAACGAGCCTGTTTTCCTTACCGGTGATCCCCGAAGAGTCAGCGTAGCTATGGGAGAGCAAGCCAGGTTCTAATCTGCACCAGGCACATTCAGTGAAATTGCCCAACTAAATTCCAGCTGTGGAATCTATATTATCGTTAGAGATACCAGATGAAGAAACAAGTCGGGTTGATCCTCAGATCCCTTGTGGTGCCTGTAATGCAGACAGTTAGAAGAATCTCCCCGCCGCCTTCCAATAGTGTCAGTTTTTGCTGCTGTATTTGCAATCACTTTTCTGACTATAAATCCAAGAGAGGCAATGTGGGATAATACAAGAGGTTACGTCCCTATTAGCATCACGTGTCAAATGAAGAGCCACCGCACCCTGTTCAGGCTCTGCCCAAAATTAAATACATTTTTGGAATAAGAAACGTCATACGGCGATATTGGAACAGTAATCGTCTCTTTCACTTCTGTATATTGCACTGACGACACTGTGCTCAGATAAAGACCCCAAATGTCTTTATCAGATGCAAAATGCTGCCTGCAATGAACTAAATTTTGCTCCCATGTCCTATGCATCTTCAGTGAATTTACAGGGGGTCCTCCTGCAGTGAATGGACATAGAACCTGAGGTACCTTTTACCTCTTTATAAAAGAGGCAGACTACAGACATGCATTTCCATCTGCCTCCAGGTACCTTGTGCAGCCTCTTTTCCAAGTGCCAGACAGCTTGTCCTAAAGGAAGATTCTAACTATGTAGTTCTGCCCCAGCCCATCCCAATGGCCTATGGATGGGAACAATACTGCAGCAAGCAGACCCCCAGTTTCAAGGTTGCTTCCTCTTCCTCCTCTTCCCCTCCATCCCCCATGATCTGGTTTTAGCAGCCATGGCCTTCACCCTGGGCTTAACATGCTGGTAACAGGATCTTCAGGCAGGAGAATCTTTAGTGGCTGATAAAACCTTAACTGTTGTGAAGCGAAAGCAGGTTCCCTTTGAAGTGAGCCTCGCATTGCAGTTAGATGCTCTAGCTTGTGTATTTTAACTACCAATAAAATGATTTTTAAGCATAAAGCCTTGAGCCACCTTTAATGGGGGGGGGAGAAAAGAATTGCTAACGTCATTAGCTGGAATGTATCTTCTTCTTCTTTTTTTCCCGGTGGGTTATAAATAAGGGGCAGAATCAACCTGTTTCAGCCATGAAATGTCCTTTCCTCTGCAAAGGGAGATAAATCCTATAAATTCCTTTGTGGATGGTTTCAGCGGTTTTGTCTGCTGGTTTTGTTTTAAAGGCTCTAATATCATCCACTAGCCAGCCTCGGCTCGGAATCACTAGCAGGCAGTTATGAAGCTCCTTGGGCGCGCCTGGGTTTTCTCGTTATAATCACTATTTATTATTTGGTTTACAACAGGGCCTAGAGACCCCAGCTACTGGGATCTCATTGTGCGAGGTGCTGCACATGCACACAGTAAGAGACAGCCCCTGCGCCAAAGAGCTTACAGGCTAAAGAAACAAAACAAAGGGCAGAGGACAGGAAGTCGTATTGCCCTCATTTAAAGACTTCCACAGACTGCAGATCAGATGCTAAGTGACTTCCCCCAGGTCACACAGGGAGCCGAGGAGGGAACTGATCTCTTGAATGCTCATCTAGTACCTTAACTACAAGACTATCCTTCCTCTCCAAGGACATGCACTTGTTAGTTGGAAACGTGGAACACATCTACACAATGCAGCCGGCAGGAAGACAGGAGTAACCACAAAAAAATAACCGTTGGCCATTCTGATCATGGCATGGCACTGCGAATGGAGGTGGCGGGTCTCCGTATCAAGAAGAAGCCACGGTCTGTTTCAACTAGGGTCACCAGACAACAAGTGTGAAAAATCGGGATGGGGTGGGGGGTAATAGGAGCCTGTATAAGAAAAACAACAAAAAATCGGGACTGTCCCTATAAAATTGGGACATCTGATCACCCTAGTTCCAACACAAACAGAAACAAAACTCTGGGCTCAAGCGTGTGTTGCAAGACAACACTGAGGAGCAGATGGGTGTGGGATGGACTGAAGGAAGAAGAGGCTTTTAGGGATCTTCAGGAGAAAAGGGAGGGTCTTTGGAGATTGGAGATCCTTCCATGGGTGGGTGGGATGAATGAAATGTGCAAAGATGAGAGCGGGGAAAGAACAGTAAAAGCTGCAGGATGCTATGAGAGTAGAAACAGAAGCAGGTGAGCACTTAGATAGGGCCGGATCCTGCTAGCATTGAAGCCAGTGGTCACATTTCCAATGATAGTACAGTATTAGGCCTATGGAGCCGCGAACGGTTGAGTGGGGGACCTTGAATGGGATTCCCAGGCCCTCACAATATTTGCGCAGTCGTAAGCTCGCTCTGGTTCACTCGCTGACGCTGCTGCAGCGAGGAGCCTTGCGTTTCGATTTTGAACTTGTATGTGTGTGCGCGCACGCGTGTGTGTGTGAGAGTGAAGACAATACCCGTACGTGAGGTAACATAATATAATGCAAATCTCTCCGAAATTGCATTTTGATCATACGTTAGCCAATCCAACAGACAAAATCACCCGAGGGGGAACAGGAGTTATTGTGGGTAGGTTGCTTGCCCATCCCACTCCATGTGTTTCTTCTAAAACTCCTAATCCACAGTGGATTTGCCGGCATCTGGCTCTCAGTTATAAAAGGGAACTTTCCCACCCTATCCAACTTCAGAAAAGTGTCAGAATTCAATGAAGTGGCTTTTACTCCCTTGCAGTGTAAGCTCTCTTTCTCTTCTGACTCAGAGATCTTGACTGATGGATTATATTTTTTACCAAGACAATTTCTCTCCTGTGTTGTCTTCATCTCTTCGCCATCTCCAGCTCTGGGTTTGAATGGAAGCTCTTCAAGCCAGGGACCTTGTCTTTTTCTTTGTCTGCCCCCTGCCCCTGCACACCCATTGATCAGAATGTTCTGAATTTTCTTGGGTCATTGTCAACTGTTGCAGTGGGAGCAGGTGATGTCATAAGCGGAGGAAAGATACCCTGTTAGCATGAATGAAGAGGGATTGTGTGTATGTGGAGTGGAGTGTTTGGAGTACAAATGAGGGAAAGGACAGGATCATTTACTTTGTATGACCAATGAAAAACAAAACATTAAATTATTAGTATTATTTATTATTTGTGTTACCTTAGCATGAAAGAGCCCTAGTCACGGGCCAGGACCCCCACCGTGCTAGGCGCTGTACAAACACAGGGGGAAAAAGACAGTCCCTGCCCCAAAGAGTTTACAAAGTGTTATGAATCTTGATGTAAATTCATCCTCTTGACCCTCCACTCTGTCCCTGATTTAGCTGGTAATGCTTGAGGATGGGTGCCAAAAATTGTACATGGGGAATCTGAGTAGGGTGGGTTATAGTAATTAAAGCAAGGAATTGGAAGTCAGGATTCCTAGGTTCTGTGTTCAGCTCAATCACTGATTTACTGTGTGGCGCTGGATAAATCATCTAAGCGCTCTGTGCCTCAGTTTACCTATGGATATAACAATATCGTAGTGGAGTTGTGAGTAATGCAGAAATTTGCCCATGAATTAAACACAGTGTGCACAATTGACTGTGGAACTCATTGCCACAAGATATCACTCAGGCCAAGAGCTTAGCAGGATTCAGAAAAGAATTAGACATTTGTATGAATAAAAAGAATAACCTGATTTAGAACAGTAAATATTGAAAAAACCAAGATCTTTAGAAGAGCTATAAAACCTCAAGCTCCAGGGCATAAGTCAACCTCTAAATATAGGAGGAAATTTGCACTGGGGGAAGACTATCCCATAACTACAATTGCAAGGCTCCTTCCTCTGAAGCCAATGCTGGCCACTGTTGGAAACAGCATACTGCACTAGATGGATCCGAAATATGGCGGCATTTTGGCGGTAGCACTTCTTGACATTACCGCTTCTCGGTGGCATTTCGGCAGCTACTTGTCTGGCGGCCAGTAGGTGGGCGCACATGGATGCCCCGGCGGGCGCCATAGCACCCGTGGGCACCGCACTGGGGACCTCTGATCTAGACTGACCTTTGGCATAACATAGGCCAGAGAATCTCCACAGGGATTCCTGCAACAAACCCATATCCTTCCTCTTGCAGCCTGCAACTCTCCCCTGCCGTTTGGCCTGGTCCCAACATATGTGCATCCATACACTTGCCTACACTGAACCTCGCTTGTTGCCGTAATCTCCCCAAGTCATTGTACCCCAGCGTACCACCCAGTCACTAGCAGAACGCATACACAGAGAGAGATCTAGCAATGCATGAAACAGGACGAGCGTAAAGAAAACCTGTTCCCCACCTCCACACACACACACCCCGGGGAATTAAATGTACCCAATGTGACACAAAGTCGCCCATAAGGGACCGTACTCATTAGGGGCTTGATCCAAAGTGTGTGGAACGACCCCTGTTGATTTCAAAGGGCTTTGACTCAGTGAAAGGAGAATTAGATCCAGAATCTTCACTACATGCACAAAAGAGAGGTTTGCTTTGGTTCAGAGGGTGCTCTTGGGAACTACATCCCCCACCCTTGTCACCCCAGCTCCTAATCTGTCACTGAGCAGCCTGAAATCCTGATGGAAGACTTCCCCCCCCCCCAACCCCGAATGCTTTTCACTCTTGATTTTTGCTCCATTTTTTCTTGTCCCTGTGAAATTTAATCATGTTTTCTAGCCCTTTAGGCCTCACAGAGTCCAGCAGCTGCATTCTCATCTGGCTTGAAAGCTTACCCGCATACTTCTCAACCCCAAACAGGGATCGGTCCTCAGAGCCTTGCTGATGAAACACAACAAACCAGACCCTAGAAAGGGCTCGTGCAGCCCTTCACACTATCCAGGAGGGAGATGGCTTGTGATAAAACACATCAGGGCAGACGCATGCATTTAGAAAAGCTCTCTTGAGTCTCCTAGGTAAAACAGGGCAAAGTACGCCCAGCTTTGCACATGCATAAATACTGGGCTTATTTTAATGCACAGTAATTTAGATGGACTGCAGCACCTATTGCAGGGAGGCTACATGCTGGGCCCTGGACAGTGCTGATTTGTTGCAGTACAGAGAAGCTAGGAGAACTCTGTATTCCTCCTGGTCTGGTTCTGTCTTTTTAGCTTGTCGGACATAGGAGCCGTGCTGCTCATCTATCTATTTATCCTCTCTACCAGTGCAGCCATTACGGTAACCTAATCCAACAGCCGGATTCACATAGTTGCCAGATAATGAGGCAGATTGACCAGATGACAGCAGTACCTCTACTTCCTAGGGGCCCTCTTGGAACGCACCGGCTTAGTAATTATTCTTTTTCTCACGCTGATACTTATATGGCTCCCACTACCAGAGGGTCTGAGCACAAACCAGTGTTTAAGGTACTTACTCTCTCTGCACCGTTCTGACACTGGGCACTGGTATTATCCCCATTTTAGAGATGGGGAACTGAGGTACAGGGTCACACAGGAAGCTTGTGACTCAGGTCACCCCAGTTCCAGGCTAGCACATTAACCACCGAACCATTCTCCCTCTCTCTCGCTCACCCTTCCTCTCTCTCACTATGATTCCTCTGGTGCCATGATCGCTATTGATCAGGAAATGCATCTAGGGTGACCAGATGTCCCGATTGTATAGGGACAGTCCTGATATTTGGGGATTTTTTTATATATGGGCTCCTATTACCCCCCACCCCCATCCTGATTTTTCACATTTGCTATCTGGTCACCCTAAATGCATCAGAGATCACGGTGAAACAGGACAGTCTCTGCAATGGATGGAACTCGGTGCGATTCACCCTCTCTTTCCTGTCCTCCATCGTAGGTGTGGTTCAGTAACCGAAGAGCCAGGTGGCGCAAGCAAGCAGGAGCCAATCAGCTGGCAGCTTTTAATCACCTGTTGCCAGGGGGCTTTCCGCCAACTGGAATGCCGACTCTACCGCCCTACCAGCTGCCAGATTCCACCTACCCCACCACCGCTATTTCCCAAGGTGAGCACCAACTACCAGAGTGCAGTGGTTGGTTATTTCTGGGTCTGTTCTCGTCCGTTATGCCACTCCGCCAGCCAGACCGCCCTTCCATTCTGGATTCCCATCACTACCTTCCTTTGAAGCAGCTGCTCTATGCAGGTTGGCTTTGACTGGGAGGCCAACGTTTGATTCAGGCTGATGGAGGCCCAATAGGTTCCATTCTTGATACTAAGCACAGCTGGTCTGCTTAAGGTCCATTGGTCCCTATTCCTGCATCAAGGTCTCCCATGACTATGGCTGCTCCACTTACCATGTCACTGAGAGTGGAGACTAATGAATCCAAAGTGAATTCTATGTGGGACCGGTGACATGCCTTAGCTGAGTGAAACTCTGGCCTCCCAGCCAAGGGCAAACCGACATGTGCAGCTGCTTTGACCGTGAAACCGGGCAGGTGGGAGAAATGTGTCACATTTCCTCTGTATTTTTCCCCTTTTTAAAAAAAAATCTTCAAACTACCGTCTAAATTTGAAAAGCCGGGCCCAGCTCTGTCGAGTTCGGCAGCAGCAGCCACGGAAGGTCACACAAGAATAGTATCGGAGCCCAATTAACATAGCAACCAAAGCGTTTTGCACTGTAGTGAGTTGGACACCAGCAACCACACACACAAGGCTTTAGACACTGGGCAGCGGCAGGTAACCTCCAACACTGGAGTCCCTTGCAGCAGAGGGGGGGGCAAGTGGGGCAATTTGCCCCAGACCCCCACGAGAGTTTTTCGGGGTCCCTGGAGCGGGGTCCTTCACTTGCTCCGGGGGCCCCAGAAAACTCTCGCAGGGCCCGGGCCCCCAGAGCTTCTTCCGCTCCAGGTTTTCGGCAGCAGTTCAGTGGCGGGGGGTCCTTCCGCCCTGGGACCCGCCGCCAAAGTGCCCTGAAGACCCGCGGCAGGGGGGTCCTTCCACCCCGGGAGCCGCCACCAAACTGCCCTGAAGACCCATGGCGGGGGGTCCTTCCGCCCTGGGACCTGCCACCGAAGTGCCGGGTCTTTGGCGGCAATTCGGCAGCGGGGGCCCCCTGCCGCCGAAGACCCCAGGCCCCCTGAATCCTCTGGGCGGCCCTGGGCCAGGGGGATGCTGGGGTTTTATTCAAAGGCCGTCCAAGTCAGTGGTAAGTCCCCTGTTGACTCTGATGGGCTTTGGATTGGGTCCTTACAAAGGATCTTACAACCTTAGGGACCTCAGACCAACATCTCTTCCTGCCCCGTGTTTCCTGCATATTTCTTTATAGACGGAACTGTCCGTAAAATCCCTTTCTCCCTCATCTGCTCCTCCCCAGCAAACTGTGGGGAGCAAAGTGTCGTTGGAGAAGGAAGATTTAGAAATATTGGGGGAAATTTGGGGAAACGCTACTGGAGCTTTTTCAGGCGACTCGATCTCCAGACCTAGGGGAATAGAGAACGCCGAATGGAAAAAATCTGTAACCCTCTGGTCTAGACCTACCTGCAAAAGGGAGGCTGGTATTGTAAAAAAGAGAGAGGTCCTGAGATCAGGAGCAAGGGGACCTGGTGGAGAACAGAGCTCAGTTCCTGCTCTCCATAACTGCAGGGAGTGAGTGTTTGCTGGCTGCATCTCAGACTCCCACATAATATTCCAAGGAGGTCAGAAAACTGCCACACAATTTTTCCATTTGTGCTCACGTGAGACCCAGGCCCAGGATAGCCAGGTTGGCTGCAGGTCAGGACTGTGGTGCATTGGCAGAGCTGGTGAGGGAATGCCGGGTGCTGGCCAGGGTCAGTTCCTTATTGTTTGGAGAACATTACGTTCAATCACAATTTTGGGAAAAATAAAGAACAGAGGGAACTATATGGAAATTCCACTCTGGTCTGTGCCAGCTCCCTCCTTTCCTTGCTGTTATCCTCAGCAGCCCTTGGGCTCTTCCCCACTGCCTGATGATGCAGGCGCGGCCCCGGGTCATGTCTCATGAATGTTTCCCTATGAATGATTTCTTCACAGATGGGAGCAGCACCGTGCACAGACCCCAGCCCCTGCCACCATCCACCATGCACCAGGGAGGGCTGGCAGCCGCTGCCGCCGCTGATACCAGTTCTGCCTACGGGGCCCGACACAGCTTCTCCAGCTACTCGGACAGTTTCATGAACCCTGCAGCTCCTGCCAATCACATGAACCCTGTCAGCAACGGCCTCTCTCCACAGGTACACAATGCTCTTCCATTCTTCTTCTCCAAGCCAGGAGCCTTTGGTGAGCCCAGACCCTACGGGAGAGGGCAGGCTCTATGCGATCGCTGTCCAACAGTTGTTGTTGCATGCTCTCAGGGAGCCCAGATCTGTCTGTCTGTCTGTCCGTCTGTCCATCCATCCATCCATCCTGAGTTTATTGCCACAGCATCTGAGCATCTGCAACCTGTAACAAAGCTCAGATCCTGTGTTTGAGATGTCACACTCTGCTCCCAAGTATCTAGAGACTCGCTTGAGTCATCAAGTTGAGGGTTGGCTGGAACAGGGTTAGGGGGGTTGTTCCAGCCCATTACAGAGGTGGGCCGGGCTTTGAAGTTCCCATGCCCACTAGGGTCTGAACTTCCTCAAAGTTCAGGGATGTCTGGGCCTGGGATTTTGGTTCCCAGTCTCTACCAGGAACTAATTGTGATGTAATCGATTTTCTTTATGACCCCATCATACATAAGAAGAGCTACATGAACTGTGAGAGAGAAAACACATATTCCCCATATATTTGTTCAAATAACAATAGAGCCCATCTGTATTGAACTTACCGGGCCAAACTCATACTTGGTGCAACACCACTGATCTCCAACTCCCTTCCTTGAGCTCTGTATAGAATGTGGGACTCCTGACAACCATCCCCTGCCCCAACCACTAGACTAATCTGCCACTAGACTAAGTACTGGGGGCTCAAATATTCACAGGGCTAGATCCACAGTTGGTGAGCGCCATTGAAGTCAGTGGAGTTATAAGGATTTACACAAGCTGAGAATTTGGCCCACCGGTCTCTTACACTGGCTCATCTGGAATATTAACGCTAATTTTCTGTCAATCCAACATACCCTCAGCCTTGTCAGACAGAGCATTTAATTCTCTTAGAATCATAGAATCTCAGGGTTGGAAGGGACCTCAGGAGGTCATCTAGTCCAACCCCCTGCTCAAAGCAGGACCAATTCCCAACTAAATCATCCCAGCCAGGGCTTTGTCAAGCCTGACCTTAAAAACCTCTAAGGAAGGAGATTCCACCACCTCCCTAGGTAACCATTCTAGTGCTTCACCACCCTCCGAGTGAAAAAGTTTTTCCTAATATCCAACCTAAACCTCCCCCACTGAAACTTGAGACCATTGCTCCTTGTTCTGTCATCTGCTACCACTGAGAACAGTCTAGATCCATCCTCTTTGGAACCCCCTTTCAGGTAGTTGAAGGCTGCTATCAAATCCCCCCTCATTCTTTTCTTCTGCAGACTAAACAATCCCAGTTCCCTCAGCCTCTCCTCATAAGTCATGTGTTCCAATTCTCTTCTTCTCTGACATGTCATACTTTGGCTGCCATATGCATGTTTACTTTTAGCGGTAATAAGACACCTATCATATGTTAATGGGTGACAATAATGATTTGTACTCACATAGCTTCTATTATCCTGAAGGATACCAAAGTGCGTTGCATTCTTGCTCTTTCCTATCACTGAAATACAACCATCTGGGAGGTGATATATGGCTGTTATTTAAGGACTTGTCTACACGGTGGAGTAAGGTGCACTACAGGGTTTTGATTTCTAAAGTGCACTAATGTATTGCGCGTTAACTGGTCCATGTGGACCCTGCTGGTGTGCACGGAAAGCTTGTTAGTGTGCTTTAACATAGTACCGGGTCACACAGTAAAAGCATGCTCAGCAGCACTGTTTAAGACAGGAAGTGCAGGATCGTTTATTTAACTGCAACTACAGGGAGATTTTCAGCAGGTGTTTGAAATGAAAAGGTTGGAACTGTTTAGTTTAGAGAGGAGGCAAATGAGAAGGTAGAATAGAGGTATATAAAACAGTTACTTGTCTAGAGAAAGCAAATATAATACAAGAATGTGTGGATAGTCAATGAAACAATACACCACATGCAAAACTCATACAAGGACAAACTTTTAACACAATGCATAATTAATAGGGCTGGTTGGAAAAACTTTCACTGAAGCCTTTCCCATTGGATAATGCAATTCTGTCAAAATCGTGTTGATTTTGCTGAAATTTTATTTAGGAGGAAAACAGCAACAACAACAAAGTTCCTACAATGCTGAAATGTCCCAGTTCATAGATTCCTAGATTCCAAAATCAGAAGAGACCAATGTGATTATCTCATCTGACCTCCTATATTACACAGATCAGAGAACTCCCCCGAAACAATTCCCGTTTCAACATTTGTGGAACTAAATGTGTAGAATTTTTTTGTTTTGAATGTTTTGATATTTTGTTTTGAAATGATCTTTCCTTTCAATTGTTTTGTATTATATTATATTATATTATATTATATTATATTATATTATATTATATTATATTTTTAAAAAGTCAACATCTAAATGAAATATTACAATTGATCCAAAACAATATTTTTTTCTGAATTTTCCAGCATGGAGAATTTTTAAATGTTTGGGTTTGAGTCTGATTCTGAACAAAGCCACATTTTGAAATGTCAAGATTCTTCAGGAAATGAAATTTCTGTTCTCCACCCATCTCCAATAATTAGCCTGTGGAACCCATTGCCACAAGAGATCATTGATCTCCTTGGAGATGTGACAACTTACAAAAGCTGTCCCAGAGTATGGACTGCTCAAGAGATGCACTAACAAAAAAAGGAGTCTGGGTAGGGACCCCTTTATGACTCTGCATATAGAGAATAGGTGATGGTATAATGTATCTAAATATATTTGCCTGATTTGGGAATAACTACATTACTCGGAAATGAAGAAGCCTCACGTGTGAGCTGCCCAGGTCATCTCAAATGCATTCCAATACAACATTTACACTACACCACGGTATATCTTGATTCTCCCCCATTTGTTATTGGAAAACTTCTTTTAGAAATGCTTTTTAAAGGATCACTGGTATTAATAATACTTAGCTTTTATACAGCACTTTTCATGCATAGATCTCAGAGCACCATACAAAGGAGGTCAGTATTATTGTCACCTTTATATATATATATATATATATAGGGAAACTGAGGCACAGAGCAGGGGCATGACTTGACCAAAGTCAACCAGCAGGCTAGTGGTAGAGCCAGGAACAGAACCCAGGTCTCCTGAGTTTCTGTATGGTGCTCAGCCCCTTGTCATTCTTCATAGCTTTCTGCCTCTAAGCCATGCTGTACAGACCTGACAGAGTAGAAAAGGTATAACTGCTATATTTTAGAATCCTTTAAAAATTAGAGTGGGTCCAAAAATGTGTGTGTGGGGCGGGGGGGGGGGATCATGGAACATGTCAAACATTTCAAAGTGATTTTCATTGCACAGGTTTCAAAAAGGAATGATTTTTCATTGATTTGAACTGTTTTTGCAAAGATTTGTCGTGAATATTTTTGGTTTAGAAAGTTGTCTCTTCCTCCTCTTTCCCCTCCTCCCCCCCATTTTTTCTTTCCCCCCACCCCTTTTGCTGCCCTTGTTTTCCATTTTCCATTTTGCCACTGAAAAGGGTCATACGGAGTTTGGATTATGGGCATGTAAATTGCAACATGCATGCGTAGGTGCTGGAAGTAGGGGTACTGCTGGACCCCCTGGCTTGAAGTAGTTTTCATTATGGGCAGGGTTTACAGTTTGGTTCAATGGCTCTCACCCCACCCCACCCCCGTACAAATTGTTCCAGTTCCCCTGCATGCACTAGCATTCTGCGCTTAACTGTCCTATGTAGGCCCTGCAGGTGCAAACTATAAGGTATCTAGCTTGCACTAATGCAGTCCTTCCAAATGGCATAAAACTCCCATTTCTAGGTGGTTATAACTCTCGTGGTGGTACAGCACAATGGGTGCTGGTGTGTGGCGTAGAAGGTCATGGGTCCTGTTCCAGTCAATACTGGTATGTGTACACTGTCAAAATGATAAGTTATGTAAGGTTAAACCTTCCGCTGGGGCAGGGCTGAATATTACCTCTGGTGTGATTTTGTGGGGGAAATAAGGAAACATTTCTCTGGCAGTTGGAATTTTTTAAAAACATCAGCTGAGTAGAGCTGGACACAGGTTGGAGATGCGAGTATATATTCTGGGATTAATGGGCAGAGCACAGGTTAGATGATCCCAGGCGCAAGTTTATCACGTGCTTTTGTAATTTATTACATGGACATACACGGGGACAATATCCATGTGATAAATTGCACAAGCGTGTGGTAAATATGTCTGTTGTGCAATGCTCGTGCAATTTATCCCATGCCTGTGACTGCATCATCTGCTTGCTGGTCCATCTCCCTGGGATAGTCCAACTGATTGAATAGGTTCAAAGGTTCATTCAACCCTACCCGAGAAATGGTTCTTTCTATGCTTACCCCAACTCCATTACCCTGCCCTCGGGCCTTGGAGGTGAGTCCTGGGCCAATAAAAGCCTTTCAATACTTAAAAATGTAGAGTCGAAGATCTTGCAGCTTGGAAGAAATAAGAGCTTTATGCTGTTGAGAAGGGGAGATTCCAAGCACTCACTTCTAACCCTAGAAAGGCCCAAGGTATCTGCATATAAATACATGCAGATTTTTGTGTCTAAAAAACTTGTCTTGGGTTATTTTCTGGGTGTTTTACATGCGTTAGTTTTACTTCCTCTCTGCCCTTCTGAGCCCTGCACAGTTGGACTTGTGGCAACCAAGACCCCGGGTCTTACAGGCAGAAGGATACAAGAAAGAGTCCCAGTAACGGGAATGCCTTTTCCCTAACATATTTGGCACAAGCAGAATACATGATGGGGTGGGGTAGGGTAAAGGTTTTATTGGTACTCATCTGGGGATGACCTGCCTAACTCACTTGTGAGTAATGCGACCATCCACAGCCCTACAGATAAACCTTTTATGCTGTTCTATCTATCTATCTATCTATCTATCTATCTATCTATCTATCTATCTATCTATCTATCTATCCCCATACACCCCCTCTATCTCTCTCTTTATCTATCTATTCCGATACACCCCCTCTATCTCTCTATCTCTCTATCTATCTATCTATTCCCATACACCCCCTCTATCTCTCTCTTTATCTATCTATCTATTCCCATACACCCCCTCTATCTATCTATCTCTCTATCTATCTATTCATTGTGGCATCTGGCCGCTGTTGGTAGGAGTAAATATCCAAATGAAAGGGGTTTTAGGAGACTGAAAAAAGTTAGAAACTCAAGCTACGGCGGGTGACTTGTATGAGCTGCAAACAGACAGTTCTCTGGTTTCATCCCTCAATAGCAGCAGGGGGGAGCTTTCTTTGCAGTTGAGACAAGGAGAAACCGATGGGGGTGGGGGAGACTGGACCCTGAGTTACAGCCAGAGCCCTCTGCATTTGCTGCCACAGGGAACGCTATCCGATTACCCCTGGATTGGGTATCGCAGCCAGAATCCACCAGACGGGGTTGGTGCTGGTAACTGAAATTCTATAGGCCGGGCACGGTTTTTCCATTTTCACGAGAGAGAAGGGGGATTAGATTTGCAGGCTTGACACACACACCCCACGCCCCCGACAGAGGGAGCAGAAGCTGCTGAAAGTTTTGCCTAGAGCCTGTGGAAAATGGCGGCCCTTTGTGTTTGTTTTTTCTATACCTGGTGCGTGTCCGTGCTAATGATAGCGCTGACCAGTGATGTGCTGTGTAATCAGCCTCCACGCAGCACTGCCAAAGCACCTCCATACTCAGTCACAGCGTCCCCTGTTAGTCTGATCCTCCTCCGCCCCACCCGGGGCTCTGCAGTCCTGGCCTGCCACACATTGTGCTAGTCCAGTTCTGGCCCTAGGTCACTACACAGCCCCCAGGCTTGTCCTGCAGCTTTCCCTGTATTCCAGTCCTGGGACCTCCAGAGGGCAACTGCTCCGCTGTTGCACCTCAATCTTGACCCACAGCAACCCTTCATGTTCGGGTTCAAGGTCCTCATCACAGCTGTGTCAAAGCACCTCTGTCTTGACCTGCAGCACCCCCTGCTATTTCTGTCCTGAGCTTTTCCTGGGCAGACACCAAATCATAGAATCATAGAATATCAGGGTTGGAAGGGACCTCAGGAGGTATCTAGTCCAACCCCCTGCTCAAAGCAGGACCAATTCACAACTAAATCATCCCAGCCAGGGCTTTGTCAAGCCTGACCTTAAAATCTCTAAGAAAGGAGATTCCACCACCTCCCTAGGGAACCCATTCCAGTGCTTCACCACCCTCCTAGTGAATCTATAGGGGAGCCCTTTTTCTCCTCCCACCACTAGACAGAGGCTGGATTAAGATCCCCCCAAAAAAACTCATTTTACATATGACAATCCACATAAGAGAACTAATCACAATGAGATGAAGGATAGTCCGACGTCAACCCAGCTCCCATTTCGTACCCCATCCCGATCCTTAATGATAGGGCTTATGGTAACTTGAGAACTCATCTGTGATGGTTTTATGCTGGGGCGGCCTTGATAAGAGAGAGGCAGCTAACGACCATGCTCCGAAGGCTGCCTGTTCAACAAACCTAACATCATAGGCCAGCCAGCTGCGACCAGATGAGTCATCATGCATCTGTCAGACTGGATTTAGTGGCTACAACACTAGTTAGGAGAAGCTCACAGTAGACCCAGAACTTGGATCTTCAAGGGCTATGTACCCATCAGTTTCTAAAGGTTGCATCTCTAACCACAGAAGTCAGAGAGTCTGTCGGGCTGAACTGGTAACATCCTTCCACCAGGCAGATTTTGAGCAGAGCTCAGCAAGGCGGAGAAGAGGAAGAGAGACAAACCCAGAAAGAGATTAAAAAATAAGATCAAGTGACATGTTAATGCTCTAAAAGAAGTGGGCTGCAGCCCCCAGCAGCTGGAGCTGTGATCTCACCAGTCCTTGAAGCCTCAGAACTAGAGGAGGTTGAAAAATGGAGGGTGGGAATTTCATTAATAAATTTCCAAACATTCCAAATCATTTTTGTTCCACAGATTCCAGAAAGGAACAAAACTGTGTTGGCTTGAAATTTCCCACAATTTTAATAAGAAAAATGATCATTTTTGAAATTTTTCCTTCTTTCTTTTCCTTCCTTTTTTCTTCTCCCCCTCCCCTTTCCGCTTTTCCTTTTTGCCACTGAAGAAGTGGGAGAAAGAAGGAAGAAAAGGGAAAACAATAAACCAAAATAAACAACAAAACAAAACCAGACTCAAACCATAAATAAGGCGACGTTTTTTCACTTTCTGATTTCATCCGAAAAGAAACATTTTTGAAAAAAAAAGTATTTTGAAAAAAAGTCATTTTTCAATGAAATCAAAATTCATTCCAAAAATGTCAATAATCACCAAACTAAGCACCTTGACCTTCCTCATGCATCACACCACAGCTATATCAAGCTTCACACTGACAGCAAGGATAGAACTCAGATCCCTCTGCTCAGAAACCCAGACCCCTGCCACTTGAGAATCTCCATTTGTGGTCACCAATACAGGGCCTATGACACACAGCACTGCGTCTATCCATTAAGGAGAAGCAGTGCACAAATACACTAGCTAGTTTATTATAATTGGGGCCTGATCAGTGCTTGGTTGACAGAGCTCCTAGAGAAGTGCATGGCACTGCAGGAACTGGTGTAGGGGACTAAGTAAGTTGCTGTCTTCCCACTGAGCGACGGAGCACAGTGTTGCTGTCTTCTTGACAAGACATAAAACTGAGTATCCACCACTCATGACCATGGAAGAGTCCCATGGTGCTTTCCATGAGAGTAAAAAGCTCTGGCCGTGTTGCTTGCTGGCTGAATTTCAATTTGAGTAATCACATTCTGTCTGCTTAAATGCCCCGGTAGTTTTAATTAGATGTTGTTCTTCACTTCCTGGCTGGGTGTCTCTGCTACACTATCATGGCTGGGTTTCCACCCCAGATGTAGGTACCATTCAGTGATGAGTGAAGACATCCCTGTGTAGCACGTTGGGATCTTTTGGGATGGAAACGGCTATTAAAATATAAGGGATTCTGGATTTATTGCAAACGTTTCTGATCACTGTATATCTCTTTGCTATGTCTGCAATGAATGGACAACAAGAATGCTCATCGAGATGGCTTGCTAGCTAACAGGGTGTCGTGTCTGTAAGGACAGTGGGGCATTTGCCCTTCCCATCCATCTGTCTTTGATACAATGCAACTAGTTCTAGATGGTTTAGGTAGAAAATTATCTGTCATTATATTGGTCTATATAAAGGGGCCAGGCTGGGGAAACGGGAGATGACCAGCATAGCTTGGTGATTGTCTTAGCCAACATCTCTCGGTTATCTAGGGAATAAGGCTATATGACATATTTTACATTCAGCTACATTGACATGTTTAGTTGTTTCACAGAATCAACAGAAATATGAAAATACCAAAATGTTTGTACTGTTTCACCTGCAGAACCCTTCTCCTCTAAGTTTTCTTTACAAGGCAATTGATGTATCTAGCTCTTTGTACTGGTGCTCATCACTGTAGTATCAAAGCTGGGCACTACTTTAGATTGACTGCCTTTGAGCCTTTGGATGGCCAAACTCACATTTCCCTGATATGGAGGGAGGGATAGCTCAGTGGTTTGAGCATTGGCCTGCTAAACCCAGGGTTGTGAGCTCAGTCCTTGAGGAGGCCATTTAGGGATTGGGGGCAAAAATCTCTCTGGGGATTGGTCCTGCTTTGAGCAGGGGGTTGGACTAGATGACCTCCTGAGGTCCCTTCCAACCTTGATATTCTGTTTCTTTCTGAGCCCTCTAAAGCGTTCTGCAGGCCCACAAAGTCAACCTGAGAAATCAAGACAATATCAGGATTAGTAGGAAGCTCAGACACCCTCTCCTTGTGTTTGTTGCTTTTGTTTTCTCGGGGCTATGGGTGGCTTTCACTCCACATGTCACATTCAGCCCTAGTGCGACTCCACCACTGAGTGGTCATGTGGCTAAGCCATGAGACTGAATGTTGCGGGACTTGGGTTCCACCATGTCTGGCTTTGCCACCATTTCTTGGGAAAGTGACAGCACTGCTCCGTGCCTCGGTTTCCCCATTAGTAAAATGAGGATAACACCACTGAGCAACCTTTGAAGGTGTTTAATATCTCTGACGTGCTTTGCGATCTGTGCGTGGATGTGCACCTTAATGGTGTTTCCGGAGAGAGGTTTGAGGCCTGGATCTGAAAGTTGGCATTTGTCAGTGATTTTGATGCTCATGCACCTTTACCTTTCTGAGGGGTGAGCGGCAGAGCCTTGCAGGCAGGCTCGCCCTCATGAATGGGCTACTTCTGCTCCTTATTTCTCTCCCAAGTGTCTGGCTTTCCAGGCTCCGTTTGAGTGGATGGGCCTGGGCGGTGCCTCAAGGTGACCTTTGCTGATCACACCGGGCCATGTGGCTAATTCAGCCCGGCCATTTGTATCTCCTTCACATTGTGTTCCTGTCTGTAAAGCTGTGTGAGGCTTCTCTCATGACAGCCCACAAACTAAGAGCTACACGGGAAGCTACGTAGCAAGGGCTGTGAGGGAACCGGCTTGACAAAGCCCTGGCTGGGATGATTTAGTTGGGAATTGGTCCTGCTTTGAGCAGGGGGTTGGACTAGATGACCTCTTGAGGTCCC
Organism: Malaclemys terrapin pileata; assembly: GCF_027887155.1. Classification (NCBI taxonomy): domain Eukaryota; kingdom Metazoa; phylum Chordata; order Testudines; family Emydidae; genus Malaclemys; species Malaclemys terrapin. The sequence goes on from NC_071523.1 coordinate 7,564,120, forward strand.
TTCCAACCCTGATATTCTATGATTCTATGAACCTCAGCAAGGCTGCCAACTTTCCGGGGGCGTCCTTTCCTAGCAGCACAGGATTCTGACTGGGGAGCCGCACAATGAGTTGAGGCCATGGTGCTGTCCTCATCCCCAAACCCACATCCCTCCTGGTCCCTGCCTGAATCTGTCCACCTATGCAACGTGTCATATCATTATCTAATGCAGGGGTGGGCAAACTGTGGCCCCAGGGGGCCGCATCTCTCTCCCCAGATGTTTTAATCTGGTCCTTGAGCTCCCGCCAGGGAGCGGGGTCTGAGGCTTGCCCCACCCTGCGCGGCTCCCGGAAGCAGCAGCATGTCCCCGCTCCGGCTCCTATGCATAGGGGCAGCCAGGGGGCTCCGCACGCTGCCCCCACCCCAAGTGCCGCCCCTGCAGCCCCCATTGGCCGCTCAGGCACTGTGCAGAGCCGCCTGGCTGCGCCTCTGTGTAGGAGCCGGAGGGGGGACATGCCACTGCTTCTGGGAGCTGCTTGAAGTAAGCGTTGCCCAGAGCCTGCACTCTTGACCCCCTCCTGCACCCCAACTTCCTGCCCCAGCCCTGATCCTCCTCCCACCCTCTGAACCCCTCGGTCCTAGCCTGGAGCATCCTCCTGCACCCCCAACCCCTCATCGCCAATCCCGCCCCAGAGCCTGTACCCCCAGCCAGAGCCCACACCCCGCACCCTAGCCCCCAATTTTGTGAGCATTCATGGCCGCCATACAATTTCCATACCCAAAAAGTTTGCCCACCCCTGACCTAGTGCTTCTGTCCTCCTGACCCATCCCCCTACGAGTTGCCTACTTTGCCCCCTACCTGCGGTCACCTCCCGCTGTAGGCTGCCTCCATTTTTTGACCATTTCCCACCCCCCCGCCCCAAATGCACCGTCGTTTTAAAGAAATAGAACAATGGGTGGGGCTGGAGAGACATCCTCAAGCCCCGCTCCACCACCCGCTTCCTTGCACTGTCTGTAAAGGATGGAGTCAGCATTCTGTCCTGGAAGCGAGAAGAGGAGCAGAAGCTGGAAAGGAAGGACATTCTCTGCCATTTTCAGAGAGGCTCCTGGTTTGCTAAGAGGAACCATCTCCTGCAGTCCCTCCAGCCAGCACAAGGAGTGAGTGGGTGGAGAGGGAAGGGGGCAGTAGACAGATGACTGAGATCCTCCATCCTAGAGATTAACCCAGCTCTGACCACCTGCCCTCCATCATCTTTGAAGTCTGGACACCAGTTTTGCAGCATGATCTCTGTCTACGCTTCAGCTTCTCCCATCTAGGGCCCAATCCTGCTCCCGCAGCAATCCGCCATACAGTTTCTGTTGATCTCAGTGGTTCAGAACCTCACTCAGTCATGGGCCGGAGGCTGTAACCGTGCTGATGCTGGTGGAAGGATGGGTTTAGCCGTCTAAGTCCTTTTCGAGAAGCCTGGCAATTGGGAGGGACATGGCGCCGGGTGGTGAGAGGGGTTAGTGCACAGCGCCTGGCTCCAGAGAGACAGCGCTCGCTCATTCAGTGACACGAAACCTCTCCGTCTGGTTCCTTTTCTTTCTTTTTTTTTTTTTTGTCGGAGACACTGCGCCTATAATAAGCATTTAAAATGAGTCTTGCTGGGCCGGGGGAGGGATGGGGGGAGGGGGCAAGATTTGGAGGGGGGGTTAAATAGCAAAGAATTAGAAAAAAAAAATCTGATGCAAATCACTAGTAGAGAGAAAATTATGTGCAATTACCCAAGCGCTACTGGGCAGCCTGGCCCACCCCAACCAACAAGATCCCATTAACAAGCAGAAAATAAGATTGAAATGGTGCGTAAAAGAGCTGAAAAATGAATTTGAATGCTGCATTTGTCCACAATTACCCCCTCGTTCACACATATTTTATTGCCATTTTTTTATTATTCTTAATCTTTCCATCCCTCAAAGCAGATTGGGAACATCCTGGCATTACAGTTGCTGAGGGAGGACGCATTAAGGATTTCCCGTTTCCCTGAAAGGAGACCCTTCTCTCGCTCGAATTTTAAAGGGTTGGTTTTGGAAGGATAAGGATTCATTTCTCCGGCTTATCTTAGTGTAGAAACATGTTCTTTTAATAGTCTTTAACTCTGACGCTCTTCGGTGCCATCCCACACGGGCTTTTTATTTTTTTTTCCTTTCCCGCTTTTCTCCTGGTTTCCTCTCCGTCCCTTTTCTGTCTTTCCTTTCACTTTTGCTTTCTTTTAACCCTCTTTCCCATTCTTCCCTCCCCCCCCCACCCCCATTTTCTCCTCTCTCCCTTTCCCCCATTCTGGCCTCCTTCCCTTCCGTTTTTTTTTCTCTCCCCTTCCCATTCTGTCTGTCCATTTACCTTTCTCCTCTCTCCTTTTCTCTCCTCTTCCCACACGCATCCACCTCTCCTCCCTTCCCTCCCTCCTGTCCATTATCCGCCTTTGAATTCACTCTGCAGCCCTCCTACCCTGCTGTTATGTCCGGTATTTATCTCCTGGGTCTCTGGGGGAACATTATTCTCCTGGACTTAGCTGAGGACTCTCTGATGCACAGGCCATCACACACCTGGCCCCAGTCACCAGACCCCTTGGAAAGCTGCTACCGCTCCTATGTTTTTTTGATTTGCGAGGTTGGGCTGCTTTTTCCCAGAGACGAGAGCATACGCAAGTCCCATCGAGACACTGCATTTTGTGGAGTGTGTGCCTGTGATCAAATCACTGTCTTTTAGGAAAGTGGGGGGAAATTGAAACTCACTTTTTCCCCCTTGGAGAGGCTGGCTTTACTGATCCCTTTGGCATTCTCTATTGCTCAGTATCAAATATAACTCTGTCTCTGTAAACTTTCAACCTACGTGGCCCTGCAAAGCTTTTCCCCTCCACCCCCTCCGCTAAAGTTTTTACCAAACAAAGCCATCTGCTCTTGTCAATTAGACGCCTCAGCTACAGGCTACGAGGAAAAGGGAGAACAGAGTATTTTTCTCATGTGAAAATAGACACGTATTTATTTGACTGCTTTCTAATTACTTTGTTTATAGGGGCGAAAGGAGTGGGGGAGATTCAGATGTGGGGGGTCCGAGACACCGTTGCAGCCCTTACATGTTTCCTTTCAATGTTTCCCATATGGTCAAACCATAACAATTTCCCATAGGCCCATTCAGTGTTATTGCCTCACTATATATTACCTAGGTGACCCGTACAAACGCTGGCCCCGATTCTGGAAAAGCTTCCACACAAAAGTGAGTAAAAGCATCTGCGGAGTCTGGCCCTGCGTCTCATATCACACCCAAGAATTATTAGGTGTGAAACTACAGCCAAGATGTCAAAACTGGCCTAAAGGATTTAGGTGCCCAATTCTCATTGAAATGGAGTGCCCAAATCCCCTAGGCAGCGTTGATCATCTCACCCTAAAATATTACTTTAAATACATTCAGAATAGTGTGACTTATATTCTAGGCATTATATAGATCTATCCTATATATGAACATACATATATATGTCCTGATCCTCATTTATGTTACACCGGCAGAGTAAAGATGCATTCGTGCCTTCTGTAAATGAGAAGCAGGTATACACACCCCGCGTGTGCCCGTAGAGTGAGAGAGAGAGTTTTGAAGGACTATTAAGACATACAAGCATGATGAACACTGAACTGTTTCCGAGAAAATAGGGCCTAATCCCAAGCCATTGAATGCAATGGAAGCTTTGCCATTGACTTCGGTCGATACAGGATCAGCCCCATAATTCCCATGTTACGTATTAAACTAAGTAACAAGAAAAAGGGGGAAAGAGGAGAAGAGAAAGAGAGAGGAAGTAAAGGAAGGGGAAGGGGAAGAGCAATGAAAGGGGACAGAAGGGATGAAGGGGAGAAGAGAAAAAGGTCCCATGTACAGTCCTCATATGACCTATGATTACTCCTAGTTATATATACAGTAGTTCCCGTAGATCATTTTAATCAGATTCCTCTAGGAATCCTGAACCTGTATCCAAAGGTCTGACTCACGCAGAGCTATGAATTGCCCAATACATTTAAACAATACTTCCTCTGCCTCGTATTGTAGCAGATCTTGGGTTTATGATGTGAAGCCAGGCCAAGGTAGCGCTGATCACATCTACCACAAGGAGTCTGGTGGCACCTTAAAGACTAACAGATTTATTTGGGCATAAGCTTTCGTGGGTAAAAACCTCACTTCTTCAGATGCATAGAGTGAAAGTTACATCTGTACAGCTAGAATTGCATTTATATGGTCGGTAGTAGCTGAATCTAAGCACGAGCTGTGTTTTTTTCCCCTGTAGGTTGGCTTGTTCGAAGTCTGTCTCCTCTGGGTTATAGAGAGAGAGGGCGGGTGAGGGAAATAGCTTTTATTGGACCAACTTCTGTTGGTGAGAGAGACAAGCTTTCGAGCTTACGCAGAGCTCTTCGCCAGGTCCTCTGGGTTTTGTCTCTTCTCTGCACGGGGGTGGTTAAGAGTGATTGAGCCCCTGACTTGGCTGGTAGACATGGACGTGGAGAATTCAAATGCCGGATTTGCCCTTCTTTATGATTATTAAGGGAACTTGAGACAAGGCAGGCAGGGCAGATAGAGGGAGAGAAAATGAGAGATTAGCAATTAATACAGACTCCAGACGGGTGACAGGCATTGCCAAGCGACCTTTGGAATTCAGAGGCGAGCGTTTTACCGCAGGGCTTCAATAACCCAGGGAGTTGGGAGCTGGTGCTGAGCTGTGAAAGGGAATCAGAAAGGCCACAGTGTGGAGGAAGGTTGTCCAGGAAGGAGAACTCCTAGATGGAGGCCCTTAAACAGAAAGAATGCAAGAAGATAAATAATTTGACTATAAAGGCTGTAGTGCGTGTGTGAGTTCATGTATGTGTGTGTGCGTTCCTGGGTGCACACGTGTGTATCCGAGCGTGCATGGAGGGGAGGGGCCACATGCGCATGTACATGCGTGTTCCAGTTTCAATAGTCCTTGGAAAAAAAGAGAGGATCATGATGGCAGCTTGCTTCCAGTGGATTCTGTTTTAAGCCCAGCTCTGCTCCTTATCTTTGCATGAGCAGGGCCTGATGCACAGGGGTTACACACAGAAGGGTCTGCACGGCGCATTCATTTCCTTGGGTGCTGCAGATACTCAGCACCCCTTCGGATCAGGCCCTAAATGCTACGGTGCAGCTTTCTTGCGTTGGCCAGGGACCAGGCACAGAGCCAGCCCAGACTATACATTGCAACTGTTAGTGAGTCAGGAGTTTTCCCTCCCACCTCGTAAAGCGTCAGCTTTGCCCCTTTACCGTCCCCGTGCAGGCGATAAGCCGCGCTGTGCAATGAGTTCGGAGCCTCGCTTTCCCCAGAGCCGAGGCCCAGCATTGGCGGAGTTAATACAGGTGCTTGGTGGTAATGGAAGGGGATCGGAAGAAGCACTTTCCTTTGCTGCAGCGCCAGCCCTCCCCACTGCATCAGCCAGAACCTTGCAACTGCCCATCATAGGGAAGCATGTTTGTCATTGACGTGAGTCCCAACTTCACCTCCCTCCCAGGCCATGCCAGCCTGCTGCTGGGTACTCCTGAGAAGGACCAGCCTCAGGGATGCAAGGCCTTTGACCAGAGGTTGCAAACAGCTTACAAGAAAGCTTCCCCCCACCCCCGCTCCCGCCATTGCATTCAAGCTTCCTCCCCATTTACTTGTTGAGCGCCTCCTCCTGCAACAATGGTTTAGCGCAGTGTTTCTCAAACTGGGGTCGCCACTTGTGTAGGGAAAGCCCCTGGCGGGCCAGGCCAGTTTGTTTACCTGCCCTGTCCGCAGGTCCGGCCGATCACGGCTCCCACTGGCCGCGGTTTGCTGCTGCAGGCCAATGGGAGCTGCTGGAAGCGGCGGCCAGTAAGTCCCTCAGCCCACGCTGCTTCCAGCAGCTCCCATTGGCCTGGAGCAGCGAACCGCAGCCAGTGGGAGCCATGATTGGCCGGACCTGCAGACGGGGTAGGTAAACAAAACAGCCCGGCCCACCAGGGGCTTTCCCTACACAAGTGGCGACCCCAGTTTGAGAAACACTGGTTTAGTGAGTCGCACAGGTAGGGTGGGTGGGTGGGTGTGCTATGGGGTGGGGAGGTTGCATGGGACATCAGCCTTTGGAGTGTTGCAGAGGGGCATGAGGGTTGCCTTCATCCCCTGGGGGGTATAAAAGGGCAGGGTTGCGTGAGCCGTTGGAGCGTTATGGGAGTAGGGCTGTGGGTGAGCGATTTAGAGGGAGGCTGTGTCGCGTTGTGCCCTCCCCTCTGTAACACACACAAGACAGGAGCTATGCAAGGTAGCGCTGCACTGCTCAGCCCTTGCCCACTATGGGGCCAGTTTGGCCAGCCTTTCTGGCCCCATATTGCATAGCTGGGGGGTGGGCTGTGCAGGACCTCGCCACCTTGCGTAGACATTGGCACAGAGATGGCCCTAAGGGAAGCATTGTGCATGCAACTGGGCCTCCTCCTGAAAGATGCTTTCTGCCCCCCATCAGACAGGCATGCAAGAGATCAATTTACAGCAGGGGCTGAAGATCCGAAATTCTAGCAGGGCTTGGGGTGGGCAACTAGTAAGGTGATCAAAGGTGTGGATGGTCTTAGCTCCCGTGATAAGCTGGAGCCAGTCCTTAAGCCTATTCAGTTGGGAGATGAGGGGGATCTTATTGCAGGGAATAAGCACCTGAAAGGAAATCAGAAGCCACACAGCAAAGGGGTGGTGGAGGAAGGATCTAATCTTGCTCAGCCGCAAGAGGAAAATCCACAGGATACTCCTGGGAATTTGCAAGGAAATATACAAGGTTTACGCAAGGGGGTTGTTGCTGGCAGGGAACGGCCATCACCAGAGTTTGCCCTAGAGCGACCGAGCCAGTGAACAGCTTGGCACCCAAAGAGACTAGATGTTTTGCGGTAAAGACGCTGGTCCCCATTCGGCCCTGGGAGGCACTCCCCCTCTGAGCCATAGTGGCAGCGGTTGAGGACGACTGGCTCTCCTTCCTCGCACACCCGGAGTAGAGCTCACCTGGTGGGATGATGGAAGGGGTCTCTCCATTTCAATGGCAAGGGGTGGGCCTGGGCAAAGCTGTGTCCGTGACCCTCCTCCCTGCTCCCCCTGCGTCTGGTGTTTCTAGGACCCCCCGTGGGATAACGCCCAGGGAGCGCTGTGAAAGCTGGTGCAATGCAGCAATGGAAACAAAGTGCAGAATGGTTCAGGTCTTGTCTGGTCGAGTCTCACCTCCAGATTCCCAAGCGAGGCTCAGGAAAATGCCTTTCTTGCTATCACTATTATTATGTATTCTTTGTGTTACCGTAGCGCCCAGGCACGGACCAGGGCCCCATTGTGCTAGGTGCTGCACACACACAGCAAAAGGATGCTCTTTATGGACCATACACCCCCATCCAGGCAGGGTTCCAGCCCCTTGGTGCAGCTCAGAGCAGGGAAAAGGGCATGAGGGGAGAAAACCCAACCCCATATCTCCCACGGTCAGTCCTCAAGCAGCAGGTGTCTGCCCGAGAGCGGACAGCTCCTCCACGCCGGCTGGAAATCCACCCCCACAAAGGTGCCAGGCTCTCTGTTTGCCCACTCTGCCAACTGCCCGGCTTGATGCAGTTCTCTTAAAACAGCCCCTACCGCCTCTTTAACCCTCCAGTGGCTTTACCTAGAGCGACCTGGAGAAACCCCTCAGAGGTGCCCCAGCCACCAGGGAGGCCGTGTAGGGGAGAGGGAGAGAGTGGGGCCAGGTGCCCAGGGGATCCGATGTGGCACTGAGAAAACTCCACACCGCTCTTCTTCTCTTCTTCCTCTGCTCCTTCCTCTCTTCTGCCCCTTCTCTCTCCCTCTCCCTTCTCTCTTTCCTCCCTCTCCTCTCCTTCCATTTGATGTCGAGGAGAGCTGTCTGCCACTCCAGCGTCTGTACCGAGAAGGGATGAGAAGTTTCAGTGAGCGCTCGGCGCCTCTCCTTTGATCCATGTCCTGAGGCCTGCTTGACAGCAAAAAAAGCATGGAGACAAAACGACTCAGTCAAAGTGATTCCTGACAACTGTCTCCCTGAGATAAGGAAGCTCTCTGTGTCTTGTGGGTTTTTTTTTTTTAATACCTCCTCTCCGTTTCCATAAGAAGCAGTCACTTTAAACCAGAAGAGGCAGGCAGCAGCCAAGCTGCAGAGAGAACAGCGATACAGAGAGAGCCTGGCTGGGGTTTATCGTGTTTCCCGTCTTCCCCTCTTTCCACCCCCCCCCGTCCCCATTTTCTTCCCCTCCTTTCTAATACGCTGCGATGGATGCTGTTGGTTACCCCGGCGCTGAGTTTAATTACGTGCTGCAGAGAAAGCCCAGCGAATTTGCAGGTGGCAATAACATCAGTGGGTTATTCTGTTCTATCCTAACCACAGGGAAATGCCTGCATTCAAAGGGTAGGAGGGGGAAAACCTTTACATTCTCTGACAATAACCAATCCTTTCAGGGATCGGCAGCAGGCCGGCTCATTATTAGCAGGGCATTATGGCCTGCCAGGCGCTAAGTGGCCCTGAAAGCTGTTCCCCCGCTGTTGAGGAGTCCCGGGTTTGTACGCACAGTTGATGCTTCTTACTCAGGAGGCCTTTTTTCCTCCCCTTACCCCTCCGGGCTGCTCAGTGGAATGAGTTTGGCAGGGCTCAGCTCGGTGCATCGCCGATGCTAATCTGCATTTTGAGGAAACGCCGCCATCTTTTACACATGGTTGAGGAAGCAGGAAGGCGCCGGGGGAGGGAATTGGGTCAGATTCAGGCCACAAGCAAGCGCCAATGCAAAGGCCGGGCCTGGCCCTGCGAAGCACCAGGCGGACAAAGCTAGGGTTGCCATCCCTCCAGGATTGTCCTGGCATCTCCAGGCATTAAAGCTTAGTCTTTAATGAAAGATTAAGTCACGTGATGAAACCTCCAGGAATGCGTCCAACCAAAATGGGCAACCCTGACCAAAGGTGCTCGGTTCCTCTCAGGACCAGGACCATAGATGGGAGCAGATCTGATCTCCCTGTCAGTCAAGACAATCCCTCAACTCGGAGCAATGGGATTTAGGAGAGGGGACAGCCCATGTGTGGTGGAACTTAGCTGGACCTTCGCAATGGGACGTGGCCAGGCAGTGCTGATTTGGGCAGATGAAAGAGGATAAATTTATTGTGGCTACAAAGCGGCAAGAGGAAAATAGGGGGTGGAGGGAGAAGAGGGAAGCCCTTGTTTAGTTGGCAAGGGCAGATCACGCTGCCCCATCCCCAAGTTTAAACACACCGCAAAGGAGTTGGATCTGCACTAGCCAGGCAGTAAACCTCACGAGACAAGGAGGAGATCTCACAGCCCATGGGCCTGGAGAGATCGTGCTCCTTTGAGCATCATCATCCGACCCCTGGTCTAGACAGTATTTGGTCCTGCCATGAGGGTAGGGGACTGGACTCGATGACTTCTTAAGGTCCCTTCCAGTCCTAGAGTCTATGAATCTATGAATCCATGGCCATGGGAAGATAGCCCAGGCAGCTGGGGATTGTGGTCTTCTGGTTCGCTGCTGCAGGTGAAAGGGGACAGCGGGCACTGGAAATCGGAGCTCATTGTGGGGCAGCGTGGAGCCTCTGGAAAGAGTTTCTCCTTCTTTTCTCTGCTTGAAATAATGAGGCTATTGTTGTGCCGGCTGCTCCAAAGTCAAATGCCATTAATATGCGGGAATAGTAGGGATGGCTGGGAGAGAAAGGGAAGCGAGGGGGGACAAGAGGAGGCACAGAGGTAGCGCGAAAGAAAGAGAGAGCGAGAGTCCCTTCCCCCCTCCCCAGAACCGCACTGCACTTCGCTGATAAACAGTAAATATCGGGGAACGGGATTTCCACATTATCTGAGCGCGGCAGAAAATCAAAATTTCAGTCTAAATCCGAGGAGATGAGGCTCTAAGCTCCTCCAGCTGATACAGACGCCGAGCCCGGCTAGAGAGGCTCAGGAGGCGCCAAATAACATTTTTCATTCAAAAAAAAAAAGAGGAAAGAATGAGAAAAAAGAAAGGAAAAATATTTCTTTGGCTAAATTGCAGGAAGGGGGAAGAAGAAGTGAGAGCGGAGAGGGGTCAACCAGCAATACCTGAGGTTACGAACTCTTTCTGATGGGAAATTGTTAGCTTGTGTGTTGGGGGGACAAGAAGGGGCTCATATTTGAGGCAGCCCATCCAATGAACTTTCCAATATGCTACCACGGATCAGCAGAGTGTTGCTTGGGGATCGACCTGGAGGACACTCACAGCTGCTTGAGGATGATGGCAAACCTTTAATTAGTGATTAAAGTGTTCAGCTGAGCACAAATCCAGGCTCGAATTAGGAGCCACATGGGGTCTCCCTGACCCCAAAAGCCAATGACGGATTCTGCGGCTCAGTCGGGAGCGCAGTTCCATTGGATATAATGAATCTCTCGGCATTGCGTGCCGATAATAGCGCCGTCACGCCGCTGCTTGTGCCGAGGAGGATTAGACGGCGTCTTTGACTGGGTAACTTCACACCCCGATCGAAACGGGTGCCTTTGCCAGGGGAAGTGGCTGGGATCTGTTCTAGGTGGGCACAAAAATCCACTCCTCAGTTTACCTGTAACTGCCGTAGGCAAAAAGTGGGAACTAATGAAATCTAGCTAGCCAGCACATGGCGTCTGTAACACTCTCACAAGTAGAGGAGATTACCATGAATACAACAATGGGTAACTGTGGTCAAGCACACAGGGTCAGGAGCCAGGACGCCTGGGTGATTATGGCCAAAAAAACCCAAAATGCTGCAAATAATCGTGTTTTTTAAGGAATTTGCTCCATCCCAGTTCATGTTTCTTTTGTAGCCACTTTCCACGAGCATTTGATAAGTCCGATTTCTAGGCACAGAGGGACACAGGCAACCATTGACTGTCAATGGCATTTAGACTACTAAGTGCCTAAATCCTAAATTTGAAAATTAGATTTAGGCTCCTAAATCAGGTAGGCATTGCAACGCTGAGCGCAGCAACACCTAAATCCTTTTAAAAATCTGGGCCTAGATGCTTTTGAAAATCCCACTAACTTTTAAATATGTTTAAAAATCTAGCCTGTTTCAAAAATGACATAAGCACTTTAGAAGCCTAAGTCTCGTTGGAAGTCAGTGGAATTTAGGCTCCTAAACACGTCAGACTCTTTTGTAGATGGGACCCAGGCTCCTAAGTAATTTAGGTGCTTGATGCCCTCAACTTCCTTCGAAGTCAGAGTGAACCTCAAAAAATGGAGCGATTCATTTTGGATGAGTACCCAGGAGTTCAGATGCTTATTTGAAACACTTGCTTTAGCTCTTGGATTAGCAAAACTGGGCTGGACAACTCAGCTTCTATTATGGGATGTTGTCACATCTGGTGGGACCCAGAAGCAACGTAATAATGGGAACATATATTCCTCCAGCCTCCAAAAAATATTCAGTCCAGGTTCATAGCAAAGGCTGTTCCCATGGACAAAGCACTGGGCACTGCAGGGCCAGATCCTCAGCTTGTGTCAATCGGCATTAATGTCAATGGAGCCACACCCATTTACACCAGCTCAGGATCTGGGCCTGGGAGCGAGAAGATCTGGAATCTGGTCTCTGTGGTCTTCAGCACGTCACTGAGCCCACTCCAACTCGCAGCGATGTCTATGGGAGACTTGGCTACTAAGCATCTCTGGAAATCAGGTCAATGGTGTAGCTACCTAAATATATCTCTCAGTGCCTAATCTGAGGAGCCCAGGTTTGAAGATGGGCAAAGTGTCTAAATGATTCAGGAGCCTACGCCCAGTTGAAAGTCAATGGGATTTAGGCTCCTAAATCACCAGGCACGTCTGAAATTTTTGCTTGATGAACTTAACCCCTCGTGCCTCAGATTTCCTGTGGGCGATAACAGCAAGCGTTTATCTCACTGGGGCGGGAGGTTTGCAAAGCTTGCTTCCTCCGTTTGCAAGGCGGCCAGGGCTATGATGATGGGTGCCCAAGAAATGCCTAGAGGCAAGTAATCAACAATAATTAATGCGTCAGAATCGGGTCACTTGATTTTCCCCACTCAGTTTTACAGCACATGCCAAGCTGAACCACTACCTCCTTGAGTCACTTAACGGTACACTGTCCTCCAGCCCAGGTGCAGGAAGGGGAATTACCCCGCCTTTGGGGGACTCGTGCCCCTATAGGCTGTGCTGCTGGGTGGATCTTGTTCTATGACTTGACACCTTTACGTCACCGGGAATGTTGGGGAAGTGGGGAAGTGCTGGGGCCTCCTGATTTGTTTGTCCTTCCCTACCTCAAAGAATCCCAAGCTGGAAAACCTGAGGATTCTGGGTATTCTGACATCCTAGAACCCAGGGTGCCTGGCGTCGAGATCGGCACCACAGCGTGGCCAGGCCAGTTTACACCAGATGAGAACAGATCCCGTACTTTTTAAAGGGCCAACACGCCACATCTAGTCTTAGCATTTAGCGCTGAGAATGCCTCCGGCTCCTCTAGCCACCTCTCCATGATTCGGCCTGGCTGGCTGGAAGGGTTAACATTAGCTTGCCAGTTGCCATTTGAACCTCAGTCGCTGCAGAGTTTTGGCCTAAGCGACATAGGAGAACTAGAGAAAATCAACGGGACCCTAAATCACATGGGTGCTTTTGAAAATCTCACCTTGGTTACCTCAACATCGGTCTTCAGCTCCATCTTTCTTTTTCCTTGTTGGCCGACCAAATATCTGCTGTGGTTTTTCCCAACATCTCTATGTCATTAGGTCAACTGCCAGACTATGTTCTCCCAGCCCTCTCTGAGGACTGCCCCTGTGCCCCCCACCCAGCCCCTGGCCTCTTTCCCCCCACCCTGCTGCTTAGAAAGTGGTTTCAGTCCCCCTCCCTGCTGTTTTCTTGCTTTCCCTTCTTGCTGTATTTCATCCGGGGTCTCAGAACCACAACCACAGTGAGATGGCTTCTCAAACAGCTCGAGAGCTGCAGGCTTGTCTGGGGGGGGTGAAAGGTCACCCACTAGCAAGTGTTTCCGTTTAGTTCCAGATTCCAGCCTGACAGGTGTGTGCCTCTTGATTAATTCCCAGCTCCCCTAAATGTTCCCATCGTCATGTGCTCCTGCCTTGCCCTCGCCACGGCAAAGAAAGAAAGCAAAGAAGTGATATTTGAATGCACTGGGCTTTATCCAGCCAGCTTCCTGGAATGGCACCTACTTAATGCATTGGACTAATGGCATCATTTCAGATTCTCCCCTACAGAGCTCCTTCCATTTAGGCTACATTTAAATAAAGAGATGGTCCAAACTGGGATTTTAAACCCCCGAAGGTCATCCCTGTGACGACTTCTCCACTCTGAGCCATCTGCCTCTCCCACCAGTCCCCATCTGTGATGACAAAGGAGAGGGCTTCCACAGTGATATCTTGTTAGCCATCAATGGTGCCCAGACACTGGAGTAGCTTTATCTAGTCTCCCCATCCACTGGCTGTGCAAGCATCCCGTTGAGGCTTAAACCAAGATCCTTATCATCCGTGGGCAGCAGTTTTATCAAGACAGGATCCTGTCCACTTGGGCTGGTAGGAGCTTGTGCTGACTATTCTGAGATGCGACTCTGCAGGGGCTTGTAAGCTCCTTAAGGCAGGGACCGTGTCTTCTCCTATGTGTGCATGGCCCTCTGGGCACCCTGTTGGCACTCAATAAAGAATCATTGTAAATCACCATCACTTCGCAATAATGGGACACATACAGGGATTCAAAAAGGTTGTGAGGGATTCAGTGATCTTTAAGGCAGGATAGTACTTTGATGGTGAGTCCTTTCTTCTGGCCTCCGGTCCTTGAGTTTGAAGAGCGATTGTCTTGGTTGCCAGTTAACGATGGGCAAAAACCAGCCCGGAAAGAGTATCAGTCCTCGTGTGGTGTCTCTCGTGATCGAGAAGAGACTGGACTGCAATGTAACAAATATGATGGGGATTCTTTATTGAGGCTGCAGGATACAGACAGACTCCTTGGTGTTCTCTGGCTCCCAGCCTGACCCAACCTGTGATGCTAACTCTGCAAATAAACCAGAACCACAACTCTGAACACTCTCGATTCAAAAAAGAACTGGATACGTTAATGGAGGATAGGTCCATCAAAGGGCTATTAACCAAGATGGCCAGGGAGACTACCCCATGCTCAGGACAGCCCTAAACCTCTAACTACCAGAAGCTGGGAGTGGAAGACGGGGGCGTATCACTCCATAATCACCCTGTTCTGTACACAACCCTGAAGCTCTGGCGTGGACCACTGTCAAAGACAGGATACTGGGCTAGATGGCCCATTGGTCTGACCCCCTGGCAGCTCTTACGTTCTTAACACTCCCAACATTTGGGGATGTCCAGATCTGGATCTGGACTCCATGGTAGCTTGGGCCCATCTCTAAGGAGTTTTCCCTCTATGGGTTTCTAGCTGGGACCAGAAATGCTGGAAATCTCATGAAAAAGTCTTTTCTCAGAGGACTTCCAGCCAAGCTGTAGAGACTCACAAGGTTTGCAGAGCTAGATAAGCATCAGAGAGCATCCCACACCAATTTATCCGCTAGAAGGAAGCAAGATCCCTTTTGGGGTTTAAGTAGTTGGGCTCAGGATGAGTTAAAGAGGAAATATGGTTTAGTGGTTGTAGTATAGAACTGAGAGCCATGAGAGCTGTCTCCTCTGCCACCGACTTGGCTGCATGACCTTGTGCAAGTCACTAAAAAAAACCACCTCAGTGCCTCGGTTTCCCCATCTGTAAAATGGGGATAATAGTACTGATTCATCTCACAAGAGCATTGCAAGGCTGAAATCATGACTGTTTATATAACATTCTGAGCTCCTCAGTTGAAAGGTAATAGACAAGGACATGTCCTGAGCCCTGCATGTTTCATGACCTCATCCAGCAATCCTGAGCGCCTAAGAAAGCACCCGATGCACTCAGTTCTTTCTGGTTTGTGCAAGTTCATTTAAAAAAAAAAAAAACTTATTAAAATCTTGCCCCGGTTGCATTCCTTGCTTATTCAAATGCTGTCAGTTTCACTGTGAATCCGATATTATCTCCCATCATCTTCCAGCTTCAGTGTTTGGGTTATACGGAGAGAGAGAGAAAAAAAAAAACTGCAAGCAAAATAAAAAGCTCCTATCTGACAGAATCTCTCCTGGGGATCTCAGTTATATAAAAAAAATAGGAATAATTTTTCTCTGAGCTGGTGTTTGTTAAATGTGCAGGAGCCATAGGCAAATTTTTGCTAATTTTGTGCATGCTTTTATCATACTGGTGATTCACTGGCAGCTTTATCCTCCGATAAGTGGATTAGTTGTTGAGCTAAACAAAAAGGTGTTTGACAACCAGGAAGCTCTAAAGAACATATTTGTTTTCCAAATAATGGAGCTGTGTTTGCCGCTCAGTGCAGTGTGGGATGATGTTGTGAATTTCATTAGCCAAAAGGAAAGGCCTCACCGCTTTTTCCCTTGCATAAGGCAGTAGTTCGATAGGAACCTCTCCTGTCTGCGGCAGAGGTTTGGGGTTTTTAAGTCCCCCTGGTGTGGCTCTGGTCGGGCTCTAGATCTGGTTTAGCCCAGAGGCGAAGGTGATTAGGAAGTGGCTAATCAGCTGTGTCTGTGTCAGGCACTGGCCTAGCAGGTGAGATCATGCCTTCTTCGGGTGGCTCAGCCCAGCAAGGATAAGCTCTTCACTCAGCACCTACTGGAGTTACTCATTTAGCTCACGAGGTAGGACCAGGGTGCTAGCGAGACTGAGAGGTGAGGTATCTCTGCATGTGGAGCCATGCTTTGCTGCATGGATCATTTCCTGGCTTTGAAGGAGGTGATATAGTTCAGAAAGATCCTCTTAATTTAAATAGAGGATCTAAATTCTAAATCGCTGCTTGTGGCAGCCCTCTCCTTGTTCAGGCTAGTAATATCAGTGGCAGGCCTGATTGCCGGTTGTGCCCATCCACACGCAATTTCTATTCACCCAGCAAGGCCAATTCAAATGCAAGCAAGTATTATGGCCAAGCCTGTTTTTTATAGGGGGAGGGATAGCTTAGTGGTTTGAGCATTGGCCTGCTAAACCCAGGGTTGTGAGTTCAATCCCTTAAGGGGGCCACTTGTAGATCTGGGGCAAAATCAGTACTTGGTCCTGCTAGTGAAGGCAGGGGGCTGGACTTGATGACCTTCCAGTTTTAGGAGATAGGATATCTATATTTATTTATTTCTGCATGGCATGTTACATGCAGCCCTTGGGCTCCTGGAGAGCTGGCAGGTGAGCCCTGTAGCGTTACCCTATTTGGCTCCGCTGACCAAGGGGGTATGTTGATGAACTGGCCAAGTGGGAGTAGGCTGAGGCTAAAATGTAGCACTCATTTCTGTCTAAGGCACTTATATGGCCCCATTACTGTGCTATCTGAGCCCTTCACAATCCTTAATGTATTTCTCCTCACCCTGGTGAAGAACAGTTCAGATATCTGTGTTTTACCAAAGAGAAACACAGAGAGACTTGCCTAACCTAGGAAGTCTCGAACTCAGGGATTTGAACCCAGGTTTTCTGTGGCCTAGGCTAATGCTCTAATCACAAGACCATATTGCCTCTCTTGATTGGGAACCCTAATGTGATCTCTGGCAGTTCACATGGGAAACTCAGTGACTCGAAGATGATGCCTTTATTGGAGCTGGCAGGATGGGGGCTTCCTGGGCATGGAGACCTTTGTATCTTTCTGCAACGACCCCTCTGCCTCTAGAACGCAGCACTGATGGGACACACGGAGGGCAGTCAGGTCCAGCCATCTGCAGTCGAAATGATGGGTTTCACGGTGAAGGTGGTTGGGCATACAGTGGAAAAATGAAAGGATCACACCCACCGCTTCCACTTGCCAAAAGGCGGAGGTGAAATTCCTCCCACGGACAAGCTGAAATCTCCTTATTCAGCCTGGTGGAGCACTCACTGCTGTAGCTTTGGAAGGATGCTGTTTGTCCCATGCCCTGCGGAGGCTGCAGGGCTGAGGGGTGCCATGGTAACTGGCTTGAAAAGAGAGGTGGTTCCCCCAAACCCGCAGAGCTGGAGGAAGGAGGGGTGCTGAAAGATTCCAGTCGCCTCGCCAATGGTGAGGCTGCTGGAATGATGTACATTTCCCCCTCTCGCGGGCATCTCTGCCTCCCAACGTGGCATTGGAATGAGTGGCGCCGGTGGAGGGAATAGCGCAGCACCACAGAGATGCATTTTGCATGTATGTGTATAGTCCTAAATTCAGTCTGATTCCGAGAAACAATGGGCGATGTGGTTTCTCGGGCAAGGTGGATGCTACTGAGAATAATGGATGCCAGGGAAAAAAACCTTCCTTGTTGGCTTAAACTGCGTACCCAAATAGTCCCTTGTTGAACCAGGCATCTGCTCTCCCTTGATGCCAGCTCACAGACAGACACTTTCCTAGACCCTTTTAAAAGATGGACCGCTTCAGTAGTAGGAAAGATATAATCTCAATGCTTGGAGAAGATACCTCCCGTCTCTGCCCAGCAATGGGAAGAGAGCAGGAGCATCTTTAGAATTTGCAGAGGGCCGTAATGCTGAATAGGAGATCCAGGCAGTGAGTTAACTACCCTTCGGGTCCATTTGCAGGCAGGCCCACCGGGGAGCCACCAGGCCTCCTTCCCTTCACTTGCATTGAAGGAAGGGGTGGCTGGACGTGGGACACTGGACAGAGAGGGCCAGGATTCTGAGGTGGCACTGAGCATTCAGGTGCTTAACTGGTTGGTCCTGGCTAATCATCATCTGCAGGGTCAGGAAGGAATTTCCTCCAAGTCAGATTGGCAGTGACCTTGGGGTGTTTTCACCTTCCTCTGCAGCGGGTGGGTGCGGGTCACTTGCCGGGATAGCGGGGGCCTCGGGCACTGGTGCATCTCAGTCTCTCCTATTCTCTGGTCTCGTTTCAGTTGTTGGGTTTAGTGTATGGGTGCCGGGTGGGGTTGGTGGCCTGTGCTATACAGGAGGCCAGACCTGACAATCTGCTGGTCCCTTCTGGCCTTGGACTCTATGACGCTGTGACACTGAAAACAACACCGTAACACACACACACACATAACCCCGTGACCAACAGGCCTCTCTAGCCTGGCAAAGGACAGCGTAAAGATGGGGTACATTCAGTGCAGGAGAGAAAGAGGCAGCAAAGAGAATTCTTCAGATGAAGGCGATTGTGCCCTCAGCTCCAGCCTGGATGAGCTTGCGGGAGGGAAGAAGGAGGGGGGGAAATAAGCAGCCGAAGAGCGAAAGGTCCCCAGCTGGCTGTTAGCGGCATCTGCACTCGGAGTGCAGACTCCAGCTGAGAGCTATTTCACTATTTATTTACATGTAATTATTGCTATGAGGTGCAGATATTAACACTGTCAAGAGCAATTTGCCCTGACATTTTTCACTTGCTCTGTTCCCTGACGTTTTCAGAGTTGTTGGTTTCTCTCTCTCCCCCCACCCCCGTCCCTTTTTTTTTTTTCCCTCGCTGCAGCAGCCGCTAACACGGTGCTTCGGCTTTGGCAGTGCACAAGCCGGCCTTTCTAATCCAGCGCCCTTCGCAACTCATTAAACTTTGGAATTAAATTTTGTCCAGGAGAGGCACGGGGGTGGGGGAGTTCCCCCCCCTTCTCGCGTGCTCTTGCACCCCGCCACCCATCCACAGCAGTTCAAGCATTTCCACTCTAAACAAACCAAATTTACCGGTGGCCGCGTTTTCAATTGGAATGCAATCTCAGGCATTAACCTTTGCTTTTGACGCTGCATTTAAAACACAGAGAAAGGTGCCCAACCGTTTATTAGGTAGCGATTTAAAGTGCGGGCGAAGAGGGGTAGGAAAGACACAGAAAGCGATTGCAGTTGGAGAATGAATATTTTCACCAGGCCCCATGGCATCATGGAAATAAGAAAACCCTTGGATGTGTGGGTTATAACCTGTAGCTATCTTACACCTCCTTAGGCCCAATTTCCTTCCCCTCCTCCCTGCCCAATCCATCTGATTTCAATAACTTGCAACCAGTGGCACTTTAAATTGAGACTCCCAACCCGCACTCAAACTCTGATTTAATGAGACAGTTATTGTATATCATCTAATAACTATCAATTGTGCACTAAAATTTACTCACTTAGCCGTGATGTGACAGATACAGGCTTCTTAATCCTCAGCCAATGTGGTGCTTGTCATCGACTGCTATTTATTTTATATACAGAAAGTCACATCCCTCCCTGGCATGACCCACTAGCTCCTTGTGATGGTTTGTAAGCTGGATGGAAAGGAAGCATTTTATGCGTATCCCAGCGTTGAAGCATCGGTGTTGGAAGAGATCTGCTTCATACTTATTTAGTCTACGTCCGAAGCATTTGATTGGTGTCTATTATATAGCTTTATAATTGGGCCCAAATTCTGGGCGCACCTCAGGCCTGATTTTCAGTGGCTGGGAGCACCCGCAGCTCCCCGTGTCTCAGGGCTGGGAATCTACACATGGAGCCTCTCCAAATCAGAGGCCACTTTTGAAAATTTGTGCCCATCTTAACTCTTGGCCTTGAGGGTTTCTCCTGCCTTACTGGCTGACCCGCACTGAACTCGGCGGTGCTCAAGGAAGGCAGAATCAGGCCCTGAGTGTAGCATCCATTTGATAACCGGTCTCCGACTGCTTTGCCCTTGCAGAGGGGTGGACATAGGAACCTGATGGGGTTTTCTTGGTTCTGTTTCCTCTGGGTTTGAGCTCTGAGGATAGGGGAGGAGGGTTTTCACTGGAACAGGCAAATCCCCCAAATCTCAGGGATCATGACAGGCCAAGGCGATCCCTCCCAGAGTAGAAATTCCAGATATACATTTCCAACTGATTCTTACTTAGGGTGACCAGATGTCCCGATTTTATAGGGACAGTCCCAATATTTGGGGCTTTGTTTTATATAGGCGCCTATTACCCCCCCCCCCACCCCCGTCCCGATTTTTCACACTTGCTGTCTGGTCACCCTATTCTTACTTGGCCATTCAGTTTGGGAACAGTAACGGGCTATAAGCCTGCTGGTTCCTGTGCTGCTGGTCCCCCTGCAGACACCGAGAGAGAGCGGTGCAAAGATTCTAATGGTGCCCCCTTCTCTCCTGGGTTCTCTTGGAGATGTGCTGCCTGGGCCTTCCTTTGATGGAAGGAGGGAGATCAGTGAAGGGCTCTGTCAATATTAACATAGGTAGGGACCCCTCTGGGTTTGATAAAGGGGTGATGCATCGAAAGTACTCGCCCCCTAGGCTCACCCCTCTGCACATGCAGATCTAAACTTTTTCAATGGATAATGGGGTTTTCAATTAAATGCAATTTTTCACTGAAATTGTCTGCTTTCGGTGGAACATTTTGACTTTCTTGTTCAAAAACTGAAATTTTTTGCAGTGAAAAATTCCATTTTCTACCCCTGCTCTATTAATAAACATTGAGCAGATGTTTTAGGTCAGTAGGTTGTTTATAACCAGGACTGATTAACCGTATAGCACCTTCTGCTGATGAGCTTAGATAGTAAACTCTTTTTGTTCTGGGTTTCAAAAAGGTAACTCTTTTCCATTACAAATTTTGAAAAAAAGTTTCATTTCATTTCAAGTTTTTCAGGACTTTTTTTTTTTTATTGCGTGAAACAATTTTTTTCATTTTGTTTCAAACCAAAAGTTTTTGTTTCATTTCAAATTGAAAATTTAATTTTCTTTCAGCATCTGGAAACCAAAAATGTTTCCCTTTTTGATTTTTGATTTTCATTTTTTTTCTACCATTCTCTCCTCTTTTCCCTTTTCTAGAAAACCCTACCAATTAATTGGACAATCATTTCATTTTGTTTCATTAAAAAAGAGGGAACCTTTCAAAGGAAGTTAAAATATATCACTAAAAAATCATTTATTTTAAAGTCCTGTTTTCATCTAGAAGAAACCGTTGACCATCTCTGTTTGTAAACATCTATTCCTCACATATTAACCTCTTACACCACTTATAAATGGAGCCTTAATATAAACCTGGACCTTAGTAACATGTGAGTTTTCACAGATTGCATGTCTAAGGCTAGGTCTACACTACCCACCTGAATCGGCGGGTAGAAATCGACCTCTCGGGGATTGATTTATCGCGTCCCGTCGGGACGCGACAATCGATCCCCAAATCGGCGCTCTTACTCCACCAGCGGAGGTGGGAGTAAGCACCGCCGACAGAAAGCTGCAGAAGTCGATTTTGCCGCCGTCCTCACAGCGGGGTAAGTCGGCTGCGATACGTCGAATTCAGCTACGTTATTCCCATAGCTGAATTTGCGTATCTTAAATCGACTCCCCCCTGTAGTGTAGATGTACCCTAAGTATGATAAGAGGAAGGGAATGGGAGCAAGAAACTTGGACATGTCTATTCCTGGCTTCTTCTTCTTCACGCCCATCCACGTTCTGTTCTTCAGTTTGTCCATCTATCTATCAAATGGAGTTAATAAAACTGTCTCAGCCTTTATAAAGAACTCTTAGCTCTTTGGATGAGAGTTCTATATAAGAGTAGATTTTTTATTATTGTTGTTGTTATTATTATTATTATTATATTATATGGCAGCAGTGTTGTGAGGCTCACCTCATTACTCTTTTAATGCTCTTTAGATGTGAATGGCAGGATGATCCGGTGGTTAGAGCACTAACCTAGGATTTGGGCTCAAATCCTTGCTGCTCCACCACAAATTTCGTTACTTAGCTTCTCTGTGCCTCTTCTGTAAAATGGGCCTGTTAGTCCTTCCCTACTTCCCAGGGTGCCATGAGGATAAATTTAAATTTCATTAATGTTTGTGACATGCTCAGATCCCATAGGGATGGGGGCCGCCAAAAAAAGCGTTGCAGAATTGTAACCTGTTCTTGTTGTAATGCCGGCTCAGCTGTGAGATTTGGGTTGAGCGTTCTGGGTGGGTTAGGCAATCAGTCCCCTAAATGCTGCAGCACCCCGTGGATTGGTGAGAGTAAAACTCTTTTGTGGCAGTAAAGCGATATCAGAGACTAGCCCTCAGTGAGGAAAACAGCCCGCCGTTTACAGCCGGAAGAGTTCATCTTTAGCTCAAGTGGTAAGGGGCAGTTGTATTTGGTGCTGCAGCTCTGAGTTCTGTCCAGGCTGAGAGCAGTGGTGTCTGTGAGTATGGGCTGCAGTTGGTTACACACAGGACCGGCTCCAGGCACCAGCTTGGCAAGCAGGTGCTTGGGGCGGCTGCTCGGGAGAGGGGCGGCACGTCCAGCTATTCGGCAGCAATTCGGCAGACGGTTCCTCACTCCCACTGGGAGCGAAGGACCTTCCGCCGAATTGTCCCCAAGCCGATTGTCGCCGATCGCGATCGCGGCTGCTTTTTTTTTTTTTTTTTTGGCTGCTTGGGGTGGCCAAAACCCTGGAGCTGGCCCTGGTTACACACGGGCATTTCTTGGACTGGAAGAAAGTGAGTGGGGTTTTCAGTGTCTATGGGATTCTGATCCCATTGAATTCCCATGGGACTTACTCATCTGACTGCTGAAGAGTCTTTTGAAAATCTCTGCCATAATTCGGAAAGATTTCAAGCACCCAAACCAGTTGGTTTCAATGTGTCAGATTAGAAGAGGCTTTCGTCATCATGTAATGGCAGGGTGAGGGTGAATATGGTTGGCTGAAGGCTTTATGACTAGTGTCCAGAACATGTTCTAGAAGCTCAGAAACCAGTATGCAAATAAAATGAATTCCAAGGGTCTTTTTAAAAAAAACTCATGATTTTTAACAACAATCTCATGATTTTGGGAGGGGGGGAGCTGACATGGTTGTAGAATACTTGGGGTTGGCAATACAATGTGTTTCAAAGGTGACTAAGAGGACCCTGATGAGCCTCCCTACAAGAGTCTTGAAGAATATTTGAGAATGACACATACCAGGACTTGTGCACTGGGGGCTGCTCAGAAATTGGGGTGACCCGTAAGCTAGCGCGGACAGCTGTCGTCGTGATTTCCCCTCGGATTCCGTAGCACGTGGCCAGTGCCTCTCCCCATTGGTGTGTCCTCAGCCACTTCCTTCCCCACTATCAAGTCCCCCTCCATGGGCTCCAGAGCAGGGTGGGGTGGTCGGTAGAGGCCACACATCCCGGGGTAGCCTCCCCGGGCAGACCCAGAGGGTGCAGTCTGGCCCTGAGTCAGATGTCAGAATGTGGCTCACCGTCCACTGGCCATGAACTACAACACAACATGTATCCATTCACCAAACTCCACCTTGTGAGGCCCAGCACCAGCAGTAGCGGTGAGGGGGACCAGGGATCAGGTGGGCGAGAGAGGGAAGCAGAAAGAGAACGAGTGACCAGCATCGATGTTGTCAATGTTGCTGGGATTTAACGTATTGTGAGATATGGCAGCTTGTTTGCACGGGTGTTAATCAGCCTTTCCTGTCCCCTCCTTGTCACTGCCCAGTCCCTGCCACAGCCAATCTGTGTCCTAATCTCCATCAATTAATGAGGAACACTCTCTCCCCTCTCCCCCGCCAACACATGCACCCACCCTGAAGCATAGGAGGCCCCAAGAAGAAACAACCGCCCCCCTTACTTTCCACTAACTCAGCGCGGCCAATTAGGCATCTGACACCCGCACTGGCTGACAAATTGTTTCTGTCATCTGCTTTCTGTCTTTCATTAAACGGGAGGCGGAGGGGGGGAATCGGAAGGGAGGGGGGGATTGGAAGATGTGATCTCCCATGCTTAGCGAGGCCAGATACATTAATTACAAAACGGCCATTTGCGGCATGAAAATGCATTAATTAAATTTATGCAATCATTATCTTTAAATAGTCTTATCTTTAAAATAATCAGCCCTTCCTGAGTCTTCCCTCTCCTCTGCTAAGTCGCTGCTAATCCCCTTTCCTCCGTTTATCTCTGGATCAGCAGAAGCTTGTGTGCTTTCAAACTTCTGCACGCGCGAGGAGCCTTAAACTTTGCCGGAGTAACGCAGGGCGTGACCGATCAGGCAGATCACTTTGCAGTACAGTTAGGATGGAAGGGAGCGGGCCCGAGCTTACGCAGGGACATGGTGGATTCGCCGTCACTTGAGGTCTTTACATCAAGATGTCTTTGTACAAGACATGCTGAGCTCTGAAGAAGTTGATGCTGAGTTTATTGCATGAGGGTCCTGGGCTTGTGCCATCCAGGTAATTTCCCCTCCCATAACGGGATAGCTATCACAGTATGAGCACCTTTCTACAGGTCTATCTGCATCTACCCTAGGGGCCTTGTACTGTTTAACTTCAGCACTCTCGTTAGTTGGGCTGTGGTATAGGTTGGAACTTCTACATGCTGCAGTAATAGCAGTAGTAACAAAAAAGGGCTCACAGAAATGACTAGAAATGGTAATGAAAATGGGGGTTTTCGTTTGCTTGGTTTTGGTTTGATTTGAACAATTCCTTGCATTGTTTACAACCCAACCGTTTTAGGCTGTGCCTTCACGAACAAAAACTCCCCTCTGGGAGTCCTGGTATCCTTCAGGGGCTTTCCGTGTTTTCAAACTAGGGTTCCCACCAGCACTATTACTGATTTAATGGTAGCACCAATGAGGATGTTTTTGTAACATTCTCCAAGATAGACTAGATTTAAGTGCATGAAGGTGAAACTACCTAGGTAATTAAACTGATGAGGTGATATTCATTGTCAAAATGGAGTGAAACACGTAAAGTAAGCAAACAACCTAAAAGGCAAATAACAAATTAAATTCTTCACATTATTCCATTTTTAACAATCTGAGATGTTAGTAAGAGAGGGAGGGAATTTAAAAAATATATACGGTGCTTCACTAATTTGAAATTCTCTCAAAGGTACACTTTATAATCCACACGCAAAAATCGATGGTCTCTGTCTATCCCTCTGCAAAGATTTAATAACAGCCCCAGTTGTGAGATCTCGTATTTCTGTGATCTCAAGATTTAAAATAATGCAGTGTACTCTGGAAAACTCTCAGTATTATTGTTTAAAATACTAATATACTATGGAATATCATCAGAAATAACACAAATGAGAAAAGTACCCTGTGATGTCTTACCCTGTTTTTTTTAATTGTGCTTGTTTTTTTACTTGCTAATTCACAAAATTCAGAGGCTACTGCAAGTTAGTGAGGTTTTACTGTGTGTGGATTATATTCTCTGCTGGTGTCACCTGGCTCAGCCCCATTAAAGCACGTTTACTCCAACAGAGAATCTGGCACCGATGGTGACCTTATCATAGCATAGAACCAAATCCCCAATTCAGCCAAACATTTCAGCACATGCTTACGTCCATCCCTCTCTTGCAAAAAAGCATTTAAGTACGTGTGTAAGCCCATTGACGTCAGTTGAGCACGTGCCTAAAAGTTAAGCACGTGCTTAGTGCTTTCCTGAAGAGGGATGAACTGCTGAACGGGTCTGAAGTTTTATAACCAAAGACTTACGTAAAGACTCCAGGATTTTTTCCGTTGACGGTATTGTTATTCTATGGTGATATTTTTAGCGCTAATTAGGGAAATATGACTAATTCAGATAAAAAGCCAAATGAGCTGCAGCTTCTCCTAAAACATGGACTGAACTGGGTTTGAATTTCAGTTTGTAAAACTTTGCTCAACTTTTATTTTTTTCTTATTTATTTCTTCCCCTTTTCATTTTGTGCTTCCTTTTCCCAGCAGGGAGTGAAAATGCCAAAATATCAAGGGAAGGGGCTTCCTGTGGTATTCTCACCTCCATCTGAGGCAAGAAGAGCTAGTAATCTTATTCCAAAAAAAAAACCAAAAATCTGTTCTCATGAGATTTCCAGCCCAACTACACTCAAGAGGTGTGGATGGTTCAGAGAAACAGTGGATGCTGAAGCCCTGAAACCTTTTTGAGTTTTTGGACTTTGTAGGGTTGTCTGGGAGTCTATGGGAATTTTAGTATATTGTAGTCATTCATTCCTATCTGCAATAGAAATCTTAGCGACAGGCCAGTGCAGTGGTGTTTTGATCCAGATCTGTATTAGGTTTAGTCTGTGATTTGGAATTTAAGATCCAGTCAGATATAGAGTTTGGGTCAGGATTCCAGTGTGTCCAAATCTTGCCAGATTTCGGATATCTTGAAGAGTGGAAATCAGCTGTTCTCACTAGATTTCTGCCATCTTGGGCTGAAATCCCACGAGGTTTTAGTTGTATCAGAACTGTAACTGGAAAACAATTCTTCCCCCATTTCCAGCCTAGAACCAAAAACGTCAGGGTGGACTGAAAATCCAAAACTGAATCCAAACCCTCCTAATATTTAAAGCATCATTAGATCTTAAGCTCTTCAGATCTGAGACTGTCTGTATTTTTTGCCTTGTACAATGCTGAGCGCAATAGATAATGAATAAATGCACAGAAGCTCAATTTCAAGGTTCTTTTCTCCGGCCCATTCTAGTAACTATATACCCAGCCAGAGAGAAGGGAAAAAACTCCACTTTCTAACTGGAACTGGATGGGGAGAGGGACTATGAGATTAAAAAAAAACCCTAGACATACAAGACTAAAATCTCAGTTAAAATCATCACTCTCGCATTTACCTACAGTGGTATCCTTATCCCAGTGAAACTCTAGGGTCAGATCCGGAGCTGGTGCAAAGCGACATAGCCCCATTGTCTTGAATATTCTGAGAACATTTGAGCTCTGAGTGTGTTTTTTAATTTAGAGGTGGACAGGGAGCTCACCAGAGTGCCTTTGAACATCTCTCCCTGAAATCTTTGTTTCGGCCTCACGCAGCAGAAAGGCCCATCGAAACCAATTGTGGGGCTGCGAAAAGCCACTTCCACTGAATTCATGGCTTGTCCTGCAGGAGTGGAGGGAAGACACTGGACTATAAAAGATGCTCCAACTTTGTTAGGGTGAATGAGCTGAAAAGGAGCCGGCCTACCTTTCAAACGCAAAAAGCCCCGAGAAAGCTGGGAAGCAAGAGAGCAAATGAACAGTATGAGATGCTGCTAATTTTCCCTTTCTTTCGTTCTTTTGCCAGCCCGAGTTATTAAATGTTTGGTTTGAGTCTAGCTAGCATTGCAGTGGCTGAATTGATCAGGGTTATTTCATCTCCCCATGACCTCTCCGTATTTACGATGGGGACCCTGAAGGCATTGGCTTGACTTAACTAGTGTATCTTACAGTGCAGTTAAGCCGGGCCTTAACTGATTACAGCCCTTGATTGATCAGAGGGGGGAGAGAGGCGTTCTAGAGCAGATACGCAGGGCTATCAGTGCACCAGGCAGCTTTGCCTGAGGCTGGGATATGCCACTCGGGGGACTCTTTGTAGTGCAGCTTCCTTTCACATTTATAGATGCTTCCCTCCACGCTCCTAAAAAAAGAGAGAGAGAAGCAGAGAGGGGAGGTGTGGGGAGGGCTCAAAGGATCTCAGGAAATCTTGTTTGGAAGCAGTAAGTCAGCACCCACACTCTATTACCAGTGTCCGCGGGGGGTTGTGATAGTGAGTGAGCACATATCAGTTTAGCTGAGGATTGGGGAAAAAAAATAGGGAGAGAGAGGAAAAAATGGCAAGGAAGGGAGAAGAGAGGAGACACCTCTGTGAATGTGGGTTTGGTTTTGTTAATCTCTGGTATGGAGCTGGTGATAGGAGAGAGTTCTCAGGGGTTGAATGACAGAAGAAGTTTATGAAACAGGTTTAATTTGCTGGGACTTAGCTATTCTGTTTGAGCTCCACGTCCAGCCATTATTCGCATCAGGCCGATGCACCGCAACAGATTTAGCGGGCATCCTTTTCTGTTTCTTGGTATTGTAAATCTCTTGCCAACCCCTTTCTTTCCAGCCCCTTCTCCCGCCAACATTTCAGAGCTCAGCCCAGGATGGACAAACAGGTGCAGAAAATAAGAACAGGGTGATCCCCAAATCTTTGCACAGCTCTAAAGCCAAACCCAAACTAAACCCTTTTGAAGATTCTGAAATGTTTGGGGATTCTTGCTTTTCCTCGTTGTTCCTCTCTGCTTTTGCATCCCAAGTGCCCCTGTGAGTGCTGAAATGCCATGAGCAAGACTGTTCTCCAGACAGCTGTCTCCCAGTCAGAACCTGGAAATAATTAAATTCATAATTAATCATTTTGTGGATAAAGTGCCTAACCTGTTTGCCTAACTCAGGGGATCTCAGACTTTTTCATAGTTGCACCACGTCTTAACAAAGAGATTGTCCCATGGACAACTCCCCTCCCACTCCACCCATGTGGTATTTTACATGGAAATTGTTTTGGGGGGAAAATAACATCAGGGGAGTGTTTAATGTCTGTTTAGCTTCTTTTAATGCAATCTAGCAGCTGGAAAGGAGGAGGAGGAGCCAGCCCCATGTGACCAGCCAGCTCTCTGGCAAGCCACAGTTTGAGAACCACTCACCTTACTTATTTGTTACTCCTCTGTTTAAAATGTTTTAGCCATCCAATCAAGGAGCACAAAAAGTACCATGTGACTTAGGTAACCAACCACACAACACAAATAACCAAAAGTCAAAAAGAATACTTCACGAACAACTCATACGCTGAAAAAGCTATTCAGTGACCCCTTACAGACAGGGAATGTGTGTGAAGGAAATCAGGAGTAGTTCACGAACCAAAAGGGGAAATAAATTCATAACAGATACCGGGCCAGATCTGCAGCTGGTGTAAATCAATGTAGCTCCACTGAAGTTGATGGGGCAGATCCTCAGTTGGTATAAACTAGCATCTCTCCAGGATCTGTCCCGTTGTTTGGTGATGAATAGCTTAATAAGATCTGTGCTCGGAGCTTCAGATGAATAGAGCCCTGAAAATTTACAGATATCCACTTTATATCCGCGGACTATGTTTGCGGATCACAGAGCAGATGTGGATACAGGGCTCTACAAATAGAGGGGGAAATTCTGCTACTATTCTGCAGGGGAAATCCCATCCCAACCCTAAATTTATCAGTCTGTTCAGATCTATGCGTGTGATCAAGAACCTCTGCTATCTATCAGTGAATCCCATTTTTATCCTGAGATACAACTGATTCTCCTCTCACTTACACCAGTGTAAATGTAACTCTGCCTCAGTCAATGGGGTTGGTGTAAAACCAGCGGGAGAGGAGAGTCAGGCCCATTATCTTTGTTCTGTATTCTGAGAATGCTTCCTGGGCAGGGGTGTACACACATTAATTGACCCTTTGGGGTGGGGAACCATTTGTATGCATTTAACTAATCTTGGGGCAAGATTTTCAGAAGTGACTAGTGATTGTGGATGGCTTAACCTGAAACACCTTAAAGAAAGGAGTTTTGATTTTCAGAAGGACGGTGATTTCAGGTATCTCAAGTCGAGTGTCAAAATCTCTAGTCACTTTTGAATCTCTTGTCCTGGGTTTATTCCGTCTCCAGGGGCAGTGTGTCCATGTCTGAATAGTTACCATAAATCCATATGCACATAACTGGGATCACCCTTTACCTTAGGCAAGCTGCTCTAACATTGTGTGGCTCTTTGTTGTTGAGTCTGCTACTACTTCTGATACAATGGATTTGGTCCTTTTGCTCAAGGGATAGAGACTGATGCTTCTAGATCCAGAGGTTTTGGGTTCAAGCCCCAGATGTAACAATGCCCCCGGAAATTACTCTTAAGCTGCAAGAGAAGATTTCCCATAGCCCTTCTTACTTTCTTAGGGACTTGCTCTGAAAGGAGATCCCCATTCTCTTTTCCAAACTGTCCAGGCTTGAGTAATTCATCTTATCATCATAGCTAAAATCCACCTTTGAATAGTTTAGCAACTTTTCTCTGGACCGTCTCCATAATTGGTACATCTCTACAGAAGCGGGGTGCCAAAACCAAGAGGCAGTTCTCCAGGTGGAACCACATGATAGCCTTGAACAATCAGGTAATAACTTCCCATTGCCTTGTTTCAAATAGTCCTGTGGTGCTGCCTAGAACCTTCTTGGCTTTCTTTGCTGCAAGTGATCATTATATTCTCAACTTCACATCATTCACAATGGGAATCCATAAGTCCCTTCCATTGTCAGTGCATGCCAATTCTTCATCCATCAGTGAATAGGTCATCTTAGGATTTTTAGATCCAAAAATATAACTACTCATGTCCATTTCATCAACTGTTCCCTAAACCTCTCCCCTTATGTATTTAAATAACCCTGAAGATGTTTTCAGTCACTGACGGTGTTAATGGTATTTCTGATTTTATTGCTAGCTGGCAAATTACACCACATGCATGCCACATGCACAGGTCCACAGTAAGCCACTTATGAGAACACTGAAAAGGGAGAGAGCAGAGTCTAGTATCATAGCACTGAAGCGGGAGTCAGGAATCTTATGTTCTGTCCCTGGCTCTGTCAGTGACTCACCACATGACCATGATACATGTTTTTGCATCAGAAGGATACTTACCCTTCTGTGTAGAGCACTTTGAAGTCTGCAAATAGAAAACACTAGAAAAGCAAAGGTTTGTTATCTGAAGGTAACTGAGATCCCCTCTAGAGACATCACTGCAATCCAGTGCCGTTTGCAATAACCAGCTTTGGCTTCTGTCCATTCAATAGATATTTATCCAATCTAGATACCTGAGTTTCAGAAACATGTTGCAAAAAGAACAGGAGTCCTTGTGGCACCTTAGAGACTAACAAATGTATTTGAGCATAAGCTTTCGTGGGTTACAGCCTACTTCATCGGATGCATGGAGTGGAAAATACAGTAGGAAGATATATATATACACAGAGAACATGAAACAATGGGTGTTACCATACACACTGTAAGGAGGGTGATCAGTTAAGGTGAGCTTTTATCAGCAGGAGAGAAAAAGAACTGTTTGTAGTGGTAATGAAAATGGCCCATTTCCAGTAATTGACAAGGGGATATGAGGAACTGGGGGTGGGGGGGGATAAGCATGGGGAAATCATTTGACTATTGTTGACTAGTATAAGAATCAAACATTGGTGCAGTGTTTCATCCAAAGTTATAATAAACTCTGGATAGATCATATTTTAACCATTCCCTTATCAGGTGCCTTATGGTCCTCTTGTTGATCAAGAATTATCCAATTTTTGTAAGACTACATTGGTTCCCATTCTCTTCAGCCCTAAACCCCAGGCTCTAATGCTCAGATCCCATGCTGACGGTTGCATGATAAATATCTAGCTAGATAGAGCCCATTCCACCAAGCTATCTTTTATACCATAATAGATTCCAGGGGTGAAATCTCACCCCACTGAAGTCAGAGCTGAAACTTTCATTGACTTCACTGGGGCCAGGATTTCACCCCAGTCATTTAAAATCTCATTTAAAAGCTTGATTGCATTTTATATAACATAAATCTCCAGAAATAAAACACATTCTTCTAAGATAATGTATTTGGACCCATTCTGGTTCACACTGATTCCACCGGGCAATGGACTGACTCTGTTTGCTGAAGTTAGACGAAATGGCCTATGATCACTTTGATCAGATCTTTCTCAAGTTGTGGCGAATATGAGCCCTTATCCAGTCCTCTGCTACCATGCCTGACTGCAAGGATATATTTAATTTGTACACCTGATGGGTTACCATACTCTTCACAGAGTTCCTTCAGTATGTCGGGATACAACTCATCTGGGCCTGGGGATTTTTAGAAGTTCAAAATTGAGTGCTTGGTTTTGTAAGTAAAGTGTTAATGATTACAATAGAATCATTGTATTTCTCTACCCATGGGCACATTTGGTTATAGTCAACTTCCTCTAATGTGAAGACCTTTGGGTCTCCATTTTATTTATTTATAACTTTATTTATCTCCTTCCAAGTCTTTCATCAGTCCTACAGTAACCTTTCCCTTCTGCTACTGTTTAATGTAGGTTTAAAATAATCTGTTCTACCTGTAAGAATGGCCATACCGGGTCAGACCAATGTTCCATCTAGCCCAGTATTCTGGCTTCCAAAAGCGACCAATGCCAGATGCTTCAGAAGGAATGAGCCGAACAGGGCAATCATTGGGTGATTTTTTGAACCCCGTTATACTTTTGGCCCTATGACACTAAGATATTAGAAAGGTATTGATATGAAGAAGGATTAGAGCTTACTTAGTAGGTGAGAGGAGTGAGATGAGGTGAGAGGGTCTCAAAGTAGAAATGGGAAATATTAAGTTAGGTACAAATAAACCATCTCTGAAATGACTTGGACAGTAGAGAATGAATTTCCAAATGGAGGAACTGAGTGACCTCTACTGATGGTGAGGATCAGCTCCTCGTATTGGGATTCAGAACAGAGGAGGAACCTGCTCCGTGCAGGTAGTGGGACTGGAGGAACTGACATGTTTCCCAGAACTCATGTAGGGCTCTGTCAACCTTTTCCTCTTCCAATAACTTTTGCAAATGCTGAGATAAGTGAAACTAAAGGAAAGAGGTTTACAGGTGTCACCACAGAAGTCAAAGTTGGATTTTTCCCTACAGGGAATCTTCTAGTGTTTTGTCCAACCTAGTTTTAAATGTTCCAGGTGATAGGGCTTCCCGTCTTTCCCAAGTGATGGACTTTCCGCTTCATGCTTTAGTCGATGATTCCACTGCCCAATAAATACATCTCCCTGGCAGGATGTTCTTCCTAAAGTTTCCCTTTGTGAATGTCTTCCCATTACTCCAAGTTACACTCTCTCATACAACCCTGTGTAAGATTTCTGCTTCGTTGGAGTTTGCACTCCAAATATTCGTAGATTGTTATGTCCTTCCTTTATTCACAGTTTTTGAATGCTATGCATATTGAGGCCAACATTTTCTAAAGTAGCCATGGATTTTGGATGCCTTAAGATGTCTGAAGATGGACACCCAACAACTGAGGCACTCAGAATCACTTGAGAAACTATTAGCCTTAAGCTCTGTTCTCCTCCCCTCAAGAACCAGTCCTTCCAGCCTCCTGATCATTCTTTGCTGTTCTTCTCTGAACTCCTTACAATTCGTTCATATCTTTATGGTCATCAGGTGTCCAGAGGTAAATGTAACATCATCGTCCTGCTACATGATGTGATGCCTCTATAAATGCACCTAAAATTATAACAACCTTCCCTGCTCCCCTCCCCTTGGGTATCAAAAAATGACCACGTCTAGGCCCACAACCAGTAAGGATTTATTTCATCAGCTCTTTAAGGAATGATCATATGGTGCAGTTGTCTGCCATGGGTTATTCAAACCTGGCACCACTGGTATCTTTTCTCTCTAGTCCTGGTATCTGACTCATCTAGTCTTGGTGTCACACCAGTTTAGCCTTTACATTACATCCGTCTAGCAATCTGCTTATCAGAAACCTCACCCTTAGATAAACATGAAGTAAGTCAGCTGAGTAAGTACAAGATTCATGGATGGGGTATGATCAGCCACCTTGTGACTAATGAGGAGACATCCTTCTCCCTGGTAGCTATCTCTCCCTGCAGTGAGTACTCTCCTACTTACATACTGACCTGCTGCTGTTTGGGGTCACCATTTGAATGTGCACAAGTTGTTTCCAGATGTCTCTCTGCCTGGGAGAGGCATTGTAGCAGCAGTGAGTTGGCAATCCAAGCCCTCAATTGTTTTTCTGCCCCCTGAGTGCCACATTCTGGTGTTTGTTCTTCTGGAAGTAATGCTACAAACCATGGCACCGCGCTTCAGGGAGAGCAGGGGCCTCAAAGCTGCCCATTGGAGTCCCGCCTTTGCGATAACAACAACAATAACATGCACTGATACCGCGAATTTCATCCCTGGATCTATTATTATCCTCCCTTGTAAAAGGCAAAGAGAAGTTAGATGACTTGCCCAAGCATCACATAGTGAACCAATGAGAGAGTTGGGAATAGAAGCTGACTCTCCTGGCTTCCAAGCCTGTGTTTTAACCAGTAGCTCACACGACCACTCCCACATAGCTCAGGTAAGGTCATACAGTGAGTCAGTGGCAGATCTGGAAACAGAATCCAGAACTGCTGGCACACAGCCACCTGTTTTGACCCTCTCTGCACACCATGGATATAATTTTCACAATAGTGAGATTTTTGAAGGGGGCTGGATAATTTTCTGACCATCATTACAGTTTGTAGCTAGGCAACGTAAGACTGTGATGGGGCAATCGAACCTCATGCTTCAGGGTATAAGCTGATTATCTTCTGGGGTCAGAAAGGAATTGATGTTAGCCCCTTTCTCCCCCACTGGTCAGGTGCATTATGGGAGGAATTTCTTGCCTTGTTCTGCGATATCAAAAGTGGGCGGTCACGCTATCTGGAGTGGCTCACACTCTGAGTGCCTACTTCAGAGCAGACTGTCCAAAAACGGTGCAGACACCCCAAACTGGTGGTATGTTCTATAATTAGCCAGAAACAAATGTGAACTCCTGGATCACTATACCGATCCTATAATGGAGTCACAGACAGTCCCCTTCGATTCTCCAGCCTATCTTGCTACCCAGACAAACTGGACTTTGTGATAAAAGGTCACTCCATCCAAAAATCACACCACATCAGGTTGCTCCCAGGCCCAAGAGACCAGTCATTTCCCCCAGATCAACTGGTACTTCAGATCTTACACCAAAGACAACGCTAGCAGCCAATTCTAGAGTAAACTAACTAAAGGTTTATTAGCTAAGAAAAGGAAATGAGAGTTTATTGAGAGGTTAAAGCAGGTAAAATAAATGCACAGGTGAGTCTCAGTTTGAAACTCCAAATGGTGGCAGTGATGTTATAAACTGCCAGTCTTCCAAAAGTCTTTTCAGGGTACCCAGATTGTCTCTGGGGATCTCCACCTTGCATCTGGTACACTTCCCTGTAAGAGTCCAAACAGTCCAGAGAGGAAGGATCTTTCCTTGAATCCATACATCTAGCGTCTTCTCACAGAAAACAAGCTGACAGGGTCACTACCCACGTGGACTTTTCCTTTGATGACATAGAGTGAGGAATGCATTTTGCATCTTTGACCTCCAATCATCACTCACAGTGACCACTCGCTTTGAAATGAGCTCTTTTCTGTTAGAGTTCTTCATTTGCATTCTACAAGACTTCTTTCTTGATGGGTTATTTTGTTTCTACTACATAATAACAGGATACAGATACGTGAAAACAATGCAAGTAACATCCCATTATTTTTCCTGAAGTTTAAACACCAAATACACTCTCTGATACATTTAACAATCGCTTTGATCTAGACTAATTCACAAGTGAATTGGCCTGGGGCTTTGGCATGAGCTGGCACCTGGTCTGCCAGTGTCACATTGGCCATTGCCAGAGACAAAGTGCAGAACTAGATGGAGTGATTGCCTGTAGGATATCTGCAGTCCCTTTCATGGCTGCTTTCCCCAGACCCTGTGTAATGACACTAGCCAGCACAAGCTGTTAGTCAGGACGAGAACTAGAGAGAACCACAGAGTCTGTCTGTGTCCAGCAGCCTCAATGAGGAGTCCCCTTCATATTCATTGCGGCCGGTCTCCTCTCCAGCGCGAGGGATAGTGGATTCTGATCCTGTTTGTTTTCATGTTTGTGGAGGTGCGCCCCAATGTACTGCCTCCCAAAGGAAAGGTCAGTCATCGTGCAACTGACAGATTTCCACATTGTCCTTCTCTGACCCATTTTCTAGCTCCTTAGAAGCTCGGGCGGGTATTTTGTGGGTTGAGTTGCCAGAAAGGCACTTTTGTGTTGGGAAGGAAGCAGACGGGGATTTGACTCAAGGTTCCCAGGGTGGGAGCACCCTAAGCTTGTACTCCCTTTCCACACCAAGTAAGGCGGGGAAGGACTGGCCCTGCCAGCCTGGCCCTTCCCCATCCTGGCAATGAGCCACTGGAACGAGGGGGAGAATATCAATGAAAACAAGACCGGGCCAAAAGCAGCGACTCCAGCCTCGGGGTGCTGCAGGGGTCTCTAGAGTTAACTTTAGGGAGGGGATATTTGGGGGTTGTCTTTCTTCACATTTCTACAGAGCATGAAACTTACATAATAGTCTCTCCCCTCCCTGCCCCCGCTCCCTTTGGTATATAAAAAAATATCGCCCCCTCACTTCGCTGCCTCTCAAACGCCTCCCCCACGACACACAACACCCCCCACACACACCTACCCGCACAACCTCCAAACCTCCAAATCTGGAGCCCCGATTGCAGAGATTGAGGCTCCTAATTGCACATCACTTTCCAAAGCCGCATTCGTTTATCATAAAGGGTGCACATTTCCCCTGCTACAGTTTCCACGGCCAGAGGCCCTGAGGGCCAGCTCAGAAATGGAGGGAATTAATTACATTTTTTAAACTCCCCTTCTTTTAAAGTACAGGAGAGAGTGATGAAACGTCCCGGGGGGGAACTGGGGGAGAGTAGAGACGATGGGGGGGTAGTGGCAGGAAAGGAGGGGCATATTATTTCATCCAGGAGGCTCTATTTTACCTTATCCTCAGCGCGACCCCCCCCCAACACACTGAGATCCTCCTTTCCCCCATGACAAGCGGGCTCCTAAAAGGGTGGAAATGAGGCCAAAGGCTCATAGCACCATGGCTGTTATTGACTTACCCTTAAGTGCAAGCTCACGCCAAGCCTGTGACTGATTTGGGGCAGCAGAAAAGGAAAAGGAGATGGGGGGGGGGCGGAATTGACAAGAGGGAGGGAAAGGCAATGCTGTCCATTGCCATAATTGACAGGTAACAGATTTCCCTCCAGATAAAACCTTACAGATGTGGAGTGGGTATTGATTTTTAGTTAGTGATGGTAGTGCACCAAGAAGTAATAAATTATAGGAAAGCAAGGTCAAGAAAGGAAAGGTAAAAGGACTTTGCATTCGTAAGAAGGGGATTACTCCATCTGCCCTCAACTTCCCAAAGTTCAAAAGGTGGCTGGAAAATGAGTTGCACCAGTGGGCGTGAAATGCCAGATAGTGCTAGCCTGCCCCCAAGCTGGAGACCTCTTCTTCACCCCCTGTTGTGGAGGGTGGTCAACGCTCGGTGGCTGATGTCAGCAGGGGTGTAAGAATCCAGGGTCCACCTCTTGTTGTTTCTGTTACAATAGCATCTAGAGATGAGATACGGATCCCCAATGTACTAGGGCTGTACAAACACATAGGACGAGACAATCCCTGCCCCCAACAAGCTCACAGGCTAAATAGACAAGACAGACCAAAAAAGCATTTCGCAGAGCTTCAGAACGATGCCACTGTCTCCTCTGGGTGCTGATATGTTGGGACCCTCTTGGCTTCTAATATAATAACAGTAATTGCACTTCTGTACCCCAGCATCATATGTCCTAGGATCTCAGAGCTCTTTACAGGCATGTCTGAATTCAGGATCTCGACACCCTTGTGAGATAGCATCAATCCCATTTTGCAATGGGGAAACTTTAGAGAGGTGAAGTGGCTTTCCCAAGGCGTCACAGAGAGCCAGGAACAGAGAACAGGAGTCCTGGCTTCAGCTGCATGAAACTCGGCAGTTGTTTGGTGCAGGCTTTTCTTAGGGTGACCAGACAGCAAGTGTGAAAAATCGGGACGGGGCTGGGGAGGTAATAGGAGCCTATATCAGAAAAAGCCCCAAATATCGGGACCGTCCCTCTAAAATCGGGACATCTGGTCACCCTCCCTTTTCTCCAGTTTCAGCTCTCACAGGTTGGGATACTGTGGGCCTGAGTCTCATTTATACTAAGACCACTTCACCTCACTCCATCTCGTCACAGGGCCCGACAGTGAGTGTAGATGTAACTGGCATCCACGCTGAGGCCCTTTTACGCTGCCAGAGTGCAGGTGAGGCTCCGCCCGAGCTTCACCGTATGGTTTTGAAAGCTCCTCGAATCCCTCAATCTCAAAGTGAAAGAGAACCGCTCAGTTCCATATGATTTCTACAGGCAACATCTCTGAATGTATCCTATGACCAAATCTTCACCCGTACAGCACTGCAAGGCCTGGACAGCTCACTAAGGAGTGCAGGAGGAGAGAGGAGGTGATATCTTAGCCTTCAGTCACTGAGCTATTGCTTTCCAAAAATAATGAACAACAGCCATTTGTGCACCTGATCCTAGCCATGAATTGAATTTAATATCTCAGTCTGGCCCCACGTATGCCTGGGACAGGTGCCCTAGATGTATGTATAATAATAAATAGCTAAGCCACTTGCCTCATTGATGATCAGTTCCTTCTGAGCCAATTCACCTCGTCATGAAGCTCCTGCCGTACTATATGAAATCAGGTTACACTAGACCAGCCAGCCTGCCAGCCTGATCCAGCCCGCCTGATGTATTTAGATGACTTGCATGTCCTATTCAGCAGAATCTCAGCATCTGTTTAACGGGAAAAAGCCGGTTTCTGACCCTCGTGATGGTGAAGAACACTTCCAAATATGAACTGAAGGAAAACCAGTGCAGTGTCGCCTTCCTGAGTCTTCAGAGAGCCTGAAACAATGGCTCAGAGAGGTGTAAAATCCCCAGTCCCCTGTAAATCTCATTAGACCGTCAGACTCAAACGATCACACTTGAACGTCAAAATGAACTATTGCAGAACTGATCATTTCAGCAGAGGGAATGTGGAAGGGGGTAGGAGGTTGGAAACAGGTGTTGCTGTAAGGAACATAGAGGGAAGAGCAGAGGAGAGACACAAAGACAAGGAAGAAGGGGAGAAAGGCGGGTGGGGAAAGAAGAGAAGGGAAGGGCAGAAATAGTAGTGGCCCAAAGAGAGACTTATTTTTCTACCGAGGGATCCAATAGTAACTAAAAGTTTAGTTAGCATTTAAAGGCCAGATGCTACCATTGATCCCATTGGGCAGCCGGGCCAGGACTTAAAGTGGAATTTGGCCCTTTCCACCACAGGAGTTTGACACCACTGCATTAGTCCATCCTGTCATCTGAAATCAGCTGAGCTCCCTGAGACTGTTAGAGTTTCGGGGGAAGTTATCCACCTTGGGGCAAAGATGATAGAAACCCCTGGGGTCCCAGGGCGAAGAGCCCCCTTTTCTGTATTGTACCTGGACTCAAAGGCTGCAGTATGCGTCTGGAGCCAGAGGGATGGCCTAAGAATATAGGACTTGCAATTCTGGGTTAGGCCAGTGATCTGTCTAGTCCAGCAACCAGTCCCCAGTATCAGCTGGTTCCGAGAAAGGTGCAAGAAACCCTGCAGTAGCAGTTATGGGCTAACCTGCTCCCAGAGAAACATCCCTGCTAATCCCCAATAGCTACAGGCTGGCGTAAGCCATGGTGCAGGAGGGTTTACAGCCCTTTCCAAAAATGTTGTGGGAAAAGACGCTGACGTCCTCGATGATACATATGTGGACAGCTCCGTATAGTATGTACAGGGCTTTAGTAGGGATAGCACATGCTGCTGGCTTTGTGATGCCCTGCCTCACACGGCCTGGGGCTGAAATAATGTGTGAGGAAGAGGAGGAACTCTGAACTCCCAGCCGAGTAGACCCCAGGGATGGGGGTTATACTGATTTTCCAGCTGATAAGCTGACACCCTCTCCAATCCCCCATCACCGCCTTCTCCACAGGGGTCCAGCCATTGCTGATCTGTGAATCCAATGCGCAGACAAATCCCCGAGAAGGGACTCAGCCTGCTCGAGTCGGGAGGTGACACTCCGTCCAGGGAAAAGGTCTTTGCTGGACTCCTGAGTCCTTCCGGGGGAGGGGGGAAAAGCAAATGTCAATCCGCCCCCCATCACTCAGGATAAGCTCCTGCCTTAGCGAGGGAGGGGAGGGGAGGAGGGCAATGGGCTTGAGTAGAGAGGGAAATAGCTGTTCTATGGAATCCCCCCTTGTGTCATTCCCTCTGCACAATAGCTCCCCAGGCCACCGGCAGGGGATAAAGGGCTTGTTCTGCCTCTCGCTGGGCTGCAAATATTTTCAATTTGCCACTTTAATTGATGTCAATAAGGTTATGCTAAATGTGGAGATTTTCAACATTTCTGCTTTCGAGCTCCACGCTGGCTCCCGAGGTGACCGCTGCCTGCCCCCCCGGGCAAGCTGCCAGCACAAACGCCACAAGCCTGCACGTACCCGGGGATGGGGGACGAGATCAGCCCAGATGCGTCAAAGACGCCTCTCCTCCCCTCAGCTCCTGGTCCTCAGCTCCCGGCCTGCAAACACTTACACACTTGACAACCACGAGGAACCTCACTGATTTCAATAGGACTGCATGTGGTAGTAAAGTTAAGCAGGTGCACAAGGATTTGTAGGATCAGGGCCCCGGTTCCCAAACTGACTCGCTCCATCCTGGTCCCGTTGGCCTTACAAACACCTCTCCTCTAACAGGCATTTTCTCTGCAAAATGAACCAACGGTGGTTACAGTCTCAAAGTGGGAAGATAGTTTAGGTGATGCCTTAATTTTACAGCCAAGGGTAATATTGAGATGGGCTGAGCTACCACCAGCAATTTAACCCCCTTTTCTTTACCTGTGCTTTTGGAGAAGGGGTGGGCTTCAAAACCTGCTCTTCCAGGTTGGATCCAAAACCGGGAGCGTACTATTCAGATCTGGTTCAGATGGGAGCCCAAGATGGCAGAAATCTCATGATCTTTATTCTATCTTTATTTGACTTTATCCTCCAGGGTCTTCAAGCTGGCACCGTTCGGCAAACGTAAACTGACTTAAAAGCCACCATAGATATTGGCTGTCACAAGACCACTTGGAGGCAGATCTAAGCCTGCTCTCTGTGTGCCCATCGACAATGCTTTCCCCCCTTTGCTTCCCCAGGTGATGAGCATCCTAAGCAACCCGAGCGGCGTTCCGCCACAGCCCCAGGCTGATTTCTCCATCTCTCCCCTCCACGGTGGTTTGGACACCACCAACTCCATCTCCGCCAGCTGCAGCCAGCGGAGCGACTCCATCAAGTCTGTTGACAGCCTCCCCACCTCGCAGTCCTACTGCCCTCCCACCTACAGCACCACCGGTTATAGCGTGGACCCCGTGGCCAGCTACCAGTATGGACAGTATGGACAAAGTGAGTATCGATCCCACCAGAGAGTCGGCTGGACTTAAGCAGAGTTAGGTGCGGGGCGGGGTTGGGGTAGAGGAACCAGCAGTCAGATGGGGTGTTGGCTCTGCGCTCAGGAATGGATTCCCATGAATGTCTGTACCTAGAATCATTCTTTAGGGACTAACCAAACAGACACCGTCCCGTTCTCTTCGTGCTCTGTACAGGGTCCCCCACACACTTGCCATCTATTGGAAAAGTCTGAATGAAAGATATTAAATAGAAATATCTATATTGTAAGAGAAGGAGGGGTACCTCCGGGATCCCTCTGCTTCCCCATCTCCTACTCCTGCACCCTCAAAGGCCCTACATCATGGTGACCCTGCTTCTGTCCAAGGAGAGTTAGACATGGCTAACATGACATCCCTAGCCAAGGGACCAAGCTCAGCTGCACAGACATTAGCCCACCAACCCAACCTGTCAATAAAAATATAGGGTGGATATCAACACAACTTGAATCAATCATTAGAAAAACGCATTTGATGCACATCACGGATCCTCAGCTGCCAAAACCTTCCCAGTCAAACAATTCACAGTCCCCTTCATTCAGTTCTGACCCAGCTGCCAACACCCCCAGCATCTCTTTAAACTACCAAGGGTTTCGTCAGATAGATGTTTAAGGTGACAAACCCACTCAGCTTCGGGGCCTCCTCACCCGGAAGAGATTCATGCCAAACACACAGAGGTGGGATACATGGCCACTTTGCTACTACACATGCAGCCCGATTGGGAACAGAATCCAAGCAGCAAAGAAACAAAAATGAGATAGAGAGAGTTTCTCGAGCCTTATCATTATGAATTAGACACCCCGTCAGCAGGTACAGGTTGTGCAGGTAGGTTCTGGAATTTCGGGTGCTTTGAATGCAACCACCCCCCTTCCAAATTTGCATAGGAATTATTGTTGCTATGGACTCAATTTGACCTCAAGGACGGGGATGGGTGGTTGGATGAATGGAGGTAACATGCCTTTTCTGACATTCAGAAATTGCTGACTGTGGAAATGTTACTACCATACTACCTGTCCCCAAATTCTCCTGAAACGTCCCTTCTGGGAGTCTCCTTCCAGAAATATTGACTCAGGGTAGCATGGGAAATCGCCCCACCCAGTGGCTGATACAGAGGTCTTTTGAAATCGGTGCTGATGGGGAAATTGCCAGGCATGTGTGTGTTTCATGGGCGACATCATATCCAGGAATCCCAGCCCTGGTGGAATTGAAGTGGTCATTCCAAGCCTGGTGCCAGTTCCAAACCTTAATTCCTGCCTCCAGCCCACCATTTTCCTTGTGACCAAGGCAGGCCTGGCCCATCAAATCTCACTTGTTGCCTCAGTCAAGAAAAATGCTGAAAGGGTGTGTTTGTGTGTGTATGTATTTGTGTGTGTGTGTGTGTATGTGAGGGGCAAAGGGTTTTGTCTGGGAATCTGTGACTTCTGCTACTACCACTGGGCAACACGGGGGATTGCTTAGTTTGGCAAAACCTTGGTTTGGGTCTAGGAAACTTAGAGATAGGCCAGAGTCAGAATCCAGGGTGCGAACACACTCAAACTGTTGTGAAATGTAGATCTGGACCCGAACCCAGCTGTGACTTATTTGAGCCCCCAACATTTGAGGGCTGGGGGAATGGGTCATCTCGGCAACAAAATCTGTGTAAGGCAATCTGAGCATCCTAGCTGGCCTCTGAGGCGAGGCTGGGGTCAAGGCTCTGCCGTCTGAGCCAAGACTCACTGAAATCAAGTGGAATCTTTCCGTGGGCTACGGATCAGGCCCAAAAAGACAGCGGTTGGGAGGGTCGGTTTCACCTCTAGAATGGCTGGGTCACGAAAACACTAGAGACCCTGGCAGAGGGCTCACCTGCCGGTGTTAAACTAATAAGTGTGTGTTGTGCGAGAGTGACCCACAATGGGTTAAAGGTGCATCCTCTTCCTCCCTAGCTCTCCAGCTTGCCCATGGCTTGTCCTCGGTGACCTTTCCTTCCATTCGGCCGTGGCTTTTTATTCCCCTCTCCGTCACAGCCCTTTAATGTCTTTAACTTCTATGGCTAAATGAGAACCGGCTGTGGCGGCAGACAGGATCAATAGCAGCTTCCCCCTCGCCCCTCCTCTTTTTGTTTTTAGGGAGCTTGATCTGCGACTCCTTGACCTTCCCCTCACTTCTGGATGCAAGGCTGGACACACGTGCTATTGATAAAAATCTTAAACAAATTCCAATACCATGTATTTCCAATAAAGATCCCCTCGGGCAGGACGTTAGTCACACCCCATGTGTGTAAAAAAAAGGGGGGGGGATAAAATTTTAAAATTTAAAGAAGGAGTTGAGAAAAGACAAGAGAAAAATCAAAAAGGAGAAGAGAAGAGAAAGAAACGCTTGTCTTGTTTTGCTGCAGGAATTCTTATTTGGGGCTCTCTGAAACCATCCGCTCAAATCCCTTGATATTCTTTTATTTGTCTCCCCTTTTTTGTTTCTGTCTCGTGTCTCCCTCTTTTCTGCAGAGTGTTTAGACTTTCATCCCATTTCAAAGTCTGGTTTTGAGCTTACGGTTCAATCCGCCGGGCTCGGTTTGCAGTGGGAACGTTTTCCGGTTTATTTCAATCAGAACCCGGGCTCCCAAACGTTCTGTGCCCAGCAGCAAATCTCGTACGATTGACAGAGTTAGACCAGATGTGCCGCGCTCCCCAGAGACATTCAGGTAGCCAGCCACAAAGGGTCCCTTCCTGTTGCCGAGGTGAAGGTAGGGTGAGACGCTTTTAACACACACACACACATGCACACACACACACACAACCTCCACCACTTCTTCCCATTGCTGGGAACTGGATTCACTCCCAGTCACATGAGCCAGTGAAGCCCAAGTGTTCCCCGTGTAATACTCCTGCCTTTCAATGGGGTGCTGGATGGCAACTGTGCCCACAAACCAACGTTATGTGTGTTAAGATGAGATGCATTTGAAGCTTCAATTTCCCTATCTATACATGATGCCCTGTGCAGGGCCTGCTCAGAAGCCCATTGACTTCAATAGGGTTTGGATCAGGTCCATAGAGAACACGATCTATCTGTCTATCTAAGAGATGCTGAGCACATGCGATTCCTGGTACAGTCAATGAGAACTGTGGGTATTCAGCACCGGCATACACACACCCTCCCACTCGTACACACACCTGTGCATTTCTTTTTGTTTTGATTTCCACTCTGTCTTAAACCAACTCTGATTTCTGGCAGGGAATGACCCACTTTGCGTGAACTCTTCCCAGAGGTGTAGAAAGGGATTGATGGGTGGCTTTGGTTGGTTGGTTGGTTGGTTGGTTGGTTGGTTGGTTTTTAATAATACCACCACCTTTCTAACACCAAGTGATGACCAAAACAGGAAGAGCAACTCCTGACCAACCTTCAGAACGTACTAATTTCCCAGGAGAATTAATATTCCCGGCTCGCCCTGCTTTTCCTCCCTCCGCAAGTACGTGTCGGAGCCCGTGCCTTGCACAAATGTCAGCGTGAGGGGGGAATATA
Organism: Malaclemys terrapin pileata; assembly: GCF_027887155.1. Lineage (NCBI taxonomy): Eukaryota > Metazoa > Chordata > Testudines > Emydidae > Malaclemys > Malaclemys terrapin. The sequence continues at coordinate 7,608,461 of NC_071523.1, forward strand.
CATAAGGATGGATGCACAAAACCAGCACACACACACACACACATACACAGAGCACTCTTAATTGTATGGGCAATATGGCCATGTGTCAGGAATGAATGTGGTCTACTAGCCTACCTCACATATACACACCCACCTAATACACATGCACCGCAGCACAAATGTACAGGGCTAAGCCTTTGGACCAAGCAAACTAGGAACATGGGAATCTCATTCTTCCGGGATCTTCCATGCACCCCAATCCATCCCCCATTTCCCAGTCTTGTGGTCCCATCAGGCTCCCGTGCTGGTAGGCCACCTCAGGGACTGAACTCACGCTGCCCTTCACACCTCAATGTAACTTTATCCTGTGCCCGAGTCCATTTGCCGCTCACGTGTCCCAAGCCGTGAACACTCATACACAGAGGCAACGCACAGCATGTTCTGTCCCAGCCGGTGTGGAGCAGGGGTGCCAGATTAATGTGGTCCTTACCGTTCCCAGAGGCCGGAGCTATGCTAATGATGCCGGTGATGGAACGCAGAAGCGTGAAAGGAATTCTAATAGATATGACAAGTCTAATAAGAATTTGTGTCTGGAAGGGACCCCCTTTGGGGCAGGCATCTGACAAGATGTTGATGGCTGAAATTTGTTTACTCATTGGCACCGATGGTACATCTCCTGCCAGCTCCTTATTAATCTAATTTGAGACATTATAGCGAGTGAGAGGGAGAGACTTTGACTGAAGCTCTGCTAATGAGCGGTGTCACCATCCTGCCCTGTCCCTCTTCCCCTTCAGTCCATGGGGCGGTTTGTTGAGCTGGAACTTGATCACAACTTGGGATATGGAGAGTCCCCGGATTACCTCGGGAGTTGCCAATGTGTCTTCCATGATGATGATCAACAGAGGCTTCTCCCAGAAGGGGAGGAAGGAGGCGAGGAGTGAAACTATCATCATACAGTGTCTGGGTCAGATTCTAATCTCACTCACACTGGGCTAGCCCCATTCAAACCAGTGAAATAATTTACACAAGTGTAACTCAGATCAGTGGTGGGCTCTGTGGCTGTGAGGGAACACAGGGAGTTGAGCATGAAGATCTCTGCGCTCACGCAGCGCTCCTACCAGCTGTCGTTCTCTTCAGCCTTCATCCTTAGGCAGCTACCCAGGACATTCCATTGTCTATGGGAGATGGGGAATTCTTGTGTTTTTCCAGACATTTTCACTAGGTTTGGGGAAGACGAGTGAATCTATAGCCACGTGTGCAAAGTTCTGTGAATGCAACAGCTGCATTTCGCTCCAGCAGGGCTTTCTCTTCTGTCAGGCTGCTCTAGCAGGTCCTGGGCCTACCCGTCTGTGACTCCCCTCCCATGGTGGGGGCCTGCGTGTCTGCAACTCTCTCTGCGACAGGGCCTGTCTATCAGTGACTCCTCCCCACAGCAGGGGCCACCTGTCTGCAACTCCCTCAGTGGCCGGGTCCGTCTGTGACTAACCTAGTGGGGCCTGTCTCTCTCCCCCAACCACCACAGAGGACCCCTTTGTGTCTGTGACTCCGCCTTCTCCACAGCGGGGCGTGCATGTCTCCATCTCCCTCTGTGGTGATGCCCATGTGTCTGTGACTCCCCCCTGTGGCAGGGCCTGTCTGTGACTGCTCCCCGTGGTGAGGCACGTGTGTCTACAACACTTCCTGCACCAAGGCTCATGGGTCTGTGGCTCCCCGCTATGGCCGGGCTATGTGTCTGCAATTCCCCCCATGGCTGGGCCTGTCTGTCAGTGATTCCCCTTGTGGCAGGGCTTGTGTATTATCCTCTTTTAAATGGACGTAAAATGCCTCATGCCCCCCAAAGCCCAATCCTCAATGTGTTTTTTTTTCCCTTCCTTTTCCCCCCCCCAGCTGCTGTCGATTATTTGGCCAAGAACGTGAGCCTGTCTACACAGCGCAGGATGAAGCTGGGAGAACATTCAGCTGTGCTGGGCCTCCTACCGGTAGAGACAGGCCAGGCTTACTGAAGAGCCCATCTGTGCCAACAACCCACTCCGGCAACCTGGTACCACCACAGAAAACACCACCAGCAGCCTTCCAGGGTTCCACCTCTGCCCGGACCCCGCTCCTTTCCAAATCCCCACCACCCTGCACCAACTCAAGCTGTGAAGGAGATGGGAAAGAGGGCGGGAGGGCTCTCCATGTATCCAGTTCCTTACCGAGCACTCTTCTAAGACGCCAACCCATCTTTAACCGTGACTCCTTCTACGGCCAGAGACAATGGGTTGGATACATTTATTGACCCTAATGTTCATGCCCTCCCTCCAGCCCACCTGGTCAGCTTGGCATACTGCCCACACTTACTGACTTTCCATTGATCTCGGTAGTTGGCACAGTCAACGCTGAATTTCTTTTTCCATTGTAAAATATATTTTTTTATTTCCCCCTCTTTTTTATTGTAGTAACTTGGTGGATGTTGTATAGAAGGAGTAACCAAGCTGATCACTAAGGGTGATGCCCTTCGGGACCAAAAGAACCTTTGGACCAAATATAAGAGGGTGTTTAAAAAACAAATGAAAGTTACAGCAAACCTGTCCACCTCCCACGCTGCTGATAGGATCCCATAGCAAGGAAAAAGCAGGCAGGGATGTTGCTCAGCAAAGGTGGAATTCGATGGATGCTATAAATGCTCCAACCTGGGACCTTTGGAAAGTGTAAATGTAAATTGTTGAGCGGGGTTAGGAGAAGTTGGGGGCAGGTATGAGCAACACTCAGTTTTCCTCTTAGGGACCAACTAGATCCTGACAGGATAGTGTGGGGCTGACTGAAAACCACTTGCATCCCATAGCAGCAGGAGAGTCAGTAAGAAATGTTGGCGCATGTGCGTGTGGAGGGCTGGCATGGACAGTGTTTAGGCCAGGTGGCGTCTGATTGATTGGGCAGAGTGAGAACTGAACAATGACCTTCCTTTGCTCAGCGAGTTTGATCCTGGCAGTGAGGGAGAGTGGCTGTGTATGTCGGCAAGGGAGGCACGCTGCCCAACGGAGCCTAGCTGGAGACACTTCAGCTTTCAGAACTGGGTCCTTCTGCTGCTAGAACATGACTGAAATGAAATGAGACTTGTTCTGAAGGCGCCTGTCAGGGAAGTCTCCCATCAAGTGAAGGCCTGAGTGACGAGTTAGTCACTGGGATGGAGGAGGTGCATTAGCTAAGGCACAGTGCCACACAAAACTGGAGTGTGCGTCATGCACTGGGGAGACAGAGGGCTGTGGGAATGGTCTGACCACGACAGTCTGTCTCCAACTGGCCAGAGAGAGAGGGAGGCATAAACCCACATAATGCACCTATTTGTGCTGTGCTGTACGGCAGAGGAAAGACTCTTGTGCCCTTATGCACGTAACTCTTTATTTCGCAACCTACCAGGATAAGTACTTGTCTCTTACCTTAAGTAACTCGTCCTTTTCGCCATCATCTGGTCCTTTTCTGGACAGGTTGATCTCTTGGTCCCTTCTCTTCATATTTCTGTGTTCTTTATTTTGGAGCTACATTCTCTCTAGGCCCCAGATTTTTTTTTTTGGTTCAGATTTGCCTCCCTCTTTTCTGTAGCATACAGCACTCTTTCCTCCGTACCAACCCATGATCCTCCTCATCTCAATGTTCAGGTAAACCCAGCTGGGAATAACAAGTTCTATACGAGTCACGAACCACATGGGGCTTATACCGTTTATTTATAGGGTGTGGTAACAATCTTCACTCATCCCGATAAAAGGCTATAGCAGGTCCCTAAACATTTAGACGTTCTTCCCGCTTTGACTGCATTTAAATGGCTCACCTCCGAGAACACACTTACTGTTTACTCATCACCCTGAAGAGGCTGGGGAAAGCTGCCATTGAAACAACCCATCCTGCTCCATTCCTTTAAACGATCTTGTGCCAGCCAGTGACTCATTTGTAAGGTCCAACGTTCCATGGATTGGCAGCAGATGCTGCATGCCGGGTCGGTCAGACACAACTTTCTGGTGTCTATATTGGACGTCCCTTCAGTGGAGTTGAGAGATGTGGGGGGACCTAGTTTCTGCCTCCCAGTGACAGATGATTAAAGGGCGGGTGAGGGGGCGGATTTCTTCCCTGTATCCTTCAGCTTCTTCTTTTTTGCATTTCCCTCAAACCATCAGTCCTTGTCTTTACACCTGAAGCAACATCTTCTGGGCAGTTTCAGGCTTTCTGGTGCCTTGCCCTTGGCTGCATTTTATTGTTAACCACAAAGTTGCCAACTCCCGTGGACACGGCATCCCACATGGGCAAATTGCCAGGTCTTAGTCAAAGCAGATTTTTGCTTCATGTGTTGCTCTGTATTTCATCAGACACCATCCATGGCTTTCATCCAGCCCACTGCTTCACTGGGCTTTGTTGTTCCGAACTCCTGAAAGCATTTTAACACACAAGGTTCGTCTCTCTTATTTATACACACACACTGCTGTTCAATAGCTGGGATGCTGACAATTGTACACATAGAATCCTCTGCAATGATTTGTACAGAGAATCCAAATCCCTCCTTTGCTTGTCCAACTCTGCAGCAAATAAAAGTGTGATTCCAGCACCTCCCCTCGACTCTGGGAGAATTTCCCGGGATCACAGAACTTCCTAGTTCTTGCATTTCACAATGCCATTTCCAAGACTAAATACTGCATATAAAGCGGAAGTTGATGAAGACAAGAATACTGGTTTCTTAGAGGTTACTGGCGAACTGAGATATGATAGACAAGAGGTGTTGCCCAAAGCTAGTGTGATAGAAAAGGAAAATAGAGACTTATGTGCTTTTGGTTTGGATCTGAAATGAGGAAGAGCAACTTTTGAATCCCACTTCTGGCTTGACTGTCCCTCCCAGTAACTATAATAACATTATTACCCCAACCACATCTAAACTGGAGAATCAAAGGAACATCTGGAAACTCAAAGCAGAGGCTAGGGTGTTTCCATGAGATAGCTCATGGGGTCCGTGACTGAAACATCCATTTTAACATGCTCCAGTACCTCATGGTTACCTGTGGTTTTTTAACAGACACCAGTAAGTACTGCTGCAGCAATAGAACATGTGCATTTGGGGATGATTTTACTGTGTGCCATGAACTGCGTTAGTCAGCAAAAAATATTGACGGCTGAGTGACCATAAGCACCCAAGAAGGGCTGTCACGCCCTAGAAATCTACAGCCTGACATGTCTTGGTGCTGTTAGGAAATGTAATGTACAGAGGAAAAATGTTAGCCCCCTGCATTAACTGAGCATTGTTATCACTGACAGCCAATTAAAAAGCTCTAGTAATATGCCAAGTCCTAAAAGCCATTTTATACTTCAACTAATTAAAGCCATTTTTGACTAAACTGATTTCTCGTCACCTGCTATATGATACAACCAGCAGGAAAGACCCACCTTGTAACAAGAAACGGTTGGCCAGTGATCCCACCCACAAAAAGGTGCACTTCCTCTTTTCCCCACCTTGTTTTCTTGTATACTTGTGTGTGCATATATACAAAAGCAACAGACACACAACAGCTCCCAGTCTGTAAGGTGGCCCTCAACAGCATACAGCAGGTTGTAGTAGTGGGTATGTTGTTAACAGACAACTTCAGTTAAGCTAAGAGCCAGAGTGCAGGAGCCTAAGATAAAGAGTCTTAAAAAGAGGGAGCGTTATAGAAATCTGTTTACCAATTACCTTCACCAGAAAATCCCCAAACATCCTGGCTGCTGTTGTAAATAGAGTTCTTAGAGGAACATGAAAAACGCCCCATGCGAATAGCTATTCTCTGACCCTCTCCCTGAGGTCGCACTTATGTACATTAGTTGGATATTTGGTCATGTGCTGTATGTTTATAGAAAGTTGAGTTTTTTTATATACTAAAAACACAGTGAGTGCTGTGCTAGTTTAAAAAAAAACGGGGCAAACCGTAGAAATTTGCATATCGTGTGTTTTCAAAATACATTCCAGAATCTTTGGGGTGGGATGGGTTTGTTTTTGTGGGTGGGGGGGGTGTTTTTTTGTGTTTTAATTTTTTAAGGTACATTAATGTATGAAAGTCAAAAGATTTTGTTTTGTTTTGTTTTATTTTATGGATTGCCAACCTCAGTTCTGCTGAAAAAAAGAGAAACTTGGGGGATGAGGTGGGGAAGCAAAATGGAGGGAGCGATGCGCTAAAGGCGAAGCGCTAGGAAGGATGGAACCGCGGCTCTTGGCAACGGGCAAGCATCGGACTCACAGGATCCTGGAGAACGCCTGGCCAGAGTCACTTGAAGTGAAATGAACTGGCCATGAGCAGACATTCCAACCATGGGGATGCAGGGACACCTGGGAACCCAAACAAATCCCGCGCTTAATAAAAACAAACCAACTGAAGGACACATTCAATGGACGTTCTCCCAGGATGATTTTTTTCCAGGCCTGTGAACACGATCCTTGTGGGAGAAGAAGTAACGGATTTGCTTTATCTCCCCACCCACCGGCACCATTCCGAGACCATGCTGGTCACTATCTCACCATGTTCTGCTGCTCAGCAGATTAGCCCCTGTTGTTCAGAGACTTTGTGTATTTAATGCTTTTAACCCATCACCCCTAACACCTCCATATACCCATCTGGGGAATATCTACATAGCACTATAGAACATTCCTTATTCCTAGTAACTGCGGATATGTTGCTTCTGTGTTTGACTCATAGCCATTTTGCTCCATGTGTATGCGTGTGTGTGTGTGTGCGTGCGTGGGTGTGCGTGCGTGTGTGTATATATATAATCGCACCATAATTTATTCAGCTATATGGAGTAGTAGAATAGAAAGAGAAACTGGTATTTGCTTTAACTACCTGCTGCCTGTAGGTGTCTCTCTGTAACTCAGGCATAACTGTTATACATTAAAAAAAAAAAAATTAAAAGTGTCTTTGGAGAAATTATTTAATTCACTTCGGAATGTGTCACATACAATAAAATGGGAGCTGCATGACAAAGATCTTGGAGTTTTATGGGTACTTGGTATAATAATAGGGTCATTTGAAAGTGAGGGGCCAATCAGGCCCTAAATGCCTAATTTAATCAAATTAACACACATTAAGACATGCAAAGAAATGCATTTTCACAAAGTGGTTGTTTTCATAGGACCGACAACACACTGATTTAACCTCTCCTCGGCAGCAGTGGGTTCATTAACCCCCACACTTCTCAGAGCCAGCGGGGGCTCAGATACCATGATGGTGGGCACAACGTAAGACTCTAAATAGTTAACTAGAGTCCAAAAAATTGCATTCAAAGGTTTTGTTGTTGTTGTTCTTTTTTAGCTTTTTGGTTTTTGTTTCGTTTTGCTTTTTAATGGAAAATGGCTTTTTGTTGAATCGGAAATTTTCACCAAAAATTGTTTTTTATTGAAAATTATACCTTTTTTGCTGGCAACCACAATTTTTATTTTCAAGGCTGTTGGCTTGTTTGTGTATTTGTTTGTTTGTTATTCAACAAAAAAATTCTTTAAAATTCCACAAAAAGTTTTATCAACAATTTTCATTTGCATTGAAATTTTCAAAAGGGGAAAAAATAATATTTTCCAACCAGGTCTAGACATAACCAATGCTTTTTGTGCAAAAACAAATGTGTTTTGGCTTGGCAAGGCGGTATGTGAGTTGAATATGTCGTTGAACAAAAGCCACCATTTTAATTTCAGTGCCATTCAAGAAACTGGAGTTTGCCAAATGGAAAAGTACAAAATCAATGGGAGGAAAAGTATTTTCAAGTTTCTAATAGGGAATCACAAATGATGGAATAAGTGGCTCGTGGGATTGGCAATTGGGAATGGTGCATTTCACCTCTAAATCAAATACAGAAGATAGAGGTCAAAAGTCATTATCATCTGATAACTCTTGCACTATGTCTGTGAAATGAGATTGTTTTAGTCCAATTTCTACTGGCCAACGTCACAAAAACTACTACAACAATTGGCATCTTTGTCAGTTGTCTCTCAGCAGAGGGAACCATTTGTGAATGGGTGCAAAGGGTGAACTAACTTCCCATTTTGGACAACTGTCCTGTCATAGAGTGACTGGCCCCTTTAAGAGGGAACGAGTTCAGTTCACCTATGACTCATTAGTTGCCTCCCAATAGAAGGGCACCTGGCCATTTTAAAGCGCCAGGGAGCAGTACGGGGAGAGGAAGAAGAAAGGGATAGCAGGAAGTGGCAGCAGGGTCTCCGTAGACAGTTGCATGAATACTGTGAGAGCAATAGTTGGAAGCCACTTGGGGGAGAAGAGCTGGTGCAGACAAGATGTCACAGAATTGGCCAAAACTGAGGAACCTGCCAGGAAGAAGGCTCATGCGGGGTAGGGGAATCCCCAGTTCAGCCAGGGAACAGGCCAAACCCAAGAGGGTGACCCTGGAGGCACTCAGCAGGGGTAGATCTTGCAGGCAGAGAAGCCTGGGAAGCATTCACAGGAGCCCTGAGATAAGGCTCTTCAGCAGTGTGGAAGCCCTGGAATAGGGGTGGGGCTGAATTGTGGTGAGGTGGGGGTGAACTGGTGGAGGGTGAGGACAGAACTGATGGGGGCTGGGGCCAGGGGGGCCATTTAGGGAGGGCAGGGGGGGCATCTGTGCATAGGCGGAGATGGGGAGGGTATGAGGGTATTGCCCCCCCAAACTGAATACGTCACAGAGGCGACACATGGGAGGGGCATATTTCTGCCTTCCCATTGGCCCTGCTGCCTCCCCGTGCCCCCCCGAGGGGGCTCAGGCCAGCCACATCCCTTATGAGGGCTCAGACGAATGTTTGCGGGGGTGGGGGGTGAGCGGTGACACCAGATGCTCTATGTATCCAGGTCAATTTCCACACCTGGGCTGGGTAAAGGCCGCCATGCCCTCCAGGCTCAGGTATGTAGTCCTTGGTGCCCGGGAACCACTGGCTGCTGGTGCCCACGGTGTCTGTGTAGGACGGCATGTCCTGGCGTGGTGTGGCCTGGCCCGGCGCGCACATGGCCACAAGGAGCAGAGCTGCCCCCATTGTGCCAGCTAGGGAGAGAGCACGGCCAGGTCCCGGGACCTGTAGCAGCACCCCGTTCGATACAGCCTCTGCCTGCACCCTGAGCTACCCCCTCTCCACACTGCCTCTAGCTACCCTCTCCCTGCACCCTGAGCTACCCCCCTCCACACTGCCTCTAGCTACCCTCTCCCTGCACCCTGAGCTACCCCCCTCCACACTGCCTCTAGCTACCCTCTCCCTGCACCCTGAGCTACCCCCCTGCCCTCACACAGCCTCTAACTATCCCCTCCCTGCACCCTGAGCTACCCCCCTGCCCTCACACAGCCTCTAACTATCCCCTCCCTGCACCCTGAGCTACCCCCTCTCCACACAGCCCCTAACTACCCCCTCCCTGCACCCTGAGCTACCCCCCTCCACACAGCCCCTAACTACCCCGTCCCTGCACCCTGAGCTACCCCCTCTCCACACAGCCCCTAACTACCCCCTCCCTGCACCCTGAGCTACCCCCCTCCACACAGCCCCTAACTACCCCCTCCCTGCACCCTGAGCTACCCCCTCTCCACACAGCCCCTGGCTACCCTCTCCCTGCACCCTGAGCTACCCCCCCTCCACACTGCCTCTAGCTACCCTCTCCCTGCACCCTGAGCTACGACCCCTCCACACAGCCCCTAACTACCCCCTCCCTGCACCCTGAGCTACCCCCTCTCCACACAGCCCCTGGCTACCCCCTCCCTGCACCCTGAGCTACCCCCTGCCTGCACACAGCCCCTAACTACCCCCTCCCTGCACCCTGAGCTACCCCCCCTCCACACTGCCTCTAGCTACCCTCTCCCTGCACCCTGAGCTACCCCCTCTCCACACAGCCCCTAACTACCCCCTCCCTGCACCCTGAGCTACCCCCCCCTCCACACTGCCTCTAGCTACCCCCTCCCTGCACCCTGAGCTACCCCCCCTCCACACAGCCCCTAACTACCCCGTCCCTGCACCCTGAGCTACCCCCCTGCCCTCACACAGCCTCTAACTACCCCCTCCCTGCACCCTGAGCTACCCCCCCACACTGCCTCTAGCTACCCCCTCCCTGCACCCTGAGCTACCCCCTCTCCACACTGCCTCTAGCTACCCCCTCCCTGCACCCTGAGCTACCCCCTCTCCACACTGCCTCTAGCTACCCTCTCCCTGCACCCTGAGCTACCCCCTCTCCACACAGCCCCTGGCTACCCCCTCCCTGCACCCTGAGCTACCCCCTGCCTGCACACAGCCCCTAACTACCCCCTCCCTGCACCCTGAGCTACCCCCCTCTCTCCACACAGCCCCTAACTACCCCCTCCCTGCACCCTGAGCTACCCCCCCCCACTGCCTCTAGCTACCCCCTCCCTGCACCCTGAGCTACCCCCCCCTCCCCCCCCGTGCACACACTCCCTATGGACTGTGAATGGCCAGGGTGGTAAACAGCTAAAAGTGAGGTGATAAGAGGGTGGGTACATTTGGAGACAATATGATGGTGTGCCTCAAAATAATAAAGTGTGCCGCGGCAGAGAAAAGGTTGGGAACCACTGAACTAGAGTAGAAATCCTGCCCTTTGCTATGACTGAGGACGGCGGAGAGGAAGAGCAGGCAAGCCAACAGCCAGAGATGAAAGGTCAGATTTTCCTGCCCTTTTTCTATTGGCAAGGGAGTTGGCAGTAAATCAGAACCCCGGTGATTGTCCAGAATGCCTACAATATGCCCAGGCACGCTGGTGATGAGCCCCCTGTAACATGTTGTTGTTGTCCGTCTTCACTGTGGGCTTGCCTGGTCAGGACTGTGCCCCTCTGCCCAGGGAGGAGCAATGTTCTCTGCAGAGGGGCGTCACTTGAATAGGAGAGCAGCTTTCTTCGGCATTTCTCTTGGCATCCAACGTCCAGCACCTGTCTGACATTCTGATCTGGACTTGGTCAAGTGGCTCCGCCTCCCATTCTAATACTTTTCCTACCTATCTAAGTGCATAGGGGGAGATTTTCAACGGTACAAATGATGAAAGTCAATTGGGTCCATCATTTCCTGTTGTGCCTTTGAAAATCTTCCCCTTTAGGCTGCATTCGTAACACGGTTGGGGCAAGCTCAGCAGAAGTCCCTAAGTTTTGTCATTCTTCGGCAGACGTTGCATGAGAGGTTTCACCCTCAAAGCCTCCAGCCCACTGGGATAAATCAGATGATTGGAAGGCACAGAGCATTGGGGTCAGACTGCACCAAAACCTCCCGAGCCGAGGGGCCGAATCAAGAGGAATTTGAGCTATTTCGAAACAATGCCACGCCCCTGTTCTGCGCAGCGCTCTTTTTTCACTAACAGCTTGATCAGATGCCTTGCAATGGCAGGCAGCTTTGAAAAGGCTCTAATGTGTTGCAGCTATGCCATCCTGTAGTCCCGTTAGCTCCAATGAGCTAGGCAGGACGGGACTGAGACGGTGCTTGGATGAGAGACCTCCAAGAGAAACCTAGGCACTGCAGTAAATAGTGTTGGTCTAATAGGGGGCACTCTTCCCTCTAAATCAATGGCCTACCACAATGTTAGGGGCATTGTGCTATCTATCAGACCTGTTGGTTTTGTGATAGGATGTAAAATTGAGGTTCTGACAGCTGCGGCTATCAATGATCCCCCAGAAGTTTAGGTACGAGCGGGAATTACCCCTGGCCTCCTTGTCAAATTCCAAGGTAAATTACATCCTACTTCTGCAGATCTGACATGATTAGTCTTCTCTTCCTGCCCTAATGTGTCCCAGGATGCTGCTGTGTGCTGTGTAACAGCTGTTGTGTTTCACCCCAGAGATGGCTGCACTTCAGTGGGGACTGAAGGGATCGCTTGCTGAGGTTACATTCGGAAAGCTCTTTGAATGGAAGGCTCCATATAAACAAGAGATGATGATGATTATTACACAGTAACAGTGGAACTGGAGAAAATGACCTCCAATTGCATGCCCTTTTATAATACGAAGGCTTTGCCCTGTGCTGCTGTGGAAAGGTGAAGTCCTTGTGCCTCCTCGCGGTACCTTGCGGCCACGTCTTGGCTCTGACAACGATCATGCTTAGATGTGTGTTGCCTCGGGCCCTGCAATTGCTAGTGTTTCAACACTGCCCCCCACTGTCCCAAGCACTCTTCTTCCTTTCGCCTAATGATTCCAACCGTTATCTAAGCGGAACAGGATATTTGCCAGACCTTGCAAGATTCGATCCATTACCCTCTGAAAGACATCAAGGGCACAAGCTAATCCATGAGGGAGCTGTTCTTACTGACAGAGCTCCTTAGGCCAGTATCAATGGTCAATTATGGCTCTGAGCTGTCATTGGCTATAATCTGCTGATAAACCGGTGCTAACTCAAATTTGAGTCAATTTGACACCAGCTGCCAACTTTTGCAAATATGCTGCACCTGCAGTGTAGGAACTACATGTCCAGGGTCACTTTATAGTCACAACCTCACCTCGTTACCATTAGATTAGCATACCCCCACATCCGAATACACGGGGAGCAGCTCATATATTCCACTGGGGTATCAGTCCAAGCAACTTTTCTTTCTTTGTCTGCTTCCCTGCCACCCTGGGTTATAAAATAGTCGGTGGTTGCTCTCCACCGCACCCATCTGCTGAGGGTGTGTCACTGCAAGAGAAGGTGTGACTGTAGCATATGGAAGCCTACCTGTGGTAGCTTTATTCCATCTAGCATGAGTACCAGCAGGAGCAGAGCTGTGGCGACACAGGCTAGCAATCAAAGTTTCGGTCCACTGGGGCACCTGTGTATGTACTTGGGTGGCTGGCCCCTGCTGAAGCCTGCATGGCCACATCTATATCACTATTGTTACCTGGGCTAGCCAGATTTAAGCCAGGCCAGATATGCCTACCCGGGGTACTACCCACCTTCCCTTGCACCTTGAGAGTTGTGCTGGTTACATTAGGGGGACTGGATTTCTTAAATGGAAGACAGGGTAGTGGAAGAAAGACATTCCTCCTCTGAAGACAATAGTTACTTCCAGGAGCCCATGACATGCGGGAGGTGGCTCTCAAACAGAAGATGGATTAGGGCAGTGGTTCACAACCAGGGGTACATGTAACCCTGGGGGTACACATAGGTCTTCCAGGGGGTACCGCAACTCATCTAGATATGTGCCTAGTTTTAAAACAGACTACATAAAAAGCACCAGCAAAGTCAGTACAAACTAAAATTTCATACAATGACTTGTTTATTCGGTTCTAGATACTATACGCTGAAAAGTAAACACACTATTTATATTCCAGTTTATTTATTTTATAATTATATGGCGAAAATGAGACAGTAAGCCGTTTGTCAGTAGTAGTGTGCTGTGACACTTCTGTATGTTTATAAGCAAGTAGTTTTAAGGGAGGTGTAACTTGGGGGGTACGCAAGACAGATCAGACTCCTGAAAGGGGTGCAGTCGTCTGGAAAGGTTGAGAGCCACTGGATTAGGGTAACCTCCCTTCTTTGCAGATGCCACTCAGTCATCTCAGCCAGGCAAGGCTTATCCTGAGGGGCTCATAAAACCTGTGAAAGGGGGGATCTTTTGCTCTTGGAATGGACCAGATAGCCTCAAATGGCAGGTGTTTTCCTAAAAAAATTGTTCCTGGTGGAGGCCACTGGGGCTCAACTCCCACCCCTTCCAAGGTCTTCAATCGGCTCCATTTCTAACAAACAAGCTAACCACTGTGTTCTCCTCCCATTGTGCTCCACTTTTCACTCACCTCTTGTAGTTCAGTCACCTGTTGCTCAGACATCTCAGGTTGGTAGGGTTGCCAGGCGTCTGGTTGAAAATCAGAACGCCCAGTTTAAAAGGGACCCAGGCAGCTCCGATCAGCATCGCTGATGGGGCCGCTAAAAGTCCGGTCGGCAGTGGAGCAGGGCTAAGGCAGGCTCCTTGCCTCCCCTGGCTCCGTGCAGCTCCCAGAAGCATCCGGCATGTCCCTGCAGCACCTAGGTGCAGGTGCGATCAGAGAAGCTGCCCCCCGCCCCGAGCGCTGGCTCCACAGCTCCCATTGGCTGGGAACCGTGGCCAATGGGAGCTGCAGGGGCAGTGCCTGCAGGCACAGGCAGTGCACAGAGCTGCCTGGCCGTGCCTCTGCCTAGGGGCCGGACATGCCGGCCGCTTCCAGGTGCCACGCAGAGCCAGGGCAGGCAGGGAGCCTGTCTTAGCCCTGCTGCACTGCCGACCAGGAGCCGCCTTAGGTAAGCGCCTCCCGGCCGGAGCCCGCACCTCAACCCCCTGCCCCAGCCCTAAGCCCCCTCCCGGAGCCCACACCCCAAACCTCTTCCCACACCTCAACCCAGCCCTGAGCCCCCTCCTGCACCCAAACTCCCTCCCAGAGCCCGCACCCCCTACCACACCCCAACTCCCTGTCCCAGCCCTGAGCCCCCTCCTGCACCCCAAACCCCTCCTTCCCAGCCCCACTCCAGAGCCCACACCCCCAGCCAGAGTCCACATCCTCTCCCATTCCCCAACCCCCTGCCCCAGCCCTGAGCCCACTCCTGCACTCCAAACCCTTTGGCCCCAGCCCAGAGCCCCCTTCTGCACCCCAAACCCCTTATCCCTGGCCCCACCCAGAGCCCACGCCCCCATCTCCTCCCACATGCCAGCCCCTTGCTCCAGCCCTGAGCACCCTCCTGCACCCTGAACCCCTCATTTCTGGCCCTACCCTGGAGCCTGCACCCCCAGCCGGAACCCTCACCCCCAACCTCCACCCCAGCCCAGAGAAAGTGAGTGATGGTGGGGGAGAGTGACCGACGGAGGGAGGAGGGATGGAATGAGTTGGGGCAGGACCTTAGATAAGGGGTGGGGCAGGGACAGCGTTCGGTTTTGTGCGATTAGAAAGTTGGCAACCCTACAGACTGGGTGGTTCGTCAGGCTCTCACATTCACTAGGGCCCAGATCCTCAGAGGTATTTAGGTGCCTCACTCCCATGGAAATCAAGTGGGATTAGGTGCTGAAATAGCTTTGAGGTGCTGGGCCTAGGCCAGAGTCTCGTTTACTAGCAGACTAGGTAAAGTGGCCTGAGAGTAAAGGGGTCCATGTATGGGGTATATAAACCCCACATTGGGAAGGGGTGGGGGGAACCGGATTGGGTGGTTCCTAGAAACGAAGGACTGCAGGACAATAGAGAGAGAACTGAGGGGAAAGCTGCAGGAGGGAGGTTCCCTCTGAGGGGAGAGGGCAGCAAGGGTGAAAGAGCCTCCCGTGGCAGGTCTGGAAGAAGTCCAACCCCCGGCCAGATGGCCAGGGTGGAGATTGGCAAAGGATCTAGTCTGCGGGAAGGACATGCTGGGTATCTGGGGAGATAGCCCTGAGAGGCAGGGTCCTTGTAAGGGAACAGGGGAGCACTCAGCGCTGAGCCCAGGCGGGACAGAAGAATTTGTGGGTCTTTTGTTCATTTTGGACTTTGGGGTATTCTGGAAAGGCGCAAAACTATAGCGTGACCTGGCTGGAAAGCCACGTCACCACACAGCGCCCGAGTCCCAGGGAGGAAGGGGGTGGCAATGCTGGGTCTTGCCATGAGGAGGCGCTCCAGAATGGTGGGTCTGTCACAGTCCAACATGGCCAAAACAGAACTCACTGGGACTGATGCCCGGTTACCCTAACGCCCCTGTAGAGCTCTAAAGCAGAGTCCAGGTGCCTTAGTATAAAGAAGAATCAGACTCAGCATCTTTCCTCCCAAGCCTTCTCACCCTGCCATAGCTGACAACAGCACCAGCCTCCGGCATAACCTCTGCATCACCTTTACCTCCTCCCACATGCAGACGGAGGCAGCTCCAGTCACCTTGCCCTCCATGTTCCTAACATCCCTCTTTCTGTCCCAACAGCCAAACTGCTTGGCCAGGCCCTAATCCATCTCCTGGCCTGGCTACTGCAATCTCCTTTCTTCCTGCCCCATTATATTTCAACTGAACTTCTCGTGGAACATGTTATTATGCAATGTGAGTAAGGGTAGCAGAATATAACCCCAAATAAGCAGAAATTTAGCACATACGCACACATCTATGCTGGAAAATGCTGGGGGAGGGAAGGGCACGGCAGCTTAATTAGTTATTTTCTCTCGAGTTGGTCAAAAAAAAGTAATTGTTTCTCTGCAGGAAATGTAAGGGAAATATTTTTTCCAAATTTCCCATGAAAAAGTTTTGGTATTCTGACAAAAAAACTGAAACAAAAAAATTGAAATGTTTTCAGGCGTTCTTGCTTTGTGGTGTTTGGGTCCTTCCCTCTGTCCTCCCCACTGTAAGGGGGAGAGGAGGAAGGGGACACAGAGGAAAACACCCAAAAACTGAAAACCAAAAAGTATTTTGCGTTTTGAACATTTGAAATAAAAGAACGTCTTTCAACTGAAACAAAATTAAAAGAACATTTTCTATTTTGTTTCATTTTTTAAAAAATAAATATTTAAAAAGAAAGGAACTATTTTTTACTTGTTTACTTCCTTCAAAAAGCCATTTTTAATCAAAACAAAACATTTCAGCAAAATGTTTTGACCCACTTTATTTTTCTCCTTTCATAGCGAATCACTTAGCAAACATTGGCCTTGTTAGCACTGACCCCTCCCCACTCGGTAAGGCAACTCCCATCTTTTCATGTGCTGTGTATTTATACGTCCCTATTGTATTCTCCACTCCATGCATCTGATGAAGTGGGCTGTAGCCCACGAAAGCTTACGCCCAAATAAATTTGTTAGTCTCTAAGGGGCCACAAGGACTCCTCGTTGTTTTTGCAGATACAGACTAACACATCTACCCCTCTGAAATTTAGCAAACATTAATTTTCAGAACATCCCTGCAAAGTAAGGTTTTTAAGGCCATTTTACAAATGGGCAAATGGTGGTTAAGGCCCAGATCCTTAAGGATAGGTTCTTAACTGCCTACCTTCCATTAAAATGTGTAGGAATTAGGCTCCTAAATACCTTTTGAAAATCTGTGACTTACAGACAGACACACATACTTAAGTGTCAGAGCCCAGCAGTATACCTCTCAATGGACCAAAGCCCAAATGTGGGATGTTATGTGTGACTGGCCCAAAATAAGGGATACAACGGTTATTCGTGCAGGGAACCCAAAATTCTGTAAATTACTGTTTCTCAAAATTCTTTAAATTACTGTTTCTATCACTTGAATTCCATGATTCTTTATTTCTGATGGTATATACTTTTGAAAAACAAAGTTCAGAGGATAAGAAATGTACGGGAACGTATTTGACTTTGAGATTAAGCCCCAACGGGATACATTTGAAAGGTATGCTGTGAATCCATCATTATACATTTTTGACAACATTGCACCAAGATTTTTGGAAGTGACTAGTTGTGGTGATTTGGGGAGTCGGTCTTGTACAATTTATGAATTCTGTGTGAGATTCCCAACACTCTCTATGTACCTTTACCAAGTGGCAAACTCCATTTTGAATGTGGAAACTACTTGCCTTCTCTCTGTGCTTTTGCCTCCATGTTGGACTGAAGTTCCAAAGGAGGTGACAAAGGACTAGCAAAAGGGGGTAGTTTATTTAAGGGCTGGACCGTTGATATTTACTCACCCTTGATGATAGACTGGCTTCCAAGTAGGAGAAGTGGTTTGTCAGGGGAGTGGTAGCCTCTCAATGAAGTCACCTGGTAGGGCTTTGTGGTCACCTGTTAGCGCTGATCAGGGAGTCACCTGACACAGAAGATAGGAAGGTTAGAAAGGGCAGATGCTGCTCTACTTCCATTCACTTCCTGGCCATTTTTCACCAGCTTAAGATGAGGGCAGCTGCTGCCGGAGCCAAATGAGGCAGGGTGACCCTGCCTACCTGAACACAAAAGGCTGCCAAGGAAAGGGTGAGTTAGAGTGAGGGGAAATATATGTAGGGTTTATTATTCTTGCATGGAGCTGTGTATTTCTCATTGTGATTAAGTAGAGAGCAAGAGCTGTGGAGAACTCTGTGCAAAGTGTTTGTGTGTGTTGTGTTACATCTACCTCCTAAGAAAGCTAAACTGTAACTCAGAAGGGCGAGCCTTTGGTGGGATTCTTGGAGAGGGTGTTTTTAAGTGAGAGGAGGAGGAGGCGGTACTGGGGCTTCTGGGATCAGCATCTGGGATGTGTTGCAACTCTCAGGAGGGAATATTAGATAGAGGGTCTGCACTTCAACAGTGTGCCTAGGAACGTGAAGACTGGGACAGTCCATGGACTCTATTTTGACTCCGGAGGCTTAAAACCCCTTCAGATCCAGAGGCTGGGGTTCCCCCACAGCAATCTGGTGGGGTGCCAGCAGGGGGAACCCGACCAGATCTGTGATACTAGTGCTTTTGATTTTTGGGGTGCCCAGTTTGAGACCTCCAGAAAGGCCCTGACTTTTCCGGAAGTGCTGTGCACCCACCCTCTGATCATCGGGCCCTGAGCGTTCGGAATCACTAGCCACTTTTGAAAATTTAAGCCGTAGCCTCTTCTTCACAGCATCGCCGAGTTCAAGTCCCTCATGGAACGAGCTTAGATGGCTTGTTTCAAGCAGACACAGTGTCGCAAGGTAGCAAATTTTGGCTGGGCTAGCAGGGGGTGCTGCAGATCAGGATTTAGATGTGATGACAAAGCTATGGGAGAACTTGCTCAAGTCCCGTGTGCATGAAACCTGGTTCCAGTCATTTCCATCACTTCACTTTCAAAAGCAATGCACGTCGCTCCATAATTTTCTCTTAAAGATTGGATTTGGTTTGTATGTTTAGCTGTGTGTGTTTTATCTATATATTATCTGCCGAGCCTCCCCGATGAACTTGGAAGTTGCCATATGTTGCCACATAGGGCATGAAAATACAACTCCTAACACACAAAATCCAAGTATGTCTGGAGTGAATCTTAATGTATCCTGTACCATTGACTATATGAACTAAGCTGCTAGCCAGACTGGCACACCCCCACCCAATAATTTAACTCTCAGGGTACATTCACTTGCCTCAGATGTCTGTCACACCTCATGACCTGTGTTTAGTCCTATTGTCACTGATCTGAGTAGCTATCATGCAGTTACTGTGCGGTCAAATTTAGCTTGGAAGCCTTCATCATTACATTTCATGATCAATTTCTTTTCTGAATAGGTACAGAAAAGTTTATTACAATAGACTGTGGACCTGCATAAAATAAGGGCATTCTGAGCAGGGAGAAGTACATGAAAAGAGAATTAAATGACTTTAAAAGGATTTTCATGTGGGTCTCATTTTCTGACATTTAATGTAATTAATATTCTGTACTTTATGGACCAGATTCTTGGCTGGCATAAATCAGCTTAGCTCCAAAGCAGTTAATTTGCTGGGTTGATATTACACCAGCTGAGAATCTTATCCTGCATATCTATAACACATAACATCCTTAATCCAACTCCCAACTAGTGGGGGTTAAGAAGTAAGCATCCTCAAGGCAGGTTATCCCATAGCTGTTGATGCAGGATTTCTTGCAACTTCTCCTGATTCAGCTGGGTGCTGGTCACCATCAGAGATTGGATACCTGGGTCTGATCCAATGTGGCGATTCCTATGTTCCTTTCTGAGGAATTCAAAGCCGTATGGAAACTTTAATCCCGACCACACCCCAGTGATGGAGGTATTCCGCTCCGTTTTACTGAACTCACACACAGGGAGGGTGAATTGTCCAAGATCACAATGGTGGATCAGGGAACAGGACCCTGTTAGCAAGGCCACATTATATAGCCATCTGGTTAATCACATGAGAATCTGATTTGGTTTCCAGACATGGTCTCTCACCTTCCGGGCTAGGGTGGAGTTAGGAACTGTCTGTGGAAGTGTACAGCCTTTTGGAGAGGTGGGATTTCAGTGACCCTGTGGCCAGGCGAGGTGTGAGAGGGAGAAGACCCATGAAAGGTCGATGTGATTGAGGAAGAGGAGAAGAAAGAGGTGGACAGTTTCCTATGGAAAATTGACTGGTCCTCTACCGAGAATAGTATGATGTAGATATCCTATTTGACTTCCCTTCTAAACAGTCAGGGTATTGGGCACTACAGAGTGTCTAGATCTTGGAGTACAATATAAGGAGTTAGGAAACCTGGTTTTCATTGCTTTGCCCAACTCCCTGTGGGACCTTGGATAAAACACTTAACTTCTCAGGCTCAGTTTCCTTCTCGTTAAAATGGGGATGATAATTAATACTGACCTCAGAGTGGGGACTGTGACACCCGAATAATGTTTGTGCGTGTGTTTTGAAATCATGGGAAAGAAGGTGCAAATTGGGATAGATGAGTGGCCCCACACCTGTCTAGAGCCCACACAAGCCACTGCAGCCAACGGAGGGAGAACTGGGGGGGAGGGAATCCTCCTGGCTTACTGAGGGAAAATTCCCCCAGAGCAGACACTACACAGCATGGCCAGAGTGACCTCACACAAGCCCCACCTCCCTCAGAATCCTCAGCACAGGGGAAATGCTGGGGGGCGGCCATGTGGGGGGCAGAAGGAGAGTCCCTGCAGAGTTACGATGGGGATCACGGGTGGTTCTAATATGCACTGCTAGCTGCCCACAGGCACCCCAGGCAGGACTGTCATAATTTAGAGCAGCCACTGGGGTCCCCTAAAATTGCCTTGGGGGCCACACTAGTCCCCAGCTGGCCCAGACTCACCAGGGTACAAAATTGGCCAAAAGCCACCATGTCCCCCTGCCCCTTGCGCTGAGACTGTGCACTCTATTTCTAAGAGCCACTCCACAGAATCTTGACCATTAACTCAATGCAGGATCAGGGCCTTCCTCATCTGTGGAAAGAGAACTGCTTTTTTTTTCTCTTGCCTCTTGTTCCCACCCAACGCAACCTCAAAATGGTTCACTTAAAAAAGCAGGAACAGGGAAGGCTTTCTACGTATCTCCCATAGGCGGCGAGTTATATGGGCCCGTGGGGCCCGTGCTCCATCTATATTTAGGAATGTGGGCCTGGCTCCACCAATGTTTGGGCTTACCACGCTTTGGGGGGCCCTGCACTTCAGGGGAGCATGGGTCCAAGGCGGACTGGGGGGTTAGCGGGGGGCCTGGCGCCAGCAGCAGCAAGTGACCTGGGCCCAGCCCACCCCACTCCACTCCTGGCGTCGCTCGCGGGAGGGGGTGGAAGCTGAAAAGAGGCAGGGCAAGGCTTGGAGGAAGGGCTGGAATGGGGGCAGGGAGGGGGCGTAGCAGGGGTGGGCTGGGGCCAGGTTGCTCACTGCTGCTGGCGCCAGACCCTCCGCTAACCTCCCAGGCTGCCCTGGACCCCACGTCCCCCTGAAGCACGGGGCTCCCCAAAGCACGGGGTGGTTGCCTCAGTCTGTCCTATGGATGGGACGGATCTGCCTGGACCCCACATCCCCCTGAAGTTGAGGGCCCCCCAAAGTGTGAGGCCTGGGGCAGTTGCACCGGTCCGTCATATGGACAGGATGGCTCTGGTTGGGCCCATTCAGAGCACCACCAAAAATTATACAAACGTGGCACCCATGGTATCCCCAACCCACTTCTGATTGCCTTTCATATACATCCAGGCTAATTATTATTAATAGCAGATATGGGTTTCTTTCAACAAAAAACAAAATAAGGGGCCGAAGGAGGGGGAGGAAGAGAAGGGAGGGGAAAAGGAAAAAAAAAAGAAGAAACCCACAAGAAACTGTTCACATTTCCCGAGACGTCGACCAAGCTTTTATGAATATAACTGGATTTGTAACAAGCATTGCAGTTGCATATAAGGCATTCAGACATGGAGACAATTTTACTAGATAATAGACTATCACGCAGGATACAATTTAAATTAAAAAATGCAATTTTCACCTTGAAATGAACAAATGATTACAATTTCTATACAAATTAAGGCATTCAGGCTCTCTTTCAGTAGTGGCATCAGTCCATGAAATATGACATAATTACCATGAAATACATTTTCAAATATTTTGATTTTTGTCCGCCGCTTTTAAAAAACATAGCCCCGGCTTCTGTGTGTGTATGTGTGTGTGAGCGCTGCTTGCATTATCCCACCTTCTGGGGGAAAACACATTAAACAGAAAAGAAAAACTACCCAAAGATTAAGCTTCCCCCCCTCCTTCTCGTTCTCCCTCCCCTCGAGTTGCGAGATAAAATTGAAAAAAAGAAATATTACAGAAAGAAAGAAAGAGAACGCAAGCGAAAGGCTCTAAAGCCTCCAGATTTATCTAAATTACTACGCTTATCTGCAAAAATCACATCTGCTGGTTATCTACTAACTTTGCAGATTCCCCCCCCCCTTTCCTCCCTTAAAATGATTTTTTTTTATTCCCCTCTTTTATTTTTTAATTATTTTTCCATTATGTCCTCTTTTTGCGGCTGGAGATACAAGGCGATCAGAGAAATTATGAGACAGGCTCACACATGAGAAAAAAGAAGAAAAATGAAACTTTGCAGAAGTAGGTGGAGGAGTGGGGAGAGGAAAGTAGGAGGATGGGGGGAAGGGATGTAAAAGAAGCACTTGCTGCCTCCCTGCAGTGTGAAAGTGACACGTTTGGTGATCCCAAGAGAGGAGCAGCACCGGGGCTTGCAGCCAGCTGATCTGCTCCCTGGCCTGTCTGCCTTCTGCCTAAGCCTGGCCTATGTATTCTGAGCACTCTGGGTACGTCTTCACTACCCGCCATATCGGCGGGTAGCAATCGATTTATCCGGGATCTATATATCGCGTCTCGTTAAGACGCGATATATCGATCCCCGAACACGCTCGCCATCGACTCCGGAACTCCACCAGAGCGAGCGGCGGTAGCGCAGTCGACGGGGGAGCCGCGGCCGTCGATCCCGCGCCGTGTGGACCCCAGGTAATTCGATCCAAGATACTTCGACTTCAGCTACGCTATTCGCGTAGCTGAAGTTGCGTATCTTGGATCGATCCCCCCCCCCGGCACCCCGCAGTGTAGACCAGCCCTCAGCTATGGATAATGCTCTTTCTTGGAGGTAACATTGTTTAATGGTTAGACAAGGGTCTGGAATCCTGGGCTTCCCGGCACTGCCAAATTATAAATTAGGCAAGCTACTTTAGCTCAAATTTTCAACTTGGATGTCTAAAGTTAGCCCCCTCAATCTGTATTTAGACATCAAAGTGGTTCAGCGGTCCCAAAAACCCAGAGCTCCCAGCAATCTCCTCGTCTAGTCTGAAAACTATGTCCAGTAGGTGCCCATGGATTTAGGTGCCTAACTTTAGAAGCACAAGCTTGAAAATATTGTTCGGAATTTCTTTATGAGCTCAGTCCTGCACGGCACCGAACAGCCTGGCCCCGATCCAGCAATGTACTTAAACTCATGCTTACGTTTAAGCACACGTGTAAACCCAGGGGTTTCAGTGCTTTGCTAGATCGGGGTTAGAGTACTCAGCAGAATCAAGTCTTATCTCTGCTCCACAGTTAGTCCTTTCTATAGATGGCTTGTAACCATCCTTCATCCATATCACAGGTGTTTGGCCGAGGTCTAATTGTTGCCTGTGAAGTATCTGGAGATTTTACAGTAAATAGGTCATTTTAGTTTCAAAGTGAAAATCACACTGCAAAACTCACCCTTACCTCCAACTTTCCAGTGCTGTTATTGAATAATAATTATAATCTCTCATAGGTATGTTCGCAATATGTTATACACCAAAATACCAAATTGGCAGGTCAGAGTTAAGGTTATGCACTGCACTGTGATTTTTTTGGTGGTTTGGTGCATGCACTGAGGTTGACAGTATTGTTGAATTGAAACGGAGTGTGTTGGCGAAGGTACTAGTGTGCTGAAATGGTGGTTTCATGGGGTGGTGGAATAATGCCGTTCTTAGCACTGCAGTATGCCGAGCGGCTTTGATTCTTTTGAAGTGAATTGTGGGAGAACTTGTCTGTCCTTCTGGGCACACAAAGGTGACTTGTGGGAAGGCGTTGGAGGACTATCTGCTCTCAGTTTAGCCTGCATCCTCACTGCAAAGTGGGCAGGTTACAGGCCTGAGTGTAAACAGTATTTGGGCTTTAGCCTATAGCCCAGGAAGGGTCAGCAAGCCTGGGTGTAAAGTAACATTTATCTTGGGTGAGAAGCGTGTGTGTGTGTGAACAGGCATTAACTCGTCAAGGAAGACGAGTTGTATTAGAGAGTGAGCTGGGATCCAAGGGTCTCAGAGGGGGCTGAAAGACACCTGTTCACATACACACACTCCTAGGTCCCGTCTTTACTACAGAGTTAACCATTTCTCTTACTCAGGTGTTGCCCCAGCCCCCTCCCATTCCCACATAAAACCCTCTCAGCCGAGTCTGATGGTGCTTAACACCCAGGTTAGTTGGCCAGTCTTAGGATATAGGCTAGCACCTGAGTACTGCTGATAATCAACCCACTTTGCAGTGAGGCTGCAGGCTAAATCACTTGAGTGCTGATAGTCCTCCAATACTACACAGTTCCCCCCGTGTGCCTAGCACAACAGACAAGTTCTCCCCCAATTCACTGGGGAGAGCAGCTCGACTTTCTGCAGAGCTAAGAACCATGGGATGTGCCCCCAGTCATAGAATCATAGAAGATTAGGGTTGGAAGAGACCTCAGGAGGTCATCTAGTCCAACCCCAGTCAAAGCAGGTCCAACCCCAACTAAATCATCCCAGCCAGGGCTTTGTCAAGCTGGGCCTTAAAAACCTCTAAGGATGGAGATTCCACCACCTTCCTAGGTAACCCATTCCAGTGCTTCACCACCCTCCTAGTGAAATAGTGTTTCCTAATATCCAACCTAGACCTCCCCCACTGCAACTTGAGACCATTGCTCCTTGTTCTGTCATCTGCTACCACTGAGAACAGCCAAGCTCCATCCTCTTTGGAACCCCACTTCAGGTAGTTGAAAGCAGCTATCAAATCCCCCCTCATTCTTCTCTTCTGCAGACTAAATAACCCCTGTTCCCTCAGCCTCTCCTCGTAAGTCATGTGCCCCAACCCCCTAATCATTTTTGTTGCCCTTTGCTGGACTCTTTCCAATTTGTCCACATCCTTTCTGTAGTGGGGGGCCCAAAACTGGATGCAATACTCCAGGTGTGGCCTCACCAGTGCAGCACCAATCAGGACACAGTAACTTGGGCAGGGCTCTGCAGTGTAGCTGTTCTCACCTGGGCAGGACTAACCTGTGCACTCAGACCCGAGGGCCAATCACCCAAATTAACTCTGCATGAATACCCCCCAAGCTGTGCTGAGCTCAGGTATAGCCCCGCTCAAGATCCTCCCTGTCAGTCCTGTCTCTATCCTTGTTGTGACTCAGTGATCGTTATTTTTGTTGGCATATGTTTGTTGTCTTGTTGAGTCCTCCGAATCAACGCATGCGTTTTAAAATCTCTATATAGTGGTATCCAGGGTATCCCACTTTTCCATCCCACTGCTTCCACCAGAGTAGCATCAGGGTCATCCAAAGGAGAGAGCACATTGTCAACCCCCGCCACAAACTTTAACACAGGCAAAGCCCTCGTACAGCAGCTCCTGCCTCTCCTAGAGCTGGGGACCAGCACCTCCACCCCACACAAGAACTTCATTTCAATTCCTCTCAAAACACATCACCCGCCACGTTAGCCAGCGGGCGAGGGAAAGCCTATTCGAATGTTTCATAGTTGAGAAGAGAAATTTGATCGAGCTCAGTGTACATTTTCAAGGGGTTTTCCCCAAAGCAGGGAGGCAGAAGCATTGGGTGGTTCAGTTTTTTGTTTTATTTTTTCTAAGAAAGTCCCAAGTCTGGGACATCCATTCCGTGTCATTCAGTGTGGGGGAAGGTGGACTAAAGAGCTTCTGTGCTCAATTTAGAGCCCGATTCCTGTCAGTAAAGTACTTGCACCAAAATTTTGCAAGTGGGCACCAGACCCTCTTCATTTAGACCCTCCCCACCCCAATTCATGCCAGCGCTGCTAACTGTGGGTACATCGAACCTCATATCAACTTCTTCCTTGGGGTGGAAGAGTTCCACAGAAGGAAGGGGGCTGGGATATCAAACACATTGGGCCATAAAGGGGGTTAAAATGGCCCCACAACAGTCACATTCAAGGCTATGAAATCAAGCTAGGATTTCGTGGGGCAGACCCTGCTATGTGTAAGATCCAGAACAAGGCAATCAATAGGAAAGGAGAGCTGCCCCACCTGCCTGCAGAGACCCATAGTTAGGGCCCTACCAAATTCACGGCCATGAAAAACACATCACGGACCGTGGAATCTGGTCTTTTGTGGGCTTTTTACCCTATCCTATACCGATTTCACGGGGGAGACCAGCGTTTCTCAAATCGGGGGTCCTGACCCAAAAGGGAGTTGCAGGGGGATCGCAAGGTTATTTTAGGGGGGTTGTGGTATTGCCACCTTTACTTCTGCGCTGCCTTCAGAGCTGGGTGGCTGGAGAATGGTGGCTGGTGGCCAGGCACCCAGCTCCGAAGGCAGTGCCCCGCCAGCAGCCGTGCAGAAGTAAGGGTGGCAATACCATACCATGCCACTCTTACTTCTGCGCTGCTGCCTTCAGAGCTGGGCGGTCAGAGAGCGGCAGCTGCTGACTGAGGGCCCAGCTCTGCAGGCAGCAGTGGAGAAATAAGGGTGGCAATACCATACCATGTCATCCTTCCTTCTGCGCTGCCGCTGGCGGCGGTACTGCCTTCAGAACTGGGCTCCCAGCCAACAGCCACCGCTCTCCAGCTGCCCAGCTCCAGCAGCGGCACAGAAGTAAGGGTAGCAGTACCGCAACCGCCCCGACACACACACACACAATAACCTTGCCACCGCCCCACAACTCCTTTTTGGGTCAGGACCCCTACAATGACAACACCGGGACATTTCAGATTTAAATAGCTGAAATCGTGAAATTCATTATTTTTAAAACTCCTATGACCGTGACATTGACCAGAATGGACCGTGAATTTGGTAGGGCCCTACCCATAGTTTGCTAGCCCAGCAGGCAGCACCTGTGAGAGGCAGACAGCATTCCTTCCTGCTGCTCAAGACATTGCACAAAGGAAGCCCATATAGGGTCTCACAAACAGTCTAAAACCAGCATAGGGCCCCATAGCAGAGAAACACACATTTTAGTAATTTACTAGAAAATGCATTCAAAGTATCTTGCCAGAATTGGAAATACATTTTAAATGTCAAATTTGGGACTACTTGATTTTGGCCAGCTGGAATGGACCTGCTTCGCAAAGCGGGGAGCATTCTAACCAGCGTGGCTTCCTGGGTTCATTCCCTGCTCACTCCGGTTACCCCCACCCGGAGTATATGGATCATCTCAAAACTAGTCTCAGGCTGTGCTGATGCTAAGTGGGTGTGGCATGCAAATTTAGCACCCTCCATCCTGGCTGACACCAGGTCTGCCTCTAGCTTCATTTACACCTTGCCGACAGTGAATGCTTCTTACAGGTTACACCCGGTTGCGGTCTAGCAGGGCGCTGTATTTCAGTCAGAGTTCAGATGCTGGGAACTAACTCTGGCCCCGGGAGTCCCATGAATGTGCAAAGAGGTGAGCTAGACCCTAGGGTTGCCAATTTTGGTTGGACGTATTCCTGGAGGTTTCATCATCACATGACATGATCTTTCATTCTTGGACACTCTAGGATAATCCTGGAGGGTTGGCAACCCTCGCTAGACCATATCTTGGATGTGACAGGCTGAGATTTAAGGTGTGCCCAAGGGCATAAGGGCAAAGAACAAGTTAGGATGGAGCAACATGAGTCCCTAGCAATTGGGGGGGGGGGGGCTTGTCAGCTATTAAACTGAACCATGGTGTGGGTTTATCCTAGCAGCTCTCACAAGCTAAGCAGGGCTAGGCTGCATCATTTGGGGGAATGGGAGACCTCCAAGCACAACTGTGGTGCTGAAGGAAGAAATGATGGTGATTCAACACAGCAGGAGGACTGGCTTCTGAGTCAGGGTGGAAACAATGCCCTTCTGTGCTGCTAAGAGGCACTGCCTTTCAGATGAATCATAGACCTGGAAAGCACCTCGAGAGGTCATCTAGTCCAGTCTTCTGCACTCAAGGCAGGTCTAAGTATTATCTAGACCATCCCTGACAGGTGTTTGTCCAACCTGCTCTTAAAAATCCCCAATGGAGATTCCACCACCTCCCTAGGCAATTTACTCCAGTGCTTCACCACCCTGACAGTTAGGAAGTTTTTCCTAATGTCCAACCTAAACCACCCTTGCTGCAATTTAAGCCCATTGCTTCTTGTCCTATCCTCAAAGGTTAAGAAGAACAATTTTTCTCCTTCCTCCTTGTAACAACCTTTTACATACTTGAAAACTATTATCATGTCCCCTCTCAGTCTTCTCTTCCCCAGTCTAAACGAACCCAATTTTTTCAATCTTCTCTCATCGGTCATGTTTTCTAGACCTTTAATCATTTTTGTTGCTCTTCTCTGGACTTTCTCCAATTTTGTCCACATCTTTCCTGAAATGCGGTGCCCAGAACTGGACACAATACTCCAGTTGAGGCCTAATCAGTGCGGAGTAGAGCGGAATAATTACTTCTTGTGTCTTGCTTAAAATACTCCTGCTAATACATCCCAGAATGATGTTTGCTTTTTTTGCAACAGCGTTACACTGTTGACTCATATGAGTAAAACTGAGGCTCTGACCAATGGTCGTTCAAGATTTAATGGCAGTTTCTGTTGGATGCAGTAGTATTATTCACTTCCTCTTCTAACCTATTGAGTGCGGGACGAGGCGGGTATGCGAGGGTGTTCTTATTCCACTCCAAAGGTGGCTTCATTTCAGCAATAGATTAAGCGTTCCCTATGTCTTTTACCTATCTGAATAGGGTTATGTGAAGCTCAGTTAGTTAAACTTCATAAAGTGCTTTGCGATTCTTAGAGGAAATCTTCCGTAGAGGAGCACAACATGATCACTCTGTGTGTTGGGGAGTAATGTGCGTTTCTTGGTGGAGAATTGTCAATTTTGACTTGTCTGCCAGACAGTTACTAGAGCAAAGAATACGAGAAGGGGTCAAAGGTGGTGGTGGTTGTTTTTTTCCTCCCTGCAAAACATTTTTCATTTTCCTCAAACGTTTTCTTTGACATTTTTCAGGTGTTTGTCAAAAAACCCAAAGCCAAAATATTTAGGTTTAATACTGCACATGTTTGCTTTTCAACCGATGAAAATGTAAAACCAAAAAAAGGGTTTCGGTTTTTTTTGATGAAACCCCCCAAAATGTGGATAAAAATCGGTATTTTTTTTTTCAAAAAAATCATTTTATTGAGAAATCATAGGAAAAAGAAGTTTCTAAAACACAAATGTGACCAGCGTTCAAGGATGTGAATGTCTGCAGGGCTCATAGGAGTGCAGTCAGTTATGGTGCCACCAATTGCGCTGGAGGTAGCGTTTGGATCAAGTCTTCCGGCGGGGGCAAAGGTTTGAGCAGATTTTCTGCTGCTTTAGACTGTTTCCTCTCTTGCTGGGGTATGAGTTCAAGCGGAGGACACAACTGAAGTAAATTTGTGTGGCTTCAGCTCCATTTCTCCTCCTGCCTCCCCCCCCCCCCCCCCCCGCTCATACCGGACAGAACTGAATTGCATTGGGAATCTCCAATTTATCCAGACTTGGGTCTGGGGCTCATTTCATCCCTCAGAATTATCTTATCAGGAGCTAGTGTACTTCAGCTGCACCTGACTTCATCAGCCCCTTCCACTGTCATCTGGAATCCCTGCTGCCAAAACATGAAGGGGCAGGCTTTTGAGCTCAGTTAAAGTGCACAGGTGTAACTCAGGAGTAATTCAACGGATTCCAATGGAGACACCATGGATTGATACAGGCCTAACAGATGACAATCTGACCCAAATGGTAACATTCAACCTTCAGTTATTCGTGTGCAATCCCATTGCCTGCAGTGGGGTTGCATGGGTGTTTATAAGGGAAGACTTGTAAAAACTCACACCTTTATCCAGTTTGAGAATCTCCATTTGGATACCGCAGGGGTGCAGTTTATATCTTAACCGTATCTACTCCTGCTCTCCTAGTACTTAGTACGGTGGACAGTTCCGATCCAAATTCTGCTTCACCCACTACTGCTGATCCGTTTCTGTGACTGTAACTGATTAACATCAGCCAGGAATAAATGGGGGAAGTTGAGCAAAACTATTTCATGCAAAAGGTAATAAACATATGGCATAAGTTACCAGAGAAGGCAATTGAAGCAAAGAGCCTAAATGAGTTCAAGAGACATGATTTTTCTCTTAAAGAAGGAGAGGATTGAAGGAGTCTAGAGGAAAAAACTAAAAAGCAGGAAGGTGGGGATTAAGATCAGCTATTCGGGGCTAGCTGAACTCTTCCTGTTCTTATCAGAGAGTGGAATTATGAAATTAGTTATAGGAAAATCTCCAGCAGAAACCTGCTTAGCACACAAAGCAAAGAGTTCCTCACGATGGCTCTATTCCCTGAATGAGCAAGTATTCCTGTAAGAGAGTTCAACCCTTTTATGGAATGTGGGTTGGCTTAGTGCTCACATTTGTTCCTTTATCATCTTTGCACCGTCCTGCATTTTACCTGCCTTATGCACTGGAAGTTTCTTCTTTTAACTAAAGTGGCAAACGAACGGGTCACCGAAGTGTTGCGTTCTTGGCGAATCAAAAGCTACAAATCTCCTGAGCCTGTAATAAGAAGCATAAGAATAGTTTACATATGTATTTTCACCTAAAGCATGCCAAAATACTTTGCTAACTACATACAGAGAGAAATGCAGCCACTGCTGGGGAGGCTGGTGCCAGCCAGCTGCCACATTTTACATCTATGGGAATTCTGTGAAGGTAGCAATGCGCCAAACTCCCGTTTCTTGGTCTGAAGGGGTAGGAGTCTCATGTCAGCCTTCCTGAAAATTGCAGGACCATCCCAATGTTTGAGTATCTGACCTGCATAGCAAGCTCTGCTTTCATAGACAGCTGCATCTAACCCACAAAGTTGGGATACAGATTTTTGAAAACAGCCCTAAAAGTTCAGTGTACTTGGCTCTGAGAGTCTGGTTCTGGCTCATCTCTCCTTTTCACAAGATAGAGATAAAACTCTGCTGGAAAGTTTATGCCTGTCACAAATACTGTGGAAGGGCCAGATCCTGGGAATATTCACCCTTCACACGACGGTCACTGTTCAGCACGGCTCAGGATTTACAGGAAAGCTGATTTTAAAAAATGTCAGCGTAACAGTTTTCCATTGGAAAATGCAGTTTCATCAAAACGGCAATATTTTGCAGGAACATGTCCATTTCAACAAAATTTTCATTGGAAAAATGTCTAAACAAATTGTTTTATCTTTGCTTCATTTTGCTATGGTAAAAGTTAAGGTTGAACTTTATCATTTCAATTCCAACTGTTATATTAAAATATTATATTATATTACATTATATTATAGATGTTAAATATGATCTATTATAACATTTCAAATTTGTGAGAGCAAAACATTTGGATGGTTCTGAATATACATTTTTCAGAATGTCTATTCCACAAGAAATTTCAAAATTTGGCCTTGTTCCAATTCAGAAGGAACATTTTGAAATGGGATTTCCCAGTGAACAGGGAAATTCCGGTTTCTGACCAGCTCTAATTTACTGTCTGTAGCATCCATTTTGCTGCCATCTACCATAGCCATGTGCACTGGGCACCTCCTTGCATCCAGTGCTATCCCATGTAGCATGATTTGTCACAGTAATTTCACATGCAATTACTGGGACAGCACAAGGACAAGAATGGAAAACCGGCAACCAAGTTGAGATCAGTCTACGGATCACAGGGTGATCTCCAGTGTACAATGTGATCCTTGTAACATTTATTGGATGGATGGAGGCAAGGAAGTTGCTGCAACATTGGGGAAAAAATGGTTGTCCCTCAATATATGATTTACAATAAAGGAAAATGGACCAAACTGCATCTGTAATCTTGATGTCCACATTGGTTGCAGCAGCAGCTAATGTGGCTTTTGTAGTGGGAGCTACACAGATGGAAGAGGAGAATAGAGAGGCCTTCCCTTCTTCCCTTCTCAGGAGCTGTCAGTCTGGTACCTAAATTTCACTAGCACAAAATTCACGTGATGCCTTTTTTCTTTTTAAAGAAATGGACAGGGAGAATTAAATGTCCCCCCTCCCCAAACTCATACACACAAGAATGACAGCTCTGGAATTGTCGTCCAATTGTTTGCGCAAGTGTTTGGAGAGTTTTAAATGCTGCGGTTCCCCAGGAATACATAGGAGGAGGCTTATAGAGAGCACAGGGACCAGTAATCCTAGTACTGTGGAAATGGGACCAGAACAGTAGGTTTGGGGATAGCACTCTAAAGAGACATCAGAAGCACCCAAAATAGTGCACCGCAACCCTTACACTTCAGAACTATAAAGTATCCCAGATTGGCTTAGCAAGAAATAGGGCTGCGGTTCCCAAACCATTTTAAAGCTTAAACAACTGTTCTTTCTTATAAGTGTCCTGGCCCTGCTCCTGTTTAATTCAACAGCAAACTTCCCCCTTGTCTCTGAGAGTAGAATTCAGCCTTTCGCAGGAGGTCCAAGGTCGTTATAAGGGACACTGGGTTGGGAGTCTGAGGAAAAGAGACAGGCATATGAGAACTTCTTAGAACTTCTGAGCCTTCTCAGGTCATTTCTTCTTTACTCTAGCTGCAGAAGATAAGGGACTCGGCAGATTAAAGGATTTATCCCACCACCACTCCCAGTTGAAACAGGGCTGAGCTTGGTCAGTTCTTGGATAGGAATCCTCTACAGATGCCCAGGTGCTACTGCAAAGGGTAGTGATCATTCAGGAGGTGATGCTCTTTCCTCTCTCTGTACCAAATCTATGTCTTTTGGGGGCCCTACGTGCTGTCTTCCAGATGCGATGACAACCCAAGATCCTAAGCACTTGGGCTCACTAAAACTCCCGTGGCACTTTTTCTTAGCTCCAATGTCCACTTATTTAGGTGCCTAAATGGGAACCGTTTTGTAAATCTGCCCTTGATTGTAGGTGCTGAGGACTTCTGAAAATCTGGGCCTAACTAACCCTGCCATACATTCCCCAGGCAGTTTAATTTGGCTGTGGGATTCCTCTTACCTGCACATCCTGCACTGTTGAATAGTGTTGCTCTTCATTCGACCTCTGAAGCGGCTGTATTACTGTGGAGGCTGAGGAGTAGGGTGACCAGACAGCAAGTGTGAAAAATCAGGACAGGGGGTGGGAGGTAATAGGAGCCTATATAAGAAAAAGACCCAAAAATCGGGACTGTCCCTACAAAATCAGGACATCTGGTCACACTACTGAGGAGTTTTTGAAGCTCTCTGGGATCCCCCAGAGTGAAAGGTTGCTTTATACATCTAAGATAGTATTATTGTTTTATAGCCCATTGATTGGTTGACTTTTACCAGGGTCCACATAATATAGTTCTCAAAGTCAGTGCACATTATTTCTAACGGCGGCGTCATGACCCATTTATGAAGTTAGGTCTTCCCTTTGCTAGTCCGAGAGGGGATGCCCTTAGCTTTTTATGTCAGAGCCATGAACCAAATCCTTGTTGGTATAAATCAGTGTAGCTCCAACCGAAGCCAATGGAACCACTCCAATGTACACCAGGTGAGGATCTGGCCTGTATGTCTGGCTTGGGGAAGGACACAAAATGTGTTCTTTCAACATTCCTTTAAAATGGGCTCTAGTGACCTCTTCCATCTGGAATTTAAATGATTAATTCCCTCTTTTGGTTTTCATAGATTGATGGATTTTTAAGGTCAAAAGAACCCACTAAGATCATCTAGTTTGACCTCTTGCTTTCCAGAGGCCATAGAAGATCACCCAGTAATTCCTGTATCAAGCTGTGATGGTTTGTCCACCCCACACAAGCCCTGAGAGAGTTAATGTGTGCTAGAAGGAGGCAGGTAACCTGATATGCTGCACCTGCAGGGCAACTCGGGATTGATAAGGCCTAATGGCCAGGAAGCCAAGCTGGAGAGGAATATAAAGCCAGGAAGTGAGAACAGGAGGAGGCTGCAGGGAAGGGGCCTGCAGTCACTCTCTCCAGGGGAAGAGAGTTGATCAGGGACAAGGAGGAAGTCCAGGGGGAGAGTAAGTCCTGGAATCCTGTCCTGGTCTAGGAAGTCCATCAAGAGTCCGAGATGGGTGAAGTAGCCATGGGAAGCAGAGGAAGGTCCAGTAGTAAACCTGGAGATAAAGGGTAGAGCTGGAAGGAGCCCAGGGAAACATCAACTGAGACTGATCAGAGTGGATTGCTAGCTATTGGGAGCCTGGGCTAGAACATGGTGGGCCTGGGTTCCCCTACCAAGCGGCACAGGATCTAGAAATGGAATGGAGATGTCGTCCAGACAGCTTGTCCGGTGGGGCTTTGATACCCCAGAAGTGGAGGACTATATAGTGACCTGGCCAGAGGGTGGAGTCACAAAGAGGGATTACCCCCGAGTCTCGGGGAGAGAGGCGGAGCCACACTATGAGCAACCAGACAAGGTGAGAGCTAATTCCCAGACCTAGCCACAAGGGGGCTCACTTGCAGCGAGTGGAACCCCTTCACACAAGCCCGTAACTTCCGTTGGAGCTGTCGTATGCCTACACTGTTAGGGGTTCCGGAAGGGACTATTATAACCCTCTAGTCTGACCTCCACCTTGACTCAGCCAGAGAATTTAACCCCGTGATTCTTGCATCCAGACCAACAGTTGGTGGTCGAACCAAAGTGTATTCCGTTCCTCGGAGTTAAAACGCACCATGTCCCATCTCTAGTTTGAGCCCTCATAATAAAAGAGTGTAGCAAAGTAAAGACCGAACTCAAAGCAAACCGAGTGTCTGAGTCTACTTAGCTCTACTTAGGTTTCAGAAGCCACACGGCCCCTTTAAAGCTGGCCCCAGCTGGGGTTGCCACAGTATTCGAGAAGACACAAAATTAAGTTATGTGAGTCTCCTGCAGCTGAACCAGATGCGACTGAAACCAGCCTCTTTATGTATTCATGAGCTGTGTGGAAAAGAAATAAAAGGATTCATTACCACGCAAACTGTTACTAATGACATGTACCTGGCGCCGAGCACCTCTGGAAATCTAATGCGACACACTAGAAGAGAAAATGTATTCGCTTATTCAGAGGCCAGAGCTGAATGGAAAATTTCCCCTCCCTGGCCCTTCTTCATTCTGCATTCACTAAAAGCAACATTTACAATTCTTCTGCCATTATGTCCTACCAGGGCCTCTGCGCTTTCTGTCATGACCTTGATATTAGCTGAAAATTGGAAATTCACTGGCATAGCAGAGGTGGGGAGGGGTGCGAACCTACTTGCGTTGCCTCCTGGTTAGCCGTGCACTGGAGGAAGAAAGGAAGAGAAAAAGAAGGAAAGAAAACTCCTACTCTTTTTAGTGCCGCAGCAGCAGAAGGGTTCGAAGAGGTCTGCAACTTGAAACTAACAGGGCAATTCTAACGGCAGGGGTCGGAATCCATTGGTGACTAAGCAAAATTCTTCTGCCATTCGAGGCGACACCATCCGGATGCCAGAAGAATGTTGGTAGCCACATTTCCATCAGTGCCAGCTGGTGGGAAAGTGGGGGGGAGCCATCACCTGGCCAATCCAGTTCTGCAAGAGACCTGCTCCTGAGCCTTTGGCAAGGTGGAGTTCTTGTTTTTAATCCCCTCATGAGAAGGTTCCAGTCAGGAATCTGGGCTCATCAAACATAGGCTGCCTCTGAAAAAATGGGACACAAAAAAATATGCGGTTAGTTTTAGCGCTGGAGAAAGGGTAAAGCGCAGATAACGTCAGGGTAAGCTTCCCTCACATGGCAGTGCCCTGCCAATGCGCCTCCCACAGAGAGTCACATTTAGTGTGAGGCGATAAAGCCGTTTCCATGTCCTTGGTCTCTGGACTGAGATAACGGGGCCAGATCTGGTGGTGTGGTGTGGACACCGTTCCTCCAAGAAGTGAACTGACAACCAGCATCTTATTTCACGCAGGCAGCCATCCAATTGTAATGATGGGGTGGCCTAGAGCCCCCAAACTCTATGTTCCTTCCTCTGAGTCTTCCAGTCCAATCTAATATCTACACTGGGAAGTGGACAAGTTACGGGGAGGAGGTGATGATGGAATTATGACTTGCTACCACAAGGAGACCCAAGTGTCCAGTGCAGAGGGTCAGGAGCAGTGGAGACTTCTGTTGCCCAGATCAGTGATGTGCTGCTTGGTCTCCAGACAGAGGATCATCCGAAGCTGACTATAGTTTGAAGGGGAGAATAAGAAGCATGGGTGGGAGGGAAGAGAAAACTCCAGGCCAGGTCATCAACTGGTATAATTCAGGATAGTTCTATTGATACTGGAGTGATGCTGATCTACACCAGCTAAAGATCTGACCCTCCATTCTCAACTGGTTCACATTTTAATAAAGATGGCATGTGGTTTTCCAGCTACTCTGATAT
Source organism: Malaclemys terrapin pileata (assembly GCF_027887155.1). Taxonomy (NCBI): domain Eukaryota; kingdom Metazoa; phylum Chordata; order Testudines; family Emydidae; genus Malaclemys; species Malaclemys terrapin. Next base: position 7,644,756 of record NC_071523.1, read on the forward strand.
GTGGTGGGGTTCTGACTGATGGATGGGGGTATGTGGGCTTCAGGGAAGCCAGAGACGTTAAAGGAGATGATGTTATCCTGGATGAAAGGTTTTGGTATCTGTGCACACAGCAAAGATCAGGTCTGGGAGATGTTGTGGCAGAAGTGGTAGGATTTGGACATGACCTTGGATGTGAGGTACAAAGGGGATGGAGGAGCTGAAGATGATTCCTGGGTTATGGGCCTGAGTGATCGAGAAGATGGGGGGAGAGTTGGAGACAGAGAAAGGGGAAATGGACAGGGCTTGGCAGTGGAACTGATCCAAAAATTTTCATAAACTTGTTTTGTAGAGAAAAATGACTTTCTGATCAAAATGAGTTTTTTGACCATTTTTAGTTGACATTTTCCAATTTTCCATGGGGTGGGAGGAAAAACAAAAAAAATACCAAAAAAGTCTGGTTTTCATTGTTTAAAAACAAAAGAACACCTACATACCTTTTGGTTAAATTTTTCATTTTCTGGATCAGTGTTTGTTTATTTAGACCACTACTTTACTGAACCCAGATATTTTTTTTTAAATGGGAACAAAATATTTGGGTTTTGGTTTCAATTTTTCATTGGGGGGGGGGAAATTACATTTTTTTCAGAGGAAAGTTTAAAAAAAACCAGAACCATGAAAAAATAATTAGCATTTTCAAGTGTTCCACATGGGAGAGATGAAGAGGAGCTCAATTTTGACTGGGTTAAGTGTAAACTGATAGCAAACTATCTCAGAATACCAGGTCAGAGAGACCGACTAAGAGATGGGATTGGATCAAGGGCGATAGGAAGTTAATGCTGTTGAAAACAGGGAGTGATGTTTACATCAGAGTTGTGGGCTTGCCAGAGCTCTATTTCTGATGCCATGGTCTTAGAGTAAGCTGGTGCAACTCCAGTTAAGCCAATGGAAATGTAAACGGGAACATCAGGGCAGAATTTGGTCCTGGTTGATGGATGGACTGTATGGTGTTCTGATTGACATGGCACCAGAAATGGATTATTCCTTTTACATAGTGATCAGCAGAGGGAATTTCCATTGTTCACTGAAGCAACGTTGGGAGTCGTCTTGGGTGCACATAACACTTGTATGCAGAATTGTAGGCAGCAGGTTTCTATTGGGCTTTCTGCTAAGTGTTGTCTATTGGGCCTGATTCTGATCTCCCGAAAACTGGTGTAAATCAGGAGTTAATGGAATGACACTGGGGAGAGCGGACTCCAGCCCTGTTGCTGTTATCTGACCTTAGATGTGCACTTCTGCAGTAAGAAGGGATTGAATTATTTAACAGTGGTTTCATTGGTGAGCTGAAAGCGTCCAGTCTTTTTTAATGCTGTGGGAAATCTTTTCTACTGACATTTTTATAGCTAGTTTAAAGCTGCTGGAGGCATTCATGTATAATTTAGCGTGTGGCTTAGTCCTGTGTCTGTAACGTCACATGTGAATTTGTGGTGGTTATTCAGGGGAGGGTTCTGAAAGGTTATGTTTTATATTTCATCCCTCTATTTGCCTCTGTCCCTTCTCCTCCCCATTCCTGTGTGTTTCTCTCCCTCTCTCTCTGTTCCGCCTTCTCTCCCTTCCTGCCGCTAACTTCCTCCCTTTCTCTAGCCAACCCCCGTCACTTGTCAACTTGCTTCTTATCCACTTCATTAGCCCTGTTCCTAGTTGTTTGTCGAGGGGTGTTTGTATTAGTTGGAGAGCTTTCTAATTTAATCAAGGTTAGAGACACAATTCCAGTGCTTGTTTGCCCAGCACGCTGGCCCCGCTCTCTGATTAATTCACAGGCCGTCAGATGCACTGTTCTGCTTTGTTTGTCATCTTCCCCCATCACATCCTAGTCCATATTCTCCACACCAGGTGCACCGAGCTTTGAAAGCGCCCAGATAAACAGCCCTATCCGAGTCACGATGTGAGGACAGCAACGTCCCGTTCTTGGGAATAGAGCAGATCTAAGGCCTGATTCTCAGCTTGCTGACACTAGTGCAAATCAGGAGTGACTTTACTGGGGAGTTACCCTAGGGTGAAATTAGTGCGAGTGGAGAATCAGGCTCCTAAACTGCCCCAACAAGGAACAGAGATCCCTAAAGTTTCAGAGTTTCGTGGGAGATAGCCACACAGAACATAGGAACATGATCCCACTGGCATTAATGGTGGTCATGTGCCTAACTGCCATACAATTTGGGCAACACCCGTGGAAATGGGTCATGGCTGTGGGCTTGGAGTCCAGAGAAATGCTTGACCAGATGCCCATTTCCGGTTCGTTGCAGGGCATGGTTACCTTACAGTGCTTATGCCTCTCCAGGGGGGAGGGATAGCTCAGTGGTTTGAGCATTGGCCTGCTAAACCCAGGGTTATGAGCTCAATCCATGAGGGGGCCACTTAGGCATCTGGGGCAAAAATCTGTCAGGGACTGTACTTGGGCCTGCTGTGAAGGCAGGGGACTAGACTCAACACAACCACAAGTCACAGTCTGTGTATCCACACCTGCTGGACTACCTAAGCTGTTTTGCGCATCCTTGGAAAGATTGCACAGAAGATATGCACACACAGCAGCACCCGCAGAACAGGTGGCAATGTCCCACTGCCTATAGAACTGAGAGGAGGGATAATCAGCCAGATTGACTATACTGGGACAAGTATCGGGGGTAGTCATGTTAGTCTGTATCCACAAAAACAACAAGGAATCTGGTGGCACCTTAAAGACTAACAGATTTATTAGGGCATAAGCTTTCGTGGGTAAAAACCCACTTCTTCAGGTGCATCTTTTGTGGGTAAAAAACCCACTTCTTCAGATGCATCTTTCGTGGGTAAAAAACATGTGAAGAAGTGGGTTTTTTTACCCAAGAAAGCTTATGCCCTAATAAATCTGTTAGTCTTTAAGGTGCCACTGGACTCCTTGTTGTTTATACTGGGACAGTGAAGGGGGGTGGATCCCATCTACACAGCAAAATAACAATGTTCCTGATTACCAGAAGACAGCCCTGTGCTAGGCTGTGGTGACATGTGACTGGCTGCCATGGTTACTAACCTAGTATTAATCTTTTTGCATGTGGACATAAAGATGATCACCGCTGACCATGTCGTAAGTGCATAAGAACAGCCACATTGAGTCAGATCAATGGTCCATCTAGCCCAGTATCTTGTCTTCTGACAGTGACCATGCCGGACAGCTCAGCGGGAATGAACAGAACAAAGCAATTATCTAATGATCCATCCAGTGTTGTCCAGTCCCAGAGTCCGGCAGTCAGAGGTTTAGAGACACCCAGAGCGACCCCTGACCCTCTTGGCTAATAGCCACTGATGGACCTATCCTCCATGAACATATCTAGTTCTTTTTTAACCCAGTTATACTTTTGGCCTTTACAACATCCCCTAGCAATGAGTTCCACAAGTTGACTGTGTGTTGTGTGAAGAAGTATTTCCTTTTGTTTGTTTTGAACCTGCTGCCAAGTAATTTCATTGGGTGACCCCTCGTTCTTGTGTTATGGGAAGGAGTAAATAACACGTCCATATTCACTCTCTCCACACCAGTCATGATTTTATAGACCTCTAGCATATCCCCCCTTAGTCATCTCTTTTCTAAAATGAACAGTCCTCACACTTTTTAATCTCCCCTCATACAAAAGCTGTTCCACACTCCTAATCATTTTTGTTGCCCTTCTCTGTACCTTTTCTAATTCTAATATCTCTTTTTTTGAGACGGGGGCGACCAGAACTGCACATGGTATTCAAGGTGTGGGTGTATCATGGATTAGTCTTTTCTGTCTTATCCTAGCCCTTTCCTAATGGTTTCCTAATATTCTGTTAACTTTTACGACTCCACTGCAAATTGAGCAGATGTTTTCAGAGAACTATCCATGATTACTCCAAGATCTCTCTCTTGAGTGGTAACAGTGTCATGAAAGTTGATCATGATTTTCAAAAGTGACTAGGGATCTGGGGTGCCCTCCTTACTTAGCACCCACTTTCTGAATATAACCCTCCTTTAAGGCATCTCAAGCTGTGTATCCAAAAATGTTAGGCCCCCAGAATCATTAGTTACGTTTGAAAATCTTGGCCAAAGTGTAGGCGAGACCTAAATCTGCAGTGGAAGATGGGCCCTTTGTGGTTTGGTCTGTTCTTCATACCACTATGAGCAACCTCACAGCAGTCTGCCTTCCCCTGGCACCCCCAGACCGCAAGACTTGCCTCATCCTCTTTGCCCATCCCAGGGAAATGGAATACTTTTCTCAGAAGTTATGGTCATGTTCAGTAGCACATGAGAAACATCCGTGCTGTAGGTTATCGACTGCTGGTGCTCTAGTGTAAATTCAATTAGCCGGCATGTGTGAAGAGGAACATAAACCTTCTCCAAAACACCTCTCCGGAGCAGAGATCAGGCCCTTGGCCTTCACAGCTTCCTGCTACATTTTTCACACCTCCTTAACAGGAGGGCCGGTGGAGAAGGGTGGGGGGCTGGGGAAATGAATTGGGCCCGTTGGATTTTGAACACGTCAAAAGTGCAAGGTGTAGGACACCCCATGGCAGCTTTCTCAAGTGATCAAGTTACATCCCTGCAAACCCCCCACCCCCCCAGCAAAAAAAAAAAAAATCCAGGGCCAGAAAGACAGTGGGAGTGAGGCAGAGAGCTGGCGAGAGAGAGCCACCGCTCTGATCCCTGTAGCATTTCACAGCTGTTAGAAGCTGCCTCCTCCTATTGTGGTGATTAGGCCTGAATTAACGAAGGGCCTTTCAGCCATCAGCCTTCATTACTGCTGTCAGGTTTCAAGATGGCTCCAGGCCCTGATGCCTTATAGAGGGTCAGGGACTGGGCTGGGTCCAAGGAGCTACGGTCTTGTCTCTCTCTTGCCTGGGCCCGCCGGTTTTCTTTTCTTCTTTTCCAGCCTTTGTTTCTTTGTTACCATTTCCTTTAAGACAAGATTCTGCTCCTTAAGGGGGCCCAAAGCCCAGTCCCAAGCCCTCGTGCTATTTGGGGGGAAGGGTTGAAATTCACACACCCATCTGGCCTTCTCTTTATAATGAGCCAAACTGACCCCTGGAGCTGGGAGGGAGGAGTTCAGAACGGAACTGAATCTGACCGAGTTGCTTGAGCCCATCTCTGCCATGCCCCTGAGCTTGCCAGAGGAGGCCAGATGCCAGAGGGACACCCACCTGTTGCAGGGAATTTGTTTGCAGGGCCACGACCCGCCCTACCGCGATGTGGCGTTACCGTTGCCCTGATACTGCGTGATGGCTCGGAGTTGGGTTGCCATGATGCATAGATCCATCCAGCCCAGAACCACGCTTGTCTACCCAGTTTCCCCTTTCTGAAAGAAATCTCTCTTGAGCTCTACCGGGGACCCAGTTTCCCTCTGCCTCCCTGGGAACAGGGCTGTTTTCTCCAGTGTCACAAAGTAGGTGGGAGTTCCCCTCTGCCTCCTTGCGAAAGGCATGTCTCTTTGTAGCCCCACATAGGGTCAGGGGCACATACCAAAGTTCAGCAAGGCCAAGCATCTATAGCCATCCTCCCATGTCTCCCCCCTGCCCTGAGGGAGAATTAATTTGCAAAGGTTGTTTCCCAGATATGGGCTCAGCTCTCCTGGCCACCTCTTTCTCCGTTCATTCAGTTCAGGTCTGATTTTCTCCCTTTCATTTCCACCCCCCCACCCCGGCAACTGAGAGAGCCCCTTGAGATCACAATTGAAATATATAGATAGTCTCCATCAGCTCACCTCCCCTCCTCCCTCCCGCCTTTCCTGAGATGTCTTCTTGGCAAACATCTGGCTGGGGCAAGGAGTGGAATGGAAGGAAACGTTACAGTAAATCCCCCTGGTGTCTCAGTGCCAGGACTTGCTTGAGCCCTGCCAGCTGGGGTCATCGGAGAGAGTCCAGGAGTTTGGATTCTTCTCAACGGCCAGATGTGCCTTTCCCATGCAAGGGAGCTTAGAGCCAAGTGATGTGCCAAGGACATGGGGGAGACTTCCTCTTACCAAACAGTGAGGGGGAGGTCAGCAGGGAGGAATGCCAACCTCACAAAAGCTGTACCACCTCCTCCCTTCCGCAGTGCCCTGGCAGTTCTGCTAAAGATAATGCTGGAAGATATTCAGAGGGAGATTAAAGAGAGAGAAGGTTCCAGAGTAATGGAAAACAGCAGGAATTGGGGAGTGGGATAGGGGTCAAATACAACAGATCCCGCCAACTAACTCTTGTCCAGCTGAAATTCTCATATATGTTTCATGCTTGTTGGACCTTGGCATTCTGTCTGCTGCTGGCCACTGCTTGGTGAGGTTCTTGGGAGTCTTGTACCCTAGAAATAATGGCCCACACTAAGTAAAAATCCTTGTTCGGCCATATCAACCATGGAAAGGTAAATGCCTACGCAGGGCTCTTGTATGTTTTGGAGATGTAACCGTCCTCGGTGTAACAGAAAGGAAATCAGCCTTCATTTACCGAGAGCTGTACAAAATGTGGAACCACATGAAACTTACCCAATTTCTCTGCAGAGGGGAAAAATCGGACCAGGTTCACTGAAAAGTTCATGAATGATTGGTGCAAAACCGGGCCCAACTTCAAGTGAATTTGGGCCAACGGCTGGTTTCTCAGTGCCAGCAGAGGTGGGCTCAGGCAGTGGTGCGCATGTGCTGAGTAAGTATTGAATCTTGAGGTTTGGATTCACTGGCTCCAAAAACTTCCAAGCACTTTCTGCAAAGTTTTGATCCCAAATGTTGGAAACCCCAACAGAGTCATTGTTCTTGCCAGATTGCTGTCCTACTGAGCCATGCTCTTGTGATATTGGCTAGTGTCCTGCTGTTTCATTTGCATTTGAACCAGAATCAGAAATCAAGGCCCTTCTGGTTTTAGATCAGCTCTGGCATTAAAACCATAGAGGTAAGTTAGGGTCCAAGGACACACATCTGAGCTATCTTATTACCCCTGAAATTTGAAAGTCTGGTTTGGCCAATCTCTAATCTAAATCATACAAGGCCCATGACTTCGATGCAAATCACAGATGTGCCTTCAAAGCATCTACCGCTGTCCATTGCTGGAGACAGGCTACTGGCTAGCTGGACCATTGGTCTGCTCCAATATGAAATCAAACTACTTGTGGCTAAAACAGTCATGTTTCTCAGCTGGAAGAAGAGAAAGAGAGAGAGAGACCAGGAGGAAGAGGGATATTTTTGGACAGACCAAGGATAACAGGAAAAGATGGGTTTCTATACAGGCAGATCTCAGCCTGTAAGATGCCCATCACAATTACAAACAGTAGTTTCTGGATCCAGCTGAAATATGGTTTGGTTGTGCAAAGCATTCGACCTGTTGCATCCTTAGCCTTTTACAGAGTTGTACTGTTCAGGACCATGGCTAAAGTATAGTTCAGTCCCAACAACCCTGCAAGAGATCATCATAACTGGTTTGAGGGACTATCCTGCTGTAAATCAATTTCCCCCACTCCGGTAGGAATTTCAGTGAAGATAGAACCTCAAGGGTAGTAGCCTACAGTTGGAAATGGACCTGTTCAGAATGGTTTGGCTAATCTTTGGCTGCTTGGGAAACATGGAAATGAGGGAACTACTTGTACTCTGGGAAACTGTTTTGCAGGAAAACTGAAAAACATTTGTGAAAAATCTTGAATCTGCAGTACAAATCAAGGCAAACCATTACCTTGGTAGGGTGCTCGCTTAATGTTTGGGCTTAATTCATCTACAAACTGCTTCACCTAGCTACTGTCTCTGTCTGCCTAGACCCCCATCTTCTTCCCCTTTCTTTATGGCAAAGGGGTTCCCAAAACTTTCTTCTGTCCTGTCACAAAAGACAATGCAATGTCACTTCACTGCATGGAGAAAGTCCAGAGAGCAACAAACATTATTAAAGGGCTAGAAAATATGATCTATGAGGAAAAATTGAAAAAATTGTGTTTGTTTAGTCTGGAGAAGAGAAGACTGAAGGGGGACATGATAACAGTCTTTAAGTACATAAAGGGTTGTTATAAAGAGGGGGGAGATACACTGTTCTCCTTAACCACTGAGGATAGGACAAGAAGCAATGGGCTTAAATTGCAGCAAGGGAGGTTTAGGTTAGACATTAGGAAAAACTTCCTAACTGTAAGGATAGTTAAGCATTGGAATAAATTACCTAGGGAGGTTGTGGACTCTCTGTCTAACCTGTTCTTAAAAACCTCCAAGGACGAACACCTGAGATTGTCTAGATAATTCTTAGTCCTGCCTCACTGAAGGGGACTGGACTAGATGACCTACTGAGGTCCCTTCCAGCCCTACATTTTTATGATTCTGTTGTAGCATAAGGTCACGGTATAGAAACATTTGAGAACCGCTGATGTAGATCTTTATTCTGTGCTCCTCTCCTTGACATCTGAGTGCCTGCTCAAATGAGCCCAACATGTTGTCATCCACGTCTCGCCCTCCACCTGTGCTCACAGTCCTGGCGGGTTAATCAAGGAGCAATAGAACAGTACTGACATCTGGGTTCTCTTCCTAGCTCTACCTCAAGGCCTGAATCGCCAATGCCCTGCACCTCATGCCAGCATTTGCACTAGTATGAAGTAGGTGTTAAAATTCTGCTAGGAGGATCCGGTAGCATTTTGCACTGATGTAAATAACCACACCCGGTGCAGGGCAATGGAGAATGAGACCCAGTGCTTTCTAAACAGCATCAGCATTCTCTTCTAACACAGTGTGGGGATGGCAACGCTCCAGATGAAGCTGGTGACAGCTGCTTCGAAGGGCTTTACAGTGCATATAGGCTCCCAAAGGTTTGCTCATGCAAGGGTTTGCTCATTCAGAAATACCTATCATGTGAGTGCGACCAGATGTTCCTCATGAAACCACAAAACTCAGTTTCAAACTATGTCTGCCCATCCGGAGGCAGCAAAACATTGTGATCTGAGTTGAGAAATCGGTCACTGGCCACAAAAATTCAGGTGGGGCGATTCTCACATTCAGCCCGCTCCGGAAGAGCCAAAGTTTCACATGGTTTTCAGGAGGTTCTGCTGCAAAAGTTTTGTGCTCGGCCTGTGCTCGCAGTCCATGGCCGTTTAATCAAGAGCAATGAAGCAGGACAAATCAAACACCTGGAGAAGACTGTTGAGGGACATCACTGGGTGTCTTTTCTCTATTTCTTTCAAATCAGATGGTCTAGTGGCTGCAGCAGAGGACTGGAGTCAGGACATCTGAGTTCTCTTCCTAGCTCTCCTACTGATGCATGGTGACCTCTCAGTGTCTCAGTTTCCTCATCAGTAAAGAAGGGATAATAATATTTCCTATCATTTGGAGGAGGGCTAGGAAGGATGGTCCAGTGGTTAGTGCACTAACCTAGCACTTAGGGGACTTTGCTTCAGGTCTGCCATAGACTTCCTGTGTGACCTCGGGCAAGCCACTTAGCCTCTCCGGGCCTCAGTTCCCCATCTGTACAATGGGTATGATAGCCCAGCCCTACCTTACAGGAGTGTTAAGAATAAATGCTTTAAAGACTGTGAGTGTTCAGTTACTACAGGGCTGGGGCCATGTAGATATAGGCCTAAAATAGATAAATAGGCTTGATTCATTAAACTTTGTGAAGAACTTTGGAGAGTCTTAGATCTGGGGATTGCCAACCGAAAGGGGGTCACAAACAGGTGTCAGGGGGTTGTGGCCACCCTGCCTTTCCTACATTGCTAAAGAAAAGGGTGTCCTAGAACGGGCTAGGTTGAGAATAACTGTCTTAGATGAAGGGTATGGGCTTAATATTTACTAATGACACCCTGTGTCTCCCTCACACACACTTTGGCCAGAACGTGCCACCCTCAGTACCTGACTCCTCGTTGAAACCGATGGGGATCCTTGCAGAATAAGGCATGGGTAAGAGCGATGCCGTCTGGCCCCCCGTGAGTAAATCAGGGTGCTTCATTTTTAAAAGCGAGGGAGAGAAGCAAGATGAGAGTTGGGTGAGAAAAGGGAGGGGAAAATGAAGGGCAGAGACAAGGGGGGAGAAGTGTTTGGGGAGGGGGGTAGAGGGAAGGAGCCAGCCACTCAGGTTTCAAGGGTCTCAGGGAAAAGTTGAGTCCTGAAGTATTTTCCCAGGCTGTGAGAAGGCATTGCAGCTGGCTCCCATCCTAGGCCGGGAAAGGAGAGAAAGTCTGAAGTGCTGCCAAAGTCTTAGTGTTTGTAATGAAAACGAGAGGTTGAGAGGTTAGGGAAGGATTCTCCCTGGCTTGACTAGAAAGATGAGACTTTCTCCATGTGCAGCTGCTCACCACATTGCCAACCCTGGGGCGGGCGGGGGGGGGAATCAGAGCCTTCACAAGTTATCGGCTGCAGTTAAAAGGAGTTGACGAACAGGGGGAGGCTGAGTGACTGCAAGGCCCATAAACGCAGGTGTTACCAAGGAATTATCGCCATCCCTGGAGCACGGAGGGTAGTAAATCAGTGCTGCTAAGGTGCAAAGGACATTCTAGGCTGGCGGGAGATTTCTGGTTAAAAACCAGGCTTCGAGTCCTGTGTGGCCCGCTGCAGCATAGAGGTCAAGTCTTCAGCTGATGCAAAAGATGTCCATGGGCCAGATCCTCAGCTGGCGTCAATCATCACAGCGCCATCGACTTCAGTGGAAATTTGCTAATTGGCAGCAGCTGAGAATCTGGCCCCAAATCCTCCCGACATGCCTGGGAGCTCCGTCTGTGCCTATCCAGTGGGAGACAGCCACAGAACTGACTCCTTTTCCTCACTCTGGGGTAAACTGGGAGTCACTTCCCTGAAGGTACAGGGGTAAGAGAGGAGAGTGAAACCCTGAGTTTCCTACTCTAACCACTAATGAGGGTCCCTAACGCCCTTAGCAAATCCATTTCCTGGAGGCTGTACTCCAAATCCATTCTTGGTAAGTCCACCACAGCAGATCAGAGACACCCAGAGTTCATATAAGTCGCACTGTATTGAGGTACCCCAGGAATAACTCCATTGAAGTTATGCTTGTTTAAGACCAGTGTAATTGCCCCAAGGTCACCCAGCAGGTCAGTGGCAGGTCCCGGAATAGAACCCAGGTCCCAGGGGCAGCTCCAGGCACCAGCGCAGCAAGCGCATGCCTGGGGCGGCAAGCCGCAGGGGGCGGCCTGTCGGTTGCTGTGAGGGCGGCTGTCAGGCTGCCTTCGGCGGCATGCCTGTGGGAGGTCCGCCGGTCCCGCGGCTTCGGCAGTAATTCGGCAGCGGGGATGCCGATGGCGCAGCACCGGCGGACCTCCTGCAAGCATGCCGCTGAATCCGCGTGGCCAGCAGACCGCCCGCGAAAGCCACCTGACTGCCATGCTTGGGGCGGCAAAAACCAGACAGCCACCCCTGCCAGGTCCCCAGACTGCCAGTCTAGTACCCTGTTTGCTAGAGAATGCTTTTCACCTGGCACATTCTGCTGAATTTTGCCCTCTGGGATTGCATGCTTGGCAGGCCTTAAAGTACGATAAGCTGTAACCTTGCAATCCTTGAACCTTCAAACAAAATGCTAAAGCCAATGGAAATAAGGCCTGATTTAATCAGCAGGTTCCTATTTTTGATAGCATGGAAACCACTTCAGCTCATCTCCTTGGTGTGCATTCAATTTATTCCTTCAATAGACTTATTCATTTATAATCCACCATTTGCCAGCCGGGTCTCATTGTGACTACAGAAGTCGTATGGATTGATATATACAGATTGTCTACAGAAGCACTTGTGCTCTGCCGGCGGGTCTGTGAAGTTGGAAGCAGGAAGCGGAGTGCCTTCAGCTCCTTGAGATGTGTGGAGAGAATTATGCAGCACACCTGGGCACCCCACAGCCCCAGGATTCTGCTTTGTAAGGAATTAAATAATTCTGTCAATGAATGACTGGTTACTCCTCATCGCAGGCTGGTGACGATTGCTTTACCCCATTTCGCAGGTGCAGAAACTGCGACCCGGGGAGGGCCATGTTCTTTGCTCATTTATGCTGGTGTAAATGCAGCGTAACTATGGTCTTTAAGAGAGTGGCTCTGGATTTACACCAGTGTAAATGAGAACACAATCTGACCTCAGGATCCTGAACTCCTGACCCTCTGCCTAAGCCACTCTCTCATGCTGTAATAACTCCAGGAGCTGCAGGCAACAGACAACTACACACAGCTGGAACCCTGGGCATAGAACTCTGGTCCTTCCAGCCCCACCAAACTGGCCCTAACCACTTGAGCTAAAAAAAACTCCTCCACGGGTGGTGGAATCAGCAAGTCCTTAACCCTTCCTGGGCCACCGGAGAATAACCTCGCACGTGCCTATGCAGAGCCGGTACATTATACGGCAGCAATACGCAAGAGACTCCACTGTTAAAGGGAAGGGGGGGATACAATTTGCTGCAGTAGATTAGCACACACACCTCCATGATCACACAGGGATGGAACTGTGCCCCATCGGTCTCTCCAGGGGGCTTTGTGCCACCCCGTACGATGGGCTCGATCCTTGTGGCACCGTCTAGCCCTCCATTGATTGCGCCACAGACGGATGTTTTAGCTGAGACAAGACAAATTCCAGACTGCTCGGGTATGTTTGACCCTTCCCAGGCTTAGAATCCTGAGTGATGAGCCAGGTGGCTCCCGACTCAAGGATGCACTAGCTCTCCCTCTGGCCACAGGTTGATGCTAGTTCTGGGTGCAGCCTGAGCACAACACGGAGAGTTAAATTAACGAGGGGTTTCTCAGCCCAGTTGTTTGGTAGCTCAGCTGAAGGACATCCCTGAAGATAAGGGGCAGATGCCCAGCCTGATGTTCAGCCGGTAGAGACTTGGAAAGCCGGCCAGCTGCTAGAAATGAATCATGAGGAGGTGGGTGAACGCAGCATAGTTACTTACTGTTGACTCCCAGCTGTGTTCCCCGGGGAGGAGCAGAAATCCCCTGTTTGTGCAATGTGCCCACAACATACCCGCCGCTTTTAGTCACACTCTGACCATAGGCTCAGCTGGGAAATGCAAAGGGGGGAAGGAAGGGAGGTGGGTGGCAAAAGGAGGGAGAGAAAGAGAGGGGTGGATTGGACAAGAAAAGAATGGGGGTGAGGCTGGAGAAGGAAAAGGAAATGGAGGGGAGACGCGGGACGGGTGAAAAGAAAAAAGGTGTCTTGGATAAGGGGAGTGGCAGGTCTTAAAGAGAGAGGGGATTACCAAGCCTATTCTGTAGCCGCTGAGAGCAGGGCCCCAATGTGCCCAGTGCTGTCAAGACACAGTAAGAGACGGTCCCTGCTCTGAAGCACCTACAGCCTAAGTAGACAACACCGACAAAGGGCAGGAGGAAGGCTATTCTTCGTGGGTGTGTAATGTGTCTGAGCTACAGCCACGGTGAGGTCCTTGCACCGTTCCTCACAGGTGTGCGGGTGAACATCTGTGCTTCCTCACTATTGCACTGGAAGTTGCAGGTGCCCAGCCGCTCCTCAGGACTTAGGCCCATTCACTCCGGTGGTTGATTCTCCTTTGCCCTACGGCCCCCGGGAGCACCAGGGCTTGTGAGGCCAGCTGATCCAGCTGCTGGGGAATTGCCCCAATCTAGGAGGAGTCCATGTGTGGAACAGAGGTAGCATAATGGCCCTGCACACACATACCCTCCAATACATGGGATGTGTAGGTGGTGGTCTGGCTGAATGGGAGCATGGATGGAGGCTCCTCAGATTGGACTGATGCTCTTAAAGATGTCAAGGGGAACCAAGGAATCTCTTAAGAAGCCAGGAATTAGAGCAGCAGGGCTTATGTTGAGTCCTGGTTTGGGTTCAGGGACTACACCACTAATCTCATTCCTGGAATTCAGAGCCTGGGATACCTGATGCATGCCAAGGCTAATGCTGTACAAAGGCTTTTGATAGAAATACACTGGGTTACTTTTTATTTTCAATTATTTCATAAATACTGAAGTCCATGTTGAAGGTTCTTACTCTCCCTGGGTAACCCCTTACTCTTGGAGTAATTCCATTGTTTTCCATGTGGCACTACAATCCTCCAACCTACAGCTTCCTAGATGTATCCCCTCGTCTACCTTTGCTTCAGTAGGCCCTTCTCTTGGGTGATCCCATAGACAGATTCTGGCTCCAATGAGCGCTTTAAATTTATAAAGGCTAGTGCCCAGTACCTCGGCTCCAAATAGAATTTATCCCGGCAATGAAAGCGTCAGTGATAGCCACTAGTATCTTCCTCTAAAGGCTGCATAACCCCCCTGATTGTATTACTAGGGCACCCAGTGTCTGCCTACACAGTTTCTTGGTGTATCTATCACCAAAAACCTGCCCTCAGGGTGCCCCCTTGTTGATCATCCCAGCCAAAAGACCGAGCACTGAAGGACCTCGAAGGGCCAGGCAGAGATACATTGGTGGAAGAATGCATGGGAAACGTGTGCTGATCCCTTGTATGCCCATGAAGGGCTTCCCTTTCCAGGGCTGCTACTGGAGCATCTGCCAGGACCACAAAACTTAAAATAAAAAAGAACAAACAAATTCCATCCACATCCAACACCTTGGAAAAGTCTCCCCTTGTTGGGACTCCACATCCTCTGGACCCCTTCCCACCCTGGAGTGCATTGCCCTGCATGAACGGTGGTCTCTCAATACCACTTACAGCTGTATCAAGCCTCAGAAAATGGATTTCCCAGCAGCAATCCATCAGCCTGGCACAGCTGGCTGTAAAAGTGTCACCGGGGCCTCCTGAGTGTCCTTCGTCTCAAAGAGGCGCCCTCCTTCCCCCTGCCGTGAAGATTCTCTCCCTTTGGAGAGCACCGCTTTGTTCCTGGACAACTGTAACCAGAGACCCCAGAACAATTTCCAGAGCAGGCCATCTCGCAGTGGGGTGAGCGATCTCTCTATATGGGAAAGGCTGGACTGTACATGCTTATAATAATAATAATAATAATTAATGGAGATATCCCATCTCCTAGAACTGGAAGGGTCCTTGAAAGGTCATTGAGTCCAGCCCCCTGCCTTCACTAGCAGGACCAAGTACTGATTTTGCCCCAGATCCCCAAGTGACCCCCTCAAGGATTGAACTCACAATCCTGGGTTTAGCAGGCCAATGCTCAAACCACTGAGCTATCCCTCCCCCCACTTCTTGGGGAGAAGGAAAACAATTGGATCAAAATATGAGGATAAACTTTCTGAAGCCGGAGCTGGGTCAAGTGGCCAGAGCCGTTAAAGGCTTTCTGTGAAAGAATCTGAATAATGATCGATTCTGAACCTCGACTATAATTCTATCCCTTGACTTAAGCAAAGCTTTCGATACGGTCTCCCACAGTATGCTTGCCAGCAAGTTAAAGAAGTATGGATTGGATGACTGGACTATAAGGTGGATAGAAAGCTGGATAGATCATAAGAACATAAGATCATTGGGCTCTCAATGGCTCCATGTCTAGTTGGCAGCTGGTATCTAGCGGAGTGCCCCAGAGGTTAGTCCTGGGGCCGGTTTTGTTCAATATCTTTATTAATGATCTGGATGATGGGATGGATTGCACCCTCAGCAAGTTCACGGATGACACTAAACTGGGGGGAGAGGTAGATACACTGGAGGGTATAGAGTGATCTAGACAAATTGGAGGATTGGGCCAAAAGAAATCTGATGACGTTCAACAAGGACAAGTGCAGAGTCCTGCACGTAGGACAGAGGAATCCCAGGCACTGCTACAGGCTGGGAATCGACTGGCTAAGCGGCAGTTCTGCAGAAAAGAACCTGGGGAGTAAAGTGGACAAGAAGCTGGATACGAGTCAACAGTGTGCCTTGTTGCCAAGAAGGCTGACGGCATATTGGGCTGCATTAGTAGGAGTATTGCCAGCAGATCGAGGGAAGTGATTATTTCCCTCTATTGGGCACTGGTGAGGCCACATCTGGAGTATTGCTTCCAGTTTTGGGCCCCTACTATGGAAAAGGATGTGGACACATTGGAGAAAGTCCAGCGGAGGGCAACGGAAATGATTAGGGGGCTGGAGCACATGACTTACGAGGAGAGGCTGAGGGAACAGGGGTTATTTAGTCTGCAGAAGAGAAGAGTGAGGGGGGATTTGATAACAGCCTTCAACTACCTGAAGGGGGGTTCCAGAGAGGATGGAGCTCGGCTGTTCTCAGTGGTGGCAGATGACAGAACAAGGAGTAATGGTCTCAAGTTGCAGTGGGGAAGGTCTAGGTTGGATATTAGGAAAAACTATTTCACTAGGAGGGTTGCGAAGCACTGGAATGGGTCCTGTAAAGGACGAAGCAAAGCACTCAGGAGGAAGTCAATGAGTGAAGTCTCTACAAGGAATGCTCGGAGCTAGCATGGAATACTCTGGGTATATTTCCGGTGGGCCCACTGGATGGGTGTGGCTATACCCCAAGCCACATCTTCCCAGCACATCCTATTCCTCTGTCTCACCACAGATGTCCTGCCTCTGAAAAACCTGAGGTTGGGACAGGGCAGGGATGGTGTAAAGAAAATGGCTGAAGCTACTAAAGAATCTTAGCTGGAAGGAACCGTCACAAAGGGTTAAGGGAGTGTCCACGTTTTGCCGTTCTCTGCCAAGCCGACAGAACCTGGGGCTGCCGCAGGGCTTGGGTTTCACAAGCAACTCTGGCTATAAAATATGATCGTGTCTCATGCGCTGATTGATGGTCCCAAAGTAAACATCAGGCAGATAGACACAGAAAGATCAGATTCTTAAGGGCTCAGACGGCTGACATCCTATCCCCCCTTGCAGCCCAGTGGCAACCCGGGATCTGTCGCCGTTGCACCACTAACGAATCAGCAGTGGAGGGAGGTCAAGAGAGGAGGGGAAAACCCCCTCCGCAATAGGATCATCTCTTTGGTGGAAATCATGCCAGTGCATCCAAACCGTTCACTTGCTCTGTCTGGCCTTGGAGGTTGGCACTAGAAGCAATGCGAAGGCACATGGAGTCCAACTGTGGAGAGCAACCCAGAGAGTCAGAAAGCGTATGGTTTGGATGCCTATGGTACGGGCATGTGTGGACCTGAGTTCTCATTACCAGAGAGGAGAAACCTCTGTGTTAAGGGGCTAGCCAGGGAATGCCATATGAATAGGTCTAACCCTAACCCCACCCCCACCCTGCTTCCAATCATTTCAACCATATCACCTGCCTCCCAAGGAGCTGACCCGTCAATACGACAGGCGTTTATTTTACCAAGCAAAGCAACAAGCTCCGCTTTTCATTTTCCCCGTCGTTCAACTGGATGTAGCGTTGCAAACCACCACCAATGCAGAATGTGTTGGCATTCCAGCCCGGATTTAAAGTGGTACCACCACTCTTCAGAAATGCCCATGTGTATCACTAGCACCAACAGGATCTCCAGCTTCTTTCTTAAAACAGAAGTAGTGTCCCTTTAGCCCCCGGTGCATTGTACTTCCTTGGCTGCCTCAGTAAAGGGAGGGTCAGGGAAACAATGCTATCTATGGTGGGAAGAAATGCCCTTTCCAGGTGATTGGACAAAGCAGGGGTGTCATTAACCTTCCCAGTGAGTTACATGCCACTTGAGCTCCAGTGGATGTTTCTGTGGTGTTCCCAATTCTCCATCACTGGGGGGTTTAAAATCAAGAATGGATCTTTTAGAAAAAGATCTGTTGTAGGAATTCTTTTGAGGCAGTTCTATGGCCTGTGTTATACAGAAAGTGATCAAGTGAGAAATTGGAGAGGGTCCAGAGAAGAACAACAAGAATGATTAAAGATCTTGAGAACATGACCTATGAAGGAAGGCTGAAAGAATTGGGTTTGTTTAGTTTGGAAAAGAGAAGACTGAGAGGGGACATGATAGTTTTCAGGTATCTAAAAGGGTGTCATAAGGAGGAGGGAGAAAACTTGTTCACCTTAGCCTCTAAGGATAGAACAAGAAGCAATGGGTTTAAACTGCAGCAAGGGAGATTTAGGTTGGACATTAGGAAAAAGTTCCTAACTGTCAGGGTGGTTAAACACTGGAATAAATTGCCTAGGGAGGTTGTGGAATCTCCATCTCTGGAGATATTTAAGAGTAGGTTAGATAAATGTCTATCAGGGATGGTCTAGACAGTATTTGGTCCAGCCATGAGGGCAGGGGACTGGACTCAATGACCTCTCGAGGTCCCTTCCAATCCTAGAATCTATGAGTCTATGAAGTGATCAGAATGGTCCCACCTGGCCTTGGTATCTATGAATCGTTGATTTGACTGAAACTACTGAGTGATCTCTAAAGCATTTTGCTGTGCCCGGGTATAAATGGGACTGTATAAAATATAAATGAGTCACTTCACCAACCATTAACTGATTAGGATTAGTACGAAACTTTCCCCGGGAGCAAGTTATGCCATGATTATCCATCAGAAAGTTTATTCCACCTTCCTCTGAAATGTCTGGTGCTGACTGCTTTTGCGATAGGATCCTGGACTAGATGGACCGACATTATGATCCTGATACTGTTGTTGCTGTTTATTAACCACTGTCCCAATGGCACGTATCAAGTCAGAAACAGAGGTGGGAATAGAACTAAGGAGTCCTGATTTCTTCTCCCCTCATCAAAGCACTAGATCATGCTCCTGGTTGCATGGGATGAATCTAGTGGTGCTATCTTTTTCTACTTAGTTCATTAAGTGTGAGGCTTTGAGTTTATCTGCCCTAGATTGGTTTGGGTTTTTTGCACTGACACTGTTGCACATTGCTACAGTAGCAAAGCCGCACTGTTTGAAAACCAGGGTAAGAGGTACTAATTCAAGTCTCTATTTACACCAGTGTAGCACATCCAGGGCCGGCTCTGGCTTTCTGGCCGCCCCAAGCAAAAAAAAAAAAAAAAAACGCGGCCGCCAAAACGGCAAAGCAAAAAAAACCCTGCCACGCGGCCGGAGCCAGGGTGCAGGGGGACTCCCTGCCCTGCAGATGTGCCCCGGCTAGCGGGGGGAAGGGGAGGGAGCAGGGGGGGAGAGAAGGGGGGCGGCCGGGGCTTCAGCGGGGCGCTGCCACGCGGCCCCGCCCCCTGCCGAGAGGGCTCCGCACCGCTCCGGTCGGCTGGGAGGGAAGGACGCAGGCTGCCCTGCCGGGCTTGCTGCAGGGCCCTCCCATCCTCCGCGCCGCCGCCCCCTACAGGGCGGCCGGAGCGGAACAACCAAAAAAAAAAAAGCGGCCGGGCCGCCCTAGGATTGGGCGGAATGCCGCCTCCTACAAGCTGCCGCCCCGAGCAAGCTGGTGCCTGGAGCCGGCCCTGAGCACATCCACGCAAGGATTGAGATTCTGTGCTGCCATTTCAGAAGGTGTAAGCCACCTTTCCACCTCAGGATTCTGGCTGCTCTCAGGGGCAAATACAGCTGCTGTGTAAATTAGAGCGGCCCCAGGGCTGCTATCCCCAGGCTCTAATTTATGGCAACCTTCCGAGGACACCAAAGGGCTGCTCAGCCATCGTGAGCCGCGCAGAATCTCCATAGCAGTATGTACTGGAGCGTGTGTTGGCCACATTCTCTATAAGTCCCTATACATCACCAGGGTGGCATATGGGAGCCAGAGGAGGGGGCAGAGTGTATTCCTAGGGGGTTGAACTGGTGAAGCTACTCAGATGAAAAAAATTCCCAGTGTGTCCCCTTCAGTTTTCCCCTGAAAACAGTTTAGCATTAAAGATTGCAGGAGGAGCCCTGTTAAACCATCTGACTTCACCTGTGCTGCAGTGTTATCCAGAATCCAACATGCTTGAGAAGCCAGGACAATGAAACTGAGCAAGCTTGCTAATATCTCACTGCCCCGAGGAGAGACCTCTGAAATGTCTGCCTGATTATGGTGTCCTATTTTAGGCTGTTTTTTAAAAGGAGACTGTAAGTTGTTCGCGTGTGTGCGCTTATACTTGTTCGTCTATGTGATCTGGTCAGTAATGGTAGCGTGGGAGTGAATTTGGCTCCATAGTTTTATACAATACTTTCCTCACCCAATGAACTGTACAATTCCTGGGCAAAGAACCTCAGTTAAACTGGAGCTGAGGTTGAGCAGATATAATCTCTTTGGAAAATGACTTAAAGATCAGCTAGAAATCAATCAGATCTACACTTTAAACAGGCTGGAAATCTAATAAGAGGGTTCCAGTTTATGAAATTAAAAAGCTAAGGTGAAACAACCAATCCGCCCCGCCCCCTTTCCACTTCCCCTGGTACCTTGAACGTTGATCTCTGGTGTCACACCCATTACGGGATTGTAGGTGTAACATCTCACCTGGAAAGACGCCGCCACTGGCAACACCTTCCCTTTGCTGTGTTCTGTTCATACTGCGTTTGAAGTGGTGTGGGACTCGAATTCCAGGGGGACAGATCCTGACTTGAGTCAATAGAGTTGGTCTGGATTTACATCGGTGTAAGTGGGATCAGAAGCAAGACTGGCACTCAATGAACCCTGCAGAGAATGTTTTTATTCTCACTGTTTGTGTTTTGGAACCAGCTTTTTAATGATTACGATAGCACTTAGGGGCCCCAGCTGAGATCATTGCCCCATTGCATTAGGCCCTGTGTAAACCTGAAGCACGAGAGAGCATCTACCCCAAAGAGTTTTCAGTCTAAATCGACAGGCCAAGCAAAGGAAGAGACTGTTATTCCCATTTCACAGGTGGGGAACTCAGACACAGAGATGTTCAGCTACTTGCCCAAGGCCACGCAGGGAGTATGTGGCAGAGCAGGGATTAAAAAGCAAACGCCCAAAGTCCAGGGCTTGAATAATAACATCTTCCTTCCTCAGGGGTTCCTGAGTCCGTTTGGCACTTTGGGGCTTTTCTTTCCATCTGCAGAGTTGGAAGGTGTCTCCGGGGTGTTTCCTGTGTTTGGCCGTTGCATTGTCTTCAGTCTGTGGTGGGAGGGTTTGGGGTTGTTTGAATAAAAAGCCAATTTTTATTTATGTTTCCCCCTCCCCCTTTTAGAAAACAAGCACAAGTCCATTTGCAGGGGGGGGTGTCACTGGAGACTTCAGAATGATTTTTATGGGACGGGCTCACACAACCTTCTTCAGATCCAAACCCACCCCCCAGTAGCCACAAACAGCGAATGCAGCGCTGGTTCCCGGCATCACCCAGCGGGGCCTGCTGTTGATAGAGAGCACCAGGACCTGTTTTTCGGGTAACAGAGGTCACAGCACTGGGCGTGGGCGGACACGTTGGGGAATTTTAGGCCTCTCCGTAATATCCCTTGCACGTGTTCCTAAATAGTCAGTCCATATTTTATAAACGTGACGGCCCAAGCATGCAGCATGGTCCATTGTTATAGACACACACCCCACTCAAAGCAAGGCCTTTCTCCCCGGCTGCAATAGGCTCCCAGGCAGGAACCAGCCTGGCTTGTAGATTTCAAACCAGCTGGTGGTTCTCTTTATTCTCCAGCCTCTGGGCTTAAATACCACCTGATGAGCTTGAGAGCCATTCGGCAAACGCAGGGTTAACAAACAGAAACTCCATCTGTCCAGAGAGGGTTAATGCGGGCTATAGCCCCCCTCGGCCTCCTCCTTCGATGGAAAAATAGGAGACGCGCAGCTCACTCTCGGGCCTTCATAGCAGGTTTGTGATGTCAGGGGGCTGCTGGGAACATGCACAGCTGTCTCCAGCCATCCTGTTGCCACCGCAGGATTAGGGTGAAGGGGGGAGACTCCAAGGGGAGGGGTAGGAACACATTCTTTGGGGACGTACGTCACTTTGGCGCTTTTTCTCCCTTTCCTTGGGATTTGCGGGTGTGTGTTTATTCAGTCATGTGACCTGGCTCCCAAACTCCTGTCCCACACCCCGCCCCCGCACGCTCCGGAATCCCACACCTCTGGGTTGAGACATGAACAGAGCAGAAAGACATTTATTCAAGTGCAGAGAAGCAGGTGATTCAAGCCCTGTGGCCCTCAAGGATGGGGGAGCGGTGATGTAAGTGGGCAGATGGCCCTCGAGACCCCGATCCCTGCAGCCATCTGCCCAGGCAGGAGAGAGCTCACCTGGGAGCAGGAGAAGTACAGATCCAGCGTCCAAACCTTCCTCTGCCTTCAGCCACCATGCTGTGAATTGGTACTGAGCCAATGGTGCACCATGGTGTTGAGAGATGGTTGCGCCATGGGCGGTGTGGTCTTACAGCTGAGACTCAGATCCTGACTGCAGGTGGGCACTAAAAATCTCATGGTGCTTTCAGTGGCTTCTGTGGCTTTTATCCTGGCCAAATTCCAGCTCAGCTAATCGCATCCTGCCTCCCTGAAGTCACCCTGCAAATATTGTTCACTTCCTATCTTAGCCTATGTGAAGCAGGAAGGTGTCGCTGTCCAAGGGTTAGAGCCGGGGACTTGGAATCCAGATTGCTGGTTTCTATTCCCCCCAACTCACCGTGTGACCTTGAGCCTGTGACTTTAACCCTTCCGTGCCTCAGTTTCCCCATCTGTCAAATGGGATTAACAATACTTGCCCATCTTTGCAAGGGGTCCCATACAGTAAGTGCCCCAGAGGGGGCTGCCCTGGAGGAACCAATCGCTATAGATCCCTCACCTATTTTAGGGAGGAGCTATGAGGTGTAATAGGTCACTGTTTGCAAAGCACTTTCACGTGCTCAAGTGAAAGGTGCTAGGCAAGGGCAAAGTACTTTTACTATTGATTTGCTTTGTTAAGCAACTAGATTGCACTATCAAACTGTAATTCATTGGTGAAAAAATAATCCAGGGACACGTAGCTGGACACTGTACATCCGTCTCTGGGATTTTGAGCCCTTCTGAAGGGGAACAGAAGGGACCTGCCTCTTCTGCCTTCTTCGGTCTCATCCCATATTACTAGCAGTCTGAGTGTGTTGTGTGTAGTCGCTTCTCTGGTTTCTCCTCTTTTCTAGGGTCTCATGTTCACAGGCGTTGAGCAGCCCCTGCTCCTCTTAGTTGCAGTGGAGTCTGTGAGTGCTCGGCCGCTCTGGAGATCAGACCCAGCCGACGCTCGCTACTTTGGTTCAAATCTTTATTCAGGTTCGTACTCCGTTCTAACTCAGAGCAAGGCCCATTGACTCCAGGGGGAATTTGCGTCGGTGAGGTGCTCAGGATTTACCCCTGTTATTTCTAGGATCACCCTTACTAAGCTGGAACAAGTCCATGTCTTGAGAGTGCCGCTCACAATAAATACATCATCAGGAAAGTCCCCAAATATCCTTTTGGGGAGCTGCACCATTCCACCACGTTGTCACCCTGCACCTTTACCACACAACGCACTGACTTGCTGAGGAAGCATCATGAGGTTTCAAGGCAAGCATTGCAACGCTGGGATGTACACATTTGTCTCGTGGGTCAGACAGACAGGAAGAGGGGGCAATACAGGAATTGCCCCACCTGAGGGAGGATGGTCTAGTGGTTTGAACACTAGCCAGGAGATTTGGTTCAGTTCCCTGCTCTGACACAAACTTCCCCTAGGCAAGTTACTTTTGGGATCTGGGCCTTAGAATCATAGAATATCAGGGTTGGAAGGGACCTCAGGAGGTGATCTAGTCCAACCCCCTGCTCAAAGCAGGACCCATCACCAGCTCAATTTCTCTCTGCCTCAGTTCCTCATGGATACAAGGCGGATAATAGCACTTCCCTACCACACAGGAGGTTGTGAAGATAAATGCATTAAAGATTGTGAGGTGCTCACATACTGTGGTGATGGGGGCTGTATAAGTACCTTAAATTCTTACCTCTAGAGCAGTGGTTCTTAACCTGGGGTGCACGCACCCGCTGGGGGTGCGAGACATGCCAGATTTTTTTAGAAGGTAAATCATCGAAAACACAAATTAAGCACAGGCACGTGAGTACAACTACTTTGTTTCGTCACACCTACGTACTTATCAGCATCATACATTTTTTAACGATTACTGTAATATACAAACAAAAACTATATCTAGGTTTAATGGGTGTGAGAACATATTTTTTAGGTTTAAGGGGTGCGAGACCATATTTTGAGAACCAAAGGGGTGCAGGCTGCAATACAGGTTAAGAACCACTGCTCTAGACAGTCTATAGCTCTCTGCCTGGCTGTGCCGGGCAAGCTTGATCTCAGACCCTGGCCGTGCGAGTTTTGGGGTGCATTCTATCATGTCATACCGAGCTGGTCATAATATCAGTGTCCCGGGAGGGGCGGGGGGGAATGTCATGCTCTCCTTGTTTGTATTTTGTTCCACTGTCTCCATTAAATCGTGTATTTGTAACTAATCACAAAGTCCTAATCGTTATTCTTACTGTTTTACAAGCTCCTTCTCTGGCTGAGCCGGCGATGGCCGAGCATTTAGTCTGTCAGCAGCGCACTCCGCAGGTGGGCAGGAACAGCTGCAGTCCGGCAGTACAGAGAAGCAGTTTTACATTTGAGTTGCTGCACGCAGGCAGCTCCAAACTTGGCTTCCCTTCATGAAATTGACATTCCACGATTGCTTACGTTTCCCACCTTTCCAGGGGAGTGGCCTCCTTCCTAGCCTACAAAATCCAGTGGCCCTTTCCTCAGTCCAGTGTTCACCGATAGTCCTTATTCTCTAGAACCTCCAGTGACTCCATGATGGGATTCTTCACTGGAACAAGTAGCAGAAGGTCAAAGCAGGATAGAGAGAGTCGGACTGTGGTTCACTGCCAGATAAGAAATAGGTAACTCTTGCTGAGAGAACCCCATGAAGAGCCAAAAATCCTAAAGGCCTTAGATGTTCAGAACTGGTTTCACTCCTCAGGAATAAGGCAGGAGGTGGCAAGATCCCCAGAAGTGGGGCCAGAAGGCAAGGCATGCTTAGAAAGAGAGCAGAAGGGTTTATGACCCAGCAGTCAGGCAAGGAGACATGTGAAAAAGGACAGAGGGCCTGATACTCCCCTGCCTCGCACGGTGTATAGCCATTTATACCTGGGCACAGGAACTCCACAAGCTGCAGGGCAATGGAGATCCAGGCCCCGCGTGTGCCAAAGGGGTGTCATGCTCCACCGTCCTGAGCAGTGGCCTACAGCCTGCGAGCACACACTTGGTCCGAGGGCAAACGATGACACTAGGGGCGAGGCAGTGGAGAATCAAGCCCCCCGGCCTTGCACACCTGTCGCCTTTGAACGTACATGCAGGTGAGTTTAGTACGGGCGAAAGGTGCGGCCTGACAATTCAGAAGCTGCAGGCCCTATTCCCCCTTTGTTTACACTGGTGCCAATCACCGATTTTTAACACGGTTACCCTGGAGGAAAATCAGTGTAGGGGGGGGTGCGTGTGTGTGTATATGTATAGCTACAGTGGATGTGATTTCCAGCTCGGATTTAGCAAGCACACTAAAAGTAGCGGTGTAGTCCCCGCTGTCTGGGCAGCAGGACGGGTTAGCTGCCTCCAGTACAATCCTGCCCAAGACGCTAGAGATGTACGCGGGGCAGCTAGCACATCCTTTCACCCATGTAGCCGTGGTTACATAGCGATTTTTCACATGCTAGCCCAGTCAGAGCTGTCGCGGGTCCCTCTGCTCAAGTTGGGAATTATACCTCCAGCTGCAGTGTGGGCATGCCCTAAGTGAGTGGTAAGTCAAGCCCTGAAATCCTCCGTGTGCAGCCCAGGCACCGAGACAGCCGGCTTCCCCTCCACTGCCTCACCGTCCACATTCGTAAGGGGCCACCTGAGAGGCTCATTTGGTTTCTGTGGCCTAGTCACGTCCTTGGCCTGGCCCTGCCCCTGCAGGCGAGAAGCCAGTTGTGATGGTGGCATTTGACGCAGATGGAGATTTGTGCACTAGGACCTAGCCTGGGACCCCCCCAAACTCATGCCATGTAGCCTGCCAAATCGTCACCAAGCACTGAAATGGACCAGATTCAGACCAGCAACCTGTGGGGAATCCCCTCAGGCACCCAGACGCTCAGCTTTCAAAGGGCTAGTCTTATTCTTCAGGCTTTGCCAGGAGCGAAACATCCTGAGGCATTTCTCCTTCACCCCCAATGGAAACTCACAAGGGACCAGACAGGGCAGTGCCCTCCCACGGCCGGTTCACAGCGCGGTTGTAGTGGGGGCAGACGCAGGCTGGGCTGCGAAGCGTCACTAAAATGCATCTTTCCCCTGCCTCTCTCTGGAAATCCCCCGTCAATCCAGCGTGGCAGGCGTTTGGCATCTCTTTTGAGAGTTAGCTCCAACTGGAAAATAGTTTGCCTCCTCCAGAGCATTGCGATGGCTGCACGGTGATTGTTTGGTGCTGCGCGGCAGATCCTGCGAGTCTTGATTTCTGGGCCCCTGTCCCTAACCAAAATCAGGAGCAAAGAGCCCCCACGTTCTTCAGAACAGACAAGGCAAGGCTCTGCTTCCTCAGGGCTGATACTGTCTGCTTGTCACCTGCAGCTGTGAGCTGGCTCTGAGAACCTTTATTATCTGTACTCCAGTAATCCCCAGGGGCTTCAACCAAGGATTAGGCCCCATTGTACCAGGTGATGTACTGACATAGTCAAAGAGATGCTCCCTGTGCTAGAGAGCACCAAGTGTGTGTCAGTTTTACCTGCCCATTTTCAGATGTTACCAGCTTCCTCCAGAGGTGGGGAGGGGGCAAGGTATATCTTTTGTAACGAACTTGCGTGTGTGTGTGTCACTGCCCACTGTGGTGTAGACTCAGACGATTCTGTTACGTGTCATAGCCCCTCTATAGCTAATGAAGATTCTCCTTTAGCACAAGTAGTTGGGGACTGAGCCTTCTAGTGCCGTGAATTTCAGACTGGCCATAATGTGCAGGATATTGACAACCAAGATGTGCTACCGGTCATAGATTTGTTAATGTTCACGTCATATCTGTGTAGATTTTACGAATCATGGAGAGGGGCTGACTTTAATAGCTTTATTATGTTTAAATATGGACACATACATGTCCTCTGCATGTTATATGACGTGTGAGATCCAAAAGGAGGGGGAGTATCTCTAGGGTAGCACTCCCCATTACTCTGTGCAGAAGAGGGCAGGCTAGGTTGAGAATATCATGGCACAATAACCAGATCAGCCTATATCCAGTTCGGGTTTTTATTTAGGGGCATATGTTCCAAATTAGTTTCGCATGGAGCGTGGAGGCGCCTGGACGGGAAGCCAGGTAACCACAGAGCTTCTGAAGCAGCCATCAGACTTGAAGCTCAGAGCTGTCCACGTGAAAGTCTGGGAACGCAGCCCTGGCTAAGAAATAAAATCCAACGTTCACCTTCTCTTAGCTGTAAGTTCTGCAAGAGCATCTTCCACCTGAGATGAGCTTAACCCAGATCCTACTGAAGGGACTAGGAGAGTTGGGTTTAGGTCAGCTGCTACCTTTAGATGGCTAGGATCCCGGTTCAGACCCCAGCTGTGGCAACACAGGAGCCACGTGTAATCTATACTAGGAGAATGAGTCTTTGTCCCTCTCTAATGTCTGGTCCAAGAAGAGGATAACCATCTACTATGGCTGACAGCTTGGCAGGTTTCTATAGAGGCTCATACAGCCTGGGTTCAAACTCCACTGATGGCCCAAGGGCAGTGAGATCGTTATAACCACTCTGGGCCTAACGCTGATCTTACATCCGTTTGACTCCTCCATTTTTAGTGGAGTTCCTCCCGCTTTACACCAGTGTGTGAGGAGAATCAGGCCCATGTAATCCATCGGGGGGGTGGGGGATTCTGCTAAGTGCTTCTATCCACTGGTGCCTCAGCAGTGGTTGTCCGGCACGTTAGGGCAGAATTATCTAGACTTTAGGAAGTTGCTTGGGGAGGAGGGAGGAGAGGAATAAATTAAAAGGGTCCACTGCGGGCACGATGAAATCTTAATTGGTTTTGTTAATTCATTATTATCCATTTAAAAAGTGTAAACTGAAGACTGAAAGTGACAAAACATGTCAGTGGAGCCTCTCAACTGTGCACTGCCCTGGGCTGCACAGGAAACCATCCCATTTGGATGGGCCAAGCTACAAAAGAGGGGAGGGGCCGCTTGTGAAATGAGCTTAGCCATTTTAGCCTGTGGTTGCACCCTGAGGAGCTGCTGTGGGGGTGCAGGTTGGGGTGATTCCACCAGCAAAGGGGGGGAAGAGCAAGGTGGCGAGGGAACCAGTCTAGGACTTGGGAGACCTGGGTTTAAGTCCCTGCTCTGCCACAGACTTCCTGTGTGACCTTGGGCAGGTCACTTAGCCTCTGAGAGTCTCAGATCCTCAACTGTATAATAGACATCATAGCACTTAGCTGTCAGGTAGAACTCCACCTCACAGGGTTATGAGGATAAATCCATTAACGACTGGGAGATGCTCAGATATTATGATAGATACATGTGCTATCCAGGTCAGACTCTCAATCCAGCCCCGCTGAAGTCAATGGGAATGTGGCCATTGAGTGTTGCGAACGCTGGATCCTGCCCTAGTCCAATTCTCACTCCTGATTCAAACAGGGCAGCCCAGCCTGAGACGGATTAAGACTAATAGCACGGCCTGGATTCATCCAAAAGGTGGCCTTTCCTGCACAGAAGAGTGGGGTGGGGGAAGTGACTCCAGATAAAGAAACCACCAATTGACGTTAGGGGGACCCCACAAGGCCCCGTCAGCTGATCCATTTGACCCGTAACCCCCTAGCAGAGTTTCTGAAATATTTCAGCTGTCTCCCCTTCTCAGCCTTAAATCTCAAGATGCAGAGCCCTGCAATTCAATCCTGTGCAACAGGCTTCACTTTGGGGTATCTTTTGGTTTGTATTTTCATGGGCTGGAAAAAAACCGAGAGGAGAGAGAGATGCCGGAAGGGTTGATCTTGCGTTGATTAAATGTTTTGGATGGTACTGATAGATTATGCAGAGAGAATCAATTGTTCAAGGCAGCATTGCCCTCCTGGCATTGTGAAGCAGGCACTGAAATGTCAGGTTTGTGATCTTAAATCAGCAACCACAACACGGGGGGGAGGGGATTCAATGGGGGGGGGCGAGGGAAGGGGAAGAAATCTTAAATGAAAACAACACTGGAGCAGGTTGGGAACTGTGATGATAATATTAATAATTGATACCAAAAAAAAAAGGGCCATGGAGGAGACTGATGGTTGTAAGTAATTTTCTGGGTGCTGTGTACACACACAGATGCCTTATCGCTGAAGGATGGAAAATAGCAGCCGAGATGAAACTTTAGATACATTTTAAACACTCAGATGAAGGTGGGGGCGGAGGGGGGAGCGCGGGGCGGGGGAAGAGTTTGTATTGCAAAGCACTTTTCCATTTCGATACTGAGACTAAGCGTTAGATTGGAGCAGATAGCCGGGTTGCCTCAGGCCCAGGAGTGAAGGCAGCGAAGCCAAGCGAAGGGGGAGTTTAAGGTCAGTGGGTTAGAGGAAGGGGGAAGGTTGGGTTTTTGTGAATTTGGGGAGAGAACAGAGTGAATTTCGGAGCTGGTGAGGGATTAAAAGAATTGGCTTCCGTCTGGCACTAGTTTTGCAGACCCTGTCTCGCCAAGCTCTGCCCCTGGCCCTCAGTCCTACCATGGGAGCCCCTGTTATTCTAGCTCTGGGCTACCTACACCCACGCGTCTCTGTCTAGCCGAGGTACTTCTATCGCCCTGATTCTGGAGTATCCGAGCACTTCACCGCCTTTGATCTAGTTATCCTCACGACACCCCTGCGAGGTAGGGAAGTGCTGAACCCCACTTTACAGCTGGGGGGACTGGCGCAGAGAGACTCAGGGTAGAGCTACACTGCAATGAGGCAGTGTGACTGCAACAGGAGTAAACGTGCCTGAGCGAGCCCGGGATTGATAGCAATGGGGCTGCAGCAGGATGGGCTATACAAGGCTGCCCAGGAACCCGGGTAATTACTCAGGGGATTAGCCTGCACAACCTTGCCTTTGCTGCCTCAGTGTTTAAGCTGGCTTGGGCAAGCCCATGCATACGGCAATTGCAAGGTAGACGTTCCTAAGCGACCTACCCAAGGTCACACAAAGTCCGGGGCAGAGCAGGGAACTGAACCTAGCTTTCCCCAACCCTAACCACTGGGCTAGCCTTCCATTCTAGCTCCTTCCTGTTCTGATCCTGGGTTCTCCACACAACCCAGCCAACGCCCCTCGCACCTGAGTGGTAACATGCCCTTGCTCTTATCAGAAGAATTCTCCTGTGCAAAAGCTGCCAATCACACCCAATGACATGGCGGTTTAGAAATGGAGCAGCTAGCCCGAGACCAGCAAACTGGTGTCACTTCAGAACCTAACTGCAATGTGAACCCAGATCTCCCCGGATGTGGTACACGCAGGTGTAGGGATTTTTCATTCTAACCGTTGTGTTCAAAGCACCGTTATTCTGTTATATACACAGGGAAGCCAGAAGTGAAAGAGACGCTGTAAAAGGTCAGCTTGTCATTAAGAGCTATGGAACCGCCTGACCATCATGTACACAAAGAACAATTCATCCTACGTTTATTTATGAATAACTTACTACTCAGAGCCAGGGGCTGGTGATGAACAAGTGAGTGAATGAATGAGCCCTTTTACTCCCTTTGGGAAAGACTCTCATCGTGATTATTTCGCCGTATTACAGTAGCACATAGGGGCTCCTATTCAGGATCATGGCTCATTGTGCTAGGAGCTGTACACACACATTATGACAGGATGATCCCTGCCCTTGCAATCTAAGGAACGATCCATCTGTCTTAACGATCTAAGGTACTTACAAATATCTGAGCAGCTCACAATCTTTCCTGTATTTATCCTTGCAACACCCTCATGAACCAGGGCAGTGCTGTCATCTCTATTTTACCGATGGGGAACTGAAGCCCAAAGGGACTAAGGGTCAGATCTTTGATGGTATCTAGGCACCTAACTCCCATGGGAGTAGCCCTAAGTCATTCAGGAAGTCTTGGATGGAGCGGGAAACTGAACCCAAGTTGCTAAACTCCTAGGCTGGCATCCTAACCCCTGGCCATTCTTCCTCTTTGGGCTAATAGTCTGGCTGATTCTTTTGGAGCCCAGGGCTACTTGGATCTCCACACAACAGCCTCTAGGTTAAACATCGGCATTGTTGCCGGAGCTTGACAGACAGCAGAGTTGTGTCTCCGCCAGCATGTGTCTACTGTAGGCGTGACGGCAGCAGGAGCTGGAGAGAGGCCCTTATGAATGCAGCTCCTTAGCACCAGTCTCATTTACTGGTGCAAACCAATGTACAAACACCAGGGCCAGCCGGGTGCCAGGCCACCCCAGTGCCAGCATTCAGAACACCAGAACCACCCACGGGCCGATGTGAAAACATCAGCACTGCTTGTGAGATGGTATGAAAATGCCTCTCAAACTTGGCTGCTAGCTGTTCCTTCCAGCTGCTGGGCTCAAAGGCAGGTGTTGATGCCAGTTTGTTAATCTAAGGCCACATGTGCACTTGGGAAAAGCCCCAATGCACTCATCTGTAGCCAGCGATCAGCGTAGCTGCACCAGGGCTAAGATCAAAGTGTTGAAGGCACTTACAGGGCCTGGCACCAACTGCCTTAATCAAGGTTAACCTTATCATTATTATTACTATCACACCTAGAAGCACTAGTCATGGTCCAGAACCCCTTGTGTTAGGCGCTGTACAAACCCAGAACAAGAAGATGGTCCCTGCCCCCAATAGCTGACAATCTAAGCATAAGACAAGAGGGGTACAGGCAGACGGGAGTATAAGGAACAACAACACAGGCAATGGTCTTAGCGCACCAGCAGTCTAACTGTTGTCAAGTTTTGTCAGCAGAAGGGCAGGGTTGGAGGAGGAGGAGTTAGTTTGGGGCATGTTTACGGGGAGCTCCTCCCAGTCCTTGGGGCATATCCCTATTGCCTCCATCAGGGCACATCTTTGTCTTCCCCGTGTTGACACTTAGCAGCGAGCAATGGTGCAGCGCCACTGAGAGCCGAGGCAGGTTTACTCCCAGGCATAGAGACAGCTTCACCCTGGGCATTCCAGGGGGTTTGGTATACTGAGACCTGGATACGCGTCATATCACTGGTGGGTCACCAGGCTAGGAGTAACTTAAAGCTATTTGCCATCTCTTGGCTATTTGGTGGGTCTCAGTCCAGTTCCCAGTGGGCAGTGTCCTTGTCACATATGTTGCCTTCGCCGTTGGCACTCACCAGCTGCCTTTTTAGCAGTCTCAGCAGAAAGGCCAAGGATTATGTCTACATGGAGACATGGCCCCTCTCAGTCAGGATGGAGGTGCATTGGTGGGGCGGTGGGACAGGGAGATTGACTACCACTGACCAGGCTGTACCCGTCCTGCAGGTTAACGGAGGACTTCTTTCTCCCCTGCAGTTAAGCGATAGCCTTTCACTAGCCCGTAATTCAAATGGCTAGTTGGGTTCAGGAGACGGTTTGGCCTCTTCACCATTTCACTTCAACAGCTCCTTGTCTTCTCAAGGTTGCCCCGACCAACTCTATCACTTCCCCCATGCGGCCCTGATCACCTCTACAGCTGCCTCTCAGCACTAAGTAAACACTCTTCGTTTCTATAGACTTTTGGCTTGGCCAAGTGTTAGGATCGGCTGCCCCCGGTCCCTGCCCTGGGAGCCCTATCTACCATGCAAAACTGCCTTAACGGACAGGGGAAGCAGCCAACACACTGCGCAGCTGGCGTAGGAAAGGCTGAGATGAAGGCACCGGGGGGAATTCAGAGGCTTGGCAGATGGAGAAGTTTGCTCTTAATCCCAAGCCGCCCTGGGCCAACTTTGCTGTGGTTTCCCGGGCTGTCAGAAGCCTTTTTATTTACCATGTGAACCAATCTTGAGGTCTTTAGACAATAACAAATAATTTATCTCCTGGGGGGTTTCCCCAGAGAGCCATAAGAGTAGACGCTCCAAGACAGAATCTGCTGGCAGCGGAGCAGACAGCGTTCACCTGTTATTCTTCTCAAGCAGCCTGGCTCCAAGGCATCAGAAATCCAGACAGGCCTCCCTGGGGCACGCTGAGAAACACGGGGGTAGGTATGTTCTTCTCCCGTTCCTCTTCCCAATCCACACCCAGAGACTTCCCACCTCTGTGCCCAAAGAGCAGGCCCCTCTGAGAAATTCAGACCTCCGTTCTGGAGGGTGGTTCCTGGCCAGCGTTGCCCACCTCTCCATGGCAGTCAGTGCCTTTCAGAACTCGGAGTGTCAGTGGAAGTAGAAGGCCAGGTTCTGTGTGTCGCACGTCTTTCTGCATATGAACTGGATTCCATAATGATCAGGAAATCAGGTGCTCTGTCCAGTCCCAGGTTGGGAACGGGGAGGGGTAAGTTTCAGTTCACAAAGTGACTTTGATTCTGTCTAATCTCTTTGTAATTACTGGCGGAACAGGTATTTTGGAGGAACAACTCTCAGCCTGAACAGCTCTTTGCAAACCAGCCGCTTCGACCACTTGCTGGTCAAAGTATTCGTGCCGTGTGCTTGGTCCTCCCGGTAGCCTGATATTTTTTCTGCTTTCTGATTAGACAGCTGGAATTTTCTTAATAGAAACCACAGGTGTTCATACAAAGGAGCAGCCATTCCCCAAACAGAAATCCCTTGATGCAAATACCAAGTGAATTTAGCACTCGTGGAAGACCCAGAGACTGTCCCCAGTACAGGTACCACAATGTCATTCAAGCTTCCCCACCAATGTTCCTTAACCCTAACCTGGAGGGGCTTCCACTGGGCGTGAGAAGGCCATTCAATCTCCATGGCCCATTCTGCCCCCAGCCTTTCTGTATACATGGCTAACAAGGAGGCCAGTTACCATCAACTGTGCCATCTGGGAACCACACACACACGCACCCCTATTTCATGGTAGCCACCAAAGAGCCATCAGATGGCAACACTGTACTATCAGCCATTACCAGCCTGGGCTGGATTTAACCTGGCAACCAGGAGCTGAAAAGCTCTGCACCCCCTGACAATCCCTTGAGTCACCCAGCCTCTCAACATGCAAACTGAGGGGCAAATTCCCAGCCAGTGTAATCAGCTGCACTGATTTAATGGAACTCTGCCAATTGACACCAGCAGAGAATTTGGCCCTCTGTTGCTAAGGCTCCCAAGAACAGCTTTGAAGCAGGGGGAGATGTGCACACAGGTAATATCCTTTGGGTACCTTCTCCCCACCCATCGGACCAGAGTTAGTCCATGTCTCCGTGAGCCCATAAATGCAAGCTGGGTGTAGCCTCTGGCTCTCTCTCCCCACCTCTGTCCCTTGTGGTTCATCTGCAGCATCTAGCAAGGTCTTTGCAAGCAGGGACCCAACTCAGCAAGGGAAGCAAGACCCTCTTTCAGACAGCAATGTTCTAGATGTGCAGGGGACTGGGAGACTTGGGCATTGTTAACTAGCGGTGCTGCCTTTTGCCTTGGGTTCAAATGTAGCACAGGTGACTTGGGACTGAATCTTCTTACCACCAAGTGTCTGCCTCCCCAAAACCACCCCTACGGAGAGGCCACAGATACTCTCCTTCTATGCCACAAAGAGGCATATTGGCAGGGTGACATGTGCAGGAAACTTACACGCTGCTCTGGCTGTATCTGTCCTGTGGATAGATTAGGAGACGCCGATCTCCAGGGCTCTAAATACCCATGTTGCCAACCTCAAGCATTAAAAAAATCATGAGTCAAGCCCCAACATAATCATGAGATTGGCTTTAAATGACAAGATTTGGAAAATAATAAAGATTGGATTCTTCTTCGCCTTCTGGGTTTTGTCCCTTTGGGGACCACGTTTCACAGCTTGTCGGCACACCCACAAGGGCTAGAAACTTTCCTGTTTGGTTTGGTAATGAAAGGTGAGAGGCTGGCGCGTTTATGTGACTCCAGAAAAGCACCAAATAAATAAATAAATTCACACGAGTCTGGCAACGCTACTACATACATGTTTTACAGAGAATGGGGGAGGCAGGCAATTTCAATGTGCCCTAGAATCGGTGCTTGTTGTGGAGGGGGAACTGGCTCATTAAAACCCTGTCCCCTCCTTGCTTTGTCTTACCCAGGGTTATTTTTCTACTCATAGAGGTTGTGCATCCCTGGGTCACAGCCTCAGTCCGTATTACACCCCCCCCAGAACTACGTGAAAATTTGGATCTTAAGCAGACCTTTGTGGCTGCCTTAACTCTCTATAACAGGCTGACCCAGGACTCCTCCCCACCCCCAGATCCAATCCCTTCAGACTCAGGGGAGGTCTGATCCTAACTTTGCACCTTGAGATGCTCTCGGGTAAAAGTCCGGCGTCCGAGTTTCCATCTGAATGAGGGCTGGATTGCAGGCCACCTTTCCCTGATCTGGTGGAGAATGGGATAAATAGCACCATCTGCTGTCTGATCCCAGCACTGTAGGCAGCTGGAGTCCTTGGCAGTTCCCAAAACTGGGTATCAAACCACTTTCCCGCATTTAGGTTTCCAGATGTGGAGGACTGAAGTGGTGGCAGCACAGCATGGGGAGAGACTAGGGACACAGAGATGGGAAGAGAGAGAGCAACAGACAATGAACTAGGGAGACGCAGAAAGCACGAGATAGAAAGACAGAGGGACAGACAGAGAGGCCTTTGGTACCCTAGCTAAATCCTCTCCAGTGTTTGTGTTTTACTCCCGATATTTTCCCCTACTGTGTTTCATTTCTTTCCATTGTCTGCTTCTCTCCTTTGCCTTTCCTCTCACTCTCTCTCTTCTTCTTCATATTTTTCTCCCCCGGTTGATTCCCACCCCCAGCATGTTCCTTGCAGCCTCCTCTCTCTTTCCTCTCCTCATTCCCCTTTCCCTCTACCCCTTCATCATCCATCTCTGCTTTCTCCTTCCCCCTTTTCTCAGTCTCTGCCACCTTTTCCCCGTCTTCCCTCCATCACTTCCCCTTCACCATTCTTCTGTCCCTCCTCCACCCCCCTGCTCTGTGCCATACTGCTTCCCCCTCCCCTCTCATATCAAACCCCTCTAGGGCCCAGCTGGGCTCTCTGAAATGCTGTCCCAGGGGAGTGCTGCAGGTACCAAGCTGATGGAGGAAGTCTGTCCCAGGTCTGTGGCCCACACTCCTCCTTTTGTCACACCCTCCATGACTCTCTCCTCTTCCTCCCTAACTTCCAGGGACAGGCCTGGGGAGTCTCTCTGCTATCTCCTCCTCCCAGTAGCCTCAGGGCCCTTATCAGCCTGAAACACCAGATCGGCCAGGACAGGACTGGGCATTCCTGTCTGCCTGTGTGCTCCGCAGTTGGCTGCTGGAGCTGGTCTCAGCCAAGAAAGGGTTCCCCCTTCCTCTCCTGCCTGGGAACATCTCAGAACCACTGTTCGATCCACCAGAGCTATTGCACCTTGTAATGCATGACAGGGGGAGCTTTAGTGCCCTATGGGGTTGTGACAGCCGTGTATAGGACGCGCAGTTTGTGACCCTGAAAACCATGCCTCTCTACTTGGAGAACACAAGAGTCTGGCTGTTAGAAGGAACTGATTAATACAGGTGAGCAGGCCTGGCATATCCCATCCAGTAGGGGGCAGGGCATGTTCAGGAACCTGTGCAGACACAGCTGACCCATGGTAAATGCCCACAGATCAGTGGTGTGCAAACTTTCCCAGTTGCACCCCCCCGCCCTTACCATTCATGGAATTTGTCATCCGCTCCCTCCGATTACTTGTAGGCCCAGCAGTGGGCTGCTTCTACCTTGCCCCCAGGCTGCACCCCTAGGGCAGGGCCAATACCTGCCTCTTCCCGCTCGGGTTTTCAGGGTTGGGGAAGGTGCATGCAATGGTCTCTGGAGGCTGCTGGGAGCAGAAATCAGGTGACCCACAGGCCGGGTGGCCCGCTGAGGTGAGTCAGGGAGTGGAAGTGGCACTCCCTCCCCATACCCCACAGCCTGGCATCACCGCTCGCTCCACAATTTGAAAACCTCTGCCATAGCTGGACCCAAACCAAGCCATTCACTGACAGCATAGTGTGAAGGGGGAAAGAAATTGGCTTGACACTCTCTGGCAGGTGTGACTGTGAGGAGACTTCCTCCCCCAGGGAGCCTCAGACTGTCACATCAAGCTGGGGGGGACACTCTCTGGGGAAGCAGGAGAGGCAGGTAGAATACCACTCAGTACAGGGGCTTAGACATTCAGACTGAGTGTTTAGCTGAGGCAGGGGTCCCCAACCTTTCTTCCCTGAGGCCCACCCATGCAGCTGCAACAGCTCACTCCATCAGGGACAGCAGTTCTGCGGGGCATGGGACTCACCTCAGTAGGGACCAGGGCCAGTGAGAGGGCAAAGGGGCCAGGCAGGTGTCACAGCCAGCTCCTGCCCTCACCCTCCACCTCAGCAGCCCGCTGAGTGCTTTGAGTTGGTCACCTGGCAGCCCTGCCCCAGTCACCCACCCAGCACCCTGGAGTGCCTCACTGCCTGGGAATGAGGGACGGGCTCGGGGGCACCTCTGCCGGCAGAGGCAGGCGCTTGGGCCGAGCCTGGCTGTTACCTATGATGGTCCCGATCACGGCATTGTCCAGGTGGAAACAGAGCAGCATTGCTGAGCCCAGGTCCCTGGAGGGGCCCCTGTTACTCTAGGGGGCCCGACAGCCACAGATCGTGCGGTGCGGCAGCTCAGAGTGGGGATGGCCGCAAACCTTCCAGCCTCCTCCAGCTGACCTGAGAGCTGCTGTCTCTCAGGGCCGGCCCCTTCTCCTTGTCCTCTGCCTGGCAGCTCCACTTCAGCCTCTGATGCTCACCAGGGACACTGGGCTCCCCCGGCTCTGGGCGGGGGTCATCACCAGCTATCATGCCGCCAACGTATACAGTTGCGGGGGCACAGTTTGGTGCGTTATAGCCATACTCGATGACACTCCAGTCGTGGGGACATGCTGGAGCAGGCACATCAAGAATTTATGCTTGCAGTGGGAATAAATTGGTCCCAGAATGACCAGTGGGGTAGGGAGGGTGGATGCAATGGAGGGTAACTCTTCCTTTCTGGCACGGGGAGAGCAACCTTTGATGATGCTGTGACAACTATGGGTGCCATAGAATGAGGTTGTCCCAAAGAGCAGATCCCACTGCCCCTGCCTGTAGGAGGAAGGGAGCAAATTTCTACACTTCACCTCCAGTGGGTCACGTGTTGGGTCGTTACCGATGGTCCAGGATGG
Organism: Malaclemys terrapin pileata; assembly: GCF_027887155.1. NCBI lineage: Eukaryota > Metazoa > Chordata > Testudines > Emydidae > Malaclemys > Malaclemys terrapin. Next base: position 7,682,647 of record NC_071523.1, read on the forward strand.
AGCTGCACACCGCACGTGGTTACTTATATCCAAGAAACGTATCTGGTGCCCTGCAGAGCGTAAATATGCCCAGAGAACAGCAGAGTCCCTGCCCCCGAGGACTGCCAGCCCAAAGGCTGGGGTGGGTGCAGTGTAGTGCAATAGCTTACAGAATCAGTGCAGCTGCACGGGGTCTGAGAGGTTTCCTGGACGACGTGGATCTCCAGGAGACGTCTGAGCAAGGAAAGGCAGGGCTGCAGAGCTCAGGGGGAGTCATATGCCGGGGGTTGGCTTGGGCCCAAGCTAAAGATAACACAGTCCCTATAGGGGGCTAATAACATTGTCGGCATCTCATCATTTCCTTTAAAACACAGACTGACCTGTTTGACTAGGAAGTGATGCTCAGGACTCGTCTAAGGGAATTCAGATGTTGACAGGGAACCCCCAGCTGCAGCATGAAAAGATCTGTTACGTGCCTTGCAGCTGGTTTAATGGCAGAAATAGCTAGAGCCCAGAGGTGACATGTGGGGGTCACATGCCCCCCCGATTTCTGCCGGGGTGGGAGTCGGGCTGAGCGCGGCTGAGGGGGACATGCCTGGGGAAGGCACCAGCACCTTGCACTCCCGCGGAGCCTTGCTAGGAGGCGCCAGGAGCAGGCAAGACAGACTGAGCTGGCAGCGGGTATAATAGGCCAGGGAAGGCTAAGCCTCCTCTAACCGTGGCCCCGCCCATGCTCCACCCTGAGGCCCCGCCCTCATTCCCCTCTACCCCAAGGTGGGCGGGGCTCAGAGCAGGCTGGCAGCTCAAGTCGGCCAGCAGCCCAGCGTAGGGCAACCAGCGGCCAGGCCTGGGGTGGCTCAGGCCAACTTGGGGGTTAAACCAGTGCTCGGTCCAGGAGTTGGGCCAGCCTGGGGGTCTGGCCAACCAGAGGTTGTGGCAGCTGGGGCAGTGCTCCTCCAGCCACTGGGGAGGAGACCTCCGGTCTCCAGTGGGCGAGGGGGGCATGGTAGGGGCGGGGCCTCGGGTGGAAAGGGTGGGCCTGGGGACTGGCCTCCCCAAAGTGGGGGTTCATGCGCCGCCCATGCAGGGAGGCAATGGGAGAAGTGGGGAAGGAGCAGTGAGGAAAGTGGGGGGCAAGGTGGACCAGTTTGGAGACACGTCAAGCTGCACTCATTGGGTGTGAGACTCACTCACTAGCACGCTAGCTCACTCTCGCACATGTTTCTAAGCTTATCTCACTCATTTGGAGCAAATATGGAAAGGTTTAAACTATTTTTACTCAGGCACTGCAAGAGACAACCGTACAGCCTGGGCCCCAAGCATGGGGCTTAGAGCTTGGAAAGCCACTTTGCAAGCTTATGTACTGTGGCCATCATGGAGACTACAGGGCTGCAGTCTGTGGGCAGGAGAGAGGAGGCTACCCAAGGGGTTTTCTGGTGGGTGTGAACACTTGACAGTCAAAAAAATATGAGTTTGCCCAAAAAACAAGCAGGACTTGATTGAAAGTTAGCTGGTTCTGCAAAATCCAGTTCAAAATTTAAACCCCACTGGACAAATTCATGGCCCTTCATTGTCCCGGTAGCAGGCAAGGTTTCTGTTTTTTTTAAATGTGCGCTGTGTTGCCAGGTGCTGTCCTGTGGTCATGGAGGAGAAAAAGATATAACGCGTCATCTGGGGAGTGAGATACACCGCACAAGCAGAGCAATGCAATGGCTTGACAGCCACAAATTCCTTTTGCACCCGTGGCAAATCCCTCCCTGATAAAGTAAGTCAATAATTATGATTACTGTTGTTAATTATTATAAATTATTATTATTATTATTTATTAATGCTTTCAGGGCACTTGGGTTTCCCAGCCGTAATTTGTTTGCTGACTTTTTCTTTTCTTTTTTTTTTTTTTTTGGTAGTACAGTGATTTATTCCTAGTACTTTGTCAGAAACTCTGTTTGCAATGTTTTCGGAAAGTTTTGATTGTTTTTATTAATTAATTTTTATTGGGTCCAAGACTTTCTGTTTCTTGTACAGTTTTCAATGTGTCCCGCTGAGGGTTAAATATTAATTAATTAATTTAGCTGAGGCCCTTTATCTAAGGCAACAGGATTATTAAAATACAGTATGGTACCTATAAAAAGTTACACAGACACAAACTTGCAATCCTTATATCACAAAAAAATCCACTCACTGTTTGTATCATATTGTTAACATCCGTGCCTGGTTGGATTAAAAACCTGGACTATTGGATATTGCAAAGGACGAAAGATGAGTCCCTTTTTTAAGCAATGACCTAACACTCCACCTGGGAAGGGTCATTCTTTGGCCTAGAATCTCACTCTTTGGTGCTGTAAATCTCAGTCTTAAGGACAGCCAACTTTTGGCAGGTGCAATGGGTGATTAGATGGGTGAGCAAGGGGCCAGAGGTGACGCGTGGGGCGGTCATATGGCCCCCCTTTAAATTCTGCCACCGCCACTATCATCAAGAGTTACATGTCACCTCTGCTAGAGCCTGAGAGGGGGAGACACATGCACAGAACCAAAAGCAATGCCTAGACTTCAGGGTTACAGACTCTATCTTCTACTGCAGCAGCCTCTATGCACAAGTCCCTGCTTTAGCGAGCCGGCCAATGCAGCCACCATCTACAGCACAAACATGTCACAGGGCTGCCTTAAGTGTAGCAGTTAGGCCAAGTAGCTCAAAATGGAGCCTGCTACACAATCCACTTTCACCCACCCAGGCAAAGGGAAAACAAACTGGCTGGCACTGTAGCCTGGCTGTTTCCTGCTGCCTTGTGGAAGCAGGCCCAGTTGTTGCAAGGTGGGAAGGGGTACAGTAGCTTCCTCCCCGTGACTGCTCCTGTGGTGTAGAACAGTGGTCTCCAAACGTTTTTGATCGCGCACCCCATCAGTAAAAAAATGTTGAGCACGCACCCCCTGCTCCCGGCCAAACTGTCGAAGCAAAATAAAAGCCGCTTGGACTCCCGGCCGAACTGCTGAAGGGAAAAAATAAAGCAGCGTTGCTCTGGCGGCGCTCCTCCTGCCGCGCACCCTGAAGGATCCTCTTGCGCGCCCCCTGGGTTAGGGTGACCAGATGTCCCGATTTTATAGGGATAGTCCTGATTTTTGGGTCTTTTTCTTATATAGGCTCCTATTACCCCCTACCCCTGTCCCGATTTTTCACACTTGCTGTCTGGTCACCCAACCTGGGGTGCGCACACCCACTTTGGAGACCACTGGTGTAGGACAAGCCATGTAGACTGCTCTGTTCAGTGCTTGGGCTTTGGATAAAGACTGCTCTTGTGAGGTGAGACCCTGCTTCTTCTACCTTCCAGACTCCTCCTGCCACGAGGAAAAGCCCCAAGATTCTTTCCCAACAGGTAGTTTGAGAGAGCAGGATGCCCCAGAAATCATAATGAGAATCCTAGCAGTCTCCAGCGTTGATCACAGTACATACATACATACATAAAATGCTATCTCTGGGCAAACTATTTCCTGAGGCACTCCAATTAGCTAAATCTCCCCTCCCCTGCATGAACACAAGAGCGCAATGCAGAGCCCCCCAATTAGTTGAACCTCCCATGCCTACCTCTTGCACACACACATAGTGAAGTGCAGAGATCCTGATTAGCTGACTCCACTCCCCCTGACTGTACAATGCAGAGAGACCCCAGTTTGATGATCCCCCTCCATGTAATATGGCAAAACCCCAGTTAGCTCAACCCTGATTTTCTGAACTGCATATCTGTTGCTGATTCTGAAGTGCATTTATTTGATTTACCTAGAGCTTTAGCTATCCCAAGGCAATGAGATAATGGGGGTTTGTCTCAGGCACTTCGTATGCCACAGTCTCAGGGACTATCCTGCCCCTTGGACAATATTTCACTGGTATTGACATTGCAGCCAGTCAGTATTTGTGTGTATGTCTGTGTAATTACTGCATTGATACTTGAGCTGTAAATCTGCCTCGCTAGACGTAACTATGCATTTTCGTGTTGCCAGTACTCGTTATTTTACTGCAAGTCTCATGGTATTTGGCATTTTTCTTGGTGGTGAAGCTCCTGGAGTCATGTGATTGTGAGACTCTCCACTGTTTAAAGTACATTTAGATTCATAATTCCAAGGTCAGAAGACATCGTTGTGATCATCTGATCTGACCTTGCCCATAATAATTCCTGTTTGAGCTACAGCCTATCTTCTAGAAAACCATCCAATTTTAAACTAAAAATTGCCAGTGATGGAGAATCCACCACAATCTAGCCCTTGTGGCTGTGGAGAAAAGCTTGAAAACATGACCCCTAGTGGCACGATAACCAGAAAGCAATTCAGTGACCCCAAGATTTATGATGTTTGACAATCTCATGATTTGTAAGCCAATCTCATGATTGTTGGTGCCTGATTCATGCCTTTTGCCTGCTCAAGGTAGGCAATACTGTTCTGAAAGCCAGAAAAACACCATCCCCTCAGTTTGGTAGAAAAATTAAATGATCTCTAAGTTCATGTCTTCTACAGTGGAATTTGCCATGTCTTTTCCATCTTTCCCATTTATTGCCCCATCTTATTGGGTGTGCACTGCCCCTGCTTTCTCATTTGCTTTACTTTAAATCTTAAATTTCACTTGCTTGTCTCGGAACCTAACACGAAGGTCCGTTCAGTGTGAAGAATGTAGCGTGGCCCTTTGCCAGGAACAGTTCAAAGCGTTTTGACACTTGTTAATACCCCTGCAGCTTCTGTGCATTCAATCTGGGTTGCATTAGCACCATGAGCAATCTGTGGTTGGCGGAGGTGGGAGGGGGAGGAATGACTTTGGGATCCATCCAAGAAGTGTCATACTCAATCTGGGCTCTTATAACTACTTATCTAACATGGTACATCACATGGTTTGATCTGCCAATTAGCCTCAGTCAGAGCTGCTAACCGAAAGCAGATGGATCTATACATTATCGTATGGAAAAATCTGCCACTTCCCATTTTCCCGGAGAGTGGGAGAGTCGGGCTGAATGCCCCTTCCTAAAATCACCAGGCAGCAGCAGCAGGTCTTAGGTATGCAGGAGTGAGGATGAGCAATTAAGGGTGCTCTGATGCAAAGGTGACGGAGAGGGGAGTGGGGACATGTGTAAGTACCTAGGTTGGTGGAAGGCCGGTGGCTGCTGTTGCTTCATAAGGGTGTGGGACTGAACAGGAGCGAAGAAGATGCCCTTAACCTGTTTCCTCTTTATTTTGTGTGTGTTGTACATTGGGATTATGTAAAGCAGCGGAACTAGCCCCTGCTGTCCTTCCCTTGCACCCTCCCCTCCCCTGGGGTATAAGAATTTCTGTTCCCCCATCTTGGGCAGAATGTTAGAAGCATCTGAGCAGGCAGGAGAACATCTCAATTGTCTGATCAGAACATTGGAAATTCCCATCCCTCCCCCCTTGCAATCCTCCTTCTCGTCGCCCCACCTGCCCCAAACACATGCAGTAGCATTTATCAGCTTCAAAAAGAGAACTGTTTAAATAGCATTAAGGGCCTGATTTAAAGTCACAAAAGCCATGAAATTCAGAGTTAAGGCTAAAAATCCACTTGACACTCTGGCCTTAAGTCATAAAAGGCATGAGTCAAAGGCAGCAGCTGAGTGCTCAGAGGTGCCTGGCTTCCGAGCAGGCTGGGGGAGGGATGCAAGTCAGATCCCTTAATGAGATTTAAAGGAGCTGATGGCCTGAACTCAGAAGGTTCAGAGATGCTGTTCGGATTAGCTTTGGGATGCTGATCCGAACTGCTTTGGTCTGGGAACTGGGCTGGAAAGCGTATTCTTTCCCCACGGGCTAGGCCTGAGAATGCTGAGCTCTGAGAGCACCGGAGCATCTTTCGCTCCAGAATCCGGGTTGTTTGCAATGTACGCTCGCCTCTCTTGGAGCCCGAGATTGCAGGGTTGTATGAGGAGAGGCAGTGTGGTTTAGTGGGTAGAACATCAAGCTGGGAATTAGGAGATCTGGGCCACTGGCCTGCTGGGTGACCTTAGGCAAGTCACGTCCCCTCTCTGTGCCTCAGTTTCTCCTACTGCTTGTCTTGTCTATTTAGATTGTTTGAGGGGGACTGTCTCTTATTATGACTTTACAGTGCCTAGCACAATGGCACTCCAATCTCAGATAGGAGCTTTAAATGCCATCATAATCCTAAATCTAGGACCGTTAGCCGTTCAGCGAAATCGTAACGTTATCAGAGCAAATCAAGTCAGTTTTTAAAACCTTTATTATGGTAGAGGAACAAACCGAAAAATGTAACAGCATCAGGTTTGTGCACCTGGAACAAGGATGTCCATTAAGTTCCAGCCATATTTGTTGGTTTGAATTAGCTGCTGTCAAGGCTCCTTCCCTACTCTGAACTTTAGGGTACAAATGTGGGGGCCTGCATGAAAACTTCTAAGCTTAACTACCAGCTTAGATCTGGTCTGCTGCCACCATCCCAAAGCTAATTCCCTTCCCTGGGTAGCCTTGAGAGATTCTTCACCAATTCCCTGGTGAATACAGATCCAAACCCCTTGGATCTTAAAACAAGGAGAAATTAACCATCCCCCCTCCTCTCTCCCACCAACTCCTGGTGGATCAAAATCCAACCCCCTTGGATCTAAAAACAAGGAAAAATCAATCAGGTTCTTAAAAAGAAGACTTTTAATTAAAGAAAAAGGTAAAAATCATCTCCGTAAAATCAGGATGGAAAATAACTTTACAGGGTAATCAAACTTAAAGAGCCCAGAGGAATCCCCCTCTAGCCTTAGGTTCCAAGTTACAGCAAACAGAGGTAAACACCCTAGTAAAAGGTACATTTACAAGTTGAGAAAACAAAGATAAACCTAACACGCCTTGCCTGGCTGTACTTACAAGTTTGAAATATGAGAGACTTGTTCAGAAAGATTTGGAGAGCCTGGATTGATGTCTGGTCCCTCTTAGTCCCAAGAGCGAACTCCCCCCAAAACAAAGAGCACAAACAAAAGCCTTCCCCCCCACCAAGATTTGAAAGTATCTTGTCCCCTTATTGGTCCTTTGGGTCAGGTGTCCGCCAGGTTACCTGAGCTTCTTAACCCTTTACAGGTAAACCGATTTTGGAGTCTCTGGCCAGGAGGGATTTTATAGTATTGTACACAGGAGGGCTGTTACCCTTCCCTTTATAGTTATGACAGCTGCTAATCCTACATTTTCCCAGTCCGCTTTCAAAAGCTTTTTATGCCAGCTCCAAGCTAATAGTATCTTGTCTGGTTGCATAGAGTCATGTAGCAATGCACTTGGGCCTCATCAGCTAGAAGAAACTAACTCAAAATATGGACACGGCTATCTAGCTTAGGTTGTTTAAGGCAAAATTTTCACTAATGGCTACGGAGTTTCGGTGCTCAGTTCAGCACCCTTTGGGGGCTCCGTTTATTTTAGGGATACTGGGCACCCACAAGTCCATGGAGTCAATGGTAACTGAAGGTGCTCGACAGCTTTGAACACAAGGCCCCACAGGCCTCTAACTGGGGCACCCAGAATTACTAGCCACTGCTGGAAATGCTGGGCCTTAATGTCTTGACCTGGGGTGAACTTCGTGACAACTTTATTGTTGGGAAGGGCCAGATCAGCCAAAGCAAAACTCTTTGTGGAAATGTATTGCTTTGGATGAAAGTTCCATTGGGAAGGTTTCTCTGGTCCAGGATGGAATTTAGGCCCTAGTGAGTGAGTGTGTGTGTGTGTGTGTGTGTGTGTGTGATGACGACGACCAGGGTATAGAGTCAGTCTCTTTGAATCTGGCCCAGTGAATATTTAATTATTTATACAAAATGGAACCGCTACAATGGGAGAGACTGAGAGAGAGAAGGGACACGCACCTTGTACCCAGATCCCAGGGGAGTGCCCTCACTCCTGGGCTGTTGGCTAGTCTGGAGTGAGTCGCTTACTCTCTTTTTGCAGAAGACTTTGACCTGTCTAGTTCTTGTTCTGATGCAGAACCAAAACAAATGTCAAAACCTCGAGTTGTTTCGTGAAATAGAACTCTTGTTTTCCAGCCAACCCTAGTGGTTGTACGTATTGCCTTGTTTGAGGGGGTAGGAGGGAAATTTCATACAGTTGTACAGTCTACTTCTTGAGGAGATAAAGACTCTCCTCCAGCACAGACGGGTTGGAACTGGGGCTTCTTTCACTATGGGGACTGTCTCCATACAAAGACGAGGTACCTGGTTAGTCCTGTCTCATGGTGTAGCTCTGGATGGCAGTTTGGAAGTAAGCAGCCGTGTTGCGTTCTGGATGGAAAAATATCAGATAACACTTGGGACCAAAGTAACCCATGGAGATCCCAAGCAAATTGATTACCACGCCCATGGCATCGCAGATGGTCACCAGCACAGCACTGTACACAGACATGACCAGGAAAATGGCAATCCCGGAAACGGAATAGCAGGTCATGCACAGTGTGATGTACTTGGCTTCGTTGTAGTTCTTGGGAAGCTCCTTGCCCATGTAGGAAAAATAAAAGCACAGAATAGAGAGACATGTTTCTAGGCTGCTGTTCATTAACAAGGCCAACTTGTAGCTCTTGTTGCATTGCAGCACTACTAGAGAGGGGTCGTCCTTCAGATCTACCAGAACTGGAGCAGGAGGGTTGATGATAATGTTGGTCACAATGATGGCGACTTTCAGAGCTAAAATTACGGTTATAAAAACGTACTGGCCGTTGTACTTCGTCCAGTAGCTGTAGGCTTTGGGCAGCCGGGCAGCCATCTTGAAAATGCTGATGATCTGGAAGGACCTGACGGTGATGCAGGAGATGCACACGGTGAAGCAGAGGCTGAACACTGTTTGACGGCACTTGCACTTGAACTCTGTCGGGATTCCTACGTACATGGGGACGTTGAGGAAACCGATGATCAGAGACACCAGCATGAGGAAGCACATCCTGCCTCCTGCGGACTTCACCACAGGGGTTTGCGAATGAATGGCAAATGTGACAGATATGACTAGAGTGGCTATGAGGCCCAGCACCGAGAATAGCAGCAACACCACTGAAGTGCCTTCTTGCCATTCCAGATATTTCACAAGCCTTGGATAGCACTCTTGACTTCTGGCACTGGACCACTGGTGAGCTGGACAAGGCTGGCAGTTGTACGGGTCTGCAAAACAAAACGTGGTGTTTCTGAAAGACCCTAGCAAGGGCTGTCTTGTCTGTAAATAGTCAATATGTCTGGTAAGAGCATAACTGATGGGAGCGATGCTAAAGGTTTTGCACCCATACTAGCTCAGGCTGCTGTCTTGTCAGCTCTCACTAGCTAAGCAGGGTCAGACCTGGTCAATTCTGGGTTGGGAGACCTCCATGGGAACCCCAAAGTAGTGGTGGTTGTACAGTAGCTAAAACTCTTCTTTCTGATTAACATGTGAACCAGTGCCGTAAGCTTGGTCTTAGGGGTACACTGTGCTGTAGGAGGTGAAGTCATTCAAATGCGAGGTAAAGCCACTAACGGTCCTTAGTGATCCCATGGGTTTGTTTTGGTTCATTTTTCTTTGCGAGTGTAGGGATTTTAACCCTAGTGTCTTGGCTAAATTCCAATCTGGGTAATTGCATTCTACATCCCAAAATTCCCCCTAAACTTGAAGTTGGAGTCAGCGTTCCTTTTCCCTTCCTGCTGGAGTAGTTTTGTTGTGCACCGTTACCCTATTGTGTTCCACCCTAGAAGTGACTGCACTTCAACGGTGGCCACATTTCCTCAGAGTACATAGTTTGTCAAGCTTCTTGGAATCCTTCAGGATAAATGGTGCTATGCAAATTTAAGATATAAATAACACCTAAGGTCTTCTATTTGAGGATCTCACATGACATTGCAAACATTAATTTAAGCTTCCCAGCTCCCCGATAAGGTAGGGTGTTATGAAATCCATTTTACAGATGCAGAAACTGAGCCACAGCGAGGCCATGTAACTTGCCTACCGTCAAGTGGTGAATCACTGTTAGAAGTGACAATGGAAGTCAGGTCTTCTGACTCTTCATCCCGTTTTCTAACTACACCTCTACCCCCATGCCAGCTCCCGCTCCCTACACACACACACACACACCACACACAGAGAATCTGAATCCGTGAGAGGAAGCGTGACCTTGTGGGGATTATTACTACAGTAATGGAGATCTCGGCCGAGACTGGGGCCCCATTGTGCCAGCTAATATAAAAACACATAGTGAGGGGCAGTGCCTGCCCAAAAGAGTTTACAATCCCAATGAAAAAAACAAAAGAAGGATTTATTATCCCATATTATAGGTATGGGACTGACTCCCAGAGAGAACTAAGTGACTTGCCCAAGGGCACACCGGAAATGTGGCAAGGCCAGGAACTGAAACCAACTCTTCTGGGTAGGAGATTCATTCCTTTCATAGATTCTCGGACCAGATGGGACCATTAGATAATCTAGTCTGACCTCCTGCATAATGCAGGCCAGAGAGTCTCACTCAGCTACCCCTATCTAGAGCCCATTAACTTAACTATAGGCCTTCTGCAGGGAACAAGCACTGTCGGATTGATATGAAAACAAGGTGCATTTAGGCTTGTACGTTGCATTTTCCTTACCATTGTTGTTGAGGAAAGTCCCTGCTTCACAGTCGATACACTTAAAACAGCAGCTGCTAACGCTTATGGGCTTCCTCCGCTGCCCATACTCACACTCCTGGGAACAGACTGAAATGGGGACCTGGGTAAAAGGGAATTGGAGGAAAACAATGACGATCTCATAGCAACTTCCAGGTGAGTCGGAAGAACTTGTAAATGTCCCATAATAGTTGGTATCCAATTCCAATTCAGCCACAGCATAGACAGGAAAGGGGATACACAGCTGGGGTAAAGCCAACCAAACAATATGCTTTACCTTTAAATAGGAAGCAGAGTTTAGACTGGGCCCCTCTTGGGATTCAGCCATCAGTTATGCGTACCTGCTCTAACTTTACCGGCAAGTTTACCATGTTCCAATGGCAAAGAGCCAGGGATTGATTTCTTGGGATGGCCATCAGCAAAACATTCCTAGGATCAATCTAACTACTGCATCACCTTTAAATAGAGAAGAGGGATGGGCATAGCCACAAAGGCAACACTCATCTGGGAATAACCTCACGAGCCACCGGATGTCGCTGTTGTACCAGACAAACAGCTGGAGGAACATTCTTCTGGCAGGGGGCAATTTAGAATATTAAAGCAAAGAGCCAGAGTTTCAGGCCTTGTGTGTTTATGCACAAGTCTGGCGCACACAGCCCATTCTGACCGCTTTTTTTGTCGCCTGTCATTTTGTTGCCCAAGTGATAGGATTTACGTGCTCGAATCCCATTTGTGTTTGTTACTATGGCACAATAATCCCTAGCTTCTATATAGCACTTTACATTCAAAGAGTTCAAAGCACTTGACAACGGAGGTCAGTATCATTCTCTCTGTTTTACAGATTGGGAAACTGAGGCACAAAGCGGGGAAGTGACTTGGCTGAGATCACCCAGCATGCCAGTGGCAAATAGAACCCAGGTCTAGCTCTGTACTCTATCCACTAAGTTCTACTGCCTTGGGTTTTGCTCATGTAGTTCCATGACTTTCCCACATGTGTGATAATGGGTGGAGGGAACTTGCCGTGTTGTTTGGGGTGTGCCAGGAGATGTTCTGGGTGGTGATCAGCAGCTTCTGGTTCTTTGTGCTGTAGGAGGCGATTTTCTGAAAAGGGTGGTTGGGTTGGTCCCACTTCCACTGGATGATCTCGAAGCTGTTTGGAGTGTCGCCTTTCTCTCTGAAATTGATCCTCTTGTCGAGCAGAGAGAAGTCCACGCGCTTCACCTCTGGCACTAGCTGCAAATGGAGAAGGATGAGATGAACAGTGCACGCGTCCTGCTAGGCACTGAAGTTAGAGATTGGGGTCACTTCCTGAACGTCTGGTTCTGCTCGGAAAAGAGACGTTGCCTCAGGAGCAGCCCATGGGTTTTTTACTTGGTAATTCCAGGTCAAATGCTCTCGGTCAGCAGAAATTTTCTTCTAAGAGCCAACATGGCAAACTCACCCTTGGATCAGAAAGTCAAACTGGGCTCTTCTGGCTCACATATCCCCAAAGATTCTGCACCTGGGACTCGATCAACCAGGCTGATGCATGAGTCAGAAGAGAAGCCAGCTCGCTCCCTTGAACTATGTTGGCTTTGCAAGAGATCTAAAACCCCTGAGGGCCAGACCCTGCCACCCATGTTCATGCTGAGCAGTATCTTGCATCCCATTGATCACAATGGGACTGCTGGTTGAGTAAGGGGAGAGAGTGGCAGATTCTGCCATCCTCGCCCTGGGCTGTGGGATGTGGATCTGACTCTCTGAAGACCCTGGAGCAGGTCTGTTGAGTAAGATGTTGCCGTTTTGACACCCACTTAGCAGAACAGAACTGCGCTCCAAAAGGTGCTGCAGGAAGTGGTTGTGGGAAATGCCGTAATGTTGCTGTTCCTGTGAGTCAATGCGGACCCCTGCCACACACGCCCAGTGCGGTGTTTGTGTGAGGTGGGCACTGTTCTCACAGAGATCCCGTCCTTTGGATGGGGGGCCAAAATTAGACTAGGGTAAGGGCATGTACACCTGCATAGAGGTGGGCTCTCTGCCCTAGCGTGAGTTTGGGACTCGGTACCTGCTGTCATTCTGCAAAAGTTCCTTTGACCAATTGAGCTGGATGCAGGCGCGATCTATCTGTCCCTGCTAAGCAAGGAGTCTGTGCTTCTGGGACAACCACATGGAACTGGGGGCAAGCTATTCTGCAACATGGACAGTTGTCATCTGACCCATCTGATGCAGACCACCAAGCAGCCATCAGAGACTAACACCTTTCTGTTCCTAGCCACATGGACTGGAGGGAAAAGGCTCTACAGCACTCTCCCAATGCCCCAAGCCATGTGGTCCCGCACCCTTAAAACGCGGCTCGGATTTCTCAATGTGAGCATGTAGCCAACCTGCCAGGGGTAAACCATCCGCTTGTGGCATCCTGTGGTATTGCAGCCTAGCAGCCTGTGCAAAGCGTGAGCCACGATGTAGACAGAAGAGTAGACGCTGAAGTCTGTGCGCTCCCCTTGGGCCCTCATAGTCTGGTCTGCGTCTCGGGCAGCTCCGAGGCACTGGTCGCACGCTTGATTGCACGTAGTTTGGTTACTCGCCTGCCCATTGTCTTCTTTTGCCAGGCTGACCCTGAAATCATCAAAACCAGGAATGGAGAATTCTTTTGCTGCCACCCCCAGGATGGTGCCCACCCTCCAGAGGTCAGTGATGTTGTACAAGGTGGGCTCAATGGCCCAGGCTTCGGCGGCAATCCACACCAAATCCGTGACATTCTGGCGGACAACTTCTTGGAAGAAGAACGGTAGCGTCATCTCCAAGGACAGGACGATGACCACGTTAGCCGTACTGTGGATGACCTTGCTGACGATGGCCTTGATCTTTCCCTGCAACTCTAGTGGGAGCAGCTGGCTGCTGCGGGGAACCGGGATGACGTCCTGCATTGCCACGCAGATCCCGGTAGCCCTGGCCCACAGGAGCTTCAGGTTCTGCCGCCCGTAATCATCGTCGCTGTACAGAACGTTGATCCAGTTCCACTGGAACTCCTTCAGCAGGAGCAGCATGGCCACGATCTGCTGCTCCATGCTGGAAATGGCGCGGAAGGCACTGGGAAAGCGTTCGCGGTCGTTCAGCTCATTAGTGGTTGCCCTGTAGGAGATCTAGGGGCAGGGAGGAACAGGGAAGGGACAAAGTGAATATACAGACATGACTTACTCCTGGTACAACAGCTTTGGACTTGTACAGGGTGTATTGACTTAGGGATTGGTTTTCTCTGGAGTGCAGACTTAATGCTGTCATAATGCACAAATTAGGGGCTGGTCTAACTACAGAAATGGAGCGTGTCTGAGATCCAGAAAGCCAGGAGATGCCCAAGTGAGAAGTCCAGCAGCAGCACTCCGCACATCTGGTGTGATTTATGTATAAAGTGACCAGATTATCCCAATGAAAATATGGGATGCCTGTTGCTTGCCACCCAATGGGGAGCATGTGACACAGGGAGGGTTGAGTGTGCTGAAGCTACAGGGGGCTGATTCACTTCAAACCAAAGCGCAGGGGATATGTTCATGAAATCGTTAGTGAGGCAAGCCCTGGAAGGTTTGTCCAGCCCTAATATGGGCACCAACGTACCTGTGGAATGAAGAAAAGACTCAATACGTGGGCCACTATAACAGCTGCTTGTGAAGAGTCTGGGCCAATAACAGCCAGCACCCGGGGCTGGTAGTGTGTATAGTTATTTTGCAGCTGCACCACAGAGTGCTCGTTGGCGAGGAAATACAAGATGGGGTGGATGGAGTTGGTGAAATAACAGACGTCGACCATCTCGTAGCCTAGGGAGACACCAGGCAGCAGAGTACTGGAATTGTTGATCTGCTCCACTGCGAACCTCATGGCCCGGAGGTGGCTGTAGCTTGCTATCTTCAGCTTGTACCTAGGAGGAACGTAAAGCGATGAGCGATGGGTGCAGGAACCCATCCAGTGAGAGAACGCGGCTGGCTTTGGGCTTATGCAGCGAGTCTCAAAGAGGATGCCCTCCCTTAGTGTTGCATAACACTGCAGGCTGAGGACCCTGGGCCCAACTCTGTAAGGTGCTGAGAACGCATAACTCCCACTAGCTTCAGGATTGGGCCCCAAATTCTACCCTGAATATAGCGCTCCTATAGGAGTCAATGGGAGCCAGGTGGGTAACAGGCCATCATTATGGGAAGCAGCGTGGTCTGTTGGACAGAGCACTGGAGTGAGACTCGGGGGACCGGGATTCTTTTCCAAGCTCTGCCACTGACCTGCTGGGTGACCTTGGCCAAGTCAGTTCCCTTCTCCATACCTCAGTTTCCCATTTGTAACACGGGGATAATGACATCACTTTGTAAAGCGCTGTGGGATCTACTGATGAAAAGTTCTATATAAGAGTTAGGGTTTGTTGTTATCAGGGTTTGAACCCCAACCCCTCAGCACAGGCCTCTACCAGTTGAACTACAGGAGTAACTTCCTTAGTTAGTGTAGTAGGCTGTTATCCTCTAGCGGTCCAGCCACCAGTGGGGAGATGTGACACACACTCTGCTAGTTTCTTATGCTTGCCACTAAAGGCAGGATTATAACAGTGTTTTCCTCCACCATCTGGGCCAAGATTATCTTCTGGTTAAGATCACGTGACTGGAAGCCAGGCCTTTAGATTTCTAGAGTGAGCCCTGCTGCTGACTTTGAGCACTTCACCTCTCTGGGCTTCATCCCACCCCCTGCCAAAATGGGTGTCATTGCAGGATCATGAAGCTTAATTCATGCTTGGGAAGGGCTTTGAGATCTTTGGATGAAATGCATTATGCAATGTGAATGAAATTCAGCCCTAAACAGGACCTACCCTGTTTCCCCGAAAATAAGACAGTGTCTTATATTAATTTTTGCTCCCAAAGATGCGCTAGGTCTTATTTTCAGGGGATGTCTTATTTTTCAGAAATTAAAAATGCCTTATTATCGGTGGATGCCTTATTATCGGGGAGGTCTTATTATCGGGGGGATGCCTTATATTACAACGAGAGGCAAAACTGTAAGTAGGCCTTATTTTCGGAGGATGTCTTATTTTCGGGGAAACAGGGTATGTACCACTTATAATATATGGAGATAGGTATATATCTCATAGAACTGGAAGGGACCTTGCACGGTCATCAAGTCCAGCCCCCTGCCTTCACTAGCAGGACCAGTTTTTTTGCCCCAGATCCCTAAATGGCCCCCCTCAAGGATTGAACTCATCACCCTGGGTTTAACAGGCCAATGCTCAAACCACATCCCTCCGCCCTAAGCCCCACTGGGGTGGTGCACAGCCCTTGTGCTTGCATTTCACCCCATAAGCCTAAGTGCAAAGTGTTCTGATTGGCTCTGGCTGGCTGCAAAGGGGGTACATGCTGTCCCCATCCAAGAAGTGGCACAGCTTGTGTGCTCCTGCTGCATCTTGCGGAGCTCTGGGGAAGCATTGTGAATATCCTTCCTGAGGCCGAGCGGCTCCCCACTGCCTCCAGCATGGAACCTGTGTGTGTATATATATCTCCTCAATATATGTTCCATTCTATATGCATCCGAAGAAGTGGGCTGTAGTCCACGAAAGCTTATGCTCTAATAAATTTGTTAGTCTCTAAGGTGCCACAAGTACTCCTGTTCTTCTTTTTGCGGATACAGACTAACACGGCTGCTACTCTGAAACCTGTGACTTAACAGTACAGTCTGGCCTGGTGTCCTGTCCTTCGTCAGGCAAAACTCCTCTTGAAGTCAGTTTGGTGGTGGGGAGGGCCCCCGTTTGGCCTGATGTGCCCGGGTAAAAGTTGGGAGGTGAGAGGAGAAATTGCACAGGCCTGAGCAAAGACCTTAGGAAGCGTCCCTTAGGAGTTCAGCTGTGCTGTGTGTCCCGGGGGCAAAAGTCCTGATGAACACCTTCAGGAGTGTCTGATTTGGGAATGCTGGCCATCAGCAGCAGGCAAGGTGCACACCTGAGTAGGCTGCCAGCTAAGGGTATGTCTACACTGCCACCGGAGGTATGATTGCAGCGTCAGTAGGGCATACCCGAGCTAGAGTTGATGTAGCCAGTGTAATCCACACACCTCCCGGGTGTGGTGCTTCGCCCCTCTAGTGGCACCGAGACCACTTAGAGATTAATGAGTCTGCTACAGCCTTAACTAAGAGCCATGTGTCTTTTAGCTCATACAGGAAAGGATCATTAATCTCTAAGTGGTCTTGGTGCCACTAGAGGGGACGGAGCACCACACCCGGGAGGTGTGTGGGTTACACTAGCCATCTGAATAAGTACCCAGGGTCCTGGGCAGGCTTGTACAGCCTCCGCTGAAACCCATGCTGCTGCAGCTTCACTGCTATGCCTAAAAACCTTTTGAGGGTCTAGGCCTAAGTGACTTGCCTCTGGTCACACAGGGAATCTGTGGCAGAGCAGAAGATTGAACGTTGGTCTCCTGACTTCCCATGAACCAGCCTTCTGCCCCTGTTCATTATGCTGGGTACTGGGTGTACCCATAGTACGCAAGAGACCCTGCCCTGAAGAACGCACAATTTAAATAGACAAGACAGACCATGACTGGGATTCGAAGCAGAGGCAGAGGGAGACAAAGTGACGTACCCAAGGTCACACAGCAGGTCAGTGGCAGAGCCAGGCTTGGGCCTGAGGTCTCCTGGCTCCCAATCCAGTAGCCTGTCCACTGGCCCATGACGAGCAATCCCTCCTCCTGGGCAGACCCATTAGCCTGAATGGGTCTGCTTGGATGAGCAAGAACCATTTGTTTAAGGAGTGGGATGGAAAAGGGCTTGCACAGCGGGGCCGTGATAGACTAGCAAAGCATCACGAGAGATCCATTTCAACTGTTAAACAGCTGATCAGTTTTGTTTCATTTGACGCATCTGCGGTGACACCAGATATTTGAATAGAGATTGAGGGCCACCACTTTCAAACATGGGTGGTTAATTTTGGACACCTAATGGCCTCCTTATCGGATGGGCTGAGTTCCCCTAGCTCTCATTAAAGCCTGTGGGAGCTCATCGCTTCTGACAAGGGGGCTGCTGGTTTAGGTGCCTGTAGTCTAGCACTTAGGCGTGAAAGTTTTGGCTTAAATGGTTTGTCCCAGGTCACGCGCAGGAAGGCTGTGGCAGAGCGAGGAAAAGAACCCAGGTTTATGAGTCTAGGTGCCTCAGCCACAAAAGCCCTTCCTTCCTTCCCCCTTCACCAGGAACTAACCAAGGCTGGCTGCAGTGCGGCCCCAAACTCTTTCATCGCCCTCCCCAGCCCCGGCGACACCCGTTTCCTACTTACGCTTGACACGTGGGTACCGCCGAGTGGCTGAGATGGGAGCTGCTCATGGTTTCAGTGTGCAGTGAGAAAAGCCCCCCGAGGAGGTAATCCCCAGCCAGATGGAAATCAGAATACCGCGTCTCTGAGACTGCCATGGTCAGCAAGACGCTAACGCACATAGCGATCACCCCTGTGCTCCTCATGGTTCTATGGTGACTTCATAACCAGCTGCTGAGAGGCGCCCAGAGTAGGTTTCTTGCCCGGGCTCTGGCAGTCGCTGGGTCTGGTGCTCGTTTTCACAAATTTCTGCTGATTTATTTACATACATTTCAGGGGCCAGCCCGGAAGGATTTGTGTGTGTTTACATTTTTCATGGACTATTGCATTGCCATGGGCAGTTAAAGCCAGCAAGGGCCGTGCATCAGACGGGACACTCCTTGCTTGGAAGAGGAAATGCCTGTTAGAAGGCAATTATTGTAATGCTGATGTTTGTTAAGGAACTGCTCTGCTGTGCATTGCCAGCGCTCTGCAGAAATCTATCAGGCCCTCATCGAGTGGGAGGCAGCGTAGCCTAATTGATAGGGTTACTGGCCTGGAGATCTGGGTTCTGATCTTCGTTTAGCCACTGGCCTACTGTCTGAGCCTGGGCAAGTCTCTTTGCTTCCCTGTACATCTGTACAGGTTGAGACTTGGAAGACGGTGGCGTGTGTAGTCATTTTCCCTGCCCCTGTGTAATCAGTTTCCTCTATTTTAAAGAAATATATTTAGAATAGGAAAACATGTTTACAAAGCCCCAACAATTAACAGGGAGACTCAAGAGCAGGCATGGGATCCGAAGACGACATTTATTTATTTAGGGTCCACATTTACAGTACCATCTAGTGATTTTGGGGTGTCTTAAAGCCTGGGCATCACAATCAGAGGCACTGTTTAAAGAGGGCTGATTTTCAGAAAGTGCTGAGTGCTAGCCTCTCGAGAATCTTAAAGGTGGCTACATTTGGGGCACCCAGAATCACTAGCTTGGGCTGAGTTGTGATGGTATCACTTTAAATATGGCTATTGGCAGAGGGGGGTTGTTTCTCCTGTAACACCTGCAGGTGGGTCTCCTTGAAAATTAGCTTCATGCAGGACCCTTGGCTTGATGCAGGACCCTGTGTGCGCTCAGGATATCGTACCCTAAACACAAGCTGATATTGAGCACTGATGGCTGAGGAGGTCAACCGCAGTTCTTCAAAGCCGCTCTTGTGAGCAATGGCTGAGATGTTTCTTGGCAGAAAAAGTCATTTTGATTAAATCAGATTTTTTTCCCCACGATCATTTCAGTTTTAACATAATTTCATTTTGGAAAAAAATGTGGGGGGGACGACGACGAAAATGTCAAAATGTAGTTTCATCCCAATTTTTTTCCCCCCCAATATCTTGAAATGTTTTGCAGGACAAACTATCTGTTTTCTGATCCAGGTGACTTCTGGGTGCTGTTGTAATACAACCAATAAGTAGAAGCCCTTACTCCAAACCCCTGTGTAAGGGGACAGTTGGCCACTGACTAAAATTTAGTTGGGTGGGGGGGTTGGTTGGCTAGCTCCCAGTACCAAAACAAAGGGGAGGGGTCGATGGGAAATCAGGACCCTGAGACGGGCAGTCCCCAGGGGCAATGGGGAGAGGCCAACGCTCCAGGCCAGCCTGATTGACAAAGCAGGCAGGCTAATGAGAGAGTCAAGAGGCCAGGGGTCCCATCCTCCACGTGTGAGCTGGAACTGCCTGGCCGGGGCCGAGCTAAGGAGAGAGCAGGAGACGGAGCAGAGCTGCGCCCGCGCCAGCCTGAGCCAGAGAAGTAGCCCAGGGAGTTGCCCTGGAGGCAGAGTGACAGCAGTGCAGAGTGGGGCTGGAGCAGCAAGGGGTAGGGTGACCAGATGTCCCGATAGTCAGGGCTTTGTCTTATGTAGGCGCCTATTATCCCCTGCCCTGATTTTTCACACTTGCTATCTGGTCACTCTAGCAAGGGGGGACCCCGGGCAGTGGGCCCAGCTCAAGGAGATGCCCCCGGCCAACATGGCTTGCAGGCCAGATTTGTGGGGGGGTGGCTGATGCTGGGAAGAAGGGCCCCGCCACCTAGAACAGGGGAGGGCAAACTACGGCCCGTGGGATTGCCAGCCCCATGGCACAGCAGGGCTAAGGCAGGCTCCCTGCCTGGCCTGGCCCCGCGCCACTCCCGGAAGCGGCTGGTACCATGTCCCTGCGGCCCCTGGGGGAGGGGCAGGATGAAGGGCTCCATGTGCGGCCCTCGCCTGCAGGCACCGCCCCCCGCAGCTCCCATTGGTTGGGAATGGGGAACCGTGGCCAATGGGAGTTTCGGTGGTGGTATCCACAGGCGAGGACAGCACACGGTGGAGCCGCCTGTCCCACTCCACCCCCAGGAGCCACTGCTGGACATGCTGGCCACTTCCGGGAGCGGTGCGTGGCAAGGGCAGGCAGGGAACCTGCCTTAGCCCTGCTGCACGCCACTGCCACCCCGGAGCCTGCACACTGAACCCCTCCTGAACCCCAAACCCCTGCCCTGAGCCACCTCCCACATTCCGCACCCCCTGCCTGAGCTCCCTGCCGCATCCCTCCTGCACCCCACCCTCCTGCCATGAGCTCCCTCCTGCACCCTGCACCCCTCCTGCATCCCAACCCCTTGCCCTGAGCCCCCTCCCACACTCTGCACCCCCTCCTGCACCCCTGCCCTGAGCTCCCTGCCGCATCCCTCCTGCACCCCACCCTCCTGCCATGAGCTCCCTCCTGCACCCCTCCTGCACCCCAACCCCTTGCCCTGAGCCCCCTCCCACACTCTGCACCCCCTCCTGCACCCCTGCCCTGAGCTCCCTGCCGCATCCTTCCTGCACCCCAACCTCTTGCCATGGGCTCCTTCCTGCACCCCAACCCCTTGCCCTGAGCCCCCTCCCACACATTGCACCCCCTCCTGTACCCCCTCCTGCACCCCTGCCCTGAGCGCCTGCCACATCCCAACCCCTTGCCCTGAACCCCATCCTGCACACCGCACCCCCTCCCACACCCTGCACTCCCTCCCACACCCTAACCTCCTGCCCCAGCCCTACATTCATGGCCCTGCATACAACTGCATACAATTTCCCCAGATGTGGCCCTCGGGCCAAAAAGTTTGCCCACACCTGACCTAGAACCTGAAGGCATGTGTCCAAGCAAGTGTCCGACCCGCAGCATCCTTGCAGCACATCCAGGGCCTGAGAAGGCCTGGGACATGTGAGGGACAGACTGAACTTCCCTTATGTTCCAGAGACGGCTGGTTATGATGTCCCCGTGCCGCAGAGCGGGGTGACGAGTTTTCCTTTAACCTTTTCCTTTTTTTTCCTTATGTTTTTTTAATTGGTTGCTGTTTAATAAATTGTATTTGCTTTGAACCGTATGCCATGATCAGTGGGTCAGGGAAGTGTCCAGAGCACCCTGGAGTGGGGGACACCCTAGCCCCTGTCCTAAGTGACCATGACAAGGTGGGGAGTCGAG
Organism: Malaclemys terrapin pileata; assembly: GCF_027887155.1. Taxonomy (NCBI): domain Eukaryota; kingdom Metazoa; phylum Chordata; order Testudines; family Emydidae; genus Malaclemys; species Malaclemys terrapin. The sequence continues at coordinate 7,703,962 of NC_071523.1, forward strand.
CCTCCAGGAATCCTGGGCCCAGCCTTGCCAGGGTTACAAGGTCTCTGCCACCCACCCAGGAGAGTGGAAGGGGAAGGTCCTTGTGGTCAGGCGGGCCTCCGGGTAAAGGAAGTGGGAGCGAGGACTCAGATCTTTTCGTTAGCCCATTTCACCGGGGCAGTGTATAAACCAGGAAAGTCCCCCACAATAGCAGGACCATTCCCCTGCTTAAACCTGTACCACACAGGCCCAAACCCTGCCCTCTTTCCCCCTGAATAGGAAAACGTGAAACTAAGGCAAACACAAAATTGCATGGTTTGAAGGCAGAATGCTTTTTAACACCCTTGTTTTTAGCCAACTTTTTAAAAACTTGCTTTAGGTTTTTTGTTCTGTGCACAGATGTAGTCCTGGGCCATGACTGGAGTTCCTAGACACTATGATAAGACAATAATAATAAAATGAAAGCCCTCAGCCTAAACTGACCCTTTCCTTTTTACCCATTGCGTGCAAAGCACCAGTGCCTTCACCATGGAAATGTATTCGTAGCTCACATTTGCATCGGATTTTGTTTGTGTGCATGTTAAACAGGACCATGAGCTGGTAAAATTTGTTCTTGAAGTCAAAGGCTGGGAATAGACTAAATGTAGGGAACATCCATAAGAGGTAGGTTGTTGTTTGCAGATAGTGACATGAGGACATATAAGCAGTTGTGTTTTAAAGCCTACATTTTCAGGGCAGCCATAACCAGGCCTTCCTTTTCTTGCGTGCTGCATTGTGCTTGCAGTTTGGAGAGGCAGCACAGTCTGCTTAATAGGCTACCGGACTAAGAGTCAGCAGCGCAGGTTCAACTCCTAGCCCTGCCTCTGATCTTGGGCATATCACTGCCTCCGTTTCCCCTAGTGCTCTTCGTCTTGGCTATTTAGACTGTAAGCTCTTCAGGATAGGGGACTGTCTCTTAGTATGAGTTTATACAGTACCTACTCCCTCCAGGTGCTACCATGATGCAGATAAGTAATAATAAACTGCCCAGTTTGTTAGCGCAATCAAGAATTTAGGCATCTAAATGTCCTAAACTGCATTCACAAAAATGGAGGCCAGCATCTGAATGTCTGGTCCTAAAACAGTGGGAGATGCTAATTTAGGGCCTGATTTTGCAGCCCCAATTCACACTTGAGATCTACTTTACTTCATGAGTAGCCCAATGTGATTGAGCGTGTCAGAACTGGGCCCTGGATCTGTGGTCTGGTACCCAGATCAAAATTTATTATAACCCACGGTTCTGTGTGTTCACCTCTCTGCCCAGTTTAGCAAGGATGTGATTCTGCTACTGGTCACAGCAGCAGAGCCTGGAACTTTGGTCAAACTGCAGAGACTCGACATTTTATCTCCAGAGGCCCCTGGTTCAATCCCTGGCATCCATCAAGATGGTGGGGTCATGTTACCATAACCAGCTGTAGGAGATAACGTGACTAAACAACTGGAAACCTGAAAGTCGGTGAAAAGCAGGGTGAAAAGGGCTTTAGGAACATGAACTAGCAACGCCTTGAACCAGTAGGGTGACCAGAGAGCCAACTTGAAAAATTGGGATGGGGGTGGGGGTAATAGGGGCCTGTATAAGACAAAGCCCTGAATATCCGGACTGTCCCTATAAAATCGGGACATCTGGTTACCCCCTATGCAGCAGCCTCCTATGGTGAAGTACTGCACTCTCTTCTCTTAGGACTAAATGAAGGATCTCTCGGTTTGTCGGTAATATGCTCAGGCCTTCCTGCTCTTCTTGTTTTGGGATTGCTGCTCTAGATGCATGTGGATCTGTTGTGGCCCTGCCAGATCCTGAGATTAGTGCATGCGCTCGCTCTCTCACACGCTCTTGTGGGAGATTTCACCAGCAGTGAAAATGTTGTGTATGTGTGTGAGGGGGAGAGAGCAAATGACATGTTGGGGGGTGGACTGGGGTGGGGAGAGTGGAACCACCATCCACACCCACCCCAGTAGTCGCCCCTAATGGGGAATTCCTTCAATCGAGGCGCTGCAACTCAGTAGTGACGTAAATGACTCTGAACTTCATCGATCACATCTGCACTACACGGGTAACCACACAGCCTAGACTAGACTTTCAGAGCCCTGCAGTGTAGCCTTGGACTCAGTGTAAAACCTGGGTTGGACTCCCGGGGAATTGGGGAGGAGGAAGGGTCACAGTCTTTCTCCTTTTGGCTGTTCCAAAGACAGGGTCAGAGATACGGAAAGGAGGGCATATTTGCCATTTTCCCAACCTCAGAGATTCCCCATCTGTCTGTAGTGGCTGTCTGCACTGGTACAATGTTAGGTAGCTGCTCTGTACTGAAGTTTGATACCCAGGAGAAAGTATCTCTTGGCCCAAGGTATTTCACTGCCGCGCTGTGATGTTGCCTCTAGTCTTTTATCCCCTCCCACTGTATTCCTAGCCATAGTCCTCGATTGCTGGCAGAACTGATCTGTATATAGGTTGGTTGGTTTATACAAAATCCAGCCTGATTATGACTTTCCATGAGGCTACATGTTCCGTGGGAGAGGTAACATCTCTTATTGGCTCAACTTCTGTTGCTGAGAGAGACAAGCTTTTGAGCTTACATAAGAACGTCCAGACTGGGTCAGACCAAAGGTCCATCTAGCCCAGTATCCTGTCTTCCAACAGTACCCAGTGCCCCAGAGGGAATGAACAGAACAGGGAATCATCAAGTGATCCATCCCCTGTCGCTCATTCCCAGCTTCTGGCAAACAGAAGCTATGGACACCATCCCTACTCATCCTGGCTAATAGCCATTGTTGGACCTATCCTCCAGGAACTTATCTCGTTCTTTTTTTAACCCTGTTATAGTCTTGGCCTTCACAACATCCTCTGGCAAGGAGTTCCACGGGTTGACTGTGCCTTGTGTGAAAAAATACTTCCTTTTGTTTGTTTTAAACCTGCTGCCTAGTAATTTCATTTGGTGACCCTGTAGTTCTTGTGTTATGAGGAGTAAATAACACTGCCTTATTTATTTTCTCCACTCCGGTCATGATTTTATTAGACCTCTATCATGTCCCCCCTTAGTCATCGCTTTTCCAAGCTTTCACACAGAGCTCTTCTTCAGGTCTGGGAAGCGTACTACATGTATCATAACATACGTCCACATTCCCGGTCTCTGGCTGGCAGCAGGTGCAGCATTGCTATTAAAAAGGTCACCTCAGTAACTGTATGTGCTGTGGGGTGAGGAGAGGGTTCTTAACCAAAAGCCCCCCCACCCCACCCCACCCTATCCCCCGCTACTCTAAAGAGCCAAAGGTTATTTCAGTGTTACCAGAATGTTCCACTAGCCCAGGAATAAACATCAAACGATGTGGGATATTTGCATAAATTTCCCTGGTCAGCAGGATTTGATCTTTGGCACAGAGACGAGAATTTTGAGAGGCACATATATTTTCCTGGCTTCTTCCGACTGCCTGTTCAGTGGCTCTGAGACCTCTGCTTCTATAGCGTCTTTAGTTCCTTATGGAGAGGGCCCTAAAACTGGGAGAGTGTCTTCATGTGTCCACCACTCAGCCCCCAGAGCTTATCTTTTACCCCTTGGATAACGAGTTTGCATCCAGTGTGCAGTAAGCAGTGGCTTCCAAAGTAGAGAAGAATTGCTTGCGTGCATGGCCCTGCGCTAGAATGCTTGAACACATCAGGTTGTTTTGCATCTGAATCCCGCCTCATGTTTGTCAAGCCCAAGTCATCAGATGCCCAGAGCTAGAGAACAATGGGAAACCTCCACTGGCTATATAACTGTAGCCTACCCCTCTTCAGAGCCACAAGTAGCTAGGGTTGTATATTCTCCTGCACACATCCCTGAAGTATTTGAATTACCTGGGTCACATGCTCCTCTCCAGCTAGCTACCTAAGAACATAAGACGGGCCATACTGAGTCAGACCAGTGGTCCATCTAGTCCAATATCTTGTCTTCCAACTGTGGCCAGTTCCAGATGCTTCAGAGGGAATGAACAGAACAAAGGGCAGTTATCGAGTGATCTAGCCCCTATCCTCCAGTCCCAGCTTCTGGTAGTCAGAGGTTTAGGGCCCCTGGAGCATAGGGTTGCATCCCTGCCCATCTTGGCTAATGGCCATTGATGGACCGATCCTCCATGAACTTATCTAGTTCTTTTTTGAACCCAATTATACTTTTGGCAACAAATTCCCCAGGCTGACTGTGCATTATATGAAGAAACATGTCCTTATGTTTGTTTTAAACCTGCTGCCTAGTAATTTCATTGAGTGACACCCCCCACCCCCCCCACACACACACACACTGGTTCCTGTATTATGTGAAGAGTCAAATAACATTTCCCTAGTCACTTTCTTCATACCATTCATGATTTTATAGACGTCTATCACCACCCCCACCCCCGGTCTAAGATGAACAGTCCCAGTCTTTTTTATCTCTCCTCATATGGAAATTGTTCCACACCCCAAATCATTTTTATTGTCCTTTGCTGTACGTGTTCCAGTTCTAAAATATCTTTTTGGAGATGGGGTGACCAGACCCGCACACAGTCTTCAAGGTGTGGGCATCTAATGGATTTATTTAGTGTCATTATGACATTGTCTGTTGTATCTAGTCCTTTCCTAATTGTTCCTGACATTGTTAGCTTGTTTGCCATTGCCCAGATCTTTTCAGTGAGCTAGCTATGATGCCAAGATTTCTTTCTGGAGTAACAACAGCTAATTTAGACCCCCATCATTTTGTATGAATAGTTGGGATTATGTTTTTCAATGTGCAGCACACAGCACTTATCAACTTTGAATTTGATCTGCCATTTTCTTGCCTGGTCACCCAGTTTTGTGAGATCATTTTGTAACTCTTCGCAGTCAACTTTGGACTGAACAGTCTTGAGTAATTTTGTATCTGCAAATTTTACCATCTCACAGGTCACTCACTTTTTTCCAGATCATTTATGAGTATGTTGAACGGTCCCCGTACAGATCCTTCGGGGACCCTGCTATTTTCCTTTCCATGTGAAAACTGATCTTTTATTCTTAGCTGTTGTTTCCTATATGTTAACCAGTTACTGAGTCACGAGGGGACCCTCCCTCTTATCCCATGACTGGTTACTTTGCTTAATACTCTTTTTGGCATGGGATCTTGTCAAAGACTTTCTGAACATTCAAGTACACTATATTGATTGGATCACCTTGTCCACATGCTTGTTGACACCTGCACAAAAGTCTGATCGATTGGAGAGGCATGATATCCCTTTACAGAAGCCGTGGCGACTGGTCCCCAGTATTTTATGTTCATCTGTGTAGCTGATATGTCTTTTCATTACTATAATTTCAGCCAATTTGCCTGGTACTGAAGTTAGGCTTACCAGCTTATAATTGCCAGGATCGCCTCTGGAGCCTTTTTAAAAACTTGGTGTTACATTAGCTATCCTCCAGTCATCTGGTACAGAGGCTGATTTAAGCAATAGATTACATACCACAGTTAATAGTTCTGCAATTTCATATTTGAGGTCCTTCAGAACAGTTGGGTGAATATCCTCTGGTCCTTGTGACATTTATTACTGTTTAATTTATCAACCTGTTCCAAAACCTCTTCTGTTGACACCTAAATCTGGGACAGTTCCTCAGAGTTGTCACCTGAAAAGAATGGCTCCGTGTGGGAATCTCCCTGACATCCTCTTCAGTGAAGAATTGCAAAGCATTAATTTAGCTTCTCTGAAACAGCCTTGGTTTCCTTGAGTGCTGCTTTAGCACCTCGATTGTCCAGTGGCCCCACTGATTGTTTGGCAGGCTTCCTGCCTTTGAGGTATTTTTAAAACATTGCTGTTTGTTTTTGTCGCTCTTGCCTGTTGCTCGTCAAATTCTCTTTTGGCCTGCCTAATTATACTTTGCTTGCCAGAATTTGTGCTCCTTTCTATTTTCCTCAGTACGTTCTGACTTCCTATTTTTTCAAGATGCCTTTTTGTATCTAACTACCTCTTTTACTCTGCTGTTTAGCCACGGTGGCATTTTGGGGGGTCTCGTATGGGTTTTTTTTCCCCCTTTGGGAGATCATTTAGTTTGAGCCTCTATTATGGTGTTTTTTAAATAGTTTCCATGCAGCTTCCAGGCATTTCACTCTTGTGACTGTGCCTTTTAATTTCCATTTAACTAGCGTCCTCATTTTTGTGCAGTTCCCCTTTTTGAAGTTAAATGCTACTGTGGTGGGTTTCTTTGGTATTTCTTCTTCCCTGCAAGGATGTTAAATTTAATTACATTATGATCGTTATTACCAAATGGGACAGCTATATTCCTCTCTTGGACCAGATGTTGTGCTCCACTTATGTCTAAATCAGGAATTGCCTCGCCCCTTGTGGGTTCCAGGACTAGTTGCTCCAAGAAGCCGTCATTTAATGTGTCTAGAAATTTTATCTCTGCATCTCTTCCTGAAGTGACATACCCAGTCAGTATGGGGATAGTTGAAATTCCCCCTTATTCTTGCATTTTCTGTTTTTGTGGCCTCGCTGAGCATTTGACCATCACCGTCACCATCCTGATCAGGTGGTCAGTAGTATATTCCTACTGTTATATTCTTATCATGTACGCATGGAATTTCTAGTCAGAGAGATTCTAGGGTACAGTTTGATTCATTTAAGATTTTTACTATGTTTGACTCTGTGCTTTCTTTCACATATAGTGCCACTCCACCAGCACAACTTACTGTCATTCCTATATATTGTACCCTGGTATTACCTTGGTCCATTGATTATCATTATTCCACCAAGTTTCTGTGGTACCTATTATATCAACATCCTCCTTTAATGCCAGACACTCAAATATTAGTGTTTTGACTCATAGCATTTGTGTACAAGCACTTACAAAATTTGTCAATATTTAGGTGTCTGCTTTCATGTGATGTAAATGAATGGGACTCCCGTTCGTTTGTTTTGCTCAACTCTCCTCTTTTTTTAGGATATAAAGTATCCCCTTTAATAAATCCTTCCCTATGGGATGTCATTGTCCAAACTGTGTGCTCCTCTGCGCCTGTCGGCTTTCCCCCACAGCCCTCCTTTATAACCTTTCTGATTTTACCTGCCAGCAAGGCCCGGCTTGACAAAGCCCTGGCTGGGATGATGTAGTTGGGGATTGGTCCTGCTTTGAGCAGGGGACTGTACTAGATGACCTCCTGGGGTCTCTCCCAACCTTAATCTTCTATGATTCTATGAATCTGGTTCCATTTTGGTTTACTTGCAGTCCCTTGCGTTGCTGCCCCAGTGGCGAGTCATCTCCCTTACGCTCTCTTGCAAGAGGCGTGTGAGTGTGAAACGGATGCACCCTTTTTTCCTGAAAGGGGAAAGAAAATGAGCTCGATAGCCATGGAGACCAAAGGCCGTTGGCAAACAGAAGACCAGGCAGAGCAAAGGCAGCAGCAATGCCAGCTCCTTCCCGGTAAAGTGCTTTGCTATTCTAGATTAGGTACCTCTAGGACTAAAAAAGACAGTTCAGTATCTTCATAGAATCAGAGAACTAGAAGGGACCTCGAGAGGTCATCTAGTCCAGGCCCCTGCACTCATGGCAGGACTAAGTATTATCTAGACCATCCCTGACAGGTGTTTGTCCAACCTGCTCTTAAAAAATCCCCAATGATGGAGATTCCACAACCTCCCTAGGCAATTTATTCCAGTGCTTCACCACCCTGACAGTTAGGAAGTTTTTCCTAATGTCCAACCTAAACCTCCCTTACTGCAATTTAAGCCCATTGCTTCTTGTTCTATCCCCAGAGGTTAAGGAGAACAATTTTTCTCCTTCCTCCTTGTAACAATCTTTTATGTACTTGAAAACTGTTCTCATGTCCCCTCTCAGTCTTCTCTTCTCCAGACTAAACAAACCCAGTGTTTTCAATCTTCCCTCATAGCTCATGTTTTCTAGACCTTTAATCATTTTTGTTGCTCTCCTCTGGACTTTCTCCAGTCTGTCCCCATCTTTCCTGAAACATGGCGCCCAGAACTGGACACAATACTCCAGCTGATGCCTAATCAGCACGGAGTAGAGTGGTAGACTTGTGTCCGTTTATTGTTGCTTTTATTATAATTACAGCCCTAGTCTTGCACCAGGACACCGTTGCGCTAGGCGCTGTACACACAACAAAAGTACAGTTTGGTCTTTGTTCTTCCCCTTGTGGCTGCCAACAAGGGGTGGGGGGGAAGAATCCTAGATGGTCTTTGGGCTGTGGACACCTTTGCACCACAAATTGAAATAAGGCCATTCTGTTTTTCAGATGAACAATTCCAGTTTGAATGTGACCAACTCTACTGTCAGGGAGAAGCACATCCTAAAAGCCATTTGAGGAGAGCCTTCCAATTGAACCATACAGCAGAGCTGGGTGAGTGGGAGATTATTGTATGGTTAAATTAAATGTAATTAATATTCTTAAAGGAAGGGTGATCTTGGAGTTGAAGCACTCGACTGGGACCCATTATCTGGCTTCCTGGGGCTCTGTCACAGACATGCCCTGTGACCTTGGAAGTTACTTAGTGCAAAATTTTCAAAGATGGCTTGTGCGAGTTATTTTGGTTGCCCCCCTGATGAGGCCCCCTGTGTCTGATCTTCAGAAGCACCGAGCCCCCACACGTTCAAGTCAAGCCAGCAGGAGCTGTGGGTGCCCTGCAGCTCTGAAAATCAAGTGTCACCCCAACTTGGAGACCAGTTTTGAAAATTTGAGCCTGTTTGTCCCTCTATAAAATGGGCTGATATATACCTGCCTCCCACGGGTGTTGGCATTTAATTCAGTAGCATTTGGAATGTGGTTGGAGAAAAGGTATTTTATGAGCACAAGGTAGATCTAGAAATCTAGGGTAAATTCTCTGCTTAGGTGACTGACTTCCCGAGTGGGAGGTTAAACCATTTTTTGTTATCCACACAATCTAGGGCATCCAGTGAAGGCTAGTTTCGTAGGGGGTGAATTAGGTCCCAGGCCTACAGAGTGAAATTCCTTTTAGAAGCGGGCCAATCTTTTGTGATGTTTCTGTAGGGAAAGGGGAGACTAGCTACTGCATGTAACTAGAATTGGGTGACTTTTGTTTTAAACCAAAAAAATTGTTCGGCAAACCATCTAGCTTCAGCCACACCAAAGTGGTTTGTGTCAGTTTCACCAAACTGTTTCAGTAAAAAAAAAAATTAAAACTTCTTTGTTACAACATTTTGATTTTTTTTTTGTACAAAATGACTGTGTGAGCAAAAAAAAAATTAAGGAAATTAAGGTTTTAAATGGTCAAAATCAAAATGAAGCATTTTGTCCAGCCAAAACTTTTTTTGATTTGCTGAAAATTTTTGGTTTGACCTGAAACGTATCTTCGTTCAGACTTGCCCCTGAACCAAAAAACCATAACTCCATTAATAGCAAGGCTCTCCTTGCACCTCTATTTGCCCACACGATGAGAAACGTGTCGGTATGCAGATCGGCTTCTCTCATAAGCACTGAGCAACCCGCTGCCGGATCCCGAGAAGGTGTTAGCAGAGATTGCGGTGCCATTAATGTCTATCATCCTAATGTGTGAATTAAAAGGGTGAGATGCTACTTGAAAGGATTTGACAGGAGCATGAAAACCAGAAGGAGCTGTTAGATGCTCCCTGATGGTTCTTGGCTAAGATCCAACATTAGCCTGGCTTGGTACATCATCTCTTGTGTTCGCCCAGTAAATAACACTAGGATTTTCTCTGTGATCCCAAACCCTCTGAAACAACAGATGATGTCATCAAAAGTAACCATGGCAATTTATCAAGGCTGCTTGGTGGCCTGTTGCCTTTCACTTAAGGATTGGTGGATTGCGGAGAGGAGCTATTTAACTGAACCTACTAGTATAAGTACTGCAGTCCACCCACGCCCTAGGCACTGGTTACTGGTTTACAGCCTTGGGGTGGTGTCCTATTACCTTTCTGAAATCCACTTGAACTCAGGGGGCACTTGCAGTGGGGGGAGCTCAGCACCTCACAGGAACAGTCTCTTAGAAGGCCAGATTTTCAAAGGTATTTCCAGCACCTAAAAAGGCAGAAAGACACCTAGTGGGATTTTTCAATCCTTCTGCCTCTTTAGGTGCTGAAATGCCTTTCGAAAAGCCGGCCCTGCGGCTGTTTGGTCAGGCAGAAATAATCCCCAACCCTCAAGCCAAACTTGTGGCAAGGGAAAGAATTCTTCAGGTCATGGCCGTGCTTTGCAAGTCTTTTATTAGCAATACCTGTCCAATCCTGAGTAGTATTCTTATCCCTCAACACTATACATTCTCCCACGCAGGTGAGACGACGGCAGCAGCGACCTTTCACATTGAAAATATCGTGTAGCGTTCAGCCCGAGTTGCGCTGCAACAAAGAGCGATCCAAGGAGCACAACCAGTGAATCATCTGCAAACACTCACCGCTGTTTGGATCAGCCAGACCAATGCCCTACTAAACTGAAGTCCTTCCGCTATGAACAACCTGGTCACCCACTGAGCTTTCTGTCTGATCAACACCGCTCTCTGTACAGTGCATTTCAGGTAACATGCCATCAACAGGATACAGACCACGTTCTTGTGTAGACAACAGCATTCAAATTAGTACTAAGAAAAAATCAACCAACTGGAGCCCCAGCTCCTTATAATGCGAGTATGAAAATGCTGGTTCCCTTCCCAGTTTTTGCCGGTGGAGATTTGCCATTATAGATCACGCAAGCCCAGTGTTTAGCGAGGGTAGGTAGAGTTAATGGGCAAACTGGAGGGTAGGATTAAACAAGACTTTATTACTTCTCCTTGTGTGGCAAACATAGCAAAGGATTCTTAGCAGCAGTTTCTAATATTAGAAAGACATTCATGTACAGTTGGGAAGGAGCAAAACAAAACAATTGTTTTTCGCACGTCTCCGTCACTACCACGGCAATCCACTGGGCCGGAGAGTGAGTTGCACTGCCCCTTATTGGGGCAGTGGCTCTGTTTGCATCCACAGGGTTTTATGCAAGCGACCTCTTTGGTTTTGATCCATGGGATTTGCACCACTTGAGGCTGAGAGGGCGGGTTCCTTTGAACCCCCCAAAAAGCAAAGTGGCACTCTAGCTAACTTGATGAGTTTCATCTGGCTTCCAAACTGGGGCGGGGTTGCTTGAAGCAGGACGGAGTTTGCAACTAAAAACAAACCCAGGTGCTTTCTTGCATGATAAGCAGGATCAGTGAGTCCAAAAGAACCACCCTATTTCATCCTTACGCTAGGAAACACCTGTTATTCCAAGAGGGTCATTCCATGCTTAAAAGCTTTTGGGCTTTTAAAACTCACAAAGCCAGGTCATCTGCTATCCCGGATTCCACCCTATATAGGTGGAAAAGAATGGGATAAAATGAGGGAAACTACACCACTGCACCAGGAAGTTGGTAGGGCTGGGACAGCAGGGGCTACTGAGCTAACGCCGCAGTTTTGCTTTAAGTCGAACAAGGGGTGGAACAAGCCGTGAAGCAGGCAGAGGTAGGGTGTAGATTCTGTTGCGAGCACTTGAGAGAGAGCTGCTAGGAAGGGAGTGAAGACCTGGCGAGGATAGCCGAGAGGCAGGTAAGAGCTGGGAGGACAGATACCCAAGTCACTCGGTACGTCTACACTGCAATTACAAACCAGTGGTTGGTGACTCAGCTCACGGGGTTCGGGGTAAGAGACTGTTTAATTGGGTCCAGGCCAAACCCAAAAGTCTACACCACAATTAAACAGGCCCTAAGCCTGGATCTTGGCTAAGATCCAGCAGTAGCATGGCCTGGTACATCATCTCTGGACAGGCCAGCCCTGGGTATGTAACTGCAGTGTAGACATATGCTAAGGGACTTGTCTACATGACCCCACAGTGCAGACTGCAGGGTGCGAACTGCAGCCCACACTGAAGTTTTGTGCTGTAAGTAGACCCTGCTAGCGCCAACTAAAAGGTACCTAGTTCATAGCAATGTAGTCTCATTTAAAACAGCCCTACGCTCTCTTAGTTCATGCTAGCAAGATCTATGTGGGGTAATTACAGCACTAAACTTTAGTGTGTGCTACAATTCACACCTCTGTAGGCCATACTGTGTAGACAAGCACTAAAATGCAGAATCAGGGGAAGAGAATTTATTCTCACCGGCAGCGTTATGCAAACTTACCTCACAAACCTATATAAAATAAGTAGCTCCAGCTCTCAATCACATGAATGTTTGAATTTACTGGATAAATTACTGATTTATTTTAATATGCAAAACCTTGTTGCTATTGTGCCTACTGGTACACATGAATCTTGTCTAATATTACTTTTGTTACATAGCGATAAAAGGTAAATAAGTATTTGAAATGTGTTTCTTTGAATCAAATACTTCATCTAACACAGTGGACTCCTTCAAGCTTACACAGTTAGAACCAAAAAGTGCTAGTAGAATCAGTCATTAACAAACCTTTGCTTCAAGAGTTACCTTTTAAAATGCATCCAAGTCTGTGTAACTAAGTTATGGCAACAGCTTATCTGTCTCATGATTCAGCATTTGCAATAAGTGGATATTGACTTCAGTGGCAGTGACAATTATTGACCTAAAAGCTAAATACTAGTCAAGGCCCAGTAGAGGTTAACATTTAACTGACTGTACACCTCAGACAAATAACATCTGTACTGTCAATCATCTACAGTTTCACAATTCCGGCTGTGGAATTGTCAACCGTAACGGCTTGCTGTTGAAGGAACATTCTAAATTAGAACTGAAGTTAGACGGTCCTGTCCAATCAGGACGTGGAAAGTTGGATATGAGAGCTCAGTGGACACGTCGTAAGAACCTACTAAGAAGACTGCGGTAGCATTTGCCATTTAGAGCAGTTTTGCGCCTCAGAACAGGTGGGTATATGTTACCCAGGCTGTACAGGAACATACAGTCAGGCGTGTTCACTGTGCACATGGCAAGCGGCTAAGGCCACCAGAGGCAAAATGGACTCTTAACATTGTGATCAGATCTCTTTCCCTCTGAGCAGTCGATAAGATTCCTGCTGCTGCCACGCACTTGTTACTAACATGAGACCCACGCCAGGGAAGAGGAGATGCTCTCTGGATCCATTCAGGGAACCTCACGGGGGAGTAGCCTGCCCAACTGGATAGCTGTTAGTGAATCGCAGACCTAAAGTCTTAATACTACTTTGCAACTGCGTCAGTAATAGGTGCATTTGTATGGCTAACCCTTGGCTTAGCCCAGCTGTACTAATGTGAAACATGTGCCTAGCACTGAATCAGTTTTTAAATCAAGGGGTTTAATAGCAAAATAGCCATGAGGTATGCACGATAACAGCATCCCCTCAGTGCTACATGCAAAATAGAGCGACTGTCCCTACACTATTCAAACTAGAGCCTAAGCAAAGATCTTAACAGCAAGGAACTCTGGGAAAGTGCGCAGCTAGAGTCCAATGGTGTAACTCTCTGGATCAATTCAAGCCAGAGTTCACATATGTTTCCCCCTACTCCCCGGAACAGGACTTCTTAACCAACAAGCATGATTTGTAACATGGCCCATGTATTAAACTAAAAACAAGTGTTTGGAAAATAATACAGCTCTGAAAGTAACAGGGGCAAGCCCATCCTGTTAATGCTCCAGTACCAGTCATATAGCTCTGGCTTTAATTATTTCAGGAATCTCAGTTCAGGGGGAGAAAGCAAAATTGGTCCCAATTCTGGCAGAGAGGGACATAGGTGTTACAGGTTGCTTTTAAGAAAGGATGGACAGAGTTGGAAGACAAGGGCTCTGCCCAGTCTCAACTCAGTTGCTGTTTTCATGCATTACTTTCCCTAAATGCCTCTTCCCTCTAAACTCTGCAAAGGTTTTACAGCAGAAGTGTTAATGCAAGGCATTTTATCACCTACCGTGTTTGATAAAACATGCGGCTTGTCCACACAAACACTTAGCTTATGGCAAGCTGGGATGTAAATCTACCATGCACTAAAAGTTTCCTACGGAGCTTAGATCTACCCCCACTTGGAGTAGATTAAAGCACAGTAGGGAATTTTTAGCAGGCACCAGCAAGGTCCACATAGACACTTAGTGCCCAGCAGGGTAGATTTACACCGCAGCTTGCGGAGAAATAAGTGTTCGTATGGCCAAGCCCTTTAAAGAACATGATTTGTTCCCTCTCCAATGGCAGACTAGGCACTGGCTTCATACCTGCAGCAGGAGACACTCAGTCCCTGAGATCTAGATGGAAAACCACAATCATGCGTAGACCAAATGTATGGGGAGAAATGGACAAGAACATCTCCACGGGCATGTTCCTCTATGATTCTATGGGACGTGGAGTGGGAGGGCAAGCTTCAGGGATTTGTTCAGCACAGATCAGCATGAACCCCCGTTATCTCATTCTTGCCAGAACGTTTCTCCTCTACTGCCTCGCAGGCCTGTGGTTCTTGCTGCTGCATTCCTGTTCTAAGGTACCTTGATGAGCGGCCTCCTCCTGCTAGAGGACCGTGAACAAACTGCAGCCTACAGAAGAACCCTGCTTTAGACTAATCTCCTGCATCGGGCTTGAGAAATCACAAGGGTTGCTCTTGTTGCTGGGTAACAGTCTGTTAAATTTTGTTTGAAAAAACAAAATGCTTTAAATACTATTAGAGCCGTAGCTTGGAAATGAGATCGGCAACTACGCTCTGCGTTGGGAGTCAGTAGTAAGAGGGCGTTCTCCCAGCATGGAAGGCACTGGGCCGCGATCATTGCATGTACGCGTACTGCCAATCTCCGAGCGGCACGTGGGTCTCCTTGATGGCCTGGGGAGACGTCCAGCGCAGGAGGTAGAAGGGACTGCCCGGTTTGTCGTTGGTTCCTGTAGGAAAGCCAGGAAAGGCTCTTTACGGGAAGAAGGAGTCGTTCCCCAGTAGGGAGCACACTCCAGTCTTGGCCTTGCAGGAGGTTCTAGAGAGAGATCCCCATCCCACAGCTGAGGAGATGGCGGCACAGAGCCAGGAGTAGAACCTAGGCCTGCTCACTCCCAGCGCCTGGCTCTAGTTCCCAGAGAGGAACATTCACACCCCACTGTGTATGGATCAGCTGACAGCTATTCCCCTCTCACCTGAGGCACGGGCGCCCCCAAATGGCTGCTGGGCCACAATTGCGCCTGTCGACTTATCGTTAATGTAGAAGTTGCCAGCTGCATTCCTCAGAAGCGTCCTCGCTTCCTGGATGACGTGCCTAGGAGAAATGGGGGGAGCGGTGACACAGCGGAGGACGACACGCTCAGGTCATCGTCCTTTCAATCTGTTGTGGGCCTCCTGGCCTCAGACCGTGTGCAAGAGAACATAGTGCTGGCCAGATGGCCCAGCCCAACATCTATCCCCAGCAAAGCAACCCACCCTACCAATATTGCTCTGGCCTAGAAGATTCAGCATTCCTAGGGTACTCTGCAGAGCCCAGTCAATCCCTGGCCTCTGTGCTGAAGCAGACAACATAGCTGGTCAGCTCTTAGTTACTGCTGCCCTAGGCTGGGCTCAACCCCAGATGTGAAATGTGGCATTGCTCCAAACCCATCCCCTGTACCATTCAGTCCCAGAGAGTTGCACCACTTAAAGTTCACCACCTTTGATGGCCATGGGGCAGCCCTAACGAGCCATCTGGGGCTGGTAGGACATAGGAGTGTTGTCTTGAGGGAAACCCCCTGAACTACCCTTCAGAGCCTCTAGGGAAAAGGGGCAAGGGGCTCAGACAAGGAACCTCCCTGCCCTAAATCACTACTCGGCCCATGCTGGGCAAAGCCCTACCCATGAAGGGGTAAGAGTCCATTGGCCCAGGACTTCCTTCTAGCAGAAGACAGTGATGAAAATGGAGGTAATACACGTGCTGGTTCTGCATGACAGAAACCGAAGGGTTAAAATTATTCGCCCCCCTAGTGCACCCTGGAAAGAAAGAGAGCGGAGAGCGAGCTATTAGCGCACACTGCTAGAGGGGTGAGAATTCAGGCACTTACTTATCTTGGGCGAACACTGCCCCCGTGAGGCCGTAGGGGGATGTGGTGTCTATGAGCTGTAGGATTTCCTTGTACTGCTTTTCTGGATAGACATAGACAGTCAGGACTGGGCCAAAAATTTCCTGCAAAGCAAAACAAAGGCTGTCAGGGCAGGAGCAGCCGCGTCTGCATGCCTGCGAGCGTGGCCCACAATCGCTGCTTGTTACTGACGGCAGCGCCTGCTGCTTGAACAAATCGCCGGTGTGAAACAGGACAAATGACCAGCACTATGAAAGCAGGAGCACAATCAACTCCTGCAGGGAAGGACTCCGGGGGAAGGCAGAGCACCATCTCCCAGCCCAAGTGTAGTATTTGCTTGGCAGGCAGTTCCCGCCCGTTCCTGCCAAGGACAGCAGTGTGCCTTCATTGTTATCTAAGGTGTTTAGGGTCCTGTACTTGGGCCAGACTCCCACCCATACAACGCCCCGTCCTTCCCAACCTGGATGGATGAATGTTCGTTAGAGCCATTCCCCTACCCACTTCCATCCCCTTCAGTCCTGAGCTGAGACTCAGAGCTATTCTGGCTCAGTAAATAATTATAGGTCTGCAGAGGATGGAGAAAAGAAACAGCTGCACATACACTGCAGCGCTGGCTGTCAAAGGCTATGTCTACACAGCAGTTAGACACAGCCGACTCGGGCTTGCAGGGCTCCAGCTGTGGGGCTGTTTCGTTGCTGTGTAGACGTCTGGGCTTGGGCTGGAGCCAGGACTCTAGGACCCTGTGAGGTGGGAGGGTCCCAGAGTCCAGGCTCAGCCTAAGGCTGGAAGTCTTCACAGCAATGAAACAGCCGGAGCCCCAACAGTCTGAGTCATCTGGCACTGGCCAGCCGCGGGTCTCTCTTCACGGGGTAGATATACCCCAAGAGGCCCTCCGGTAAGCCCCCGCTTCTGAGCTTCATTAGTGAGCGGCAGCATGTGGGAGAGGAACGCTAGGCGCGACAGCAGCCAGCCCTAACCCCGGGCCCGTGATGAGTCTGCTGCTTCTCCTTTAGTTCAATGGGCTCTAGTTTTAGGAGCTTTAGAGGAGCCCGCCCAGCTGGCCTTTCACAAAGACACAGCCCTCGTCTTTGTTTGCTGTGGTTTCCGGCCATCACTAGGGTGAGCCAAGAGTGGTGGTGGAATGACACTCAGCTTGCAATCAGGAAGGGCTTCCTAGCCTATACAACCGGCCCCTCCCAGAACCTCTGGATGCCCCGTCACTCGAGCAGCTAAGGCACTGGGAAAGACAGCGTGGGGACAATCCTGCCCCAGTTACCGCGCTGCGCCGGTGGCCTCCTATTTAACTGCACGCTCATCACGGAGCTTGCGCTGCTCTGAGGCCCAGTCTTGAGAGCACCTCAAGGCCAACGGGAGGGCTACAGTCTAGGCAGGAGGCAGCAACAGACGCACTGAGGAGCAGTGCAGGTTACTCATTAAGGGGAGGGAGTTCTATGGGATCAGTCCTAGAGGATGGGAATCTCTGGCTTAGATGGCCAGATTTCTCTCTCTCTCTCAAAGATCTGTGCTTCTGCAATGGCTATTCCTCATGCTCTTCTCGTGGTCAATTCAACCTCGATCCCCACAGGAGAGAAAAGGGATACTCACCTCTTCCATGATGGGGTCCTTTGGGTCTTTGCTCTCCACGATACACGGCTCGACAAAATACCCAACGGTGTCATCACACGTCCCCCCCGCCAGGATGCTGAGGTTGGGCGACGTCTTGGCGTGTTGGATCCACTTCTTAATACGTGCAAAAGACTGAAAACCAGAGTGCGAGGAGGAGTCTGAAAGAGGGCATTGCCCGTCGGGGACGCTAGCTCTGGAGCCGGCAGGATCCAGCAGCGGCAGACACGCTATTGCAGCACGTGAAGCCACTCGCGGGAGTGCTGCCTAGAAGGCCGCGCTGGGTCCGCATCTCGCTGCATGCCCCGGGGTTTGCTTCCGGGAAGATGCCCCGTGAGCCTCCCTGCACTTAGAATCTTAGGCCCCTTCTGGGCAAGATCATGACGACTGTCCCTGAGGACGGCAGTCCCAGACAGGTGCACGTGCAGTAAGGCCGGGGGTGTCCAGACTTGGCTAGAAACCCAAAGCCGTGTACACTTTGCACACTGCAGCTGGCCCTGGAGACACGGCCAACGGAAGACACAGACCCAAGGACTACTAGCAAAGGGGAGCATTGCACGCTGGGACCTGTAGTATACCAGCCACACCTCTGTATGAAGATGAGCAACTGCAGTCTCAGATGGCTAGTACTCTGGCCACGCCATGGGGCAAGGACAGAGTAGGGAGACAGGCAAGGGGCTGCCCAAAGCCTTTCCAGCAAGGGCAGGCCCTGTGCCGCAGAGGCCCCCTTCTCTGCAATGGAAGTGGATGAGAGGGATTTGCAGCCAAAAAGCCACCTGTATTGCCAGCTGCCTGCCCACAAGCTAGGAAAACACACTTAAGACAGCACTTGCCAGCTCAGCTGGGTCTGGAACGACGAAAGGGGGGGAAGTGCAGCCCCTGACGAGGCCCAGGGCGAGGGAGAAGGGATAATCAATCCCCAGGAGGGTTTGGCTGGCTTGGGGAAACCACGCGAGGCCTCTAGGGGAGCAGCAAGAAAGCTGGCTTAGGAGATCACAGGTAGGCAAGCCAAAGGGGCAACGGGGAGCAATGGCACGTAGGCCAAAAGGCCCACCTGCATGCCAGAGCCTCCCCGTAACAGCCAGGGCCCGCCCTCTGGAGGGACTCAAGTGGTCAAGCCAGCAAGGGGACTGGGGCAGGGGACTGGTCTTACCTTGTCATCAATCACAGCCGAGAAAAACGTCGCGAAATCCTGGGCAGGCTGCGGAAGGAAGAAGGGGAGCTGGTGAAAGAGTGAGCAGGCTGCTTCGCTCCACAGGCCATCAGCTGCCTCGGAGCGCCAGGCAGGTCGCTCGGAAGGCAGGAGGAGGAAGAAAGAGAATCTAAATCCCCCGAGTGACACCTGTCCCTTCTTTAATATCGCCCATCCCCACACCCCTAAGAGGGAGCAGCCGGCCTTTTTCAATTACGCTGTGGCGTTAACAGTTCCTCACAATCGTTCCTCCGCAGCGCTGGCTACAAGTTAATTTCTAATCACTAAAAAGATGAGGGGGGAAGAACCAGTGGATAAAAAGCTCGGTTCAATGGGAATTAGCAGCCGGCTACTGCAGCCTCTAATCCCATCAGCCACCCGCTGAGCCGCAAAGCCCAGCAGCTCCACTCACGTCTCCCACTTTGATCTTCCCATGCTCCTCCAACAGTTTCGCTTTGATCTGGGGCCACAGCGAGTCGGGGGCGTAGAGGCGGGAGCAGGCCGAGCATTTCTGGCCGCTGTACTCGAAGGCCGAGCGCAGGGTCCCGTTCACCACGCTGGGCACGTCGGCTGAGCTGTGCACGAAGTGGAAGTTCTTCCCGCCGCACTCTGAGAAGACACACGGACCGACCCATCCCGTCACTGCCTCGTTGCTTCCCCACAGAGCAACTTACAGCCAGCCCCAGCTGGCTTCCTGCACAGTCCCGCGTAACACGCGAGCTGCGGGCAGCAGACACCGCACCCTCAGCAGCCAGGCCAGGCGTCTGCCTACCCGCTCACCTGCCTGAATTACCCTGCCCCATGCTCGTTGGGACGCAGGGCTGGCTCTAAGCGAAGACACATCTGAGGGATAAATACCAACAACATGGGAACCACCTGCCTAGCTCTGCTCCAGCAGCTCCAGCCAAGTGTCTCCCAGCGGCCCTGTGAGGAGGGTCAGAATTATGAAACCCATTTTGCAGCTGGGGAAACTGAGGCAGTGACTCACACTAGGTCACCCCGCAGGTCAGTGACAGAACTGGAGTCTGAACCTTGTTCCCTTCGTCCTAGCCTTCCCTCCAATCCTTTGGGTTCACCCCGTCTCTTCCCTTTCTCCCTCACTAGGTACAAAGCAAAGGGACCCTCGCCCCATTAGCAGGAGGGGAGCAATGGGTTTATATGGGAGTACAGCATCTGCTGTAGGCTCCTATGAGTGACCAGAGAGAGGGGCAGGCCCAGCCATTTCTACCCCAGGCTCGCTGGTGCCAGCTGCTCTTCCCAGGAGGTTCACTGCAAGAGGCCTCCCCAAGCTGATCTCAAAACGGCACCAGGTTCCCTAAATACCTCGGCCCGTTCAGCTCAGCCGGGGCAGAGCACGCTCCGCTAAGGATGCACTCTGGAATAGGACGGCCGGGGGAATACTGGGTGGCAGCTAGGCCGTAGCTAACCTGAACAGGGGAAGGAAAACATCCATGGGGTCCCAACTGAGTCAGCGTGTAGGAGACAGACCTGTACAGCCCCACACCGCTCTGCATCGCTGGGCACAGAGGACTCTGCCCTGCAGTGCCTGGGACCTGAGCGCAGGCCCCTGTGGTGTCCACATCACCACCCTCTGCCCTCCCCTAACCTCTGAGCACTGAAGCGCGACTGGCCCCAACTTAAAGCTCAGCATAGCACAGAGCAGTTAAATGAAGTGTCCCACCCAGCAAGGCTCTCGCAGAGCCCTGAGACTAGAACCCAGGAGTCCTGGCTTTCAGGCCTCTGCTCTGAACAGTAAACCACAGTGCCTCCAAGAGCTGGGAAAAGAACCCAGGAGCCCTAACTCACACTTCCCTGTTGCACCCACTGGAGCCCACGCCTCCCCAGCTCTCTCTCCAGACACCTGTTTTATTTCAGTGCACGTGTTTGGTAGGAAATACAACGCAGCCATGGAAGTGAACAGCAAGCTGGCCACACACGCTGCCCAGTAGCTGCTCAATTCCTGCTGAGGAGTTCCCCTGCCGCTGGCATGGCCCACGTGGCTCTTTGTCCCCCCGAGAGCATTACCTCCTGCCAGGCGCGGAAAGGTGCGGTATCGATCCAGGTTCTCCGACACCTGCTTCCAAAGGTGCTTGAAGGTTCTGAAAGGCAGAAGAGAGTGAGACCCTGGCACTACACTGCGGTTACTCGGCGCACACTGGAGCGAGCATCTTGAGAGCTGTGGAACCAGGCGCCGGCTCTCAGGCCCCAGGAAGATTGGAGATTATCCTAAAGCCCCAGGTCCACGAGCTAAAGAAACTTCACCTCCCCATTCCCGCCAAGAGGCCTGATCCAACGCCCACCGAAGCCAATGGAAACCACTCCCATCGACTTCAACAGGCATTGGCTCATACCTTGAGAGAGGAGGGGAGACAACCCGAGAACCAGGGCCTAGACACCAAGGTGATGGGCACTACCGAAAAGGCAGAGATGGAGAGATTGTGAAAGAGGGGAGAGAAAAGTGGCACAGAAGAGAATAAAGGAGAAATAGAGTCTGGCAGGGGCTTCCAGTTCTTTTCTTTCCCTCCTTCTTTTTTGGTTCTGACTGTGACAAACCCCTGAGCTGCAAAACAATAAAAATGCTAATACGCTCCCACCAGGAGAGAGAGCCACTAATACTAATTTATGAGCTTCCCACCTTTAAAGCCCAACGCTCATCAGACCATGTCATTCGGCTGGTTAGCGGGGCCCCCGGATTTTAATAGTCTCTCATCTTTGGGAGCGGCACTTCGGGCAGGGCTGGCAGAGCCCTTCGCGGGAATAACTCACCCTGAAGTGCTGGGAGACGAGTGGGAGTTTGCAAATCTACATGGACAAAGGGAGCACCTGCACCATGCCCTTTATCAGGTTGTGGAGTCCTTCACGTGGCTAATTCACATCCCTTTAATGCCTGTCGGCAGGGCAAATGTGAAACAAACACCACATCCCTTTCCTACAGCATCGCTCTCCTAAGGAGCTCTCCAAAGGCTTTGCGAGCAATTAATGGAAGTTCTCGTGTCCCTGCGAGACAAATAAATATCACCCCCAATTTGCAGATGAGGGTTAACCTCTCTCTGTGCCTCTCTTGAGAAACTTGTCCAGAATCCCTGACACAGAATGAGATCAGGAATCTGAACTCCTGGCTCCCTATTAGAGGTTAGGGTTGATATAGAATATCAGGGTTGGAAGGGACCTCAGGAGGTCATCTAGTCCAACCCCCTGCTCAAAGCAGGACCAATCCCCAACTATTTTTTTTTGCCCCAGATCCCTAAGTGGCCCCCTCAAGGACTGAACTCACAACCCTGGGTTTACCAGGCCAATGTTCAAACCACTGAGCTATCCCCCCCAATAATACATGGAGATATACCTATCTCATAGAACTGGAAGGGACCCCAAAAGGTCATCAAGTCCAGCCCCCTGCCTTCACTAGTAGGACCAAGTACTGATTTTTGCCCCAGATCCCTAAGTGGCCCCCTCCAGGATTGAACTCACAACCCTGGGTTTAGTTAGACACAGTCCCTGTAGGGAAAGAACGGTGGATACGCCAGAGTTTTAAGTTTGCCGCATGGACTCGGTTAGGTCCCATCTACACCACCGCTTTTAACTGGGGCCCTGTCCCTTGGTCACAGTGTAAATGGGAATCTGGATTTGTCCCCCAGCAGCCCTGCAGGAAGTCCCCACAGCAAGGTATTTACAGTCTTCGGAGTCTAGAGAAGCGGGGGCTTTGGTAACGTCCACGTCGGTTTCATTATGCCCTGGAAATGAACATCATTCCACAGCTGCCATCATGCGTCCAGGGTACGTTGTTCGTACACCGTCAGAGAAAATAGGGAGTAGGGAGGAGATGACAATGGGGCCCACTTAGGGCTGATCTTTTTCCTTTCTATCCTGACCTTGCTTGCAGGACATTAACCAGTCCTGAAGTAACCTCCAGTGCCTGCAAAACACTGGTATGTGTTGCAGCAGCATGACCCCACCCTGCCCGACCCAACCACCTCTCCGAAGCGCCGACCCTTGGCCGGCTCCCCTGCCCGCTTACGGCACGCTGCCCGTGAAGTTGAGCCCGCAGAAATGCTCCGAGCTTGTGACCGTGTCTCCAAAGACAGCTCCGTCAGCCGGGACAAACTGAATGACGTTTGGAGGGAGACCAGCTTCCAGGAGGATTCTGTAGATGGTGAAGTTGGACAGCATGGCGGCGTCGCTGGGTTTCCACAGGACCACGTTTCCCTGGAGGAGGAGGAGGAGGAAAAAAAAATCTATTGATCACGGAGGGCGGCCACAGGCTTAGATAGCGGGCGATGAGGGGCCCCCTCGCTGCTGACCCCAGGGCTCCAAAGCTCAACAATCCAACCAAAGCCCCTGTCTGCCAGCAAAGCAGATGGGGGCAGAGCAGTGAAAGTCAGCTGCGTTTACGGGGGGTCCAGCAGCGCTGAGGTGCATGGGATTGACACCCATCCCCTGCATTTGGCTTCAAGTTTCCGTTTCGAACAGCGCTGAGCTTAATGCCCGACTCAGCTGAAGTCTCAAGACTTCTTCCCGCTCACACTGAAACTAGGCAGACCCCATAATGACCCTCTGCTTATCTCTAGCACCGTCCCTGTGCAGATCTCTTACAGAGCGAGCTGTGATGCTGGGAATGGGACCCGAGTCTCCGCCAGCAGCTTCAGCCACACAACTGTACTTCCTCCTCGAGCCAGGTTTCCTTGAAGCTGGGTGTAAACCAATAGGTGCTTTAACCAGCCAGGAAAGGGAAATAAAGCTCCCGGCTTCAGTCCATTTAAGGTTTTCTTCAGGGCTGGTTTTACTGGGGGGAGGGATAGCTCAGTGGTTTGAGCATTGGCCTGCTAAACCCAGCGTGGTGAGTTCAGTCCTTGAGGGGGCCACTTAGGAATCTGGGGCAAAATCAGTACTTGGTCCTGCTAGTGAAGGCAGGGGGCTGGACTCGATGACGTTTCAAGGTCCCTTCCAGTTCTAGGAGATAGGTATATCTCTATATATTGTCCACAGAAGAGGGTGAATCAACTGAAAGACACTGGGCAATAATTCCTAGAGAGGTGTCCCCCCTGCCCCCCCTTCAGCCAGCCTGGAGGGAAGAGGACACATCCTACCTCTTAGTTTCCCTTTGACCCATCTTCCCCTTCCTTTTATACTCGGCCCCAAGCAGCCATGTGACCAGCAGGGATCCCTTAATCCTCTCCTGGTGCTGCACCTTTCCCTCATCGCGTGACTCCCGTTCATAAGAGGCTGAAGCCAGGGGAGCTCCCAGGTTTGAAAGGTTCCACCCAGTTCTGTGCTACGCCCACTATGCCAGCCCCTCGAGGGGCGAGCTACGGGGAAGCTCACAGCAGTGCAGTGGTGTCGTGAACCAAGACACAACAGTCATAGCAGATGGAAAGCAAGGGGGGGGACAAGGGGCCGTAAACATTTGTCCATCTGGACTGGACGTTCAGTTCCTGAGCCTCTCGACACAAACCCTCCCCTCCTCTTCCCGCTTTCTTCCACTCCGAGTGGTGGGAAAACTACATCACACTCAGCAAAATGTTGAAGTCCCTGGGAAATCCAATACAGGCCACAGTCAGGGACAAGAGAGCAAAGGAACCAGGCTGCTGGTCTGTTCTGATGTGGCAAAAGCTCTGCTCCTACGAAATCCTTCTCCCACATTAAT
The DNA here is from genome assembly GCF_027887155.1 of Malaclemys terrapin pileata. Taxonomy (NCBI): domain Eukaryota; kingdom Metazoa; phylum Chordata; order Testudines; family Emydidae; genus Malaclemys; species Malaclemys terrapin. The sequence goes on from NC_071523.1 coordinate 7,728,355, forward strand.
CGTGTTGATCTCTCCAGCTAGTCATGCGGCCGAGATATTTAATCCCATGGGAATTCCACTGGAAATTACTAAAGCACTAATTACCAGGATGCTAATTAACGTCCACTCATTATAAAGAGTTGGCCCGCAACTCTCCATTTTAATTCCAGGTGCACAAAGCAGGGACGTAAGCTTGGCAAATTGGCCACTTCTCCGATACCAGGAGCCACGCGACCCCTCCTCCATCTCCCCTTTAGCAGCCCAGCACCAGGGGCAGAGAAGATCTCAGCTTCCCCTATTAAATGGAAGCAGAGACCCTGGCATGCAGCACCTCTGCTGGGGTCTGTCCTCAAGTGAAAAGCAGACACAAGGAAAGAGACCAGAAAATAGGGAGACTGCCAGCAGTTAGGGACGGATCAGACCGGCCAGGTCCAATCTGCCACCACGTAGCTCACCAGAATTGTCCCCTATGTACCGGATTAGCTCTGAATGGCCCAAGGGATGGGGTTTCTATCCCGCAACCAAACAGCTCGCCCCACCAGAAGGATCCCCCTGTTCCTCCTCTCTTAACATTGCTATTATTTATATCACCGGAGCACCTAGGGCCCCTAGACATGGACCCTTTGATGGTACAACACCTACCACAACAAAGATGGCCCCTGCCCCAAAGAGCTGACAGTCTGAGTATCCTCTTAGTTATGCCTCACTCACTCTCCCCCCTTGGGGTTTACACCCTCAGCATTTGTAGGTGTGTCCCCCCCACCTTCGTCGTCACTTTAAAAGAGCGAAACGTTTGGTTGTTTTACCCCGTAAATCAATCCCCTCCAGCTCCAGTAGAGGATGCGGTGCTGCTGGAGGCACCGTCTTCCATACGGAGTTTAGAGTCTGAGGTTCTGGTCATTAAAGATAGACCCATAGACTTTAAGGTCAGAAGGGACCATTATGATCATCTGGTCTGACCTCCTGCACAATGCAGGCCACAGAATCTCACCCACCTACTCCTGTAAGAAACCCCTGACCTATGTCTGAGCTATTGAAGTCCTCAAATTGTGGTTTAAAGACCTCATGGTGCAGAGAATCCTACAGCAAGTGACCCGTGCCCCACGCTGCAGCGGAAGGCGAAAACCCCCCAGGGCCTCTGCCAATCTGCCCTGGAGGAAAATTCCTTCCCGATCCCAAATATGGCGATCAGCTAAACCCTGAGCATGTGGGCAAGACTCACCAGCCAGCACCCAGGAAAGAATTCTCTGTAGTAACTCAGATCCCACCCCATCTAACATCCCATCACAGGCCATTGGGCATATTTACCTGCTAATAATCAAAGATCAATTAATTGCCAAATTAAGCTAGCCCATCATACCATCCCCTCCATAAACATGCCAGGTCACTTTTCATAAGAGCAGAAAAGTTAAACCGGGTGCCCTGGTCCAAATTCCATTTGCCTCTCTCGATCCCCGCTGCACTTCTACTTGGGCACAGTATTCTTCCCATCCAGCTGTAAGCGGCTGTGTGCCCTGTTTAACAGCTGTCGTGCTCTACCCCAGAGGTGGCTGCACTTCAGCGGCAGGCAGTGCCGACGTGTGGTACGTACATCAGTTGATGAACCGCTTTGGGATCCTTTCGGCTGGAAGACTTCAAAAATGCAGTTTAGCACTATTGTGACTTTCGGGCCCTCTCCCGTTGCTGCCGGTATTTTTGAGCTCATTCAGTGGCCTGCAGGGAGCTTTACCGAAAGCTGAAATCTGGGTACATTATATCCAGGGGCTTCCCCTCATCCGCACTTGGGGTTACACCCTGGAAGGCACTGCCCGCATATCATGGTCCGTTACTTACTCGGTGAACTCCCAAACACCACCTCGTTCCATGGCCAGTAACTAATACCAGTAAGTTTCCTAGACCAGGAGCCAGAATTTATTTATTATGGGGGTGGCTGCAGCCCCACAGAGCCCCAGTCCTGGAGCAGGTGGCGTACAAACACGGAACAAAAAGACAGCCCCGTATGTCCCTTCCTAGTCTTCCTCCCTTTCCATGATTATAAACACCTTCTTCTTTCCACGATCAGAGGAGATTTCTCCTCCGCTCTCCTGACCCTCTCCTGAGCCAAAGCCCAAAGTCACTAGCATGGAGCCCCATTTGGCCTGCCTTATTCAGTGGAAACGCTCATTGCATTACACACTTGGCCCTATCTTTAAATAAATACAAAAATAAATAAGGAAAGTCTCAATAATTACAGTCCAGTGAGCGCCTCACCTCAGTGGCAGATTAGCCAATGGGCTGACAGGGCCCGTGCGCAGGGGCCCTGGCCAATTGGAGGGGGGGGACAGAAAAAATGGGTGCACCTGCACCCCAACCCCGCTCCCTGGCAGAAGTGCTGGGCAATGAGGGAAGCCCAGCGCCCCGAACCCGGCTGCAACCCCAGCTCCCTGCCGAAGTAGCAGGGCTGGGGAAGCTCTCACTCCCCACTGTGGCCGAGGGGAGAAGGAGGGGAGGGGGTGCAGAGCTTCTCCAGTCATGAGGCTGTGGTTTGGGGTGGGGAGGCAGAAAGGAGCAAACAGGTTGCAGAGCCACACAGGGGGGCAGAATGGGGCAGATTGTGGGTGGAACAGGGCAGGGCCGCAGGCAAGGGGCGGAACGGGGGTGGGATTGTAGGCAGAAGGGGTGGGGAGGGGCTCCCCACTTGCTCTGGCCCAGGGCCCCACGAAACCTTAATCCGTCTCTGCCTCACCTGGGTCCTCAGGAAACCACGAATCTGAGGGCTTGTCTACGCAGGGAAATTGACCAGCGTCGCTATCGCAGAATTATTCCATTACAGCTATGCTGGTACAACTCCCGGCCCGGACACAGTCCCACAACAATTCCAGAGAGGAGTAATTATTCCTGACTAGAGTCACTTGTAGGGCACAACAGAGTGCCCACATAGGGCAGTTAGACTGGCACAGCTGCCACAGAAAGCTATGCCGTGGAATTTCCCTGTACGGACACGCCCAACACAACCCGCCTGCCCTACCATGCGTCATGGTGACTGCAATACCCCATCATCAACGTCACCCCTTTAGCCCCAACACCCGAACTTCAGTAAGCAGCGATGCCCTTTTTTACTTTTGCAGACGTGTTGGCATCGTACCGAAGCAAAATGACATTTTAAAGTTTGCAGCGTCCGGGCTGAATGGGGCCGTTCAGCAAAGAGGGTTACATCCGTTTATATCAACGAGAGCAGGGAAAGTCTTGGCAGCTACTAATGTGACATTTTACTGCAAGGGAGGTGGGGTCAGAGACTGTTTCCAGGGGGCCTAAATTTTCAAGAGGGACTATTGATTTTGGATAGCGCACACTCAATTTGTAGGTGTCCGTCCTGGGAGACACCTTAAAGATTTTCCCGGGGCAGGTGCTTAGCACTTGAAATCAATAAATCAGGTGGCATTTCAAATTGAGCACCCAACAATGGAAGCAACCAAAAGCACTGGTCACGTCTGACCCAGACTCTGTAGTCCTTTGGCCGTGTTTGATGGGAAATCTGGGTTAACTCAACACAGACACTGGCTAGTTTAGGGCAGGCTAGGGCTTAGTTAGAAACACTGCAAATACTGGCCCCGTATCTCTCCTCCTGTTTGGACCAGGCCAAGCAGCACAAAGTGGTGAAATCAGGCCAGCTGAGAATTATCCAGCATAAGGGAGCTCGCAGGTGGCATAGCTGGCACCTACACCAAACTTCCCCCTCACTCCCAAAGCACAGGTGGCAGCGCAAGCCACACCAATTCGCAGCTGGCATAAACTAGAGCAGCCCCTAGGCTGCTCTAATTTACACTGATGGGCAGGAGCATGTGCAAATGCGCCAGGAGGAATCAGGGAGGCGTTCCTGGATCCCCGCCAACCCTGCGTCAGGCAGATCTCAGTGCAGGAGAGACACTAGACACTAATACTTCTCTCTCTTTCCCCCACCCTCTTTCTTTTGTAAGCATATCCAGGAGGCTACAGCAGAACTGCCAAGGAAGGCTGGAATTCCAGGCCCACCCAGCATCACAAAACTGCAGCGGTTTTGTTGTTCTGACCCACTCCCTCTTCTGCCTTTCCTCCACCCCCACACAATCCAGCCGTTAGGAAAACCCTGGTATATCCCGCCTCATGCCGAGGCTACCAGGTAACAGCTCGCTGCACTTCGGCGCTAAGAAAGCCTATCTGCTCACCCAAAGCCCGCCGTATCAGCCTGATCTCACCCAAGCGCCGGTGTAACACTGCCCGACTGTGAAATCAGCAGCCTCATTAACAAGTTAATTTCACAGTCTCCTAATGCAGCCACTGCTCTACAGCAGACGCTGATTAGGGGGCAGAGTACTCACGCCAACCTTTCCACGGGCAATGCTCAGCGAGGGGGCAGCACAAAGGCTGCCAATATAAATGCCCGCTGTAGCAGAGGCTCTACCCCAGCCACGCTAGGAATATACAAGGTAAACTGGGCACACCTACCTACCTTCTCTAATAATAAAAGAACAAAGGGACGGTCAAGGGCAACAGATTTAAAACAGATGAAATACATTTTTGCACAATGCATAGCTAGCCGGTGGAACTCACTGCCACAGTATGTCATTGAAGCCAAGAGCTTAGCAAGACTTTTTTTGGAGGGGGGGGGGCATTTAATGTAACCCATTATCCATATGGGGAGGCTTGAATAAGAATAAAAGGCAAACAAACCCTCATGCTTCAGGTCATGAGATAATCACTAGCTGGTGGGGGTCAGGAAGAAGTGTCCCCTACAGACAGCTGATGCCATAGTTGTCCATTACAGGGTTTCCTACCCCCATCTGGTAACGTCCGAGACAGGATACTGGAATGGGGGGTGCAATTTACTAGGAGTACTTTGATGTTTGCATTTCCTAGCATTGGGGTGTTTGAAATTGCAACCTTAGCGTTCCATTAAAGCAAATTTCTTTCCTGATTGTGGAGTGTTGGTTGCTCAGCTATCCCTGTGGGTCGCAGACGGGGCCGATTCATTGGGCAAAGAGCCGTTTAATCCAAAACCCCAGCATTGCGTAAAGAAAACCCACGCGCCCTCCTCCATACTCACCATCAAAGCCGGAGCCCCTGCCAGGTTCCCGCCAATCGCAGTGAAGTTAAAGGGCGAAACAGCTGCCACAAAGCCCTGCAGGCGGGGGGGGGGAAAAGGAGAATTTACACAGTGTAATGTGCACACCCCAAGGGAGGCCGCAGGAGCGTGGAAAAACGTCCCGCCGCAGCTCGCGACGCACAGGGAGAGCATCTGTTCTGAGCCGGGATGTCTCACACCCCCCCACACACCTTGGATGCGCATGTCTGAGCCACCCCACCCTTCCCCTCACCTCCAGCCCCCGGTAGACCATGCTGTTGGTGCTGATGGGGATGCTGACGGGCTGAGAGTTCTCCAGCTCCAGCGCATACTTGGCGTTGAATCGGAAGAAATCGATCAGCTCCGCGGCTGCGTCGATTTCCGCCTGCATGACGGTTTTGCCCTGAAAGGGGAACAGGAGAGATCAGCGGCACTCAGGCAGCCCCGAAACACACTCCCGCCTGGCTTTCTCCCTAGGGGCTGACGGACACAGGGGCTTGGCTTCTTTCTAGCTACATTGCCCCATGCTGCCTCTCCCCCTTGCTCTCACTGGGTTAGTGATGACCAGCAGGAAAGCCGAACTCCCAGACTCAGACTGGGTTTGTTAGTATCTTTCCCCTCCCTCTCCCTGGCAGAGCCCTGACCTACCCCCCACCCCCTGCACAGGGCGAAAGATCAGGGCTGGGAATCAAACCCAGGTGTCCCTCACGGCGCTGGCACACCAGTTAGTCACCAGCCCTGCACAGAATGACGTCTGTTTCACGCAACAGCCTGTGCAATGAACAATGACCAGACCCGATCACTGTAATTGCTAGGTGTGCACTGGCTACATCAGCGCCCAGGAAATCCCCTTTTTTCCTCTCCTTGCCACAAATCTTCTCCAACAGCCCCTTGCTGCTCCCTCAGTCCATTTCACCAATGCCAGGCCAGGCATCATACATGAGTTAATTCTCTTTCCCTCCATGCATGGCCCTTCCTAGCCTCTCACAGTGCTGTCTGATCTACGAGCCTGGGCCCCATGCTATCCTAGTGACCCATTTCCTAGCCCCACATGCCGCTGAAGTGACAGGGACCAACTGAAGCACTCAAGGTAGCAGATTTAAAGGGCTGGGGGCACTCAGTGAAGGGCCTTCAACTCTGGGGTCTGCTTCCCTCGCTGGGTCAACACAACAGGAGTCCGTCGCGATTTAGAGAACAGAACAAGGCCCCTCTTTTCCCGCAGGGTTTTTGTGGGGAGGGTAAACTTGTCTTTGGAGGGTGGGGGGCTCCTTTGTTTGAAGACACCATCCATGCGCCGAAGCAGGTGCATCAAGACAGATCCCTGCCAGATGCCCTGCAGGATTCATACAGCCCCTTCTTGCAGCAAAAGCAAAGGGGGAAATCAGGCTCCTGCCAGAATCTAACCCCCCAATTGTGGGTCTCACTGGCCGCTCCTGATCAGCCCAACCCTGGACGTCACCTTCCCTGTTTCACCCACTGTCTCACCCGGGTTAGCCCGGGAAGTTTTGCTGCTGACGCGACACTAACATGGCGCTGCGTTTCCTGGGTATTTCCACCCCACTCACAGCCCCGTCTCCCTACCCCTGGCATTATAACCACCTCCTGCTACATGGGAAGGGACAGAGATAAGCGCCCGCACATCCGCTCCATTAAAAAGACACACACACACACACACCCCGCAGCTCTCTAGGTGCAGGGAGGGCCCTGCTAGAAAACAGCCGGGCAACGTTCCCAGCAGAAGCGGACGGACGCACGGCTCCAGCCGCAAAGGAAGAACTCAGGCTACACCACGTTCTCACTGAATCACAGACGTCTCTCATATTTGTGCCACTTCCCCCCGGCTCTCCCTGCCACCTTCCCCCCACCCCCTCCAATCATTATGGTTTGTCCCAGCAGGTTCTCTGGGGACCATTCCACCTGCAGCCTTACCTGCCCAATCATGGTTTTGGCCAGCATTTCCGCTCGCCTTGGGCCGCTCAGCATGTCGGCCGCCTTGAAGAAGATCTGTGCCCTGTCCTGGATGGGTTTCAGGTCCCATTCCTTCCGCACGGCCACGGCAGCATTGATTGCTTTGTTAAGCAAGTCCTGAGGAGCAGAAGATGGAAGCGCACCAGATTAGCGCTTCTCAGAATCTCAGTCCCCCAGCCCCACCCCAGGGCTTGCGGCAGCCTCATGGCTCAGATCAGCGGCTGCGGGGGTGAAGAACCAGCCCCACCCCAACTCTGCTACATACGCGGTCCCAGCAATAACCCAAAGACTTTGCTGCAGGCCATAGTTGTGAGCTTGGAATTACGCCAGGACTCTGAACACCAGGGGGTCAAGAACCGCTCAGGCGGGTAGGTCAGACTCAAGAGGATTTTCCAGTTTCCCTGCTAATGGTTACAACACTAAATAAATACCACTTCTGTATGTTCTGATAGGGATTTCAAACATCCCCCAAGCTGCCCAATCCCAGGGCGAGGTAGGGAAGGACTAAAGATCAGGGTCTCTTCAGCCACTAGTGTAATGCAACCACCTCTGGCCTGGAAGGCAGCAGCTGTCTAATACCATGTAACCATTTTAGGGCAGGAAGGGGAGAAGATTCCCACGTCCAGCTGAAACCGCTAGGGAAATTTGCGTTCTGCCTACATAACAACCCAAGTTGGGATCTGGCCAGGACGCCCCATTCAAGGATGGGTTGTGACTGTGGGCCTAGGTTTTACAATTCATTTAGCATCCGGCGGGGGCCAGCTCTGAGGGAAGACCACCCGCTACGGCGTCGCCTCCCCCGCTTCCTGCAGCGAGCCCCCTACACGACTCGACTCAGCGGCTGGATCGTAGCACCGGCTTTCACGCCCGCATTCATTTTAAGCAGCTACGCCCCACTCTCCCCCAGCTGCACTAGCAAGGAGCGGGGGCGCTAAATCCTGACGGAGGTGCGGCTGGATCTGTGCAGGGCGCAGGCCCAGCGGCTGCGGACACAGTGTGAGGCGCTCTCCTAGGTTACGCTGTTTAAAGCGCCCGCAGCAAGCAAGCCAGAGGCCCACAGCACTGCCCCGTGTTAGGATCTCAGCCGCATTAAAGCAGAGGGGATAAGTGTCACTTTCCCCTGCAGGCTCTGGGGAACCCTCCCTAGGTTTAGTCTGTCACCAGCAAAGGACAGCTCGGTGTCCCATGACCACGCACCCTCATGCCTGCCCCCTGCAGGTCAGGCGCAGGGAGGGAGGTCTGGGCACAACCATGCGCCACACTCACCTTGTCTGCATAGCAGAACTTGGCCACCTTGTGCGAGTGATTGAACGGCTGAAAAGAGGAGAGCCTGGGGTGATTAATGCTGTAAAGAGCCACCCCCCCCAACTCCACACACCCCCTCTGCCCTCCCCCCACAACACCTCTGCATACAGAACAGTCCCCCATTCACATGGGGTGACATGGGCTCAAACCCAGGCAGAGAAGGTGTGTATCCAGCCCCAGGGACCCACCCTGCTCCAAAGCAACCTCCATTCACCTTCTGCTGGGTTCACCCAGATGCCTGAGTCCCGCATCAATGACCCACGTTGGGGACACTCATGTGCAACGTGGTTTGGTTTTGCCTGTGTGGACAGGGACCGAATCGTGTGCACCAGCCCTGGTCTACCCTACCCAGAGAGGATCATAGAATCATACACTATCAGGGTTGGAAGGGACCTCATGAGGTATCTACTACAACCCCGGTCAAAGCAGGACCAACACCAACTAAATCATTCCAGCCAGGGCTTTGTCAAGCCAGGCCTTGAAAACCTCTAAGGATGGAGATTCCACCATCTCCCTAGGTAACCCATTCCAGTGCTTCACCACTCTCCTAGTGAAATAGATTTTCCTAATATCCAACCTAGACCTCCACCACTGCAACTTGAGACCATTACTCCTTGTTCTGTCGTCTGATACCACTGAGAACAGCCGAGCTCCATCCTCTTTAGAACCCTCCTTCAGGTAGTTGAAGGTTGCTATCAAATCCCCCCTCACTCTTCTCTTCTGCAGACTAAATAACTCCAGTTCCCTCTGCCTCTCCTCATAAGTCACGTGCCCCAGCCCCCTATTCATTTTTGTTGCCCTCTGCTGGACTCTCTCCAATTTGTCCACATCCTTTCTGTAGTGGGGGGCCCAAAACTGGACACAATACTCCAGGTGTGGCCTCACCGGTGCCGAATAGAGGGGAATAATCACTTCCCTCAATCTGCTGGCAATCTGATGGTCAGCGCTGGCCCCTAGACAGTTTGGGGAAACAGCTTAGACTGCAATTCCCAGGTGGTGCTTTCTGGTCCCAGGAAGGGTGGCTTCCTCTGGGGAATGAGGTAGCCCAGAGATCAGGAAGAGACCAATGTGGGGGCGGGGGGGCACATTATCCCCCCATCTCCTTACGGCAGGGCTCCTACACCTTCCTCCTAAGCTGGAACCGGCCATTGTTAGAGACAAGATTCGGTGCTGTGGGTCTGAGCCAGTCTGGCAAGTCCCATGAGGGACTTCCCCAAAGATCCATCCACTACCCAGCTCCTGGCTAAGGCAGCTCACCTTTCGTAAGTCTCCAGGAAAGGGCCCTCGTGTCTGTAATGGGCCGGTTTGCTACAGGGCAACGGTTAACAAGGACACTAGGTAGAACTACACCCCAGAGGGAGAAATACGTGAATGAGCTAGAGCAATCCCTGGGGAGGGGAATGTCTTCCAGGAAGGGAATAAAACTGCCCCACACTGGGATTTCCCCCTGTCGTGTCAGAAAGGTTCCTCGCAGGTTCCCAGGGCTCTGCCAGGCCGTGGAGTGGTCACCTAGCAACCAGGCGCTCCCCACTGGGACTCACCGACAACTGGTACCGGACGTCTGATGTCCACACCTCTTCTCCCCCCACCACGCACGGGATGGCCTCCGTCTTGCCCTTCAGATCATTTAGCGCCTATCGGATGAGTCAGAACAAAAATGAACTGGTGAGAGCGTGGCAGCTCCCCCTCTGCTGAACGGAAGGCAGCCCCCAGGGATGGAAAGGATATCCAGCCAGCCGTGGCTTTGATCCGCCTTCCTCCACCACCACACTCTCAAACCAGGTGACCTGATGGTCCTACCCACAGCCCTGCCAAAGGTCCATGTCCGAGTCCCTCTAGAACCTGCCTGCCAGACCAGCACTGTGCTCACGTCCCAGGGAAAGGAAACCTTGGACTTCTCCAGTACCAAGCTCTGTTCAGACTGAGAACATCCCCGTGTTATGGGGGCCATCTGCAGGGTTAAGGGAGGGGTAACAAGGGTGGGGTGGGTGAAAGGCTTCTCCCCAAGAGGGTAACCATCAGGGGTTGGGAAGGGTGTCCTACCACTTCAGCTAAAGACTCAGCCACTTTAGAGTGAGGCTGGAAGATCACACGCTGCACTAGGGGAAGAAGAGCTCTGGTTTCTTGGCTGCAACAAGCAACTCAGGACAGTACCTTCTGAAGAGCCGCTCGTTCCGGGCTGCCGTGCTTGAACTCCAGAATGGGTTCGTTGGTCACCTCTACAGCTATACGGTGTTGCCATCGCACCCTGGGAAGGGAAAGAGAGACACACTGAGAAGCCAGTGTCTTCTTCATTCCATCTATACCGCGGCTGTCCTGGCCGGTGAAGTGAGACGGTCGTCCACGGAGGCACTGCTGCTGAGTTTCATTCCTTATTGTCAGAGGTATACACTATACCAAACAGTCCGCTTAAAGATCACATTTCCCGCTGAACGTTTTTTTTGCTCCAAGGAACCACTAAGGTGGCTAGAGCTGAAAGAGGTTGGGAGAAGTTTGTTGTTGTTGTTGTTCTGTGATTGTACAGCTCCTAGCACATGGGGGTCCTAGGTGCAATGACAAATAAATAATAATTTCCCTCTCTTTTCCCCAGTTTGCTTACTGCGCACATTTGAGGGCACTTTGTGGGTAGTCAGTTTCACTGCCTAGTCAGCTTCCCGTGTGTGGTGTGGATCTTTCACGCAACAACAGGGGAGAGAAAAGCCATTTTGAAAGAACGGGACAATGTGATTGTAAAGCCACAAGATTTGGCCAGAGGACTGGTGTTGGGGGTTGAAACTACTTTCCGAAACTGACTAAGGGCAGAATTTTCAAAAGAACCTAAGTTACTTAGGTGCCATCGGCTGTCTACACTACAAGCACTGCAGACGCTTCCTCTAGTAACAGAAGGTGTTTTTCCGTCGTCGTTAATCCACCTGTCTGAGGGCTCGGTTACACTTAAAACGCTACAACGGCACAGCTGCAGTGTAGACACTAGCTACACCGATGGGAGGGGCTCTCCCATTGGCGTAGCTCAGTGGTGCTCAACCTTTCCAGACTACGGTGCCCCTTTCAGGAGTCGGATTTGTCTTGTGTACCCCAAGTTTCACTTCCCTTAAAAACGACTTGCTTACAAAACCAGACATAAAAATACAAAAGTGTCACAGCCTCACTATTACTGAAAAATTGCTTTTACTCTCTCATTTTTACCATATAATTATAAAATCAATCAATTGGAATATAAATATTGTACTGACATTTCAGTGTCTAGTCTATAGAGCCGTATAAACAAGTCGTCGTCTGTAGGAAATTTTAGTTTGTACTGACTTCACTAGTGCTATTTATGGAGCCTGTTGTAAAACTGGGCAACTCTCTAGATGAGTTGATGTACCCCCAGGAAGACCTCTGTGTACCCCTGATGCGTCAGTGGTATCTGAACAGGGGTGGGACATCCTGTCTGGATACTCCCGGAGCAGCGGAGTGCGCGTAGATAACCAGGCAGGCCAGGCCAGGCGTGAAGCAATGCACCGTGGGATGCCAACAGGAGGACTAACTGTAATAGTGTAGTTACACCAACACGGGGCTGTGCCCACACAAACCCTTCACCAATGTAATTCCTATCAGGGCAGAGTTACACCACCTCCAATGCAGCTTAACTAGTCCCACGCGAGACCCAAGATAAACCGAAAGAAGACCATGCACGCGGGGACACAAGAACAGTTTCTGCCAGAAAATATGAAGTTAAACCGTAGACAGGAGACTTCCAAGGAGGGAAGACTGGTGCAGGAAGTGGTGCTGACAATTCAGTAGGGGGCTTTATTCCATCGGAGTTGCTCTTGAACCAACATCCCAGCACGGTGGGAGGCTCTCTGCTGCAGCTTCCACATGGGAGTGATGGATCGACACCGCAACTCCTGCTTTTAGAAGAGTTCAAAGTACAGGGGGGCAGAGGCTGGGCAGGTTTGTTTTATCAGCACAGTGCATGCTTCAACAGGTAGCTGCAGATTACCCTGGGTGCCGTAATTTCCCAGACCCAGTCTGGCATTAAATTCTCCACCTCAGCAATATTTCCCAGCAGCAGTAAGAAGAAAACAACCCACCAAAAGCCAAAGGGGGAGGAGCCCACGTACTGGAGAGAGAAAAGATGTTGACCCAGGAGTGGGTTTGGGGAGAAGTATGCCAGGAGAAAGCAAAGGCCATGAAAGATGAATTAGTGGCAGTAAGTAGCACAGGGATGGTCCAAATTCGGCCTGTAAACCAAGCATAGCCATGACCACTTTAATACAGAGGTGCGATCCTCTGATGCTACAATGGGGGGAGGGATAGCTCAGTGGTTTGAGCATTGGCCTGCTAAATCCAGGGTTGTGAGTTCAATCCTTGAGGGGGCCCCTTAAGGATCTGGGACAAAATCAGTACTTGGTCCTGCTAGTGAAGGCAGGGGGCTGGACTCAATGACCTTTCAAGGTCCCTTCCAGGTCTAGGAGATGGGATATCTCCATTTATTATTATTATTATTACAATTCGCCGTGGGCAATGCTCAGTCTTGACCGAGGTAGAGCCTGTCTCAGATCAAGGCAGTCACATATCAGGCTTTCCAGTCTGGAAGCAGCAAAGAACATTGTCACATGACATGGGCTGAAGATAAAGTGAAATATGAAGCTACTGCTGCAAATCCTTTACCTCTGACTACCTCCGAGTTCAACCCTGCAACGGAAATAGAAAGGACCCTAGAAGTTTGGTAGACACTCAAACCCTGCACAGACACCAACAATTCAGTTGCTTTTCCTTCTAAAGCTTCACAGAGACTGATTTAGCTGTGACAAACCTCAAGAAGATGTGACAAAACCTTGGATGAAGAGAAATATTTCTGTGTTTTGTTTGGTTATAATTGCACTGGAAGTAGTATTTTGTTTGGATTTAAAACATTCCCTGGTAGCCCAGCCTTGCAACAGCAGGCTAGGGGAGAGGCAACCAAGAGTGAAAATGACAAACACGTGAAACTAACCAGCCTATTTTTTTCACTGTACAAACTGAGTGAAATTCTTGAAAACAGACGTGACCAAAAAAACTGCCCCTTTGGCATGCTGGATTCTGACAACTCTCCCATACAGATCTTTAGATATTATGTTTTCAACTACAGAAGCTAGAACAAAATCTGAATCATTTTGGTAAGACTGTTTTATTCAACACATGCAGGAGGAAATTCAGGAAGTCAATATGATAAGCTCTGGAACTATTGGAATGAGAATTTCCAAGACGCTTTGTTTTGCGCTGTCCACATCTGTTACAAACCCACAGCAATGACATATTGAAATCTCCTGAATACTGGGATTCAGATGTGCCTATATTTTTTAGGAGAAGGGAAGGCTGAGTTACTTTAAAGAGATTTAGATTTGTTAGATCTGATGTAATCAAATCAAAGACACCATCATACACATCATGTTGTTAAGACTGTGGACAATTCCCCGTTTGTATTCCTTTGGTGTTTAATGAACATTTTTATTTTATAAAGCTAGAGTCTCAATATTCTTTCAGTTGTAACTATCAAGAGTCAGAACTTTGCTCAGCCCCCGAAAATGGGACCAGAGTACACAACGGCTGTGTCTATACTGCACCGTTAACCTGTGTGATGGGCAGCTGGGTCTGAACGCTTGGGTTGGCGTAGCATGGGTGTGAGTGTCCCCACGGCAACACCCTGCCCACGTTACTGTGTCCTTACCGGTTCTGCACTCGCTTGTCTCTGTCTGGAGGCAAAGCCCCGGCTCTGTGTGCTGAGATGCTCTAGGATTCTTTCCCTGTCAATTGTGGGGGACCTGGTCTGTCCTTTGGGGAGAATTGTGGGAAGGCGTTGGAGGACTACCCGCTCTCCGGTGATTTAACCTGTGTACTTACTGCAAAGCGGGTGGGTTCCAGCCCAAGTTAAAAGCAGAGCCTGGATTCCAACTCACACCCACAGAGGAGTTAACTGGGCCAGGCTTACAGCACCTCCAAACCTGGCTCAGAGGTTTTCCTGTGTGGACACTAGGGGAGTCAAGACTAAAACTCAGGCAAGAGCGTGGGTTAACTGTGCAGCCGAGACATACCCAATAGCACCAGAGCAGGAAACTGACTGGAATCCTGCCTGGCAGGGGAAAACAGGTAAAGAAGCGTCTCCTGCCATCATGAATCCTGGTGCTTGTAGCAGCCAGTTAAATACATTGCAGAGGGAACATGTTTACAGCACAACCTGTGGCAATACAACCCCGGAGTCACCCAGGCAACCCTGGCCTTGTACCAGACTTCCAGTGATACCACATTAGTCACCCCCCGCGGTGGCACCCGCCTGTCAGCAAAGCAGCCAATACGCAGTTAGTTTAGAGGGGGTGGCCCAGGCACAAGTGTTGCATGAGCCAGAGACGGGAGAGGCCATTTAACCCCGAAAGGGGACACAACTCTGCCCGGGTCACCCCAGAACTGGGTGGGGCACCAGAGACATGAACAGGGAGGGAAGAGGAGAAAGACAAGTGGAGACCTGCCAACATCTGCTTCCCCAGGAGACTCCTGCCTGTCACCTGCTGCCATTTTCCTATCTCAGGAAGTGTAGATAAGCCTAAACCCTCACTCCCTGAGATAGCAGAGGTGTTGGGCAGATAAGGGGAGCACGTGCCAAGGACTGGCGCAGAGGGCGGGGTGGGTGGGACCATGGAAAGCTAAGGGAGATAAGCGTCCGGGGGAATCCTCCCAGCAGATTCTCCACTGCCCCCCCCTTTTGGCAGCCCTGCCTCCCGCCTTGACGTCTGGGCAGCTGCTCCCAACTCACCCCGATGTAAAGGAGCGGGGGGGGGGGGGGCAGAGCATTAGGGGGCAGCAGCAAGACCTGCTGACAGACCCCCCCCCCTGGCCTGGAGCAAGATGGGCCAAGAGGCAGCTGGGTGGGCAAAGGGGTCAGGCAGATTTGACCCCCCCCCCGACGGGGCGGGCAGGGCCCCCACCAGCCGGTGTGTGACCTGGGGGGGGGGGATCCCGGCTCTGGCGGTGCCGGGAGGTTTAAATCCCAGAGGGGCGGCCCCGTGGCCCAGTTCACACCCACGCCGCCAAGGAGCGGGACATCAGGCCCGGCAGGGCGCCCGGGGCTGGGCCGCACGTGGAAGGAAGGGGGCGGCCGGAGCTCGCGGGGCGCTGGGACCCCGCACGCCGGGGGGGATCCCGGGGGGCGCTGCCGGGGGACCCCGGATCCCAGCAGCGGGGGGGGGGAGGGGCTCCCCCTGCAGGCCCCGCCCCGCGCTCACTCACCCAGCGCGGGGGCAGCCCAGCAGCGCTCTCCGCAGCGAGGGCAGCAGCAGCATCGTCCCGGGGCAGCGCGGACTCGCAGCCGACGGGCCAGACCCAGCGCACGCTGAGCAGGGGAGCCTGAGCCGGGCTGTACCATCTCGGCGGGGGGGAGGACAGACTGCAGCTCCCGGGAGGGGACCCAGCTGCCCCCCCCCGCCCCAAGGCTAGTGCATCCAGCAGAGCGCCCCCAAGCAGCCACCGGGTGGGGATGTCCCAACCCCGTCCCCCGCGCCCATTCCCCAGGGATCGCATACTATGCCGCTAACCGCCCCCCCTCCAGCCCATGGTGCAGTCCGTTCTGTCCTAGGGCGGCGCTGTATCAGCCAATCAAATCATAACTTGGGGGCCTTCTGACCAATCAGCTGCTGCTTCATGTTACAACCGGATGCAAGGAGGGAGGTGTCGGTAAAGTTCTTTAAAGAGTCACCGGGGGGGTGGGCAAGGAGAGAGTTTGGATAGACCAATGGGGGGAGGGGGTTGGCCTCAGGCCTCTCAGCGTCATACTGTACCAGCCCCACCCCCCAGAGGGTCGGGGGGAAGAATTAGATAATAAAATAAATGTATGTATTGAAATGAGAACTATGAATGGTAACTAGAAACTGACCCAACTGGCCACATGGGCACAACCCCAGACAGCCCCCTGGTTCCCATGAGTTACCTGGGCATGGCCCAAGGATTGGCTCTTCAAACATTTATATGTATATTCTCTGTCCTGAGAATATAAACGGAGTTTGTTGCTCCAGGACAAATACTGTGTGTCCCACAGTTCGAAGCATGATTTGGCTCTTGGAACAAATCCATGGCCACCTAAGGATTTTTACAATTGGCAATGCACTAGGCCCCAAAAACAACAGGGAGTCCGGGGGCACCTTAAAGACTAACAGATTTATTTGGGCATAAGCTTTCGGGGGTAAAAAACCCACTTCTTCAGTTTTTTGGGTTTTTTACCCCCAAAAGCTTATGCCCAAATAAATCTGTTAGTCTTTAAGGTGCCCCCGGACTCCTTGTTGTTTTTGTGGATACAGACTAGCCTGGCTACCCCCTGATACTTGTGCCCCCAAAGCCACTCAGAACTCTGTTGCGGTTGCAGGGGAACCCCCGTCCTCCCACTCCAAAAACACAGGGCTCAACTGGATGAGCTGAAGGGGAAATCTCTTCACACAAGGAGTGTAACTGAGATGCGACTCATGGGGCTTCAGGATGGCCTGTGAAGCAAAAAAATACACAGCCCAGCATGGCAGCAGAATTGCAAGGCCTATTTGAGATCCACCCACTAACCTTCCTGAAATCTGTGAAGAGGGCAAATAAGATACACAGTTAAAAAAAAAAAAAAAAACCATGCAAAGATTTTCAAAAGCAACTGCTCATTTTGGGAACCTATCTTGAGGTATCTGAAAAGGGCGTGATTGTCAAGAAATGGGAAGCGCTCACCCTTTGAAAATCAGGCCCTTTTGACATGGCTCAAGCCAGGCAGCCAAAATCATTAGTCATTTTGGAAAATCTTGGCTTCTGAGTCTAGAAAGCCCAGTTCATGTACATCATTAGTTCCTGTGTAAATACAAAAGGCAGGCAGGCAGAGGAAGTTACACTGTTTGTTTCATGTTTAAGGGGAGCACTGTCTAAAGTTTAGAGAGCAGCTCTCCATTGGCCTCACGCAAAAGAATGAGAAAAATCTCTTCCTCTGACAGAGGAATGTTGACAAGCCCCTGCTCATCTCACCCTCTAAAAAGGTAAAACAAAGCAATGTCTTCTGGGCTTAACACAAGGCCTGTTAAGGGGGGGGGGGGGGGGGGAGAGAAGAGGTCTGCTAAAGCCTTTTTCAGCTGGGGTCAACTGCTGATTTCAGTTTGATTGTTTTTGGAACTGTAAAGGAACCTAGAGCAGTTTGTTATAAATATAAATACAATCTTGGTGCCCCTTTACTACTAAGTTACAGACTTGGCTTGGAAGTATTCCCTCGCCTTCATGGACACTTAAAATTGAGACATGCATGTGAAAACAAGGGAGCTCTGAATTTTCCTGCAATCTTTGCTATTGCTCTTAATCCACAGGAGAGTAGAAGAAACAATGGAGAAGTGAAATAAATTCACTATCAGTGCTACTGTTGTCTCTTTCAAATGTGCAGGGTCCATGGGCAAAGCAACAAAAAAAAAGTGTGGGGGGGAGACAAATGGAGAGCTTGTGGTAGATAGTTGGAACAATTTATAAAGGTTTGTTTAAACAAATTGTCCTACTTACAAACAAGAGCTTTGTGTAATTCATTAGTTTACGTAATTTTGAAGCATAAAGATGGACTTTTGACCCAAAGTAGAAATCTTGTCCTAGCGCAGGCTCAGTTACATTCCATAGAACACAGATGGCTTAATTTTCATGCACCAGCATGATCCATATAGTTTCAAGGGGGTGAAGAGGATCTTGCCCACTCTTAGATAGGTCTGTTGTCTTTTAGAAACATGAGGACATGTTTCCGAAAAGTAAAGTTCAGTCTTGCCAACTTCCGGCAGTAAACAGCAGCAGAGCCACCAGGAGGAATGTAGCAGAAGTACTTCAACTCTGTTGTTGCTTTAAGTCGGGATTTTTGTTTAGTTCCGAGGGTATTTAAAATTCAGAGACTATTTTCTAGGACAGTATAAGATGCAAGTTATCTCCAACCTTGGACCAATGTCCTTTGGTGAGCTTGGTGTAGAAGGAAAGAACATGCATAAGAGAGAAAGGTATTTAGACATAGCAGTCAGTTACGTGCAGTCATGTTCCTTTTTCTGCTACTATTCAAATTTTAATAAAGTTTCTCACTCATAGTTAGGGCCCTACCAAATTCACGGCCAAGAAAAATGTGTCACAGACTGTGAAATCTGGTCTCCCAGCGTGAAATCTTTTCTTGTGTGCGCTTTTACCCTATACTATACAGATTTCATGAGGGAGACCAGAGTTTCTCAAATTGGGGGTTCTGACCCAAAAGGGAGTTACGAGGGGGTCACAAGGTTATTTTAGGGGGGCCATCCTTACTTCTGCACTACCTTCAGACTGGGTGGCCAGGCATTCAGCTCTGAAGGCAGCACCCCACCAGCAGCAGTGCAGAATTAAGGCTGGCAATACTATACCATGCCACCCTTCTGTGCTGCTGCCGGCGGTGGCTCTGCCTTCAGAGCTGGGCTCCCAGCCAGCAGTCACCGCTCCACAACTGCCCAGCTCTGAAGGCAGCGCCACCGCTGCCAACAGCGGTGCAGAAGTAAGGGTTGTAGTACGGCAACCCCCACTACAATAGCCTTGTGGAACCCCCCCCCCCCCGCTCCTTTTTGGTTCAGGACTTCTACAATTACACCACCATGAAATTTCACATTTAAATAGCTGAAATCATGAAATTTACTATTTTAAAAATCCTATGGACCATGAAAATGACCAAAATGGACCATGAATTTGGTAGGGCCCCATTCATAGCTGAGGCTGCCATAGTCCTGCACTGCACGAAGCCTACATTTAGTCTGATATAAAGTGACAAGACAAAGTAAGCATTATTATTCATTTCAGCATAAAGACATTCTAAATTAAAACGTCAGTGCACGGGACGGGCAATCAGAGCTCCTGCAGTCTAATCCCAGCTTTACCACTGTTTGGGATCTTTAGCCAAGATCACACAATTCCTGCTTCATTTTCCCCATAGGTAAAATTGATACATCACCTTCATTATAGGGCTGGTGGGAAAACTAATGGTTGTAAGGAGCTTTGAAGCCACTGAATTTCTATAAAGTGCAAAACATTGAGGGGCTGTATGAGGAATCTTTCACCCTCAGAAAACTGAACTGTTCAGCAAAAATTTCATAGCATTTTTTGCTCACACACATCACTGAATGGTAAATAGACTTGGGTTTAGGTACAGTATATTTGAATGGCTTAGCTCAGTATGACAGCCCTATCTGCTTTGCGCCTTTGGATTTGATCTGTGAGCTTGAGTTAGCATTTAGTCTTACCTGTATAAAATGCTGCTAGCTTATGCTTTTCAGGTTAGTTGATGTGTCTAGCTTTTAGAAAATGGGGAAGGGGACCATTCAGAACATTGAGGGGCCCTTTCCTTTGAAGGTTGGAGGGCTGGATGAGTGATTCAATACTGATGAGTTTCTGTTGCAGGGAAATGTTTACTGCATTTATGTCAGGTGCTATGGAAGAACAGTGTTAGAAGACAAGAACTGATGCACACAAAACAGACAACCAGGAAGTTTGGCATTTATTTTAAGGGGGTTTTCCTTGTAACCAGACAATTACCATAACCCGTTTTCATCAACGAGCTTCAGAACAGCCCCTTTTCACAGAGAAGCCCATTTGGTACGTGACTTGGAAATCAACATTCATAGTTAGAATTTTTATAAATCAAGAGCACAAAGATGAACCAATATCACAATGCTTCTCGGAAGACCAGTACCACAGCACAGGATGGCTGAGAATGCTGGAGGCAGATAGGTGCTTGGACTTGTGCCCTTTCAAGACAGAACAAGAAAAAACAGTATACAGGCAGCTAGAGATCAGATCTACAGTCGCTAGTTTTTGGCACTAATAGGCGAATTGTGAGTTCCAGTGGATTACCTCGAATTCAAATGCTTCGGGCGCTTGCTGTGCATGTTTGTAGTGCTCCTTCCAAAATGGATAATTCAAAAATCGTGGTCAGTCTATAAACCAACTGGTCTGCTTTTAAACTTAAAGGCAGACTCCCAAACAGAGGGGCAATCCACTTAAATCTGAACTCAGGGCAAGAAACTATGGCCCTTCTGGGGCAAGCTTAGGAATTGGTTCATCCTTGGCTCTTTCCTTACTGGAGATCAAATAGCATCATCACTCAAGTCATTTTTTCCCTTTAAAATAAGCTAATATACAGAATATAAAGCACAATATTTACAACAATACAGTAAACAGTTTCATTTCCACTCTGAACAGTAGTCTGTTTTAATGAGTATTAAAATAAAACTCTTACATGATTCAAAAAAACCCCTAACAGACACAAAGTGACATGGCATGGAAAGGACTTAATTAATGTCTCCCATTTAAACGCTTTAAAAAATAAATACCATTTTTGGCAAAATTTAGCTAAAAAATATTTTAACCCTAGGGACAGTTGACTTTGTATATTCCTTTCAGTGAAACCATATTATAAAGAAGTGTGGTTAAGTGCCCAAGCTTTTAACCATCTTAAACATTTATTTCTAGAACAAGATTTAAGATTAAATCTTTGTATGTGTTGTCACTTCAGGCAGCCAACAAACTAACCGTGGCCCAGATTTGCAGCACAGGGGTACATGCATGTTCCACCATGGGAATGATTTGGACTGTCAGTTTCAAAACCTTTAGACAAGTACTGCAATGAAGTCAAACATGTAACTATTTCTTAAACAGTTTTTCTGATGTTAGCGTTACTGCCGGCCTGAAAAGACAGACTTATTCAGATTTAAGACCATATCTTGTTTGTGAAAGTGCTTCATTATTGGAGTGCCACAAGTCACAGATAAGGAGACCTGGCATGCTCTTTTAATGAGTTGAGGGCCTCAGCATCCAACTTCATCCAGCCTCTCAAAAATCTCTGCTACTTCAAAAGATGAGCTTTTTGAAAGGCTGCTTTAAATACAAAAGATCAAGACCCCAAAGCTATGCACAAATGCATATGAAGACATTTTAAAAAGGAAAATTTAAGCTCAAATAAGAAGCCAACTTCAAAGCTTGACAGGTAAGTCTTTCAAGTACACTTTTAAAAATGGTATTTGGTACAAACCTACATGTGTAAAGTTTGCTTGATGATTTGGGATCTTGGTATTATCTGTTAGTGCCCCACGCCTCTGGTATAAAAACTTATTAGGCCAAAGTTTGTCTAAAATTTAGGTTTTGTGAAAATGAGATTTGACAAAACTTAAGGCCAACGAATGTTTCAGTGATTTTTATATAATTTCAAAGGAAAAAACTTTTCAAGTATGTCTTTACTGTGCCTGCAATCCAAATACCGCATCTTTGTGCTAGTGCACCAGCACCTTTAAATGAAGGTCTAGAAACAAAATGTGAAAGAAATGATCTGAATATCACCTTGGATCCTTGGTCAGCATTATTATCCAAGCAGAGTTTAAATTCCAACAGACCAGCTTAGGTGAAAGACCTTTTTAAAGTTTTCCACCGTTATAAGCATTAAGAGTTCAGTCAGCAGCACTCCCTTTCAAACATTATGCTGGTCAAAGATGTAGCATTCACAAAAATGAAGCACAGTCAGAAGCCCTTCATTATTAAGATGTTCTTCACCACATGTTCCAGGTACAAACATTCTTCCATCAATATGATCTTTCCACAGTATAGAAAGAAGGAAAACATAAGCAAATATCTGCTTCATTTCAACAGGTTTATGGGTGATCCTGGTATGGCTGTAAGCACTCCTGTGCCACCAATGCCATCACTCATTCTAAGGGTCTGTCTCCACTTACGGTGGGTGCAGCAATCGATCCACCAAGGGTCCATTTAGCGGGTCTAGTGAAGACTCGCTAAATCAACCGCCGATCGCTCGCCCGTCGACTCCGGTATTCCACCGGAACGAGAAGCATAAGGTAAGTCAACGGGAGAGTTTCTCCCGTCAAACCAATGCAGCATAGACATCGCAATAAGTCGACCTAAGGTATGTCACTCCAGCTACGTCATTCACGTACCAGAGTGGTAGCCGTTAGCCTGTATCAGCAAAAACAATGAGTCCTTGTGGCACCTTAAGAGACTAACAAATTTATCTGGGCATAAGCTTTTGTGAGCTAGAACCCACTTCATCAGATGCATCTGACGAACTGGGTTCTAGCCCACAAAAGCTTATGCCCAAATAAATTTATTAGTCTCTTAAGGTGCCACAAGGACTCCTCGTTGTTATTCACGTAGTTGAAGTTATGTAACTTAGGTCAACTTAACCCTGTAGTGTAGACCTGCCCTGAGTCTGGACTGACAATGGGAATTTCAGTTTTTGATAGCAAGTATTTTATGTTACTATTTCCTTTACCATATCTAAATTGCAACAGTTCTAAAAAGCCTTCCTACATACAGAAAGATTCTGATCTCCAACTGGTATAATTCCATGGAGTTACTCCCCATTTATACTGGTGTAAGGAAATTAGCAATCCAGGCCCCTCAAGTCTGAATTGCAGTCCAAATATATTCTACCCTGCCAGAGGGTAAAATACAAATCTTATTCTAGGTAAAATTTTAAAAATGTAAAAAAATGCATCTGAAGTATCATTTGTGGTTAGCAGAATAGATGCCAGTCCATGCTCACCCTCTAGTAGAGGGCATTGGAATCAGTGAAGATGGGGAAAAATAATTCCACAGTTACAGTAACGTTCGCAACATATGTTTTTCTTGCTATGAGGAAGAGATGGTAGGAGTGTTTCACAGCCAGCCACACCTGTTACATTTGTTTCTCATGCTGATACTTGAAAGTGTTGAGAATTTGGAGTCCCATCAAACAGAGAATACTTTACAGAGGAAGACCTGTATTTGCTGACTTCTGTTTGCACGTTTTAAAAAAAAATCTAGAAAATAGAATATACTTTTATTTATAACTAGATTACACATTTCTTTGAGTTGCATTTAATGTTTTTCCAACCCATACTTTAAAAAAAATGTTTTCATTCCTTGTTTCTTGCCTGACCTAACGTGGTATTTATTAAATCCTTGAAAAATGTTTGTACCACATGATTCTTTGGACTTTTTGAAGAACATGCATCCACAAAAGCACTGAGATTTATTCACTGAAAACACTGTTTTTGTACAAATCCATTTTAGGAATTTGATCTACCTTATTACACTGCTAACAAGCAAAAAAAGTTTGCTTTCTTGAAATCCTCTTTAAAAAATATGAGGAAAAATAACAATGAGGAGGATTTACTGATAAGTCTAAAAAAAGTGTCAATATGACACTGCGTTAAGAATAGAAAATAAAAAAAGTATTTACAGCTTTACAAAGGAAAAAAAGAGGTCATCAAAATGATTTCCAGCATTTTCACAATTTTTCTTCTGGCAAGCTTTTGATCTGGTCACTACAGATGTGTTAAATACAGACAAAATGGGACCACTGTCAGCTAAATCAGCAGCGTCATTTGAAACAAAACACCTCATGGGAAAACGACCATGGGATCGACTCAATAACTACCAAGGGCTGACCCTGCTAGCTATCAAGTCCACTGCCTTGACTAAAATATAACCCCAAACCCAAATATGAAGATACATTTTAAAAATGGATTACATATGGTTATAGAAAAAAAGAGACAAACACAACAACCACCACAGTCATTGCTATTACCATCATACACATTTCATCATCATATACATTATTTCTTATTCTTTACTATACAGGTATCCCCACCTCCTACACTTGCAAACAATGCAACCTCATTACAGATGGTCCTCATAATTATGGCTATGAGATGAACTGTAGGTTACAGATTACTTGCATTAACAACTAAGTTTTGCTTCCTCAAGCAGTTCACTCTATTAACGCAGGATACTCTCTTCTCTTTCCCTGCCTCGACATGCCAACCATTAAAGGTAAAACCTTGACCCAGTCTCCTGGCAGGACACTGCATTTTACAAAGAAAGCAGCAGCAGCAGCGTAGGACGGCTGTTTAAACTGTTCAACTTCTCCACTACAAAAGAGGTTTCATAATCTGAGGACAGCTGACTGGAAGGCTCTAGGAAGGTTGTCTCACTACAGGAGCAAACTCCTGTTATAAACGTTTCCTCCAAAGTCACTAGAGTACTAACTACAAACATTCAGCTTTGGCAGGTGGTCTCTCAACCTTTTGAGAAACCTAATATATTTAGCAGCTGAGGTTCAAAGAGGCTTGGTAACCTTAAAAATACTTGAACTGAAAACATGGAGTCCCACTCCCTTATCAAAAGGGCATGACTGACACGTATTTTTCACCCCACCCCGCCAACCCCACTCCTAGTGAACATAATTTACTGCTTTGGCTAGATAAGAGATGCTAGGAATGAGCACTTTGGAATACAGGTTTCTTTTAAAAAAGACCTAAGCACAAAATTACACATGTAATGAAACATTTTAAAAAGGCCACTGAGGTACAGTATGATTGATAAAAGAGTTCCTAACAAGAGATTATGCACAAGTGGCTTGAATGTTTCAAACAGCAAGTAAAATTAATAGTGTGTCCTTGCATTACAGTTCTTTTCGTGGACGGGAGTAATTTAAACTCACATTGTGGATCCCGAAGGGTCTCATCATAGTAGTTCTTCCCACCTGGAATGATATGGGGGGCCATATGTTTCAGATGGCCCACACAATTCAGTCTGGGTCTAAGAAGTCAGCTACAGGACACTCAACAGGAAGAGCGATGAAAGAACTACAGGCAGCAATGCATGGAACCAGAGTCAATAAGATGGTACTGTACACAAAGCTACTCTACAAGCAAGGATCTGTCAGGGTTACACTGCCCCCAAAGTGAAGCAAGTTGTGCAAAATTCCAAGAGGCCTTATACAGACACTACTTTAGTGAGGCTTGTGCTCTGTTATGGAGAAAGCAGCACTCTGATGTGTACTAGATTTTGTTTGCTCACAATGCCATCCCCCTGATTTTATTTCAAGTTGATGGGTACAGAACAGCCATCTCACCACCACTTAATGCTGAGAGGATGCTAAAACCGGACATTTCTCTGTCCAATCTATATGGGAAGAAAAACACTCCCACTCCCAGTATTTTCAAACCCCTGTGGGAGGAGTTTCATGAAGTGGGGGGGGGGGGAGGGAGAGAGATGATAATTTGAAATGTAGTCTCTAAATCTTAAAATGGTTACTAGCTACATAGTTACTTCTAAGAGCTATTAATTATGTCTTCAACAGTAGCCTGCAAAACAATCTGGTACTGTCTTCCGCTTACTTAAAGTCAGAGATTTCCATTCCCCTTTTCTCTTGGCTCAGTTGTGACAATTCCTAATTATAACCAAGAACAGCCCATCTCATGCCACTAGCTCCCTGAATAGAAAGTAAATAAATTAGACTTTTGATGCTGCTTTCTCTGGTTTAAAATACAGAGGAACAGACACGTAAGGCCTAGGTCTACTTGCTTTCTCACGGAGAAAGCACATGGCTGTTATTCCCTAATTCCAGAGCAGCAGTAGTTTAGGATTCATTTTTACTGTGCCCTAAAAAGGATTACAGTATTTTCAGCTTTTCCAAAGAACAGTGGTCTGTAATGATGTCACATCTCAAGCCTACATCTATAGCATGGTGTGTCAGTTTACCCTGATGCTTCAACCACGCTGCTCATGAAACTGCATTTTATGCTGCTTATCTCCCAGACAGTAAAGTAGGACTTGCAACTATTATGGTGGGAAAAAAATTCAGGAACTGAAGGGCTGATCCCCCTCCTAATCCCATCCCAGGAAACAAAGACATTATAACAGACATTCCTCCACAAAGGAAGCTCTACAGATAACTAACATGTGCAACTGTGTTTTTAGCTTTCCTTCCACCAAGAGATAACTCTAGTCCAGCAGGGACCAAACATTCCGTATAAATAAGGCAAGCTTTTTTTTTTTGCATAGTAGTTTAACGGTGATATTCCCACCCCAGTGTACCTTGTCCATCTACTTTGCCACCGAGCTGAGAACTGCTTCTTGGGATTCTAGACTCAGGCAAAAAGCTTGTGCAGATTCCAAAGGTCCTCCACCCAGACAGATGGCATAAAGAGATTCCTTTAGATACCTTATAATTGCATGAGCCTAAAGTCTGCCTCTAACCCACTGCTATTTTTAAATGGGGTTAACAGCTACATTTGGAGGTGTTCACATTTTTTCCCCTTTTTTTTTTCCAGACAACTGTGGTAATTATACTGCAATTGTGTTGTGGTCCATGATCCTTTTGCCAATCAGTGCAGCCCTTCAGTAAGTCATAAGCCTACTGAAACACCCAAAACGTTTGCAGCACCATTCTCTGCTGCGGCCAGATTTTTTTTTTCCCCCTTTTTTATTTTTCTTATAAAAAACACCTGCTATTAATATTCTATTAGAGCTCAAAGTGGCTCAGCTTGGGGCAAAGGCACCATTAAAACACCATGTTTTCTTACAGAATTCTGCATTTGTAATTGGTAGAACAGTAGAAATGTACAGCACCAATCCTCAGGTGGGGTGGGGATGCGTATCGGAATGAGTCCTCAGGAACCCTGTGCCAGGGCTTATTAGTCTGTTCGGTCAGTATTCTATTTTTTCCACTTTTTTTTTTTTCCTTTCTGTATTTTCCAATTCACTGGAATGCTCTGATTATGTATCAGCTGACCATAGGCTCCACGTCTGCCTCTCTGTCAAACTCATCTTGAATCTCATCTGTGTTTCCTGAGTCACTGCTGGCTACAGAGCTGGGAGATGGAGAATTTCTGCAAAGAAAGATTTAGACAAAGTTCAGCAAGTGATGCTGTTAAACACTGCTTTCTGTTAATTTTAAGAAAAGAAAAAAAAAGGGTCCCTTTCCATCCTCAAGTAAGGTAAAAAAGTGTCCTGTGTCACTGTATCTGGACTTGCATTTTCTAATGAGTATTAATAGTGAAACCTAGCACTTCTCAGGGTTGTACAAATGTGAGTATCACTAGCCCCGTTTTACAATAGGGATGTGGAAGCTGAGAGCGCAAATGACATACAAGTCTTCCAACACAACAGTGAGCATCAAGCCTCTTTGGAAGGTGCGAAAAATTTCCTTTCCAAACTGAAGAAAGCACCAACCGGAAGTATTTTACTTAACTGCTTTTTAATGGACTGTTAGGCAATGTGTCTGCAGGAGGCGTTCTTGGAGAACAGCAGAGATCCAAGGAACATCCTATTTACCTGTCAGCCGAGCCTTTGATAAGTCTACGACAGGTTTCCATCTGTACGTCCAGGCCCCTCTTCATGCTGCACATTTCCATGTATTCGTGGAGGTGGCGATTCATGTCACTCTTGGCTGTGGCTAGCTCCAGCTGTCCAAAACAAGAGACAGTGGTCAGCATATAACAAGGAGACTTGCTAAATCCCCGTCCTGTCCAGTTTTACGGGTTGTTGCCATACTGAATGTCATGCACGCACTCCAGTAACCTATTCCTCACACATTCATGAGGTCCACAGGGCAGCCTTACTTTCCATCTTATCGGAGGTTAACATATTTATCAGCTTCTGCCCAGTACTGCAATCCTGTTTAGTTTTGCTGCTTTCAACAGCTCTCGGCTACTAATTGTTTGCACCTGTTTGTCAATGTACAGCGATTCCTTAAACCTGAAAGCTGCCTGTGAGATGCTATTTATATTTTATGGCTCGTGGATGGAGCATAAAGATCTTGAGAAGCTATACTAGTGCAGCCTGGCATTCTCAGAAATCATGCCTTAGCAACTAGAGGGATTTCCCAAGGAGACACAGAAAGGATGTTGAAGAAAACTGGCAAAATCTCCATGTATTTTTATTTATACTCGTCTGAGCTGTCCTTTACCCACTAGTTACAACTTTATACTCACTCTAGATAGTAGAGTCTCAGGTAGGTTATTGCGCTAGGGAGGAGGGATGTGCCCTACTGCGTATGATGCTGAGAGTCAAGTTCTGCAGTTACATATACACAATCCATATACAGAGCGCACAGTTTGGGCCAAGGAGTACCCACAATGTTCATAACAGATTTTTAAGCTGGTGAATAAACCCTTACGCAGAGTATTTTTCTTTCACAGGAGAGCACTTTCTCACCTCAATCTGTCCTATTGTTTCCTGATATTCTTGGTCTCTTGTTTTGAAGAAAGATTCTGTTTCATGGATCAAGTTTCCCAGATTCTCCTCCTGCTACAGAAGAACATTACAGGCCAGTTAGTGAGGACAGATTAAAACGGTCTATGGAATTGCTCATTTAGTTCCCAACCACGTAGCCCTTTAGTTACACAACTAGCTCCCTACCCCACCCTTAATCCACTATGACTGCTTGTGGATAACTGCTTCAGGATTTGTCCCATAGAGTCACATTTTTCAAGGTGTTTAGGCACTAGTGGGATTTTCAAACACCCCTCAGCATCCAAAACTCATTGATTTCAATGGGTGTGGGTGCTTAGATACTTTTGAAAATCCCACTAGGCACCTAAAGAACTAAAAATCTGGCTTTTAGTGACTCCGTGACTAATAAAGACCGCCATGACTTCAGCCCTGGTGGCTGGGAGCTGCAGGGGCCTGCCGCCTCCCACAGTGACAGAGCCATGAGGTACCCCCGCCACCTCAGGCAGTGGGCCCTCAAGCTCTCAGCTGCCATGGGCAGCAGGGGTACCCCACAGCTCCCCACCAGCCACAGAGGACAGGGGGATCCCCTGCAGCTCCCCAGCCACTACTGGGGACTGGGGGACTCTGGAGCTCTGAGCCCCCATGGGTGGTGGGGGCCCCAGAGTTCCCAGCCACCCCACTGCTACCCAGTTCCTTCCCATTTTATCATGGATTTTTTTTAAGAAAAAGTCAGGGACAGGTCACAAGTGTCTGTGAATTTTACTTTATTGCCCGTAACCATGACAAAATCTTAGCCTTAATTATGGTTTGAAATAATTTTTCAGAAGTGTTACTTTATTTGTAAACAAGAAATACTGCTTTGGAAATCTGGCTCATAGATTAAGTTATTTACTGAGTCTCCGTGATTTTGGCACGGTATAGGCATGAGAGACATCCACTGCTCCAAAGAGTTTACACTGAATAAACACTAGCAGTGTAGCCAGTGCCAGACAAACCACCCATAATACTGGAACTATTTTGGTAGATTACTGGAAGGCTTCATGGAAGCCACATGGGACTTTTTATTTTTAATTTTTAAAGTTTGAGTTAAGAGGAAGTAGTCTGAGTCATGAATTGAGGAAGGCTCCACAAATGAAAGGATTAGCACAAAAAGATGAACGATTATGATGCATTATTGTATTTCCATAGCATCTATGAGCCGTGGTCCTAGACCAGGACCCCATTGTGCTAGGTGTTGTACAAAGAAGGATTAACAGATTTGAAGACCAAGAGAGACAATTTTGATCATCTCATCTGATGACCTGCATAACATAGGCCAGAGAATCTCAGCCAGCAAATTTCTGTACCAAGCCCATAACTTCTGTTTGAGCTATGATTTTAAGAAAGACATCTAGCCTTTAAACAAACACTTTAAATGACTGAGTATATCACATCTCTAGGTAAGTTGTGCTAATGGTTAGTTCCCCTCATGCTTAATTTGTCTAGTTTTAGCTTCCAATCATTTAATTCCATTATACTGTTTCTGCTAGATTAGAAAGCCATCTAGCATCAAAAATCTCTTCCCCATATAGGAAGACCATGATCAAGTTACCTCTTAATCTTCTCTTGGATAAACAAACTAAATGGAGCTTTGTAAGTTTCTCACAAAAGGTCATTTTTCAGACCTTGAATCATTCTTTTAGCTCTTTAATAACCCTTCCCAGTTTTTCTACATTCTTTCTGAAGTGTTGACACCAGAAATAGACACAGCAGAGTCCAGTAATGGTCTGACTATTAACACACATTGTTCAAAGGAACCCACCTCACCAAGCAGTTCAAATCAGTCTGTACAACTGACCTGTTCCCATCATTATTTACCACTCCAATTTGTGTACTCTGCAATGTTCTTCCAGAACATTGATGAAGATATAAAACAACATTGAGAAATGAACAGATCCTTATAGGACACTCCAGAAACAACCCCACTCGATAACAATTACCCATTTACAATTACTTTGAGACCTATCAGTTAACCAGTTTTTAATCCATTTAATATGAGTAACATTGATTTCAGTATAATGCCCTTTTTTTTTTAAAATCAGTGTCAAAAGGGACTAAATCAAATGCCCTACAGAAGGCTAAGTATACCATCACAGTTAAATTTTGTTTGACAAAACCTATTTTCCATAAAACTATGATGATTGGCATTAATTACGCTACCATCCTTTAATTCTTTAAATATTGCATCCATATCAGCCTTTCCATGAGTTTGCCTGGGAAACTGGGATCGATGTCAGGCTAGCGGGCCGATGATTTACCAGAGTTATCCCATTTTCTTTTTTTCCATGCAAAAGGATTTTAAGGAAGTAGGCCACAAATGAAGGTGGCTGGGGTGTGGAATAAGAACTCTACTGGGGGAGACTCAGGCATGTAAACCACTCTGATGCTAAAGCCCAGGCACATACTCAAACAGTCCGTCTTAATTCAGAATCTCCATCTACAAGGCAAATCTACCCTTTCCTTGTGTAATATTCATTCAGAAGGATTTAAGCCTCTTAAAACCTTTAGAGTTACACCACAGAAGGTCTGAGTTCTGTAATATGCCACTGATAACTGAGCTTATACATGCACACATGGCTATATGCAAATAATCTGTCACTAATTCCAGCACACAGCCACATTACCTTATCATTCTGGCACTCTCCCGGCTCACCAGAAGACATATAGCTAAATATGCAGTATTCTGCAGTCTTAGCTCTTTTAAGTAATCTCTGCAGTTTCAGCATGTGCCATATGATACACAAATGGAAAGATGTAAATTAACACACTCCCGGCAGTCAACACAAGACAATATTCAGGAGATAGCTGCCTCAGCATCTTTATATTCTAGTGGTGATGGGGTGGGGGAAGGCAGAATTCCTACTCACCCAGAGCTGTCATACTACTCAGTAATGGAGTAAGTGGAGGCGCTTACAGCCAAAGGTAGTTAAATGACTTCAAGGGATGATGAGCAAGTGTGAGAATGGGAAGGATAATATTTACAGCAATAGATCATCAGAGGCATTAGTTTTTAAAAGTATCTTTTTAGTTCCTTTTGCCTTGTATTTTATTTTTAATGTTATATTTAGGTTTCGAGGGAGCAAACAGACAAGATTGATGGAGGATAGATCAGTATCAGAAAGCAAGCCAAGAGGATCTGAAAAAGTAAGTTTTCATGGCAAACTGGATCACCAGCCAAAGATCCAAAGGCGGAGAGTGGCTATACAAGATAAGCTGCAGTATGCCATCCCCTGAAGGAAATAAATGGGAAACAAGTAAAACACACAACAACTCAGCTCACTTCTCCTTGAAGGTCAATTGAAGGATTGCAGTTTGTGAAGTCTTCCCAGAGAAGCAGGGTGTCTTCATTCTCCTCCCATGTTAAACTGTCACAGTCATCATCAAAATCAAATGTCTCACGCCTAAAAGAGCAGTAAAAAGAAAAAAAAAAGGGTAGAAATTATTTCAAACCATGTCTTTCCAGAGTCTTGGAAATACCTGCAAAAGAACAGGCTTAAAAACACTACATTAAAACTATAGGAGGAAAGGAAGAGAAACAGCAATGCAACAGCTGAAAAATCTAAAGGCTATTAAAAACAGGCTGTGCTGCTCTGTCTGCAAGGTTCTGACACTGGGCTTCTCCCCACCTGCAACAGAGTACTGGAATCTTGTCAACATTCATTCTACTTTCAACAGACAATACCAGTTCTGGCCTCTAGATGGTGCTTTAAGTTTGCTATTTCAGCACTGAACAGTTGCTAAACCACAAGAATGTTTTAAACTATTCTGTTACGTAGGAAGAAATCAAGTTTGACTGAAAATGTAGTTTTAAATGTTCCCAAAAGCAAAGGCCAATAGAATGGTTCCCATGGATTTTTTTTTAAAAGTGTCAAATGGAAAGTTTTTACACAAACATTCCGCCTACAGCACTTGCAAATCAAATGTTGCAGTTCCAAATAAGAGACCAACTGAACAAATTAAATAGACTCCACTGATTTTCATTCTCCAAACAGAGGCACAAAACCACATGAGTAAAAAAATCCCATTTTCTCATTTAAATTCCATTTTGAGTAATAGTTTCATTAACATAGGTTAAAAATAGCCTGCAATAATTTTTAATTTGACGGAGTCCCCTTTAATTTGGGCAGTTACTAAGTAAATTAGAGTTACAAGAAAGAAGAGACTTGAGACACTTGAACCGCAGCAGAATGGAAATTCTACTCTAGCTACTTTCTTTTCCTTGTTAAAGCAGAGCCTGAAAAAAAAAGGCTTCTTGTTTTATAGATGCTCTTTTGTTTCAGGCTTAAGACATATTTTTGTTTCCTGAGTTCATTTCCTTTTAAGATGATCACATCAAGCCAACAAGTTGAGTCCAACTCTGTATCATATGAAAAAGTTAAAGAATTTGGCAAGAGGACAGGCAGGGAATGTACGTCTACTGATGACCAGCCTTGCTTATTTTTAAAACTTCTAGTTTAATGCACCCGGCCTTCACAGTCTGTTCAATCATAGTTCTTTTCACTCTAAGAGCTCACTGTTTGAAAAGACAAAGACCACCCAATTTAAACTGTTGCCAGCTTTAGCAGTATTCATTGTTCAAAGATGGTTATTTGTTTTATTTGAATACTCAGGAACTTTCACTAGTAACAGTGCTTTAATGATGCACCTCATTAATTACAGCTCAAAAAAACGAATTATTTTCATCTCTGGTGTTGGTATGAGTCAGATTATTTGGTGGTGTATATCCCCTGCACCTCCCACCCACAAATCCATTGCCACAAAACCTAAGGGGATGCAAGTTTGAAATACCTTTGTTTATCACAGGTCACTTAGATGAACCTATGACCATTCAGTGTTATTTAGATCAACCACATTTGAAGTTAATGACAGGATTTCTAGGTGCTGCTGCTGATACAAGAGTTTTTTCTTATTAAATCAAGTTTATAAAAACAACCATTGTAGAAGCCTGTTGCATTTTAATAATGAAGCCATAAATTACTGCAAAGCTGGCATCAGTAATTCATTGAAAGGAAAAAGGAAAGCAAAAAACACACCAGCAGCATGACTGGCTGTGTGGGAAGAGATAAGAAAGACACAATGAAGAGGGGTTAGTGTCATACCCAAGGATCTTCAGAATGATGTCACAAATGAGTCCTCCCCCCCCACCCCACCCCCAATAGAAAGTTTTGTAACGTGTGTGTGTTGTGGACTTGGGAGATTTATTTGCTAATTAGGAGAGTATTAGAGACAGAGCATTAAGAGGACTTCACCATACAAATCAAATCTTAAGTTTCTTGTTTTTTAAACTAGTGTTGGAATTAGTGTTTGTATCATGTTTTCAGTATAATACTGTAAATGCTAATTACTAAAAACTCCACAAAAATAATCTGTTGGCTTGCAGTTAAGCACATTGAATTTCAGCAATGAAAGAAGTAAAGAAATCTAAACTGCATTTCTATTACACTATGAAAGAACTACAGTTGGCTGAATATTGACAAGGAGAAGAGGGCCGGGGGAGATGATAGTGAGCACCTAAGGTCCATGTTTGGAGTGGCATTAATAAGGGAGCCACCAACAGCTCTCCAGCTCAGGGAGTTCCCATTATGTAAGACTTGAAAAGCATTATAGTGACTATTTTGGTAGCAGCCAACCAGGGCAGAAAGCAACAAGCCTGAACTCTAGAGATTATGAAATTTACTATCTTGTACAGGGGTGGCCAACCTGTGGCTCCGGAGCCACATGTGGCTCTTCAGAAGTTAATATGCAGCTCCCTGTATAGGCACCGACTCCGGGGCTGGAGCTACAGGCGCCAACTTTCCAATGTGCCGGAGGGTGCTCACTGCTCAACCCCTGGCTCTGCCACAGGCCCTGCCCCCACTCCACCCCTTCCCCTCAGCCTGCAGTGCTCTCGCTCCTCCCACTCTCCCCCAGAGCCTCCTGCACGCCACAAAACAGCTGATCAGGAGGTGCGGGGAGGGAGGGGGGAGGCGCTGGGAGTACATGACAAAGCCCCCAGAGCATGCTTGCCCCAGTTGGTGGCAGATGCTAGAGAAGCACATGCCAATCTTCTCTGGAGAGGCAGTGAGGAGCACTGCAGAGCTCATAGCCCACAGACTTCCTGAACTATCTTGTCCTGCACCACCAGCAAGATGGTTCTGGAGTTTTTGATAGGCTGCTATAGCTCTGCTACCACCACCTCAACTTTGGGGGGAAGGGGAGGAGTTAAAGCAGGAATTTGCCCTACTAATTCTAATCCGCAAGAACACACCAGTCGTGAGCAAAACGGTTCCAGCATTAGTGTCCTTAATATCCATAACTAGGTATTCTGGTGTTGGAGTTCCTAGACAGAATCGCCATGATGGCTGGCTAAAGTTAATTCCAAACCCTCCTGCAGAAATTCTGTATTCATATCATGAACTGAGCTTTTAGCAAACAAGTTAAGGAAAAACAATTACTTCTCACACTCCAGTCAGACAAAGAGGCAGATGCAGGGGGAAAAAAATCTCAGCTCTGGAAATCTCTAACATTTATGCCAGACCATATAAATAAGGGCAGAGTTTCATTCTTGAGCATGCTACACATTAGCTACAAGCAGGGTGATTATTAAATAAAAGTTTAGAAGTCTAATTTCACTATTTATTGCTATTTGCTTCTGCATTCTACTCAGTGTGGACAGTGAAAATAAACTGTTCAGTTACACTTTCGTTTATATCTGAATTTCACTGAGAATCTTATGCACTACCAAAATTCTGCAGTCTGAGTTCAACTAATGCTGAATATTTGGTGAAAAACTATTTCTATTGCAGGTTTAGAAAGTTTGTGGAAACACACTGGGGTCTTGGATTGCGACAACAAAAATCATCTGAATTTGGGATCTCAGTTGACCTGAAAGTCCCACAATAAAGACATCATACTCTACAGAATACTCACAGCTGATTAAACATTCGCTTCATTTCATCTGTGATGTTCAGAGAACAGCTGACTTCGTCATCTGATAATCTGCTGTTGTCTCCATCCTGCTCAGAGAGGTCATCGTCCGATGTTAGCTTGCGTTCTTTCTTTTTGGAAGCCACCTTAATCGGAGAGAAGGGCAGTGACTGGAAGGTTCAACTGAGGTGCTGCACCGAAGGATGCAGAGATAAGAAAGGAGAGGTGTTAGGTTGGGTGGAAGATAATGGTTCAACAGTACCCAGTGATTCAGGTGCACGAGTGACTGCACGCATTAAGGACAGGAATCGCATCTGTTAAGAAGTGGTGAACGTAGAGCAAAAGGAAGCAGTTCAAAATGGCACAGAGCAAAGCAAGCTGCAGACTGCCAGAGCTCTACATACAGGATGTACTCGCCGGCAACATTATATGGGCTACAGAAGAGCATGCGAAGGCTAGAACGATACAGGAACCAAGCATAAGCTGGCGAGAATGCCCAGGCAGCAGGCTTGAGAGCAATGACAGTCTCCCTCTCTTGCCACTACCATCACAAGCCTGGTGCTTTCAGAGATGAACACTCACAGAAAGTACACAACACTCTTTTAAAGATAATCTTGATTACTTTGCTATTCCCACCCCACTATCACAGGCACAGATTGCTAGTCATCACTCTGACCGTACAAGAGATATGTGGGAACTGAACTGTGAAAATATTTGAACAAACCCAAAATAAATGCAGTTGATAGATGTGCAAAGAGACCCCAAAGCTAACCCTGCAAAGTGAAGGATCATTCTTTTGTCCCGTGGGACTTCGGCACAAATAGTCATGAGAATTTACAGATGGTGTGATGTCGTCTCGAACACATCTAAAGCACAAAATAAATGCCAAATCTCCTCTTTAATTTTCACTAATTGCTAACTGAACCATTCAGAACCGGTGTTGCTCTTTGTGCTGATGATTTTAACCACTGCATACTTGATCAAAACTGTGTATTCAGTTTAGAGCAGTAGCACAGTTTTACCACTTATCAAAGTTAAAAGACAAGATCTCTCTTTAGAGCGGAATACTGATGAACACAGGAGAGCCGCAATTTTCTCCCCTCATCAAGTAGGAAATTTGAATCAATTTCTGTCCAGATTACCCCCCCAAAAAAGCTAATGAAAACTCACGTTTACCTTAGCTAAGCATTTTATAAGACATAGTAAAAAGCTGATTTGGAATGGAGGAGAGTTTACTGTTCACCACATTTAACACATATCCATGTGAAAGTCTCAAGAGAAGGGCAAGGACTTTTTTTTTTAAAATGTTTGTACAGTGCAGCCCTAAGTAGCTACTGTACTAGAAAGAGTTAAAAAGTCAGACCTATTTATTCGAAGACAGAAAGGGAAGTTGAGGTAAGTTGGAAGGGCCAGTGATCAATTTAAAATGCAGTTATGATTTAAAAAAAAGAGGCTGTGCTAAAGGCACTCGATCACTCAATAGCTCTGTTTTTTGAGCTAACACTGCCTACTTTTGGAGCAAAATAAGTTACTCTTTTTCCCGTTAGTATTGCACAGCCAAGATAGCTATGGGAAAGTAAACTGTATTCTATTCACCCTCACATATCAGAGTAATTGTAGTTAACTAACCATCAGTCACAGAATTTATTTATTTCTCATCATGGTGTATGAGCCAAAATAAGGGCTCAACTTGGAGATCACAGGATGCAAGTACAGTGCATGAAGTTAAAATCCTCTTACTTGTGAAGAGAGCAAATCTGATGGAACTGTTTAGACGAACATGGAATCCCAGGATGCTTTCTTGTACAGTTACTTGTAAACTACCACCAAACTAAGAGTATTTTTCAGAGAACATTCTGAGCTCTCTTTGGAAGGTTTTCTATCAACTCTCAAGTCTTAATATGTGGATCATTGCTACAACTGGAGATAGATTCAGGAAGAAAAGAAGTCTACTGGGGAGAAATTTCAAAAGAAGTTGAGAATATTGGATGAAGTTTAAGCCTGAACTAAACTCCCTAACATTCCCTCTCTTTCCCCCCCCTCCCCCCATACTGCCATCTTGTCCTGCCCTACAGAAAATTCAGGGCCTAATCACCTGGAATATCTTGGAAACGTCTTCAGAGTTGCGCTGCTGTGCTACATCGCACAGCTTAGCTGTAATATCGATTCGACGGCAGATGTCCATGTCCACCTTCATGGCCTTTTCTTGGATCTTTGTGTCCAGGTCTGTCATGGGCTGCAGGAAGGACAGTAGTGGATTATCTTCTATTGTTACACAGTTCAGGAGAGAAGAGATACCCACTGTATCTCTATAAACCCAGAGCACACCATTCTTATATCACATTGAGCCTGTTCTCCAGGGAAAGGCAGCACAAGGATAGTCTAGATTAGACAACTACTGGAATTAACACTTTCAAATCTGATTCCAACAAATACAAGTGTTTGAGAATGAACACTAGCTACTGTGATACTCATTCCCACAGCACAGAGTCCTAAACCCAGCAAAAGTCAACCCTTATGGACTCAGTGAAGCTATGAAATGGAGGGGAAAAGACTTAAACCTGTTAATCAAGCAAACAACAAGATGGGGGATTTGATGATACTTCATCATTTTTGCCCACTTCAGATAGGAAGTTAGCACTTCACTGTAAAGAAAAGTTAGCCAGATTCTGCTCTGAAAAAATTGTGCACCAACTTCATATATATCACCAAAAAAGTTAAAACAGGGCTAGTCTATAGACGTCCATGTGAGTTTAGTACAGAGCAAAATTAATACCCACATTAATCTGTCTTCTGTCCCAGCAGAGAACTGTATGCCACTGAATCATATCGTGCTGCACATTAGACAGAAGTCATATATATTATTTGTAAGTAGCTGCTCCTCCTTCCCCATTGGCAATGTTGCTGCCTGACTGAGGAGATTTTCTCCATTTATAACTGTAGAGTTTCTGTGCTAGAAAACCTATGCTGTGTTGGGAAGGACTGGCCTGAATGCAAATGATAGCCTACTTTCACATAGAATTTGGGAAAACACCAGTCAGAGACGTGTATTACTCTGTAAGCACTACTTTCCACGTGGAAATGCTTTTGCTAACTAAATCAGAAAGGTTTGTTTTGTTTTTAATGTCCTCCATCCAGGGTAATCTTTCTCCACATGAAACATAAGTAGACTAGAGAAGATTTTTTTAATCAAAATGTTTGTGTTCAGAAAAAAACATGTCTACACGAACATGAAAACATTTGACAAAAGTTTTGATAAAGAGTATTTATATCTGTGCAGTTTGTCAACAGGACAAAAAATATAACCTGCAAGTCATTTAGTTAGGCATTTTTTGTCTTGAATATCATTGGGTAATTATGCAAAAACAGTTACGGCTTTCCACACAGCTTTGTGGCCTTCTCTACCACTCTATTTAGCTCCACCTTGCAGAGCTCAGAAAGGCTGGAGGAAGCACTTGTACTTCAACTACAACAGGATGTTGTATTCACTACCTCCCTCAGGATGCACAGTAGAAAATTACAGGGGAAGGATGCAGCTCTAAAAAATAGCTCACATTCTGAGTAACTTTCCCAGACCTGAAGAAGAACTCTGTGAAAGAGACAAGCTTACTCCAAACAGAAGTTGGGCCAATAAAATATATTACCTCACCTAGATTGTCTCTCTAAATTGCTCTCCTTCAGACTGTATTTAATCCAGCAAGTATTTCTATTTTTGATGAACCCACCCAAAGAGGGGGCCAGTGAATGGCTGAATTTTTTAGGAGTAGGCCTAGCAGCCCTGAGAGAATGGATGCGACTTCAGGGAACAGGTTCTGCAAATTTGTATCAGACTGGGGGTGCGGGGGGGGGGAATAAAATTCTTATAAAATTACAGACTAGATATGCATCCTGATTGATCTAGCTACACTGCTGGCATCAGCAACTCTTCAGTAAAAGAGAAGCCAGGTGAATCTTAAAATCCTGCTCTTTTAGCTTACTTATGCATTTTCCTCTCATCTATGAACACTAGACCTACACACTGACAGTCAGACAATATGCTAGGACTACAGCCAGACTGTAAGATAAAGTTCTCAAAACTGCCAGTCATGACATTACCAGATCCCACAGCTTTGGGGGAAATTATAGACTCAAAGAGGACAATGGTAGAACTCCAGAGATATACACAGTTTATAAGTTTTCTAAAAGGAGACAGCAGCACTGCAGACAAAGCCATATCCTGGAACCAATGACACATTAACTGGGATAGTCTCGATAAGAGCTTTTCACAAAGGTAGAATTGGGACTGCCATTTTAGATTTCCTTTCTGACAATAACTGCTTGTACGACTCAAATCAAAAGCACCCTGTATAATAAGAGTACCAATGGCTGCATAATGGTTGAACTTTTACCCTAATAGCATTGGATTCTCCAATGCATCATTTCAAAGGCTGCAAATTTGAATGAGGTCGTTGCTAGCTGGTGAGAAGGGAATGGGAAGTCAGGGTTATGGACTAAGCAGCAAATTTAATGCATCTCTACACAGACCAGACAGGAAGCAGGGGGAGTGGGGGGGAGTGAGGGTGATCTGTCTGATGCATTAGATCATAAAGGCAGCCATAATACTAACTACAAAGCAGCACTCATTAAAACCATAACCTTTTTATGAATGAAGCCATTTGCATGACAGAGAGATTTCACAAAAGCAGGTGGGGATGGGCCACTCTGTTTGCCAGGGTACTTACATCACTCATCAGACCCTTAAAGACAACAAGCTCTGCTTTCAGCCGCTCGATCTTTTCATTTAACTCTTCCTGGACAGCTTCCGCCTCTTGAGCCTCCTAGGAGAGAGAAAATAAGGAAAGAGCTAAATAGCTGGAAGCATTTACTTAACTGCTAAGCTTCACAGTGGTGGAAAATAGCCGGTAGCCAGTACCACCTGCCCCAACCTCAATAGCCCCACTGCTACGCTACAGATACGAGTGGTGGAGGGAGCATGGGTGAGTTTCAGGACTGGCCTACCTTGCTGCTCAACCAAGAGCATAGTGGGAGTGAAGGAGAGGAGAATATTTAGATGGCGTGTGGTCCAGGGGTTGCATCATATCAGCATATTTTCCCCTACTTCAGTCTGAACACTAGGAACTTCCAACGTTAAGAGAACCCCAATTCTGGGATTGGTTTTGTTCTATTAAGAAGGGTTCTCATGATGATGAGAGGCTAATGGCTTGGACTACTGTAGCTGAACACTCATAAGAAGCAACCCTTTACCGTCATTAAGTTAAGAGATTGCCTTCTGCAAAAGAACGGATACAGGATTAACATCCCATTTATTGCATATACTGAAGAATAAAGATGCATTGCTTGAAGATTGAACTAGGTGAATCAAGGCACTCCTCCTGCTTCAGTCATAAAATTCAGCATCAAGCAGCCTAAGGTTTCAAATATTAACAGCTCTATCCGGCATGAGGTAATTCAGCTGCCATAACTACAAGGGATCAAGACTCTTAGGATCAAAGAGTAATTAATCCAGACAAAATATTAATTTTAAATTACCAGATTAAAGGGGAAAAACCTATACTATAAAGTATTTTAGCTCAAGAGTTGGAGGAATGGTGGTCAGTACTAGGAAAGTCCAGATCCCACTCAAAACCCACCTCTTGCAAGGTTTCCACCATAGACTCCAGACTCGTTCGCTTTGCCAGTTCCTCCTCCCATCTGAAAGAAAAAAAAGATTTGCAAACAGAGATTAGATCAACATTTCTGATTGAGTTTATTCCAGCCACAAAGATCTTATTTTACCACTTGTAATAAAAAAAAGATTAGATATTGTAGGTGTCAAGTGGAAAACTTCCCTTAGTCTCAGCCACATGTGCGCACACATACTCAAACTGCCAATTTTCAAAGTAGCAATTGGAGTTTAATTAACACTGCTAACACTATTTTCATTCTTTGACTGTAGCATGTGGACATGTATAAAAATGGGACACTGCCACTGCAGCAGCAATAGGTTGAAAATCTAGACAAGTCAGCAAATTTGCTACTTCTGGTATTTAGCCCTATAAACTCCAGGGACTAGTTATAAGCCTTCTTCATGACAATATCTTCAAATGCCTATATTTATTCCAGTTGTATCATAGAAGTACAGTTCCAAACAAAGTATCTATCCTGCAAAGGGGTCCTTGAATGCGGTATGAATGCATGACATATATGCCTTGTTACTGTCACACGCAAGAGGCACCACCATAGTGGGAACCAGGATGGCATTAAGGGAGAGTAAAACTTTCCATCCGTCTCAGATTGCAGGGCACACACTATTTCTAAAAACATTGCATCTTAAGGAAGAACAGTCCCGAATGATTTTTACACATTCCATCTCATCAGTGCACCTCTAGTTCCCAAGCACAGGAAATGGGGAGCTGGTAAGCAACAACAGGGTATTTGGTCCATCAGGAGAGAAGAGGAGACGAAGACTGTTTAACAACATTACACATGTGGAAAATGCTAAAATCATGGACCAATTTAGGCAAAAATAGTCTAAGCTGCTTAAGCTACCTCTTACCAGCCAATATTTTAAATAGGCATGAATGCCAGTGAATAGGACCAATTTAGGATGAGTGATATTGAGTGTAAATATATACAAAATGAATATTTCTTCATGTACATTTATAGATCTGATCTGTCAAACTTCGGGCCTGTTCAATAAAAGCAGCAGTTCTAAGTCTGAAAATACTGCTGTTTGCTGACATGTCTGACAAAAATAATTAAACATGAGACGCAAGGGAGGTCAGCAAGAAAAAATAGAGCACAACCACTGAAATAGAAGAAAGGAAGGATGCCAAGAAGTCAGTCATCAGGCCCAGATCCAATCCTTTCCATTAGCAGTTTTTTGAAGAAAATCTTGTAGGTCTGTTTCATTTCTTTTTAAAAAGTTTATTGGTGCTAGCTTAATATTCACTGTCCTTTGAGCTGATGTCCACCATAAACCAAAGGAGGTCTGAACTGAGCTAGATAGCTAGATAGCTTTTTAGCACCTGTCTCCCGTTTGAGTGTTCTGGATTTAAATGTGCCATTCATTTCTTTCCCAAGATTTCCCCTCATCTTCCATCTCTTTTGATTAAGATTATTCTCCTTTAAGCCCCTGTATCATTCTTGATGGCCACCAATAGTTTTCCCATGTTTATCATATAGCAGAAGTATGGTATTGGTGGCAAGTACTCCACCAATAGGCTTACCCTCAGAATTTCCAGGTTCTCTCATTTATCCTTGCCACTCATCTACATTGTGTTCCTATTCCATTCAATTATCCTCCCCAATTTTCTTAAGTCTTAAGATTTCATGACCTAACTGCATGGTTTTACGTTCTTTCTTCCAAGTTGCCAACAATGAAGTCTGGTCTAATACTGACAGGAACACAGGCCAGGAGAAACAGTTGCTCCATCAGTGACCACTACCCATCAGTCCAGAAATCGAATCCCATCTTCTCCACAAAAACCCATAATGCATATCTGCAGCACTGCATGATTTGCTACGCCTTCCTTGCAAAATATGCAACCCTGACTCTAACACTGGACTAACTAGAAGAACCAGGAATTGAAATTAACTAAACACTGATTATATTTCCATCGATCAAAGAGATGAGTAAAAAAAAAATTTATCAGTTTTATTACGTTAAGCTCTTCGAACAGTCCTTTTTAATTAAGAATTTAAACAGAGTACCTACTAAACTTTCAAATGCTCTATGATGCATCCTAATCTGACGTGCTATTTATAAACATGAAGGCATTTTTAAAAAATTATTAAAGACCGTGCCCCTTTAAGAATATATGCCAAAGTACGGCAATAGATTTAATCCTGCAATTTATAACTGACACTTTAGTTTAACATTGTTGAATTAGGAATCCATCATTGGATTAGTGTGAAAATATCTGGCAGTCATCTTCCCTTCACACATGGAAAGCTATATGTGGCGAACAAAGTATTGTAGAATTGTGCAAGGTCAATTCTGGAGAGGATGGCAACAAGGTTTCTTCAGTGGATTTTAACATGTACAAGATTGTTGTCTATCGCCTTTCTTAGGCCAAGCTTGGGCAACTATTCTAAGAGAAACATTCCTACAGGACACTCATTCACTCAAGTTTAGTAAAAGCCAAAGCTTTATCTCTGGAAAATCTGTCTGAAGCATTCCCAGCTCACTAAAGCCAATTGAGCCCAAAAACAGTAGCTTCATCAGGCAACAAGGGATTCTCCCATTTAGAATAAAGCTTCTTTTTATAGTTTAACAGAAGCTTGGCTTCTGCCACCAGCAGTTAAAAGGAACCAGGGTCCACTGACTCAGTCAGCTAAACATACAACAGAAAGTTTCCGTTATGTAAACCTTTGGAATGCAACAGGTCACAAAATCTGCGCAGACCTTTCACTCAACAAATCCCCTGACAGAGCCTGGGAATTTGAAAGCCTAGTTACAGAGTATGACTGATCACTGCCATTAAGAAATCTGCTTGCACTAATCCAGTAAATACAGTCTACCAAATGACAATTAAAAGCACTCCTATAACCTCTAATTATAATAAGGTATTTTTTTTGTTCACACTCAGACAAATAGTTTTACAGCTAAATTAGAAGATGCAAGTCGTGGATATGAAGGTCTCCCCCCAAAAAATATTTACTTTAATCCAAAAATGATAGGATTAAGAACATTGAAAGGAGAGGGAAGAGTGCATTTTCTGGGTTAATTCCATAATCTTGCCAGCACAGTGTTAAGTCTTCCAATAGGAATAATTTCACCATATTTTCAAGTTTACAAAAGAAACCTGGTAAAGTGACTGGATTTTATGGGACATTTGTGACACATTAAACAATTCTAAATTCACATACTGTATCATAAGCCCCAACACCCCCCTTCACAGACTGCAATAGGTTTGCATTTCAAATACAGTTGAATGCCAAAGGATCATTTCAGCAGGGAAGAACAAAGGCAGCTGTGGGTGTGCTGCAATTCTCGGTCTTAATCCATGACCAGCGGCACCTGAATTTATCATATCCTAATACAGTAGCAGCAGCATTGACTAGGCCCTGCACTAGTGCATTACAATATGACAGGCTGACCGCATTTACTCTTCCCCTGCCACTGCAGGGCAGAGATACTTGGCATGGTAGCATTCCATCAACTCTCCAATATGTAAGTGAATGCTAAAGTTGTACAGAAAGACATTACCCGTGTCTTTTCTCTGCCAATTATTTACTGCCAAACAAATATTTAGGCTGGAATTTGTATTTGCCACAAATATTTTAGCTTTCATTTCCAATGTCCTATCTGCATTAAGGCTGCTAGTCACATGTGCAAGTAGCATCCTTATTTTTCAAACCTCATTTGGTCATCTCACCTTCTGGACTGTGACTGCTTAATATTAAATTCACTACATGCAATATGGTCCCCTTCTGCTACATTGAGGATGTACACAGTCAGCACCCAGCCAGC
Source organism: Malaclemys terrapin pileata (assembly GCF_027887155.1). Lineage (NCBI taxonomy): Eukaryota > Metazoa > Chordata > Testudines > Emydidae > Malaclemys > Malaclemys terrapin. The sequence continues at coordinate 7,773,108 of NC_071523.1, forward strand.
ACACAGTCAGTTGTGAATGCAAGACAGTGTAACTAGATATTAGGAAAACTGCAGTGCGCCGTCTCAAGAGAGATCTGAAATTTACTACTTAAATGCTGAAATGTTGAATACTAATTATATTTAGGTGAAGAGATTTAACTCATTTTGTATCCATGCCCAAACACATAGCATAGCTCTGCGGGGAAATTATTTTTAGTAAATATTACAGCCATATATTTTTACTAGTTGTAAGTCAAAAGCAAGCAAAATGTTTCAGCTTCCATCCCGAACACTTCGGTCACTCTGGAAAACTGTCAAAATTATCATTCAGAATCTATGCACAGCCTATAGGGTAACATCATTAACTTCCATCATTCCATTCAGTTCCACTGGTTTAGTTTTTCCATCCTTATGCCATAATTTAACTGCATTTCATAGAAAGGAAGCATACAGTCCCAGTTCCTTTAAGTAGAAAGCAAAGAATTTTTATGGAGAGTGGAAGAAGGGTGCCATCTTTTAAATAATAGATTAAAATTATGTTCTCAGCATATATTTATCCATTTCTCCAATGGAAACAAATCTGGGCCTTTTAAATATGGTGGTAATTTTTATCTAAAGTTAAGTTTTCTTCTGAAAGGAGGCCAGGAATTACATTAGACTGATAAAAAGAACAGGAGTACTTGTGGCACCTTAGAGACTAACAAATTTATTAGAGCATAAGCTTTCGTGGACCGAAGAAGTGGGCTGTAGTCCACGGAAGCTTATGCTCTAATAAATTTATTAGTCTCTAAGGTGCCACAAGTACTCCTGTTCTTTTTGCGGATACAGACTAACATGGCTGCTACTCTGAAACCTGTCATTAGACTGATAATAAATCAGGGTCCCCATCATATATCACTGATCAATAAAGTCAACTTATTCTGAGTTTCAGAATGCATTCCCTACTGCCTGGCTGACTAGCCTCATGTAACACCTGGAAAAATGAAGTCACCGAGTTGACAGCTGGAGGAAAAAAAAAAACATACAAAAAACAAAACAAAAAAATCAATCTTCCCCACCACTCTTAACACAAACCTCTGGAGACTTTTTTGGGGGGGAAGAGGGAGAAAAATGGAAGGAGTGGGGAGAGAAGAATGAGGATTGAGGATTGAATTGAAGATTAAATCTTCTCTTAATGCTTCCAAGCAAATTAGATAATAGATTGTTTTTTGACACTATCATCCTGTATTTGCAGTAACACAAATATTTTAAAGGGCCTTGGGCAATTGCTGCTACTGTACATTCGAGTATTGCAATAAGCAAAGAAAAAGACAGCATACCCTTGGGAAGGTGCTAACTACTGTGCATTGGCACAGACATATGAAACATGTACTAAGCAGTACTACAGAATTTTAGGCTAGCCAATTTCTGCCCACTCAATTTCTCTTCCAACACAAGAGCTGAACTGCAAGTCAACCACAGCATGTTTCAGATGCCCTTAAAAATCCTCTGCTTCTAAGCAACCTGATAGGCTCGGCATGGAAGTGGTGCTGCTGTGAGAGACCCAGGAAGATGCTTCTGTAGCACTTCAACACATATGTTGCTTCCTTCCTTCTCCTCCAAGGAGAGAGAGAGAGAAAGCCAGCCTGCTTAATCAGCATCACCCCTGCAGCATAAACGAGAGCCTGTAGTTTCCTGGCAGGACTGTAGTGGGAAACCAGATCAGCTCTTCCCATTGAAGCAGTGATGTTTGCTGCTCTGAAGGAACAGAGGTGACAGGAACTACCAGACCAATAACACACAGAAGGGAAGTGACTGTCCAGGCTACCAGGCTGAAAACAGCAGTCCTCATATTTGTGCTGCAGGATATTAACTAGACAGCTGCTTCTACTAGCCTCAGATATAGCTATTTCTGAGCTCAAACATCAATTCCTACGATTTCCAGCTGCAGCCAAAGTAGCTTTCAGAGCTGGAGAGGCAGATATTGCCAACCTGAATGTACAGATTGAGAAAAGGCTATTGCTAGCCTACATCGAGGTTACTAGGATTGTTTTTAAAAATAAAATTCAGAAAGGGCAATTTCAGCACGGACTATACTCTTCCCCTCCTCCCTACTGAGGGCAGACATTTAATGTTATGACTACCTTCTAAAGTCACAGATTTACAGGCTTATATTATAGTTATTAGAACATGAAAGGCCAGTCAAGATAAAACTAAGGAAACATTTCCCTTTTTCCAGATGCAACATTACATTCCAAATGTATTCAATCACTGCAGTTTCAGGCCTCAAACTGCCTCTGCAATCATGTGATTAGGAATGAGTATTTTACATAGCTTGGCACAAAGGGAAGAACTGTGTACCTTTTAAGAGAGGAAGTAGCTAGAGCATGAGACATTGAACTAACAAGATAGAAGGATGCTGAATAGCCTTGCAAGGACTAACTCTGCTTTTATAGTACAGCTGAGGGCTTGGCTACACTCGAAACTCCAAAGCGCCGCGGTGGGAGCGCTCCCACGGCAGCGCTTTGGAGTGCGAGTGTGGTCGCGGCGCCAGCGCTGCAGGTACTCCACCTCCCCGAGGGGATTAGCTTACAGCGGCTCTCAGCGCTGGGGCACTGTTTACACTGGTGCTTTACAGCGCTGGAACTTACTGCGCTCAGGGGGGTGTTTTTTCACACCCCTGAGCAAGAAAGTTGCAGTGCTATAAAGCGCCAGTGTAGTCATAGCCTGAGTCACATTTCAAGCCCCCACATTTCCTTAGAACATGGAACAGTGCACAAGAGATCAACACTTAGATGAGCTGCTATTCAAAAGAAAATGGGTGGAGATTACATGGAAATTTGATAGTACCCAGGTGTAAATTTCTCTAAGCTTCCACTACTCATAACTTCCATTGGAACTCAACTGAGACATCCATACTGAATTCTTATCGACAGACAATTCACAACTAAACCAGCTCCCTGGATCACGAAGGCTGAACAACATGATTTTGCACCATCTCTTTACCAGTATGAGCATTTAAAGTTTAGGTAGGATTCTGAGTGGTGGGGGAAATTGCCATTTAGAGCCAGATTGTCAAAAGAGCTCAGCATGTTGATAAGCCAAAAGTTATGTCTGAACCACATCATCAACTCCTTAACCACCAAAAAAGATAAGTACTCCTCTTACACCATTAAATGAGGATTCCTATTTTGTCAAAAGAATTTCAAAGAAACAAATATTCCTTAGGTATGAAAAAATGTAGCAAAGAAACACTGCTGTAGATGTCGTGAAGACAAAAGAAACTCTTTGTATGGTACTGTTGAGGTTTTCCCTCCGTCTTTCCATCTCTATGGGGTACCACACGAGAGGCTTGCTTGAGCTTGATTATTGCTATGCTTTCTAGTTGTCATGGTACATGGGATCACACAAAAGAACATCTCTTCGAAGCACGAGAGTTCACCTGAACACTATCAATATGCTACCAATGAAAATACTGGCTGCAAAAGCCGGTTAACCCTAACTTAAGTGTTTAAGTGTCAAACCATTTCACAGGACAGGAAGCATACAAAAAGACAGAAAAAAAACCTAAGACTCAAAGATGTCAATATTTCATTTAGGCATGCGAGACACACCTAGTACTGCTCATCCTTTGTATGTGAAGCATCTAAGATGCGTTCTCTGTGATGTGCCCTACATGCAAGGACAAAGATGGGAAAATATGTGCATTCTATGCCAGGCTCAGTTAATTATACCTTAGGTGTTGCCCAAAAGGGCTTGTGTTCTGCAATCACGGGTTAGACACACGTTTTTTGCTCTCTTGTGGCAACATCACTTGTTCTTTTGTGGTTTGACGCCTTTTGACGCCCATATTTTGTTTAGGTGTACTCTGATGGGCAGGGCGTGCCCCACCATTCACTAATGTTGGCATGAGATTTGATGTTTTGCATGTTCAAGCCCAACCAATTTAATTGTTTGAGATTACTCATAGTAATCTCATGTTTGGGTCTGTAGTAACATGCCCATTAATCTAGTCTCCCCACATCTATCCAGTGATATAAACCATGATGGCAATATCTAGATAATTGTGGTTATGATGCACTGATTTCATTCTAATTGGCATATTGCCCCAGGAGTAGCACCTATGCTGCCATACAAAGAATCTAGTTTCAAATCTCATGTTTGGTCAGAGAAAGACATTGATGATACTACTTCTGATAGAGGATGCCCCTGCTTATGAGGAGAATGTACTTTAGCAAGTGGAAAGATCAAGATCTCTTGGTCAAATTGTCTAACGTGGAAGTGTATAAATCCTTTCTCCCCCCTTCCCTTAAGAGTTTGCAGCATCCTAGTTCCCTTATAACACAAATCCTGCCCCATACTGAACCCCATATTTGTAGGCAGGTCAGGAAAAGAACCTGTGTCTAAAATGAATACCAGAATCCCACCAATTCAGTGCAGTGACTAGGGACATACATTGCAGATAAGTCTGAATTAGCAAGTCAAACAATATTGAGGACTTAAGGATGTTGCAACAAAAGACGCATTTTGTCAAAACAAAACAAAGTATTTGTTGTTTACAAAGCCACACTAAGTCTTTTGTTATGTATTCTGTTAAAATAAGATTGTCTAGTAATATTACACCTCAGAGTGCTGTCTCTGTTATTAAACCCCTACTTATATTGTAAGACCCTCAGGACAGGAAACTGACCCATTCTGTGTTCTGTACAGCACTGAGCACAGTCAGTATTCCGATTATGTTGGGATGTGGGACAAGAGCTGGGATTTGTGAACAAGCTAGGTGAGCATTAATGAGGTTCTTTTGTACTGTATAGGGATTCTTCAGATTTATCTCAAAGAGATCAATTTCGGGCCCAAGAGCCCTGGTTTCTTACTGAAATACAAATTAAATGCTGATTAATACATTTTACATGGAGCCAGTTTTATTTGAATGTCTGATTCCATGAAGCCTGCCTCTAACATAACAGCACAGCATTCTTGAATGAAGTGATCCGTGGCTTGCTACTTCTCAATTGCATTCTTCCCACCCAAATAACAGAAACCTGTTAGCCAAGGTATTGGTCATCTCAACAACATATTCCCAAAACATAAGACTATTGTGGCCAGCATTCATGTGTCAATTGGTTTCTGTGTTGAAAAGAAACAGATTAATCAATATCCTCAGAGCTGCAGCCCAGTAAATGTGTTTTGGTACAAACGCAGATATACCTTTTCTAAATGGGAAGCAATCATTAAAAGATTCCTTTGCTCATTCAGGACCCATTTCCCTTTGCCCACATTCACCAGTGGCTGTTGATACTTCTTTAGTTTAGGTCAATTTTACTAGTCCATATTCAGTTTGGACATGCAGCACTAAATATGCATTGGTGCTCTCCATCCAAAGACTGCACAGGAGGTTGTAGCAAATCAGAGCAACTCAGAACAGACCAGAGCCCTCTGCATTTTGTTCCCATGTGAGCAACATCCTATTTTGGGGGAAATGTTAGCCTTTATTGCCAATACTTATTTTCTCCATATTAAGCATGCAATTTCTCAGTCGATCACGTTTTAGAAATCGTCTGGCCTTGTTTTAACACACAATGAGTCTAGAGAGCTGCTGTGGACTAAGCTCAGTAGATAAGAAACGGATGTGTGGTAAGAGTTTACTATGGTAAAAAAAAAAAAACAAAACACCTAATAAAGACCAATATAAAAGCATGTTTGAGACATGTGCTCTGTTTATACTAGAATGCAGACCTTTGAACAGCAGGAATTCCTTGGAAGTGAGCTGTTAAAGATAACTTACTACTTTGTAAAACTTTGTGCAAATATGTATTGTGATTAAACTTGCGGAAAAATGTTTTCAAACCCTGCTATTGGAACTAAAATAAAAATGTCTTCCAGTGAAGCTGTCAGGTTTTGCTTCTGCCAGCAGTTTGTTCCTGAGAAGAACCCTAGCATAAGGTTGTAACGGGTTTGGTCACAGTGACCCCCTTGGTACTGTCACCTGATGTGCTGAAATTACCTTTGAGCCCCTTTTCCCTGCCAGCTTGGGAATCCAGAACCCTGCCTTGTTGAGCCAGACATGCTAGCCTGCTGCAACACAGACCCGGGGTCTGGTCTATGCTCCCAAAGCTGCAAACTTAACTGCAAACAGCTCAGCAGGTTACCTATCTCCGGCACCCAGACACCCAGTTCCCAATGGGTTCCAAACCCCAAATAAATCCATTTTACTCTGTATAAAGCTTATACAGGGTGAATTCATAAATTGTCTGCTCTCTATAACACTGATAGAGAGATATGCACAGCTGTTTACTCCCCCAGGTATTAATCCCTTACTCTGCGTTTATTAATAAACAAAAGTGATCTTATTAAGTATAAAAAGTAGGATTTAAGTGGTTTCAAGTAACAGACAGAACAAAGTAAGTACTCCTGTTCTTTTTGCAGATTTAAGATGGATTCCAGTATCATGTGACATGGTCACATGTCACTGTAAGACCACCTAGTCTCCATTCTTCCTGGGTTGGCCCACACAAACAATTTACAACCAATTGTCTTAGTCAATGGGAGCCATCAAGATTCTAAACCACCATTAATGGCCCACGCTTCGCATAATTATAATAGGACCTTTGTGTTATACTTCATATTTCTAGCTTCAGATACAAGAATGATACATGCATACAAATAGGAAGAACATATTCAGTAGTTTAACACCTTTGTTATACCTTACAAGAGACCTTTTGCATAAAGCATATTCCAGTTACATCATATTCATAAGCATACTTCCATAAAGCATATGGAGTGCAATGTCACAAAGGTTATCAGAGCTTTAATGTCACATAGAAGCGAAAGTCTCGGGTGCATTCTTTAAAATAAAATATTGCTGCTTTTAACAAGCAAAAAACACCCATCAATGGCTTATGTGTAAGGTTCATAACTAATTAAAATTATTTCAAGCTATTTTAAACTACATGAATGTCTCATGCATGATATGCTCTTTCCAATAGCTTTAATAGGTGTAACAAAGATATTCAGGTATGAAAACAAAGGAACTTTATGGAAATCCAATGAAGTAACATCAAGGATGATCTGTCCCTCTTCCCATACAGAAACAAACCTGGATTCTTCCAGTACAAGAGGGAAGTGAATCCAGTCATTTAAAATGTAACGGCTTACTCAAGAAGGCTTTTTGGTACAACGTAGGATAGCCTGTTTGTTGTATGTGCTATAGGGTCTCAGCAATCTTTTTGACAATTTTTTAAAGAAAAAGCAGTGGAGAGACAACTTGCTGAAAAGGAGTTTGCATTGTTCAAGTTTAAGACTGATATCAAATGAAATAAGACAAGTTATATTCAGCTTCGTGACAAAGTCAGCTGAGAAAACTGAAAAGTCTTAATTTATCAACAAATTCATGATTGTTAGCATCTATAATAGATTCTCTCAGCAGGAGACAAAAGCAACAGCAATTTAATTTGAAACAATAGTGCGATCTAGAATGAAGGTCATGAAATCAATCCCTTATGTTGGCTGAGGACCATACTGTAGTAATGGATAACTTATGAAGCCATCAAGCAGTCTATATTGCTGGCCTCTAGTTTTAGCAAGAGACCAAATTCACAGATCCTAGTCTCCTTTATTTTCTAACTACAGTAACTCCTCACTTAACGTTGTAGTTATGTTCCTGAAAAATGCGACTTGAAGCGAAACAATGTTAAGTGAATCCAATTTCCCCATGAGAATTAAAGTAAATGAGGGGGTTAGGTTCCAGGGAATTTTTTTTCCACCAGACAAAAGACTATCTATCTATCTAGATAGATACATTATATATATATATATATATATATATATATATATATATATATATATATACACATACACACACACACATACACACACACACACACACACAGAGTACAAGTTTTAAACAAACAATTTAATACTGATACACAGTGATGATGATTGTGAAGCTTGGTTGAGGTGGAGGAGTCAGAGGGTGGGATATTTCCCTTACTGCTAACAGGGCCAGCTCCAGCTTTTTTGCCACCCCAAGAGGCAAAGAAAAAATAAAACAAAACAAAAAAATCATTGAGCTGCCACTGAAGAGGAAGAGAGGGAGCGAGGGACCCGCCACCGAATTGCTGCCAAAGACCCGGATGTGCCGCCCCAACAACGGATGGACTGCTGCCCCTTTCTATTGGCCGCCCCAGGCACCTGCTTCCTTCGCTGGTGCCAACCCTGACTGCTAAATGATGAACTAGCAATTGGCTGAGCCCTCAAGGGTTAACTCTCTCACTCTACAAGGCAGCAGGAATGGAGGGAGATATGCACATTTCCCCTTTAAGTAAACTGCCTTGTTAATTAGATCAGCTTGCTGAGACCACAGCTGCTGCAAGCTCCCTCCGTCCTGAGCCCTGGTGTGTCCCCCTGCTCTATGGAAGATGGGGTAGGTGGGGTGCAGGAGCAGGGGGAGGACGACACCCTGACATTAGCCCCACCTCTTCCTTCCCCCCCCCCCCCCAGCACAGCAAGCAGGAGTCTCAGGGAGCAGCTCCAAGGCAAAGGGCAGGAGCAGCACATGGCAGCGGGGGGGGGGGGGGGGGAGGGAGGGACAGCTGAACTGCAGGCAGATGCTGCACAAGGAACTCAGGGGGGCTGCCAGTCCACCCTGGTTCCAAGCCCCTACCAGCTAGCTGCAACAGGCTGCTCTCCCTGCAAGCAGTAGACAAAGCAGGCGGCTGCCAAACGATGCTAGAAGGGAGCATTGCACAACTTTAAACGAGTATGTTCCCTAATTGATCAACAATGAAACAATTTTAACCGGGACGACTTTAAGTGAGGAGTTACTGTACTTAGTTCAGGGATTCTATGTCAACTTGCATTCAGATCATGACTGTAAATGCCTCAACTACCAAAGCAAACTCTTGTTCTCAGGGAAAACTTATTTTCTCAAAATTTTATAACTTATGTATTGGGAATAATGGTTCTTAATTATTCTATAGGAATGAGCACAGAACCTCTGCAAGTAGATTTTACTAGACTCATTTACTGGTGTATTAGAGAAAGAAGGGAGGTGAAGTAATATCTTTTATTGAATCAACTTCTGTTGGTAAAAGAGACAAGCTTTCGAGCTTACACAGAGTTCTTCTTCAGGTCTGGGAAAGCTACTCAGAGTACTGAATTTCTTTCCTTTCCCCCTCTTCCTACCATTTCACAAGATTCTCTGTAGCTGAATGGAGACAAAGCTAGGTGAGTTCATTTTAAGTATTCTAAGGAATATATGTACATGTCTCAAATCAGTGGGAAGCCAAGACACCAACCCTTGTTTTGAGTAGGCCAGATGGCAAGAGGTCTCTGTATATAGCACTTAACCAAATGTTATATGCAATGCTGTGACATCTGTTCATTTCAATGTAGTTATGTCTGAGATTGACTAGTGCAGCGGAATATGGAGGAGGGCCTCTATTTTAAAAATATCTATGGCAATTTTTTCTAAAGTAATTCCTCTCCACACCTAAACAATTGTGCTGTTCATATGAAAATTATTTGTTTCGTGTCAGTACAATAAGAGTTTTGATTAATAAAGTGTAAATCCTCGTGATAAGACACTGTCCAACTGTGGGTACTGAAACTATATCACTGATAACTATGAATGTTTAAGTACAGTAGTCATAAATTATTAGCTACATGTGATTTCCTCTACCCCACCTACTCTTATGCCTGCTAATGCAATGCAAGACATTGCAGATCTGTGCACCCAAAACCTTTTTCTGTAATATAGCTGGATATTACTTTCTGTAAGATGCTCTATTTACTTCTCAGCACACAATAGTAACGCTGACAGCCTGCACATTAAAGGGACAGGCTGGAATTATTAGCAGTACTAATAGTACTGAAGTCTCTCAAGTTTGAGTGAATAGTGACCTGTTGGCTGGTTTCTTTCAGACATAAAAGACCCTTCCTGACAGTCACAGAAAAAGTGGATTGACAATATAAGTCAGTCTCATCAGGTTTATTTATGTGCTATGGGAGCATACTAGTTTCAATACCAGAGCAGACCATCGATCCAGATGGGTTTGTTAACCTTCTTAGGGAAATAAGAGGAAGCAACATCCAAATAACTTGAGCTGGAAAAGGGTGTTTTTTGTTGTTTATTGGGGGGGTGGGGGGGGGAGAAGGGAGAAGGTTAGGAGCACTCCATTCTATAATCGGGGGTGGGGGTGGGGAGGGAAGGGAACAGATTACATGGCCTACTTTTAGAATATGATCAGGACCCAAGTGCAATGAGTGTTGTAACCTTCACTCTTTAAAATGTTTAAGAAGCTTCATTTAAAATTAAAATGCAGAGCCCCCCGGACTGGTGGCCAGGACCCGAGCAGTGTGAATGCCATTGAAAATCAGCTCGCGTGCCCATAGGTTGCCTACCCCTGCGCTAGGGGTTGCCTCCCTTCCACTTTCCTAATTCTGCTACTGTAGTGAATTCAATGCTGCCAACAGGAAATTGAAGCCATTTGTAACCCTCACCAGGGAAAGAGCTCAGCCAGTCAACATCAACAGTATAAATCATGGTCCCTGTAATTAGGTTGATAGGCCATCATCCATGTTCATCCCGAATAACCTGAAAGCGCAAGAGTACCTTTTTCAGCTTCAAGTTAATCTGGTCTGAGGTGGATTAACTTGGTGCATTGAGATAAATGTCATCTCCATCTGACCCAAATGGTCTAGTAATTAAGTAGCAACCTGTTCTCTTTCCTACAAGTTCATTATATGGCAAGTTCTCATTCCAAAAATGTTCATTTTCAAACTGAAATGTGTAATGAACTGCCTATTATACCCTCTGAGCCCTACATAAAACAATTACCATCAAGGCTTTTATCATATATCTGGGGCAAAAATACATGTTACATTGTTCCTATAGCATTGTAACGGTCATAACTGGAGATTAAAATGAGCCAAAATAATTGTTTGTAATTGGTAATCTATCTGAAAAGCAGAAGATTAAGTTACTGTAAACATGCAGGATTCATGTTCAATATTTAACTCATGTTTTAGAGTGCTTTCTTGCATAAGCAACACTAAGATAAATTTTGCCTGCTAACCCAGCTGCTTTTAATATAATGTGTAACAAAATACATTTTCCTACTTGGCCATCAGCTGGCTGCTTTAGAAATATTTCAGTATGTCAGTACGTCAATTGAGAGAGAGTTTCCAATAATTTGGCCTTGGAGTGGTAGTACAAGACTACATAGATACAGGACTGCTGTTTATTAAATGGACTGGCTTGGCCATTATTTCAAATGGGAAAGTCTCAGAAGTAACACAACAGGTGCTATACAACTTAAATGAGAGGTAAAAATAAAATAGACATTAAAGACCTCAAATAAATGCATTTTTATGTTTATTTGTAAAGTTACATCACTTGCAAAGAACGGGGGGGGGGGGGAGAGGGTGAAGTGTCATCTGCACTCAAATCTTTCTTTCTGAGCAGAATGGTGACGCCACCCCGGATGTTTATCTAGATAAGGACTGCAAGGCCTCTGGGGACAAACATACCTCTGAACAATATAATTAAGTACCTTTATACTAAACTGGTTCAGCTTCATTTGCTGGGAAGGAAAAGAAGGAAGTTAAATCCGAGTGATCGAGACAAACTATCAATATAATCCTATTGTAATAAATAGAATTAATATCAAATTTAAATATTCTGATAGATATCACACTGTGCATGTACAAACATTATGTATTTGGAGAAACTGAGGAGCAGAAGTGAAGTGTTTTGGAACACATGCATGTTGCTCGGTCAATTTCCAGGCCTCTAATATTAGTCAAAGATGAGAAACTTAGCCCAGTGTTTCTAAACTATTTTGCAGTTAGTATTCGTGCAGATGAACACCCAACATCTGAAATCCCTTGGAGCATCCAACATATGGAAATAATATGCCTGCAAGTGTTAATGTGTGAGAATTTCTGAATTAAGACCTCCTACACTGAAAAGGTCACTTGAAACAAGCCTTTAGAGGCCCAGCATAGGCAGAAAGGAAGCTGCTACTGTATTTTCCACTCCATGCATCTGATGAAGTGGGTTTTAGCCCATGAAAGCTTATGCCCAAATAAATTTGTTAGTCTCTAAGGTGTCACAAGGACTCCTCAGGGTTTTTGCTCGATTAGTATGTACTGTGGAATACCGTATGCTATTATCATGGTGCCCTGGTAATGCCACGTGATTCACTTTGACAGCTCATCTCTGGTACCCTCATCATTGCTGGAAAAACTATGGGCTACGGCTTAATAGAATAGAGCAGGAAAAAACAGCACATTTTTACATTTTCTGAAATATTTAAACAAAATTAGAAGTGAATAAAAATTAAGATGCTTACATGAGTTACCAACAGTGAATATTTGCATGCTCAGTTTATCAGTGACCAAACAAACAGAAGATGCAATTGTAACAGATATTCCAATCCCATGCAATATCTTTGGGGACCATACTGTATTAAGTTTATGAATGGTTAATGTATCAATGTAGGCCACGGACTGTACAGGTCTGTCTCATCTTACGCGGGGGTTCCGTTCCGCGGTTAGCGCGTAAAGCGAAAACCGCGTATAGCCAAAACCCCATTGAGTTCAATGGCGGGCGAAATCGCCCGCACTACAGGTATAGTATTAAAACCGTTTTTCTCTTTTTTGTTTTTGTTTTTGCCGATCGCGTAAAGTTGAAATCGCGCATGTTAAATGCGACAGACCTGTATGCAACTCCAGGGGGGAGGGTCACCATAGTCCTCCAGGAACCGTTCAGAAGTAAGAAATCGCATGAGCTTCTGTGGCTCAAGTACTACTTTAGGGCAGTGGTTCCCAAACTTTTACAGCCTGTGAACCCTTTTCACTAAAATGTCAAGTCTCGCGAACCCCCTCCTAAAAACGAATATTTCCAGGGATTTTCTCCTTTACCTGAGTATACATTATAACAGCAGTGATCTTGGAAATATAAAATTTGTTTTTATGACATGCTTATTACACACTATTTTTATTTATCATTACTGTATTTTTATTACATTATGAAAACGGCAACACTCTTCCAAGATCTCACTTTCGTAGCTTGTATCACTTTGAATAAACCTGTTATAAGACAAGGCTCATATGTTTCATCAAGGAGTATCAGATGTGAAACAGCATGAAGATATTTAAGAAGCCAACTCAAAGAGTTCCTCCTACACAAGTATTCAGGTCTTGAGCAGTCCAGGCAAACAACGCACATTACAACAAAGCTTAAACTTGTTCTTCATAATAATTTTAAAAACAATACTAGCTGCCTATTTAATTTTAAAAAGCAAAAAATATCCACCTCCCTTTCCATTTCTTATAAGGAGTCTTGAAGTTTAAATCTCCTCAGTGTGATAGATATGCTTGTTTTGATCTGCTTAGCTCTTGGAAGTCCAGGGGCTCCAGGCTGCTGGCCCCGTGCCGGGGTCCCTAGGGACAGGGACATTAGGGAATTTTTCCCCCCGAGAACCCCCTGTAACATTTCGTGAACCCCCCAGTTTGGGAACCACTGCCTTAGGGGTAGTAAGATTAACAAACAATGCCAGTTGTGACTTGAACATCTACAATTCCATCATTATGCAGATACCCACTAGGAAAGAGTCTTTCAGCAGCCACAATCAGATAAGATTTTCAGCTCCTATCAGCCTAGACTAGAATTAAACTAATGACCTGCCCTAAGAATACTTATGCTTTTTAAAGTTTGTTGAATTTCAAGGAAAATCATTCTAAGCTCTCAACTTGTCCATGGGAGTTAAACTTTCAAAGATCATGGCTTTTCCTCAGATACCAAAGGGAAGCATAGTAGTTTAAAGAGTCTGATTTAGGGTTAAATTTTTTACTATAGGAATAAAAACTGAGAAGAGAGTCTTCACAGCCATTAAGATAGTTAGTGCTTTATCATCCATTCACCTCCAAATAAGAGGGGTTTGCTTTCACTACAAATATTGTTTTTAAATATTTAAATATGCTTTGCTATCTCGCTTCCTTTATTTAAGAATGTACAAAAGCTAAGTGACATCTTATTTTACTCCAATTCAACATTTCCCACACACAAGTCTGAGATATCCTAAAGGTCACTGTTTCTGTGACAGCTAATCTTGATGTATAGAGTTCTGATGGACAATAGCTCAGATTGAAATACCAAGACACCTGAGCCCTGTTATACTAGGATGAAAAGCACTACAAAACTTTGTTACAATCTCTTATAACACCTTGCATTCTCCTCACTGCCAGCTCCAGGTATTTTACAAAAGCATTAGTTGTTCCACCTGGGATGATGATATTTAGCTTGACTATATCTGTTTAGCTGGATCTGACAAAGGTTTATCCACATCTTGGTTAAGAGTGCAGTTTCAATAATTCAGTTCCCCTAACTCTCCCTCAATTGAGTGCCCTGCGTTTGAAGTTATCTAAAAGACCCTGCTCACAACAATGCTAGGTGCTGTGTAGCAGAGTTGCTTTAGGATTTCAAAATAAGCGGGTCCCATCACTGTTGTAAAGTGATTGGGCATGGATGCACCAAAATGATTGACAGACAACATTCCTGCATGTGGACTCAATTTTTTGCAAGGAACAGCAAGGGCTTGTCTACACTGGCCCTTTACAGTGCTGCAACTTTCTCACTCAGGGGTGTGAAAAAACACCCTCCTAGCACTGCAAGTGTCAGCGCTGTAAAGTGCCAGTGTAGACAGGGCACTCTGTTCCCAGCGCTGGGAGCTATTCCCCTGGTGGAGGTGGTTTTTCTATAGCCCTGGGAGAAAGTTCCCATTCCAATATGAAATCTAATTGGAGGACCACAAGGGAGGTACCTGAAAAGCAAATTAGCAATAGAGACCGGGCAGGGGAGCAGGATACTACCGTGACACTTTCTGGAGAACAATAAGGGCATAAATCTCTTTCACATGATAAATTACCTCCTCACCAATCTATCATTTTGCAAGATATCCTAAGGAATCACTCAGTTTTCTCATTGCAACTGTGTCTCACTAACAATACAGGAGACTCATGAATAGCCAGTAAAGCCAGACTCCAGGCACCAGCCGAGCAAGCTCGTGCTTGGGGCAGCAGATTCTAAGGGGCGGCATTCCGTCCTTTTCCCCTTTTTCGGGCGCTTCACTGCTCCAGCTGCCCCGCAGGTGTTTTTTGGTTTTGTTTTTGGTTTTGTTTTTTTGCTTGGGGCCGCAAAAAAGCCAGAGCCGGCCCTGGCCGGTAGGCTTCCAGGTTGAGGTAAGGAAATAATAAATGCAAAACAAAACAAAAAATTAATATGATAAGGTATTCTGCCATTTTTAAAATGAAATTAATATTTCCTGCATTTTTACAGCACTCATTTAAAACACTCCATTTATCACAATCTCAATAGATCATTTCAACACTGAATCTTACCAATTCCTCACCACCTGTTTGCTGCAAGGAGCTCTTGGGAAAATAAGGGTACTTTGCACTGAAGTTTGGCTGCTGAGGAGACAATGATTGCAGAAGAGACTTAAAACCATAAATAAGACTACTGAAGTGTAAACAGTTGGGAAATACAAGGAGAGAGACAGTCAAATTCGGTCTTTGAGCCCCCAAATCAAGGTTTAGGATTTCAGCATATTTGTACAGATGCAAGTCAGTCCCAAGGTAACATGTCTATCCTCGTTGTTGTTTTTGCTGCAGCAAATTTTATAAATTCCAGATTAACCTCACAACACTTCATTTACAAACAAAATCCAGTATCCACTAATTGAAGATACAACAGCAGAATTAGGAGCAAGTAATCAAAGTCTCACAACTGGAATATAGCATAGAGATATCTTCCTGTAAAAGACGCTAGCAACATTAGGTTACGTGAGCGGTCCTGACTATTCTCTGGTGGGGAGAACTGCAGTTTGCTTGTTGCTAGAAATTGTAGCTGCAAATAAACATTGCTGATTTTTCAAGTTGCCAACATGGTGAAAGCAAGTTTCACAAGTACAGTATCGCTAATTCTATGGCAGCCAGAAATACTGCAAATCACAGATTCCAGACAAGTTTTCCACATCTCTGCACTAAACATACTGATGAACAGGACAGGTCACCCCTACCAGAAATAAACACATTTAAGACAGTTAAGCTTGCAAAAGCCTCTTGCACTGGAAAATGTTTGTACAGTATGCTCTTTTCCAGTACCAAATACCTATATTGGGGTTCTCAAATTGGGGGTTGGGACCCCTCAGGGGGTTGCGAGGTTATTACATGGAGGGTCACGAGGTTATTACATGGGGGGTTGCGAGGTGTCAGTCTCCACCCCAAACCCCGCTTTGCCTCCAGCATTTATAATGGTGTTACAAATTTAAAAACAATTTTTTAATATCTTTAAGGGGGGGGTTGCACACAGAGGATTGCTATGCGAAAGGAGTCACCAGTACAAAAGTTTGAGAACCACTGACCTAAATTAACCCCATTATGCTGTTCCATGTACACACTGACTAAAGCCAAAACTGCTCATCAATAAATGTCATCTGTTGAGAGGAACAAGTGTGTGCAGTGCATGTGCAAGAATTATGCATTTTTATTACTAAAGTTATCAAGAATACCCAGATGCTAGTGTGATATTAACTGAGTTCAACTAAAGTTCCAACCGTAAGGAAGACAAATGCAACACTGCAAGGGTTACAATCTGGGATTATTTTTGTTTTAATGCACAGATAGACAAGGAGAACAGTGACTGAGAAAATCACCTCACTCCCTTCCTTGTCTTTAGAATAACACACACTTACAAGAGTCCTATGCTTTGAGTCATGTGTCCAAAACCCATATAAAAACCAGAATCCAGTGAGCAGGAAATCCGCACAAGCATGGCACAGGGAATAAATCCTATCCAATCTGCTAAAGCTGCTCGTCAGTTTGGGGCAATGGGAGAGAGAGTAACACAATAAATGCTTCATGCATTTCTTGGAAATAAAGCTGACTTGTGCATTTGAAACCAGAACTGAAAAGGTGAATCTCTCTACAGCAGTTACACCAATGTACAGCTAATTCTGCACTTATTTCATAGCAGCAGGAGTAATATAGCCTTACCCTTAAAATATCTTGTGGTGATCTTGGAATCTCAGGGAAATAATCTTGTATGTGTTGACTAAATAAAAGGTGGAAGAGGCTATATCAAGTTTCAACAACTACATGGAATTTATTAACTAAAAAGTTCCCACAATACGCTGTACAAAAGGGATAAACTAATTCAGCACCAAGAAAGAGGAAAGAGAAGCAGAGGAGTTTATGGAGCAGAATTTTTTCATCTGCATATTAAGATACTACCATTGGGAGTTTGTTACATTTCAGTACCAATTAGGGAGACAACTAGCTTATTTCAGCCACAAAACATGCCTCTTTAAAAGGACAAATCCCAAGCAGCATCCCTGAAAACGGGATTTAACTTCCAGTGTCCCTTTAATAAGAACTCAACAGTCACTGACAACTGGCAGCTGTTGCACTGTGGATAAGAATACAGATTAGCAGAAAGGATGTTTTACTGTGTATTATAATACTTATGCTTAGCTGCTTTTCATTTAAGAATCTCACCTTCTTTTATAAGAAGTGCTTTTAAGTATTAACCCCATTCTACAAATGAGGAAACAGACAGAAGTTAAGTGACTTACCCATTATCACACAGATGCAGCAGCAGCAGCGCCAAGAATAAAGCCCAGGTTGCCTGACTCCTCCAGGATACTGTCAACTGGCCAATACTTCTTCTCCCTCCACCCAAATAAAAAAAATTAAGAGGTTCTGCGTACATGAGTAGCTCTTTGTGATTGCATTTGTGCCAGCAGTTAGTTTTTGAAACCAACAAAGTATGCCAACAACGGCTCAATATCATGTACAGATATGATTCATTGGAATTGCACTACGTTGCCAATCAGTAAAAATACTAAGCACTGACAATTTGATTTCCCAAGCTTTGGCATCTATAGTTGAGAACAGAATTGAGCAGGTGATTTAACACCTGTTATGGAGAAGACAATTATTTCCTCTCTTTAAAAAAAAAAAAGAAACAGTAGACCTTGAATATTTTTAAGGAGTATTTTAACAATTATGCCCCATTTGTAATAGCTGCACACCTGTTTTGAGTTTAACATAAGCCTGCGTGGGATGAAGTTGTCTTGGATCCAACTTCTCTGTTTAATGATACTTTAAATGTGAGAAACAGTGTTAACCTTCAGTTATGAATATAAACTATGTACATTAAAAACTCTAATGAAAACTATTCTATGCTAACGCAACAAACAACATATAACTTGCATTTTACAAAATACTGGGGCTAGCTGCATCCCAAGGTATGTTTGATAGTTTACAATTACTCTGCATGTTGAACTCCTATTTGAGAGAAAATTTAAATTGAGGAGCCACAAAATTATTTATCTTGTCTGTGTAACATCCAAAGAGAAAAAATTAAATTACATTTTTCAGACTGTCCATAATGCCAAGCTTTACTTTGTTATAATTTTAATACATATCCAAAGCAACTCCACTGACGTTCCATCAGATTAAAGACTAACTAAATTTGGAATCACATTACGAACAGTAATGATGCAAACTGTGTTTCAGATCCCATGTATTTGGCCCCTTTATTAAGACAATATACCTTGGAAATTTCCAGGATGATAGAAGCCATGGCTGGAAGGACTGGGTGCATTTGGAGAGAACTCTAATCCACAAAAAAGTACTGGGTTTCATCAATCTAACCAGAAGTCTGATCCAAACCCAAATGCTTATTTTCAAGTTCTAGATCATAAAACTTTAAATAGAAACATCCATCCTAACAGATGCAACTAATTTTCCTTCACTAGATTGTGAACCCTTTTCCAAGCAGTAATCGCTGGTGCGCGTTGGATACGTGAACTCCAGCAGGATGTTTCAGATTTAGAGTTCTGTGTCCAGTCATTGTCAGTCACATGGTTATGAATTATGCAGGGATGGAAGTGCCCAAACAAAAAGACTCAAGACATGCATCATCTGTGATTCAACTTCACACAGTAACAATTCAACTAGATTGGAGTTCTCTGGTCACTAACAAGCAGGACACATCATTAATGGGCACAGAGCACCATTCTTTCTGGCCTCTCTATGTTCTTGTTATTGAAGTAGACCCAGGGGCAGGATTGATGTAATGTTTTGTATACGGATCAACAACTCAATGAATACATACAAGGCAAATAGAGAGACTTAAACACATTTTCAATATTGCAGCCAGATATGAGAGTAGTTTTATTTAAAATTATTTTAACCAGATGCCATATTAATGTCATGATTGTGAAAACACTTACAAATTGGAGAATCTTGCTACTGAAGACTTCACTCTCCATGGCAGAAAACAGCATACCTAGTCCTCCAACACAACATTCCAGAAGATTCTATCTGCTTGCACACCAATTCTGAACATGTGCATGCGTAAACAAGCTGAAAATCTGATAAACCGCTGGATTTCTAGACACTGGCATTTGATGACAGAGCCAGGTGCAACAAGAAAACCTGTATAAAGTTCAGTCTGAAAAGCAACCAAAGCATTATCCCTCCCTTCATTTTGGGAAGAAACCCCACACTCCTTCCTATAGCACTTCTCCAGAGCTGACATGAATACGGATTTCTGGGTCACTAGACAATCACTTTCACTCATGGATCCCAAACAAGGCAGTAGAGTTCAGATATATTGTGAAACTGTCATGTGCTCATCTGACATGCCACCATACATTATAATAATCTTACATTGTTCTGCTCGTCAAAACTGAGGTTAAAAAGAAGAGTTTTTCCTTAAACTTCACAAGTCAAAAATAAAGAGGCTTCCATACAAATTGTGAGAGACACAGAAGAGGATGAGACTTAACTGATGCTAAAATCTTAATATGATCCTTTTCTCCCGCTCGTATCAGAGCATTTGTTTGGGGGAAGAACCAAGTAAGTTTGAGAACTGACTGTTACAAGCATAGCCTTGGGATATGCGGATTCTTTGCCCTCCTTACTGAGCCAAATCCCAGTTGAAGCCGGCTGATCTGTTTGTTACCACAAACTAAGTTCACAGGCCGGTGTTAGATAACCTTTCACTAAGCAAAGGAGGCATGTCTGGGGGGAACACTTTAATGGAATTCCAAGCTGCAAAATGGCTTCAGTTAATGGCCCCAATTTTAGCACACTTAATTTAGTTTAACATTTTAACCCAATAACAAACATCTCCAATTCTTGTATTAATAGAAAAAATTGGTTTCTCCACCCCTTTGAATTTAGTGTCATCTAGACACACAAACACACACACACACACACGCTTTAAAAACAGAACCCTGAGACGATTTCAGCAAGCAGTCAACAGGACACAAAAAAAAAAAAAAAAAAAAATGCAGGAAGCCAATGCTAAATCCTGGCAGAGTATCACCACAAAAATCTGAACCACAAAAATGCAGCTGCTGAGCTCTGCACCAGTCCCATTCTTTCCTTAGCTACAGACAGCGAAGCACTTGAAATGCATTACTATACAGCAATTTAAACCTATGATTACACATAATGAATAGCTAGAAATAGATTGTTCCTGGGTTTGTTTTCGCTTGACTCCTAAATTGCACACGTCTTCAGAAACAATTTGGGTTTAAGATTTTTAAGAGAGCTTGTTTTTGCTCTATCAAGTGTACTTCAGAATCTGGTTTTTCAGCCTTTGGAAGACCTGCGCTTACTTTCGCATGGACTCACAAAATAGGTGGATTAAAAGCTATAAGCTAAAGGGCAAGCACTGCAATATTCTCCATGGATGCAGCCATCCTTTGAAAGGCATGGAAGTCTCCCTCAACCACCCTAACCAGAATATAAGGGGGGTTCCTTCCATTCCAGAGCCCTAGAAGTACACCCCGCCTTAGCCTCATGGGGTGACAGGGAAAGCACAGCTCTGAAAAGCTTAGAGCACCTCATTAACAGGGAAAATGGAAGCCAGGCACCAGTGTGGAGCCCGGCTAGAACTTTCCTTGTCCACTTCCTGGGCTTCATGGAGAGGGAAGATGAACCCCTTCTATGGAACAGTATCCCAAGCTGCCACACCTCACGCAGCCAGCTGTGTTGAAGGGAGGTACCCCCCCTTTCATCTCCCAGAGGCAGAACTACCCCACGATAGAACAAGGACTCCAAAGAACACCTCCATAATCCCAGACCACAATGGCCAAGCATATGCTCCATAATTCATCAATTTACTTTTCTTTTTTGTACCTGACAGCTGCAGGGACCCACTTGATAGCAACAAAGAGTGGAGAACTCTGGAACCCCTATCACCTCCTACCCCTTTATGGGACAGACACCCCGGGGAAGGGACAGTTATCGCAGTTGTAGATCTAGCTTACACTTGAACAATAATTTTAAAAGAACCAATAGTAACAGATAAAGGGGTAGTTGGGGACAATAAACTGCAAACCCAAGCATGACTTTTTCAAGGGGGCAATCGTTAAAGGGGCAGAGAAGTTGTAATGGAATAGGGAATTTTAAGTAGTGTGATTCAGAATTAAGAGGTTGACACTGTTAGCCTATGTAACCATATAGTATTATTAATGTCACCCTTGTAATAAACTAAGTCAAATTTGAGGGAGGACAATCAAATTTAAACAAGACACAGGAGAAAACTCTTCAGGGCACGGGACCCAACCCTGACTGGGTCTTGGTGGCCCTACTGCAATGTAACTAAGGAAGGACTGAAGGGGAACAGTACCTTGCCTTCTTCCCAAAAGCATGAGCGCCCTCACTCCTTGGCCAATTACTCTAGTTTCTACTTGTATTAGAATCCAGAATCTGAAAGATTTGATACAGATTTTTCCAAAAATCAAATTAATCACAAACACGGGACAAAGATGCAACATCAACATTAAGGATAGCACAGGAGCACAATTCAGAGACAAATACATTTCTTACACCCAGACTACAAAAAGTCTAAATCAGTGGTTTTCAACCCACAGACCCTTGAGGGTCCATTTAAATTTGTTTAGGGGTCCGCAAATGAAAAAAGGCTGAAAAATCGCTGGTCTAAGTAACGAAAGACAGGAGTCAAAAAACCTGCTTCTCTAATTTCTAGTAATAATCATTAATGATATATTCTATAGCACAGCTGTTGTTTTTAGCATTAAACAGATAATTTTCTCACCTCCTCAAGCAAAAATTATCCCTTGCTGCTAACAGTTAGAATTCCTTTCACACTAACATTCAATTTCACAAGCATGAGCATTTACTTCAACAACGGTGGGAGAAATATCCCACTGGTAATGAAATCTCTACTAAGCACTTTTACTGAAAAGCCAACTGGCCCTTTTAAACTGTAAAGAGGAGAGCAGAAATATGCTGGAATTACGAATTAGAGGGCAGTACATTAATTTACAGGTAGAAAGCATTACTAGCTCTGTAACAAACTGGAACATGGAGGGGAGAAAAATCTAGTACCCTGAAGAAATTCTTCTGTTCACCTCAGAAGCCATGTTATAATACATGGGGACCCAATAAAAAAACATTTGCATCATATTACCATTGATTTAAGTTAAAGTTTACTTACACATTCCTACAGAGTTTGTCCTAAGCACAATTTTATTAAGTTCCTTTAGATCTGTTTTTTTGTTTTGTTTTTGTTTTTTTGTTGTTGTTTTTTAAGTTCGTTCTGACATGCTTAGCCTTTGACAATGGAAAACTCTGTCCGGCTGCAGCAACTTTGAGATAATCTCTTGTTCTTCAACTGGACTTTATTAATCTTCAAAATGAAAAGACCATCCTGAGAAAAAACAACTATTTCCAGCTCAACTGTTAAGTTTCTTTCCACTGCTGCAAGAAAAAAAAAAACCTCAACATCTGGTAGATTCTAAATATCTGAACCAATTTAAAACAATTTTAAACCCATAAAATATAAATCCATCCAAGTGTTCAAACTAAAGCTCTGGACAAACTGATCAGCAGGTTTCTTGCAGAGATTTTTTTTTTTTTTTTTATAAGCTATTCAGACAGAAGAATATGGAATGACTGCAGGAGGGTTTTCACAAACTCAGCAGACTTTTGTTGGCCACACACAGGAATATTTGGACAGTCACAATACACAACAATGCACCCAGATCTTAATGGGAGATCTCCACACACACACACCTCAGAGCCTAAAAAGGTGGGAAGCTGAACTGTTACCTACCTCAATATAAAAAATCTCAACGTGTGCATTTTTGCCTTTTTGTACCGTATTAGAAACCAAATTCCATGCAGTGCACATTTTGGTATCTTTCATAAACTGTTGTTGAAGATTTTTTTCTTCTCACGTCTCTTAAGGACACATGCATGAACAAAGTTTTATTTCTAACTTTTAGAAGTAACATTTAAGATAACACCTACTGAAAGACTGGAAAAGTGATTCTCTGGTTTACTTACTTTGTATACAATCAATCTAAGTTACCCTAGGGTTAGTTTCTCCTGCTTGCATATAGGTCTTTCAAATAGCAACAGAAAATGAGTTAAAAATAGTGAAGTGTTATCAGATGTCAAAAATTGACCAAAGGACTTGTGAGCAGATCTAGAATCAGAAGCTATTTTAAATGATTATCCAGAAATTAATAATTCAGAGTGATAAAGAGAAACAGAAAAAGGTTTAATGAAGCAGCTGTTTTCATGTATCCTTGAATAAAATAGTAGCGGGGGGGAAAAGAATTAGTTCTACACAGCCTATTTCTTAGTCAGCTGATTCCTCATGGGAACTTTTGCTCATTTCTGCTCCAGATTTTACTCACATTTGTGATTTTAAAACAATCACAACATTCTATTGACCATAAAATATTAGCTAAAGGTTATATATGTTTCAACGTTATCTCACAATAAGCTGCTGCTGCACTTCCAAGAAAATCTAGACTTTCGTGGGTGGAAAAAAGGCGTGGGGAATTAACTAGTCTGTTTTTAGAGGGAAGCCATTTGTAATTTCAAAATTTGCTTGTGGAACCTCATCTGATAAAGAATCTTTGACAACCTTCAGATTTTTTTAGACAGTTTTACCTCCTCTTTACCAAAAGCTGCTCTCAATCCAACTGCTGTGTTTTTCAGCTTGTGACTATGGCATGATTTTCATATTTGTGCAGAAGGAAGTTTGAATTTAAAAAAAAAAATTAATGCTAATAGGAAAAAAAATCATGTTCAAAATTAAACAGGCTACACATGAACTACAAGATGTTGACATTCAAGAGGAAATTGTGCTAGCCACACCTTGCCATCCAGTCATGGAGCTTATTGCAAATAGTCAACTATTTCAACAGGGGACAATATTTTTGTCACCAAGACTCAGAAGCCTTGTGTGAATTGTTGCTTGGTACAGAGACTGTATAATCATTGTATAACAAACAAAACATGACTACTAGCAATGGTATTTGCACAACTCAGTAATGTAGTCATCTGTCACTCATCTTGGTATCAGTGTGTTTTCCTATAAGATGTATACTTAAGGGCTAATACTTTTTACAATTGCTACTTTGAAATGTGTATTTGTTATCAGTAGGGTTAATTTTACTTGTTTTGTGGTAAAAAAAAAAAAAAAGGGAAGATCACCAGAAAATATGCTTTACAAGCTTAAATCTCTGGTATGCCCACACATTGAATACCGGGTGAAATGCTGGTCACCCCATCTCAAAAAAGATTTATTAGAACTAGAAAAGGGTAACTTTTGCAGAGAAGGGTAACTAAAATTATTAGGGATATGGAACAGCTTCCATCTGAGGAGGAATTTAAAAGACTGGGATTGTTCATCTTAGAAAATGGGAGGATATGGTAGAGGACTATAAAATCATGAATGGCGTAGAGAAAGTGAACTGGGAAGTGTTATTTACCCCTTCACAGAACACAAGAAGCAGGGGTCACCCAGTGAAATGAATAGGCAGCAGGTTTAAAAACAAACATAAGGAAGTACTTCTTCACACAACACACAGTTAACATGTGGAATCATTGCCAGGAGATGCTGAGAAGTTCAAAACTATAACAAGATTCAAAAAAGAATTAGAGTAACTCATGGAAGATATGCCCAGCAATGGCTATTAGCCAAGATTCATGTTATTGGTAAGATATTTAAGTTTTGGTCCATGGGACAACTCCATGCTTTCAGATGCTGGGAGTGGACAACAGAGGATGAATCACTCAATGATTGCCCTGTTCTGTTAATTTCTTTTAAAGCATCTGACATTGGCCACTGTCCGAAGACAGGATACCGGACCAGAGGGACCATTGGTCTGACCATTCTCATGTTCTTATGGCTAAGCTCGCCCCTGGAATATTAGCATTTTATGACAAATCCCCCAGTGCATTATTAGCTCCCCAAGTTAAAAAGAGCATGGACCAAAACTTAAATATCTTACCAATAACATGAATAGTAAGTCACTTCAAAATAGATTTTCCAAAGTTCTCCATACTGGAAAGGCGAATATGCTATAAGATACTGCACAATTGTGCCCAGCCTGATTAGGTGGTCACACCCACCAGAGTATAAGTATACTGCTTTGGATAAAAATGTATTAACACACTGAATCCTATTTCCAGAATCACATTCTGCATGGGAGAGCGGTATCTTACAGCAAGTAAGACAACAAGTCCCTTCAAAAAGGCTTAGAACCAACCATTGCCATTGGTGCAAGACATCCCTTGTCAAGATATCTACCATCTTGACCTAAGAGGAAAGCATCTAAGAGCACTGTAACACATCTGGTAACTATAATATTAGTTCTCTTCCTCCAAGGAAGCTGAAGTTTGCTAACAGTAGTTTAGAGCACCCATGTAACGATTCTCCATCTTGCCACCTCAAGATAGTAGCCTTGTCAAAAGAGAGATTCATTTGCTAAGAGAAAAAGTATTGCACACAGGTCTGTTTTCCAAGTTAACAGTAAGCGAGCTAGCCAGATTCCTCTTACATCTTTGCAGAGCAAGACCTAGAGGCACAGAGACTTATGCACATGTTTAACTCTTTGCTGACAAATGTTTTTCCAAAAGTGATAGAAACAAAACCCACTGACTTCTTTATTTGGAGACCACTGTGCTAGGAGTAATTCAGTCATCAGGGGGCACTATCAGGTACTTTAAACCCAAAATGTGATTTTACAAACACACACCCACACACACACCAGAAGTGTTGGCAACAACAGCTAGCTCAGTCGGCAGAGCATCAGGCTCTTAATTTGAGGGGCCAAGATTCTAACCCGTCTGGGCAGTCAGCTTTTTATTAAAAATAGTCCTGCCTTGAGTGCAGGAGACTGGACCAAATGACCTCTTGAGGTCCCTTCCTGTCCTACACTTCTATGATTTTAAGTGTTTTTTTTTGTTTTTGTTTTTAAATGAAGAGAGATAGTAGTTTGGGAAGTAAGAAGTCCCTATGGTGTTTGCAATGCAAGCATTTCCATACTGTAGTAGTGCATGAAAAAGTAAAACTGAAATCTATTATTACTGCTAGAGCTGAGTGAAAGAGTAAACAGCATAAATATTTTCTAAATCACACAAAATTGGCTTGATGTCTCACAAGAAAAAGACAAACACCACCAAAGAGCAGGTCACATAAAATCTAAGTTTGACTAGTGCAGGGCATAAAAGGACAAGGAAGGGGGGCAGGAAAGGCAAACAAGAACTGTAATAATCAGTTACTTAGTATTGAAAGAGACATTAAAAATGCAAGTTTGAAATTTTATTTTACTTTCAGCCTGATTGTTGCCTTTTTAAGCTTTTTCATTCTGAGATGTTACAAAAAAAGCCTTTCCAAGGGGACTCAGGATGGTAACACTTAGCACTTATCTACACAATTTTTGTACTGCTTTAAGTTCCTCAGTTTAGAAACAGATCTAGTTAAAGCAGTAAGACCCACTAGTGTGGATGCAGTTGTACTGGTATAAAGGTGATTAGATCACAAGCAGCTACATTGGCATAAGCACTTTTATACAAGTATAACTGCATCCACACTTTAACTTCACCAATTTCTAAACACAAAGTTAAAGCAGTGCAAAACTGTGCGCAGACTATACCTTGGCCTTTTCCTCCAGAAGAAATCACCATTCATCTATTTAAAAAAAAAGAAAAGTAGCACTAGACACTGATGACACAACCCACACCCTAGGGATAACTTTCTTAAATGAAACGTGGCTGAATACATATTCTCCCAAGTGTCACCATCCATCTTCTTAGTACAGAGAATGAAAACAAAACAAGCCCATGGCATAATGTGACTACTATTGCACACAAAAAAATACAGCCCAACTTCCCTTTAATCAAATCAAATTTTGACATCAACTCCTGTCACAGCACTAAGCTTCCATTGACATTTCTAAAGGCCTATTACCCCGGTTTAAAAATATGTTATCAAACAGGAGGGTAGTTTCATAGTGTACAGACATCCACATCACATAACCAGTATAACTGGTACAATTTATTGGGAGTTGAGAATTGAATAGATAAGACTGGGTTACTCAGATATGAGCTCTTAAGGGAAAAAAAAGTTGCCTTGCCAAATGAGAGATGGCCCTGGAATAAAAGCCATCAACTACTTTTCAGCATTGCATTTGAGTTCCCACCCCACAGTAGTCATACTACTGAAAGCCACTAATAGAAACCAGTTGGAACTGGGATTTCCCAGATTATTTTATTTTCATGGTTCACACAGCTAGATGCAAGGAAATATCAGGAGTGGAAGGGTATTTTTAAAAGTAGTCAAAGAAAGATCGCATCTGTCACATCTACAAGTGATTTTCTTGTGTTGTTTCCAATTTAAGCCAACAAATTTAAAATAGAGGAAAATATATCATTTTAGCCATTTTCCAGCTTCAATAGTCTATTCAACATGACACATAGGGACAAACTAGAGCAACCCCAAAAGATACATTCATGTATCATACACCTTCCAAATGTAAACTTTTTTTTAGACAAGTAATTTGCAAGGACATAACCATAAATGTGACAAACTAACAGCTTATAAGGAACACAATGTTCTCATCCATGCAGAGCATTGCAATCAGAATGTGCTGTATGCCACATGGCCCTGGCTGTCTCACAAAACGGTTGTCTGAATTTGCCCTCCTACAAAACCAAACTGCCAGAAAGACCCCATTTAAGCCAAAAAAGCAACAGAATTTAGCAGCAGTTGCCCAGGTCTGTCCTTCAGGATGCCCTGGGCACTCACTGCATATAGAAATCTGTCTCCAGGATCCCAGCTACCGACTTTTACTGGCCTCCCACCCTCAGTGCACATAGACTTGTATCTGTGTGTCTATTGTATTTAGACATGTTTAATTTTGCATAAAAATCTCCCAAGGCTTAAAAATTTAAGATGAATGTAAATTTTTCAAGCTGTATGTGTTTGGTGGGTTTTCTTTAAACATTTCAATGAAACAGCTTTTGTTTGGCTGCAAACCTTTCCCTGCAGTGTTTGCAGCCCAAGTCTTGCAGCACTGAGCTCATTCACAAGAGCCAGAAAGTGAAATTGGCTATGAAAGTGATTAACCGGTTCTCATCTCCCAAGCTAAATTTAGGGCTAATTAGGTAAACCAACAGGAATAGTAGATCGCTTCCCTCTCCGAGGACGGTTTTTTGTTTGTTTGTTTTTAAATCTATTACGCTTACAATGCTCCTTTTGAGACAGAGATGTACAGAAAGCTTGAAAGTGGGCCTTCAACCTCCAAAGGGCCTCCAGATTTTCCCACCCTCCCCCAGGAAAGTCAACCAGGTTGGTGGGAGGGACAAATTCTCTCGAGGAGGGTCCCCCAAGTCTTCCAAATCTATCGGCCAACTCTCCGTAGACAGGAACTCGGGGGGAAGGGAAGCCACGTTCCCGCATGGGTCTGAGATTCCTCAACCTAGCTCCCCCTTCCTCACCCTGGGACGGCTGCCCTGAGGGGTCCCCCAAGCCTTCTCCTTCCATCAACTCCCCCATGGACGGGGGGAGCCCCCCATTTCCCGCCCCCATCTCAGGCCTCTCCCCCGCCCCCCGACTCCCCTCCGCACTCACTTTCTCTTGTACTCGTCCCTCTCCCGCTTGACTTTGGCCAGCACGTTGTAGAGGGCCCGGATCTCGGGGGTGATGGTGTCGATCTGCACCCCAACGCCGTCCGGGTGGACCCAGGAGACGCCGGGCCCCTGCAGGGTCTCCAGGCCGCCGCCGCCGGTGCGGCGCACCTGGGTGTAGCTCCAGATGGTGCCGGGCAGGCGGCCGTAGTGCTGCGGCGGGGAGGCGGCGGCGGCGGGGCCGGGCGGCAGGGCGCCGTGCCCGGGAGCCGGGGGGCCCGGGTCCGTCTGCACGGCCTGGTCCCGGGAGAAGGTCTTGTAGCGGAAGCGGCGGTCGCGCTCGCTCTGCTGCGCCTGCAGCTGCTTCTCCAGCAGCCGGTTGCGCCGCTCCAGCTCGTGCACCTTGGCCAGGAAGCAGCGGAACCGCACGTTCAGCCCCTTCAGCAGGTGGATGTTGGAGCCCAGGTCGTTCCGCAGCGCCGCGGTCACCGGCGGGGAGGCCGCCGCGGGGCTGCCGGGGCCCAAGGCGCCGGGGGCCGGGCCGGCGGCGAAGGCTCGCGCCATCTCGCCGAAGAGGAGCGAGTTCATCATCCTCCCGGCCGGGCGCGCTCGCAGCCGCGAGGGGGGCGGGGGAGAGACGGGGGGCGGGTATTTACCCGGCTCGCGGGGGGGGGGAGGCCACCGGAAGTGGCGGTTGGACGCGGGAGGGGGGAGGGAGGCTATGGCTGAGGTAAAAGCCGCCCCGGGTCGAGTCCCTCCCGCAGTCCGGCTGCCTCCAAGCGAGGGGGGCGCCCGGCCTCGGCTACTCGCTCCTGCGCCAGCCGCCACTGCCGCATCGAGCGCCGCGGCCCGGCCACTGACTGACTGACTGGGGCCGGCGACGCGGGGCGGGACTCGGCATCGGCCCCCGCGCGAGACACCGCCCCGCCCCCTTTCCACCGTCGCCCCGCCCCCTTCCTCTTCTGCCGCGCACGCACGCCCCGGGCAACGCCGTCTTTTCCGACACGGCCCCGCCCCTAGAGTGGTAGCCCCGCCCACACGCGATGGCTCCTCCCCTCCCCGTGCCTTTCCATGTGCGCGCGCTAACTGTCTCCCACTTCCCTGCCCCAGGGGCACGTCCCAGCTGGCCGCTTCCTGGGAGCGGGGTGGCTTGAGCCGGGTTTCCCCGTGATCCCGTGGAGAAGCTGCACTGTAACCCCCTGCCCACAGCCTAGGCTGCGCATGGCTCGGGTACACAGCCGGTTGGGGTTCACCAGGGGCAACCAGCCCCTGCTTTAAAGAGGAGGGTCCAGAGCTAAGGCGTTCCCATTGGTTCTGCTTGTGAACAGCTGAGGGGAACACTGACCATGCCCTTGATCCCATTCAAGCCTGACATCCATTGAGGAAGCCATCAGTGAGGAACCATCAAACACCCCTGCCCCAGGAGACCTCTAGCCTGCTGAGCACCCACTATCACTCTTGGCTAGAAAGATGTTACTATGATTTCCCTACCTACAGGGGCTGCCCTTATAGTTGGCTAGAGGTACATCTCCACCTCATGTGGAAGTGGGGATCAGGCCACTATGTTCCTCCCACTCAAAGGTGGCTGATGTGAATCCCAGGGGAATCAGGGATGCTGGAACAATTTGTTCAGTGGGGATGCTGAGAGCCATTGAACCAAACTGCCTCAATCACTAATTAAATACGAGAGAGGGGGCTGAGCAACCTAGGTATTGTGAAGCCTGCATGGGATTCAGGCCCTTGAAAAGCCTCTTGTTTTCCTTGTGCTTTCCTGCCCTGCTTGTAAGGTTCACTAGAAACAGCTAGAGTTTCCCTGGCAGATGTAAACAGAGCTTCAATAACTAGGCTTTGATTCTGCCTAGTGCATAATTAAAATCCAGGCAGCCTATTCTTCTAGCTGCAAAAACTGGCCTTGCTTATGAAATAAACATTTCCCCCATTATTTGCCTTCTGCAGTGCCAGCATGCAGTTGTATTAGTAATTGTCTCCCTTGCGCTTGGTCTTATGCTATAAGAATGCTTAACAGGACATGGATTTTTTTATGGTACTTCATTGTTACAATTTTGAAGTAGGAGGAGTGTTTGGAATTATCACACACTAATATATTCTAATAATACACATTGAATTGCTATTTATTGCTTTAATTTAGTCCCAGTATTTGCTGTTTTGTGGCATTGCCTTCCGGACCCAATTTTGGAGTAGACATTAGGGCGCACCTGCCTAGATTAACAATAGGAATGGCATGTTTGCTTTCAAATTGGCCACTGACATGATCCTGTTCCCAATAAAGTTAATGGGACCTTTTGCCTCTGAGGCCAGAAAAATGCTTCATGCTGCAAATAGACCGCATTGGGAGTTGCCAGTGGTCAGGAGGCATTCAGCATTTCACATAATCATGCCCCGGAAGGGTTGGTTTACATAAGTCACATAATAGGACTGTGGTCTATGAAAGATTTATCATACTTCTCTATTTAAGTGTTAGACTTGTTACAATTATTTAATTAATAAGATTAGATTATATAATGACATATTTAGTTAATATTTGTATAATACTTTGGAGTGGGAAGCCTTATTTGCCAACTAATATTGATATTATACTATTACAATTATGTTATTATTAAATAAACATTCCCTACTGCTGCAGATCTGTTATCTCCAGATGATCATCTGAGCTGCTCAAAAATCAGAGGGATATTGTTTATACATGTAGTACCATAGGTGTGCATGACACTTTACAGGAAAGTAAAAACCTTAGGAGCCAGGTTTTGATTTCACACTAGTGTCAATTTGGATTTATTTAATTAACTTTAACAGAGTTAGCAATCTTAATCCAGATTTACTCCATTGTAAATAAAAGCAGATTTTTAGCTTGGTTTACCTATTTATTTTTACTTAATTTAAGACAAATTTGGTGGCAATATTAATATTTTTATTCAGCTTCTTGATTATGAAAAATATATTGCACTAAAGAACTACGTATATAAATTATAGTTTCTTTATGTGATAGGAAAGGTATGTTTCAAATATTACACTTTCAAAAGCTCTTAAACAAAATATTTTCTTTGAGAAATCAAATCACGTATCATGTTGACAAGAAGACATGCTGGGTGAGAGGTTTCAAAATAAAACACATCCTCTCAGGTGGACAGACACACTCACATACATGCAGTTTTGCCTCATGCCTCACAATGCACCTTAGGCGTGCAAACATTTGTCACAAAATAAGACTTGTTCTGTCTGTTTGCTTAAATAATGATTTAGGGTGGATATGCTAAATCTGCAATATTGGGGAAGGGCTGCATGGCTGCTCTATGACCTTGCAAGTAGGGAGAAGGATTCGAGTCCCTTCCAAACTCACACAGACCTCACAGTGCACAACCTCACAATACACAGGGAAGGCAGCATGGCTTAGTCAGTGCATCGAACACTGAACTGGGATTCGTGAGAAATCCTGTCCCTAATGAAATCAATGGGAGTGTTCCCATTGACTTCAGTGGGGCTAGGGTTTGCAAACAGGTTGCTTTACAAACCAAAATTTGAGACAGCTTCTTTATTTATTACAGCGGAAGCTATTTAAATTCTATGGCTCAACCAATGACTGTTTATAAAGCACTTTCAGATCCTCAATGGGAAGGCGTTCTAGAAGTGCAGTGTTGTTATTGTTATTATTCCACGTTTTCTCTGCAGCTGGCCTCATGCTCTGGAAAAAAAAATGTGACGTCGTTTTGTGGGTCTGATTGCGCTGGGTGGAGGCACTGTGTTAAAGAGATGGCTCAAAGAAACACTTTAACATGATTATCTCTCATCAAATATAAAACCCAGTTAATGTATGTTGAAGTCTTGTTCATTTTTGAGGCTACAATAAAACACCTTTCACCATTTGATATTTAAACTACCCTTAGCTAGAACTAATGATGTTGAGTAGCTGTGAACCCATCAAACTAAATTATCTTTGTATTTGATTTTTTTTATTCGTATGGTTATTTTCTGTGTTATAATCTAGAGCTGATGATCCCCTCCATAGGGGGGTTGAAAGGAGCCAAAAATCCATTGCTACGGTCAACATTTTGTTGGAAGGAGGAGGGTTGAGCCAATGTGACAGCCCCCAGCTCTTCTCTCTAAACTCATTGAAGTCAGTCGATGCAAATTCCAGGAGTATGGGGCTCTGTGGTTGCAGGAGGACATGGCTGTGTAAATGAAGCTGGAGAAGAGCCACTCTCCATCGCAACATCAAACCTGTGGGGATATTGCCCCTGTAAGATAATGCTCACCCTGTTGGCATTATGTTAGTGAACTTCCACACTGTGCTGTGAAATGGGGGATGATTGTCCCAGGCATAAGTGGGAAGTCTGAAGAAACCATACTGAGGTCCTAAGGGATAGCACAGACATATGAGGCTTCCCCATTAATGTCTTGGTCCTCCATAGATGTTCAAAGATCTGGAAATAAATATTAGAAGATTTGCAGGTTCAGAGGTTCCTCTCCATTTGATGGGGAGGCAACACTACCACCACCACGGTGTAGCAAAATCTCCAAAGCTTCTGACTGACTTGTGGCCCTCCTGTGCATTTTCCCCATGATCTGGGCTCTAATCTCTAGTACTTCTGGGTGCTCTTCAGTTGCCAATTTGTGTGAATGCAGGAGACAGCATGGGAGCTTCTTGTCGTCATACCTCTGAGGTATTTCAGGAGGACAATGTATGTTAGGGGACAACAAGCAAAGGGAATAGCTCACCAAGGAACTTTTCCACCCTCAGCATATATTGCACTGTAAATTTGCTACAATTGTTACAAAATGTGAGGATTTAGTAAAGCTGCAAGTGATAAGTTTCGGGTTATTAGCAGGGACAATCAAAACCCATTAATTCAGAAGATTGAGGCTTTTCTCAGTGATCTGGGTAATTCCCCAGAATCTAAGCTTTCATTACAGAAGAAGGAGTTTTTAGCTTTCTGCATATCTAAGGGCTGAATTTGACCCTTTGAGAAATACATAGCTACCTCCCAACTTCCTCCCAGGTCTCCTCCATGCTATCTGTGAAGATTGTGGTGTACACTGTACTAGAGAGAGAGAAGTGATCTCCGGAGAAAATGTAGTCAGCAAAACACCCCTGTGAACAGCCTAGGAAATTCCTATTGAAAACTGACATTTTTTTTAAGGAGGCAGGAAACCATTAGACAGCAAGAATGTCCCCATGTTTGGGAGGGTGGCAAAATGAATAACTAATCAATGTAATTAATGGTGATCTTTGGTACCTGTCCTGTGAGATTATGTGCACTATTGCAGTTTATTTGGCACATTTACGAGGCAACCATCACTGTAGGTCTGGGTGAACAGACGTACGGGGCCTGGATCCAAAACCCATTGAGTCACCGAATATCTTTCCGTTGACTTTAGTGGACTTTGGATCAGGCCCTTCCTGCATAATGTCACGTCTTGTAACAGACGACAGCCCAGTACGTGGACAATCACTGGATGTACCGTAGAACAATTCAACAGGAGGATGGGATGCCTTCCCCAAACAGTAACAGTGTTCATGTAAGATGCGGCTCACAAATTGGACCTGGTTCCCAACCGCTCTTTATCTAGCAAGCTCAATTCAAAGGGTCTTGGAGGCAGAGAGACAATTAAGCCCATTCAGTAAGAGGGTAGTATTAAACTGCAGCTAACTGGGCTACTGTTTCATTTTGTCTCCTGAAAGTGAATCATTTGGAATTAATGACCCTAGGAACAATTAATTAGGATTAGGTTCAGATTCTTCCGAGAAACAGAAAGCTTTGTTCCATAAGGATTTGCGCAACCACAGAGCTAACTCGCTGCCACAGAATTTCTGTCAAGCAGCCACAGTTAGCGAGGGGCTCTTCTCTAAATGCTCTTTGCAGTGCAGAATTAGCAGCTCACGGAATACCCCATTACTGCCCAGGACATTCCTATAGGGATTCCATTAATTCTTTCGGTTAGAAGGATCTCCACTGCCTGACAATAGCAGATTTAAATAGTGGTGTTCTGAGCAGCATTTATTTAACTGGAGAGAGAGGAAAATAAATCGGAAAGAGTTTTGCTTTTAAATAACTATCTAGCTGTAGCGGTGCGTATCTAAAAAGTAAA
Source organism: Malaclemys terrapin pileata (assembly GCF_027887155.1). NCBI lineage: Eukaryota > Metazoa > Chordata > Testudines > Emydidae > Malaclemys > Malaclemys terrapin. Next base: position 7,808,145 of record NC_071523.1, read on the forward strand.
TAAAAATAAAATAATAATAATTAATACAAAGCCAGTCATACGACAGTTGTTTTATTCAAAGAAGGATGTGGTCCGGTGGTTCCAACAGGGCCTGGCACTCAAGACTCCTGGCTTTTCATTACCCTACACCACAGAGTGATATCATTTTAACTCACTTTGCCCTGGTCGTGGCGGCACAAGGTGCAGTGCCATGGACAATCAGATCCCTCAGTCCTATATCTGATGTTGCCACTGACTTGCTGCTCTATCTTTAGTGTGCCACTTTCCCTTTCTGTACCTCAGTTTCTCCAGCTGTAAAATGGAGCTAATATTTACCTGCTTCACAGGACATTGTGGGGCTTCTTTCAAACAGCTTTGCAGGACACTAATAATGACATATAATACTTTGTGTTTACCCAGCACATCAGAGACACTTTAGAAATGATCATCAAAGCTCTCGTCACCCTCTGTAGGGAACAGGAGATAATTACACTAATTGTACAGATGGGGAAACTGAGGCACACAGTGAGGAAAGTGACTTGCTTAAAATTACAAAGTGGCCGAGCTGGGAACAGAGCCCAGGAGTCCTGTACTAATTACTAATGGACACTCCTTTAAGTGTATGTAATTATATATCACAGTACTGCAGCATTAGTTAGTATTTATGTATTTCAATCCCTAAAGCTCTTAGTGCTAAAGACACAGACAAAAATTCCATTGGATTAACATCCATTAAACTCTCCAGTTCACCCTCTCAGAAATGTTCCCCCTCTGCTCCATCCCATATCTGCAAATATGTCACCTCCACCACATATTAGGTTCTCCCTCCCAAATCCAGTCCGTAGATCAGTCGTCTCACCCTCTCAAGAGAAAGCCAGGAAGAACACACAGGCCTTGAAAGGCAACAAGTCCAGGCTCTGCCAGATCAAGGGGATGAGATAGAAATAAGTGCCAGTGCTGAGGGCCCTTCACTGAAAAGGTCCTCCCATTTAACCCTGAGCCCAGCAGTTTGGGCATCTCAACTGATCACAACTGTCATGGTATTACACTAAGAAAGAAGCGGGCTCTGAAGAAATCACAACTCAAACCTGCCTGTTCTGTGTACTGTACATGCCTCCGGGAGTTAGCATAAAAATCAGCTCCTAAAAATAAGATACTGAGCTATCAGAACCTGCCAATGGGCATGGTTCACTTTCCTGGGCTCCTCAGTTGCGCCCAGGTAATTCTGAAGATCGCACTGGATATAGGAACTCACAAAGGAAGTGTGAGGCTTAGAAAAGTGTTGCCCCTCTAGAAAGAAGGGCTCAGTGAGTCATGCTCCTCTTCTGTCCTTTTGGTTCCCAGTGGTGTTAACCAATCATTTCACTGCTGGTGGGGTGATGTCATGGACTAATTAAAAAAAACGTTTATGGCAACTTTTCTCTTTGTTCCCCTCTCCTTTCATAAGAACGGCCATACTGGGTCAGACTAAAGGTCCATCTAGCCCAGTATCCTGTCTTTTGACAGTGGCCAATGCCAGGTGACCGAGAGGGAATGAACAGAACAGGTAATCATCAAGTGATCCATCCCCAGTTGCCATTCCTAGCTTCTGGCAAACAGAGGCTAGGGACACCATCCCTGTCCATCCTGGCTAATAGCCATTGATGGACCTATCTTAAATGAATCTATCTAGTTCTTTTTTGAACCCTGTTATAGTCTTGGCCTTCACAACATCCTCTGGCAAGGAGTTCCACAGGTCGACTGTGCATTGTGTGAAAAAATACTTCCTTTGGTTTGTTTTAAACCTGCTACCTATAAACTTCATTTGGTGACCCCCTAGTTCTTGTGTTATGAGAAGGCATAAATAACACTTCCTTATCTACTTTCTCCACACCAGTCATGATTTTATAGACCTCTATCATATCCCCCTTAATCGACTTTTTTCCAAACTGAAAAGTCCCAGTCTTATTAATCTCTCCTCATATGGCAGCCATTCCATACCCCTAATCATTTTTGTTGCCCTTTTCTGAACCTTTTCCCATTCCAATATATCTTTTTTGAGATGGGGTGACCACATCTGCACGCGGTATTCAAGATGTGGATGTACCATGGATTTAGGTAGAGGCCATATGATATTTTCTGTCTTATTATCTATCCCTTTCTTAATTATTCCCAGCATTCTGTTAGCTTTTTTGACTGCCACCGCACATTGAGTGGATGTTTTCAGAGAACTATCCACAGTGACTTCAAGATCTCTTTCTTGAGTTGTAATAGCTAATTTAGACCCCATTATTTTATATGTATAGTTGGGATTATGTTTTCCAGTGTGCATTACTTCGCATTTATCAACACGGAATTTCATCTACCATTTTGTTGCCTGGTCATCCAGTTTTGTGAGATCCATTTGTAGCTCTTCACAGTCTGCTTGGCACTTAACTATCTTGAGTAGTTTTGTATCATCTGCAAATTTTGCCACCTCACTGTTTACCCATTTTTCCAGATCATTTATGAATATGTTGAATAGGACTGGCCCCATTACAGACCCCTGGGGGACTCCATTATTTACCTCACTCCATTCTGAAAACTGACCATTTATTCCTACCCTTTGTTTCCTATCTTTTAACCAGTTACTGATTCATGAGTGGACCTTTCCTCTTATCCCATGACAACTTACTTTGCTTAAGAGCCTTTGGTGAGGGACTTTGTCAAAGGCTTTCTGAAAATCTAAGTACACTATATCCACTGGATCTCCCTTGTTCACATGCTCGTTGACCCCCTCAAAGAATTCTAGTAGATTGGTGAGGCATGATTTCCCTTTACAAAAACCATGTTGACTCTTCCCCAACAAATTATAAGAGGTGTAGCCGTGTTAGTCTGTATCCACAAAAACAACGAGGAGTCCGGTGGCACCTTAAAGACTAACAGATTTATTTGGGCATAAGCTTTCCACCGGACTCCTCATTGTTTTTCCAACAAATTATGTTAATCTATGTGTCTGACAATTTTATTCTTTACTATAGTTTCAACCAGTTTGCCTGGTACTGAAGTCAGGCTTACCAGCCTATAACAGCCAGAATCACCTCTGGATCCCTTTTTAAAAATTGGCATCATATTAGCTATCCTCCAGTCATTTGGTACAGAAGCTGATTTAAATGATAGGTTACAAACTACAGTTAGTAGTTCTGCAATTTCACATTTGAGTTCTTTCAGAATTCTTGGCTGAATACCATCTGGTCCTAGTGACTTATTACTGTTTAGTTTATCAATTTGTTCCAAAACCTCCCTCTAATGACACCTCAATCTGGGACAATTCCTCAGATTTGTCACCTAAATAGAATGGCTCATCCTCAGCCGTGAAGACCGATACAAAGAATTCATTTCCTTTTTCCACAATGGCCTTATCGTCCTTGAGTGCTGCTTTAGCATTTTGATCGTCCAGTGGTCCCACTGGTTGTTTAGCAGGCTTCTGATGTATGTAAAAAAAAATTTGCAATTACTTTTTGAGTCTTTGGCTAGCTGATCTTCAAATTCTTTTTTAGCCTTCCTAATTATATTTTTATACTTCATTTGCCAGAGTTTATGCTCCTTTCTTTTTTCCTCACTAGGATTTAACTTCCACTTTTTAAAGGATGCCTTTTTACCTTTCACTACTTCTTTTACTTTGTTGTTTAGCCATGGTGGCCCTTTTTTGGTTCTCTTACTATGTTTTTTAATTTGGGGTGTGCCTTTAAGTTGAGCCTTTATTATGGTGTCTTTTAAAAGTTTCCATGCAGCTTGAAGGGTTTTCACTTTTGGCGCTGTACCTTTTAATTTCTGTTTATCTAACTGCCTCATTTTTGTGTAGTTCCCCTTTCTGAAATTAAATGCTACCGCGTTGGGCTGCTGTGGTGTTTCCCCCGCCACAGGGATATTACATTTAATTATATTACGGTCACTATTACCAAGCGGTCCAGCTATATTCACCTCTTGGACCAGATCCTGTGCTCCACTTAGGACTAAATCAAGAATTGTCTGTCCTCTTGTGGGTTCCAAGACTAGCTGCTCCAAGAAGGTGTCAAGAAACTATATCTCTGCATCCCATCCTGAGGTGGCATGTACCCAGTCAATATGGGGATAGTTGAAATCCCCCATTATTATTGGGGTTTTTATTTGTATAGCCTCTGTAATCTCCCTGAGCATTTCACAGTCACTATCACGATTCCAGTCTGGTAGTCAGTAATATATCCCTCCTGCTATATTCTTATTATTCGAGCATGGAATTACTATCCATAGAGATTCTATGGTACAGTTTGGTTCATTTAAGATTTTCACTTCATTTGATTCTACGCTTTCTTTCACATATAGTGCCACTCCCCCACCAGCACAACCTGTTCTGTCCTGCCGATGTATTTTGTACCCTGGAATTACTGTGTCCCATTGATTATCCTGATTCCACCAAGTTTCTGTGATGCCTATTACATCAATATCCTCATTTAATACTAGGCACTAGTTCACCCATCTTATTATTTAGACTTCTAGAATTTGTATATAAGCACTTTGAAAACTTGTCACTTTTTACCTGTCTGTCATTACATGATGTAATTGAATGGAACTCTTTTTCATTTGACTGTTTCTTATCAGCTCTTACCTGTATTTTATCATCTTCTATCCTCTCCTCCTTACTAGGACATAGAGAATCTCCATTAATAGAGCCTCCTCTAAGGGATGTCTCTGTCTGAACCACGTGTTCCTCCGCACCTGTTGGCTTTCCCCCTGCCTTTAGTTCAAAAACTGCTCTACGACCTTTTCATTTTAAGTGCCAGCAATCTGGTTCTGTTTTGGTTTAGGTGGAGCCCATCCTTCCCCTTTCTCAGAAGTTTCCCCAGTTCCTAATAAATCTAAACCCCTCCTCCCTACACCATCATCTCATCCACGCATTGAGACTCTGCAGTTCTGCCTGTCTACCTGGTCCTGCGGGTGGAACTGGAAGCGTTTCAAAGAATGCTACCATAGAGGTCCTGGACTTCAATCTCTTACCTAGCAGCCTAAATTTGGCCTCCAGGACCTCTCTCCTGTCCTTCCCTATGTCATTGGTACCTACATGTACCATGACCACCAGCTCCTCCCCAGTACTACACATAAGTCTATCTAGATGTCTCTAGAGATCCACAACCTTCGCACCAGGCAGGGAAGTCACCATGCGGTTCTCCCAGTCATCGCAAACCCAGCTCTCTATGTTTCTAATGATCAAATCCCCCATAACTATTACCTGCCTCTTCCTAATAACTAGAGTTCCCTCCACAGGAGAGGTATCCTCAGTGCGAGAGGATACCACGACATCATCTTGTAGAAGGGTCCCAACTATAGGATCATTTTATAAATAAATAAAGATATCCTATTTCCTAGAACTGGAAGGGACCTTGAAAGGCCATTGAATCCAGCCCCCAACCTTCACTAGCAGGACCAAGTACTGATTTTGCCCCAGATCCCTAACTGGCCCCCTCAAGGATTGAACTCACAACCGTGGGTTTAGCAGGCCACTGCTCAAACCACTGAGCTATCCCTCCCCCCTAAAGTTTGCCTCTGCTTCAGTTGGATGTTCTCCTTCCCTGAGACTTTCATCCTCTTCAACAGCACAGAGGCTGTCAGACCAGGTGTGGGACCATTCTACTGTGTCCCGAAAAGTCTCATCTATGTCCCTCTCTGTCTCCCTTAGCTCCTCCGGCTCAGCCACTCTAGTCTCCAAAGCCCATACACGGTCTCTGAGGGCCAAGAGCTCCTTGCACTGAATCCACACAGACACCACCTGCCCACAGGGTGGTCAGCACCTCTCTCAGGAAGAGGCCCTATCATTATGATTTGCATATAGTAACAACTAGAGGTACCAGCTGAGATCAGGGACTCCTTTGAGCTAGCCACTGGTCAAAGACAGAGAGAGACAGTCCCTGCAGGCCTTGAACAGTTTACAATATAAATAGACAAGACAGAAAAATGGTGGGAGAGGAAACAGAGGCAAAGAGAGGTGACATGTTTTGTCCAAAACTACATAGTGGCTTGCCGTTCTGCTAAATCCAGGCCTCCTCCAACCCCAGCAGCCTGATCCCGCCTTCACCTGCCCCCGATGCAAAGCAGGAGGCACTAAGGAGCAAAGAATGAGGAAAGAAACTGATGGGCATGTGGGAAGATGGACAAGAATATGCCTGTTACAGAACATGGCCATGGTGACTTCATGAGTGACTCAGACTCTGAAGAAGCAATGTGGTTATTTCACTAGGACAAGTGGGTTGCTTCTCTGTGCTTTACAGGATAATTTAACAGGCAAGGTGTGCTTCAGAGGGGAAAGGAAAGGGCAGATTAGTCACAATCACTGCTTGCCTTATAAGGGATACAGTCAGACTGTCTCAAAAATTCCTGTGGAGATCACATCATCACATTAAAAAAATACTTGGCGCCTTTAACCAAGCTATTACTATTGATAATTCAGAAAGAATGAATTACATCATCAATAGTTTATTTCATAATTGTTTGTTGTGTTGGTAACTATCTCCAGGAGGATGTAGTATGGGGAGTGTGCAGGTACAACTAGTTAGTTTGTTCCTACGGTTTCCTTTTTGCCCATATATGATATTTCTCCCACCAAAAATATGAATTTTAAGTGGGTTTGCCCTTATATTTTCCACTGGTTAAATGCAAATTGTGTCTAGGTGTGAAATTTACACAGGTAAAGTTATTGTCTTAAAAATGTCAGCTTCTTACTGAGCAGATACCTTCCCCATGTGTGTTCAGTGCGTGATCTGCTCAGCTTTCTGGGGGGGAAGTTGTTTTGTGAAGTATTTGGTTTTCGCTCACGTTAGCACTGCAGAACCAAACACAGCTATGGACACGCATGAGCAGGATTCAACTTTGTGCTCAGAATTCTGCCCTCAGTTACACCTCCACCTCCTTAGTGATGATGAAGGGCTTATACAGATGTGAAGGCCAGATCAAGCCCCATTGACTTAAACAAGAGTCGCTCCACTGAATTTAATGGGAGTTGTATTGGGCCCTAAGGAGTGCAGAATTTGATGTGCAGAATCGCTATTACTGGTGGTAATACACAAGCCCAACAGAACCAGGGGCACTGGCACAATTTGTACAGAGCCATTGTACCCGAACTGTAAACCCTGTATATAATGGAAACCACTTCAAGCCACAGGGGTGCTGCAGCGCCCCTCGCACCTCTAGTTCCATCACCTCTGGACAGAACACAGCTTGGCCTTCAAAACCCAGGTTTCTGTTTGAACTCGAACAATGTTCTACAATTATTTTGGTCATGACTCAATCATAGATTTGGCTGGTGCTTTAATAAAAGTGAGTCATCTAGCAAGAGGTAGTGCTTCTTTAGAGGGGTCCAACATGATTTCTTCCTCCTTGAATTCCTTTTTGAATACCTGATCCTAAGAAGTGCTGAGTACCCATTAACTCTGGTTTCCTCTTGGGAAATACTGACCCAGATAGGGATACAGGGAATATACACTACTGACCTGTGGATGAAATCCAGACCTCAGCTCACAATTCTTCAAATCCTTGTGCATTTAGCTTAGGTGTAGACTAGAGAAGGTGCCACACATTTAAAGTGAAGTTAGAAGATGTCCAACAAAAGAACAGGAGTACTTGTGGCACCTTAGAGACTAACACATTTACTTTGAGCAGAAGCTTTCGTGGGCTACAGCCCGCTTCATCAGATGCATAGAATGGAACATATAGTAAGAAGATATATATATACAGAGAACATGAAAAGGTGGGAGTTGCCCTACCAACTCTAAGAGGCTAATTAATTAAGATGAGCTATTATCAGCAGGAGGAAAAAAAAACTGATGTGGTGATAATCAAGATGGCCCATATCAGACAGTTGACAAAAAGGTGTGTCAACTGTCTGAAATGGGCCATCTTGATTATCACTACAAAAGTTTTTTTTCTCCTGCTGATAATAGCTCATCTTAATTAATTAGCCTCTTACGGTTGGTAGGGCAACTTCCACCTTTTCATGTTCTCTGTGTGTATATATATATCTTCTTATTATATGTTCCATTCTATGCATCTGATGAAGTGGGCTGTAGCTCACGAAAGCTTATGCTCAAATAAATTTGTTAGTCTCTAAGGTGCCACAAGTACCCCTGTTCTTTTTGCGGATACAGACTAACACGGCTGCTACTCTGAAACCCAACAAAAGAATGTTGCCATACATCAGTGACTGTTGAACTGTTAAATGATTCTGTATTCCTAAGAGCATTGATCTCAGACTGGGTTGGTCTTATTCCTGGTGCATTTTAGATTTCAGTGGCATCTCTATATCCTTTGAGATGTGTGAAGCGATGATAACATTCTGGAAACAGAAGCACCTGGAATAGACCCAAGCAGATGCTTGGGTGAGTTCAGTAGGAAAGGATTCTGCAGGTAAGAGAGAAGGTGTCACTGACTGTGCAACAGCCACTAATTACAATGGTTGAGACACATTTCTGTGCAATAATATTTCCTTGGAGTCTTCCTTAATATTAATTGTTTCTTTAGTAACCAATTATTTATGTTTGTAGAGAGTGGATACAGATGAATACCCTAGCAATATTAGTTACAATGAGGCTATATAGGTCACTGCACAGGTATGCGTTTGGGACACAGGCAATTACTTCAGCAATTTCTCATTTATAATGGTGGGAAGTTAGATCACTAATTCAGCACACGTCTCTATCATTTGAGTCTCATCACGGTTAAGTTTTTCTCTTACCCTAAATAAAGTAAAATATTGGTCTGATGAGTTTGTGTAACCACTGGATAATTAATGTCTTGGGGTTGATCTACTTTGACCAGATTTCTTCCTTGTCTTTCCTACAATTTTTTTAACTGAAGTTGAGCTTAAAGATGCTTTCAGCTGCAGTTGAAACCCAGAACTACGGTGAGCCTTGAGCTCAGTGGGCTGATCAGATGTATTTTTAGCTCCCTTTTAAGTCCCTATTTCAGCAATTGTTAGCTGGGCAGTTTGATTTTGGGGGGCTTATTTTGCAGATTTTTCAGCTGATTTGAAGCTGGATTTGATTTAAAGGTGCCAAATCCTGAGCTTCTCACTTGGCTTTTACTCTGACAAAACTCCATGGCCCATGATGAATGAGGGTCACCCGGTGGGGGGAAAAAATGTCCAGTTGCTTGGGCATTAGCCTGGGACATAGGAGACCCAAATTCAAATGCCTGTTCCGACACAGACTTCCCGTGTGACCTTGGGCAAGTCACTCTCTGGGCAAGTCTGCGTCAATGTAGAGCCACCACAGTAAGGACATCACGTTTGCATGTCCACACGACGCTCCTTGTGTCGGTGGTGCATGTCCTCGCCAGGAGCACTTGCACCGATTCAACAGTCAGTGTGGGGCATTGTGGGACTGCTTCTGAATGGATGGAAGCAGTCGATGTAAGCAATTCAATGTCTACACTGACACCGCATCAGCCTAACGACATCGACCTAAGCGCTACGCCTCTTGCGGACATGGAGTTATTAAGTCGGTGTAGTGGGAGAGTTACATTGGTGAAGCTATATTGTTGCGTAGATGCTTACAGAGTTAGATCGACGTAAGGCAGCTTATGTTGACCTAACTCTGTAGTGTAGACCAGGCGTGTGATTAATTCAGACATAAGCAGAAGAATCTGGAGAGAACTGATAGGTCAAAGTCTTTCTTGAGGACTGCCACGCTAGTCAAGATTTCTGAACACTTGCTACCAGTGCTTGGATAAGTGAACTGGGAGCTAATACTGTAGCCATTCATTGCTCTCTAGTTCTGCTTTTCTAGACCAGATGCATGATAGCCTCGGATTGTTTGGTTCTTCCCACTGCACCAGATCCATATGAAACCAAATATCCCTCACCCTTTCATTCTAGGGACCCGCATGCCCCACTTTGTGAATCCTTATTTAATCAGTTCATCCCTCCTCCAGCTGGCAGGAGGCACTTGTACAAAGTACTGTCATAACAGCTTTCTCACCCCCGGAGATCACGTTTTGTTTTTTTGCAATGTGCTTTGTGAACCCACTTACGGTCACTCGCAAGTCCTGCACCACAAAGCAGTGGCTGCGCCAAACGGGACTGCTTGGGCTTGACATCAAAAGCAGCAAACTTGTTAACTAGAAGAAACTTGTTCACGGGATTTATCCCATTTTAGGCTAAATTGGCTGCTCAGAATGCATAACACAGAAAAGCCGAATTGAAATGTTGTGTCAGCAAAGTGAGTCCATTAGCTGCAGCTGTTGGCGTGACTCTCTTTGGTATGTTCTAATACCTCGGTGTGTTTCTTAGCAGGGAGAGGTCTTTGGGTGGAGTGTTCTGAAAGATACACACCCAGTCTTCAATTATTCTAAACCCGCACTACAGGTGATGGCCCATAGCAGGTAGACTCTTCTATTGTGCCAGCGCATAATCTCAGAACTGCTTACAACATACAAAACATCAACAGGCTGAACCCAGGGAGGAACAAAGTGTGTCAGGGAAATAGAGAGAAATATATTTGACGGGGATCTGAATTGTTTAGACTGTTGTTTTTGTCAGCAAATGTGGGAAAGTATTAAGGAGTTGGATTCATCATATTTGATCGTTTAAAAAGAAATGATTAAACATGGATTGTTATGAGTTACTTCTCATAAGAGATTAAATATGTGAAACATTGCTCTAGAGTTTCTTGAGACATTCAAATGTTTATGTTCTAGACCAAGGTGATAGGTGTTTTAGTAATATCTAAGAAGATAGATAATAAAATGTCTCTCTTAAGGTCTGAAAGCTAGATTTGTCACACTTACAAGGTTGTATAGTATCTGACTCTACAAGAAGTCCCACTAGTTAGGTTCAGTAATACCTCACTTCATGAGCAGACCCGCTGAAATCTACAGGATTACTTGTCCAATAGGGTAATACTCAAACTGAGAACAGATAGCACAATTTGGTCCTGAATCCTGAATACACATAAGGAATCAAATCTGAAGGCACTAATAAGTTAGATCATTAGACCCATATTGCCAAATACTTTCTGGGAATACTAAGGAAGGAAAAATATGTTCACAAATCAATCTTTCACCCGGGGGATGGCGGAGGGGGGGTAAGCTTTTGATAGTGAGGTTGATTCTATCTTTTATTGAGTGCTTAGTGCTAACAACTAACCCGCCAAGATATAACCAATCCCCCTGGCTCGCTCTCTCTCTGGAGCACAGAACCATCAATGGCCTAGGGCAGGGTTCTCAAACTTCATTGCACCAAGACCCCCTTCTGACAACAAAAATTACTGCACAACCGCAGGACAGGGGACCGAAGCCTGAGCCCACGCGAGCCCCGCCAAAGTCAGAATCCCACCATCTCGGGCAGGGGGACCAAAGCCCAAAGTGGGGCCTGTAACTTGTGCCCCACTATCCAGGGATGAAGCCCTTGGGCCCAGGCTTTGGCCCTGGGCGGTGGCGGGACTCAGGCTTCAGCTTCTACCCCACCAAGTCTAATGCCACCCCTGATGACCCCATTAAAACGGGGTCATGACCCACTTTGGGGGCCTGACCTACAGTTTGAGAACCGCTGGCCTAGAGACTTGATGGCTGACCCAATGGTTGCGACACCATCAATGACAAACCAGAAGAGAAAACATGTAATTAAAATTAAGCATAAAAGCAGTGAAAGACTAGTAGGCTGAATATAAGCCTGGGAACTATGAGCTCCTGAGTTCTAGTCCTGACTCTACCATTCATTTGCTACATGGCCTTGGGCAAGTCACTTAACGATTTCAAACCTCTGAGGAATTGAGCCCCAGCACTAGGCCCTTAATCTTCCCATTTCCCAATCTGCTAAGGAGGGATAATATTTACCTCAGAGGGATGTTGCAAGGGTTATTTTGTTAATTTACCCGGCACTTTGAAAACGACAGCACTAAGAATTATTATTAATCATCATAAAAAAAGATTTCAACATCTAAATGCTTCAAGCTCAACATATACAACAATAAACTGCTTCCTGGTCTCCCATTTCATCCCACTTCAGTCCACCTAAAATGTTGTCGTGCTTCCCACTTCAATCACGTCATATCCCTCTACAATCTCCCTCCCTCCTTCCCGCATTATCGTCAAGCTCTTTGCATCCTGCCTTTATGGTGGCTCTCACCCCTTATTGCTCTCCCCATTTTCCCTTTGCGTAACCCAATCCACACACCTACACCACTCCCTGTGTACTACTGCTGGCCCAAGGCTGGCCATCCGATATGATTTGTTGTATATGTTATAGCACGTTTAATTTTTGTGTCCCTAAAATATTCAGCTGGAGCGACAATTCCATTTACTAATAGGGCTGAAAGGAATTGCTCAGAGATCTCATAGGGAAAGAAGACAGTTAAGAAGTCAGTTCAGAGCCTAAAAGCGACTTCTCCAACAGGGATGTGAGCTTGGAGACAACCTGCCCCAGGAGAGTTTGCAAGGTACCAAAGTATTTAGCTTGTACAGACAAACAATTCATGAACAAGCATGGCTGTAATTTTAGTGTGTGTGGGGATAGCCCCCCTACAAATTTCACGTGGAGAGGGGATAACACTTTTCCTCCCCACAGCTTGCAGGCCCCCACTTGGGGGGAGGCAGGGCCGGCGCAACCCATTAGGCGATCTAGGTGGTCGCCTAGGGCGCTAACATTTGGGGGGCGGCGACCGCGGCAGCCAGATCTTCGGCCGCCCCAGTCGTGGTCGGTATTTCGGGGGCGGGACCTTCCGCCAACTCTGTCGGGGGCGGGATTTCGGGGGCGGGACCTTCCGCCGACTCTGTTGGGGGCGGGATTTCGGGGGCGGGACCTTCTGCCGCCTAGGGTGGCAAAGAAGCTGGCGGTGCTCCTGGGGGGAGAGCAGGCACCAGGCCGGCTGCAGTTCAACATGCTCCTGCTCCAGCACCTGTGCAGGGGATGATCAGCAGGGATCCTAGTTTTCGGTGATAACCCCCCAAAATTCTCCCATCAAAATCCACGTTTTGTCCATGATAAAAATGAAACGTTGAACTTTAGTTTCCCGAACCACACTATACAGTGGAACCCCGTTTATCTGATCTAACTGCGACCGGGGCCAGATCGGATAATCTAAAATTCGGATAATCCAGAGAATGGGCAAAGAGCGTCAGGTCCAAGCAGCAGGGCTGGGGCTGTCAGTCCTGGCTGGTAGGGCTTAAGGGGCTTTGGCCTGACAGGCCCGGGTGATGGGACTGCTATCCCGAGCCCTGCAGCCCCGGCTCAGGCTATCAGCCCCCGTTCGGTTAACAGGGAGAGCCGGATAATGGAGGCTCGGCCAAACAAGGGTTTATTGTACCTGTTGGGTTTTTTTTTCCACAAAATGTGAAAACCCAAATTCCGCGTTTTTCCGTGGCAAATGGAGTTCTAGGCTCCCTGCTGATCAGCGAGGGGGCAGATGCAGATGCAGCCTCTTACCGCAAGGGACTGCTCCAATTCCCAGCTCCTGGAGCCCACACGCAGGCAGGGACGGGCCAGTGGGGCCCAGCCCGTGGGGCGGGAGCTGAGCCCACTCCAGGAGGGAGGCGGGTCTGCCCAGCAGCAGCTCCATCCCCTGCTGGAGGCTCAGGTATGAGGAGGGGGGACTTTGGGCGCCAGTGGGGAGAAATAGCACTTGGGGAGCGACGAATGAAGGATGTGTTGGGGGAGGGGTAAGGGAGATTGAGGGGTGGGGAGGAGGAGGAGGGTTAAAGGAGGTTGAGGGCTGGATGGGGCACGGGGTGGCACGTGGGGAGGTGAAGGAGGGCTAAAGGAGCAGGAGGGGTGGGTCTGAGAGAGGTTGAGGGGTCATTTGGGGCAGTGAGCGGGGTGTGGGGAGAGCTGAGGGAGAGGTGGGGTTAAGGGAAAAGGAGGGGTCATTTGGGGAGGAAGTGGGGTGTGTGGGGAACTGAGGGAGGCAGTGGGACTAAGGGAAATGGAGGAGTTATTTGGGGCAGGGAGTGGGGTGTGGGGGGAGCTGAGGGAGGGGTGAGGTTAAGGGGAATGGAGGAGTCATTTGGGGCAGGGATAGGGTGTGGGGGAAGCTGAGGGAGGGGCGGGGTTAAGGGAAAAGGAGGGGTCATTTGGGGAGGAAGTGGGGTGTGTGGGGAGCTAAGGGAGGCAGTGGGGCTAAGGGAAATGGAGGAGTCATTTGGGGCAGGGAGTAGGGTGTGGGGGGAGCTGAGGGAGGGGTGGAGTTAAGGGAAATGGAGGAGTCATTTGGGGCAGGGAGTGGGGTGTGGGGGGAGCTGAGGGAGGGGTGGAGTTAAGGGAAATGAAGGAGTCATTGGGGCAGGGAGTGGAGTGTGGGGGGAGCTGAGGGAGGGGTGAGGTTAAGGGGAATGGAGGAGTCATTTGGGGAGGAAGTGGGGTGTATGGGGAACTAAGGGAGGGGTGAGGTTAAGGGGAATGGAGGAGTCATTTGGGGCAGGGAGTGGGGTGAGCTGAGGGAGGCAGTGGGGCTAAGGGAAATGGAGGAGTTATTTGGGGCAGGGAGTGGGGTTGGAAGGGATGTGAGGAGAGTGAAGGGAAGTTTGGGGGTGGGGGTTGGGAAGGGTGTTTAATGGGAAGTGGTTGGGTGGGAAGGAAAAATGAGGTGAGCTTGCTTGGAAAAGGGATAGAAATTGGAAATTTGGAAGGAGAGGTGAGATAGGGAATGTTTGGGGAGGGGGGAGGTGGTTGGAGCCTTGTTTTGGGGGGGCAGTGTAGGAGCTAAATGTTGTTATAACTTGTACGGGGGGCCTCGGGGCTCATGGCACTATGGGGGTCTCCGTCCTCCCTCAACTTTGCTGGCAAAATCATTCCCTTGTGTTTATGTTAAATAACTCTGCCTTTCATTCGAAAAAGTTAGTGATGGGAAAACTCGCTGATCAAAGCAATTTGGATGAATGTTTGGAATTTTCACAACCTTGTGCTGAATTAATAAAGAAACGTCACTCCAGCCGTGAAGCTGCTGACACTCCTCTCTCGTTTGCTAGTGTAACAAATAGCTACGTTGCTAGGGCTTGTTTAATGAATTTCCTTTTAGCGTGTGTCGCAACCTCTAATTTTTATGTGCCTTGATATGAAGAACTTCATGCAATTTATATTTTAAAAAATATTCTTCCTTCCCCACAATCAAAAGAATCCTTTGAAATGGGCCAGTTCCTTTCACTATACCCACCTGCAAATTAGGAAGAAAAAGAAAAGCTGACACATAGAGAGAGAGAGAGAGAGAGAGACAAGGGGACAGTGCATCTCTCACTTGGGAAACACCATTCTGACCGTGCATTAAGATTTGAAGCTAGCCTGTGCGTGAGGTAACGTGCAAACATGCTAACGAAGACTTCTGAGACCTGAACACAAGGCCAGAGAGAGAGCGTGGCCAGTGGCTAGAGTTCCAGAGGAGAAGTTGCCACAGGCCAGGGAATAACATACACTGATCCTGGATGCTGCTGAATTTGCCGGCCCTCCACTAGGAAAATGTGTACTAGTTCCCCGCGGTTACTAACAACAGTTCAGCTCCACTGGTATTAGCAATGTTGGGAGTCCTAAATGTAGACAGCCCACTGGTTGCAGGTACCAGTTTAAGAACGGTGTCTATTTAGCCTTCCTCCTGCAGGGTCCCTCCTGTGCCTGGAACTCCATTTCTGATCTGGTAGACCATGCTCGCCCCCTCTCCTGCAAATCCTGCCTGGCAAAATCTTCCTCTGTCAGCAAACCCTACACCAACCCTCAGCACCACCCTGTGTTTTTTCTCACCCATTGATTTCCTGGTGCATTATCTGGGTGTAGCCTTATTAATGTTGTAGTTTCATTTTTGCACATAAACAGTATGTAGGGAGGGCCTGTGTCTCTTCTTTGTTCTTTATAGTACTGAGCTCCCAGTCAGTTCTCAATAAAGAAGCATTTTACTCTCTTTGCACTTGCCGTAGGAAAAAGGAACCACAATATCTTCTAAAGGAAATCAGATTGCTTCCAATCTAAGATTTTACCCTCATTGTTCCTTTTGTACGTTCTTACATCTCCAAAACATAAACAAAGGTCACCATTGAAAGTCCATATGGAAACTGCTTGCAGCTGTCATTAAATTCTCTCACTGCTTTCTTTGTTGCAACAAAAGCCATCGTCTTTTTTGTGGAGGAGTTATGCCAAGTGAGGTAAAGCTCTTGTGTCATGAAGATCAGATTCTCTCTAATAATTAGTCCACTTTATAACCTTGGAGAGTCTAAGAACTCTCCAATTTTTTATGTGAACTTTATCTTTCATGCCATCTGTTTACCTTATTTTTTTAATTGCAACAACTAGTCCAGGCAGGATATGAGAGTTCCCTCAAACTGCAACCACTCCGAATTCTCTTCTACAAGGTTAAAGTCAATGGCATCAAGTTCTGCTCTCACTTACTCTGATGTAAATCTATAGTAACTCTGCTGACCTCAACAAAGTTACTCTGAATTCACACCGGTGTCCACGAGAGCAGAATTTGGCTCAATAATTCTAAATTGGTTCTGACGCCTAGTTGCTAGGAGTTGGGATGTTTTTCCAACATCAGCAGTGAATTCACTAGCATTAAATGTCCAGGCTTTCTGTGTGAGCA
This sequence comes from Malaclemys terrapin pileata, assembly GCF_027887155.1. Classification (NCBI taxonomy): domain Eukaryota; kingdom Metazoa; phylum Chordata; order Testudines; family Emydidae; genus Malaclemys; species Malaclemys terrapin. The sequence continues at coordinate 7,824,668 of NC_071523.1, forward strand.
GATCATGAATTTAGGATCTGTGAGATGAGGTAAAACCTGCTATGTGGGACTGTTGGTTTTGGCGGTGAGCTGCTGCACAAAAGGGACTGAATGAAAACTCAATAATACTTCTGATTTAGAAGTTCACATTACTTTTAATTTTACTAGGGAAGGAAATACACAAGATCCCACAAATGGGGTTTAAGGTGATGGTGTGTTCCCAAAAGGAAGATCTGCTTTCTTGCAGTGTGAAACCTCCTTAAATTCCTTACTGCTCAGAGGGAGGTGGGGAAGAGGCTTAGGAGGGGCTTATATAAGTATTCTGTATCATTTCCCCCACCCAGTATAAGTGGAAAGCTAGGAAACAAGGAACATTTCTGATTGATAACTCACTTCTCCTCCCTCCAGCCCCAGGGCTCACTAGGAAAAAAGAAATGAGAAGAACATCTTCTTTTACCAGACAGGAGATTTTGTGCTTCAGGTTATTGTGTGTTTTTGTAGATGATGCCGATTTAATGTGCTAACATCACCCTGGCGTCTCTTGAAGTTCTCAGACCCACATCAAGGGCAGGGAGGAGAGGGTGGCGTATGTGTTAGGAAAAACATGATGGAATCGGGGGTGGGGGGGTGGGAGGGAGAGAGGAGGTTATAATTCCCTGTTTGGCTTTGAGACCTGTAGAAACAGTGGCTGCATGTGCGTAAAACTGCTGAACAGCAGATTATCCTCGCTAGTAAAATGTTAATAAGACATTAGGAGAATACAAAACGTTTTAAGATGTCACAAATAAAGGTGACAGCTAGAGTTTGTACATTCACTGTGAGGCTGGCGAGGTTGATTTAAACATCAGAATTTGGGGCTGTTTAGTCTTTTGATAACTTACATAGTGCTGGCCATCCATTCATGTTCATAGTCCCTTACAAAGAAGAGCCATTGTCATCTCCATTTGACAGAGGGAAAACTGAGGTACAGAGACATGAAGTGCGCCTTGGAACAGGTCAGTGGGAGAGTAAGAAATAGAATCCAGGTCCCCTGACTCCCAGTCCCTCTCCAAAGGACCACACTGTCTCTGTAACAGCCCTACGATGGTGCTCCAGCGCACGCTCGTTCTGCTGGCCTTGGTTCTAGCCCTGTTGCTGGGAAGGTGGCTAGCCTACTGCTCCTGGCTCTCACTCATGTTAGTATGCATCACCTGGTCTTGGTGTGTGTAGGGGAAACATACCACCTTCTCTTCCCCACTATGTCCAGTCTCTGGGGGACATTTCTGCCCCTAACTTTGCTCAGTAGCAGAAGCTGGGGGATGGGGAGCGTCATTAATATGCAAGCAATAAAAAAAATGTTTTGCCTTCGGGAAAAATGGAACCTGGAACATTCAGAACCAAACTTAGCAGCACTCCAGCCCGAGGGGCACTTGCTTCTCTGTCCCATGGCATGGTATTGTACAGGGGCAAAAGATTACCAATGGAGGCTGGCACAATGGTAACCGCACTCCTGCTAGTACCACAGCTATCTGAGTAGGCATCTGGTGGTAGTATTGCAGAAGCAGAAGTGTTAACTAGCTAGCAGAGGACCTCACCCCCGCTGATTGAACTAACCTCGTTATCTCCAGACTGATTCTGGCCTGCATATTTATACCTGCCTCTGGAAATTTCCATTACATGTGTCTGACGAAGAGGGTATTCACCCACGAAAGCTTATGCTCCAATACATCTGTTAGTCTTAAAGGTGCCACAGGACCCTCTGTTGCTTTTTACTGATATCACAGTTCTGCTGGGCCGAGGGAGTGCACTGACCTAATGCAGTAACCTTTAATCAAGAGATTGCGGTTCATCTCGTAGCTTATATTATGACTGAAAATGGGTTCAGTGGGTTTGTTCAAGTCTCTCATAAGACCACCACACAACTTGGCACGATAAGCTGTCCGTGCTCTATAGAGGGCCTGGTCTGGAACAGGGTTGTAGTTAGAGCCGTCCCTAGCCATTTTGGTGCCCTATGCAGCCCCACCGTGGGGGGCTGTGTGGGGCCCCAGTCCTCCGCGGGGGGGCATTGTTCTTAGGGATCCACAGGGGGTGGGGTGGGCTGGCCCCAGGCCTCCATGGGGAGGGAGGGGAGCTGGCCCCTTCCTGAGAGAAGTGGAGTGACCCGGCCCCAGCCTGCTCTGCTCCCCTGGCTCCCAGGATTGGGGGCAGTGGGGACCTGCCCCCCAGCACTTACAGGCCGCACGGCTGGGAGCCAGAGCAATGGAGTAGGCTGGGGACAGGTCACTCTACATACCACCACCGGGGAGTGAAGGGAGCCAGACCCCTCCTGCAGTCCTCAGGGGAAGGGCTGGCTGGAGTGGGGGCAGGGTTGGGGTGGACCGGGGGTGGGAAAAGGCGGGGCTGGGGCAGAGCACAGGTGGAGGCTTTGGGGAAGGGATGGAGTCAGGGGGCTGGGGAGGGGCAGGGGTGGGAAGAGGCGGGGCTGGGGCAGAGCAGGGGCGGGGGCCATATGGAAGAGGCAGAGCAGGGGTTGAAGCAGCAAGCAACTGCGTAGGGCAGCAGGACATTTGGTGCCCCAAATGTCCTGGTGCTCCAAATGTCCTGGTGCCCTATGCAGCTGCACACTTTGCGTACGGGTAGGGACGGCCCTGGTTGTAGGTCAGAAGAATTGCTGGAGCTGTGTGAGGACTGGGGTAGCTTGCACAGTGTGCCTCTGAAGTACTGAAACGGCTGTTCCTCTGGTACAACAGCGTCAGCAGAGTTCAGCAACCTAGTTATTTCAGGTGTCCAGGACATTTTCTATACAGGGTGTTAAACTGTCCCAGTGTAAAATGGATCTCACACGACCACATCTCTAGGACTGTCATGAGGCTCAATTATTGTTTCCATAACATTTTAACCTTTCCCGATGAATGGTGCTGTATAAACACAAAGCCTCATTATGAGTGCAGTAACAGATAGGGATATATTTTCATTTTCATCCCAGCTGTAAACACTTGCATGGAAGGCAAAAGGGAACTTGAGTTAAAAGGAGGCATTAGTTGCGATGCAATTTGATTGCATTTCCATTAGCAATAAAATGCACCAGGGTATCCAGGGCCGGCTCCAGGCACCAGCCCACCAAGCTTGTGCTTGGGGCGGCACCTGGAGGGGGGCGGTGCGGTGCTCCGGCTGCCGGGGAGAGCGGAGCCCCGGCTGGGTTCTCCGGCCTCCCCCCGGCACTCTGGCCGCCGGGGAGAGCTGAGCCCCGGCCGGCACTCCGCCTTCCCCCCGGTGCTCTGGCCACGGGGGAGAGCGGAGCTGCAGTGGGCTCGCCGCCCTCTTCCCGGCGCTCTGGCCACCGGGGAGAGTGGAGCCGTGGCGGGCTCGCCGCCCTCTTCCCGGCGCTCTGGCCACCGGGGAGAGCGGAGCCCTGGCCGGGCTCTCCGCCCTCCTCCCAGGGCTCCGGCCGCCAGCGGAGCCGCGGCAGGCTCGCCGCCCTCCCCCCGGCACTCTGGTCGGTCAGGGAGTGCGGCCTGCGACCGGGCTCGGTGCCCTCCCCTGCCACACTGGGGGGGAGGGGAGGCGCCGGGAGGCTTTATTGCCTGGGGCGGCAAAAAAGCCAGAGCCGGCCCTGAGGATATCTGTAATGGGCCAAATTCTGCTATCCATTTTTGCAACCCCATTGGAGGCAATTGTGGTTAAAATGATGGTTTAAAATACAAGAGATCTGTGTTCCTTGTCTGGCTCTTTTATACTCTTCCTTTGTGACCTTGCTCAAGTCACAAACTCTCTGTGCCCCAGGTCCAGATGTGTCCGATGAGAACAGCTGGCTCGTCTGTTTAGACAGTACACTGTTCAGGGCAGGGACTGTCTCTTACGCTGTGTATGTACAGTACCCAACACAACAGAGTCCTTTTCTCAGTGGGGGCCCCGAGAGGCAACTGCCAGGAAGATTGCATAGATTAGGAAATTTTGACATAGAATACTATTCGTTTGGGTTTATATAATTCTCTCTTTGCTGCAGAAAACATAAGACCAAACGAATAGGTCTTTTCCATCTCTAGCTTCTCTGAGTACTGTCGCAAGTGTCTCTTGTATTGACTTGATTTGGGATCATGTTCGTGTAGCTTAGATATGAAAAAACAATAACATTGTAATGGTAAAATTCACCTTTTAGAAGCACAGAGCAGGACTTGGTTTAGCATCCAGCTCTCCCTGTGTGTAGCTGACCACTGCTATTAATGGGAAATCCACAGGAGAAAGGAGGGTAGATTATCAAAAGTGGAGTCTGGCCCCCTGGATCCAAAAGGTAATTTTTTCGTAGTTTGAATTTTGACTTGAACTTGGTGTCTGTCTGTTGGGAGCCCCTCTAGGTACAGAACTGTAGGGTATTTAGATTGTCTACTGGGGAGTAGCAATGACAGACTCAGCCCCACCAGAATTTGACCCTGTGGTTCTGGGGAGGATTATTATTCCAAATTCTGTGCTTAGATCTTAAGCCAGTTCCCTTAGCTCATGCTCTCTCTCACCCATTCTTTATCTGGCAGCAATTTCCCTTTGGGGATGTGTTGCTGCGTTTGTAAATGTCTTGGCGTCTCTTTTGTGTGAACAGCAGGCAGGTAATAGCTCTTTGCATAAGAGAATAGGAGAAAAGTTAGAAGAGGTTTTTTAAAAATATTATATTCTGGGCAGTGGAGAGCAAACCTTTCCACCAGTCACTTTAAAATCTCAGCATCATCTTGGCCTTTATCAGGACCAATACAGTTGGCAATGACATGAATGTAAAAGTGTAAAACTTACTTCCTGCAAGGAGGTACCCATTTCCCATGACATAAGACATCCTCTCACCTGTTTCCCCTTCATCTGGACTCTACCTACGCACACCCTCTTCCCACTATGCAACTCCCCCATTAAAGGATCAATAAATGTCTCCTTCTCTAGGGCTAGGGTGTGCAAAGTCAGGTGAAAGCCAGACAGGGAATTTTCAGAACAGAAGAAAGGAAGGTTTTCATAGGGAAAAGAGCCAGGCCTGTTAGAGTGGCCTAGATGCTTGCCTAGAACAACAGAGGAAAGGGAGCTCACACGGAAGTCCTAGATACTTGGTTCAGGGAGAGAGTGCTCAGAAACGAACCATGCACAAGGCTTGGGGACCAAGCAGGAGCGAAGGATGTAGTGCGGGCGGCAGGATATCCTTCCTAGGTCAAACGGAAGATAAAAAGACACACCAGTGCTGTTTTCCAAGACAATCTCCATACAATAAAGCCAGAACCATTCAAAGACAAAGAGGTGCAGAAATTTCCACACATTTTAACATTTTGGGATAAATGTTAATCTAGGTAGCGAGCCTCTAACACAAACACCCTGATTTCCTTTAGGAAACCAAGAAGGGACTCTATGTTTAACCCTACACTTTAATGAAAGGAAGCAAAGTGGATTTAGCAGGCACTTCCTCACTCTGTTGAACAAGAACAAACAACATTGTTCTGCTGTTTGTTTATTACAAGTGGTGAGAATGTGACCTTTTCACCATGAAAGAAAGGGTGCTGTTTTAGTTCTTGATATTTGACCTGAGCAGCAGACAACAGCATGACAGGTTCTTAGAGTCAGAACTTCTACCAGCTCCAATTCTTTGACTCAAAATATTGATCCTCTGCAGACCTTATCCAGGATGGAGATGTCTCCTAGTCTCAGCACAGCATTCTTGCTTGCCTGGGTTTTATAATCTTGATTCAGGGTGTTTCCCAGTGTTTAATCTCAGGGCTATCTCCTCATCAGAGCTGTAAGCATTTTCCAACATGCCTCCCATTTAGCATACATGCCTTCAAAGCAAGATGCTACCAGTTAGTAACATTAACAAGGTCTAGCAAGCTGTGGGCAGATAGGTAATTGAAATTTATTGTGGCAAGCAGTGCACATTAGCGCCCGAAGCAAGGATGAACAAACAGAGCACGTGTGGAGAAATGAGGGCAAGCCGGAGAACATGGCATTTGACTTGAAAGGGAAATCATGATGAAGTGCCTTTTCTTTGAATCTGTTTACACACCTTGTGAATTCTCTGTTTTGTCTTTTCCAAACCTTATTGAAGAGGTTCTTGTTATTCTAAACCATCATCCTTCAAGACACAAACCAACCTCTGACTGTGGGGGTAAGAGGAACCTTCTCCTGTGGGAAAGGCTATTTCCAAATGATCCATTATGCAGTTTCTTGCATCTGCACCAGGCCACTGATTGAGGCAGGATACTGGGCTATGCAGACCACTGGTTTCAGTTATGTTCCTGTTGCACAAGGAGTCAATACGGCCCGATAATCTGCCAGTGAAGCATTTTAAAAATTGTCCTACTGACCGCATCTGAGATTAGGGGATAAGGATAAATAGTTTTACTCCCCCGTACATTCTTGGTAAGACAAAGTGGTACATTCATACGATATGATTTTATAAAAGATACTTTAAAATAATTCAACACGGTTACTTCCAAGCCAAATATCACGTTTTCTCTTTGCCCTTGTGTTCTCTTAATCATCCATGCTTACGGCAAGAATGTGCATTTTCTGCTGTAAAGAGGCTTGGCTACCTATCAACACAGAGAAGCATGTACAGACCAATGTGACTTTGTAATCTAGACTCAGGCATGTGTCATAAACATGATACACTTTGGAGACGGCTTTCTAAAGAGGGTCTTTCCAGATACGCCTGGAACTTGCTTGAAAAGAACTGGGAAAACTTCATCTCTGAACTCGGTGGCTTTTAGGATAGATGTTCTAAACAAACAACTCTAATTTAAATATGAAAGTTGGAGGCAACCTAAAAGGCTGGACTCAACAATACACCATACTTTGGTCTGGTGGTAGCAAGGGGTGCTGCAGTTTAGCTGAGGTGCATTAGGTCTCTCTAGGGAAATTTATACAGCCAGTAGCTCTATGGTGCCATACTAGAACCAGTTCCTCAGTTCGATGAGGACCAGATCAGATGCCCTAAAAATGTTTGTTTTTTCTCTTCCGCCAAGAGGAGCATAATTCAGAAGTGGGAGTCAGAAGTTCTGCTCCTGATTCTGCCACTTAGTGGTTGACTTTAGGAAGTCACTTCACTTTGTGCTGACTGTGTCTTCCATCTGCAAAATGGGGAAGGTATCTATTTTACCTCCTGAGGGGTCATGAGACTTAGTTATTGTTTTTTAAGCACTTTGAGATCCTTCACAGAAAGCCACTATTGGACTGCAAAGTAGTGTATTACTCCCTCAGTCCATGAACGCAACAGCAGGAAGACACCACAAAATGGTAAACAAGAAACATTTTGAATTATTTGGTTCATCTACATTCTTTGTCAAAGGGATTATGCCTGCCAGTCTTGCTAAAAGAACAGAACAGAAGTAAAGCACAGAGTTATCAGACACATAGATGAACACAATATGAGAAGTGGGTTGTAGCCCATGAAAGCTTATGCTCTAATAAATTTGTTAGTCTCTAAGGTGCCACAAGTACTCCTGTTCTTTTTGAGGATACAGACTAACACGGCTGCTACCCTGAAACCTGACAATATTTTGGGGAAGAGTCACCGTGATTTGTGTGAAGGGAAATCATACCTCACCGATCTATTAGAATTCTTTGAGAGGGTCAACAAGCATGTGGATAAGTCAAAACAGTGTCCTAGGACTTTCAGAAAGCCTTTGACAAGGTCTCACACCAAAGGCTCTTAAGCAAAGTAAGCAGTTATACGATAACAGGGAGGGTCGACTCCTGGATCAGTAACTGGTTAAAAGATAGGAGACAAAGGGTAGGTATAATGGTCAGTTTTCACAACAGAAAGATGTAAATAGTGGGGTCTACCAAGGATCTGTACTGCTGTTCAACATATTAATAAATTATCTGGAAAAGAGGGTAAACGGTGAGGTGGCAAAGGTCCCAGACAATACAAAATTACTCAAGATAGTTGAGTTCACAGTTGACTGTGAAGAGTTACAAAGGGATCTCAAAAAACTGGGTGAATGGATAACAAAATAGCAGATGAAATTCAAATGTTGATAAATGCAAAGTAGTGCATGTTGGAAAATATAATCCCAACTATGCATACAAAATGATGGGTTCTAAATTAGCAGTTACCACTCAAGAAGTATCTAAATCTTGGACTCATTGTGGATAGTTCTCTGAAAACATAGATTCAATGTGCAGCGACAGTCAAAAAACCTAACAATGTTAGATCCATCAGGAAAGGGATAGATAAGACAGAAAAATGTTATGTCACTGTATAAATCCATGGTACGCCCACAGCTTGAATTGTGTGTGCAGTTCTGGTCGCTCCATCTCAAAAAAATTATACGAGAACTGGAGAAGGTACAGAGAAGGGCAACACAAGTGATTAGTGATATGGAACAGCTTCCATTGAGGCGAGATTAAAAAGACTGGGACTGTTCATTTTTGAAAAGAAATGACTAAGGTGTGTGTGTGGGGGGATATAATTGAGATCTATAAACTCATGAATGGTGTGGAGAAAGTGAATAGGGAAGTGTTATTTACCACTTCACATAGCACAAAAACCAAGGGTCACCCAATTAAATTAATAGGCAACAGGTTTAAAATATAAGGAAGTACTTCTTCACACAAGGCCCAGTCAACCCATTGCCAAGCACTATTGTGAAGGCCAAAAATATAACTGAGTTCAAAAAAAGAATTAGATAAATTCATGGAGGATAGATCCATCAATGGCTATTAGCCAAGATGCCCAGGGATGCAACCCCATGTTCCGGGTGTCCCTAAACCTCTGACTGCCAGGAGCTGGAACTGGACGACGGGAAATGGATCACTCAATAATTGCCCTGTTCTGTTCATTCCCTCTGGAGCATCTGTGTTGGCCACTGTTGGAAGACAGGATACTGGGATAGATGGACCATTACTCTGATCCAGCATGGGCTATTCTTATGTTCTTAAGACAGTGAACAGGTTCCACGACTGTGCAGAATTGTCTTTATATCCATGCCAGTAGTCTAATTAAAATGATATGGAAACTAGCTGTATTTGCACATGAGGAGATGTTGAAAAACATATATAATTAGCAAGAACTTCTAGTGGTGGCTGTAATTGTGTTAGAGAATTGAATGATTTTATTGTTTTATAATAGTGAAAGGAGAAAGATGGTGGGTTGCGTTAAGCCTTTAGAACAAGGACGGTCTTTTGTCTTATTGGTGCCCTGCTCCAACTAGGGCCTTTGGGCGATACTGCAGTATAAACACAGTAGTAATAAACCACAAGTGGTGGATAAGAGATGATTTTAAAGGAAGTGTGATATAAACTGAAGGGCAAGAAGCCAAATCTGTTACCTTCCAGATCAGGGTGTTGAAGCATTCTAGGAGGTGCAAGAGGAGATGGGTCCTATTAAAGATTACGAACAACAGGGATAATTGAGGATCTTAATCTGCTGCAGGCCAATGGGAATAGTAAATAGATGACAAAAGGAAGGGAATTCTGTAAGGGATCCATTTTTATATCAGATGATGCTAGCACAGAGATTGCAGAGTTGTCAGGCTATTCTGGCTATAAAGGGCCCTGGCCCTGTGAGCTACTCACATAACAAGAGCCATAACTTTTTACCGTAGCAGTTTGGATCATTAAACGCTTATAGCCACTATAACCATGAACAGGTTGTAATGGAGGAAGGGAGACACACAGATCAGCATAAGCAGAGATACCATACACGTTATATGATATATAGAGAGACCAAATGGTGGAAGAAGTGCTCAGATAAAATGGTGACAAGTGCCTGTATAAGAATCTAGATAAATGAATCTAAGTAGGGGGAAAAATGGACAGAGGTTCATTCTGGCAGCCGCAATTGTGGATGACGTCACTTTCTGCACAAGACAACAGTACCATTCATTTTTGTGTGGCTGAAGGCAGAGAAGTGGTTCTGATCATTCAGCGTAGGCAATGGAGCAATGCTACGGCCACCAAACAGAACTCAAAGCACCGTCGGAGCAGGGAAGTCCTGTGCTTGAAATACTGAAGAGCAAACTGCGGTTTGCCTCAGGAGGAGGAAGGCGGCCGCCTGTTTATTTTGGTGGAGACAAAACAACGTTCTAAACTGCATCTGGGCTTTCCAAAGGAGCCAACAGGGATTTGAATTTCAATAAATTGGGTGGCTGACTCCCTTTGGCTCCTTTGGAAAGCCCACCCAAAGCGCTTAACAAAAAAAACAGAGGCAGATAGAACATCTGGTTCATTAATGAAGGAAAATCAGCCATTGCAAGGAGACTGCATCATTTCAAGCCATATTGTAACTGAGACAAACCACTGCTATATTTCTTCCTGGAGCTCCCCTCAAGTTTACATTAATTGCTTGTTCTTCCAAAACCTAAATGATTGAGCCGCTTGTTCTCCTGGCCCCTTTGTTATATAACAATTGGAAAATCTTGTGGTGAACAAGGTGTACTGTTAAACCCCTTCAAGCAGTCCAGCAAAGCTGTGGTGGGAGGTTTCTGCCAATATAAACACATAGGCATGCTAGGCAAGTATATGAGATGTGTTCACATGGCTCTGAGGGTGCTGGTTCACGTTTATCTCCTTGTCTTTTTGCTGGCCCACAAGGCAGTGCCTCCGCATCTTTTTGAAAGTGACCCAGCTGTAGCTAGAGGAACTGGAGGAAGAGATAGATTAAAGGGATTTTGTTTGTATTATGGTAGCACCTACAGCCCCAGCCAAAGGACCCACCGAGCTTGGTACCGGGCACACTCAAAGCTTACATTCTAAATAGGTAAGACAGAGAAATGGAGGATTATTTTTCCCATTTTACAGATGGGAAACTGAGGCACAAAGATTCAGTGACTTGCCCAAGCGGTAGTTTGTATGGCATAGCTGGGATTTAACCCCCCATCTCCTGAGTCCCCTTAATGTGTTGTCTATTAAAGATGAATTCTTTGCCTTTATTGCACTGGAAACTCAGAACCTTTGTAAGGTATTTAAGTTCACGATGTATATGTTTATGCTCAGCAGTAGCAGTTTCAGTGTTTGTTTGAAAATACTCTAGGCAACTAGACAGACAAAACAGAGAGATGAAACTGTGAGATGCACATTTCTAAGAGGAAATACTAACGTGCAACGGGGCAGGGAGGATATAGCGGCAGTAAGGTGTGTGCTTCTAGTCACCACGATGTTTGTTTTCTAAAAAACATGTAGGTACAACAGAGAAACAAAAAGGAGGATTTCAGTGTGCAGAGCCTAGGGAAAAGATCTGCATGTCTGACTCCAGGAAGACAAGAGAACGCCAGACCACTCTCCAAGGTAAGTGTAAGAAAACTATTGTGAACCACAAGGAGCCACAATTAAGCTAAGGAAAAGTCAAGAAGTCGAGGGTGCAATTTCTTTGCAAAACATCAACAGTTAGTATTCTGGAATAGAAATAACATGACTGAAGTAGCAAAGCTGTTTATAACAACTGGAGCAAATGCAGAGCGCAAATACTAACATGAGAGGAGGGGATTTGGGCCAATGAGATCCCTGCTACACTAAAATCCAGATGGCGCTATTACTAGACACACCATACACCGTGTTCAGCTCCTGTAGCATTACCAGAAACGTACCAGAGCAATTACTCACAAAAGGATTGAAACTTTGTTGGAGGGAAAGCCTTTGAGAAGCTGATGGATTTCAGCCTCATCAGTGAGAGTGTTGTCATGATCTGATTATAAACTCCAGGACTTCTAAAGTTTCCTTGTCTGCAAGGGTGGGAAGAAGGGAAAGAAATAAGTTTTTAGAGTTCTCAAACTGCTGGCATATGAACAGGAACTCCTCTTAAAATTGCTAATGAAGACAAAGTAATAAAAAGTCACATTCTATTGGCAGCTGGAAACCTTGTTGCTAGGTCTTTTCAAATGAGCAACTTTCAGGTTCTTGATTGTTCACATGGTTTGGTTTTAATACGAGTCACAGAATCATTTGCTGCAATTGCAAAATCCAGCGTTGCAACTTCAGCAAAGGCAACAAGTTAATTCAGTTTAACGGGACTTTCCCAGTAGAGCAGGTGCGAAAGAAGAGAATATTGATGTTAATGGAGTAGGGACTGTGTCTTTGTTCTCGCTGTGAGGCACTATTTATAAATGTTAAATAATAAGCAAATCTGCTTGGCTTGTCCGATTGCAACCATGTCAGATCTGTGTCTTGGGGGAAGTGCTTGTCTCATAGATGCAGAAATGAAGCAGATCTCACAGGTCACACAGTTCATCCCAGATCAGCCAGTGAAGCATTGTTCACTGTTGCATGTTGACTCATGTATTATCCAGTCATTTTAGATGTCCCAAGCAATGGGGCATCCACCACTTCACAACTCTTCTATACCTTCAATTTCACTATCAGGATTGTCCCCCCTGATATTCAGACTAAATTCTCTTCGTTCCATCCTGTTATTCCTAGCTGTAGCCCTTCTTTCCTGTCCGAAATAACTCCTTTCTCTCCTTGGTGTCTGGCCCCCTTTAACATTTGTACAGTCATTAGGTCTTGTCCCAAGTCATCAATCAAGAATAAACAGGCTTGGTGAAGTCAGTTGCATCAGCCCCCAGTTGCTCTTTTCTGAAATTCCTCTCATTTGTCAATATCTTATCATGGTTCCCAGAACTGAACACTAAATTCTAAGGATGGCTCCACTCTTATGTCCCTGCCAGTAACTGTGCTATCCCATTGGGGGCCCTAAGCTGGAATATCCCCCCGCCCGACCACCACATAGTAATTAATAGGGGGCCCCCTTGAGCTGCTCGGGGCCCTAAACAATTGCTTAGTCTGTTTATGCCTAGCAGTGGCTCTGGCCCCTGCCCTATGAGTCAGGTGCATGTGTAACTAAAATGACGTTGGGCGTTACTGCTGCCAGAATGCACTGCAAACTCATGTCTTAGGTGACAGTGGAAAGCAAATTAGTCTTTTAGCACCACTGTCTTTCAGATTAGTTTTCTTTACACGTGGTAGCTAGAATTTTTCCAAGCTGATTTTTTTTGCACATTTCTAAATCTTCTAGCTCCTTTTATCGCCTCGCTGGTGGTCAGTCCCTCCCAATTTATTATGCTCTGTAGATGTGGTCAACACACTGGTTACTCTCTCTAAGATATTTAAGTAAGACCAGATCAATTATCACTCTTAGTTGTAGACTTCGCCACAATTTGAGATGTGTCATCACAGACTGGATTCTATGCCCGCTGTCCAGTCATAATCCCGCCTTTGGGACATTGTGATTTATACACATGGCAAAAGTTGCTCTGGTTTAAAAATAAAATATAATTAAACCAGTGCAAAATTCTACATAGATACTTTTTTGTTGAGTGGTTTATTGCGATTTACTTTAAATTGCTAAAGAACCTATTTAAGCGGCATCAAGAGAATCCAAAATAAAGGTCTACAGAGGATTTTGGTCTTGTTTAACTATATCACCTTAAACACACACCTTTAATTAAACCAGTGCAAGTTTGCGTGTGGACAAGGCCTATCACATATCAATACTGACAGAGAACCTTTAATCCCAAGCATTACTGTTATGTGGCAGGAAAAACAAAAGAAAAATGCCATGGTAAATGGGTAGGAGCTGGTAATATATTTGGAAGATTTATTTTTTTGTTGTTGATGGACGCATTATTTTTAAGCAGCAGCAGTGCCCGGCGGGCTAACTCTGCATAGATGAAAAGGAAACGTGATGCGTCTACCACAGAACCATGTGAAAATACATAATGAGCAGGTAGAGCACCAACTCTGTTTACACTGGCAATTCACCCCCAAGCTTCGCTAAACCACAAGAAGAGTACACCTTGTTCAGGGCAAAATCTGCCAAACATTATACAACGAAGACACAGACAAATAAAACCGTAGTCCATTTACAGATGGAAAGCTCGGGAAATTAGGCTGTGGGCTCTATTTATTGCTGGAGGGCAAAAATGGAATGGAAAAGAATATGGCTTTTTGATAACATTACAGCACGACATGTGGCAACGGCAAGCAGTGGTTAATTTCCTTCATAGCATTGTCAAATGATAAACAATGTTTTGTAGCGGTTACATTTTAATAATGAGCTCGGCTAATAAATAGGCTCCTTTTTTGTGAGGTGAGCGGTCTAAATGCAGTAGTAACACTGACATTATTTTTGTACCTGGTTCCTTAGATGCCATGACGACTGGCACGTTAGAATCACAGAAAGCCGAAGCTGACGTGAACAGCAGCACAGATTTGGGTTCTTGATACAAGCTGAGTCTTGCTTTCTACAAGTTACTCTCACACACTTTCTCATGAATTTCTTAATTATGCTGGCGTGAAAGTTCCTTTCCTTTCACAAGAAATTGGACTTTAGCAGCATCTGACTCCTGACGGCAATACACAGGGGTGCATCTGAAGCAGTACTGAACCATACTGGTGCTGGAGTTGTACTAGATTTTTTTTTTTTGTATTAGATTTGACAGTAAAAGCAGACTGGAGACTGTGAAGTCTGTCCTTGTAAATGCTCTGCAAAGAAGAGGAGATTCTTATCTGTGGTCTAGTGCTTCCCCAGCGGTTAATCTCCTCAACTGCACAGAACTATTACACTGCACTAGCCTTGTTAACAGGGAGCTATGTTGAGACAGACTTCCTTAGAATACTTCATTCTCCACCCTTGCCATCAGTGCCTTACAGAGCAAGGAAGATCTATAGATAGATGGAGCTTAATTTATCCCTCTGAAACCTCCCTTGCATTTCTCTTGAGATATTTTGCCTTGATTTATTCTTAGTAAACAACCCCACTGTTCCGTTGGCTATTCTGTACTCCAACCCCACCCCCATGAATCTAATCCGACAATTGGAACTGGACTGAGCACCCAGAGATACCTCCTATGGAGGTGGGTGAGAACGCAGTGTTCTGCCACCCATCTTCTTATCAATACATGCCCCAGGCTAATAATGGCATCAGATGGTCTGCTCAGTTATTCAGTCTCTGAACTACTGCTGACTGGTCACCCAATGCTAAGGTATGGGACTGAGTCTGATTCGCTGAAATTCAAGTTCATACAGAGACAGAAGGCTGGGGAAAGCTTTATTGGATTCCAGGTTAACCAGACTGAAGCTGGTTACACGACAGCAGAGATGATGGCAAAGGGACGTTACCAGCATGCATAACTTGCTGAGAAGAGCCAAGGCTGTGTTCAAAGAGACTGATGCCTGGATTCAAGCTAGGGTACACACCACAGAAGCCTGATACCATTAAAAGGACTGGCAGCCATCTTGACAGGCCTACTTTGTTCATTCCCCACATGGTTCTCAAAGGAATCAAAACTTTATCAGATACTAAGGAACAGGTTTTAATTGCAAAAATGTCCCATTTCCTCAACTCTATCCCCTGTAGAGGTGAGATCTCCCTGTATGGCAAATTACCCAACCCACTAGTGTGCATTCTTGTTTTGAAGACAGCCCTAGAGTGAATGGAATCTAGAAAGACCTCAGTACACAAAACATGCATCAATCATTTATAATATTAAATCCCAGCAGACTCAATGAAAGAAGAAACACACAAGGCGTTAAGAGAAATCACTGCAGTGGTGAAAGCGATCCTCTCTTCAGAATAACGATGAGGGAATCGCATAACATGCCGTCCTTGCATTCCATAGACCTCAAACACCCCAAAAAGAAAAAATCTGTTTTATACTGTATGAAAAACGAGTCAGTAAATGTAGCGTCACAAACTGAGTCCTTGACCACTACGACTCTGTTGGTTTTTACATGCTCCTCATCCACGCTATGGGCTGAAAAGAGAAACAGCACTAAACCCGAGTGAACTGCAATAACAAAGGAGCTCTGGTGTTTAGGCTGTCACTGCCTGGTTAAATTACTAGTCAAACCCACCTTGACCTTTTGTGTTTAATTTATTTAATTTCAAAGAGGTGCACACTAAAAAGTGTTAAGATTCACTGGCTGGGATTCCTCAGTCTGTACAAGTTCCTTCGATCGCCTAGAATACACAAGGCTTTATATATAGAAGCACTGAAATACCAGATAAAACAAGAAGCCTAAATGCCAAATCACTCCAAGAAAAAAAAAAAAGTGTCGAAAATAAAAAAAATGCAGCACTACTTGGGGGAGGGAAAGACTGCACAAGGAGGAACACAGAGATGGAAGGCAAGCTGCTGTAGATCTTTGCAAGTTGCTTCTCTGGGCTCAGGGAATGGAGTTCAAAAGATCCTTGAGGAAGCTGTCAGGGTCGTTGATTTCTGATAATAGTCCTGAAAAAAACAGCACGGATAAGATAGTCAGGAGCTGCCTGCCCTTCTGAATCACCAGGCATCTTTTGCCATCAGGACACCTAGCGCTGGATTCCGAAGGCAGGCAAGCTACAACTCATCACAGACCAGCCACTCAGAAAACTGTTTGAAAGCAGATCTATGCCAGGCTGAGATCTGTGAACAGCAGACCCATGTCAATCACGTTGGCTAACAGACTCACAAGGCCTGAAAAGACCAGTCAGTGCCAACCCCTAATGTAGACAAGCAAAGCTGCTATTTGCACCAATGACTGGGACTGATGGTTAAACTGGGGATTTCAGTCATGGCCTCATTTTAGGTGCACCGAATTCAGTCTGGTGCTTAACTTCACAACCTACCTACAGAAGTGATGTACAAATGCCAGGAAATATTGGCACTACACATACATTTAGAAGCTGATGCAGAAGAGTGGGGGAGCAGCGGTAGCACAGATAGTGCAGTCAAAAAGTTATTTGAGGATAGTGGCATCTTCTGCTAAGAGGCTCGCTGATGAGTAATAATGACTGCTAACTAGTAAGGACAGGAGTAGGGCAGGATAAAATGATTAAGAGTAGCTCTCCAGTAGGTGAGTTTTTCTGGTTTCCTGGAGATATGGATCCTGTGGAAGTGGTACCCTATCAAATACTTACAGACTTATAAAAACTAGGGAGAATCCTACAAAATATAAACCAACTTCAACAGCAGCAAGATGCCCCTGTTAATACGGAAGGGTAAGACCTAGAATAGAATAGGTGTCCAAAACCCCAGCTGCTGCCTTGTGGAAGACCACTCTACGTTAAACAATTCCACTCCTATGGCTTGTTTTACATTTTGTTTGTTCCTTATGTTTAAAT
The DNA here is from genome assembly GCF_027887155.1 of Malaclemys terrapin pileata. Taxonomy (NCBI): domain Eukaryota; kingdom Metazoa; phylum Chordata; order Testudines; family Emydidae; genus Malaclemys; species Malaclemys terrapin. Next base: position 7,841,688 of record NC_071523.1, read on the forward strand.
GAATACAGGAACATTGTTGCTTAGAAGTTCATCTGTTCCTGTTAATTCCTCCGCAATCCTCTTTTGAAACTGGAATCATCTGCTGTAGTAATTGTGTCATTACAAATTCAATTGTGGAAGCAGCAGCAGCATATATATCCTACAACATTCTTCACTGGCAGATCTCAAAGCCCTTTACAAAGACAAGTCTCATTTATCTCCATTTTGCAGATGGGGAAATGGCAGAAGGTTAATTTTTAGGAAACAAGTGTATTTCACCCACACATCCCTACAGAGGTGAATGCAGATTGCAGAGAGAAACAGAAGACTCTCCAAAATGAATGCTTTTCCAAGTGACCTACGAGGCACCAGGTGCTCTAAGGTCCCGTCATTTCCCCCCACCTCCCACACACACATTTCTATAAGCAAGTTACATAAATTACATATTTCCAGTCATGAGTTACACAAAAACAACCTTTAAAAGGCAAAGTTAATACTGACCAGCCACATCCAAAAATTCAGAAAAGGTTTCAACTGGCATAAACTCCTCCTGGAAAGTTTTCAGGGCCTTGTCTGCAGCTTCATGTATTGGCATATCATTGTGTCGGATAAATTCAGCCAGAGAGTAGGACCAGCCTCCCTCTGTGTTACTGGTAGGCACCTTCTACAAGGAGGAGAAAAGGGACAAGTCAGTTTGTTTTAGCCTGTACAATAATGAACCCGTTAGAAAACGGACAGACAAGGTGGGTGTGGGAACATCTTTTATTGGACTAACTTCTGATGGTGAACGAGACAAGCTTTCGAGTTCTACAGAGCTCAGATTCAGGTCTGGGAAAGGTACTCAGAATGTCACAGCTAAATACATGGTCAAACAGTGCTGTGAGTTCAATAACCTGATGCCTCATGTTAAAAATGTTAGTTCATTCTGAAGCCTTGCCTTTGGGCCGAGATTTCCTGTCTCCTGTAAACAGGCCACACAGGAAAGGTGCCTAATACTCAGATTTTTCTATTCTTCTCTTATAGAGTTTTAAAAAGCACCCGAGAGTTTTCCTTCTCCTCCTCACCCTAATTAAAGGTCTGCTTCCTTTGGGGAGAGAGCTATATGTTAACTGGGCTTTGCTTTTACACTTTTCAAAAGAAGAGTGCCTCTTATCAATCCCTCTCTATCCCTTCTGAGTAGGGTCAGACATCCCAAGCAGTGTCCGAGGCCAGGACTTCCTTCCCACCCCAGCAACTAAGGCTATTCCAGCCATTTGCTCTAGTGCAGAATTGGAAACAATGCCTGAACAGAAGACAGAAAAACAGGAAGAGAAACAGGGGGTGGTGGGAGGGGGAAGAGAGAGAAGGGCTGTAAATCATAAGGCCTTACTACTTCAGTTGAACAACAGCTGGGGAGAGGGGTGATCACAGATGGACAGACATTGTACCACCCCTCCTGTTCCCATGAGCAAGCAGAGTCTGAAATTTAGAAGGGATTTAAAGCCCGGCCTACCCTTCAAAGGAACAGAGCAGACTGATTTTAACAGCATCCATAAAAACAAACCAAAAAACAAACCAAAAAAACCCAAACAAACCAACAACCTTGATTCCAGACAGACCTTACCTTGAACATGTTGTAAATGAGATCTACTAGGGCCCAGAAGAGAAGGCCAGAGCGATATGCTGAATACTCCTTCACTGCTTTATCTGTCAGTCTTGGAAGAAAATGAAATCAAGCTCTGAGTTAATCACTTTACTCTGCTCTGTAACTCATTTGATGAATAGCATAAATGCTCTAACAGCCAAAAGCCTATCAATAATACAGATGGGAAATGGTTTTGTGAATAAGCACTGTTCTGTGCTTTAGCATGTGGAACAAACATTTGCATTACCATGCCGGTCTAGGCTTAGACCTCTGTGCACTGTGATTCACAGCACTTGTAAATTGCTTTACAAGCTGTAACTAAACTCTGAGGTTTCCACTCCCTTTCACAGAAGTGGAAAATGGGCACGAGGGAGAAACACTCCCCCAAAGCCACAGAGCAAGTCAGTGGCAGAGCTGGAAAAAGAATTAATCAATCTCCAGTCTCCACTTCAATGCTCATTCTCCTTCAACCATGCTGCCCCTCTTATTCAGTGGTTCTGATACAATGAATAATTATGGTAGTTGTGCTTGAACCTTATCAGCAGGCAGTCTACATCCTTTACATAGCTAAAGAGCCTGACACTCAGCTGTAGTTTTGACTGGAATATCTGCCACCTTTTAAAAACTCAAACTAAGAGCAGCGTATTAACACCAGAGGGGCTTGACCCTGGTCAGTTTTAAGCCAGTTAAAATGACTCTTAACTTGACACTTGTAATTAATTGTTTTCAATGTATTATATTTACAGTGCTAGAGCTGCGCCTGAATCCCCCACCAAGTTTTGACCGTCTCCTGTCACTTGTGAAAGATTCAGACATGTTAAGAACACCTGGAGTGACTAACCATACAGAGGGAAAGAGGGAGAGGGACTGTATATAAAGTGCTGTCAAATGACCACAGGAAAAAATGTCTAGTTACGTAGTCTGGCAGGTATTCCAGACAAGTGAGAGTTGAACGGAGTCCTTCAAAGACACTGAACATTTAGAATAACACTTTGACTGATGGATAGACATCTGGAAGCCTGTGGAGGTGGCCAAATCCAGGGTTCAAGCTGAATCCATACTGTGTCTGTTTAGCTGTCTCAGAAAGGGACACATTCCATGCAAAGATGTACTCAGTAATAAAGTGTTGCTGAAAAACTCCAGTGAAATATTTCCATTTCTGTCAGATTACATCACACTCCCTGGCCCCCCAAAGGAGAAAAACCCACCAGTGAATGTGGGAATTTCCATCTCTGGTCAGACTCTGACTCTCTAGTATTGTCCCAAGAGTCCTCCTAAACTTGCTTTCAACACTCCAGTAACTGGAGGAGTGCTATATACTGTTAAGAGGGGGGAAAAGACAGGGATTGTCTTAGCTAAGAGGAAAAATTAAGCTAATCACCAATAGCCCCTGGCAAGGTGGGACGTATTGCCAACACTCCTAATGGATTTGGAATTCTCTTGCATAATTTGTATACGTACATCTGCCTTATTTCATCACATACTGATCCTGTTTGTCACTTTAAAGTTTAGAGACATCTCCCTCCCCGAACTGTACAGATTTACAAACAGTTCATCTGCCACTGCTGTGGATCAACAAGAGACAAAAGGGCATCCTCAGATTACGTACACAGCTAAAGTCCACCAAAGGTATAGGTCTCGCTTCATACACGGAGATTGTTTTATAAGCCATGTGTGTGTCAAAGAGACCTTCCCTCTCCTTATACCGTGTGCTTCGTAGGTGGGAGCCTGCTTGTGCGGCTAGACTCAATTATTTAAAGAAAAACCAATTAGTAAAGGTGACTAAATTTCCACGGGAAGAAGAGCAACTTAGAGTGAGGCTAATTCTGGATTCCCAAATAGTGTTGAGACAGAATTTCTTTTTATTTCAATGGTTTTGATATAATTGGACTCTGTTCCTTTAATTGAAAACTAAAAGGCCCTTGTGGGTTAAGTCTATGTGGCTGCCATCTGGAATGGCTACTCAATACAATAGCTGCTATATTTGCATTAACGTAAGCTGGTTCAGGCTCATCAGCTACGCATGGATTTCCAGCTGCAAGTTAGACATTAGCCGTTTGGAAGCCTCACTTCTTTCATGAATATTTTACAAAGGTTAAAGTCAGGAGCATGGAAAAAAATCCAAAAGATCCCGCCACTACCACCCCTCCAAATTTCACACAGATCCATACTGCGAATCATGTGTTTATAGGGTTATTCTTGCTAAAACTCTTGGTTCAGTAATAACCTAACACACGAGGCCCACTAGTCGAATCTTTTCCTGGGATTGGACTAAAGGCTAAAATTTTCTAAAGTGCCTCATTGTCTGTACTGATTCTTTTAGCATTATCAGCAACCTCTGAGCCTCAATCAGGGGTGTCAATAGGAGATGCACGTGCTCATCACCTCTGAGGATCAGGTCCTTTGGTACCATTGACAATTAAATTGTGACCCTTGTAGCTCCTGGACGGGAATGGGTTAGAGTGGTTCCTAATTTTTCTCTGGCTGGACATGGATGATATTGTTGGGCAATGGCTTAAGGGACTTGCGAACGCTCTCACGTGGGATATGGTGGGTTTCTGGTTTTGCCCTCACTATATGCGACAGTGAGATGCCTTCCATCAGCCCCAGAGAGCGATCCCAGTTGGCTTTCCCTGTATGTGACTGAAACGTAATCAGAACAAAGTGATGCTGAGCAGCTGGAGGAAACAACCAGCCAGAGGAGGTGGCACAGGTGATACTTGCTCTTACTTAAGTGGGTGGTGCATGTACCTTTGTTACTAAGAATTGCCATCAAGTGACCCCACTAGATCCTCAGTTGCTTCTAGATGCTGCTGTTTGTGCAGTAGCAAAGTGCTTTTCTCCCCATCTTCACTTGGAAAGGAGACTGCATCCTGGCCCGTTACACATGCCATTGTCCCCTCCAGATTAGATTGTTCAATTGTGCTCTGTATGGTGTTATTCTTAAAAAGTACCCAGGAACTTCAGCTAGTGCAAAATGCAGCAGCCTGCTTATTGTGCTTTGTCCTACACACGGAGCACATACACTCTGCTCCAGAAACTGCACTGGCTTCCAGTTAGGTTTAGCATAAAATGTAAGGTGCTGGTTTTAACTTAAAAATCATATTAGTGCATTAAAGGCCACCATATCTCCATGTTCCATCCCAACAGCTAAGGTTAGCTAGGACCCTCAAGCAAAAAGTCCCTAGGTTTGTCTATCTGAGGGGTTGAGTGTAATCAGTTGAATACTCTGAAATTCTCTCCCAAACAAAGGGGAAGAGAGAGCTCTTGCATAAGCCTTGACCTGAATGCTATCCTGTCACTGAGGCTTTTCGGCAGGGTAGATGGATGTAGAATTCTTGCTATTCCCATTTCAAGATGCTTGTTTTGTATATAGTCTCAGAAATATTTGACAGGTGCACTAAACACACTGGAAAAAGGGGGGAAAAAAAAAAGTTACTTTCTCCGTGGGTTTTCAGCAGCATTAAACCAATGAGACACCCATATCAATTCACTGCAGGACTTTGCTTTTTCTAGACTCTTTTGTAGACTGGGTGAAAGCCTGCAGTTTTCACACAGTCTTAGTTGTAAGGTGGTTGTGCTGAAGGCAGCCTGCCAGAGAACGTCTCCTACAGTAAGGCTGTGTCTACACTGCCACTTTTAGTACTAAAATTTTAGTTGTTCAGGGGTGTGAAACCCCCCCAAGAGACAAAAGTTTTAGCGCTGAAAAGCGCCAGTACAGACTGTGCTTTATTGCTGGGAGCTGTGCTCCCGGCGATAAAGCTACCACCGCTCACTCAGGGTGTTTTTGTTTTTTGTTTTAAATCGCCAGGAAAGCTCTCCCCGGCGATAACACGTGTCTACACTGCCCGCGTCACAGCACTGCCACGGCTGCGCTGTAACGTGGGCAGTGTAGACATACCCTTAACCTACTTTTCAAGAACTCCAGAGCAGAAGTGGTGGAAATGGATAGTGGGCATGAATCAAGGGCAGATTTAGCATGAACAACAGAAACAAAGAAATCAATACTGTGGACTAATGTCTAGTCCAGAAGACAAGGCTAGACGACCACTTCAATGCTATTCAAATGACTCAAACACACTCTTTAGAGGTCTGCTGTGTTGTGTGCTGCTGCACCTAAATGACTTTTACCAGGCATGTGATTATGGGACAGACTACTGGAAGAATGACTGATCAGTCATCTTAATGGACATTTCCCAAAATAGAATCACTTTATTCTTAATTATGAATTATTATTTAGAATGACACCTTTGGAAATTGCAATCTGAATGCCCTCGGCCCCCCTTCTTGGAAGCAAACAGTTTTTCGTCCACCAAGCAGGGGCAGTCGTTTGTTGTTATAGTATTGCTCAAATGCTTGATTGCTAATATTGTGTGTGTGGGGGGGAGGAGGGATAGAGAAGAGGGGGAGTTGTTAAAGGAAGCCTAATTTGCTTTTGTGGTGTGGTTTCAGGAGAGAAGTTAGATCAATTTTTGAGCCTTCTAAACTTGTCAGGATCACTTGAATGCTTCACTGACCTGATCTTTCATGTTCTGGTTATAGTTATCTATAGGTTTGGACCACGTCAGTTAAGTGAACTACAGCTGACAGTTTCTTAAATTGCAGTTCAACAAGTTAAACTGAACGGCTTCCTTTAGGAGAGAAGGAAATAAAAGATGAGTCCTTGGATTTTAAACCTTCTTTTAATTCCTTCACACAGCCTTCTTAGCAGATTTTCTCTGATAAAACAGCCAAGTGTTACCACCTCAGCACCCAACACCACCCACTAATTAGCCAGCACCATTGCATAAAGCAACAATGCTGTCTCATTGATTGTAACTTCCCAGTTCTCATCTACTTGATTCTCCTCTCATTGAGATTATCCTAGAAATAGATAAATTCTTTGGGATTGAATACGTAAAGCAGGTTATACTATTAAAAGCAATCTCCCTGGGAAAAATCTGTGTGTACTAATCTAACCTATTGGTACCAGGACCAATTCTGACCATAGGGAAGAGAGCAGAAGAAACTCCATATGCATAAATGCATCATAACTAGTGCATATATGTGCCTGCCTCCATCCACACGGATTTAAATACAAACATATATAGAAAAGGTTCATCTGGACTATTCCAAAAAATAAATATTCCTTTGTTTAGCACCAGACTAGAGCTGTCAAAATTAAAAAAATGAATCACAATTAATCATAGTAAAAAAAGAGAAACAAAAAGTCGAAGCATGAAAGGGCATACCAATGTTTAGCATATCTGGCCTGTAAATACCTTGCAACGCCAGCTACAGTGCCTGTTCTCACTTTCAGGTGACATAGTAAAAATAAGCAGTGGGCAGCAGTATCTCCCATAAATGTAAACAAACTTGTTTGTCTTCGTGATTGGCTGAACAAGAAATAGGACTGAGTGGACTTGTAGGTTCTAAAGTTTTACACTGTTTTGTTTTTAAGTGCAGTTATGTAAAAAAAAAATTCTACATTTCAACTGCACTTTCATGATAAAGAGTTTCCACTACATGTATGAGGTGAATTGAAAAATACCATTTCTTTTGTTTATCTTTTGTATAGTGCAAATATTTGTAATAAAAAATATCAAGTGAGCACTGCACACTTTGTATTCTGTGTTGCAGATACTGAAATCAATACATTTGAAAATATAGAAAACATCCAAAAATATTTATACATTTATATTGGCATTCTATTACTGTTTAAAAGTGTGGCTAAAACGGCAATTAATTTTTTAAATCAAGTTAATTTGTTTTGAGTTAATCGCTTGAGTTAACTGTGACTAACTGACAGCCCTACACCAGACATGTTGCTAGCAGCTCAAACAACTAGGACGGTAACACCACTAAGTTACTGGGCAGCTTCTGAGTGAATGGAAGGGTGGCAAAGGGGTGAGGATTACTGACCTGCTGGCTCCCCCTGGTGACACCACACGTGCATGTGCAATAACCAGCAGCCTCCTGAGGATCTCGACCCGCATGGCTTTCCACTTCTCTGGGGGCAAGATGTGTAGTGCCAGAACTGTGTAGTAATGGGGCCCATCCACCTCAAAGGCACTCTCCACCCATTTCTCCTTGGGATGCTCCATAAAACTCTGGAGGTTCTTTTCCTCTCTGGAAGTTGCTCGGGTTCTGGAATACAAGGGAAGAGTGAACAACTAGCCCTGGCAGCATGCTCTGTTACGTACAACCCAGTACTCGACAAAGCACTTCGAGATGTGTGTGTGTGTATGAAGCACTACACAACCAACCAACATTTTATTTCCTAACTGGAATCCGTTTCCCCCCAAATGTCTCCTTTGTCTCAGATTTTCCAAACACACACTTAGTGGTTGCAGACTAGCTTTTCCCTCCAGCAGTACAAAACAGCAGAAAGGTTCCCAAGGCAACCCATCTCTCTCTCGCCACTAGAGGGCAATGTTTATTAAAAAATCCCTTCCCTTTTGGGGGTATGGGGGAAGAATCAGATGCCAGCCACTTCAGCCAGAAGAGCTAAAATAACCAATCCCACAGGCAGCACTTAACCCCACTTAACCATAGATTTTTCCATGGCTAGATCTTTGTATCAGTTTGTGCTATTTATCCCGCCCTATAAGGGTAAGATATAGGCCAACCTGAGTTAAGAGATTCGTGGGCCCTGTACCCAGTGATCATAAAATGCCACAACCCAATGCACTGACTTGATGAGAATGAGGCTGCCTGCTAGGTATTACCCAGCATTTTGAAATTAATAACAAACCCCTATAATCAAATGAGTGATAAATCAGTATCCCCAGCAGATATGAATTGTCTGTAGGTTGTCAATGGTATGTGCATTTCTCATTGGCTGCATTCTGTAGGTGATCTTAGTTGGTCAGCAACTGCAGGACTGTTAAACGCTGCTTTTAAAAGAATCATTTCAGCAGGCTGTATAACACATTCTTATACAGCAAGGCTCTCAAATGCTGCTGAGCAGAGCTAGAGGATTACATAATTAACTCAATTTGTCTTCACACAAGGGAATTGGAGGAAAAAAACAATGGAGTGTGGAGAAAAAGATATTAAAAGCAATACACAAATTGTGTCACTGCCCAAGTGTTGACTGCTCCAGGGATAGACAGGCTGTGGTTCCATTGCATTTGATTTGGAGTGACTCTGGAATAAAGGGCTTAGATTCTAAGATGCCTTATCCAATTAATATCATCTCCTTTGCTACTGAAATAGGACAACTATGGACCTTACTTTTGTGCACCATTACCTCAAGCCCATTTGTTGAGAGACACTTTAGATGCTGGCTGTCTACATGTGTGTGCAGTTAGACATACTGACAGCTCAAACGGGGCTTGGAATTTAACTTTTGTAAAAATAAGCTTTTATATAAACTAAAATCAATAGAAATGTTTCTATTTTGTTTTTAAATTCCAACAGAGCAGACCATGTAGACATATAAACATTTCACTAAAGTATCAGCAACTCAAACCACAGTGCTAGCGTTTGAGAACTTGGAAGCAAAACAGACTAGTTTATTATCCAAGATCAGAGGTAAAAGGAAGGCAAGTTGTGAAAAATTTAAGTAGATTTACATTTTTCACAAACACAGGTGAGGGAATCGCTGGGGGGTTTTCACCAAAAATATGACAACCTCACAATATCCCTTTAATCTCTAATAAACCCTTTAACTCTGTCCAACGTAGAGATAATTATTGCACACAGAACGGAATTTGCTTTTGTTAAATCAGTCTCCAAATTACATGATCACAAGCTGCTGTGTTTTCTGTAAAACACAGCTGTAACAACCCGCCATAAGGATTTAATTAATTTTCTTTTAAACCTTTGATGTGGTTTCCCACCTTTCCCATCACCTCCCTTGTAAACCAGATAGTATGCACTGTAGCACTAACACATCCTGCATGTAAGGCTCAGGGTCAAGGTTTCTCCTGTTCACTGCTCCAGTGTCAACTTGGAATGCAACCGTGTAGCATTTCATACTCCAGAACTGCACCACTACTACTGAGAGATTTATCTCCTTTCCCTCTGCCATCTTTCCCTGTTCCCAACAAGCTGGTTAAGGCTTCCATCTCCCAAATACCCAACAGGAGACTCCACCGGCAGCTGTGCATCCATTTATCATTTGGAGACCTGCCCTTGGAGATTCAGTCTGTCGCTAACAGGAGGAAAGATAGCTAAGACACACAAAGAGATACTGACGTGTTAAGGACATAAAGCACAGTGTGAATTATATATGGAATGAGGTGTATGTTGCTCTCCCTTCCTCCTCCTCCGGTGTCCACACTGAATGACTGCTCCATAGCGAAACGGAGAAATAGTAGCTTAATGTCATGGACGTTGAGCTGGTAGGTGGGTTCCCGCTGCCCTGTGCACTCCTGGAGGTATGTGTTGTGTCTGGAGAAAAACAGTAATAGATTATATTGCATATGTATTCACTCCTTTGGGAATGCAGGTCAAAATTTGACTCCCACACTGCAAACAAGTCAGAGCTCAGAATTAAAATGCAAATACCATCCCCTTTGGCTTAACCCTGCAGAAAAGGGAGCTTTTTCATCTCTCTCGGGCAAATCCAATTCAGTGTGGGTTTCCTGAGCATGAGCGTCAGCACCACTTCCCCACTGCAAGGCCCTGGGATGCGGTTCCTTGGCTGACATGGTCTAGAAGTACAACTGATTCTAATATCTAGCACAACATTACAAATACAAAGGATAGGACTAGATGGCTTAGGGAATTGGTAATAGGATAGGACTGCTAGCAATTCAGCCCAATTGCAAGTACTAAACTGCCTTAAAAATACAATGTAGAGTGGAGATTCAACAAAGCCAAAACACAAAGGTCAATAAACACTCAGTAATTCAGTGAGAGCGCTGTGTACAGCTTCTTTGCAGCTATCACTAACACACCACTGCGTGGAGATGGGTTCTTTTTGGGAGAGAGGTACAAAAATCTCCAGCAACAAGGAGTTCATTTCTTAGATACCAACCCTGCAATGCCAGCAATCAGGGCTTACTAACCATTAGGGTTGCTATAATGAGGATTATAATTTTGGGCTCAGCTAGTGGTGGATGTGTTTTTCATGTTTCTACCTTACCAGTCTGTGCAAGACAGCACAACAAGTTACAATACGTCACTGATAGACAGACGGTGGTGTAGACTCTGGCGATCAGTAATGGGCTCCTAGTTGTTTGTAGCACTGGAAACTCCATTTGGAGCTTACAGTCAAACTTGTTAACATGTAGTAACTCCCCAGCTCATCTATTTTGAATACAAACCACCACTAAGAGTAATATTCTATACTCACCTTGCTAAGCAGGTTGCAAAAGCAGACTCTGGTACACGGGGCCCCCACACTGGTAGAAGACCATTGCACTTGGTGTTGGCATTTTGTAGAGCTGCACTCTCCCATTCTTCCCGGCCACGAGCCAGTCTGTATTGACAAAGAGGTTATACACAGAGGGGTTACAATTATTTAAGCTTTTACCTAACACCACCAGCACCCCACTCTCCTGGATCTTATACAGTGCTCTTCATCCATAGAGCTCAAAATGCTTTACAAAGGAGATCAGTATCATTATCCCCATTTTACAGATAGGGAAACTGAGGCACAAAAAGGGAACATGAATCACCCAAGATCACCCAGCAGGCCAGTGGCTAAGCTGGGACTAGAACCCAGACCTCAGAGTTCTAATCCAGCACTGGCCACGCTGCCTCCCATTACTCTAAGCATCAGGGGGTATCTGTTGGTCTTTAAGGTGCCACCAGACTCCTTGCTATTACTCTAAGCAGTAAATGAAAAGGGTGGCACTCCATACTTGCTTAGTTCCATCAACACCCTTTATAAACGGTGCTTTCCAACTTCACAGCACCATGCACTGATTTTAGTTAATGTTTGAAATTACCGTACTAAGGAGGCCATAATAAAATTGGAGGACAGCAGCTGCTGGATGGATGATGGAACAATGATCTCTGGATAAGCATGTTCATGCGGAGTTGCATTTTGTATTGGGTTGGACATTGAAGGGACATTAAATGCATATACAAAGCACCATGATCGGTAACTACCAGCCCAATGGCCCCAGAGACTGATCAGCCCTCACCTCACCGCTGCGAGATGACAATCGTAATGGACAATGTTGAAATGAGAGACCGTGCTGTATCCTTGCTGCTTTCGGGGCTTGTTCTCAAACTCTTCAAGGGCGACCCGCTTGGTGAAAGTGTAAATACCCAGAACCTTGGTCGGCTGTAACAAACCAAAGCTTTATTAGAGATGAATCAAGTCCTACTTGAGTTGTCAAAAAATTGCAGATGAGTTGCGGGCAAGCCATGGAAAATTGTGGAAAAGTAATAATGGACCTTATTATTTGTGGTGATAAAGTCCATTATTACTTTTCCGCTATTTTCTGCTGTCGGCTGTCTGGGATCGAGAGTGGGGCAGGGGCCCCCGCTGTCAACTGCCCAGGGCTGACAGCAGAGGCTCCTGCTCTTAGCCCCAGGACAGCCAGGACTCCTACTGTCAGGCCCCCATGGTGGGGCTCCTGCTTTCAAAACTGTGGTGGAAGCTTAATATTGCGGGAATCTGCCATTTTTGCAGTATTGCAAGTTACGTAGGCCCTTAGAGATGAAATATTGGCACCTGCAAGCATTTAGTGGTTTGCCACTCATTCAAGAGTTAACTGGCCCATATCTATAGGAAGGTATTAGGGTCAAACAAGCTTTTCCCAAGCATCCACTCACCAATTCACGTTTCCTACCTAGGAAGGGGAATCATGGAGACAATTAAGAAGTTAGGACTACATTATAAATTGGAGACAGAAGCCTCTTGGCAAAACATGCTCCTAGCAGAAGAGATGGGTGCAGATTACATTCTGCTGAGCCTATATCACTCCAGCTAAGAGCAGAGACTTCTAACCTGCACTTTATACTGAAAATAGAAGCAAACCACAGAAGATACGCAACATTAAAATCCATTATTAAGACTTGCACCAAGGTAAGTGAATGACCTAGGTGGGACCCTTCACTAAGGGTTAGCTATGGTTTCAAAGAGTTTTTTGTATTTGCATTTTTTGTACTATTCCCCTCCACGGCACCTGTGCAGGAGGGATTGTTACCAAAGCTGGGTCCTACACGAGATCTTCAGGAGCCTAACTCCTTACTGGAAATAAACATCTCATCCCCTTTTCCTTCAGAATTAGATACACAGGAGCTAAGCTTTGCAGGGACAACCAGCTCAGTTTCATGTAGATGGTGAGGGGAAGCCAGAGAAGAGATTTAATGAGCACCAGCCTCATTGCCAAAGTTCAGCAGAGAACTACTGATCCCAGGAACAAAACCTGAGATCACCTGGCCCTACAGTGTCACAGCATCAAGTCTCTGTCAGGCACCAGGGCGCAGACTGGTGATTTTCCTGATGTCACATGAGGGCTTTCCTGCTGCTGTTCTGCTGTACCTGGAACTTGTATCCTTCCCTGCAGATGCAGCAGGTCAGTCCTGGTTCTTCTATCAGCTCTTCCATCTGTTTGAGGAGTGCAGTCTTTGTCACCACCTGGCCCTTTTCATTAGTCTGAAAGAGAGAACAAGTCAAACATACTAGGAGAATAAAACCAGCGAGGAATTTATATTTGCTGAAGACCAGAGCATCTTAGTTCCTGGAAGCAGAGAACATTGGAACACAGAATGCTGCTCAACTATCACAGGCGTCTGAGCAGAATTGGGAAACTCCCATAATCTTGCTACTGATTCAGTCAGATTTATAATATTTTTGGACCTCAGAGATTTCCTGCAGTTCTATATTACAAAAGGCAACCACCAGCGCATGGAAAGCTGTTATATAATGAACACTAGGTGACAAGATTATGGTCAATGGACTCTTGCAGGCATAACATTGCTATAGTTGGAGCTCCCAAACTGCTAGCATCAGAGAGTGAAAGGATTTCCCACCCTGAGACAAGTAAATGACCTTCCCTCTTCCAAAAGTCATGCAAAGACCATGTGGCTGGAGCTCTGGTCACTCAATATTTGTCTTTCACTTAAAAAAAAATTCTTCTGGCATTTTTAGCAAGACAGGAATACGACATCCACCATAGACCATTGGAATCCATTACAGCGTATAGGCATTACCGTCATTCCCAGAGTGCCTAAGGCTTTTTGCCTCATTGCCATAGCCATGCGCTTCTTCTCCGCACGGGTCTCCTTTCGGGCTGCATCGATCTTCTTGTTCACCTCTGGATGTTCCCTTAGTGCCTCCAGCAGGTTCTCCGCTAACGTTCCAATACCTTCGTCACTGGACACTTGCTCCAATTTGTGCAGGTTTGTAATAGAATCTGTACCTATTAGTACCTGTTAGAGATTAAAATATAGCAGCTTCTTCAGGAAAAATGTGAGCAAGACCCAAACTATTTCATCTAACCCAGCCTGCAGCAGTCACTGATTGACTAGTTAGAGCTTTAGGCCACACCAAGTGTTTTAAGGGGAGTAGTTCACTGCAATGCTACAGGCGCCCAAGACTGGTGTCTCACAGTCTTCCACAATGCACCTGTATCATGCCCTAAAACTGCATACCAAGGCTACATATATTGAGTAACCAAGAGCTAAAAGGAGTTTATCATATAAGCTACTGAAGTGAAGCCCATAAAACACCTAGACTATGGGAAACCCATCACAGCCATAGTCTATAGTTCTACCTTGCACTTCAAAGGAACTGGAAAATTTAACAGAAAACAACGATCTTGAGCTAAAGAGAACCAGAGAGTACTTAGTCAGAATCTCTCTACTTCAATGGGCATTAGTTCTTTCCATAGTTATTTCAATTCTTCTTTCCAGACTAATGGATCAACTGGGTATGAGAACAACATTGCTCTCCAAACTCAACCACAGTACTACTATGAAAAGATTGATCTAGCTACAGACACCATATAAGCTCTCAGATACAAGCCAGCCACCTGCTTCCTGATCCGTTTCCAAGACTATCTCCTTACCTGTGTGGCAGGGTGTTGTGTGGCGAGCCCTCGAAGGAGCCTCAGGATGAAAGGAAGTGCTGGACGAGATAAAAATTTCTTCCATATGTCTGCATCCAAACTACACAGAGAAGGCGAAAATGTACAGCAGCTGAAAGATAATCGCCAGCACCGAAAGGTATCTAGCTTCCAGCCAACAGCCAGCTTGCACTACACAGGCTGTTAGGAAAGATGGCCACCTTTCCCTCATCCCCTCCACGCAAACAGATCATAAACTTACAACCAGAAGGGCTACTTTGTTCCCTCCTGTCTGAGCTCAAATATTTAGTTTAAATTTTAGATCTTTATTTATAAAACCTTCATGTGGTAACTGAAATGACATTCACACTCCCTCCTCCACACTGCACACACTATCAGCCAGCTCCTCGTTCAGTTGTTAGCTTCAGGTTTTGTTTTAGGCCCATGAGATGACCCTCAGTGTGAGCGCTCTGCTTTAGGGTGATGGATAAGATTCAGCCGGGAAATGAGGCCAATTGGTGCATCTGAGTAACCAAGCTTAGAGCTGGTAGAGACTTTAGGTCATCTAATCCACACGTGCCACCACTGTAGTTCTGTCCCCTCAAGAGTTCGTTCACCAGGGATTCATCGAGCCTAAATCTTTCCAGGGATGGAAGTCCTAACCCTCCCCTTGGAAGACCATGCCATTTGGTGATGATGAAATGAGATAAGGATACACATGGTTACCACACAACACACCACAAAGTTACCCTTACTTCTTTGCACTGGGAATATGCTTTTTCATGTAGTCGAGTGCATTCTGGGTAATCCCTTTCTGGAGGATGAGATCTTTCAGCTGATGCCCATTGCTGTTATTCTTTATGCCAGCTGCTATTTTACAGAAACAGTCCAGGAAAACTTTATCATCTCCACTGTGTTCCTCATCGTACCTGAGTGAGGAGAGGAAACAGCAGTGAATTCAGGCCTCTCCCCTAAGGACCCAGCAGATATACTGGTTCACTCTGCAGATCAACACACACACACATCAGCCCAGATAAGCTCTCCAGAACTCCCACCCGCCAACCAGACTCCTCTTCTCCTGCAAATATCCATTCGACTAACGGGAGCATCAAGGATGCTGATTTATTAAGAATTTTAATTTAATTGGTGCTCTTTGCTGATGTCACAGAACGTACTTGTCAAAGTTACAGTAGGGCTTGAATCGATCAACCAGGATCTGCATTTTCTCCATTTCCCCAAAGGACAGATAAGGGATGATGCGTAACAGGCCTTGCAAAACACTGGGATTGGAGCGGACAAAAGTGCTGTTAATCTGGTCCAGCAGCATTACCAGCTGATCCTTGTCACCAGTAAGGAGGAGGTTACCCTGCAAAAAGGAGAATGATTTATGTTAATCTATAGGCTTCAGGAAAGTCCTCCTATTCCAGTGGTTTACTGACTGTTCCCTATCCGGAGGAAATCAGAGCTTCTGGATCTCAGTAAGACAGCGTGATACAGAACAAAGACAGCAACAGTAGAAGTCTCGTGGTCACGGAGAAGCTGCATTTTTAGCACATTTCCAGGTGTCTAATGGAACAGCTGTATCAACCCATCTAATCAATACCTGGCTTTCTGCAACTGCTGTTAAAATGTTTTCGGGTCGAAACAATCTAACCCTAGCCCAAAAGAGGTCTGACTCAAGCAATAGTAGTTCCAACAGAGCCACTGGGCTAATGGTACCCTCAGGAGATGGAGAGAAGCCCCATTTCTGTGTTTCTGGTGTAACCACATAGTTCACATTAAGAACAGAAGTACTTGTGGCACCTTAGAGACTAACAAATTTGTTAATAGTTCACATTGCCAGTTATTCAGAAAACCAAGTGTGGTTTCAGAGTTCATAAAAAGGCACTCTAAAAGACAAGGCAGATTCACCTCTTTCCATGTTAGCTGATCCACCCACTCTGAGCCAACACACCCCTACAATGCAAAAGAGTTTGGTAGGAATCTTGCAACGCTTTTGGTTCAATGTTGCTCTTCCTCCTTCTGTCCCCAACACAATCTTTTACAAAGGCTGAATCTGCCAAGTACTGTCGTGTCTGATGGCACGGCTTAGACTCCTTGTAGAGACCGTGGAAGGTCTGTACCACTGAACAAGACATTTACAAGCCTTGGATGCCAGTCAGTATTTCCCTCTCCATGGCACCCAGAATAAACACTCACCTTGTCCTCACTCAGTGGTTCTGCATTAGACTCATCCAATATGATCTCCATGATGCTAAGTACCTGCTCCGCCACTGCTGCTCCTCCACTGTCCTTGCTCTCCTGCTCAGCTACCAGGGCCTGCACCGAAGATGACATTAGTCACTACAGCACCAACTGCTATCACTAATAGATGACAGAGGGAAAATAGGGCTGATGGTCCTTAGCTTAGACCAGCACGGAGAGGATATTTAAGCTCTCTTTTGGTTGCTATGAGGCAAGTATGACTGAAATTTTGGATATCTTAAATATAACTGAGCAGATGAAAATTTTTCAGAAGTCCTGGTAAATTTGTGCAAGAGGATCCTATTCATTACTGAGGAAGGACACCAATGTGAGGTCAGCTAAGGTGTGGATAAAAAGGTTGTGTTACCTGGAACGCTACACTCCAGATAACTCCGCTAATCACCTAAAGTGTGTATGGTCTCCATACTAACTCCGAATTTGTGTTCTTGATGCCACCATCAAACTACACTGATAGCTTTGGGCATGATTTACCATCCAGCAAAAGGTGAGCCACAGGTACCAAAATCCACCGTAGGCCAGAATTCCTCCTTACCAAATTCAGAGTTCCCAGCATGACATTCAAAGTGTTCATCTCAGGTTTGACCAGTTGCTGACGGTTCACTTTCACTTTCACACAGTAGCTGAACAGTTTTAGCAGCACCTTCAAAGAAACAGAGACTGTAATCCACAAGATATCCATGAAAGGGCTGGCAGGATGTAAGCGAACTTAAAAGCTCCAAACAATCTAGTTAACTTTCCAAAATCCCTTGGAAAGCACAAGATGTGACCTCTCCAAAAAAATTCACCCCAAGAAGAAGATGGTGATTTTCCAGTAAGATTCTCTAATATATAAAACAGTCATGCTAACAACCTGGGGCCTGATCCTGCAAACTACTCAGTGCCCTCAACTCCCACAGACTTCAAAGGCTTATTCCGAAGAAGTGTTAACAGAGGGGATTAAAAGGGGACAAGGAGAAAGAAGGAAACTGCTATAATTTTACTCGACAAAGATTAGTGAATTTAAACTCTGCTGCAATATGTGAGCTGCTGTACAGGACTGCAGTTGGTAGGCAGCTATTCTAAAAGAGGGAGCTTTCTTGACTGCTTGTGGATTTACTCTACCACACACAGTCTCTTTGCCATGAGTTGCTCAGACTCACTGTCAAGAGATGTCGGCCTTGTTTGAAATCCTTGATTCCAGTCAGTCGGTTCAGCATGCACTCCAGGCCTCCACACTGCGCCATCACACCAGCCATTTTATAAACCTCTTCCTCATCCTCCTCTTCATCTACAGGAAAAAAAGATTATGACAGAAGGGAGGCAGCAACAGCAACAGGACTATACAACTGCCCATAAGAAGAGAGGCATTGAAGTAAAAATGGAGATTAAGCAATTGCCAATGCCAACTACGGTCAAAGTTAAGCAGCTGGGCCAAATCGGAGAAAAATAACCAGGAGCAAAAATATTAAAGAAGGATTTTGACACACAAGTTCCTTCCATGTCTAACACGAAGTCTAAAGCTCTAAAGTGCTGCTGGCCGCAAGCTCCGGTGTACCAACTAACTTCAGAACTGAAGGTCAATATAAACAGTTGCTCTAATCTCAGAGACGTCTGAAGTCAGAGAAAAGATAGTCTTGTCATTAAAGCACTGGACTGAGTTTGATTCCAAACAGTGCCACAAATTTCCTGTGAGATCTTGGGCAAATGGCTTAATCTCTCTGCATCTCTATAAAATGGAAATGATACTTTCTGAACTCAGAGGGGGATTGTGAGGATAAATTCATTCATGTTTATGTCGTGCTCAGATACTACAATGAGGGGGGCTATATAATTATCCACATTGATATTATAAGATAGTGTTGATTATTTAATCTATTCCTGGCACAGGAGGTAAATATAGCAAAAGAATTGTTTGTCAGTCAAATATAAGCTCAGTGCTGTAAGGTTAATGGTGCCATACTTCCGTAGTGAGCCCCACACTCCAAATCTAATTCCAGTTTCTAAGGAACAAATACATTACCTGTAGTGGAGTCCAGCGACTCAATGAATTCTTCAGTCGCATCTCCTAGCAACCCTCGCATGCGGTAAATGATCCTCATTGGCTCCCCCTGGGGAGAAGAATTAGACAAGTGTCATGTTTGCTATGCTGGTGTCTCTGAAAATGCCCAGTAGTCCAATGATGTTTCCTTTAGAGGGGATGACAGACATTTAAGCTTCAGTTTCCTTTCACCCCAAAGCAGAAGATAATGCAGGGAAATTTTTGCAATGGCTCATTTCTCCACTTTTTAATCTTTCTAGAGTCTCTCCAAAACCCCATCTTCATCAAACCCCACTAAACCATCATTTAGTCTAGTCTGTTTCCTAATAAGGCCCATTACCAAACTGTGTGTCTAATTAACAGTTCTCCCTCTTACATCACCTGCCTTCATGACAGATTCCTTTAGTAATAGGCTGCACTGTGGTATCACATCAGTGAAAGACATAGCCAAGAAAAAGGGGGGAGGTGAGACATGTATGTCCTCAGAGAGGGTACCTGCTCTATAATCAATCTTTTCGGCTGATTCCATGGCACAACCCTGGAAAAGACTGGTAAATAAGTTGGATGGGGTGTTGCCCAATAAATCAGCGAGAAAGAGAGGCTAATTGGACTGGTGTTTTTAAACAGACAAACCTCCCAGCAATGGGAAATGAAGGAGAAAAGAGTAAATGGCATTTTGATGAGCTTTAAGTAAAAAAGGGTATTGGGAAGTGTGCAAACACCGTAAAGGACTAGCTGTCCCCTTCCTGCGGGAAGCGAGTCAGGTAGCAGGATGCATTTCCAGCCAGAAACACTGGCTGAGTGTGTATCACTGAACTTATCATTTTAACACTATAGGTCTGAATACAAAGAAGGAAAAAACCCGTAGCTTTGGGAACAGGAGACCTTGAGAGAAAAAACCTGTCAGAGAGCACACTAAGCCTAATGTGGAATAAGCAGTGCTTAATGTCATAGCAAATACATAAGCACAGGGAAAGCCCTGGGGGAAGATCTACTCAAAGGCCATGCTAGAGACCAGCAATTAACACCACAGGGGCCCTGGTAAAATGGCAGATGAACAAAAAAAGCTAGTGAGAGAGACAAGGGAAACAAAACAGGCCTGAGGTTAGCTTCTTGTGAGCCTGTCTATTTCCTAGGGAATGCAAGATGGAGCTCCAGAAGTGCTTTGGAGCAATGCACACAAAGGAAGACAGATGAAAGCTGTTAGTGACAGTAATGCTGAACAAACTCAGCCTTTCACATCCAGCAGTGCATCCTGGGAAAGCAATACACTGGCTACAGAAGAACATCGCACACAAACAGCACTTCCAAATGCTGAATACATAAAAGGAGTCTGAGGGGAGCACATGGAATATTCAGCCTTGCTTTTTTGGGCAGCTCACATGCACCCTGAAGACCAGAACTCACTTCCCCAACCGGTGCTGCTGCTTAATGGAAAAAGGTGACTATCAACTGGCTTCAGGCTTGATTTTGCACCACAAAGGTTTTTACTCACAAGCCTGATCAGAGGTGCTGCCCCAAATGAACAGCACTAGACTGCATATGAGCTAGGCACTGGTATTATTTCAAAGAAAACAGGATTTATTTGAACCTGCCGCAGCAGCATTGTGAAATGAAACACTGAGATCAGAAAGTGAAAACGACCAGTAAAGTTTTCTTGTCCGAGGTGAGCAAGATGCAAAGAGTAAACTGGGCATAAACAAGAAATAGAAAATAAGATTTAAAAAATCCTCCGTCAGCCTTAATCATCTCCAGTCCTATTAGCAGGAGCGGTAAGGCACACATTTTCTGCATGCAAGATGTACACTGACAGCTTCCTTTTTAGTGCTATCCACTAAACTAAACCCTCACAAACAAGGCAGACACCTCTCGACAGGTGCCCAAGGTGTCACAGTAGGCTGACTGCAGAATGGAAATAGAACAAACTCCTTCCTGCTGTGACAGCTTGGGTAAGTCCCTTAAACTCATTGTCTTTTTTCTGCAGAACTAAAATGGGGCAATACCTACCATCACCTCAAAGACACATTGTAAGGATTAACGTCTTAAGTTCTTGGAGATCCTTAAATGAAAGGCACGAGCAGTATAAAATACTATTGATATCAGATACTCTTCCTCCACAGACATTGAAATGCAGAATAATAGAGCAATCTGGTGTCCCAGGCGATACATATATCAAGCTGCCACATGCAGATGGAGTGTGAAGTGAAAGGCCGGGACATAAAATGCAGCTGTTTTTTAACAGAAGGGTCAGAAGAGTCCTTGTCTGAGAAGCCAGCTCAGATTTCTGCAAATGCATAAGCACAACACAGTCACTATTCTTAGCTGAGTCAGTGTTATGTGCTTCTAAGCCACCAGCATTGCAGGGATGAGTAACAGAGGCGCTTTCCAGCTCCCAAATGAGTGCATGGAGAGATCTTGAGCAACGAGGCACCAGAGGCAAAAGCTGACCCCATCTGGTATGGTTTTATAAAACACAGAGCAGGGGGCCACAAGCACATACCTCATTGGTGGGGCACCAGACCTTCTTGTAGACCTCAGCCACAGGAAGATCCAAGCTGATGATCTTATTGTTCACCAGAAGCTGAAAGGGGGGAAATAAAAAAATCTGAGCACAAGCTCACACCACATCACTGATGCTGATCACCAGCCTGACCAGAAACCTGCTCCCATGTTTCTCAGCACGTGGTCAGCAGTTGTGCATTCTCACCTCCATTCCACTGTCATCCTCTAATAGAGCCACCAGGTCGCAGTCCTGACAGATTTTGTTCTTGATGTCCCTCATGAGCGGCCCAATGCCAGGCTCATTACTGCTGTAGGGGTTCCCTGGCATCCTTCCCTGCAAGAAATCTTCCTGCTGGGGATCTTTCTCCAGCGTTACAAAGAACTCAGTCACTTCATTTTCTTCCTTAAGAGCAAAAGCAAAGGGAGAGTGGGTGAAGATTTCCCTAAACATGTCTTTCATCCTCATAACCGTTACCAGGATTTTCTCTAAGACAGTAGAATCACTAGCTCCCCCTGCTGTACCTACAGACCTCAGAGGAGACCTGATAATACCAGATCATCTTCTGTAAGCAAATTCCTCACTGCACACTAAGGCCAAGCCTCAGGCTTCTCACCTGCTCAGCACTGGTACAGGAACCCAGCACTGGTATGAGGTCCCAGAGTGGGGACAGCACACTAGTACAATTCTACACTGGTTAACGTCAAACCAAAAATCAGTGGAGTCAGCACAGCGTTGGGATCTGTTCTGCTGAAGTGTAAACAACTACTTTGACAAGCTTGTTTCATTCTGAGGACATATACAAGACCTGCAAATGACTGCAGGTGTCTGCTCACTTACTGGATAGATAATACTGCAAAGTCTCTCAAAGATGAAGACAGGAGTCCTATAGTCATCAAGGCTGTAGCGTTTAGCAGTTTCAATACACACTGCCATAAATGCCTTTGTTTCAGATTCTGTGCCTGCAAAGAGAAGGGAGTGTTTCATATTAATCTAATTTTTCAGTGGGCTCCGTTTAGCCCAACACATACATCACCTCCTCTTGCAGTAAGTAGCACACTTCAAGGCTACCTCTCTTCTGAAAAGTATCTGTTTAACATTGCTGGGGAAATCGCTATGGGTTCATGGTAACCAGGAAACCTCTTTGCACACTAGCGCCAAGAGAAAATGATCCTTTCATAACAAAGCATGAAATTCCTGGGAACTAATAAAGGTCTCTTCCAGGCATTTTCTTTAAAGTTTCCCTATGGCCAGGAATGGCAAGGGGTTCTACTTGCTAGGTTTATTACATGATGAAGGGAGGGGAGGCGAGAGAACCATTGACCTACATTAGTGTTTGTAATCCCATGGCTAGTATATATCATGCCATAGTTTTGAAATGTTGTACGATGTGCTTTAAAACCAACATGATGTGGTGGCCAAAGTCATGAAAATCCCTGTTGTGGGGTCCTTGAAGTTGTTCCTTTGTGGGGCTGCACTACAGGTCTTGTCTTCTCAGGTGATCTATCGTCAGGATTCCTGGAACCCAGTTGTGTCTACCTGTTGTCATATCCTCCAGCATCTCCAGCAGCATGTCCTGGGTCTCATCAATTAGCTTCGTTCTCTGCACCACCAGCTTCCTCAGGCAGAGATAGCCATTCAGGACTGTGCCCACCAGACGGCTCTTGAAGTGTCGTTTGATGGACTCCACTTCCACAAAGGAAGAGAGAAGCCCTACGAAAACAGGAGAGATTCAGGAACCAGGAGACTCTATTTGCTTTGTTAGCTACGTATTACACATGGCCAGCAAATCTAGAACTATCCTGTGAAGGGAACAAGAAAATGAAATATCCTGCAGTGACTCCTGATATCCAGTCTGTTACTTACCCAACCTACTCCTATATAAGCCAAAAGATTTAGGGTGAAAAGACGGGCCCATTTTTGGGATGGGGATGGCTTGTATGCTCAGGGCCGGCTCCAGGCACCAGCCCACCAAGCATGTGCTTGGGGCGGCACCTGGAGGGAGGCCGCCCTCCCCCCCGGCGCTCTGGCCGGTCGGGGAGAGCGGAGCCCCGGCCGGGCTCGCCGCCCTCCCCCCGGCGCTCTGGCCGGTCGGGGAGAGCGGAGCCCCGGCCGGGCTCGCCGCCCTCCCCCCGGCGCTCTGGCCGGTCGGGGAGAGCGGAGCCCCGGCCGGGCTCGCCGCCCTCCCCCCGGCGCTCTGGCTGGTCGGGGAGAGCAGGCCCGCGGCCGGGCTCGCCGCCCTCCCCTGCTGCGATCCCCGCCGGGGGCGGCGGGAGGTGTTTTGCCTGGGGCTGCAAAAAAGCCAGAGCCGGCCCTGTGTATGCTAGACCAAATATGATCAGAGAAGAGGAGAGGAATGGGAGCAATCAATCTCCCAAGTGTGGGGCTTATAACTTCCTCACTGAACTCCACTTGTGGGATTGGGGGCTCTTTTCTCCAGCCTAGGGAGTGTGTCTGAGGAGGGACTGGCAGTTCCACAGTGGCTCTTTTCTCTTGGCTACTCCCCTGGCCTCTTATGTTTAAGCCAGCTCTGATGATATTTACACCTACATTGGGGAACAGTTTGAAACCGCTACATGCTTTTGAAATGCAGTGAACCATGCTGCAGATCTTAATATGTGACCATTATATGGGGGGTGCAACTAGGTACCTGTGAGGCTCTTCAAGGCATATCCCTGCTGCAGGTCAGTGCTGAGTGTGGCTTCCTCCAGGGCAAGTAAACGAGCTATTTCCTAAAAAGAACAAACACCATCTACATGACAAAGCAGCAAAGCAAACTACAGGTGCCAGGAATGACCGGCTGATGCATGCTCGGCAGACTCAAAGCAAAAACACCATGTTTCTAATGGACACAATAGAGGACTGGGGCTGGCTATGTAAAAGCCAGAACTGCAGACCAAAGTAAGACGACAATCTGTCCACTGGTGCCCAAGCTGTATTCCTATTCTCATCCACTTACTCATCTCATTTCTATTACACATCTCTCTGTTGGTCAATCATCGCATCGCCATTGCTCAATACAAATGATGTGATGTCAGGATGCACCTGGTATGCTCCGTTGCACAGCAGGGGCATTGTACATAACTGTGCCTGTAACATTTTATTCAGCCTCTTCAGGTTCCGGTAGGGTTTGCTGTGGGCTAGGATTGGATTTCACTGCAATAAACTTGAGTATCAAGGGCTGCTGAAACCCAACGACTTGAAAACTGTAACGTAAAAACATTCCCTCCAATCAGCCCATAGTTCATGCTGGAGGAACTGGAGCAGACCTAATGCTTCTGCTCCGCGGTCACTATTTGCTCTCTGAGCCCGCCCAGTCCGTCAGCCAGGACATGGTGTTTGGGCACAGAGCTGCTGCCGAGTCAACGGACCAGACGTTTTTGCTCCTCGGCACAGTTGCCTGTGGAATACTTAAATAAAGGGAAGTGGCCAGCTCACATCAAGGCACGGAGCAGCTGGGGTTAAGAATTACTATAAGCCACTGCTGCCCATAGTGATGGGCGTCAGCTCAGAAATACCAACTTTATACAACTGATCCCACAGGGAGGAAAGAGAAATTCGGAATCATGCACAAAAGCAAACGGGTGCAGCTCTTAGAGCGCAGAAACCAGGCGAGGAGACTGACATTGTAGGGCTTGAGGGGAGCTGCAAGGTTCACAGGTGCCGACTTCCCTGCTTTCTCCTGGGTGCTCGACCCCCTCACTCTGCCCCTGCCCCCACTCCACCCCTTCCATGCAGCCCCGCCTTCTCCCACCCCACCCCCATTCCAACCCCTTTCCCAAAGTCCCCGCCCCAACTCCGCCCCTCCCTGCCCTATTCCAACTCCTTCCCCAAATCGCCACCCCAGCCCCGCCTCCTCCCCTGAGCATGACACATTCCCGCTCCTCCCCCTCCCTCCCAGCACGCTGCCAAACAGCTGTTTGGTGGCGGCCGGGGGGGGAGGGGGAAGCACGGGAAGATAGGCAGAGGAGCGGGAATGCAATGCATTTGGGGGGGAGGAGGAGGTGGTGGTGGGGTAGGGGATGAGGAGAGCTTGGCTGCCAGTGGGTGCTGAGCACCCACTAATTTTTCCCTGTGGGTATTCCAGCCCCGGAGCACCCAGAGTCGGCGCCTATGGCAAGGTTGGCACCAGCTTCCTCGTACTATTTACTTGGCTTCCTTCTTACAGATCTGTACCTTAGTGATGAGGTTGCCGACGTAGGGCAGAACGCCTCTTGCTGCCAGGTACACCTTCCAGTGGGCGGGCTTGATGAGTTTCTGATACAAAGCCAGGTACTCGGCAGCACACTCTCCAGCAATGCTCAGCTCATCCAAGTAGCTAACACAGGGAAACAGAAGTTAACTGCTTCCTAGTGACAAGAAGCACTCAGAACTTAAGGATGGTGCAGCAACCTGGGAAATAGCTATAATTTTTTTTTATAAATATGGTGTATGCCTTTGAGTGTTAACTTGCCAGGGAGTTAGCTCAAAAGGGGTTGTTAAAGGAACCAAATAAGAATGGTAAAATAATGGCCTAGATAAGGAACATCCCAATAAATACTCCAAACAAAAGCCAGTTTTATAGCTGTGAAGAAGCAACTCCTCAACTCCAGCCCTGGTGACAGAGCTGTTTTGCCAAGGCTGGGAAGAGAGAGATCAAAGGGAACACCAAACCATTAGAGGACCAGAAAAGGTTGGTGCTTGAGTGGACAGAGAGGCTGCCCAGAGAGTGTCAGTGGAAGCTGACAGGCTGGCAAAGGAACACACAGATAGAGAGAGCATGCTGTGAGCAGGACGGTCTGTTTGTCCCAGAGATGGGGATTAGCTGAGGGGAACTTACAAAACCTGGCAAGGATCAATTACGGTGCAAGACTTATCAATTTTACCCATTGCCCTGTGCACATTCTACCTCTGGGGGAAAAGAACAAATAATGCTTTGTTTTGAAGACTGTTTCTAAGTCATTTTTATCAATGTCCCAGTCACAGACCCTAGGAATGAAAGGGCTTACAGGTGTCCAACGCAGCTGAGCTGGTCACATTAACATGGATGGGGAATGGCCCAGAGGACCCAGACCGAGAGTGGCTGGACTATGTGGTTCCACCCACAGCGAGGATCAGGAAGCTAGGCCTGTCACCTAAGGGGTGCAGCACTTGAGAGGAACCGAAAGGGATCTCAGGCATGGTTCACCTTGTAACTGTGATAGATGGTAGGGAAACAAGGTAGGAGAAGAGCTGTAAGGAGGTTGCCTTTCCCCATTTGTGCTTTTTCTCCCCAATACCAGTTCTATCAGTGTTAAGTGCTGCTCCTGTAAAGCAGTAAATGCCCAGGGGAGCCGTACTCTAGCAATTGTGGTGCGAATTCTTAAAGGAGTGATGTGCAAGTTTTAGTGGGGATCAGAGAAATCAAATTATGTGATTCACTGTGGCGCTACAAAGCTAAGCACCTTGTGAGATACCTGGTAAGGAGATCGAGGACCTGCTGCTTCCGGCTGGGGATGGTAGCCAGAGCTTCCACAATAGTGCATGCAGCCTGCCTGGCAGCTTGGGTTGCAGGAGTAAACAGTACCTAAGGTGGGGAAATTAAAACACATGATGTCATTGGATGTGGATAGGTAAACCAGTGACAGTCACTAAAATGAGACCAACATGGGGGCAACTGGTGGCCTAGCAGTAGTGCTCTGTATTGCCATGCCAGAGACCTAGAGATTGTTGACATGGACACTTACTTCACAGCAAGCTGTGGTGTAAAAATCTACACTGTTTCAAAGCAGAGTAGCTCAAAGCGCACTAGAGAACTTTTGGTGCGTGGCAGCAGCATCCACATGGACACTTTGTGTGTAGCAGGCTGGTACAGAGTAGATTTGCACCCCAGCTTGCTGGGAACGAAGCGTTTTTGCAGACAAGCCTTTAGATGTGATTGGACAGGACAAAGTCAGTGGTGATCACAAGGTCACTCAAAGGTCCAGAGAGTTTTAAAAGAAGGCAGAAAGCTGGGAGTTATGTTTTTAAATGGCATTTCCATGGACCCAGCCCTAGGGGTATAAATACCATCCCACTCTGTCAGTCAGCAGGAAGGGCAATGTAGAGACCTTGTCCTGTCCCAGCTCCAACTGGTTCCTGCCCTTCCTGTTCATTCTTGAAAGCTTTCCCCTTAATCCCAACCTGCTATAAAGGAGTCCTTAAAGGGGCAACACCCCTTTTCTTTCAGCTATCCGACAAGGACCCCACTCGCATAAAAGTTGCAGTGGGCACAGCGTCTCCAAACCACAGCTCCTTTGACACCTCATGGTTTGCTTGAAGAGACACTACCAACAACCAGTTGTAGAGCTGGGAGATAAAAACCATCAATGATTGAGAATGCTACAATTCTTGGGTTGTGCACTGGATGCCTCCAGGATGTTTACCTGTCGCAACCAGTTGTTATGTCCCAGTTTGAGATCCAGAGGGCAGGTTCTCTTCCCATGTCGGCTCATGAACTGTTTCCATTTCCAAACATACTTTTCTGACAAGTAGAGCTGGCGAAGCTCAGTTCTGCTGGGAGCTTTCCCATTGGCTTCTGTACCTACAATATCAACACAGCTTAAGGGAACTGTCAGCTCCCATTCCCTATGAACACACCTTGTGCAAAGGAGCTCTAAGAGTTCCCTTTCCCTGTGAATACAACCCCCTGCTTTGAGGAAATAGAGGATTCCATGTAGCTCTGTTTTTTTTTCCTGCTGGAACCCTCCAAACCCCTCTAGGAGCACCGGGAATCCTCCTGTGCTCCCTTCCGCTGCCATTTTCAAACCTCCACTGGGCCAACCTTCCTTCTGGCCAAGAAATGCAACACATGACTTCCTTGGGTACTGCTCTCAAGTTGGCTGTGAGGATTGCTGTAGTACTTCCCTCCTGATGTTCCCAGAGAATATGCCCACTGCCACTGCAGCACTGCTGTGTCAGGTCTGAAGGAGTCCGGAACTCCAATTCCTCTCATGCTACTGCAATGTGCTGACACCAAGGCACAGAGTTGGCCCTTTAAGTACCCAAGTTGCATTAATGTATTATTTCTATAGTACATAGGTGTGCATAGCACTTTATACCCAAATCAACAAAGAGGCATGAATCCTCCAAGTGAGAGTAAAGAAGATCCATACACCAGGTGAGTCCTGCATATTATAATCATACTGTACAGTGATAATCACGTTGGTAAACTGGGAACTGCTCAGCCCATGAGCCTTGAGATTTTATAATTTATATTACGAAGGGATGGAGTTTTCAGAATTAATGATGTACAGACAATTATTCATCACAACAGCCCTATAAGGGAGGTGGTAGCAACCAATTCTATAGACTGCCTACTGAGGCAGAGAGAGATTAAGTGCCTTGCCCAAGACCACAAAGTTAGTCAGTGGCAGAGCCTGAAGTAGCACTCAGTCCTGGGGGCCCAACCCTGTATTCCCACCATTAGACCATATGGCCTCCAATGTCTGATTTTATTCCAAGAACTCTCTCGGCCACAGGGGTCGAGCCACAGGCCTAGCAGCTCCTCAGAGATGGCAGCGCTGAGTCTGCCCATTCTGCAGCTGAAGTAGAAGTGCAGAGATTATATCAGTTGTGAACAAGAGGGAAGGAGACAGGCAGCAGTTTTAGGACCCGCTAACTAGGTCAGCACTCAAACCTGGACACATACAAATGTTCTTTGCACAATTTCACTCCCTTTAGAAAAGATAAGTAAAAGGACAGGACTCTACCTCTAGCAGGGAGGCACTTTTTCCAGGCCTCATATGATGCTTTAGGGTCCCTCTTGAGCCAGAGCTGAGCCTGGGCATGGATCTCATTGCTGTAAGGTTTAACAGTGGTGAGCGCATCGACTGGGATGTCCTAGGAAGCAAAGGGAAAGCCTCAAGTCTGTAAAAAGCAACAGAGGGTCCTGTGGCACCTTTAAGACTAACAGAAAGTCTGCGACAGCCTCAAAAAGCAAATTTTGTTCCCGAGACAAACGATTCCTATGGCAGAACAATCAGACATGCCTGCACAATGGATAGGTAAACAGAGCTCTCCACAGAAGAAGAGGCAACTATACCAGCAAGGTTTGCTCTATGTAATCAGAACACTAGTTTCAATTATGTAAGTTTAGACCACTTTACTTCAGTGCAAATGATACTGAGCTATCTGTGTACATCCCCTGCTTTTTGTCCATGACACTGATGACCTATCATTTAAATGAGGATGCTTTATTCTAATATAAAAGGTTGATACTGTTATGGAGTTCCGTATCCCACGTCTGACATCGGACAATCCAAGTCAGACACCAGGGTCGTGACCCATTCACAACTGGAGCATGTGTCACACAGAGAAGTTGATCAATTTTTTGTCAAAACTTGTTAGAGCGCTACATGTACAAATGTTCGGTTGAGATAAACATCAATAGATGTACTTGCTTCAAAAAAGCTAGGTAAGGTCCTGTAAGAACCTGTATAAAGTAACAGTCACTGCCTTGAGGGCCCTCTTTCTATGCATCTTAAAGCTGTGCAGGAGAAAGTGGACAGACCCTTAGATATATCCACCCGTCACTGGATTCCAATGCATGTGGTCTTGTGCTTCTAGAGCAGCAGTGACCAGGAACTGGAAACCTGTACATACGGTATTTTTTTCCTGACACACTACTATGTCTCAGATTTCAGTCTCTTTGCTCAGTCCGAAGTGTCAAGGGAGGTACCTTGTTTTTCTTGCTGGTTGGAGCAGGCGGTTTGATCAGTTTTTGTAGAATTCGCAGACACATTAGGGTGATGTTCTCAACAACCACAGGAGTTTTAATGTTCACTGCCATCAAGAAGAGGCTGAGAGCTGAAAGGAGGACACAGAGATTAATGCCGTTAATGAGTATGCAGTAAGGCTAAGGGTATGTCTACACTAACTGCCAGATCGGTGGGCAGCGATCAATCCAGCAGGGATCGATTTATTGCATCTAGTCTAGAAGAGGTACTATTGCCATACACACAAATCAAGAGTCTTCAACAGAAGGCAAGATCTCATATCCTGGGTTGATCTATCACATTCTAATGAAGAGAAATGTGCCCGTGATAGGGAAAAGATCCCACTTCCCTTTGCCTCTAGTTCTACCCTCTCCATGTTCTCCTCCCAGCACTCCTGTTGTATATACTGCCCCCATAAAGCCTACAGCTGACTCCCCCACCACTGACCCCACTTACCAGCTCATCTGTGCTAGGATTACTACACTGTATCAGGAATTTCCCATTTCCACAGACACCTAACTCATGCTTTTTAAATTAAACCCCCTTACTAGTTGTTTGAACGTACCACAGCGCAGACGCAGCTCCCAGCAGCTATCTTCCTTAGAGATGGAATCTGTTAGCAGTAACATTTCATACTGGAGGCTGCTAGCCTGCAACGGAAAAATGTACAAAGCTTTACGAAGGCTTGAGGACAGAGTACAGTCCTTGCTGTTTCTTCAATATCTGGAAGCTGGGGTTCGAAGTACATTAATTTTGGTGATCTCAACTCAAAGCCTCTATCTCAGATGACTGGCAACCTGTTTGAGAGAGGCCCAGGATGGAGTGCTAAAAGTGAAGACTGAGATGTATTGGCAGTGCTGAGCAGGGAAGCTAGCCCACCATCACGTCGTGTGATGCTTGACTTCAGCCTGTGCCACAGTGCCTACCAAGACAGAAATGCCCTCCTGACTACGGATTGATTGGAAACACCATTTTACAGAAATCAATTATTAGAATCAAAAGGCCACTGGAGAGGGGCAGGGGAGAAAGAAGAGAAATAGTAAAATACTGGAGTTCCTCACCAGATCAGGGTTTGCCCAGTGTCCTTTCAGAGCTGCAGAAACCTTCCCAATGATTAGGTCATTCATTTGTTGTGTGGCCTCTGGATTGTCTCTGATTTCAGAAGCGAAGTAAATGCTATTAAACACTGCTTGCAGACATTTCTCAGATACACAAAGCGCCTCTCATTTCAGTCTGGTTCATCTAAAATTTATAGCAAGCCTCTCCAACCAGCACTTTTCTGACTAAGACCACAACTTGATAAATCAACTTCTACAGAGGAGGAAACTGAGGCACAGACATACTAATGTCCAACTTTCAAAGTAATTTATTTAGGATGCAAAAACTTGGGAGACCCTGTTCCCGATTTTCTGAACTGCTGAGCCTCCAAAACTCCTGCTGAAATGCTGAGCGCCTTCTAAAAACCACGTTTAGGCTCTCTCAAACTGAGGCACTCAAAAACTGTGGCTACTTTTGAAAACGTTGACCTACAGAAAGTCCGTGTAAATGGCAGAAATCGAGTTCAGGATAGCCAACTCCCATTCCACTAGGAACAATCTTATTACAAGTAGGAATGTGTGTGAACACTCACATACACCACCACAAGTCCAGAGCTTCCCAGAGCTCAGCTGTTAAACACAAATGTTTGTTTGAAGTGGAATGCTTATGGAAAAGCTGGATGGGCAAGCCCTAAATCCTTTACAATGCCAATCCGCGCTCAAAGTGATTGAGCCACAGTTAACATTGCAGTGGGAGAGCTCAACTGGTCTTTGGGTGAAACTGTGTTAACTACAGCAGGTGTCAATATCATTAATTATATGGCTACTTCAAATGATTTTCTGTTAGTGCATCTACCTCACTAAAACTGGAACCAACAAGTATGAAGCGCCCTAAGCAGATGCAGAACCGAGTCTAACCTGGTCAGAAGGCACATCAGCTGACGGACCTCCTCCCGCATCGTGGCAGCACCTCGGCGCAAGTTGTAATCAAACAGCTCTCGGATAAGGCCCTGGGACACAAGAATGTGCCTGATGGCAGAGTTGGTTGCCAGGGCCCGGAGCAGCGTTATGCAGTGCTCAGTGACGGCTGAAGCACAGCCATAACATTTTGTTGAAGATGTGTGGCCACAGCCTAAGACAGACAAAGCACGATATTGGCTGGCAGTAAATGTAGGCTGGACAGTGGTTCGGGATGATTTGGTTGCTGCCTCTCTCTGCTGGAGATCATATTCCAGGAGCTCCTTTCTAGAAGCAAAAACTTTCTGTAAACATACAAAAGAGAAAGAGGAGAAATTAAAACTGTGCAGGATTTAACCCCTCCTAAACTAACTTTTAAATGTCATATTTCAATGGAACTAAATGCAAAATGGTGAAGAAAAAGGAGAAGCAGCATATGATCATGATTTTTTAATTTATCCAGGTCTCAAGTTATGGTCACTTAATATATTTCATATAGAGACATTTTTATCCAAAGATCTCAACATACTTTAAAACGAGTAATTTATAAACCTCACACGGCACTTACGAGGTAGGTAATTTTTACCCCCATCTGACAGAAGGGGAAAGCAGAGAGGCAAAGTGACCTGGACAAAGTCACCACACATCAGTGGCAGAACTAGCAAGACAACTGAGGAATCCTGACTCCCAGGCACCTCCTCTAACCAGTAGACAACGCTCTCCCCATTACAAGCATTATGTTGTTTAAGGGTTTGGTCTGCAGTGCCTGAGAATTAACAGCTGTCGTAGCGTTTAGGAAAGATAGCTCGTGAGTTCACTGAAAATCTGCTACATTTCTTCTGCAGTGCAACCCTTATTGTTACTACGGGGGTCAATTTAGAACAGCCACAGCTCGCTTTGCATTTTTTAGATCAATTGTTTGAAGCAATTTAGGACGCTGGGTTGCCCAGATTCACAACGAAGTGAATATTCATACCTGAATGATCTTGGAGAGTTCATCAAAAGAATTCTTGCAGTCACCACAGTACTCCTGCGCTAGCTGTAGTATGTACCTGTTCACACTAGCTGAGGAGGAGCTGATCCCACCACTGCTACCGGAGTCCTCCTGAAACACAGGGAGCAGGGGAAAATAACCAGCAAGTTTACAGCAACAAGTAGTCAACGGGAGGACTATTCAAACATTAAGCTTTCTACTACGAAAACCTGCTTGAAAGGAGAGGCCCCTTTGCCATTCTCTGCAGTAACTTTGTAATATACTAATCAGGCAAGAGGAAGATTCTTCAAAACAGGCAAGACTAAACACACACAATGACACACTCTGGAAAATACCAGAGAGACTCATGTACCTGTAGACCACACACTACAGTACTGGCTAGTTTACCGACACGCAACTGGCTTGGCAAGCTGCTTCATATAAGCCTGGAGTGTGAAACCAGAATGACAGTTTCAGTTACAGAAGAACTGCATCCGAAGAAGTGGGCTGTAGTCCACGAAAGCTTATGCTCTAATAAATTTGTTAGTCTCTAAGGTGCCACAAGTACTCCTGTTCTAGTTACAGAAGAGGATGGGTTAGATAAAGGCAGTCTAAGAGCAAAGTCTATGGATTCACAGGACTCGATCTAGCCCTAGCAAAAACACATTCACTTCATTCCCTTCCATCACAATCCTGATCGAAATAATGCTGCTTTCTGGTACGCAGCATTAAGGTCAGTGTCTTATTAAGCCTGGTCTTGGCTAAGGTCAGCTGTGCCTTATTCTGGGATTTGTCTATCCCACATTACCTGTGGCTTTTCGGGAGCAGCCTCGTTTACTTTACACAGCAGGTTTTCCAGCTGCGGTCGGTGTCCCATCAGCTGATGATACACTCTGTCAGCCTTATCCAGAAGAGTGTTGATATTTGTTACTGCCTTAGAAGAAAGAAAGAAAAAAAAATTGATGTCACTTGCATTCAGAGAAGATTTTTATTTATGGTGGGTGTAACTTTAAATAGTGTTACACCCACCAGCAGAAACAGCTGTTGATTCGTCCATCATTTCTGCCTCTCAGTGTCTCTGAGAGGCAGTGCTACCTACAAGGCTTTCGGTATATGGGCTCCTGGAAGTCATCATGGCCACAAGTCAGAGCCTAAGCGCACAATATCTAGTTAGACAAACTTAAATTTGTGCATGTGGAAAACAGTATAGAACCAGGATTGTTTGTACTTTCTCCCACGCTGCCCCTCACAGTTGGGGGGGTTCGCCATAAACATCTGTGAAGCTACCTCGTTAACTTCCTTGAGAAACCTCCTTAAACTCTCCTTTGCCATGATGGCTACAAAAACCTTGCCATTCGTTAGGATGCTGGGGTGCAGATACCACTGCCTCCCATGCTGACCAATATTGGCTCGTTGCTTCCTTGTACTCCCCGCCTCTGTTGTCTCTTGTCTTATACTTAGATTGCAAGCGCTTTGGGGCAGAGACTGTCCTTTTGTTCCATGCTTGTACAGAACCTAGCACAATGGGGCCCTGGTCCATGACTGGGGCTCCTACGCACTACCCTAATAGAAACAACAAATAATAATACTGTAATCAAACACCCCTCTCACCACAGAGCCCTACATACATGGAACCGATGGATGCTACATACATGGCACTGGATGGTTGCTTTGCCAAGTGAAGGAAAGCCATTGGCTACTACTTTTTTAGAGTTGCCTGCCT
Source organism: Malaclemys terrapin pileata (assembly GCF_027887155.1). NCBI lineage: Eukaryota > Metazoa > Chordata > Testudines > Emydidae > Malaclemys > Malaclemys terrapin. Next base: position 7,876,430 of record NC_071523.1, read on the forward strand.
GATGCAGCAAGACACCTCTAAGTGAGACATTGCGCTTTACATCCCCAGAAATGCTGGAGATGGGAAGGGGATCCTGTACAAGGCTCAGTGTCAAAGCAAACTTACCTCCATGATCAATGCCACGTCCTGCATTAGCCACTAAGGAGTGACATAAGGTACTCCCCCCTCCCTTCCAGGCACTAAGCACACTGCCTCTGTAACGCTCCCAGGTGGGATACCACCTCTGACGTCACTAGATTGTTGGCAAGTCTAAGGGATATTGTGTGTGTTGTGAAACTACTTGTACTAGTCTCACCTTCTTCCGATCCTCTTCATTTTCTATTGGATCCACTGCACAGCAAGGCTTGGCATAAAGCATGAAGTCAAAGCGAGCGTATTTACAGAACCCACAGGCATTGCAGAGGAAAGGATCCTTCTCATCATAATTAATGGATCTGAAAAGCAAATCAGAAGAATTAAAGGGGGGCAATAAAACTGTTTTATTGGAGTGCGTGTGTGAATGACAGTGGGGAAGGCTTTAACTTCTCTGTGTGCACGCACACTCTCTCGCACAAATGAGATGGATGGGCATTAAAACACCCAAGCTGCCACAATACCCATTGGTAGCCTCACAAATACCCGACCACTTGAAGCACATAGGGTGCGTTTTAACAACAAAATTTTGTCTTCATGTCCCGCTGTAAGGTAGTGTAGTGTGGCTGTGAGCGATCAGTATATATACACCAACAGGATCCCTCCTAATGAATTTGCAAAGCACCTTGGATCCTTCAGAGTTGGGAGGAGACACAGACTGGCTGGACAAGGAGACGGGACAAAGAGCCACCAGGAGGGGAGGGTACGGGACAAGGAGTTGAGGGAGACAGAAGGAAATTAATAATTCTATAGTCAGAGCAGGGTTTGAACAGTGGCAGTAAATAAGACCTGCGGCCAGACTGCAAACAATGAGGCTAAAACAAAACATTGAGTAGCTAGCTGCTCATTCAGCGAGCACCATCCATCCTGCGAAATGATTGAGACACAGGTCGTGTGGGAAAAAAACAAAACAGTATGTGATCATTAGTCTATATCATAATGCATATCAACAAAGGCATCAAATTAAGATTCCCTGGGCAACCTCAATTCCGCCATTTCCTAATTTCGGAGGGCTTGACTTTGCAATTTTTTTTTTTTAAATGTAGCTTTTTTGGATGTTATATTTGGTTTCTGTTATTTGGCTACATTCACATTATATCCCTGAAAGCCTGTTTTATACTTGTGGACTATTTGATTCTGATTAAACTACATGAATGTGCAGTTTTATTCAACAGGAGGCTGTTTGCTAAGCATCTGACATGGTACACAGTGCTAGGGGCCCTACAAATTACTGGCTCTGGCTGGAGGAATTATAACCTCACCTGCACTTGTGGCACTGGTACACATTCTCGCCACAGTTCCCACACACCCCAGGGTTGGCTGGGACAGATGCGCTGCACCGAGGGCACTGCAGGGTTTCTGTGGAGGCCTGGTAATTCTCATAGAAATCTGCAAATTCAATCATCAAGTTTGAAGCCACAATGGGCAGCGGCAAATCAATCTTCACCTCTGTCTGGCCTGGGGTCAGCTGTACTTTTTTGGCTTTGTGCCAACGGGCAGGCCTGGGAAGGAGAGGAAGAAACATTAATTTAACAGAACAGTAACCTCCAAAGACAACCATCTCAACTCAAAATCTATTTTAATCAGCACGAATGGAGAGCAGTTCTAGGAGTCATTTTCTTAGCTTGTATATTGATATATGTAATGTAGCCAGAAATGCACTTTAAGCCGTTACCCTCTTCATAGCAAGAGTCTGTTTAGGATTAAAGAGCTATTGAGGTCTCATGGAAAAAACAATTTTACAGACATTTTTTCTAGGGATTTTCACCTCTTTATTAGTAAAGTCATCGGTATGAAAACAGGATATTTATTTCTAAAGATCTCATCTGCTCCTACTCCTTATTCCCAACCTGAAGTTAGAAACCTCTCTTTGTGACATCAATCCTCTCCTAGGCAGCCACTTGTGATGTCACTGAGGATTAGAAATTCAAATAAGCAGCAGGATAGATTAATTCCTAAACCAAAAATCTGATTCTGGCAAGAACGTCTCAAGAAAGAAGAAAAGAAGTACATAAGAGAAATGGGCTAGACTGTGTAACATGTTAAAAAAGAGCATTTTTCTGGTGTTTAAAGCAGGGTATGGGAGTCAGGTGATCTGGGTTCTATTTTTAGCTCTACTAATGCCTATTGTGTGGCCTCGGGCCACTCACTCAACCTCTTTGTACTGCAGTTGCCCCATCTGTAAAAGAGGTAACCCTACCTCATTAATGAATTAAACAGTCACACCACTGATGTTGGTAAGGGCCTTTAATGTTTTTGGAGGGACGGAGACATTCAAAGTATAAGCTTCCATGACATGTCAGTGGCTTTAATATCTATCTTCAAAAAGCAAGCAAGTTATTTGCTTAAATTGTATCTGTGCGCACAAATTTTGCAGGCACAAATCAGACCTTAGGTTTTGAAATACCTAGAATTTGGATGGTCTCTTTGGTGCTTTAGAAAACAAAGATCCCAGTGCAGTCCCACTCAATGGTGCAACTGAGGCAGAGGTGAATAATACTCTCAGAAGGAATGCAAACACAAGAAGCCAGACAGACAAAATCAGCCAAGTAGTGGAATGGCCAGGAACATGACTTGAATCTGTTAATCTCAGCAGAAGCTGGGGCATTAAATTCAGGGGCCTACAGTTAGAATGCTTTATATCTGCTCACAGAACGATGATTACAGGGTTAGCAGCTTTGGGCTGTATAAGTAGGGGCATTGCCAGCAGATCGAGGAACGTGATCGTTCCCCTTTATTCGACAATGGTGAGGCCTCATCTGGAATACTGTGTCCAGTTTTGGTCCCCACACTACAAGAAGGATGTGGAAAAATTGGAAAGAGTCCAGCGGAGGGCAACAAAAATGATTAGGGGTCTGGAGCACATGACTTATGAGGAGAGGCTGAGAGAACTGGGATTGTTTAGTCTCCAGAAGAGAAGAATGAGGGGGGATTTGATAGCAGCCTTCAACTACCTGAAGGGGGGTTCCAAAGAGGATGGAGCTCGGCTGTTCTCAGTGGTGGCAGATGACAGAACAAGGAGCAATGGTCTCAAGCTGCAGTGGGGGAGGTCCAGGTTGGATATCAGGAAAAACTATTTCACTAGGAGGGTGGTGAAACACTGGAATGCGTTACCTAGGGAGGTGGTGGAGTCTCCTTCCTTGGAGGTTTTTAAGGCCCGGCTTGACAAAGCCCTGGCTGGGATGATTTAGCTGGGAATTGGTCCTGCTTTGAGCAGGGGGTTGGACTAGATGACCTCTTGAGGTCCCTTCCAACTCTGATATTCTATGATTCTATGATGTGATCAGAATCCAGGACTGTCACATATGTATATAACAAAGGGCTGCAAGATGATAGATTGGAGACATGCAGGGGTAGTAACCAAGCCAGATCAGGGGCACTTAGGCATTTTGAATTCCTCAACTAGATCAGGAAATAGTATCAGGGGGTAGCCGTGTTAGTCTGTATCTACAAAAACAACAAGGAGTCTGGTGGCACCTTAAAGACTAACAGATTTATTTGGGCATAAGATTTCGTGAGTAAAAACCTCACTTCTTCGGATGCATCCGAAGAAGTGAGGTTTTTACTCACGAAAGCTTATGCCCAAATAAATCTGTTAGTCTTTAAGGTGCCACCAGACTCCTTGTTGTTTTTATCAGGAAATAGAGACTTTCAGCACAGAGGAACTAAAAGATGATTCTCTGTAAGTCAGCTCAAGGACACAATCTTGTTACAACTTCAGTTTGTAAGACATCAGGATGCCTGGACAAGGCTAATTTCTACATTCTCAAATCTGTTATTTTATATGATGTGCCAAAAAAAAGAGCTTACTATAAACAGGGGTGAATAAGCTGGTTATCTCAGATTCATCAAGAGACTACTCTGTGTCAGTGAAGGCATTCTCTATTCAAAAATCCCAAGGAAAACACAGGGGTAGTTAGTACGCAGCAAGAATCTCCCTCTCTAGATCTCTCTCACAAGAATCATCTGCTCAGTGCATAGCCAGATTCTTCAATGGGACGCTATCAAACTCTTCAGTAGTGAACAGGATTTTAACCAATATTCATTATCCACATTTTCACTTCAGCTTCATTCCCAGCCCACATTACACTGTCCTGGGCACAGCAATTTTAATGCCAACAGACTTTCCACTCAGGAATCAAACACTACAGGAGTTTTACAGCCATGGCCATCACTAATCCTCTTCTCCCCACCCTCCAAAAGGGACCAGGGAGTTTCATCAAGTACACATCCTGATCAGTGCGCCTTAGGTGAGGAGCTGGAAGGTGAAATGAAATCCTCTAATTCAGGGAAGTGACATATCCTATGCCAGGAAGCAATCAGCACCATATCAAACTTGTATTTTGGCCAAGAAAAATATCCTGACACCACTGCCAAACCCGAGAAATACATACTTGTTTTTCAGCTCCACTATGGCCTGCACTGTCCTGTTGTTGTAATAGAGGTTGATAGTCCGGACCATTTTGGTCCTTTTCAGATCTCCTATCTTCACTGTCACTTTGCTAATAGTGTGGCTGCCAATCAGCTTCACCACCTGCTGGGTAGTGGTGTACCGTGTGTCCACCTTGATGGAAGACAGCTTGATGTACTGGGAAGAGAAACAAAAGTGCTATTAAAATCTTCAGCCAACACAACCGGATCCCAATGAATGGAGAAACAAAGCAATTTAGATGGCTATAAAGGCTGGGATCTCTACAGTCTGAAGGGAAGACAAACAGCACTGAGCACTTACACAGAAGGGAACTTCTGGATTGTTGCAGACAAGACAAGGATCACTCTCCAAATAATAGCCATCAAATTCCACCAGACCAGACAGCGTGCTGGATAGAGAAAACATTAAAAATATCTGTACTTTGGCATTCATTCTGCTTTAAACACAAGTCATTCAGAGAAGCAGAACAGATTTAGTTTGAGTGTTTTCTTAAGACCAGCTGCAACAAGTCTGTGATTTCAGCTGCGGCCCTACCCCATCACTATTTTAACAAAAGAAGTTTACACTCCCTTGTGGAGTGCAGCTGCAAAGTTCTTGTAATATGCTGGAGGAAAGACAGGAAGAACTCACTTGTAAATGTTGGAATTAGGATGGTTGGTAAGGATGTGGTTTTGGGTCCGGAGGATCTCAACAGCCTTTTGGGAGTATTCCTTCAACTGAAATACAGTTACACAAAGGAGAGAAGGTGGGAAGAAATATCTTTTATTGGACCAACATCAGCTGGTGAAGAGATAAGTTAAACAAGCGACTCGGGCAAGTAATATCTTTTCTGCACCTTCCAATTTAAAGCAAGTTTATGATTTTTAACAGCACAAAGGCCATACAGCCTCCCTCCCTATTGCCTGTTAGTTCCACAGCGGATGCATGCTCTATACCCACGAGAAGCAGACTTTTCACTGATACTAAAATTAGACTTCTACTGCAGTGATGATGCAACCCTTGGCTAACAAATGAGATTACTGTCAAATGTCTGTGGAATGCTCTCACCTCTTGTGCATATAAACACACAATTATCAGAGCAGCCCACGATACCACAGGCCCCTGATAAACCATACCACTTGCCCTTCTTTTAGTTCAACACTAATGACTACAATGTACTTCTTAGGGTTGAAGCAGATTGATACCTATAAATTAGAGCTGGTTAGGAAATTATTTTCTTCTGTGAAAAATAAACAAAAAACCTTTTGTTTTCCTCTTGTCAAAAAAATTTCTTCCAAGTTTTTCAGATTTCATTGAGAAAATGTTTTTCAGGTTTTATTTTATTTTACTTTATTTTTTTAAAGAAACCCCATTTTGGGGGAAATTAAAATGAAGTTTTGATGAAAATTTCAACACAGAAGTTTTCCATCAAAAAATGTTTCAACAGCAAATATGATCAGTTCTACCATTAAAGTTACTCTTAACCCTTGAAAAGGGCCACACATTTAGAAAGAAAGAAAAAAAAAAAAAGAAGTGGGGGAGAGGCCCTCACTTCAGCTGTTCCAGAGTGACACCATACCTTTTTCTCAGTCTGTTGTGTTTTCAGAGAGAAGTATCCCAAGAGATCCACAAACTGGGCAGCCTTCCTTCCATAGGCTGGGAGTTCTGGCCATATTGACCACATGAGATCTAACAGCAGCTCTTGCTGAGACTTGTTAGAGTTCCTGAAGGACAAATTACAAATCAAATCAGTTTCTGGAGATGAGTTTAGATATGCTTTTCGTACCCAGCTCTCATCGGAGTTACCCCGGTGAGAAATATACCGCTGTCAGTCTAGGCTGCTGCAAAGTACACACAACAAAATCACCTATGTTGTTTAATCACTCCTCTTCTCTCCACTGAACTAAGTCTAGCATCCTGCTGAATGGTCCTGTGACAACTAACCATAGAGGATTCAGCCCACAGAATTTTGCCCTATGCATAAATAAGAACATAAGAGTGGCCATACTGGGTCCATCTAGCCCAGTATCCTGTCTTCCGACAGTGGCCAGTGCCAGGTGCCCCCCAGGGAATGAACAGAACAGGGAATCATCAAGTGATCCATCCCCTGTTGCTCCTTCCCAGCTTCTGGAAAACAGAGGCTAGGGCAGAGGTGGGCAAACTATGGCCTGCGGGCCACATCCGGCCTGCTGGACCATCCTGCCTGGCCCTTAAGTTCCTGGCTGGGGAGGCTAGCCAGCCCCCCTCCCCTGCAGCCACGCAGGCAGCGCGGCTTGCACCTGCCCACCTCCCAGGCTTTCCAATAAGCCAGTCCTGCTGCTCTGAGTGGCATGGTAAGGGGGTGGGGAGAGGCAGGGTTGGATAAAGGGCAGGAGGTCCCGGGGGGCAGTCAGGGAGCAGTTGGATGGGGTGGAGGTTCTGAAGGGGGCAGTCAGGGAGCAGGAAGTGGGAGGGGGTGGGGGCCAGGCTGTTTGGGGAGGCACAGCCTTCCCTACCCGGCCCTCCATACAGTTTTGCAACCCTGATGTAGCCCTTGGGCCAAAAAGTTTGCCCACCCCTGGGCTAGGGACAGCATTCCCGCCCATCCTGGCTAATAGCCATTGATGGAACTATCCTCCATGAATTTATCTAGTTCTTTTTTTAACCCTGTTATGGTCTTGGACTTCACAACATCCTCTGGCAAGGAGTTCCACAGGTTGACTGTGCATTGTGTGAAGAAACACTTCCTTTTATTTGTTTTAAACCTGCTGCCTATTAATTTCATGATTTCAATGATATGTGCATCACTTGATAACAATGATAGTCTGCACCTCTCTAGAAGAAAGAAAGTGATCCTCTCATGATTTCCAAGTTGTACAGAACGGAACAGACAGCCCAGACTCCACACAGTAGAAACTGAACGTTCCCTTTGGGTTATGATCAAAATCCATAGCAGTGAATGAGCCATAAGTGCAGTTAACTGCAAAAATGGTGGAAACGGATCCTCAAGATGATGCTGTCAGCCTGAAGGCTCAAAAGCCCATTCTGCAGATGAACTGAGCACCAAGACTTCAGACAAATAAGCACTTTGTTGTCTGTCCATCTTAGTCTGTAAACTCCTTTGGATAGTCTATTTTGTGACTTGCACAGTGCTGAACACAGACTCAAGAGCACAACTCAAGTGCTAGAAAGCAGTGATTGACAAGTCTGTGCACTGTAATTCACCACACAATTTTATCTGCTACAAAGGATCCATCTATGAGAAAAACTGTGGCTTTGAATAGGCCCTTTAAACACACACCTGTAGATGTGGAGTGCCAGGCAGTGTGCCTGCCACCGCACCGAGGAGGAGTTGGACTCCAGCAAAAAGCAGCGCAGGAACTGAATAAGGGTTTCCTTATCAGCAAATTTATTCAGCTGGTTCACCAGAGCTGTGCAGAGCTGGTCTTCTTGGCTGCCAGCGCTCTCACCTGGAGAACAGCAAATGGCACAAGTCAAAAGAGCACAGGAAACGAGATGGATCAAATGCATCACAAGTGTGGCAGATGTATCTGTTTCATGGATGGCATGGCAGAAGAGAGAGACACACAACCCCGGCTGACAACTGTGTGAACTGTAAGTGTTCATTGACAGAAAACAAGTTTCTGGGTTGGGACTACAGTAGAACCTAAGAGTTACAAAACACCATAGTTACAAACTGACCAGTCAGTCAACCACACACCTCATTTGGAACCGGAAGTACACAATCAGGCAGCAGCAGACACAAAAAAACAAATGCAGTACAGTGCTGTGTTAAACGTAAACTACAAAAAAAAAAAAAAAAAAAAAAAAAAAAAAATATATAAAGGGAAAGCAACATTCTTCTTCTGCCGAGTAAAGTTTCACAGCTGTATTAAGTCAATGTTCAGTTGTAAACTTTTGAAAGAACAACCACAGTGTTTTGTTCAGAGTTACGAACAATCTCCATTTCCCAGGTGTTCGTAACTGAGGTTCTACTGTAGTTCTGAATGAGTGTGCCCTACATCTTTTATTCTAGAAAATGGAAGCTAGCATCTGTGACTAATGAAAGCGGTAAACATCTGAAAGGCTTGCCAGGGAGTTTTGGAAATGTACTATATTCCCAGGAGGATCCATACCAGCAGCCAGAATGGCTCTCCGAAGGGCTTTCCCTACCATAAGGGAGCCCGTAGAGTTGGAGGCTTCCTAGGTAATGATATGATGCAGAGCACTGGAGTGTTACACAGTGGAGAGCTGGGGGACTTGGAGCTGCAGGTTCAATACTTACAGGAACTTACTTTAAATGTATTTTCCCATGCACACAAGCGAGGAGGTGAGGGATAGGCCCTAAGAGGGCCCCCCAAATCATTCGCAGTCCGTGAGTGGGGAAAAGTTTGAGCACAGACACATAGGAGCTGCTGCTTAGGGGCTGAGTGTGCAGCCCCAGTAGCTGCTTCAGCTCTCACCAGTGCCACCTAGGGAGTTTGCATGGTAAGAATTGTGATATATTATGATCCCCATTAGAATTACAGACCCAGCCAATTTATTAAGCATTTGTGAAGCGTCTGTGAGCTCCTCAGCACTTCAAATTTATTTCAGCACCAATTTTAAGGAAGCTTGGCTCCATTCCTGACCCATTCCACTAAACATGCAAACTACAACAAAATTGGCCATGTGTCCGTAAGTGTTTCTTCTGCTCTGCACACGTGGGGCTCTGACAAGAGCTGTGCATGTCTCAGAGCCAGGGACAAATGCATTTCTATTACCAGGAGCCCTACAGAACAGGATAGTGGTACAAAGAAACTAACAGCTTGGAGGAGGGATAGCTCAGGGGTTTGAGCATTGGCCTGCTAAACCCAGGGTTGTGAGTTCAATCCTGGAGGGGGCCATTTAGGGCAAAAATCTGTCTGGGGATCGGTCCTGCTTTGAGCAGGGGGATGGACAGGATGACCTGAGGTCCCTTCCAACCCTGATATTTTATGATTCACACCTTCTCGTTCTTTTTCCTTTTCTTCCTTCTTGCTCTTTTTGGTGGAGGACTTGCTCTGCGTTGCTGGCTGCCCAGTGCCTGCTGGAGCTGACGTAGAAGAGGTGCTGGATGATCCAGAGGATGAAGTCACAGACAGCACTTTACTGCCGCACAAAGCACAGGACAGGAGCTGCAGAAGAACTGGTGACACTCCCTCGTCTACCAGAAAACTGACTTGTAGGAGAAAATAGAGAACAGCTGCGGAGGAAGGAGAGGAAAAAGCTTAACTCTGAATAAAATAAGTTAAAACCTCCCCAAAAGTAGAGCCCTGCAAATCCGTGGGTATCCGCTTCATATCCATGGACCATTTTGTGGACAGCGCAGATGCAAGAGCTCTGACTGTTAAGAGCCAGGCGGGCAGCTATGAGGAATGTGGAGGGGACCCTCCACCTGCCCTGGGTGAGGGTCTGAGGGGCAAGGACACTGAGCGGGGGGGACTGAGGAAAAGGGACACTGGGTGGGGGGGCTGCTTGGGCCCCTTCACAGGGCAGGTGGGGGGGTGAGGTGCAGCTCCCCGCCCAGCTCTTACCATGGCTGGGGTGCGGCTCCAAGAGCGCCCCCCTCCCCCGCCACCTCCCTGGCCAGAGGCGGGTCAGGAAGAGCTGTGTTGGCAGCTGTGTGGAGTCTGGGTCCCTCCACCTGCCCTGGGTGGGGGGGTCTGTGGGGCAGGGACAGTGGGCGAGGGATATGGGGGCAAGGACATGGGCCGGAGGCTACTCAGGCCCCCTGCCTAGTGCAGGTGGAGGGACCCAGGCTCCCCACAGCTGGCCGCAGGGGTGGCTCTCAAAGCCGCAGCCCAGCCCCAGTACAAGCCAGGCAGGCAGCCACGGCAGCCCCTCCACCTGCCCTGGGCAGGGAGCCCCAGCAGCCCTCGGGCAGCTCCACAGGTTGGTCTGTCACTCTCACACACGCAATGCCATGTCTCTTGCTCCCCAGTCCAGTGCTCTTCCACTAGAGCCCACTGTCTACTTCATTTCTTTTTACTTTCTCTAGCCACAGAACAGAAGCTACCAACAAACACTGATAATTAGTGTTAGCAACAAATCCTGGGCAACCCCAAGCTCTTCTTTATCCCTTCCAGCTCCCCCTGTGCTGAATGTCAAAACAGACACACTCTTTCAGCACAGAGCTAAGAAACCCTGGATCAAATCTAAGCTTACTACGAACTGCCTCCGTTCTCTAAAATACTGTCGCGGAGAAAACTCACAATCATCTTTAATGCAGAATTTCTGCCAGTTCACTGTTCGCTGCGTTGCGATCTCTGCACAAGCCTTCAAGTGTTCCATCTGAAATGCAGAGTAGCATGGGATTTAGCAGCAAGTCAACTCTTCTGCTGATGTCACCTTTTTGAAATGCAGCATGCCTCTCTCACTATATGCACATACGTTTTATCCACTGAAACACAATTCTCCTTACCAGGCTGATCAGTGTATCATACTGCAGAGCAGAGCCTGAACTTGCAGTGACCACACTTGCCCGCAGATAAATCCCTTGTTCTTCCAGGAGTTTTTTGATACCGCGAACATGAGAATCCAAAGTGTGCAGGTCTCGGAGCTGGCGGTACTTCTCCTTTGATCCACAGATGAAGAGAAGGAGTTTGCGGACTTGGCGGCGTACAAACGGAGTCTGCTGGATCATCAGGTACTAGACAAAGCATTCAACATGAGTGCTGTGAAATCAATAGTTGACCTATGTCATCACAGCAATCACAAGATCTCAAGGTGGGTCAAGCTAACATGAATATTATTTCCACAGGTAAAGAGGAAATGGAAATGCATTTAGCAGCTTCTCAGTTGGGGGAGGGGACAGCTCAGTGGTTTGAGCCTTGGACTGCTAAACCCAGGGTTGAGAGTTCAATCTTTGAGGGGGCCCATTTAGGGATCTGGGGCAAAAATCTGTCTGGGGATTGGTCCTGCTTTGAGCAGGGGTTGGACTAGATGACCTCCTAAGGTCCCTTCCAACCCTGACATTCTATGATTCTAAGGTACTGGGACCATCAACTCAACAAGTCTCAGGCAGAAGAGAAGTTGCACAGCAATGCTATGTAGTACTGGAGCTAGCGTTTATGAAACGATATCCTGCAGGGTCATTCCATGGCATAGTTATCCAAGCGACCTATGAGCTCCGGTTAAAGGCCTGAACAAGCCTTACTGAATTAACAGCTGCACTACAGGTTATGACAAATGTAGGAGGATGTGTGGCTGCTTGGGGAAATAGGTATGTGTGTACGTGTCTGGGGGGAACCCACAAATCTAAGCTGCCCGTTGAAATAAATGCACACCCCAAACCCATAATTTGTTCTAAACAACATCAGTGAAGTACTAGCAACACATTTTCACGCTAAACCACTATCTAGCAGAAGGCTCTTGATTCTAGACCAACAGTGTTGAATTATGGATAGTAACGGCAACACTGTCTGTGGAGCATGCGCTCCCATAGCTGCTTGTTTGTATAGACATATACAGTATTGAGGCGCTAGCCCTCGTACATGGGGGAGCAGGAGAAGGCTCTCAGATCAGTCACACCAAAGTTAGGGCTCTCCCAGGGAGGATACCATTATTTACTTCCTTTTCTTACCACCCAGAAATCCTACATCCCACTTCCAGGAGCACCATATGCTCCTCACCTACCTCAGACAGGAAGTAGAACCAGGAATGATCGAAGATGGGTGGTGGGATCCGGGAGTTTGTGTCAGCAATTTTCTTGATTTGATAAGGTAAGCGCAGCACCATCTCGGTCAGAAGCTGAGTATAGGCCTCAAAAACATCTGCTGCATGACCCTGAAGTGGAGAAATTCAGTGGGTTAGCTAGGATATGGAGCATGAGCACAGAACACTCCCATCTTCCAAGCATGGTAAGTTTGGTGGGGGGAGGGGGGAGAGGATTGCTTTTTTCCCCTATAATCAGAATGATCCTTATTGCTATTTCATTTATTCTCAATTGCACCTTTACAGCTAACATGAAAACCCTTGATTGGCAGATGAACACAAAACCAGCAAGCCCCTATGGTGAGTGTAATAAAATGTAGTGGTTATGGTGCAACAGGTCTCCCTGCCCTTAAAAATTTTAATGTTCTGTCCTTCAAACCAGAAAGCATTCTATCGTTTAATTATACTTCCATTCTACTGCACCTATGCATAAATCAAAGCCTTTGATGCCAGTGGAAGTTTACAATAAAGACACCATGGTGGTTAAACAAGTCTAGAATTTAGCTTGTAAATCATGACTGCAATTGGGCAAACACCTGCAAGGCATCCTTGCCATAGTAAACAGCAATGGTTTGTGGATCTTTGCCTGCCAAGCAAAAAAATTCACCCCACAGAGTAGTATCCCTTCAGAAAGATTCATGTTTAAACAACAGACAATGACAGCAGCTCCAAAGAATTGCATGGCTCAGGAATGCAACAACAAACATGGCTCTAGTGTCAGAGAGCATCAAGCAGTCCCAGATGTCAGTAAGGACTCAGGAGGACAAATTTTGAATCGATGGAGAGAGACAACAGCAGGCCAGATGCTAGATACTCCTACAGCAGTTTAGTAAGGAAGAGCTCCATGCCGGTGGTTAGATGTTGATACAGGTTATGATGGCGGCATGGTGCGGAACTCACCTTCACGTATTGCCGGAGAAAGAAGGGGCCCATGTCAGGTGGAGAAGAGGTAGTGTGGGGTTTCAGCAGCTGGCTGGTGGCTACTGGCTCCTCATCATTCTGCTGGCTTTTCCAGTATTCCAGCAGAGACTTCAGAACGTGCAGACAGTAATCAACTGCGCCAGAGCTCAGCAATGCTGCAGCAGTGGCGCTGGAAATGAGGGAAGAGGACTGACAGGGGAATAAAAAGGTTACTCCACTCCTAAGAAGCAGCTGTTTCAGTAAAGCAGACAAAGTCATTAGCACCAAACAGCCATTTGCAGACATTATAGGGGTAAGAGGGCAGATTTTGCTGAAACTTTATGGGCAGTTTTCATGTTTGGGGTTTGAGTTTCTTTTAAAAGAAAAAAAAAAAAATCAACTGAAATATTTACAGACTCTTTTGAACAAGCGCTTAGTAAAGAAAAACAAACACAATCTCCTCCTAAGTCTAATCTCCCCTCGACACATGTGCCAGAGGCCACTGAGCTGTGGATTAGAAGACTAGTTGTTTTTTTTTCTTTTATGGGATTTCTATTTGTTTATCTGGGATTTGGCCAGCTGGGGGTGAGCGCCGCTAAAGAAAGAGTCGCGGCTGCAGATGCCGCTCAGAGGCTCTGCCCCACCCAGGTATTACTCCACCTGCATTCTGCAAGATGATGAGCTTTGATTTCTGTGGGAAGCTCAAGTGAATAACAAAGGCTAGAGAAAAAGCGACTGTAAATAAAACTATTAAAGCAGCCCTGTAAATCCAAACAAACCCCACAGCTCATAAGCTCATTAAAATTTGATGCAGTTCAGACTAAATTTTTAACCTCTATGCTTTTTTATTAATCTCCTTCCCACCACACATACTGTTTTTATGCCTTATTACCGTACCTTTTAGCAACAAATATCTAAGGAATCCTCTTAGTGACTTTTACGTTGACACAGCAGCATATTGCTTTCCAATAATCACGTTACAAATCCCCTTTAACTCCTTCAGTGCCAAGGTGGTTTAAGTAAACTCCGCTAGGCCGTTTTAAGAAATACCTTTCTCTGCTGCCTCTATTCCAAATCAACAATGGACTAACTCAACTACTGCCACTGGAACAAGCTTATCTAGTCTCACTGTCCTGCTGGCTTCCCCTCTAACTCCTGCTGGGTCTTTTTCCATGATGGCCAAGTTGCAGCAACATTGTACACTCCCCACAAGGATGCACCAAAGCACATCCAGTCATCCTGAGTTCCAGAATATCCATTCCAGAGAGTCGTCCCCCGCCCCCAGCCACTCTTCGCCTGGTGAAGGGCGGGAACTCCTGAAGGTATATATAAAGAAAGTTTAAAGGTGCCAGATTGTACCTCACAAATGGAAGATTTGGATCCTGACTTGGTCCTGGACATGAACACGCTAAGCAGCCTCATTACCACCAAGTGCACTTCGTTCAGGGCAGAACGTTCATTCTTCTTAGACACATCCTGCAGAGAGAGATCGGTCACTTTACACAGCTGCATTCCAACTCTAAGATCCTGGGAACTTGTTTATAAATGACACCTTGGCAACAATGGATGTTAGTGTAAATGCCCGGGGTGCTGATGGCAGCACAGACCCCGAAGTATACAGTTATACTGAATAAAACTTGGATGTTCCTGATCACTGCCAAAGACAGGTCTAAGAGTCTGAATAAAAAGGTAACAATTTAGAACTACATTTTATATCGACTTACTGATACCAGCCCTATCAGCGGAGAGTTATACTCCAATACCATTTTCCTCCTCACAAAGTAAAGCAAGTGACATCAAATGTCTGAACAAGTCTATTTAAAACAAACCCGTTGCTCCCTGGACAACTCCTCTGCCTCAAATGCCCCTTAATGGGATGGGTCCCAACCCATAAGCTCTAGCAAGCTGCAAGTGTTTGCTCATATCACCCTACCTTTTTATCCATGCCCAGTTCTGCGATGAGTTGGGACAGAAGGTTATCTAGAGCACCCTTGTCCTTCTCATCTTCACCATCTAGATCTGTTGTGAGCATCAGAATAACCTGGAAACACAGAAATTGGAGAGGCAGTGAAGTCAGGCTCCATTATCACCGTGCGAGAGATGGACTATCTCCATACAACACTCCACAGAGGAATCCCAGATTCCAATACTCTCTCCTTCCATGAATCATGCTTATACCATCACATCTGATTATTAACATTTGGTATGGTCAGCAAAGACCGTATCGGTCTAAGCGACTAAGGATACTCAAAGTGGTTTTAGCCATATTGGTAAGAGAAAAGGAATGCTGAAGGGGAGCAACAGAGTATAAATCTAGCAGAAACTCATAGGGACAGAACACTGCCTGTGAGACTCAATGGTATGAAGAATGGTCTACAAGATCGAACGAGATAGGCCTTGTAATATGATTTGGTTGGTGGGGTGAGGAAGATGGAAAATGTATGCAGAATTTTGTTGAAAAAATTGTTAGATATTTGTTAACCACCAAACAACAGGGTCTCTTGATCTTTCCTCAGTAAGCTACCTGCATGTAAGGAATGGCACGGACTCCTCCAACATTACGCAGCTGGGGTAAGGTCTGCAACAGCCTCTCCAACAGCATCAAACGGACCATGTGCAGTCTAGAGAGTTAGATATCAAGAATCAGACATGAAGCAATTAAGTGTCAGACACTCTGTAATAAAAATGAAACCCAAAAGCATTATAAATGGGATACCCTGATATGTCAGCAAAAATTCACTTCCTGACAAGTTTGAGCTGACCAAATTAGAAAGGCCAAATCACAGATGCCAGAGAGGCCTTTTACAGGCAAGTAATGTCAAAGGCAAAATCAACTCTGGCATCAGAGAAATAATTAAATTAGTACTTTGTTTTAGAGTGCTTTTCCCAGCACAATTAACTGCAGAATGAAACTGACCAGGGACATATGTCACAAGTCCATTCCAATCTGCAGAGGGCACCCCTTGGAAAGTGGTTGATCATCGGTTGCCAGGTCAAAGAAGAAGGGGAAAACCAATGAGAAACTGCAGTGAGATTGTTGCAGACTGCGTTTTTTTGTTTTTGTTTTTTTTTTTTTTTTTTTTAAGTATAGCGCATGCTTGACAGACACTATCCTGGGCAGCCTACATTATGTTTCCCCACTGAATGTCAGATGTTACCAAGATTTAAGTTTTAGTGAGTGGCTCACTAGACGTATGTGTCTAAAACATTCAGATTGTTCATCCCTGCAAGTATAACTCCTCAGTCAAAGTCTCATGGGACACACAAGTGACAAGGCAGAATGACAGATGCATGGATGCAAACAATGGCTTGCTCTATGCACAATAATTGTTGGAGACCAGTGAGATGGACTTTTGGCCTCTGATCTTTATCACAGCTGTTCATTATTCTCTATGGATTTATAGTATCTCCTAGGCCCATTTCCCCCCCATGAAAATGTATCATCAGTGGCACGTGAGTGGGTCCCCTCTGACCCATTTCTCCATGGGAAAATAAAGCTTCATACCTATTGCTGGTGTGGACATCGCCTTCAGCTTCTCCTTCGCCTTCTCCTTCTGAACCATCCCCTTCCTGCTGCCCTGTGGTGGTACTGATGGCACCAGTGCTTGAGCTGACACTGCCTGGCCCAGCTGGATGGCCCTCCGCTGTAGTGTCACCATACGCGCTGCTGCGGCCAGACACTGAAGAAGGAAAGGTGACATGAGCACAACTGAACACAATCTCCACTATGCCTCATAGCAAACTGCAAAGCTGAATGACCATTTGGGATAATCATTCTTTGGATTCAGGAAGGGGGAAAGGTGTCCGTGGGTATCGTCAAAGGCCAAAAAAGAGCTTTATTTCTGTACAAATTATTTTAACACCACATAGCAACTGTGTGTGTGAATGGGCAATTTTTATTATACAGGTTTCACCCAAAGTAAGAGCTTAAATGAAATGGAGTCAATACAGGAAACTTATTAAATCAATCCTGCATATGTAGTTTGTAAAGCACATTGAGATGAACATTAAGATAGTCCACATACCCTTAGCATGCACTAAAGAATTGCTCCTTTTTGCCAAACAATATTCTCGTCTCTCTCATATACTGTTATAAAATAACTACAGTGCAATCATCTAAATAGTGCCCAAAACATGTAGGCACTGGCCAAATAAGTCCCTGAGTGTTATTACCACTGTGTTCGCCAGCCACTGAATCCACTGCACTGCCACCACTCTCAGAGCCCACACTGCCGCCATGGTCAGCTGGTGAAGTCCGAAGAGTAGAGCCATCGGTTGCCGCTGTGCTGCCTTCATCATCAGATGCTGGAGCTATGAGAGTAACGAGAGCTGTTACAAGTAAAAACACCGTCTTTATACAACTCTAAAAGAGCATGCTCTAGAGAAAAGCCAAGAGCGACTCCTCAGGTTTCTGAAACCAACTATAATAGTAGTGCTCTCGATACTTAAGATTAGAAGCAAATTCTGCTCTGCTTCTTAGGTTAGAAACCGTGGGCCAATTTTTCTCCAGGGACCACAGACTAGCCTCCATCACTGTACAATCATCCCTCTGCTTGGGCACTGCTTTAAATCCAATATCCGCATGCACAAGTGAGGATTATTTGCACGGTTAATGAATGGTATCAACTATCATCTGTTAGAACAAGTGGTAGTGCTCAAAAAAGGGTGTGCATGAGCTTTTGTTCACAAACAACGGAGAATAGGCTCTTGAAAGGGTTGCCCTGCGGTTGGAGATAGATCAAAAAGGGTTAAAGAAATATACTGTGTTCACGATCCTTAAACCTTCCTAATTTAAAAAAAAAATAAAAATCTGGAAAGCCTAATAATTTGAGCTGCTGATGTGCCATATCAGACCTGCCATTATACCTTTTAAGTGTAAGTATCCAAACTGAGCAGAGGTGCTCTTCCAGAAGTGAAAAATTCACAAGAGCTCTAAAGCAGAATGCTAACTGAATCTAACTGATCTCTTGGCTTTCACCGACAATCTACATTTTAGCTGTGCGACCTGGGAAGCAGGCTGCTGGAAAAGTTTCCTCCTGAACTCCAGATTTCTGGGGCTGATTGTTCATTTTTAAAGCAAAGAACCCAATGATGGTGACTGCTTGGCAAAACTGTATTCCAAATGACTAAGTGACCTGCAGGAGGTACTGCAGTGCAGGCAGTATTGCTATAGGGTTCAAGATGCCCTCAGAGAGTTTAATATCTTCTTGTGAACAGTTACCTGATGCTGTGGTGTCAGAGAGAGTTCCAGCATCAAGAGATGAAGAACTGGGGGCTTGGCCAGACAGTCCCAGGCTCTGTAGTCCAAGTGCACTGCTGCTGCTCCCTGTGAGAGGTGAACACACAACACCGACTGTCAATAAATCCCTGAACTGTCTACACAGTGCCTTAGTCAACACAAGTTAGGGTGTAAATTATGGAGTACCAGTGTGACACGCGCTAACTACACTGTGTGGACCCTGCTGGTGTGCACGGAAAGTTCCCAAGTGCAGGTGAGTGTAATATTGTTTTGAAATAGCATTAGATGTACATGCCCTAGGGAATAGCAGAGTCCACATGGGCCCGTTAGTGCACGCCATGCTGGTGCTCATTAGAATTTACAGGCCAGCTGGTGCAGACTAAGGCATCAGGTAGACAAGTTTTCAGTATGACTAAGCCTTCTGCTTTGAATACCTTCAAGGTAACACACAATGGACAAAACTTTAAGCTGGTTTACATTTATCCCCAATGTCCTGATTCCATCTTGCTGGCTTTGCTCTGCACAAGCCCCTCAGCCAACTGTTCCCCAGTCATCTAAGTATTTTTTCTCATGCCAGCTCTTCTACTTGATGCAGTCTGCCTATCTCCTATGCCAGTTGGCCACCCACTACTCATTCAAATCCCTCCTTAGAGAACACTTCCTCCACAAAGGCTCTTTGTGATAACTTGGCAATGATAGAAATGTATGTGAACAAAAGCTAAAAATATACATAACCAACATCTGCCCCACCCCTTAAGAGTAGTATTGCCTCTCATGGCTTAATAGGTCTCATCTGCTCCAGTTCCAATCCACTGCACCCGATGGTCATTTGGGAGTGGAAGGATGATCTCGTTTTTAAGGCACGGGACTGGGAGTCAGGAGATCTTGGTTCAATTCCAACTTTGCCTCAAATTTCTTATGCAGCCTCAGACAAGTCAGGTAGGCTGAGATTTTCCAAAAGGGTCCTAGGGAATTAAGTGCCCATCTCAAATAGGGAATTCAATGCAAGATTGGTTTCTAAATCCCCAAGGCCCTTTGAAACTGGGATTCCAATCTGTCTCAGATAACATGCACATCTTACCTTGCTGGTCTTGTTGCAGGCTCAGGGCAATGGCTAGTTCCACCATTGTTTCATCATCTGCATCTGGAGGAATGTCCAGCATGGGTGGGAATCCCTCTGCTCCAGCCAGGAGAGCCTCCAGAGGAGAAGGGTTGCCATTATTCACATTTTCAGAAGTCTCCAGCACCATTGACTCAGACTAAGGAGAAGGAACACAGACAGAGCTTCTACCAGATCACCCCCATCCAATGGAGTGCTTGGGGTTGAACAACCGCAATTAAACTAAACCTAAGTACTTTTCAAAAATAAAGACTCCAAACAAAAAAAAACTCTGGGCTCACCACCATCTCAAAGTCCCCGTGATCCACCTCGCTTTGCTCCTGGCTCTCTTGTCGAATATGCTCGCCATTTGCTATCCCAGAGCTCTGCATTTTGTCTTCTGCATCGTCGTCGTCGTCATCGTCCTTATCTCCTGGGCCACAAAAATACCATTCACAAACACACCCTTTCCTCATCCCTTTCTCTCCACTCTAATGTGCGGCGCAGTGGGCAATGCTGACCAACACACCAGTGCTGTCTGTAATGGCAGAGTTCTGCACAGCTATGTGGGAGACCCAGGGTATTTTCCCACTCTCTTGCTCTGCTGGCTGGCAAAGACTGGGACAACTGTAACTGAGGTAGAATGCTCCACACCTGAGTGCTTCTAAGCTGCACACCCTCTATGTAAGGAGCACCACTGATGGGACTCCATAGGGACTTTCGTACAGTCATCCTCGGTTGTGAGGGGAGGCAAACAAAGCCTCAAGGTGAGGGAATGCAAAGATTCATCTTCAGGGATGCAGAGGACCCCCCAGGAACAGAGGGAGAACAGGGGAAAGCTCTAGAATGCAAAAAAAAAACCCTCTCACAATGCCACTGTTCTTAGGTCACTCAATTATAAAGTGACTAACAGGCTGGCTTGGGGAAGTCAGGAGTAAGAGACTCAGGTTTTGTTTCACCCTCAAAATGAAAAAGCTAAGTCCTTGCAGGTGCAGGGTATCATAAAAAGGAACAACTCAAGTTGCTCTGTAGCAACTCCCTGGCCAATCCTGGAGGAAGCCATTTCCAGCTTTCCTCAGCCAGGATGATCAGCACAATACAGTGCTTTTGGGGTGGAAGAGAAGAAAAAAAATTGTTTACAGGAAAAGCTCTGTGCAGGATCCTACAATGTAAACAGGTTGATCATTAACCTTCTCCTGCTTTAACTGTATAGTAACAGTCCTTAGGAATCCATCTAAGAAAACTTCAGATTTTGGAGGATGCTGAGGGAAGAAGAGAACACAAAGCTGAGGGAAGAAGAGAACACTTCCAAAACCCCTCTTGTGCCACCCCTGCCCCCCGCCTACATTTTGGGAAATTATTATTCTTGCATACGGGAGAGGAAACCCACATGGATGGGCCAGGGGACTGATAATGGGGGGAAAAAAAAAAAAAAAGAGTCTTACATCAAGTTCAAACCCATCCAGGTTGGCAGTGACTAATTGTTCAAATCACTGTTTCTTGGCCTACATCAGGGATGGAGAACCTCCTGCCCGAGGCTTCTTTTCATCCGGCCTACAGTAAGTCTCTGCACCACGGGCCAGACACCCTGAGCCTCAGCGCCACCCCCATGGCGGCATGTCCCTGCAGCCCCTAGGCACAAGTGCGATCAGGGAAGCTCCGCGTGCTGCCCCCGCCCCCAGTGCCAGCTCTGCAGCTCCCATCGGCCGTGAACCGCGGCCAATGGGAGCGGCAGGCGCAGGCAGAGCCACCTGGCCCCTCAGGGAGCAGAGCAGCATGGAGCCAGGGCAGGCAGGGAGCTGTGTGTGGTCCCTGACTGATTTTTGATGTGCGTCAATGGCCCCTGATAGAAAAAAGGTTCCCCACCCCTGGCTACATGAAATAAATTGGCTGTCTGGGTGGTCACTGTTCTAGTCTCAGCAGACATACCAAGAACTGGATGGGTAGATAATGCACACTCTTTACACAGATGTGGCTACTCCAAAACAGGGCAGAGGTACAATGGTGGGAAGGAAACCTGCATTGTCCTCCATTTAGCCATAGATCAGATACTTCCATCTCTACTGTGGCACCTTCCACCAGCCATTAAGTTCTAAAAATATTTCTCTCTTGGATGGAGACCTGATTGGCTAATTTTAGCCTGGAGCAAAAGTTTACAGCCAACTTTTAAACCTATGAAAGTACAGACAGAAACATTGATACAGTCTGCACTATCGCAGTCTAGACTGGATAAACAGTGTGGAACTATATATAAAGTGGGGGCATTACACACAGCATTACATTATGTAGCGTTACACAAGATGCCAATTTGAGAAATCAGGTTTGTGTAGCGTGACCAGATGTCCTGATTTTATAGGGACAGTCCCGATTTTTGGGTCTTTTTCTTATAT
Organism: Malaclemys terrapin pileata; assembly: GCF_027887155.1. Classification (NCBI taxonomy): domain Eukaryota; kingdom Metazoa; phylum Chordata; order Testudines; family Emydidae; genus Malaclemys; species Malaclemys terrapin. The sequence continues at coordinate 7,898,314 of NC_071523.1, forward strand.
ATGCTCCTATTACTCCCCACCCCCGTACCGATTTTTCACGTTTGCTGTCTGGTCACCTAGGTTTGTGGGTTGTTTTTAAAGGACTGGATTTTCCCCTTGCTAAGGGTGAGCTCATATCACATGATCTTATATGAACTTTTGTGCATAAGGTGGCCCAGATTAGTCAGAAGCAGAGAGGAAGGTTATGCGTACCCATGGGGGTGTTGCTGCGAGGAGAAGATGGCAGCGTCACGTGTCTCCGCTTGTTCCTCGGCCTCAGCACGCGAATTAAAGCTTGTTTACAGGAAAAGCTCACTGCAGGATCCTGCAATGTAAACAGATTGATCATTAACCTTCTCCTGCTTTACCTGTATATTAACGGTCCTTATGAATCCATCTAAGAAATACCCAGCTGACTCTCTATTAGTCATCATGCAAACATATAGCACAGCTATTGTCTTCCCCGTTATAACACTTTTTACTGTTCCCTAAGGCAACTATGATCATCTATCCCATGCTACCACATGGCAAGCATACAGTATATACTCTCCCCCTCTCTACAACCTCTATTCTTCACCATTAATTTCTACCCCTTTAGAATACCAATCTCTGGCACAACTGAGGCCAATAGTACAGGCGATCTAGTCCCACTACTCCTTGTTGTAAATGCATAGGATGTTTTCACAATGTATCTGCCTCCTGCTCGTAAGCACATTTCCTCAGCAGTCAGTTTTGTGGTTTGAGCATCGGGTCAAACATTCTTTCTGCTCATGCACATATTATGTTGTACTTTTTTCTACCAACTTTGAGCTTACAATGTCTCGATTTCATCACCGGGAATGTAATGAGTGACAACTTTACACTGGCAGCTGAACTGGTATCAAATCTCTATCAGGTGTCTTTCAGCCCTCTCCTGCCCCAATATATGCAAAGGACAATACTGTTGGATATCAGATGGTTGCTTTTAGAAAACTGGGAATTCACAGGTTGACCAAGGACATACTATAAAAAGGGTCTTGAGTAATTCATGATTCCTGCGTTAGAGTTTTATCACAAATCAGGTACCAACATCTAAAAGTTTCATTTATTAATAAAGCATCTAGCCCTTAAGGTTGCGAAGATGACCTTAAAAACATGAAAGGAGTAAAAAAGCAACACTGTCTGAATTTGCAGTGTGAGAAACAATAGCTCCTCTGAGCTTCTATGAACTGCCCCACTCCTTTCAATGGTGTTGGTTATGACATATAATGGGTACTGATTAAAATGTCATCACTTATCTATTTCACTGCTGATCATAGCCAAAACAGCTAGTGTGCTTAAACCACCTCTCACACCTTTCCAGGAGCCAAAAGCCCCCGCTGCCAAAGACTTCAGCTTCTTTCCTGCCAGTTTCCATAAAGTCAGTTGTGTCCTCAACAAAATTAAGTCAATGACAAAATAAAACAAATTGAATGTAATATAAAATTAAATAAAACCAGGGATACTGCATTGATTGCATTATGCATAGTTACATTTAGTTCAACAAAAACCTCCATTTTATAATGTATCTGAGATTGCCAGAGGATATCCAGAGGTGCAGAATCTAGGGGCATGACTATAGAAGTTAACTGCAGAAGTTGCTACAGAGTACATGGGGCTTTGACCACACAGCCTCCACCACGCAAACTGCTAGCCTTCTCGTACCACCCTGCCTGCGTTAGGCTGTCCTCACACTGTCAGTGGTACAGGAGAAACCAGCATACAATGACAGCAAGATTACGTACAGGACAGAGTAACATTTGCATGTAGATCTTGGACGCTGTGTTGATACAATCCAGTTCACATGTGCAGTATCCATGGATAATGTCCACCAGAGCATTGACCGTGGCTTCAACATGCGTCAGACCTAAATAGGAACAAGAGTGCAGGATTGTGAATTACTATTTAGACTAAGCTCTTCAGGAAGGGCCCTTTTGTTTATACCTGTCTGTAAACAGACTCGCACACTGTTGGCATTAGAAAAAACAACATGAAGACCAAAAGAAGTTTATACAGACAAGTTCCCTAAAAGTATAAAACCATAATTACTTGGCAAACATTCCACCACCACCAAAAACTTCCATCCTTGTGGCGAGGTATATAAGCCATCACTTCTTATGCTTTTTGTATTTGTACAAGATAGAAAAGCATTAGATCGGCATTTATTCATATCATTTAACCGGGAAATATGCAAGCAAATATGAAACCATTTTTTCCCTTTACTAGCGTCATTTCAGATGGGCTGCTTCAAAAATACCCAAGCTTCACTTTGGCAAACGACAAGGTTCAGCTTTAACATACCCGGTAAGCAGGCAGGAGCCAGGAAGACATTTTTGGGTTTTGATGCATGTAGCTTCCAAAAATGGTTGACCAGGTGGGTGATAAAACTCCACCCATCTCCTTCAGTGGGTTTCTGGGCTTCCCGTCCTTCTTCACCTCCCTCTGTGAAGGGACAAAAGTAACCATCAGAACCACGCAGACTCACAAAGCAGGATTTTGGTCACAAAGTCAGGAAGCTTGTAATGCTCACACCACTGTTTTATGCAAGGGGGGAATGCAAAAAATTAATTTAAATCTGGAACTCACGTCATGAGCTTAAAGCGGTGCCTGTCTTTTTCGATACTGATGTATAATGCTCTAAATAGCCTGAGACCCAATTATCTGAGAAATTGCATCTTCCCCACCTCCTCACTTCCCAGCTATCTGTCAGGGGATACAATGTCTTCTGGACATCTCTCACTGTCAGAGTTCAGCCTTAAGCTTACCATCACTAGTGGCAGGGAAGGGGAAGAGAGTTTGTTAGCAAGCAAGGCACCACGGAGTTAAGTTGATATTGACTGCTACTGAAAGGCAGCCAATGCCTTGATCAGGAGAGCTACCAAATGTCCAATGAATGTTATTCTCATAGACCTGTCCCTGCCATTTCTACTTGATTTAAAAAAAAAAAATTTGTTAAAGGGACCCCATTTAAAGCCCCAACTCTCCCATCCTCAACAATCCCAGTAGCTGCTAGGGGCTGGGGAGGAGCGGGAGATGGTCAGACTTTTGCCTCCCCCAGGTCGGTAACAGTGGGCTTTTGTCAGTCTCAACTGACCCCTTTAAAACCTTTGTGCTGGATCTAGTCTGGGACACTTGCCACCAGCACCACTCTATGACATGTTTCTGAATTAGAGACCCACGCAATGACTACCCAACTTCTATGTAGAACAGATGGCAGCAGACCCCCAGAAGTATGGGAGAGAGAATATACAACACATGAGCCTTTACATCTCAGTGAGTTGAAGTCTCTTTGGTTACTCATGCACCATGGAGGATAAAATGCATATGGGAACTGCTAGCCCTTATATAAAGTAGCTGTACAAGCAAAACATAAAATATACACAACTATCCAAAGCGGGGAGGGATAGCTCAGTGGTTTGAGCATTGGCCTGCTAAACCCAGGGTTGTGAGTTCAATCCTTGAGGGGGCCACTTAGGGATCTGGGCCAAAATCAGTACTTGGTCCTGCTAGTGAAGGCAGGGGGCTGGACTTGATGACCTTTCAAGGTCCCTTTCAGTTCTAGGAGATAATAAAAAATAAATAATAATAATAATAATAATAAAAGGGAAAGTTCAATAAAGACAAAAATAGAAATTCAATGGTTTATTCACCTGTTTCCGTCTGTGGCAACTTTGACTCCGTGAAATGGACCAGGTTGTTTGGCCTCATAATAGCGATGGATCGAGCAGTGATCACCAACCTCTGAAACACTTCAGGGTCCAGGTCCTTCCCTTCTTTGCTGGAGGAGCTCAAATACTGGATGGCTTTACTCAGCAAGGCCTGATCCTGCAAAGCAAGGATTATTAAAGACAAACAAGGGAACAGCAGCAGCAAAGGTCTAAAGAGCTAGTGTGGGAGGGAGTAGATGGGACAATTTAGCCTTCACTAAAAAGCGAACTCCCTGTTAACTCTTCACCACCATCACATGCGTCAGCAGCAGTAGAAGTCACTCAGCGACAAACAAATTCCACTTGGAGAATGGATTTTCATTTCTCTATATCACTTAAAAGGGTATCGATTCACAGCTGTTAACTGGGTTAGACGATGCAGTAGTCTACATTTTTGTGGTATGACTAGATTTTTCAGGTCTAACCATGATTTACCTGGTATTGTTCTATAGTATTTGATTCAAACCTGGTTGCCCTGCAGACATCAGACCTATAGGACATAATTTGCAGTCTAACTTCAGCATGTCCCAAGATACCCATGTGTTTCCCCCCCAGATTAACTGTTACTCTTTATTTAAAATATGGATTCGCACCCAAATCTTCAAAGTGTCATGAATACAAAACTCTCTGATGGAAATAAAGACCAGGCAGGCGGGCACATGTTGCCTGGAATAGATGTCCTTTGGGTGCACCTCGTACGTCAGCCATGCCACTGGGTAGTTACAGCAGGCTTGGAAAACCCTCCAACAGCTTACCTTGTGGTTATGGTATGCCGAGCGGCTGGTGTGAAGGCTAGCCAGGAGACTCTTGGTTTGCTGCTGGACGCTGGAGGGAGCGGGCATTGAGAGTAATATGGTAGCCAGTTCCTGAGCTGCAGCCTTGCTCTTTTCCTGTTCCCGGGGACAGATAAAAAGCCTTCAGTAAATTTACCACTGAAAGTGCTATGGGCATGCAAGTCCGACTTCTCAATCACTCCTGCTTAATGCTTCTTGCATTACCTCCCCCTCCCAGGAATGCAGGTTTCCTCCTTGATTCAATATTGCTTTTACATGAGGCTACCTTTATTATTTAGACAGCATTTTAGGTTTATACATCAGAAAGTTCCTCTTTGGTTTGCTGGGCTCCCACCCTGCTGTATTCACAAACCAGGTCACTGTGCGGCACGAAAATTCCCACCAGCAATAAACGCAAATGCCAATTGTCATTTAAAACTAGTTTCAAATGCTTTTCACTAACTCAAGTTTCAGATCTCTGCTCTGAGCAAAACGGATGCGGCTCTCTTCTGGTATCAGGCCCCTAGGGCTGCAGGAGCTGCTGCTGATCTCTCTCCTCCTCCCCCGTCTTTGAAAGCTCAAGATGTATTCAGAAAGTTACTTGCCTTCTCGTTGACTGGTCCTACAGCAAAGCAGCTTTCCAGTGCTTCTAAAGAACTCACTACTAGCCTGAAGGAAGAAAGGAAAGCAGGCTTGAGTACAGCAACCCTTCTCTCTCCTTAGCACTTTGCTTTATGCAGGCTACAGTCATGAGTAGCTCAGAAACCGCTAACGAATGCCAAGTACAAAATCAAAGCATGATAAAACCTGCCACAGGCACCATGCATATCATTTCATTGTGTTACAGACCAGAGTTAAACCTGGCTCACGCTCACAGACAAACTTAGGACTGCTTTAATAATCCACAGCTGAAAGACAGGGGCTTTTCTCTACCAAAGAGGATAAAACATTTCCTTATGCTGCCTGCAGCAGGGATAACTTGGATTGTCTTGACAGTACCAATTCACCATGGCCCACAGACGTATATGACTGCAGATCAAGGGTTGGTATGACACATGAGAAAAGTCGGTTATGCTTTTTCTAAGGGAGCAAGATTCTACAGAAGTTCCCCGACTTATGCAAGCGTTCTGTTCCGGAACGCCTAGCGTAAGTCGAATTTTGCGTAAGTCGGGAACGTATCTCCGAGAATTACGCAAAAAGAAAAAAAAAGCTTACAGAACTTTTCCCGTAAGTCCAGATTTCCGTAAGTCGGGTTTGCGTAACCCGGGGAGCATCTGTACTCACTTGCTATTTTCACAGAGGGTACTCATTCCAATTTAGAGTTTCATCCCAAATGCTCCAGCAGTACAATTAGATGAACTAGGTATGCACCTAGGTATGTCCAAAACATGAGTTACAAAAGAGACCCAAATCCAAGAGCCTTCAGTCGACCACTTTTGACCCTAGGCAAGGCATATTAGTAAAATGCTCGCCCACAGGGAAAGTCTTATTCAGGACTTGCAGTCTTGTGCCAATTCTCCCTTGTCGCCCTCCTCTCTGCCTCGCAATGAAACTGTCCGAAATGCTCAACTGACACATCGAAAGGAGCACCGCAACACAGCCGGAGAGAGCAACACAGAACAGAGTAACAGGGGCCAAGCTACACAGATCAGGAGGGGAAAGGGAAGAGGAGAGACAGCCTAAAGAACAAGGAGAGAGAGCAGAACATAAGATTAAAAACTGGGTAGAAGAAATAATCTAAGGACTGGGCAAGTTCTCTGGTCACTTGTTTGACAGTTAAACAACTGAACAGTTTATTTCTCCTCATACACCCACAAAACCAGTGGGGAAATAGAAGGGGAAAAAGAGAGGCACAAGGAGGGACAAAGTGAGCTGAGGAGTGTCAACAAGCAACAGTTATACTGTATGCAGCACAAATTCTCAATCCACCACGCCTTTACATTGTGCTAAATCTTCTGCCATGCAATGACCAGAATGTAAAGAAGCAAATGTCACTTAAAAAAAAATAAACAGTCAACAAAAGCCACACCATGTGTTCTGTCTCTGACACACACTCATTCGTGCTGAGAAAAGGATGGCATACTAACCGGTCCAGGATGGTTAGGGACTCAGTTTCAGAACTTTTGGGGAGCAAAGAAAAAGAAAAAAAAAAAAATGTGTGAAGCTCACAGAAAACTACCTAGAACACATTCTAAGCAAAAGGCAAATTAAATGGGGAGTCAGGAAGCTGGGAGAGCGATATATACAGTCATTCCAAGCAGGACTCCTATTTGGGCAGCACACCACTTCCCTAACAGCAAAACAAATTAAAGGAGATCGAGGCCATCTAGCACAGAGAAGCCAAGCACATTGGTTAAAAGCACTACTGAAGGCTAGGTTAAGGATATAGCGTCTAGACACCCAACTTCTCCATCGGAAACTGCCTCTTGCCTGCAACAGTGGTTCCTAACAAGGGGTCCACAACCCTTTTTTGGGGTCACCAGGCAGCTGGGAATTTTATAGTTCATAAAGTGGATGCAAGAAAAATACTTTATTTGATCAGTCTAGCTTTAAGTTTTATGAAAACATAGTCCCACTGCTCAAGTTTCCATTGAGAGGGAGACACCTGGTGGAGACAGGGCAGCAGAGGAGAGAAAAGAAAGAAAGAAAGATCTAGCCTAAAGAAAAAGAAGCACTGATAATGGGGTAGATTTTCAAAGGTGACTTTCAACGGGACTTAAGTGCCTATGGCCTTTGAAAATTTCCTCCGAAGAGCCACTTAACCTCTGTGCATCTCCAATGAAGTCAGTCAAGTTACACCAGCAATGAATTTGGCTAGTTTTTAAGTCATATTAGTTTCTCTCTGCACTGAGTCATCTGATCTATCTTTATTTTACTTTCCTGCCTTCTGTCTCCACTAGTTTCCTGGCTACACACAGTCTCTGCTGCATGGACTCTAAGACCCTGAGGCGGGAGTGTAGAAGAAAAGAAAAGAAAGCAACAGAAATTCTCTGTCCTCTACCAAATACACCCCCAACTCCTGTTCATGGTATGTTCCACACCTGGATATTGTATGAGTCCCAGGACAGGCTCTCATGCAATAGCTAGTATTATAATAGCTGGACTGCAAGACTGAAAAGTTTGGGAATCCCTGGCCTATGAGGAAGTTGCCACACAAGTAGTTGCTACAGAGAAAGAAGAGAGGAGAACATATGTAGGGCAAGGTCACACAGAAACTAAAAAGAGGAATGAAGAGAAAGCTCCTCAGAAGTGAGCTTAGGTTCAAAGAGCCTCTAACTTTTGTGATCTTTGGTGGCTGTAAAAGGATCCCAGATTTAAATAAGAAAAGGTGGCAAGAAGGCAGAAGCCATCTGAGGCTGCTTGAGGTTGCTGCAGACAGACTCAATTGGTAATGTGAAGGAGAATGCATGGAGCTCCATCCTCAACTCCACATGGGAGATTAGAGGGGAGCAGCAGGAAACCATTTTGGAAGAGTTGCACATTGACTCTTTGGTGGCATGACAGAATTGTCACGTTATATGAAAATGAGGAACACTTCATTACCAGTATAAAAGCTCCCAGCTAAGAATGCCACTCAAGTGCATCCAGGGCACCAGTATAACTAGTAACTTTTAAAGGCAAATAAAAACAATAGATATAGATATAGATAGATAGATACCTCTCCAGGACAGTCCCACTGGCAGCAGCAGGGGTAGCAGACTCCAAGTCTCCCGTACCATTTCCTTGATTCAGGTTCGGGGGACAAACGTTGCTCACTGAGGCAGATGGGAAATCCTCTGGGGGCTCATCAGGCCAGCCAAACTGCTCTTTGGTCTTGCCATAAATTTTGACAGCATCCATCATTGTGACTCCAGCAGGATCCACAGAGGCCCCAACTGCAACGAGCAAGAGAGATTTTACAGGTTCCTTCTCTTTGATACCAACAAGCAAGTAGAGAGGGTTTACATACAATTTACCCAGCACTCATCCGTTCTGAAACATAGCTTTGTCTTATTTTCTAATGTCTTTTCCTCCATGCTATCTCAGCACAGAATCCTTGTAACTTAACTAGAGATGCTGCACGTGCCCTCTGCAATGGGGTGCTGGACCCACTATAAAATAGCTACTTTACAGAAGCCCAGAATGATTAGAACCGTGGCTACGCCCCTGTAAAACTAATTCCTGGTGGAACCTCTGCCCACTAACAGCTGAAGTGCAACAGCCCCCAGACACCCCCAGTTAGCTTGCAGGTAGTTAAAGCATGCAACCAAGACCAAAGACTTACTGAAGATGGTTAATTTTTTGTCAGCTTGCAGGGCTTCCTCCCGTGTGAAAGGAAAATCAAACCAACGAGCCCTGGTCATGTTCAACTGCATGGTGCGGCCAAAGATCTCCAGGTAGGAGGGAGCTCGCTCAATTGCCTGAGTGCCAATCTGGATCCTCATGCCTGTCATCACCATTGTGCTGTTGTTGTTAGTGACTTCGATGGTAAAGCCACCAGGCTGCGGGAGACAATCCGTACTGAGGAAGGGAAAGCTGAAGATGGGTATTTCTAATCACGAGCACCCTGGAATGGGAAGGCCTATGCACCATCTCACTGCAATGCCGGTGGCCTGCTTACACCATGACAGGAACAGAATGTTTCCTGGGAATTGTCTTCTTTCACTACCTAACTTCAGTAGCAACCCCGTGGACCTGCTGGGAAGGACTGGGTACAACAGCAGATAAATGGGGCTCAAAGGCCGACTTATTTGGGAAGAGGGATGCTCTGTGCTGGAGAGAAGAATGGAGCCAGAGAGAAAAATAGCAGTCAAGGAAAGAAAAGGCCCAAAACAACAAAAATAGTGAAAAAGAGAGGGACAGTTGAGGTACAGAACTAAAGCTCCTAGTGGCAAATGACTGGCTGCAAGTTTGATGCCAAGCTGGCTCTTAGAGGACTCAGATTGGGTGACCAACCAAAATTTGTATTCAAACATCCTCCAGTCGCTGATGGGGTTCATTAGCCCAGCAGTCTCCAGGATTGGCAGAGGGTCATTCGAACGAGAATGTACACTTTTTATAAAACAACTGCTCGTGAAGAGCACACCAGCCTTATGACAGAATTATGGAAATACTTGAGAGCTCCCAAAGCATCTGATTTACCTTGGTGTTGGCCACATACATGCCAGTGGAGTTGAGCCGGTGCTTTATCTGCTGGGCATTATAAACCTGCAAGAGATCATTGCCTCCAAACTCCACATCTGTGAGCTGCTGGTTGTGTTCAAAGAAGTCAATGGGAAAGTTCACTTGACTGGAGGTGCGAGTCGCTGAAAGAGAGGATACCAATGGCTAAAAAAAGACACACACACAGGTAAAGCTAGAGTGCTCCATCTGCAGACTGACTGCACATCTCTTGGGAATGCGCTAGCTTTCGAATTAGTTATGCATTGATCAGATACATATGCCATGCCATGAATAAGAGCAGCTTTCCTAGGGAAAGGTCCTCTTACTCAGCTTATCTGCAGCTCAAACAAATGAGATTAGTGCTGAAAGATTAAAATCATCCCATGCTAACCCCATAACACCCAACCCTGGTGTTTACTAGTAAGGTGATTACCAGAGCCAAGTGCCTATGTGATGCTATCCTATTTTCAGTAGTGACCCTTGTATAACAGGTTAACAGACACTGGGGAATTTTTTAAAAAATATGAATCTAGTGCTGGCAAAAGGTTCTGAATTGGGAGTCTTGAAGACTGAAGTTCTCTTTACAGAACAGGTATAGCATAGGCAGTGGCAGCATGCACTTCCCCATATTACCCCACCAACATGCTTCAATGCTGGCCTCTAGCAAAGAGGGGGTTAATCCAATCTGCATGCTCATTCAGTCCTTGGTTTTTTGAGAAGCCGACAAAGCGGCCAGCTGTAGCAGTGACTGTGTGATGTGGATGTGTGTCCGCTAGGGACAAGACAGACTCAAACCACCACCAGGTGGTAATGAATTCTGCTCAATATCAACCCAGCCTAGCTTCAAACCAGTAATTTAGAAATGAAAGGTTCCATTATTCCATTACTAACTCCCTTAGCCACCCAGGCCCCCATTGGCTATCATCTTTATGAAGAGAGATGTCCTACTTCTGAAGGATGGGCAAGGACATTTGAAAAGTTATGTAAGATAGGGTTCTCATGAAGGGGAAGTTAAATGGAAAATTTTGATGGAGTTGCTTGGGACTTCATCTGGATTGCGAAGGATCCTATTTCTGGGGAGAAGGTGACAGACCCTGTATTTATTCCATTGTTAATTTCTTTACTGGCAACTTAGACATGATATGAAATGAAAGCAGACTTACTGATAGCAGCTGCCTTGCGTTTGCGAACTGGCTTCATGATGCTGATGACACTGCTAGGCTGGAGGGAGGGCTGGAGCCAATAAGAAGTATTCTCCACATTTGCCATGTATATTCTCAGGCTGCCGTCCTCACACAGAAGGATCATGGTGGTCCTCTGCTGCTCATTGCAGGCCGTGTGACGAATGGCCACCATGTCCTGGATCTGAAACAGGTTACACACCAGCAAATGAAAGGCCCAGAGAAGCTGTTGTCTCAGAGAACAAGCTTGTCGCCTAAGTGTCACACAAGTATCAGGGATAGCAGGTACTCAAGCCAACAGAGGCTACAACAGAGCAAGAGATTCAATGGCTTTGCAGGGAAAATGAAGAGTAAACAGAGGTTGAACACACCTTAAAAACATGGGTGGGTTTGGGGAAAGTCAGTTTGTGTATTGAAACAATACTTTCAAGTGCAGTGTTGGTGGCTATTACCAGGATGACTTTGCTGTAAGACATCACTGCAAGGGAACCCTGGAAGAAGTGGCAGCAATAGACACACAGGAAAGTCAATTTGAAGGGCAAAAGATAGGGAATACTCACCTTGGCTTTAGCTGGCAAGGTTTTAATCTCCTGGATGAGGAAGGTATCTGGCTTCACCATGACCACCAGAGGAATGCCTGTGGTCTGCTGAACACAGCACACCAACCCAGGATGGTTCATCACCTCAGACCATTGGCACAGTGCTGGGGAGGTCTTGCTCCCACCATTTGAACTGCAAGAGAGAAAGGCCAAGCTCACATGACCTCAAGAAGCAGCTGCAAGGGTGGGGTCAAGCTAAATAAAATTCTCATTCCAGCTAGCACGACAAGTAACATCACCGTCTGAGGATCTCAAAGCACTTGGTTAATTAAGCCACCTCAGAAAATCCCTGGGAGGTACATCAGTATTATTCCCATTTTACAGATGGGGAAACTGAAGTGCAAAAAGTTGCACAGCTGAGTCAGTGGCAGCATGGAGAGCCCAGAAGTCCTGACACCCAGCCCTATTCTTTAACATCTTTCCCCATTCATTTGGTATATAAAATTCTAGTGACACTACCATAAAAACAGGAAAATTACTCTTGAACCAGATTTGAAGTATCTTTTTATCAGGCTGGCAGGGGAGTGATAGCAAAACACCACATTACTTGTCAGCACATCCTAGCAGACAGAATAGAAGAGCACTGGTCTCAGAGCAAAGCATCTGTGTTAGTGGCTACAGTGCTCCATGCTCTACCGTGGCCATGTGATGAATACAAAGGAAACAGACAAGCACAGGAAAATGCTCCCCAAGAACATAATCCTCCCTGAGATCTAACTCTCAGAGGTGAAAGCCCCTGTGCAAAATGACCAAGCGAGGTGTGATTGGAGTGAGGGAGATGTTGGGACCTGGGAAACAGAATGCAAGATATCTGCCTCATGCTAAGCTAGTGAGACTCTGTGGCCTGAATGCCCAGCTCTGATTGTCAGAACAGATGATAGAAGAACTTTCTTCTTGACATTTTTATAGCATAAGAGATTGGTTTCCCTCAGGGCAGCCTGAAAATAAGACTTTATATGCACAATGCTCAGGGTCCACTGCAGTGCTGGTGCCAAATAGAAACAAAGGCTTCCTGCTCCGCAGCTTCTGCTAGGGTGGATAATCCCATCCGTTCCAGTTGCTGCACCACTGGAAGCTCTGCACTCAGACAGTAAGATTGCTCCGAAGGCACCTCTGTGCTGTGAAATCCTAGTGAGCAAAACAAACATACACCCCACTGCAAAAGCAACTGGGTTTGGTTTCAGTCTCACTGTTCTACAAGCAGAGAGGGTAGAAACAGGAGGTGACATATAAAGCGGTAAGATGCAACAACTGCAGGAAGGTTCTCTACATAAAGTCTTGGGCAGTGGGAGCTGGGTTCTTTCACTGGGAACAGCCACTGCAGCTAAGAAGAAACAGAAATTGGAGGGGGGCAGCCCCTCAGTCCCACCTCTTTATGTTGATCGGGAAAAGCCGCTGTACCTCCAGACTAGCCCTGCTAATCGTGGCAGCAAAAGATTTGCCTTGACAGTAACTGAAGAAAAGCATCTGAAGGACATGGGAATAATACACAGACACGCCGCCTCCTGCCACCTGGCCATTGCTATCCTGTAGGGACAAGGAAAAAACAAACACATATCTTCAGAGCGCTAGAGTGGTCAGGCTTTTAAATTCCTGAACAAGTACAATATTTCAACATCTGCCCTTCCACCTATCACATAACACAGCAAAGGTCTTTTGAGAATGCAACCTTCGATGACATTACCACCAAGCTGCACACCGTGAGATACTCCAAGCGCCTTTGAACAAGATACCGAGATTGCACACCCACAGGCACCCAGTAGTGCACGAGACAGCACCTGTGTGAGAGAATGTTGCATGCCAACCCCTCTTCATCTCCAGCTCCCAGAAGCGCTTTCTTCTTGGCTTGTAGTTCCTCATTTCCCCATTTCATAGTGTACTGGGGTAGTGAGGCTGAATGGAGGTTGGAAATATTTTAAACTAGCCAGCCTGGGTGGTGCACACCAGGCCCACAGTAGTGTTGACACCGAACAGAAACAAAGGCTTGCGTCTCTGCAGACCCTGCATAAGAGTGGACGATCCCATCCATTCTAGCTACTCCACCATTAGCAGTGCATCGTACTGACAGTAATGCTGCTCCGTAACCATCTTCCTGCTGTGAAATCCTGCTGGGCATAACTTCAGATCCAACCATGGAAAACATGCTCAATTTTCTAGATGACTGAATCAACGGGTTTAATTTCAACCTTCCCCCTCAACCACCACCCTCCAAATGGTGTCAGAATCAGTGTCAGAATTTCTCTCTCTCTCCGCAGAAAAAAGTGCAACCTCATTGATCTAGATCAGGCAAAGAAAAGGAAACTGCTGCTTCTTACCGTCAGGAGCAGAGGGAGAGAAAAAGTTAGTAGGGAAAGCCACCATTACCTTCAAGTCTTCATGGTTGACTTCAAGCACATTGGTAACATAGAATGGTCCATGCTGGGCACTGCTTGCCTCCTCCATGAGCTGAGTATAGATGTACCCAGCAGAAGACATGATGACTATGATGTTCTTTCCCTCCTCATTGAACAGAAAAGTGACATCCCTGATCTTGGAGCTTGGCAAAAGGAAATAGAACGTTGGGCTCAAAGCATCTACGGAAAGGTCATAGATCTGTGGGAGAAGAGGGGAGGGAATTAGCAGCGAGCCCACAGAACAGCTCTTCCTAATAGAGCATAAACACAGACAAACTAGTCCTACAATGGTGCAGATCCTGGAGGGCAGATTATTCAGGTACCATAATATGGAGATAAAGATAATCTCAGATCTATGAATGATCTCTTTCTTCTGTGTTTGTCAGGTTAGGAAGAGGGGAAAATGTTGGCCCCCGTCTTCAAAAATGACCTTCACTTTTGAGTGTCCAACTTTAAGACAATCAAGGCCAGATTTTAAGAAGTATCAGCCCCCACAACTGAAATCAAAGGGAGCTGCAGGTGTTCAGTACCTCGGGGGCAAGGGGGAGGCGGGGGCGAATAAATAAAATCTTAAATACTTCAAGTTGGGCACCCTACGTAAGAGGTCACTTATGAAAAGGTGGCCTTTGTTTTTGTGTTTCTGTGAACAGTCTATTACTAACAGTGGTGAATAGCAATACGTATTAGAAAACTAGAGATAACAGTAATGCCCTTCCTAGAACTCAAATTTTCCTAGTAAATTAAGAGCACTGTGTTATTCTGACACACTGCTGACTCTGGAGACCACCAGAGCCCCACGTCAGTTCCACGGGAAATGCAAAGCAATGCACAGCACCAACTCAATCAGGGATCACCCCACAGGTTGTGACCATACCTTCACAAAGTCTGCAGTCACAATGGCAAGTTCTGTCTGAGATCCTGGCAGCCACACAGCCTTAATGATGAAGTTTCCTGTTGCTAGCTGGGGGTGGAGGACCAAGTGATCGGAAACAGATCCGGAGCTGCTGAATGTTAGCACATGGCAGTCCTGGGACAAGAAAATATATTTAATACTTGACATCTTTTATTTTCTGCAAAAACAGATTCAAGGGCCATCAATCCTGCCACTGACCTCTCCCTAGCCCCAAACACAAATAATGGATTCATATAGGAAGAAATCAAGCATCCCTGTTTTTAGGGTGAATGACTTTGCAAGCGAACTGTGCCTCTTCTGTTTTTTTTTCCAAATATTTGAGACTACTGGTTTCTTAGGTGGTATATTTCTTTAATTGTGGAAATTGTGCAGAGATTTGAAAAAATACAAAATGATCACCCATTGCTCAGTACTAGAAGTGGCTGCAGATTAAGATTAAGCACATCCATTTCAGTGATGTTTTAGTTACACGAAGACTCTTTTTGGCTTCTGTAGCACAAAGGACAGTCGGCCTACGTGTCATCTGAGGAAGTGTTTTATTTGGGCAGTATCAAGAATGGTTTAAAATAATAAATAGGATCGACATAGTAAATGAAGCTGCAGCTAAAACTCGCAGCAGGTGATTCAAGAACTAGAATTAGTGACATCCACAATGACTTCGGATCTTTGCTAGCCAATCAGAACTCTACAACCCATCTCCTAGGGAGAGAGGAGCACAGCTTGGTTTGAGGGAAAGGAACTCTCTTGCTTGTCAGACTCTTACCTTCAGCCCACACACAGCTAGATAGTCCTCTTTGCAGGGATTCCCTGTTAGGCTCAGTACAGTAAAGGGAACTGGTGCCGATGCAAGGCGGGTAAGGGTTAATTTCCTTTTGCTGGAGTCCGCTTGTTTAAGCAATGCTGAGAGTTGTAACACTGTAATCTACAAAATAATGAAATCAAGTCAATTTTCTAATGTTGGTATCACAAACAGAAATTATAAAGACCTAGCTTCTTATAGGACTCTATCAATGTATTGTCTCAGCATCTCTGCAGCAAGAAGCAAGATTTTTGTTCCCTAAAATATGAAACAATTGAAGTAATCACTCAGGGAGGTTTTTCCAAACAAGCCTAGTCATTTACAGAGTCCTTGAGTCTGACCGTAGGAAGTCTGCTTGATTCTTTGGTCATTATGGAACATTTTAAATCTTTTTTATCTTACTTTAAAATGCACGTTAGGTTGTTGCGCCATTGGAGCACATCTCCTTCTCAGCACTCACCTTGCCCTTTTCGTGGCTCACCGCTAGGTGCTGGCGGCGCCCATGCGGGGAGGACAGCACGCACATCGCCACCCGCCTCAGCACATGAGCGCTGATCAGCTGTCGGATTGTCTGCCCCTGGTCGCCGCTGTAGTTCATTCGGACATTCTCAAAAGCACCTTCTTGAGAGCCAAGAGTTGGGACCTGAGCCATTGTGGAGCACAAAGAACACACAGAAGTAGAGACAAATGGCAGAGATTGAACAACTGTAATAGTTTCATTTAGACTCACAGAATTTAAGGCCAGAAGGTACCATCATGATCACCTAATCTGACTCACTGCAAACTGCAGGCCACAGAACCTCGCCCACCCACTCCTGTAATAGGCCCATGTGACTGTACCTTCATGAAGGTACCGCTGGCTGAGTTACTGAAGTCCTCAGATCTTGATTTAAAGACTTCAAGTTATAGAGTATCCACCATTTACTTTAGCTTAAACCTGCAAGTGACCTATGCCCCACGCTGCAGAGGAAGGTGAAAAACCACCAGGGTTCTCTGTCAGTCTGACCCAGGGAAAATTCCTTCCCAACCCCAAATATGGCGATCAGTTAAACCCTGAGCCCATGGATAAGACTCAGCAGCCAGACACCTGGGAAAGAATTCGCTATAGTAACTCAGAGCCCTCCCCCTCTAGTGTCCCGTCTCCAGCTGTTGGGAGATATTTGCTAATAGCAGTCGCGGATGGGCCATGTGCCATCGTAGGCCATCTCATACCATCTCCTCCATAAACACTGACGAAGCTCAATCTCAAAACAAGCTAGGTTTTTCGCCTCCACTACTCCCTTTGGAAGGCTGCTCCAGAACTTCACTCCTCTGGTGGTTAGAAACCCTTATCAAATTTCAAGTATATATTTACCGATGGTCAGTTTCTATCCATTTGTTCTTGTGCCAACATTGGCCTTTAACTTAAATAACTCCTTTCCTTCCCTGGTGTTTGCTCTTTCTAAATACATCAGAAGGATAATGATCTCCCCCCATATTCTTCATTTTGTTAGGTTAAACAAGCCAAGCTCCTTAAATCTCCTCTCATAAGGTAGCTTCTCCATTCCACTGATCACCTAGCAGCCCTTCTCTGCACCTCTTCCAGTTTGAATTAATTTTTTTTAAACATGGGAGACCAGATTTGCACAGTTTTCCAGATGAGGTCCCACCAGTGTCTTGTATAATGGTGATAACACTTCCCTATCTCTCGTGAAAATACCTCACCTGATGCACCCTAGGATTGCATTAGCCTTTTTCACGGCCTCATCACATTGGCAGCTCATAGTCATCTTGTGACTGACCAATACAAACGGGTCTCTCTCATCCTTTGTTGCTTCCAACTGATATATCCCCAGCTTATAGCAATAGTTCTTGTTGTCTAAGTGCATGACCTTGCACTATGCACTATTAAGTTTCATTCCATTTCTATTACTCCAGTTTTCAAGGTTGTAAAAATTTTACAAACATAAGAGACCATACCGGGTCAGACCAATGGTCTATCTAGCCCAGTATCCTGTCTTCCGACAGAGACCAATACCAGAGGCTTCAGAGGGAATGAACAGAACAGGCAATCATCAAGTGATCCATCCCCGGTTGTCCACTCCCAGCTTCTGGCAAATCGAGGCTAGGGACACTCAGAGCATGGGGTTCCATCCCTGACCATCTTGGCTAATAGCCACTGATGGACCTATCCACCATGAACTTATCTAGTTCTTTTTTAACCCAATTACAGTTTTGCCCTTTATAACATCCCCTGGCAAGGAGTTCCACAGGTTGTGTGAAGAAGCATTTCCTTTTGTTTTAAACCTGCTGCCTACAAATTTCATTCGGTGACCCCTGGTTCTTGTGTTGTGTAAAAGGGTAAATAACACTTCCTTATACACTTTCTCCACACTAGTCATGATTTTCTAGACCTCTATCATATCCCCTCTTACTCATCTCTTTTCCAAGCTGAAAAGTCCCAGTCTTATTAATCTCTCCTCATATAGAATCTGTTCCATACCCCTAATAATTTTTGTTGCCTTTTCCAATTCCAATATATTTTTTCTGAGATGTGACAACCACATCTGCATGCAATATTCAAGATGTGGGCGTACCATGCATTTATGTAGAGGCAATATGATATTTTCTGTCTTATTATCAATCCCTTTCTTAATGATTCCCAACATTCTGTTTGCTTTTTTGACTGCCACTCCACATTGAGCAGACGTTTTCAGAGAACTATCCACAATGACTCCAAGATCTCTTTCTTGAGTGGTAACAGCTAATTTAGACCCTATCATTGTATATGTATAGCTGGGATTATGTTTGCCAATGTGCATTACTTGGTATTTATCAACACTGAATTTCATCTGCCATTCTGTTGCCCAGTCACCCAATTTTGTTTGATTGTTTGTAACTCTTCACAGTCTGCTTTGGACTTCAATATCTTGAGTAATTTTGCATCCCCTGCAAATTTTGCCACATCACTGTTTACCCTTTTTCCAGATCATTTATGAATATGCTGAACAGCACTGGTCCCAGTACATACCCCGGGGGACTCCACTTCTTATCTCTCTCCACTCTGAAAACTGACTATTTATTCCTACTCTTTGTTTTCTGTCTTTTAACCAGCCACTGATCCATGAGTGGACCTTCCATGTTATCGCGTGACTGCTTGTATGATATTCTGGTCCTCCTCTGTTTTGGCTATACCTCCCAACTTTGTGACATCCACAAATTTTATTAGCGCACTCCCACTTTGTGCGCCAAGGTCATAAGTGAAAATGTTAAATAAGATCCGTCGCAAGACCGGTCCCTGAGGAATCTCTGAAGTTACTTCACTAATAACCTCCCTCCAGCCTGACAATTTACTTTCAGGATGACCCGGCCTCCCCTTGAACTAGTTTCTTTATCCATCTTTCTAAACTCTCATTAATCCCCATCTTCTCCAATTTAACAAATAGTTTCCTGTGTGAAAATGTATCAAATGCTTTATTGAAATCCAGGTAGATTAAATCTACTGCATTTCCTTTGTCTAGAAAATCAGTTACCTTCTCAAAGAACGAGATCAGGTTGGTCTGGCAACAATCTACCTTTTGTACAACCGTGCTGTATTTTATCCCAATTACCATTTACCTCTATGTCCTTAACTACTCCCTCTTTAAAAAATTGTTCTAAGACCTTGCATACAACTGAGGTCACGCTAACAGGCCTGCAGTTTCCCAGATCACATTTTTCCCCCCCTTTCTTAAACCTAGGTACTATATTTTCAATTCTCCAGTCATAGGGTGCAACCTCCATGTTTACAGATTCATTAAAAATCCTTGCTGCTGGGCTGACAATTTCATGTGTCAGTCCCTTAAATATTCTTGGATGGAGAAGATCCAGGCTCCCCAGTTTGGTCCTATTAAGCTGACTGAATTTGACTTCCACCTCGGTTGTGGTAATTTCTACTTCCATGCCCTTGTTCCCACTGGCCACCCTCCCACTGCCCCCAAGCTGCTCATTACCCTTATTAAAAACCAAGGCAAAAGTGATCCCTCCCCTTGGCCCAAAAGCAAGCATTTGAATTAGCAAATCAGCCAGTAATCATACCATCAACTGATCGGTCATTTCCACTGTCTTGTCCAAAGTGTGCAGTTCATTCAGAGCCTGCTGCGCTCGGCTGCTGCTGCCCATGGCTGAAGCTTGCTGGAAGTTGATCTGAATGGCATCCATTAGGAAGCTCAGCATATCCAACACCAGAGGAGCAAAGGAGAAGTTGGCCTACAAGAAACAGATGTGGCAAGTAAAGCACAAGACATACCCATGAAACCTCCATAGCAGCAGCATTTCACAGGCCAGGTAAGTCTTTGAAAAGCAGTTACAGCACCGTTATCCTAATAGACAAGTTACCTGATTCTCAGTTGTCTAACTACCAGTACAGCCCACTCCACAACCACTCTGTACCAAACTCGACTGTTTCTTACCGGCATTAGACACAAAAATCCAGTGTTAACTCTCAACACAGAACATATTCCCTACACTAATACTGTACTGGCATAACACTAAATCAAAAAGGTAAAAGTCTCTAAGTTAGAAGCGCTGGCTACTGTAAAGAAAGCTTTATTCTAGGAGAACAAAGAATCCTGAAGAACTACTACACAGAGGGATTCTGATGGTTGAATGAGATTTCAACGTGACAACAATACCTGGGATTGCAATTCCTCTCGACAGCCCTCAACATTTCGACACAGGCTGCTCTTCTTGGGTTTCTCTTCATCAGGGCCTTTCCCATCATTGATGGTGACCTTGGATTTATCTGCAGGGGAGCTGCTCGCATGGCGGATGACACTCTCAGGCACTCTGGGCTCACTCTGGAATGCAGACTCCTTCATGGTAGAGCTTATGCCACTGCTGGGAGTTCTCTTCACCAAAGCCTGGGAAAGACAAAGCACTATTGAGGGCCCAATCCAGTTTCCATTTAAGTCAATGACAAAAACTCCCAGTGATTTCAATTGAAGCAAAATTAATTCCTTAGAGTACATTTTCAGAGAGATAAGACAGCAATAACCCTGTACCCTACATGTCACTTTCCTTTTAGACGTTGTATTAGACAGGAAGTAACATTGTTGGCAGCTGGTGGGAAACATCAAAAGAGCAGAGATCTGGTAAGTGGGCAACATGAAGTTGACCTACAAACCACAAGTTAGTTATGTAGGTTCAAAGTCTTAATTAGTATTAAGAGATCTGCCAATATAGATCCTTTTGGTAAAGGGGGTGAAATCATTAAGTAGAAAGCTGCAAATTACAGGGGAGTGATGAAGCTTATTCTAAAGTAGACCCCTCCCATATATTGATATCACAGAATAACTATTGTGCAATATAAGACTTTGCAAAGCCAAACTTAGGCAACCTGTAATAGTTGCAGGACAGTTTAAATTTAGCCATGAAGATCCTTTACCAGGCAACTGCCATCTTCCTTCGCTCCACAGTCACAGAAGAATGAACCATATTTGGCGTAAGAAATCTCATGGTCCTTGTGACAAACTTTAGCACAAACCGTGCAAACACCAACCCCATCCACCATCTTACAAGTGTGACAGTGGTACCTGTACAAAAGAAACCAAACAGGTTAGAAACTATAGCCCCTCAGATTTAGCATATCATCTCTTCCCCAATTCTGAATGGCCAGTAAACCCAGGCTGATATTCTGTATAAAGGAAGACCTGGAGGGCTCTTACCAGTGTTGGTTCATGAATTCTTTCTGTGTGATGGTGAAGGTGCAGAGTTTGTTGCAGAGAGAATCTTCATCCTGTTTAGGAAGGAAGATCATTTAGTCAGTGCATTACATATCTACCTACCTACTCTGGAGTCGCTTGATACAAAGGAAACCCATTCTCTGATAAATTAGCATTTGAAAACAGTGAGTTTTACCATCATCTAAAACAGCAGGCACCAAACAAAATCACTTCATTTTACATCCAAGAAATATTGGACAATAATTAAAATAAGATATCGGGGTCTGAATTTAAAGGAATAAATTACTGATAGCAGCTTTAATCTTAAAGAGACATCTAAAAGCCTACCCCAGTTAAACTGGGTATTAATGTAACAGAGTCAGAGAACCAGCTATATAAGACCAACATCTTACTCAACATTTCTGCTCTCCGTCTTCAGCTCATCTCTGCTTGCTTTACTGACAAAAAAGTCTTTACCTTTGTCAACACTGAAAAACTAATCTATCTACACCAGAACGAGCTGGATTTTCTTCCGTTTTATGTAGCTACCTTCTAATTGCAAAATCTTTATTGCGGACAATGATTTGAGAGAGGACACAGATGGGCTTTCAGATCCCAGGTTAAGATTGTCCAACATGAAATTATACTCTCTATAAGTCAAAACACAATATTTTTCTACATTTGATCTGGAAGCTGTACATATAAATCTAGAAGGCTATTGTGACTCTCACCACTAATCTACATAATAAGATTACAGGATTGTCATTCTGGAGCCTAGAAGTTGAGTCAATGTGAAGCAATGGAAACCGCTACAAGCATGGTTTAGAGCTCTTTTGATTAAGAATATCACAAGATTCAATCATCACTGGGATTCATCGTCTGTCACTCTCCAATCTTTAAGAGACATTTTGAACTTTACAGATTACACTCGTAAGGTGTATAGCTACAGTAAGGCATGTATCTATGCCATGCCGTGAGTGCTAGACCACTGTGATATCAGAGGTAACTCAACCAATCACAACCCGTACTCTACAGCTAATTTGCATGCAACAATTTAATTGGTTGTATAAGGGATACTGTGGAGATGATGGATTACTTAGTCCAGCTGCCACAACCATGCAACAGCATCGGCTTTCAGCTACTAGTTGTGAACATCACACTATGAGAACTTACTGAGTCTTCAGCTTGAGAATCTTCCTCTTCCACTGCCAGCTCTTCCACCCAGTCTGAATCCACCTCGATAGCCCGTTCCTCTCCATCAACAGAAAGATGACTGGGTCCTTGGCCGCTGGTCTGGCTCAGAGCATTAGTGACATCAGCCAGATAAGAGACAATGTGGCATGTACACTCCAGTATAGTAACATGCTGAAAGCAAAAGTTTAATATGAAAAAAAGAGAAGGAATACTTAAATCTTCCTGCATCTATTTTTAAATGAGCACAAATGTGAAAATATCTCCAATTCTTAATGACACAGATTGTAAGGATTTGTGTTACACTCAGAAATTCTACCACAGAACATAACTGATTTGGGATTTGCAAGGTGGTTTGTGGTATTGGTACAGTATGGAGACAGGACGTTTTCTCTAAAATGTTTAAGAAGATCTCTCAAGGGTGGGAGGCCTGAGAGGCTCTGATTTGTGGGCATGCATATTGCACTAGCTACCCTATCCAGTTCTTGTGAGCTGGTAGGATACTAGAACTACCAAATACAAGTAGGTCTCAACCTCATGCCAGATGACAAGAACAGAATGGACAGTGGAGAGTAGATGACATCTTCAGTTCACTGATGAATCACCTTTGTTAGCAAAATGCCCAGAAAAGATCCTGGGATTTTATCCGCTTGCAGCATTTGCACTAGAGGTATTAATCTTCAGTTTCAGGGAGACATTAAAACAATAATTATATATAGTCCAAAAAGGGCAGATTGTAAGGCAGATTTGAGCCTGAATCTACAGTGTATGCCTATTCACTACCATGTGTAAAAGGAAAATCAGAGAATTTCCCAGGTGAAGATTTAGCTTTTACAAGGTACCAAACACTTATCCAAACAACAATACATTTACTAATGGTAACTAATTATTTTAACCTGTCCCAGTTCCCTGAATAATGAAAATCACTAACAGCTTGTCTACAATAGAAAGTTTTGCCACTATACTGATATAGTTAAAGTGGCAATGTCCTCTTCCTCCAGTTTGAGCAGGGTCTCAATGCGTGGATGAGACAACGGTGTGGGGAGGAGAGGTTTAGATTTATTAGGAACTGGGGAAAGTTTTGGGAAAGGGGGAGCCTATACAGGAAGGATGGGCTCCACCTAAACCAAAACAGAACCAGATTGCTGGCACTTAAAATTAAAAAGGTCATACAGCAGTTTTTATACTAAGGGCTAGGGGAAAGCCGACAGGTGCGGAGGAGCACATGGTTTGGACAGAGGCATCCCTTAAGGGAGAATCTATTACTGGAAATTCTCTATGTCCTAGTAAGGAGGAGAGAATGGAAGATAAAATATGGGTAGGATCTGATGAAACAGTCATATGAAAAAGAGTCCCATTCAGTAACATCACGTAATGGCAGACAGCTAAGAAGTGACAATTTTTTTTAAGTGCTTATATACAAATGCTACAAGTCTAAATAAGAAGATGGGTGAACTAGAGTGCCTCATATTAAATGAGGAGATTGATATAATAGGCAACACAGAAACGTGGTGGAATGAGGATAATCAGTGGGACACAGTAATACCAGGGTACAAAATATATCGGCAGGACAGAACAGGTCATGCTGGTGGGGGAGTGGCACTATATGTGAAAGAAAGCGTAGAATCAAATGAAGTAAAAATCTTTAATGAACCAAACTGTACCATAAAATCCCTATGGGACAGTACTTCCAAGCTTGAATAATAAGAATATAGCAGTAGAAATATACTACCGACCACCTGACCAGGACGTGATAGTGACTGAAATGCTCAGGGAGATTACAGAGATTATAAAAATAAAAAAACTCAAACTAATAATGGGGGATTTCAACTATCCCCATATTGACTGGGTACATGTCACCCCAGGATGGGATGCAGAGATAAAGTTTCTTGACACCTTAAATGACTGCTTCTTGGAGCAGCTAGTCTTGGAACCCACAAGAGGAGAGGCAATTCTTGATTTAGTCCTAAATGGAGCACAGGATCTGGTCCAAGAGGTGAATATAGCTGAACCGCTTGGTAATAGTGACCATAATATAATTAAAGGTAATATCCCTGTGGCGGGGGAAACACCACAGCAGCCCAACATGGTAGCATTGACTTTCAGAAAGGGGAACTACATAAAAATGAGAAAGTTAGATAAACAGAAATTAAAAGGTACAGCGCCAAAAGTGAAATCCCTGCAAGTTGCATGGAAACTTTTAAAAGACACTATAATAGAGGCTCAACTTAAATGTATACCCCAAATTAAAAAACATAGAAAGAAAACCAAAAAAGATCCACCATGGCTAAACAACAAAGTAAAAAGAAGGAGTGAGAGGCAAAAAGGCATCCTTTAAAAAGTGGAAGTTAAATCCTAGTGAGGAGAATAGAAAGGAGCATAAACTCTGGCAAATGAAGTGTAAAAATGTAATTAGGAAAGCCAAACAAGAATTTGAAGAACAGCTAGCCAGAGACTCAAAAAGGAATAGCAAAAAAATGTTTAAGTACAACAGAAGCAAGAAGTCTGCTAAACAACCAGTGTGGCTACTGGACGATCGAGATGCTAAAGGAGCACTCAAAGATGACAAGGCCATTGCGGAAAAAGGAAATGAATTCTTTGCATCGGTCTTCACGGCTGAGGATGTGAGGGAGATTCCCAAACCTAAGCCATTCTTTTTAGGTAACAAATCTGAGGAACTGTCCCAAATTGAGGTGTCATTAGAGGAGGTTTTGGAACAAACTGATAAACTCAACAGTAATAAGTCACCAGGACTAGATGGTATTCACCCAAGAATTCTGAAGGAACTCAAATGGGAAATTGCAGAACCGCTAACTGTGGTATGTAACCTATCATTTAAATCAGCTTCTGTACCAGATGACTGGTGGATAGCTAATATGACGCCAATTTTTAAAAAAGGCTCCAGAGGCGATCCCGGCAATTACGAGCCGGTAAGCCTAACTTCAGTACCGGGCAAACTGATTGAAACTATACTAAAGAATAAAATTGTCAGACATATAGATGAACATAATTTGTTGGAGAAGAGTCAACGTGGTTTTTGTAAAGGGAAATCATGCCTCACCAATCTACTAGAATTCTTTGAGGGGGTCAAAAAACATGTGGACCAAGGGGATCCAGTGGATATAGTGTACTTAGATTTTCAGAAAGCCTTTGACAAGTCCCACACCAAAGGCTCTTAAGCAAAGTAAGCTGTCATGGGATAAGAGGGAAGGTCCTCTCATGGATCAGTAAGTGGTTAAAAGATAGCAAACAAAGAGTAGGAATAAATGGTCAGTTTTCAAAATGGAGAGGGGTAAATAATGGTGTTCCCCAGGGGTCTGTATTGGGACCAGTCCTATTCAACATATTTATAAATGATCTGGAAAGAGAGGTAAACTGAGGTGGAAAAATTTACAGATACAAAACTACTCAAGATATTCAAGTGCAAAGCCGACTGTGAAGGGTTAAAAAGGGATCTCACAAAATTGGGTGACTGGGCAACAAAATAGCAGATGAAATTCAGTGTTGATAAATGCCAAGTAATGCACATTGGAAAACATAATCCCAACTATACATACAAAACGATGGGGTCTAACTTAGTTGTTACCACTCAAGAAAGAGATCTTGGGAGTTACTATGGATAATTCTCTGAAAACATCCGCTCAACGTACAGTGGCAGTCAAAAAAGCTAACAATGTTAGAAGCCATTAAGAAAGGGATTGATAATAAGAAAATAGCATAATGCCTCTTTATAAATCCATGGTATGCCTACATCTTGAATACTGTGTGCAGATGTGGTCGCCCCATCTTAAAAAAAGATATATTGGAACTGGAAAAGATCCAGAAAAGGGCAACAAAAATGATTAGGGGTATGGAACAGCTTCCTTATGAGGAGAGATTAACAAGACTGGGACTTTTCAGCTTGGAAAAGAGACGACTAGGGGAGATATAGAGGTCTATAAAATCATGACTGGTGTGGAGAAAGTAAATACGGAAATGTTATTTACTCCTTCTCAGAACACCAGAACTAGGGGGTCACCACATGAAATTAATATGAGTAGGTTTAAAACAAACAAAAGGAAGTATTTCTTCACACAACACAGTCAGCCTATGGAACTCCTTTACCAGAGACTGTTGTGAAGGCCAAGACTATAGCAAGGCTCAAAAAAGAACTAAATACTGTACATTTATGGAGAATAGGTCCATCAATGGCTATTAGCCAGACGCCTAGTCTGCCAAAAGCTGGGATTGGGCAACAGGGGATGGATAACTTGATGATTACCTGTTCTGTTCTTTCCCTCTGGGGCACCTGGCATTGGCTGCTGTTGGAAGACAGGATACTTGGCTGGATGGACCTTTGGTCTGACCCAATATGGCCGTTCTTTTGAATGCAGTTATACCGGTATAAAAGTGCTTATACTGGTAAAGCTTATTCTGGTTCAGGAAGGAAAATAAGCTACACTGCTATAAGGCACCTTTATACTGATATAAAGATGAGGCTTATGATAGTATAACTATATGGGGGGGGGGAGGGAGGGGGAGAATAAACTTCCCTAACACTTATACCAGTATAACTTTTCTCATGCAGATGAGGGCTCAGACCAAACACTGAGGATTGAGAACTGCCTGTGTTTCTTACCTTTCCATGCATGACATTAGCATTCATTTTTTCTATAACGTTCTTTTGAGACAGGTATTTCTTGCTATAGGATAAAGGAAAGTTAAAAAAAGATAGTTATAGAACCAGCTCTTAAAAGTTATCAATTTAATCCTCACTGATTATGATCCCAAGTATTTAGTTTGTTAGTTTTACAACAGCATTACGTAAATCATTAAGGTAGTGGCCACTAAATCATCAAGAGGAAAAGGGAAGGACCTCCATGGTTCCAATACAAGTCTCCATAAAGGCACTTATCCCAACTACCACATATTCCAACAGGTGGCATTCTGAACTATGGGGCAACCACACAGCACCCATTCGCCCTCCCCTCTCCACTATCAAACTCCCAAGAAGTCCAACACATGAAGATAATTAATCACCAACACAGGTCTCATTCTTCTTACCATCTGCCCAGCCAATCGACTGCCGCACTGTGAAGCTGGAGATGTCCAGCACCTTGCCCAGCACTGGCCAGAGTTGCCATCACAACCATGAGCTCAGGGAAGCCTGTTCCATCACCATTGGCCAACATTTCCGTTGCCATTGGTATAAGGGTACTCAGCAGAACAGTGCACACGCCTTCTCCGACTTGGCTAATCAACAAGAAGAAAGTTTGAGATGCATTAAATCACCCATCTACACCAGTTTAAGCTGAACTTTTTTGAGGGTATCTAAGCAGTATATTAGTCAGCACCAGACAGGTGCAAATTCTAACATGCACTAGTGTGTCGCGCATTAACTGCCCCATATGGGCCCTGCTGGCACACACTAAAAGTTCCCTAGGGTATGTTAATGTAGTCCCGTTTCAAATAGTACTACATTAATGTAAACTAGAGAACAATAGCAAGACAATGCCCTTACAGCACGAGAGATCAGCAGTATTTAACAGACTAGAAGGTGTCTATGGAATATGTATTTTACATTATATACTCTTGATAAGTCACATAAGATTGTTCTCTACCTGTTTTCCCGAACAATATATGTAGTCAGAAGTTGCAGCAGCTGCCTGTTCTCTTGAACAACATCCAATTGATCTGAATCTTTAGGTGGTGACATGGTCATCCTGGTTAACCAGGCCTGTAGGCGTACAGGCTCAACACAGGCCAACTGGGCCAAGGAGCCACATAGTCGCAACAGACTGGGGTTAGGGCTCTTCTCAGCTAGGAGACAGAATTATCAGTGGTTGATATTGCGGCTGTAAATTGAACATGCCTGACGACAATTTTCCTTCTATTATTAAAAGCAAAATTCACTGGATTCCCTAAAGTGCATGCAATTGGAGACAGTCCCACAGCTATCCCTGTTACTATCATCATTCTAATTCTATTCCTCCATTCGTTCCCCCCAGACACTTATTCTCTCTCTCATACACTGGGGGTAACTAAATCAAGCATGACATAGAAGTGAATTGTGTAATTTTCCAGCTTGTGGTCATCTCTAGCTGTTCATATGCATATTGAAGATATTGCCAGACAGTCCCCTCGTGCCTGCTCCTCCAGAGAGCTAAGCAGTCTGCTTAACAAACATTCACCTTCAAAAGAGGGATTGCTGAAATACTAGTTAACTCAGAATAAGCTTTTACTACACACCAAAAGGGCAAATAGTTAAGAAACAATGTGCACCGTGGGAGGCTGCCAAGGGAGGGACAGGGACAGAACTGAAAACTGAAGCTAGAGAGGAGGAGGGGACAGAAGACAACAAAACACTAAAGATGACTGGGAATGGGTACACGTAGTCTTCAGTATCTCCCAAAATTTTTTCTTTCAAGCATTTTCATACTGCAGGTCAATTTATGTAGAACAAGAAAAAATGTTAAATGGACATCAAAGTTCTAATGCGGAGATTAAACACAGTCACTTACTCAACTGGAAGAGTTTGGTGAAGAATTTCAGAACTCTGTTACAGAATTTTGCGGAGAGATTTTCATTGGCTGTTGCCATCATGATCTGGACCAGTTCTCCACTAATTGAGCGAGAGAAAACAAATCATCAGGTCAAACCTTTCAAAAATGCACTCATCTCTTTTCTTCACTGTTATTTATATCATCTTAGATGCCAGGGCAGAAACAGTTCATATGCTGCAGAGTACTTGGTGGGGGAGAAGAGGGGGAGGAGGAGACACGGACGGACAGACAGACACCTAAACAAGACAAAACTCTAAACCCTGCACCCAGCACAGTAAGGATGGAGTACTGCAGGCAGCGACCTTCCATTCTTAAAATTCCATTCTGAGTTTCACCAGAAAAGAATGACAACAAAAACCATGGTGATGGGTTGTCCATGAAGAAGCAAAGCAATTACACTCCAAAGGGAAATATCAAACAAGTGCCAACACGACTTCCCTTCAATGTTTATTAGAGCCACACGGAGTCATGCTGTAGTCAGTCAGCTTAAAATTAAGGCTACTTAACAGAAGAGCCTAGTTTAAAAAATGCTTGCAGCTGTGAGGTTGAAGCAATTTCAGCCTGCTGGTAAAATAATCACATCTTTTGCATATTGTCCTCTCCTCCACTCTCTGAGGTACTAACTCCTGGTTAGGAGCACAACATTAACATGCTTTTTCAATCTGGCTGTATACAATGCTTTCAGAGCAATGCCATCAGAGCCTTAGCTCCAAATTCAGAGAGGTATGCAAACCTCAGGAGCTCACAGAACATGAGCAATCTGGTAACAAACCAGGGTTCTGTCACAAAAGGGGCAAAGCTGATTTCAACATCTTCTGTCATCATCTTCTTGCTTACTCTTTTCTCATTTATCTCCCATCCCAACAGTGCACACAAATCAAGCCAACTCCCCCATCATGCTACTTTAGCTTGGGCTGAACAAAACAAAGTAGAGAGCATGTAAAGGATGTCAATCAGCTTTGCAACTGAAATTAACTCTCCCCCTGTTCATCACTTCCTACACTCTTGCCGTGCTCTGCTGTCTTACATCCGCACTACCTTGTCTGCATACTCCAAGACAGGAAAAAGGCATTCTTCAGGAGACCAAGCCAATGCTATCCTGGGGTAGCACTGAGAGAACAGGTGCTACTTTACAAGTAGAACTGACAGGCAAATTAATACAGCCTCTCTCAAGAGGTCCTTTATGCTGCCTCTGACAAAACGGATGTATCCAAAGACTCACACAACCAGACACTGAAATGACGACTAACAGAACATTTTATCTGCAGCGTCAAAGCAGAACAACTCTCTCTCTCTCACTTGGGAATCTTTTCACACTTACAAAATCCCACATCTCTCCAAAGGGCAACATGTTCCTTGTGCAGATTATATGAACTTCGCACTTTCCTGTACAGAAGCAACAGCATTCCACAAAGGCTAAGTGTGACAAGACAAGGATTAACAGAGGAGAAAACAAGTCTGCAATACTCCATCACCTCACCTCTCCGAGAAGAATTCCTCCATGGCTTTCCGGGCCTGGCTGCTCTCCAGCTGCTTCTCCAGATGCTGCAAACACTCCTCCAAAATTGACTCATCTAGGCCACTGTGGATCAAAGATTAAGTATAAAGAAAGGTGCACTACCTGCTCAGTCTTATCTGTTTATTATTATCTGTCAAATATAGGATCAGAAACTATATGTGAAAATGATGGTTTGAAAATTTATAAATAAAGTAAAAAATTGATTAAGCCTAAACTGATCATGCCTCAGTTTCCCTCCTTAGGTGGGCTCAACTCCAAGATGTCTCATTGTCACATTTGGTGTTGCAATCTAAGACTCTGGGTACTAACAAGGCACAGATGGTTGTAGGGAGGCCCTAGCCAGGGCATTGGAAAACATCCAGATAAGAAAGTAGGCTCTCAGAATGGAGCACTACATTAAACAGTTTATAATCTCCTTTGGGGAGGAGGATTTAATAGAAAAGCCTTAGTCAAGGAAGAACCTTGGGACATGGTTCAGGAGACCTTTGAGAGTAACGTAGTAAACAACAAAAACATATAAAAACTCCCATAAAAAGGAAGTGTGTATTGAAGAATTATATGTAATGGTCTTGTGTCTGCAGGACACAAAAGGGGTTAAGAAATCCTTCAAACAGTTAAAAGTACAGACTAAAGAGGCTGCAGACCATGACCAAGTGACAGTCACAACAAACTAGCAAGCAGTTAACTTTGCAGAGGGCACTGACCCACTCGCCCCATCCACCTCTTCGGGAAGAGGATGATTCAGACGCTTACTGGAAAAGAGACAAAGTGAAACTTCATGGATTCACAAAGCACCAGTAATCTTTAAAGGAACTGTGGGTTGTTGTACTTAACTAAATGATGTGAAAATTTAAATGTGTTATAAATAAGTAGTTAATCTGATTTGTTGTTTTAACTGGTTTTATACACTATATAACATACGCTGTATGTTCTGTGCCACATCACCTTATTTAAAATTGTATTTTTGTTTTAACTTATTTGGGGCTTTATTTCTGTTGCAACAAAAATTAAGTTTGTGCATAATTAGAATACACACACTTTTGTGATCACACACTACTGATTCCAAAGTTTTTCCCTTGCTTTCTGGAAATACATCCTGTAGCAAATATTCTCACATTGCATGCAAAAGCCAATAACATTTTCATTCTCTAACAGGAAGTGTAGAAGATAACCTTCTGAGTTTCTTCCATCCACAGGGAATCAATGTTAAAAAGATGAAATCTCATTATACATAATGTTTTTACCTCTGAGTTAGCTGGTAACAGTACCTGTTCTCCAAGGTTATTATGCCTGTTGACTTACAGAGGGAGAACCAGACGGGAAAAGCCTTAAATCTATTTGGTTTGCAATGAGAAAGCTGGCATTAATCAGCCTAATTTAATAGCCAGATGCAAACAAACAATAAGGAAAAATTTACCAAGTGATTCTGATTAGCACCTCTAGCCTTGATCTCATGCTTCCTGTACAACTCCTATTTGTCTAGTAACAGCCACAAATTATCCACATTCAAATATTCAGCACTGATGAGTACTCAGCTGGAGTACTATGTCCAATTCTGGATGCCACATGTCAGGAAAGATGGGGGAAAATTGGACAGAGTCCAGAGGAGAGCAACAAAAATGATAAGAGGTTTAGAAAACCTGACCTATGAGGAAAGCTTAAAAAAACTGGGCATGTTTAGACTAAGGGGGGACCAGATAGTCTTCAAATACATTATGGTCAACTATAAGGAAGACAGTGATCAGAAGAAGTAATGGGCTTGATCTGCAAGAAAGGAGATTTAGGTTAGATACTGGGGGGGGAAAATAACTAAGGGTAGGTAAGATCTGGAAGAGGCTTCCACAGGAAGTTGTGGAATCATCATCATTGGAGGTTTTTAAGAACAGGTTGAACAAACACTTGTCAGGAATGGTCTAGGTTTACTTGTACAGCCCCCTTCGCTGAGGCAGGACTCAATGACATCTCAAGTTCCCTTCCAGCTCTACATTTCTATGATTCTATGTGATCCAACACTCAATTCAGGTCGATTATCAAATCCACACTGCTTGTTCAGATAGATATTGCGCTATTTAAAGTTTCTGTCACTTGGATAAAATGTTGTTAGGTTTTAATCAGCAACTACAGTAGCATAGTACAGAAAAGAATAAGCTAAGATGTGGCCTTTCCATAGCACAAATAAAAACATTGAACAACAAATGGATCAGGATAATCCTGTCCATCTGGCTTGGCAGGTCTCACAATGAAGGGATACATCGTACGTGATTTGATACCTATTGGGGTCGGAGTGATTAGCCAGTATGTTATAACATCCTGTGATCAACTTCTCATAGACACGAGCCAGGAATTCATCAGACTCCGCAGGGCCCAGGATCCTTTCTAGGGAGTTGCTGCTGATCTCTGCCACACTCTCCATGCTGGTCTCCAACAGAAGGGGCAACAAGGTATGAATAACTTGTGGTGGATTCAGTTCATCTGACCAGCTTGAAGGGAGAAGAGAAACAGCAAAAACATTTCCATTAGTACACCAGTAAAAGATCTACACAATGAAATAGCTTAGCAGGCACAGAGCTGGGAAACTGATCTAGAGGGAAGACTAGGTACATGTTAAGTACAAAGCCCTTTTCAAATAGTTGGGTATAATTCAGTTGTCCTGGCTATTCTCTCTTAACAAAACAGTTCTCCTCGCCAAAACTATATTTGAGTCACTATGGTATACAAGTATCTGCAATGTTTTCCTAGGTAGTCACTGCATCGTTTAGTATGTCCGCTAGACATTAGTGCAGTATCAGAACCCTGTTCTGTGCTTTGGGATACCTAGAGAATAAAAGTCACCATAGAAGAACTGTTTGTTGTTCTCCTTTCCAGTTATGCATTAATATTTCTAAGAGGACACACCTGGTGATCACAATCTAAAAAGCTATCCACACTGCTTCCATTGTTCTCCCCATTTCGTGGGATGTGTGTTTATTCTGTGCCCCCATTCTACAAGAAGAACGGGCTAAGAATTCCCTCTAGGGAGAAAACTGGCTTCTAGAGATCCAAGGCCGAGTGGGTGGTTATTTTTCACTCGTATAGTTCCTGGTCTCAAATTCAGAAAAACACTGTCCTTTACCCAACTTTTTTCTCAACAAACAGGAATGGTCAGTTGCAAGTCATGTTCAAAAGAACAGGCAAAACCAGACTGAACAAAAATGTTCACTTACACTATGAGGTCCCCAGTGAGTCTGACCAAGGAGAGGAGGGTATGCTTTAAGGAGGCTGCAAGGGGTAGAGTCTGGCTACAGAGTGTGCCCAGATGGGCAGCCTGAACAGCACTGATGTAGCTCTCTGCTGGGATTGTGTCATTCGCAAAGGCATTGCGCTAAAAAGAATCAGAACACATGTTCAGTCAGGATGAATACATACCACAGAAAGCACAATCTGGTGCCTAAAAAATGAGCATATATGAATTAACACAGTGTGTCATGCAGTCTTCTAGCTGAAGTTCACCTTTTGGGTTTTTAACCCCCCTACATTGTTGCCCTCATAGCTGCAGGATGGTAGAATTGCAGTCTGCAGAAGTTGACAGTGCAGCCTATGGTCACCATCATTTTAATATGGATGTGTGACCCAGGGAGACTTTACGCACCAACATGCAATCCTCCATATTGAACTAAGCAGCAGGGCTGTTCTGATGGTGAACTGGAACTTGTTAATTTCCACTGGCCAAATCTCTATATTAAAAGGGAAGGATGCAGTAAATCTGCTCCCTTTGTAGGAAAATTTGCAGCTCTTGGTTGTGCAAAATTTGGATACCTTTGCAATAGCAGATGACTCATGTCTAGCATGAGAAAGACTATTTCCCTACTGCCAGATGTTTAGCTGTTACAGTTTAATGAAAGTAGAACAAAAAAAATATAGTAGACAACTTTCCCACCAAGTTACATAGTTAAGACTATTTCAGGGCCGTTACATAGGACTGGACTCACCCATGAACCAATGTTTGGAAACTCATTAGTGTGAATATTGTTCCAGGATTCACACAAAGCCTGCACTGCTGATGGCAAGTTCTGTACAAGTGTTGGACCTGCAATCAAATGAGACAGTAAAAATAAGGTATTTCACAGGGGCTGACAGGGAAGCTGGAATGCAGTAAGGCCCTGTTTAAAAAAACAGAATGTTTCCAACTGAATTAGGTAAGTTAACTTTGATGGGAAAGTGGATAGCTAGGTTTGTCGGAACTGTAATTCTGGTGGTGAGACTGGTTTCACATTCTTCTACAATCAGTCACGTTGGTCTTAAGAAAATAAAGCCTGCACTACCCTCCACAGCCTCGGGCAACTCAGTTATGCAACAGACGGTTCCTCCAGTGAAAAGATGTTATTTCAACAGTATTAACTTGTCAAAATGCTTTAATCAAGTGGGTAACCAGTAACAATCCCTCCTGTGAGGAATTCTGAAAGTTTCACTTGCTACACAGTATACCGCCTATTCCATAAGTGAACACATTCAAGCAGTGAGAATCCAGGGAAATTCAAAGGACAGCTATGCCAGCAGAGTGCCAACACAGCTGCAAAGCCATTTTAATGCTGGCTGGACTTAACCTAGTTATTGTTTTCATGATTTCCCCCCCGACTGCTGCACTACTACCACTTCTGAATCAAGAGGTGTAAGAACCTGACTGAACTACACAGAATCAATACCCCAGTCTGTGAGGTGATGGATGGGGGGCGGCAGGGGAGTGAACCTTTTACCAGCACGGCTTTGAAGCTGAACCTTTACAATATTGTATCAAAAAAGTCTCCCTTAAACAAATTTTGGAACACCGCTAAACTCCACAAGGGCCTTACCCAGAGTATTTGATTTGCAGCGGCTAGATCCAATAGCCAGGACAGCAGCATATCCCCGAAGCTTCTCTTCAGAAGGTTTGATCTCAGTGGACCCCTCTTCCGAGAGGCTCTGCAGTAAGTAAGATCTGCGTTGGGGGTAGAAAGGACTCATTTCAGCTGACAGCTCTGCATTTCGGAACTCACATGCCAATACAGTGACAGATGGGAAGGCAAACTTCAAGAACCAACCCTCTGAATTGTTATCCCATAAATCCTACAATACCATTCCACGAGTTCTGGGCTTTTAAGCGCCTTTAAGTCACTTACCAATAGAAGTGGCTGCTCGGGGGGGGGAAGGAGGGGAACTGCTTAACTTTCACTTTCTTCTGCACAGGAGCCAAATGCAGTTTAAAAGGCGCTGGACTCTCACTGAACAATTAAACCACCTCACTTCCAAGTCATCCTGACAGTCACAAGAATAACTCACTGAAATAACCCTGTGCTGCTCTCTCTCTTTCAGGGTGTTAGGAAGAGATTTCACCTTCAGAGATAAAGCTGTTTTGCAGCTTGTAGGAAAGGCTTGAAAGATCAGATAGTAGATTACTTGAAAAAGAATAATAAAACCTATGGATTTTAGACAGTTTACTGATTTAACATGGTACCTTCTATGTGATATAAGATAGAGCCATCATTCTGGACTATAAAAAAAGAACACTACAGGGATGGGGAGCTAACACAAAATGAAGAGCCAAGTACAGAAAAGAAAACAATATCCCTCTAGAGGGGCTACGTCAGCAGCATACCTGGTGAATGTAGCATAAGTGTCAATAAGCTGTAGCGTAGCAGGCAGCAGATTCTTGGTTATCTCAGATGATTTGTGGGGGTCGGTTTCTGCAGCTAGTTTGGAAAAATGCTCATCTAGAGAAACTTGGATCTTGGAAATTGCAGCATCAAGGGTATAAATAGACTGCAAGCTGGGAACCTCATGTAGCTGGAGAATTGTGGTACAGTCGATCCCACAGAAAGAGGAAATCTTAAAATAGAATGACATTTAAAATAGAAATGACATTTACAACAGCAATGTGCCACACAAAGATCAATGCTCCACACCTGCTTATATGTATCCAGTATTCATACCAACTTACCTGTCTAGCAAAGTACTCCTCTGCTATTTCCACATCATATTTCACTGAGCTGCACTTGGTAGATGCCAATTCAATGAGAGAAGCAGCATGTTCCGCTTTCATGCCCTGTTTGATAAGGTGATCCTGTATGTATTGCAGAGAAAGATTTAGCATCACATTTAAAGGAATATAGAAGGGCTGTGGAATTTACCAATTTATGAACCACCACCATGTTAGGATATTTGTGGGGGTTTTTTTAAACCCCCATTTCCTGCCACCATGCAAACATTACAATTCCCATATGCAGTGAACCAGGCAGAGATTAAAATGATCATTGTTCATCTTAGAAACACCCGCTAATGTTGTTTAATATGATAAAAAGAAGCGATAAAACAAGACCAAGAACTGGTTTAATTCCCTCAGCTTCCCTTGGGGAGATGAAAACTACTTTTGATACACCTAGCACAGTTTATATTTCCCTCCTCTTTAAGCTCTGACACACAATTGCTACAATTTCATTTCTTACTCCTGACACAGATCATTACAGCTCTGGAATTCGTGCTGTTGTGTTAAATACTCATAATGTGACAAAAACCCTACATTGTAAATTCTAAAGAAAGGACTGTACCTTGATCCAGCTGACATAGGAGCTGATACGTAAGCGGGAAGACCAGCGCAAAGTGTGCAGGATATCACATTCACTCATCTCCGGTGTGTTCATGGCCAGCTGATTCAAGTAGTTTTTGGATGGAGGCAAAATCCCCAATATCCGCCACAGTATCAAGAAATAGTATTGAAGCGCACAGGCCTCCTAAACAAAGACAGGGGAGGATACAGCACGAAGCAAACATTTACAATCAACCTGCTTCAGCTGTGATCCTATGAAGGGCTCCTAAATGTGTCTGCATGTGGAGGTAGTATCCCAGAGATAAGAGCGAGTGGACCATACTTCCATTTCATGCTGGTTTTGTGGCACAACTTTTCTTATCTCACCTAATTCCCTGTCAAGGGGCATAAAATTCTCATCTAATCACATTCCACCCAGACCTTATGAATGCATTTGGGAGGTATGGTGATCCAGAAGTTCATTATACATTTTAAAAGAAACTTAGCATTATGTATTATTTACCACTAAATAAAACCAGGAAAGGGCCAACTTTGAGAACCATCTCACAGCCAGCAGCTTGACTTTCTCAAACCTAGGACATTTTGCACAATTTATATGTTTCGGCTAAAGTGAAAACTGAAATATTAATCTAAAACGTTACATTTCAAGTGTCACCAACTAGCTTACTGCTTTACCAACACAAACAAAAATCACTCAAGTTCTTCCCCATTCTACTATAACCACAATAAATCCAACTAATGCACTTCAGGCCAAAAGACGAAAGATCCACATTATTCCTTTAGGCAGCTGGAAAACCTTGAAGCAGACCCTGAATTATAAGCTAGACACAGGAGTGCATCTTGTTATTGACTGTCACAGGATGGGATGGCCCTTAAAGGGAGGTGGGCTTAACCCTACCTATAACTAATTAGCTACCATCCAGGTGAGGTCGGGGATCAGAAGATTGATAGCCTGCAGGTCACCTGGTCTTCAGATAAAAGGCCAGCAAGCAGCTCAGTTAAGGGAGAGAGACCTGCAGGGAATAGGAAGGCCGCTGCAGGAGACCCAGAATCAGGAGAAAGGATCTGGAAGGGGAATCTTCACACCAATGAGGCAAGGGATCTGCCGCATGGGGAGGCGCAGAAGCTTTACGAGGAACAGACTGTAAGACAGGCCAGGCAACAGGACCTAATGAATCTGTTTTGGTTTGAATAAACTCCTCCCTGAAGGAAGGGACTGAATTTCTGCCATCACTGGGAGCACGTTACTTGATGCACCGGCTGGTGAGGAGTTGGCCCAGAAGCTTACACTGATAAAATATAAGACAACTGTTTACCAGGAAATGTAAAGCTCCAAAATCCAATTTAGTAACTATTGCCCGGATTCTCTGTATAAAATGCAGCGGCACAGAGCCACTCTCTTTTCTCAGCAGGGAGAATGTTATAGCAACACATACATATGCCCTTACCAGTGCAGTGACGTTTTTGTTTTCCTTCCTCCTGAGGGTATCAAACTGGGATCCAGCTGCAAGTAGTGAGGTCAGGGCTGCATAAAGCTCATCATACTTCATTGTCCTAGAGAACAGGACCTCACAAACCTATTGAAAAAGCCAAGTCAGAATTGTTTCCTCCTTGGTTGCACAGCTTCCCATCCACAGCCAGTTCAGATCCTCTCCCTAATATTGTAAAAATATCACACACACTCCCAGCAAAATAACCCCGGAGAAGGTGTGTCAATCTGCTTTTCCCAGTCAGAGTCTTAAAGATGCTTTAGATGTGTGCAAGAAAGGAACACATTTTGGATGTACAAACAGAAACTTTGGTGTACATGGTAAACTGCCCCATCCAACAATATGTTATCTTCTCTTTAGAGCTGCAGAAATAAGAGCTCTAGTGAGCAAAGACAGCAGGTGTAAAAAAGCCTGGGGCAAACTGATGCGGAGACAACTCCACAGCCAGACACACTTCTATAAGCAGCACTGAGAGGTAACTTAAATATGATGGAGCGCTTGGTATTGGCACATCTGACAGAATCAAGCTACTACAGAGACAGAAAAGTTCTCCGCTCTTTTCAGTCACAATTTACTTCTATGCAACACAGGTGGACTTTACATATTCCACTGGGCAAATCGCTGCAAGAATATATGGGCTTGGTGAGCTGGGATTATTTCACCAAATATCTGCTTTCAAGTTAGAATCTGTACACTGTTTAACTATAAAGCAGGGATTGGCAACCTTTGGCACGCGGCTCACCAGCGTAAGCACCCTGGCAGACCGGTTTGTTTACCTGCCACGTCCGCAGGTTCGGCCGATCGCGGCTCCCACTGGCCGCGGTTCGCCATCCCAGGCCAATGGGGGCTGCGGGAAGAAGGATGTGCTGGCCGCCGCTTCCCACAGCCCCCATTGGTCTGGAGCAGCGAACTGCGGACAGTGGGAGCCGCGATCGGCCAAACCTGCAGACGCGGCAGGTAAACAAACTGGCCTGGCCCGCCAGGGTGCTTACCCTGGCGAGCCGCGTGCCAAAGGTTGCCGATCCCTGCTATAAAGTATTCAAACCCTAACGTAATACAGGCTCAGAGAAAGTCTAACAAAATTCCAGGTACCATGTTATCTAGGCGGTTCAGGTCATCTTCCGATGCTTCTGGTGACAGGATGCAGTAGAATCTGGGCTGTGGAACTGCATCTGGGACACAGATACCAAAGGTATAATTCAAAGTTAAATTTTAACAATTGAAGAGACTAACCA
The DNA here is from genome assembly GCF_027887155.1 of Malaclemys terrapin pileata. Lineage (NCBI taxonomy): Eukaryota > Metazoa > Chordata > Testudines > Emydidae > Malaclemys > Malaclemys terrapin. Next base: position 7,938,035 of record NC_071523.1, read on the forward strand.
TACTGCTGGTATATCATCATTGGTAATTTTTCTTCCTCAAAGATAACAAGTCACTTGGAGAGTAAAAATCTGCTAAATAGACTGTCTATATGTTACATATATACCCATAAAAGGGTGCACAGATTAACTGATTGATGCATGTCTAGCGATTGAGTACTTTTTCCAGTTTTAAAATAAACAAAAACTGTAACCTATTCCTAAATCTATATAGCACATGAGTAAGGCATTTTTGTTCAATAAGAAATGGCTGGGCAATGCTAGAGGTCTGCAGGTTTCCTCCATCTCCCCTTCTGTGTAAAATTACAAGTAATTTATTCATAACAAGCCTAGTATTTAGTCTAATGTGTCTTAAACCACACTCCAAAGTTGCTGAAAGGGACTTCTCTGACTTTGCTCTGCAGCACCACATGCTGGAGCGCTCATTTATTATGCAACCACAACCCCACGGCGAGGAGTAAAATTTTACTGAACAACTTCCCTTCTGACCTGATGAGCAGTGTTTGGTCCAGTTTTCTTCCACTTCTTTAAATCCATGATATAGAGGGACAGAGATTCTTCTACTACTATCCTGGGATCCACTCACCCAGCCAAAGGGTTGGGTTAGCAGATTATACTGTACCTATGTAAAAAACACAGAAAACAACTGGTTATAAGAAAAATATACAATCCCCTGCACTAAAACACACGAACTTTCCCAACTTGTGAGGAGTCAGAGATAGCACTGAGCACACAGTTGGAGACTGTTTCATACTTTTCAGTCAGTGGAGTAAGACTACTGTCAAGATACTAAGGAGATACTCCAGAGAATAGTCTGCAAAACACTGCCATCTCATTAATGTGGAACAGTGCCAAAGACTGAAACAATGCAACAGAGATGAGCTAAACTCAAAGAACTTTACCTGAAGGGTATATGAGAATACATGCAATAGTAAAAAGGCACTTTTAGGCCTCTATTCTTATTAGAAAAAAAGCAGGTTTACTGCTCTGGGCTTTGCTCTACTAGTAACCCATGCTGCCCAAAATGTATTCACTTATAACAGTAGTTATGCCTAAGTACAAAGCCACATAACACGCCACCCAAATCAGCTGCTGGAAATTAACAGCTCCAATTGTGTCGCTAACTGAATGTAACCTTGCATGCTGTTAGTGAAATCAGAACAAGGAGTTACTGGAAATGCCAAAAGGGAGACACACGGGAACAGGAATACAACAAGTAGACTACCTGGTTTAGGTCATTGCTGAGTGATTATTTGATTAAACACTGGAAACATGCATCCTCAATCTCTTACCTGCTCAAACAGGTATACAGGAACTTTGGAATACTGATGAAGCAGGTAGTCGAACACCAGTAGAAGGCGAGCCAGAATAAGGGGCACAGACCGCAGCTGGGAGTCCATGTTCACAGTCAGTTCCAGGATGGTCTGGATACAGAGGGTCAAGATAGACCTCCGGCCTTTCTCTGAGAAGTTGTGGAAAATAAGCAACAGCAGCTGGAGGTGCTCAACATTCAGATCTTCTGTGTCATTAGGAAGAGTTCCCTGCAGAGCATTTTGTTTCAGTGTGCCCACAAACCTGCCAGCAACAGGAAAGAGGTTCAGTAAGAAGTTTTTTCTTTTAAAGAGTGATCCATAGATCACACTATTGCAAGGGGACTTTCACTTAAGCAAGCTAGCTGATTAAGATGCACATTTTAATAATGAATTCTTTCTACTTGATCAAGCAGTGCAACTAGAGTCTTGTTTATGACTTCAGTCTTACTATGCGAATATTGCGATTTCACAAATTAACCGTAATTTCACTGAAGGATGCATTAAAGTGAGACCGTGGAAGAGACTTTATGCCCTATATAAACACAAACAGCAAAGAACTTTTGAAGAGAAATATAACAAGCTAAAAAAGAGAAAGATGTGCTTTTGCCCAAGCAGGAAAGGCTATAAGTCAGCCAAACCACACCAGACTATTGTACAGTTTCACATTTAAAGACAAGTACATAGGGATCAAGGTTTGGCAGAAAGGAACTCACATACCACAAAGATGGGCTTGGTATGAGGCACCAAAATAATGTGATTGCCTTTTCTTTTTAAAATCAGTGCTGCTGGAGCCATTCTATACTCCACTCATCCAGGTCTTGATACTTTAATAAGTGTTCCACTCCCTATTTTCATCCAGGGGCTGAATCTTCCCGTCTAAGACATTTTTGAAGAACTCTATCTTTCCCACCTCTCCCAAAACAAATCAACTGGATCTTCCAAGCTTCACATCCTTCCTCTCTAGGATTTTCCTATTTTTTTAGGACAAAATGTCTGATCGTTGGATTAATCTGTCCAGAAGAAAATACGATCTCCTAGGGAATTAGTGGTCATGGGAGCGAGCAGGTCACTTATTTTTAGTCATGATATATATAACATTTTCTTACCTCTCCCAAACTTTAAGGCATTCTGGGACGTCAGGGTCTCCCTGAGCACTGGCTTTGTGCTGCCAGATAAGGAGAAGCCGAGACAGCACAGACAGACTCTGAGGATGGATGTACAGAGGCCATGGTCCTTCAGAGAAAGGGGCTATTCCCAGCTGCTGTAGAAGTGTGTTCTGGCACAAGACAACAGATACACAGTTGAGAGGAAAGCCTTACATGTTGCTTTAAGTAACTACAAGACTTCAACGATCCAAAGGTGATAATAAATGATAGGGCTCTAAGTGGATATATATAGGGTTAATGCTGTGGTATTTCACCTCTGTAAAGTTACATTATTTGGCACATGCACTAAGTAAAATATGGCATAGGTACTAAGTGAAGTTACGCTGAGGGGCTTTTTTTTTTTTTTTTTTTTTTTTTTAAAAGCTTCCATCTACACTATAGGGGACTTCTGTTACATAAAAATGTCTAGGAAAAAATAGCAAGAGTCTTGCTCACTTATGAGACCCACTACTGGCAGAAGAGACGGTGCTTTGGCAGTATGGTAGACAGACTTGCAGAATCTATAGTTACTCTGCCTGACATTAATCATGGATCCTATTTCATTGTCAAAAGCTAAAACTCAGGTATCCTTAAGACTGGGGGGATGTGGAGAGAAAAAAAAAAAACAAAAAATACAACCAAAGGAGAATGGACTGATCTTGTTTTTGTGGCACAATAAAAGGTAACATATGGACATGTGAAAGGAGAGATTTCACCTGAAACCACTGATCTGAAGCTCTTTAAACTCTAATTATGCCTATTAAGTATGCCAAGCACCAATGCAAGAGGTTAACTAGCACCAATACAGTCTCTGGAAGGCCCTTCACGCACTACCTCTTTATTTGCCAGACTGTGTTCAAGTTCTATTTTCCATCCCACTCTCTAAAGTGCCATGTCTCCAGTAAATTCTAACCAGAACCGGAGAGGTGATCCCCACTCCTACACTCCATTTCTACTGAGTGCAGTTATGCTCGCTCTCTGTTCACGTGTGAAAAACGTAGATTTCAAAAAAATACTCTATAGGGGGAAAATAGTCAAAAAAAGGCATAGGGATTTGATACACTACTGAAACAGATTTACAAACCCTCTTATAGCATTAAGCTTGGTCAGTACGTGTCCTGACAAAGGAACCTAGAGGCCACAAGGTTAGTATATGAAAGCAAAAAGAAATCAATCATAAAAAGCCAAGCAGGAAATTCCTACAGTAAAATGCACATTCAGAAACAATTCTTCAAAACTAACAGCATCCTAGACATGGAGAATTATTCAGTTTTCCCTTTAAACATCTCCGGAGTTCATAGAATCATAGAATCATAGATTATAGGACTGGAAGGGACCTCGAGAGGTCATCGAGTCCAGTCCCCTGCCCGCATGGCAGGACCAAATACTGTCTAGACCATCCCTGATAGACATTTATCTAACCTACTCTTAAATATCTCCAGAGACGGAGATTCCACGACCTCCCTAGGCAATTTGTTCCAGTGTCTTAACCAGTTAAGGAGACTAATTCAAACCCCCTTACAAATGAGTCTTGATGCAGACTGCTGCTCTCCAACGGTGTTCATTCTGGGGACTACTCCGTAGAAAAAGAATCGCCTCAAGAAGCATCTCCTCTGCCAGCCCCACAATATCCCATTGCTTGGTGTTCGAAAGGGGCTCTGTAGTCAGAAGCACTGATGTACTAACCTAGGACGTATTCTCCATGTAAATTCAACACCAGACACAAATGCTTTAATTTTACATCCTAACCTGCAAGGTAGGGGACTGTAGGTCCGAGGTCACCAAGGAATGGTTGAAGTGATACAATGCAGCAGCAAATTCCTCATCTGATGTGCCTGCAACACAAACGAGATTATGTCAATTACTACTACAGCTCTACTTGGAGAATCATGATCCCAACACTGAACAAAGAAAACCCATGTTAAGTAGAACTCCCCCATCCTAGACGTTCCCTGAGTAAATAAGTTCTGCTCACTCACCCTTCAGCCCATCTTTGTCCACTTCCTTGATGATGCTAGCCAGCGTGGCCATGTGTTGCTCTGAAAGAGAGACGCTCAGGTAGTTGCGAATGAAGTTGTTCCTGGAGTTCAGCATGGAGGAAGTAATGAAGTTCAGAATATTGGAAGCCAGGCTTAAAAACTAGAAGGAAAAAAGAGAAATACATTTATCTTAGAAACACCAAAATCCAATGGGGGTCAAAGAAACACTAAACAAAAAACTCATTGCTAGATATGTTAGATAATTCACCACCCAGCTACACTCTTCCTCCATTACAAGCCAATAATTAGAGTTCAGATTTACTTCTCTCTTCTCATTACAACTGGATTGCTGTACAGTCACTCTGCTTGTCTGCCATTACACAGTTTCTAGTATTCAAGACAAGCCCACTGGGATGAGTGGGCGGGGCATTCATACAGGCCAGAGCTTTATAAAGCAGCGCACAAGCGACCAGGGAGCTTTGCGACCAGGGGCTGCTAACAGGGAGTTTCACAAGGGAGTTTGGAAGGGGAGCAGGAAGGGGGTGAGGGTCCCTTGCCAGTTCCATCTGTTTTCTCTTGATTCCCCTTAATACCTATAAAGCAACTACATTCATAACTTTTTGCTTAAACAACCCTTTCAGCTGACAGGGGGCTGCAGACGGGAGTTTGACAGAGGGAGGCTTACGATGGTTAGGAAGACCCGCAACACCTGTGCCAGCACTGCTGCTGTCTCCTCCACCTGTGCCTGTAGCCAGACAGAGTGCCTAAGCATGGATGCCTCTATCCAGATCCTGGTGTGGTTTTGCGAAGACTGTAACTTGCAATTTCCACTTGCTGATATCCAGGCTGGGGGGACCATCCAATGTGAGAGGTGCCTGCTGGTGGAATCTCTCAGGCAGCAGGTGGGAGAGCTACAGGAGGAGGTGGCTAGGTTGAGGAGCATCCGTATCCACGAGCAATTCCTCGACAGTGTCCATGTGGAGACAGCTGAGGTAGCTGTCCCAGTACACAGGACTGCTGATACACCACTGGTGGAGGAGGAGATGGCTCAGGGTGGACACTGGCAACTGGTTACTTCTGGCAGCAGGCAGTGCTCCACCCTTGCTCCGAACCCTCCTGCCGTGGTTATAGGTAACCGTTATGCTCTTCTCGATACAGGAAAGAAGGAATCACTCCCTACAGTAAAGGAGGAGAAGCCTCGTACCCCTAAGGCTGGAGAGTCTGCTGCCACCACTGCGAATAGGAAACGTAGGGTAGTGGTGGTCGGAGACTCTCTGCTGAGGGGGACGGAGGCGCCCATCTGTCGCCCTGACATTTCATCTCGGGAGGTATGCTGCCTGCCGGGGGCCCGTATCCGAGACGTTACGGAGGCATTGTCGAGGATTATCCGGCCCTCTGACTACTACCCCATGCTACTCATCCATGTGGGCACAAATGATACTGCGCGGTGTGACACTGAGCGGATCAAGAGTGACTACAGGGCTCTGGGAGTACGGGTGAAGGAGTTTGGAGCGCAGGTGGTATTCTCTTCAATTCTTCCTGTCAAAGGTAGGGGCCCGGGCAGAGACAGATGCATCATGGAGGTGAATGCCTGGCTGCGAAGATGGTGTCGCCAGGAGGGCTTTGGCTTCCTAGACCACGGGATGCTATTTGAGGAAGGACTGCTAGGCAGAGATGGCGTTCACCTTTCGAGGAGAGGAAAGACCCTATTCGGACACAGACTGGCTAACCTAGTGAGGAGGGCTTTAAACTAGGTTCGACGGGGACAGGTGAGCAAAGCCCACAGGTAAGTGGGGAACATGGAGACCCGGGAGATGGGTCGGAAACAAGAGGGAGTGTGGGCTATACTGGCAGAGAGAAAGGAGAGTCAGGACAAAACTGGGAGGAAAGATCAAACCAGTATCTTAGATGCCTATATACAAATGCGAGAAGTATGGGGAATAAGCAGGAAGAACTGGAAGTGCTAATAAATAAATACAACTATGACATTGTTGGCATCACTGAAACTTGGTGGGATAATACACATGATTGGAATGTTGGTGTGGATGGGTACAGCTTGCTCAGGAAGGATAGACAGGGGAAAAAGGGAGGAGGTGTTGCCTTATGTATTAAAAATGTACACACTTGGACTGAGGTAGAGATGGACATAGGAGACAGAAGTGTTGAGAGTCTCTGGGTTAGGCTTAAAGGGGCAAAAAACAAGGGAGATGTCATGCTAGGAGTCTACTACAGGCCACCTAACCAGGTGGAAGAGGTGGATGAGGCTTTTTTCAAGCAACTAACAAAATCATCCAAAGCCCAAGATTTGGTGGTGATGGGGGACTTCAACTATCCGGATATATGTTGGGAAAATAACACAGCGGGGCACAGACTATCCAACAAATTCTTGGACTGCATTGGAGACAACTTTTTATTTCAGAAGGTTGAAAAAGCTACTGGGGGGAAGCTGTTCTAGACTTGATTTTAACAAATAGGGAGGAACTCGTTGAGAATGTGAAAGTAGAAGGCAGCCTGGGTGAAAGTGATCATGAAATCATAGAGTTTGCAATTCTAACGAAGGGTAGAAGGGAGAACAGCAAAATAGAGACAATGGATTTCAGGAAGGCAGATTTTGGGAAGCTCAGAGAGCTGATAGGTAAGGTCCCATGGGAATCAAGACTGAGGGGAAAAACAACTGAGGAGAGTTGGCAGTTTTTCAAAGGGACACTATTAAGGGCCCAAAAGCAAGCTATTCCGCTGGTTAGGAAAGATAGAAAATGTGGCAAAAGACCACCTTGGCTTAACCACGAAATAAAAAGGAGTCATATAAAAAATGGAAACTAGGACAGATTACAAAGGATGAATATAGGCAAACAACACAGGAATGCAGGGGCAAGATTAGAAAGGCAAAGGCACAAAATGAGCTCAAACTAGCTACGGGAATAAAAGGAAACAAGAAGACTTTTTATCAATACATTAGAAGCAAGAGGAAGACCAAAGACAGGGTAGGCCCACTGCTTAGTGAAGAGGGAGAAACAGTAACAGGAAACTTGGAAATGGCAGAGATCCTTAATGACTTCTTTGTTTCGGTCTTCACCGAGAAGTCTGAAGCAATGCCTAACATAGTGAATGCTAATGGGAAGGGGGTAGGCTTAGCGGATAAAATAAAAAAAGAACAAGTTAAAAATCACTTAGAAAAGTTAGATGCCTGCAAGTCACCCGGGCCTGATGAAATGCATCCTAGAATACTCAAGGAGCTAATAGAGGAGGTATCTGAGCCTCTAGCTATTATCTTTGGAAAGTCATGGGAGACGGGAGAGATTCCAGAAGACTGGAAAAGGGCAAATATAGTGCCCATCTATAAAAAGGGAAATAAAAACAACCCAGGTAACTACAGACCGGTTAGTTTAACTTCTGTGCCAGGGAAGATAATGGAGCAAGTAATTAAGGAAATCATCTGCAAACACTTGGAAGGTGGTAAGGTGATAGGGAACAGCCAGCATGGATTTGTGAAGAACAAATCGTGTCAAACCAATCTGATAGCTTTCTTTGATAGAATAACGAGCCTTGTGGATAAGGGTGAAGCGGTGGATGTGGTATACCTAGACTTTAGTAAGGCATTTGATACGGTCTCGCATCATATACTTATCGATAAACTAGGCAAATACAAATTAGATGGGGCTACTATAAGGTGGGTGCATAACTGGCTGGATAACCGTACTCAGAGAGTTGTTATTAATGGTTCCCAATCCTGCTGGAAAGGCGTAACGAGTGGGGTTCCGCAGGGGTCTGTTTTGGGACCGGCTCTGTTCAATATCTTCATCAACGACTTAGATATTGGCATAGAAAGTACGCTTATTAAGTTTGCGGATGATACCAAACTGGGAGGGATTGCAACTACTTTGGAGGACAGGGTCATAATTCAAAATGATCTGGACAAATTGGAGAAATGGTCTGAGTTAAACAGGATGAAGTTTAACAAAGACAAATGCAAAGTGCTCCACTTAGGAAGGAAAAATCAATTTCACACATACAGAATGGGAAAAGACTGTCTAGGAAGGAGTACGGCAGAAAGGGATCTAGGGGTTATAGTGGACCACAAGCTAAATATGAGTCAACAGTGTGATGCTGTTGCAAAAAAAGCAAACATGATTCTGGGATGCATTAACAGGTGTGTTGTGAGCAAGACACGAGAAGTCATTCTTCCGCTCTACTCTGCTCTGGTTAGGCCTCAGCTGGAGTATTGTGTCCAGTTCTGGGCGCCGCATTTTAAAAAAGATGTGGAGAAATTGGAAAGGGTCCAAAGAAGAGCAACAAGAATGATTAAAGGTCTTGAGAACATGACCTATGAAGGAAGGCTGAAAGAACTGGGTTTGTTTAGTTTGGAGAAGAGAAGACTGAGAGGGGACATGATAGCAGTTTTCAGATATCTAAAAGGGTGTCATGAGGAGGAGGGAGAGAACTTGTTCACCTTAGCCTCTAAGGATAGAACCAGAAACAATGGGTTTAAACTGCAGCAAGGGAGGTCTAGGTTGGACATTAGGAAAAAGTTCCTAACTGTCAGGGTGGTTAAACACTGGAACAAATTGCCTAGGGAGGTTGTGGAATCTCCGTCTCTGGAGATATTTAAGAGTAGGTTAGATAAATGTCTATCAGGGATGGTCTAGACAGTATTTGGTCCTGCCATGCGGGCAGGGGACTGGACTCGATGACCTCTCGAGGTCCCTTCCAGTCCTAGAATCTATGAATCTATGAGTGGTTCTCTCATTCAGCCGCTATCATTTCATATAGCTGTCTAAAGAGCTTGCAAATCCATTATCTTTCTCAACAGCAGCATTCATTTTCACCATTACCCAAAGGAATGGTTTGTCTGACAAAGTGCTGTTAACATTTCTATTTATAATTTTGCCCTCATATTCCCTCACCCCCTCCAACCTAAATCGATGATATCTTCATTATTCTCTCCCTTGACAATAGCAATTTTTTATACGCATCTCCAGATAGAGGAATGCAAACAGCTCCTTCTGAAGCCAAAGTCTTTGGCAACCAGACCCACAGCCATTCACCCTCTACCCCAGCTTGCCAGTGAGACTCAATCAGCAATATAATAAAATGCCTGGATTTAAATTGCTAAGTGCCAGACTAACAAATCTCTTTGGCCACTGTTCAGTGCTACATCTCACTAATTACATAACTCATCACGGAGATCACAGCATACCAATTCTGGGTCCTTCCGGCTGGCCAGGATGTTCCCATTCTCCCCAGTAGTCTGTTTGTTGGGGCTTTTCACTCTAGGGGAGCTTTCCAGGGGAGGTGGGGGAGGTGGCGGCGGGGGGGCCACTTTCTCTTTACTTGGAGAAATCGTTTCTTCAAACCATTGCCCAAGGATGGGTTCGCTGTCATCATCTAATAAAGAGTACATGGGAAACAATGATACAGATGCAAGTGGCATTGCTTCTACAAGCTAGTTCACTAAGGAGCCCAGTAAAGGGCAATACCAGCGGCCCTACAACTTCACCATCTCTTTCAGTCACGAGGCCAATGAGCTCTATCTTCATTCAGCAGGGACTCACTTATGAAGGGGGAAAATTCTCAGTCTTCCCTGAAGTCCCAGATACTGCCAACCCAGTAATGCTGGGGGAGGGGGGAGCGGACTTCAGTACCTACAGAGCATAGCTGGTATTTTGTTTTGCCCACTGACTCTAACAAAGGAGTTTAATTCTTAAGCACCACAGTGTAATCCAGTCCTGGGAGATAAAAGCTTAGTGCACAGGCTTCCAGGATGTTGAAAAATAGAAAGTGTAAGATCTAGAGTTAAGATGCTTGCTGAAAACTATTACCCTGGCTGCTGTCCTCTTCGGTGCTGCTGAAGTCATCCTCATAGTACGTATTAGAATCAGTCGAGGCACTCGCATCGCTGCTCACGGAACCCTTTCTCTGACGTTGCAAGATGCAAGCCTTAAAAGAACAGCAGGACAAGTTAAACCACAAGATCAAAACTTGAAAGTACAATAGATAAGAACAGACTTGCTTTCAAATCCTCAACATTTATTTTTTCATTCCCTTCTACTATAGTTCTGCTCAAATTGCTGACTGGCATTTCTAACAAGACTTTCTTCTAAGTTACATCCATCATTTTCTGGGGTAGCTAACGCAGAGCCCACACAAAGATTCCAAGGTACATTTCACATAACTGTCTAAACATGAAGACTCCCCTTCTGTACACAGGATCCTTATTTTCTCTCCCGGGAGAGAATGGTCATGAATAAATATTTAGCTCACTGAGACCATCTGAGAACAGAGTCTGTCAGTCACATCCTCTCCTATTCTATAAAATGGGAGACATCCAATTCCTTGATGATTACTTATAAATGTTGCAAGTTAACACAGTTCTAAGTTCTTCTACTTAGCATGTTAGTTGATACCTGCAAGAGGAACTTTCCTCGCAGCTCTCGCTGTTTAACTGAGAGAAGTTCCACAACAGAATTATCAAAGTGCCATCTCCTACCTTTCTATAAGAAGTGGAGAGCAAAGTCAGTAGCAGATTAGTGAGTGGTACGGAATCGATCAGACGTTGAATTCTCTGAATTGATGTGCTCTGAGCCATGACATTCAGCACTGCTGGGGGACCATCAGTCTCCCATCCCTAGGGGACAGCATCAAAGGACGGTTCAAAGTATGTTCCAAAGAAGAAGACTATTTAAGAAAATCAGTGTGCCACCTTCTCACCTTGTGTAGTGCCTCCACCTGCAGATCTTGAAAGAGGGATGTTAAGAGTTTGATGGCATGATTTGCTAACACCACTGAAAGAACACCAAACCCCTGATGTCTGCAGAAAAAAGAAAAGGTCTTAATATTAATATTTTAATCACTACTCTAATGCTATTGACTTGTCTTCTATAGGAACTGCCAAAGAATTACCAACTCAATCCCTCCATTTTATATCACTGTGTCACCTCTGAGGTCTTTAAACTAGACTGTATCAAATATTCTGAACTCTTAGAGTATCAGCAACATTGCCTGATGCTTATATCAATTACATTTACGTCTCATTTGCAATACCGGCCAGATCAAGTGTATACAATTTAAATTTGTACAATAAGGGGAATAGGATAATTAATGTTAGCATTTAGTTCAAGTGAAAATAATAAATTCACTTGAAAATATTCTTCCACCTGAGGGCAAGGCTTACACATTCCTACCACCCCACAACTGCATCTGCTACTTTAGAGTCATGAATTGATTGGGGGAGAGGAGGCTCACTGAAGAGTGCCAAACCCTACTAGACAGAAATCTAGGCTCTGCTCACCCCATGGTACACAATGCCTCATCTAGTCCAATACAAGATATATCCCCTCTTCCCCCTCCCGCCCCCCGAAAATACCTGGCGCTAAGCCTGAAGTGGAATCTTCATACTTCTTTACAGATTAAAAAAACCTCCTCTTACTAAGTACTAGCTAAAAAAGAGGCACAATATCATTTGTGAAAAATTAAAGCAATTTCTCAGTCATCTCACTCAGTTTAAACTGAAAGGAAGAAAACTGGAGAAATATGAAGGGGTTGATTATGAAGGTGGGGTGGGTGGGGGCAGGAAGTCTCTTCAAGAAGACAATCAGACTCAGAGGTAACAGTCACGGTGTAACAGAAAAATATCATAGTGATGTGCTTAAACTGATTAACTTAGTGGAGGTATTCACATACCCTTTCCCAGGTCCCAACTTGGGAGACCCAACTCCCTCTTTGGTACGAGCAATAATGTCTCTGACTCGAAGAGCAGCCAATGGGTCTTTCTCCTTTCCTTTATCGGCCAGGGCGGTGGGGTTGAGGTTCAAGATGAGGAAGAGGCTGTTGAGCAAACACCAGGCCCCAAGCAGCTGGAAATTCTGATAATGCTAGCATTCGAACAGTGAAAAAAAACAGACAAAACAATGTAAATCCAACTGACCAAATGCACCACCACCAAAGTTATAACAAAGAGAAAGTTCCCGATGGGATGGGATTATTACCTCTCCCCCTGCACGGCGCGAGTTGCTGATGGCTTGACCAATCATTTCATATATTTCAAGCTGTAAGTAAAACCAAAAATCTTTGTAATCTTGCAGTGTTCTTTTAGACAAGTCACTAAACCATTCCACGCACTACTCAAACACCCTTCTCTGAAACTCCACAGTAAACCTCCCCACCGCAAACTCTCAGATATTACTAGCTTATATTGGTATCAATCTTTCTTCAGGTGTCAGCAAGTCCTGTGCCAGGGACCAAGAGAAGCTCAAACAATTAAAAAAGATAGGCACTTCCATGCATAAGACCTAAACGGAGTTTCCCCCAGTCCTTTGCATTGTGGACAAAAATAAAGTGAAAACAAGACAACTGCTCTCCCTTAAGCATTTGCATTCCACACCATCAACTTACACATTTCTGTACAATGGTGGCAGCATCATTTTCATAATCATCTTCTTTAGAACTTGTGGATCCAGTTCGTACCTGCTGGGTGCTGCCTACGTGCAGGATTGCCATGCATGTTGCCACACTCACACCTGATGAAAGAAGAGGGCAAAGGACCACATTACAGTTAAGAGCTGATCTTGGAAATCTATATTCCTGTTCACTTACACTACAGTCAGCAGTGCAGAAACTACACATGGAGTTGACTAGGCCAGGAATATTCACCATTCCAGTTGGAAGAAGAGAGGATATTTTCAGTTACCCTAAAACAACAAAGTTACATACAACCTAATACTCAGGAGGGAATCTGATGTAGCAGAAATTATTAATAGAGAAAACTTTACACACTGATTACACAAAAGGGCTGAATTCTGGGTATAACTAGCAAATCTAAAGGATAAACTCTGGGAAACATTCTAAGTCCTGAATAACAAAGCAAAGCAGAAAAGGTGAAAGATGACAACTAAGGAAGTGTTTCATTACTGAACTTGTGCATCCCAAGAGCAGGTTTGCAAGGACTGCCAACATTACCTAATGCGCCCTCAGTCACAGAAACGCTGCATTGGCACTGTCCATGGACATTTTGGTGACATGACAACAATTTCCTGCTTAACCTGAACACAATACTACTGACTCAGCCTTCAGATTTACAAAAAGGAAAGGGCACACTTGGTTCCTACTGCTATAGGCTGGGAATTCTGTGTTACAGAGGCAAACCCCTGGGAATTCAGCATGCCTCTTGCTCCATCCAATCAAGGTCAGCCTTCAAAGAGTGTCCTTTTGAGTCCTCCCTCAGCACGAAGGGAGGAGGTCATTGTTTGGGTCTCAGAGGTGCAGGTTACAAAGCAGGGAAAATGCAGAGCTACTTAGGGCTCCAGGGAGAGTGGGGAGAGATAAAAGACTTTTGATCTCTAGAAACATGATGCTACCAAAGGACATTAACTCACCTGCATAAAGGCAGCTGAGGGCAAGAACCGTCACATCCTGCAGCCGTGTGGGAGTCAGGGGCTCCAACACAGGGAGAGACAAAGTATCCAATGCCATGGTCACATCTATCACCAGCGAATGAAACCTATAACAATCATTGAAATGAGTTAAGAAAAGCACAGTACACTCTGGAGAGGACTTTCTGGCATCAAATGTTTAACAGAAGAGAGACAGTGGCCAGTACTGAATCCCTTGTCCATTCGCACTCTCATATATAACAGACCCAATATTAACGAAGGAAGAAGAATTGAAATCTCTTACCCATTGCGGACTGCAGTGGCATCTGCTACAGTGGCTGGCATAATAAAAAACGAGTTGGCCGACACTGCATCCTGAAATCGATTTATGTATCGCAAAAAGTAAGGGAGGTTCAGACACACTCGCAGCAACTTTTCAGAGCCACCTATCAGACATAAATCAGAGAAAAAACGGGCCGTTGTTTTACCTTTGTTGTTCCACTGGGTGGCTTTAAAACTAGAATTAAGGTGACAGAGTGGATGAGTCACTGGCTTAAATCAGTAGGGATAAAATTTTCCCCATATTTCACCTGTGGCATTATCTGTAAAATGAATGCAGTTGCAATTTGTTGTGAGGAAATATAGGGATGGCACCACAGATTAGGTAATTGGGATAGAGAGACTTAATTTAAAATCTCGTTTAAATACACCACAGGATAGCAGCCAAAAAAGTAACAGAAAATGTTTGTGTGGCTATGTGGAAGGTCTCATGCTCATCTCGTGTGGTACATTAGACCTAACTTATGCAGCAGTGACTCCCAACCCCATCACTCATGCCCAGACAGTATGCCATCCCTTGTCATTTTACACTGCCTTTTCTATGTATCATTGTTATTTGCATGTAAGTGAAATCATCATCTGCATCCTGTTCCTAACAAACAAGTATCCACATCACAGCCACCATCTTTATTGGCAATCTCCATACAAAGCACTCATGCAGGATGAACTCAACCTCCGCCCATAGAGCTAGTTCCTTCAGGTTAGGCATGGCAGGGTGTGATATAGGGCAGGCTTGCACTATCGTTACCCATGTTGCATCTCTGCAGTAGAGGACTTCAGGCTCCAGGGATCACATTCTGGGACCTTCCAAGAACACTTTTTTTTTATTATTATTATTAAATTAAAAGCTCATTCTTACCAAGCTCTTGCAGGCTGGCTACATTCTGAGCAATGAATATACTTTTGGTCTTCGCCGCAGAAGCTTGATCTGTAGATGTCTGATTATCACTTTCTCCTTCCACCTAACAAACAAGCAGATGTTAAATACAGCAGTGGTTCTCAACCAGGGGTTCAAGGCCCCGTGGGGGGCCACAAGCAGTTTCAGGGGGTCCGCCAAGCAGGGCCAGCATTAGACAAGCTGGGGCCCAGGGCAGAAAGCCAAAGCCCCAGCAAATGGGATGGAAGTCCAGGACCCCGAGCCCCACCACCTGGGGCTGAAGCCTGAGCAACGTAGCTTTGTGGCGTGGGTCCCCAGGCAATTGCTGTGATTGCTACCCCAACCCCGGCCCTGGCTTTTATATGCAGAAAACC
Organism: Malaclemys terrapin pileata; assembly: GCF_027887155.1. Taxonomy (NCBI): domain Eukaryota; kingdom Metazoa; phylum Chordata; order Testudines; family Emydidae; genus Malaclemys; species Malaclemys terrapin. The sequence goes on from NC_071523.1 coordinate 7,953,427, forward strand.
AGTTGTGGCACAGTTGGACCTTGGAGAACTCCTGAAATACAGGACAACCAGCATCTGTAAATGGGGTGTTACTGCAGGTCTCTTTATGGGAACGAAACTGATCTACAACACAACTCAACAAGGAGCCACACCTACAAAGATGTTAGCTTTCCATACTGTGATAAATCAACCACCAAAAAATTTACCATACTTTCCTCCACCTCGTTGCCACTCACCCACATGCAAATGAGATTTAACCAGTGCAGAAGAGCTTCATCTGAGTATATATATATATATATATATATATATATATATATATTAAAAGCTCCCTGTTCATCTCCTGTAGCCTTCTGCCCATCCCTATGCTCACACAATAGTATTAGGAACATAGCACTTCTATTCTAAGGCTGTTTGTTCACCTGGGTGTCTGGAACAAGAGATGGTGATGCTGTCACTCTAGGGTTAAAAACTGATGTCAGTTGATTCAGGAAGTTCATCTGCACCTCTTTCTGTCGCAGTTCAGGGTTCACTGGAGAGGCCAACTCTTTCTGATCCTCCACTGCAGGTGCAGAAGAAGAGGGTCATTCCACATGTCAAGGGTAGGGAGAGTGCAGTGCTTTGTATACCTAAGGGAAGTACTGCACTGAAACAACAAGCATGTGCTAAGATTACATTGAAGCACTTACCATCCGAGAGGGTTTTGATGGTCTGAGGCAGCTTGGCTGATTTCATCATTGCTGTGAAAGTAATAATTTCAGTTCTGTCCAGGCGGCTGCAGCCAGTGCAGAGCCCCTTTATCAGCAGAATCAGGTGTTTCTACAAAAAGAAGGACACCAAATCAAATCCAAATGCTCTTGTTCTCTATTTTTCCCTCAACACTGATGCCCTCTGGGGCACCTGGCATTGGCCCCCGTCAGAAGACAGGATATTGGGGTAGATGCACCTTTGGTCTGACCCAGTATGGCCGTTCTTATGTTCTCCTCACAGGCCAAAGCTGATCTCTCATCTAGGAGCATGGAAGGCAAAGAACAGCAGATGAGACAGCGTCCGGGACTTGAATCCTCTCCTTGCTACGGAACAGCACTTGGAGAAGCAACCTTTCCGATAGTGCACTCAGGCTCAGAACAAGTAAGTGATCACACTGTGTCTGAGCCTCAGAAGCCAATTTACCTTTAGGGTTTTAATTGATTGTGAAACTCTGCAACCTGTTTTCTTTTTGTGGAAGAGAAAAATTCTCCCTAGGAGAGGAACACATGACCAGAGAGGAGTTTGTTTCTTACACAAGAAGAACAAATGAGTTGGCAATGCAGAAGCGTCTCTCGAGATCACAATATTAAAGCAAAGCAGAATGGATGTTCAGAGTTCTATTTAATCACAAATCTGCAAGCAATGCTCATCTTAATGCCTGCACACAGGAATTCTGGAAAAAGAAGGCATTAACAAGGAAGATCCAGTAGGTTACAAGTACCATGTGTGGCAGGCGGGCAAGGGAAGGTGGATTAGGTCACTTTCCGTCCCTGCAGAAGCGTTTCCTGTCTCTCTCCTTTTTCCTTCACCCCCCACAACCCTTACCCAACTGAGGATGCGGCAACAAGATGATGTTACAAGTTATACCCTTTTAGGGCACTAAATCTTAAATATTTCTAAAATAACTTTGAATCCTGCACTGGAGCAGACACTAAGAAGGAAGAAGCCATGCACCCTTTCTCTGATACAGTTCTGCTTTCAGTCTCAAAATCCATCCTTTGACTCACCTGTGAAACAGCACATGCCTCATCTGGGTTTTCAAGTCGCAGCAGTGAGAATTCGATCAGAACTTTACAAGCAGCTGCCACGGACTGCAGCTGGTTCCTGGGGACTACAAAAATAAAAGGCTTGTATCATTTAACCCCACCTTCTGAGAGTTCAACCACTGCAATACGTTCTTAACGATACCGAAGAAAACAGTACGCGAGAGAAGAGAGGGTCTGATCCCAATACTCTTATAAATAGCACCTCACTCCACAATTAGTCCCAGTAACTTCAACAGAACCACTTGCAGAGTAAAATCTTCTATCAATACAGTATATTTCTTTATTAGACAATAACATACAAGGAACATCTGTAAAGCAAGAATAATTATCTATACTGGTGTAAGGGCCATCATAGATACAAGGGATACTATAATAGTATTTGCTATTTTGCATTACAATGACAGTAAAAGGCTTCAACGAATAATGAGAAAAGTCATAAAGCCAAGAGTTCACCATTAGTTTTGTATTAGATTTCACTTACAATGCCTAGATTCTTAGGTCTGTGCTTCCCCCACACTTGTAAACAGGCTGCCGGAACAATGGCTGGCAAGTGCCAGACCCACAAACTCTTCATTAACATCCGATTCAGAAAACAGACTTGAAGCAAGTACCAAAAGAATTACATCCCTGTCACTAGACAAGAAATAGGACATGCTGAACACTTACTTAGGCCACACACTGTAGTGATGTAATGAGTGGAGAGCGCAACAAAGGAGGAGTAGAAGGGCTCATATTGTTTGTCATGGTGCAGGATTTCAGATTCACTGCAATAAGAAAACATAGCAGGAAAGCAAGTCAGTTGTATAAAATACTAGTGAATGTTTGAGTGCTTTGAAAATGTGACGTATTTATTAATACATGGAAGGCAAGATGATTTAAATTCCAAATATATATTCAAAATAAAATGTGGAATAAAACTATTTTTCTCTGAGCAATGCAGCATCTCTGCTCTTCCCTGTGTGCAAGGAGCTCTCTGACATCATCCATCTGGACTTCTGCATAAACAGTGAAGAGGAAAATACCAAGGTCAAAATCCACTGTGGATCTGAGAAGAGAATTCTGATGCAATAAACATTTTGCCCTTATGCCTTCAAGAATTTGGCACATTTTGCCTTTACTCCCAAGATTCCCTTCTATTACTTTTTAACAGAGGCTCATTCTCATCTTAGCTGCCTATAAGTTTTGTACTGTTGGCCAGGGTTTGCAAGTACGGGAGGCATTAACATTCATTCTCTGTCAGAGCACAGAACCGACCGGAGCACAGGCAATTCTGCAGACTGGAGGGTTCAAAACAGTCAGCTATAGTGACAAATATAGCAACATATTTTGTGAAGAGAAGAAAGGAAGGGAAATTTTGGCAGAGCTGCCACACATTTGGAGAAAAATACATTTGCTGGAATCTGTCCCAGAGGCAAAGACATGTGGCCTCCAAGATTCATTTATGATTTTTTTGTGCTCCCCACATAAATCAATATCAATGCTGGAAACAAACTGTTCACCTCCAGTGAAGGAAATAATGTCAGCTCAAATGTCGGACTAAAAACAGTAAAATCAAAAGCCACCCCTATGTGCATGAAAGCTCTTTAAAAATAATTGCAGATTAGTTTTTTGCTTGACCGTCAGGGAGAATGAAGACGACTTAACCACAGAACAGATATAGATGGGCAGTGGCAGTTCAAGCTTCACACACTGCCCCACTGATGTGCCTCATGGATAGGCCCCCTTGGAATGAGAAGGTAGCTGTGTCTTAAGAGCTAATTCAATCCTCAGTTTTTCCTGTGACTGACATAGTGGTGCCTATTGTGGTGACATTGTGTGGTGTGGATCTCTGTCCACTAGCTAATGAATCATATCACACGAGCCATCAGATGGTAGTAACTGTCATTCAGTACCAACTAGATTTGAACTAGTAATTTAGGCTGAAAGACTTGCCCATTGGTCATAGAAAAATGTGGTGATGTGGTTTGACGGCCTACCGGAGACACTTTGCAGTAACAAATGAGATACTTCAGTTCAAACCCTGGAATCTGCCTAAATTCAGCAGAGGCAGGGGAAGCAGCTAGAATAGTTTCTAAACTTTCTGGCCAGGGCAAGACTTGCATTGGTTATAAATATAATCTGTTGCCCTCCTGAAAGGGGGAAGAATTCTCCCATCGCTATAGGATTATTATTTAATCATTTATACTCCTGTGCCATCTAGAGACCTCAACTGAGCGGCTGATATCCGGACTCTAATATGGTGACTTGCACAGACACATAGTAAGATACAGTCCTGCCCCAAGAAGCTTACGACTGAAGACAAAAGGCAAGAGAATGAAAGCATTTTTCTCATTTCACAGACAGGGGAACTGAGGCAGAGAGAAATTAAGTGACCTGCCCATGATAATACTGAGTCTGCAGAAGAGGCAGCACTGAACCTAGGTCACCTGAGTCACAGTCCAGTGTCTTAACCACAAGACTATCCTTCCTCTCGGTACATTGTTTTTCTTCAATTTCTGTGCCTGCCTGCCTGCTGTCTGACTGCATGATTGACTTTATCCTGTCCAGTTACCACTGCTTTGGAAGCAGACAAAGATCCAAGAGCAGTTAGAGTGCCCTGGCGCTCAGCTAACATTTTCATGACAGTGTCTCTGGACCCTGTTGAGTTCCATGACTGTTCAGTGGCAGACCATGCAGCACTATGAAACTGACAAAGAATGATTTCCCTAACCCCCCTGATCAGATATGTAATAAATCAAATAGAGACAGTGAGGGAAATGCTGGAATGAGGTCTGAGTGGAGGAAAAACTCTCAACCTATTACAATAAATTTATGGAAAACAAGTGGAAGATACCTTTCCAGTTTCCTGACTAATCCCATTGGATGATCTGCCTCTCCCAATATTCAGCTGAAGAATCCCTATCTTAGTTTTCTGCCTCCCTAGAGTTTAGGCATTTGAAACAGAAACTCTCCCCACTTCCAAAGTGAATCTAGAAGTACTCCTACAGCTTGGTCTTAAATCCCTGGAAACATGAGAGGAAGTTTAATACTCTTTCATACTGTCTACATGCCTGGTTATATGCTCCAGTGATTTCCACAGCACCACATTTATTATTTATCAGTACTCTGCAGCTATTTATTTTTAGGAAGTTCTTGTCAGCCAGCCACTTAGGAACAAACACTTTGCCACACCAGATCGAAACAATGAACCCTCAGGTTTGGTATCCTGTCTCCAGCAGGCAAAATACATCACGCTCTTATGTTACCTGCACACTGGTGTAATCTTAAACATCCAGGAGGAGCAGACAAGGAACAATTCCCTGCTGACCTGTGCAGTGATCAGTTAATGACCTGTCTTTTCTATTTTCCAGTCACATTTTGCCATCTTATTGTGAAACTTATCGGAAATAGAGTAAACTGTGCTACATTCCCTCTCTGAGGGATGAAGATAGCAGGTCTGTAGCTCTGAATTCAAAACTATTTTCTTTAACTTTTACATAGGCAAGAGCAATCAGTAAGATTCTAGGGGCTTCATTTGATGATATTCAGTTAGCAAAAAAAAAAAAAAAAAAAAAAACAAGAACACCCCACTGATTTTCTAAGGTTCACCCCTTCCTACTTCTTGCCAGTATTTTACTCTCATGTTATAAACCTAATTCAGATGCAAGAACAACAACGCCTACTAATACCAATTGAAATTGTATGTGGATGTAGGGTAGCATAAAGCTCTTAGTTTTTAATAATTTGGAAGTTCTCAGTACAATTTATTCCTGTAATTTAGGAATCAGACAGCTTCACCATAAATCCAAAGAATCTAGAGGCTTGAAAATAAACCTCTCCAACATCCATATTCTCACGTGTTCAGATTCACTAGTAGGTTTTGCTCTTCCACCTCTTTGTGCAGAATCGTAAATTAGCAGCAACATCCATACATGATGTATTTAAAGAGAACAAGCAAGAACAATCTGGGATCCAACAATTTGGCAGCTAATCTCAGCTATTACTGATCTGTTGTGTAAGGCAAATTGTGTGATTACTAATCCCCCCAGGGTTACCTGAGGCCACAGGCAGAGGAACTAGAATGCAGGGAAATGAAATGTAGGACATTTCGATTTGAAGATGAGATCTGTTTTTTTTAATTATGAAAAGAGCAGTCACATAGTCAATAAGTAATTGATATTATCAGCAGGTCTGTTTTTGTAAATAATGAAACAGCAAAAATATTCAACTGTGTATCTTATGTTGGGGCACAAATGTTTGTTAGATTATATTAAACATTCTTCACCATAATGAAATCTTATTTCACACACAATCAGAACCCTATGAAACACCTATATAAACACAGATTGGAATCTTGGTTAATATTCCAGTAGCACCCAGAGACTCTAATCATCAGCAGGGCCCCATTGTGCTGTTTGGACTTGAGCCAGTGTCTGTTGACTTTGGTGGTTCAGGATCAGGCCCTTTACGTACAATAGTTATCACTAGGGCCTCCCTCTCGAAGAGGAATAGACGGACTCAAAAAAAGTTGTCTTAATGTGTGAACATCCCCCCCAAGTCTGTCCCGTTTGACTCAAAGAAACTTTTTTGTATACATACTGGATTCCAAGTTGATGGCGCAATTTCACATCATTAATTTCATAATTTGAAGTTAATTGTACAATATTTAAGCAAGAGGGCCCAAACTTACTAGCTGCCAAACATATGTCATTATGAAAACTCCTCCATTAAACTGTTAATGCCTAAACCTAAGAACCAAAAGCAGCAGTTCTCAGGAAAATAGATCACATCCTATTTTTGAAAGTTATTTCAAAGTGTTTAAAATACATGCACTCTATTTATTCGGACTGCATTACATTATGCTTATCATGATAACAACTGTGCACCTCATGGATGTCATGAATTACACCCGCTGATACACCCATTAAAAAATTCGACAGTATCTTTTTGAAAATAACTTCTACCATGTCTAAAAGTTGAGCCTGGTTTAAAATATTATCATATGCATTATCTTCTGTTTTCTTTCTCAGTTAAGGGTCCTCAAATCCATAGGGTTACGTCGCACCACAGTGGGGCCACAGTCTGAAACAAGAGGTCCAATCTTACAAAGCACAGAGTGCCCTCAACTCCCATAAGCTTCAGTGAGTCTGGAGTCAAGTATCAGGGGGTAGCCGTGTTAGTCTGTACCTACAAAAACAACAAGGAGTCTGGTGGCACCTTAAAGACTAACAGATTTATTTGGGCATAAGCTTTCGTGGGTAAAAACCTCACTTCTTCAGATGCATAGAGTGAAAGTGCAGTGATGAATTTGCCTACTCGACAGCTGAGATCCACAAGAGAAAGGCTATGCTAGGGAAGCCTTCAAAAGCAGGATTTGCAGGAAGGTTCTTGAATAGCATAAACACATATGCAGGTTTCTAGGTGAACCATCATATACATACATGAAAAAGCTTCCTGCTCTAGGGGTCTACTGTTTGGGGTATTTTGTCTGATTTGGCAAAACAATGTTTCATTGTAACTGTTTTCCTAATGTGTCAAGTTTGGGATTGTTTTGTTTTGTTTTTTGCTTCCTAACAGGCAATATATTTCTCTGTAACTGAAAATAGTGTGGTGGTATTCATACTTAAAGTTTATGCTATACAAGAACTATTTAATAAACCATCAGTCATAACTTTAGAAAATATTCCTAATGGCAAATACACTATGCACTCAAAATGAGACACCTCCAGCTTCTGGGAAAGACAGACCAGATCAGAATCTTGCCTTTGAGTAAAACTTCCACCTCCGTATTTCTTAAAAATAGTTTCAGTGACAGAACCTAAATCCAAACCCATTTAATCTAAATGAGATGAAGATCTAGTACACCATTATCCAAGGACCTCAATAGTTTACATTATGCAGCATATAAGACCATAACACATTTTAAACCAGAGAAATATGAAGACAGAACAGTCTAAAAATATGTCAAGGGTATAACTGCCAAGGATAAGGCAGAGCTCATCTTTTTTACAAGACACCAATTAGCTCCAGAAAATGGGGAAAAGGGAGATGAACCCTATCCACTTGTGAGCTCCCGAGGGCAACAATCTGAGAAGCCCAGACTCTCAGAAGTTGGGAAGAGGCAGGGTGCTAGTGATCCTACCAGGGGGTTCCCCCCTGGACACTGCTTGGAGTTCCATTTTCCATCGTAGCCTCGGGCTAGCGGCCGCTGGATACATTTCAGCCCCACCCCATCCCTGCCAGGAATAGGGAAAGTGCTGACCCCTTCCCCTGCCCCTTCCTGCTGGGGGCGCCCGCCAGTCTAGCCCTCCCCAGGCCTCCCAGAGGAGCCATTGCTGTCACCGGGGCCGCTGCCCACAGCCGCAGGACACCGCGCCGGGTCAGTTTCAGTCTGGGGCCGCAGGAGAAAGCGCTGAGCTGCCGCCGAGCGGTGCCTGCCTGCAGGCTCGGGGCTCTGCTCAGACCAGCGAGGCAGCGCTGGAGGGGCTCGGCCCTGAGCCGCCCCCCCCCCCAAGCCGGCGGGGGCACAGGCGGAAAGGGGGGGGCTGCCATGGGGTGGGGGAGGGTCGGCACCAGGCAGGGCGGGGCGGGAGGGACAGGCGCGGCGCGGCGCTGCTGGGGGCCCCTCTCCGACCCCGCCAGGTCCCCGCCCTCGGAGACGGGAGAAGCGGAGCGACACCCCCGCTGCCCCGGCCCCACCTCTCGATGACCGAGGCCAGCAGCTGCGGCAGCTCCCTCATCTCGAAGGCCGAGTAGGAGGCGGAGAGCAGCGGCCGCACCGCCACCTCCCAACCCGGCTCCCCCGGGGTCTCCGCTCCGCCACCCGACGCCGCCATCTTGTTGCCGCCTCCTCGGTTGGGGGGGGAGGGGAAGAGAGACCGGAAACGCTTCTGCGGGGACGGGAAGTGACCTGATCCACCCTCCCTGGCCTGCGCGCGACGCACGGTACTCCGGCTTAGCCGTATGACGTACACAGACGAGGGGGCGGGGCCCGAGAGGCGCGTCGCTGAGGCGCGTGCGCAGATGAGTCAGCAACATTTGGGCACATGCGCAGGAGACTATTTTCGTCCCCGCAAGCTGCGCATGTGCAGCAGGTGTATCAATTCAGACGCCTGTGCTCAGCTGTGCAGGTGTCAAGAGGCTGCGGGGAGGAGGCGGAGGCAGCGGCCCGTAAACGGGTCAAGGTGGCCGGGGCAGGCGTGTTGGGCTCTCACTCCTCCCCCACCCACTGCACCCAACCCTCTGCCAGAGCTTGGGAGTGAAGCCAGGAGTCCTGTCTCCCTAACCAGTGCCCCCTTCTGTCCTAGGCCTGGCTGTCAGCTCGCTGCTGCTGGGTCAGTCCCAGGCACTGGTGCACATGCACCGGTACTGCTACTCCAAGTGTCTCAACCTACCCAGCTGTAACTCCTTCCCCGTTCGCTTTCACTCTACCTAGTTCGTCTTTTAGCACACAGTCTAATCAAAGGGCAGAGCACAGCTCTGTTTGGGGTTATTTAAAGTGTAACACTTGGGCAAGGTTTCAGATATCACCGAGAGATGGGTGCTGTTAACAAAAGTAGGTACGGGCAGTTCCTCCCTCTTAGCATTTGTAAAACAGGTATAAAGAAGCTACTTTCTGAGCAATTAGAAAGAAACCAAACAAAACAGGAGTAAAAGGTGAAGACATACTAGCTCCTTGTCTTGGTCTTTAAGGCCCCTTGCCACATAGCCCTGCTCTCTGGCGTAGGGATTGTCTTCCTTAATGCTTCTCTGAACAGTGCCTCCTACAATGGGGCTCTTATCCTTGGTTGGTGTTCCAAGGCATTACAGTAATACAAACAGTGATCTGAACTATAACACCAAACATCCTTTTGTTTGTATTCAGAAGATATGTGATGAGCTGTGTCCTCACCAACTGTAGTTTTCTTTTGTCTCCTAGAGTGTAAACTTCCTTGTGGCAGGCATTATGTTTTCTTTCGCATTCTTTTCAGTACTAAGCACATTTATTTTTACATTGTTTTCATGAGGCAAGAGTACTCCTACTGGTTCAAGCAGGTACCACTGAGTCAGGACTGCTGAGTTCTACTCTCACACAGCTAGTAACATGCTAGGTGCCTCAAGCTATTCATAAAGTCTCCGAGCCTCAGTCTCCCTTCTTTAAAATTGGTAAGGCTAATTAGCTGCTGCGTGGGTGTATTGTGACCTCTAATTTACTAATCCTTAAAGTAATGAGATTCTCAGATGAAAGGTAAAGGATCTGGAATATTAATTAGTTGCAAGTTTTTAAAAGAAGTTAGAGGATAATTTGTTTTTTTTTTGGTTTTCATTTTGTTTGTTATGCAGTGCTCAAAAGAGAGGTACGTCCCACTACCTATGTCCAGACTTACCTGGTAGACACTGACATTATGTGCAGTGGGGTAGAGGCCATCACCACTACCCCTTGTTTACACTTAAGTGATTTAACAAGTGTCTTTGCATTTTTTGAATGGAGAAAAGGAGAAATACTTAACTTACAAGTAAACTACAGATACCAATCAAAAAGCTCTAACAGAAAATTCAAACATGCTTATAATACTTATTTGATACTGATCAAATTACTTTTATTTAGATAACCTGCTCTCCACTACGTAGAAATGACCTCATATTCCTCATCCTTTCTGCCCACACTCTTTCACACAAAACAACTGTGGACCAGTTTCACAGTTAAAAACAAGATCTAGTTTGTTACAGTATCTGGTTATCTGATCACATCTCATCCAAACATAAATCAGTAAGGCTTCCAAGGCAACAAAGCCCTTTGCTTCATGTGCCAAGTTGCAACCATTTCAGTACACAGGAGGTTCAGAACCAATGTTAGCACTTTATGTCCCAAAGAGTTACAAATAATTGTAAAAACTTATTCCAATTTAAAATTAGATACTGAATATTACTACATACCAAGAATGAACATCCTTGATACATAGAGGGAAAACAAATTGCAGGCTTCTTTACTCCTAAATCACAATATTTTTAAACCTAGTTTCAAGTTGTCACTTAGCTGTTTGGCAAAATAGCATAAAAGGTGGGATGTTTTTAGGTGCAACTTCACAGCATCTCTCAGGTTTGCTAAACCCTTCGAAATATTTACTTTTTTACCAGAGAAAAAAAACTTTCCCAGAAATATCCAATTGATGAGGTCTGTGTTGTGCAACCATTTGAAAGATTAAAAAGCAGAAAAGGACCATACAGTGCAGTCACAATAAATAAAGAATATGGAGACCTTAAGTAAGCATCATCTGTCCCTGAACTCCTTCCCCATTGCTATAATTTACTTAAAAGGTTTGGTCAATCAGTCCTGAATTTGCATGCCTCATTTTGTGAATATTCTCTTGGCTAATTTACGAACATCCCCCCTTCCCATGCCCCCTATGTACAGCAGCTTGCATTTACAAAACCTAGCTTTCCAATCAGAGCTGTGGTGAATCTAGGATTCTCCTCCAAGATTTCAGTAATGGTTGGTGTAGGGAAGAGGCAGGCCATCAACTGGTCTCAAAGTGCACCCCAGAAGTGGGGGAGAAATACATCTTTAGTATTTTGATATCAATCTTAGCTAAAGGTGGGGAAGGTTTTTCATGGAAAGTGATGTGATCATCTTAGCGCTTTGAAGAAAAAAAAAAAAACGTAGAAGGTTTTTTCACACTGATTCAATGAAGTCCTGGACAGATGGATGTTACTTTGTAGTCAATTCCTTGCCATTGGGTAGAATTCTTCCCAGGTGAAGCATATTTTTCTTCCACTGGCAGCTCCTCCCATCAATGTTTCCAGCAGAAATGTGATATAAATACTTGCCTCCATCACAACAGTACAATTTATAACATATAATTAAACCCAGTTGTGGTGTGCACTCCAGCAGATGATCAGCTACTCAGAATCCCAGCCAGCCTGTTCACCAGCCTCACCGGTTCCCTCAGTGTTCCCTTCGCCCATGTGCTTACCGCCATGCACGATTCAGCAGCTTCACCTGAGCAAGTCTCTTTGTAATCATAGTGGCAAAAACTAGTCCAAAAAGGACACTACTTATCAGCACATAGTCATAGTCATCTTTCAGAACATCAAACTGCTTGGATGGGTAGACTCTGGTTTGGAAGATGTCCAGGCCATATGCAACAACCTAAAGAAGTGAGACCACCAGTTGTTACGGCAGCTTCAAGCAGAAATCCAGATACATTAATAAAAGATAAGGCTACGATTTTGTCACTGAGGTCGTGGAAGTCACGGAATCTATGACTTCAGCCCCAGCAGCTGGGAGCTGCAGGGTTTCACCGCCTCCCGCAGGGGCAGGGAGTTGTAAGGTACCTCTGCCGCCTGAGGCAGTGTGCCCCCACAGCTCCCCAGCTGCCGCAATGGGGAAGTGGGGGTCCCCCACAGCTCCACAGGCGCCGGGAGGGACAGGTGGACCCTAGAGCTCTTAGCCCCCATGGGTGGTGGGGGGCCCCAGAGCTCCCAGCCACCCCGAAGCTGCCCAGTCCCTTCTCATTTTATCATGGATATTTTTAAGTAAAAGTTAGAGACAGGTCACAGGCTTCCATGAATTAGTCTTTATTGCCTGTGACCTGTCCCTGACTTTAACTAAAACCATTCATGACAAAATCTTAGTCCTAGTAAGAGGCCCATCCCTATGGTTCTGATCAAGCAAAGCACAGTTCAGGAAATCATTAACCAATGATTTATAATAAGGCTTGAAGTTACATACCTTCCCTGAAAGGGGGTGTGATGGCATACTTTTGTATCCCCCATCATGCTTTACAAAAAAAAAAAAAAAAACCCTAACCTAGACTCACCAGGCATGTGGACTCTAAGCCAGAGGGGGCAGTGTAAATCCCTCTCATTCTGGATATGGTTTGATTGTAGTTGATGAACCTCTCAGCATGGATCTGGACATCTGGGGAATATGGAATCAAATTTTCTTCCCTGAAAGGCATTTGAGAGATATCAAAACCCAACCAAACACAGCACAGTGGGTAAATCCCTAAGCAGCCTGTTATCTGGAACTCAAGTCTGGTGATACAACATTAGAATCTTTATACAGATAATTTAGTCATTCACACATGGTGCTTGGTAAAGGCTGTTAGGAAGAGGGAGACAAACCGGTAGCTCAGAACATGCTGTAATTAGGGTAGTGTCCATCTCCTTCTAAAGTCTGAGACACAACCCAACCAGGTTCAAGGCCATAGGAATAAATCAGTTAAAGTATCACTCTAAAAACCATAGATAATTTTGTAGAATACTAGTCACTAGTATGATGCTAACAGGTGCTTTTTGATAGCCCTCTGGACTACTGTGTTACAGACTAATTTATTCACACCTGGACTGGCAGTAAAGCAGTCCAATGGCCAATGAAGACAACAGCCTCTCTAAATTTAGAGTAAGAATTACTCAGAATCTGGCCAGACAGAACTGATAAATTAATCTACTCCAGACTAAAGCATTAAAACACCCAGCCTTCCCCCTTCTGGCAGGTGCCTGGGAAGGGGGATTACTGCCACAGCGTTTTGCTTACCTGCTTTGTTCTGTAGGGATCTCTGGGCGTCGAGGATCCAGCAGACCCTTTGGAAGGGAAAGAATTGCCCCAGAGGGAAGCCCAACTGCACATTCAAAAAAAAAATCATCTCTTAGAAATGACCATTTCTGACCGCACTCTCTGATGGCTAATCCAATAGTCCTCCTGAGGCATGCCAGAGAGAGCTTTCCGAGTCCACTCCTCAGGGATGAGGGAGGGTGTGTGGAAGCAAGCAGAGGGCTAGGCTGAATACTGTTGTTGGTCTAAAGGCAGTTCATGAGTGAAAGGCGAAGGCCCAGCCCATGCAGACAGCAGCAATGTCTGAATGCACACAGGAGAGAGTAGCATGCACCACGATTTACGTCAAGGGAAGGGCGGTAGCTGCACTGTTTCTTCAAATCACAGGCTAACTTTAAAAATATACTTTTCTCTAATGCAACCCCTGGGACCGTCATGGCTGATGATTGCCCTAGATACTGTAGCGACCTTTTCTTGAATACAAAATTTGACACACATGTAACCCAAGCCCTCCACCCTGCCCTAACCCAGTTCTTACTGAGCAAGTGACGGCTGGTGATGCCACGTTCAGTGATGGTGGCCTCCATGGCACTGATGGCAGATGGGAAGATATAAGCCTGCTGGAGGACCTGAGGCAACAGTGGGCGGTCAAGGGAACTGAAGGCTGTGGCGTTATACTGCTCCGTCCCTTCGTACAGCTCTAGCACAGTGAACTCATTCCGGCGTGCCTTAGTATTCCAATACTGGTACTGAGACAAGAGGGGAAGAAACTGTTCAAGAGGACAGAGCAGAATGCTCCAGCACAAGTCAATTCACACAGAGGGTAGCTGGACAGTCACTGGCGTGGAGTCAGGGAGCGTTCCCTGGGCAGCATAGGCAGTTGCCTCCAGATCTCAAATCTAAAGGATTACAAGCAATAACTTTTCCTTACCACCACCCAGTTCTCTGAGTGGACAATGTGGACGGGTCCCTTTGCTTTCTTCTGCACCGAAGAGTGGATGATCCGGCCTGTGACTCCATCAATCAGATAGATTCCAATGAAGGTGCGTTCATGGTGCGTATCCGTGCTCTCCGTTACCACTGCCAGCAGGTTAGGGTTCAAAGACTATAACAAGGACAAAGAAAGAGATGTGGGGAAGCCCCTAGTTTATAACCATTGTGCCAGTGGCAATCTGTGCAGATTAGCCCAGATCTATGTAGCCAAAGATGGAGGCAACAAGATGTCTGTTAACAGCACAAATCATCAGGACAGATTTATAATCAGTCGCAGCTGTCACGATACCCCCATGGTCGTCTGAAAACATTTATAGAGGAAAATTTCCTCTGCCAAAATTCAGCTTCTCCTGTCTTCCAGTAAAGTTTAGAGCCACTGATGTGTATGCAGAAACTTGCACCAATTGTCCCATCTTGGGTCAGGACTCAGGACCAGCAGTGCTAGAAATGGGCTTTGAATTGTTCCCCAATCAGAAGAGAAAAGAACAAAAGTTTATCAGACACTTGTTTTAAAATCTTCCCCAAAGGCAAGTGCATTGATATGCAATACTTCACTTGCAATATCGCCCACCCGGACAGGCAGCTCCCCCAACTTGGGATGCTCCACCTGTTCTTCCTGGGATGCAGTTCTACAAGAATGCAGCAGCCAGCGATATCCTCCTGGAGACCACGCTCACCGGTTCTGTTACTCACTTGGTCTCTGCTTACCTAGGGTCATTAATCTCAGTCCACTTCCAAACCAATCTCTCAGCTGGACGCTCATAACACCACTGCCCGGCTAGAATTGTTTGACGGAGGACCACCACCATTGGGAAGCATGAGAGGACCATAGCAAATCCAGGATTAGTTCCTGGACAAGTGTGAATGCATCCCAGGATGGACATTAAGACCCATTATTTTTCCCCACCCCTTCTCCCCCTTTCTCTTGACCTCAACATTGGTCTAAAAAAAGGATCAGGAAGATAATAAATAGCAAGTTAGACTTGTTACCTTTGTTGCTAATATATGGGCTACTCTATAAGGCAGACAGCTCAAGACGACAGCACATCTGGCAAAAACATCTTTCCAACCAGTTTAAGTGTTGCTTTTAAAACACGCTTAGTGTCTGCAAGCCTAGGAGGTGGGAATCAGCTCCCTGATGATTCCATGCCAAGTTCCATGGAAACCTTAGCATACAGCTCACAGCCACCAAAGCTCAGCTAACAAGGTCTGCAGTACCTTATAGAGGACGCTGCGATCACCCATCACACGGCCTTGGGAGTGTACATGCTCATTTGATCTCTTCCCCTTCACAATCACTATTCTCTGCACTTCAGTTGGGATGGTCATCTGCCAGCTCTCCTCTGTTGTCAGATCCTACAGCGGAGTCAAGATCCAAAATAAGGTTTCCTGACCCTCTGAAAGACACAATCTCCATTTACAGGACATAGGGAGATTCCCCCTAGAATAGAGTAGTGCACTGGGGGGGAGCACCAGGGCTTCAGCCCCAGGCTTCACCTAGCTTCAGCCCCATGGGGGGGCCCCCGGAGCTCAGGGTTTCAGCAGTGGGGCCCCACAGCCCCCCTGAAAGGGTTCATGGAGCCCCAGGGAGCCACGGACCCCCAGTTGAGAACCGCTGATTTAGAGGATCAGGGAACAGGTGTCAACACTTTTTACTAGAGGAAGAGCACATGCTTTCTCTGCCCATTGTCTAGGGCAGCCAAGCTAGTTCTCAGAATAGGCAATAGAGTCTTGGGGAGCTGGGTGGGAAGGATTACTTGAACTACTGTGCGCTCATCTCATCTCAGCTCCGAAGTGCATCTTAACAGGGAAATACTGTATGGGAGAACTGCTCCCTCTTATGGAATCTCACCAAACTGCAGATGCAGACCTGTCAGGATTCTTCAGTAAAGACTATTTATAACTATGAGTTTACAAACATTTTAGGAAGCTTTTGAGAACTGGCAGAAGTCTATACCCAGCTCTACTTCTTATACATCAAACCCAAATCATGACAGCAAAGATCCACCATACATACATTCATCTGCGGGATGAACATGTCACTTCTTACATAGCATAGAGCATCTTCTGTACCTTTAGCAGCCGGAAACCAGAGAGTTTGCCCTGTTCAGCATCCACTATATAAAAAAAGATGGAGTGGGCTATTTCCTCTAACTGGCGGAGGATGTTTTTAGTTGCTGGGAAAGCTGTAACCTGGGAAGATAAAGAAGAGTTTAAACAAAGACATTAGTTATCATCAATGTTTAGTCTCACATATATAAGTATGCTAGTCCAGTTAACCTTACTGGGCCCAATTTACTATAGATGTAAATTCCACTGATTTAATTAAGGATGAATTTGGCTAAACAAGGGCAGAGGCACCCTGGGTAATAGGGAAGCTAACACTACCCTTCCCTGTTCAATAAATGACTTATATTTTTGCCTGGCAAGCATATAAGCCATTTACCATCCACATAAAGAGGTCCATAGGGAATCTGCACTGGGGAGGGGACGGTGGCCCGTGTTTGAAACACAGCTTCCTGGTCTGTAAGCCAGCGACTTGCTCTATTTTACCTCTGCACCGGGAGGCCAAAAAGAGGGGTAGAGTCAATTTAGTGCAGATTGAAAATTTAGCGTTTGTTTTAAAAACCATGGGGGGTTTCAAATGCGAACGTGACTAAATAGGTTCTCGTGACTCTCTTTCAATTGCAATGAAAATAGTCAGGTTTGGGATGCAGCTCTTGCCTGTACTATTAGAGGACCAAATAAAACAAATGGCACTATGCCACCCAGTGCACAAGAGCCAGGAGAGAGTTACACTGACTAGAGCCAAGAGTGCAGACGACGACCTTGGTTTCATGGTACAAGCGGAATGAAATGGAAGAGGTAAACAAAGTGCAAGAACAACAAAGAGCAAGTTAGATTTTAAAGTTTCTATGTTAATCTAATGGAGTTATTAGTGACAAAGAGAAGGAAATGGCTTTAAATGTGTGTTTTATCTTGATGAAGTCCCTTGAAGTCAGTCTCATTCCCTTTGTGGACTATGACTTGACAACGTTCTTATTTCTTGCCTTGATGGGGGAGATATTTATCCTGCAGATGGAGATAGTTTTGCCCTAGGAACAAAATTACCTTGTATTCATCATCAATCAGAAGTAGCACTTTGGCATAATCTTGATCCATGACGGGCAGAAGCAAAGACTGAAGAATTGGACGCTTCAGAACAGGGGGAGCCACCTGACTCCACTTCCCAAAGATGGGGTTAAAGACATAGAGAGAGCTCATTTTGGTCTCCTGAAACAGACAACAGGATGGGAAACTAGTTAGGGCAAACACAGAGAAGGGTGGTTGTTCTTCTAGCATATGAAGTTACCTGCTGTCTTGGTTTATATTTGGATTTAACTGTCTACACCTCCTTTCTCCCTTCACTGTGCTCCTTACCCTACAGATGAATACGCTGTGCACTCAAATCACCTCATCTCTGCTGATCCCATAGTGTTCACATAAGATGTATAAAATTCTAATGAGATCCTATCATGGCCTGTCCAGAATGTCACCAAAATAAGTAAGAGTGTTTTTATTTTCTGTGGAGTATATACTGTCGTGTGACCAGCAGAAGGAAAGCCTTTCCTATTTAACTAGCCTACACAGGCCTTGATTTTCTACTTCATGTAGTGGACAAAGCAATTGGGTGAATGATTTTTTTTTTTGGTCATCGTTTAAAGCATTTAAAAAGCAAATCTAAACATTTTAACACGGTGGATTTTTCACTATGGGGAGGTAAAACCCATCCGAGGTGTGTGTGTGTGTGTGTGTGTGTGTGAGGGACTCACCTTGTCCTTAACAAGCAGCGTACACTGTGGGGGGTGGGGGAAGTGGGCCGTTGTTCTCTGGACCATCAGTTTAAAGGAAGAGCCAGGCCTCACGTTCTGTAGGTATTGCTTCCATAGGATGGTGCCAGAGCTGCTTTCAATACCAAAGAGCTGAAGCAAAGAGACAAAAAGAAAAGCCAATGTAAGTAACAGCGTGTCTTTCACACCTACATGTTGCATTCCGCTTTGGGTTCCCTCCTCCACTACAAGACACTCTGCTGGTCTCCTGACACCTTTCCTACCACAGCCTCAGCACTGAATCCCCCCTCACCATTGCCAGGACGACATGCTCCATTTCCAGGAATGGCTTCCAGTCCCTGGCCTCCTCACCTTTCCTGCGGCAGTGACCATCACCATCATTTTCTGTAGGTTGAACTCATCTCTCGCCAAGTTGTCGATATTGATCTCATTCTTAATCTGGCTCCGTGGCTTCCTGGCGTCATAGAACATCTTCCAGAGATGTGCAGTCCAGGCCTGCAGCAGGATGAGCTGGGAGGAGAGGCGCTTCAGAAACATCCCCAGCAACCCGTCTGCAAACAAGTCAGTGACAACGGTTAGCGCAACAAGCAGTGGTGCACTGCAGGGGAAATATACACACAGCACAGCAAATCAGACCACTGCCTCAGTCTGTAAAAGTCACGTGCTGCCACACATGTATATATTAGTTAAGAAAATTCTGCCTCACCTTTCATGACACCTGGATCAGATTATATCCCATGACCATCATAGAAGCTCCTTCACCTACCAAGCCCCTAAATACACACTGCCATATCCCACTTCAGCAGGCACTCTGCTCGCCTCAAATCCAGCTTTCCTGCAAGCTGCAACACTACCATGTGCAGTCTCTCTTCCCTATCACTCCAGCAAGTGCCCAACTAAAACGAACTAGTGTACTTGGTCTTATGCCTCCTGCTTTCACTTCTCGCGTAACAGAGGAGCCATCTTTACAGAGAAGCACCCAAATCTTGGCAACTGAAGTCTGAATTGACTTCCTGTTAGGAGCCATGGCCTATGCTTAATCTATCTCTTCTCTGAGAAAGAAACCAAACAGGAAGGACAAAGATCCACCAGCAAAGGCTGTCACAAAAGAGAGGAAAGGAACTGCATGTGATTCTTTGGGTTACCTTGAATGGCTGGATCCGGATGGCAAGAAAGACAATAAAGGCAATTATATTTCAGTCTTCAGGGTAAGACAATACAGAATAATAATAATTGAACAGAAGCATTTTGGTAAGAGTGGGCAAGCTGGCTGTAAATTCCCTATCACTCTGTGTCTGTTATACGCAGAGGGATATGGAAAAATCTATTAGTAGAGCTTTTATGTGTGATTTCATTTTAGAAGGAGGATGCAAAAGTTAGAGACTACCCCAAAACCTGGAAGTCAAGTTTATTTTAGTTCATTTGGGTCATACTGTCTGCACAAGAAATCTGGAATGAGAGCTCACAGCTTTGGGGAGAGGAATATTGAAACTATACAAGCATGAAAAACAAAAAAACAAAGAAACATAAAATAGACCCCTGCAGAAGTTCAACTCTATACGTAGTGGGGCCTGAGTTCCCTGTAAGCTGCGCGGCCGCGCAGCAGCCTATTTAGCACCGTGCAGGCACTCAGGGAACCCACCCAGCTGGGACCTGCTGCAGCCAGGACAGGGGTGCCCCTCCCTCGGCCCCAGTCCCAGACCTGCCACAGCCGGGGGAGGGACGGGCCAAACCCTGCCACGGCCCCCCGGTGCTAATTGGTCCAAATCCTCACACCAACTCAGGCACTGTTTGGTTCGTATTCTCATGCCTTATGGCAGAGAGGGTTCTGATTGGTTTAGAGCCATGAAGGAGCGCAGACTATCAGGCACCTCCTGCTGGTCTGGCATGCCCACTCCAGGACGCTATGTGTGCTGGGACTTGTAGTCTGCGCTGGCCCACATGCCCTGGCCCCGGAGAGAAGGCTTTGTGATTGGCTCTTGTTGGTCGATGAAAGGTTGTTGCTAAGGTAGAGGCGCCAGTGGGTGGGCTGGCCTCCCCTCCTCCGACCCGAACCTAGCCCCGGAGGTGCCATGGTGGGGAGAGGCACCTCTCCCCCGCAGCCTAGGTGCCGCTGCAAGAAGTGGGCTGGTGGGGGAGTCCTCTTTCCCCACCATAGCCCTGGAGCACCATCCTACACCCCAAAATCCTCATCCCCGACCCCACCCCAGAGCCCGCACCCCCTTCACCAGCCCAGAGCCCCTGAGCTCCGGTCCCACCCCAGAGCCCGCACTCCAACCCAAGCCCTCTCCCACACTCCGAACCTCTCGGCCCCACCTCCACCACATGAATTTTGTTATGTGCACTGATATGAAGGTGACGTGTCACACCTCACCTCCATATTGGTGCACATAACAAAATTCATTCCACACATGGGTGAGAAAAATTAGAGGGAACCCTGAGTGAGGTCCTGGCTATTACCTGCTTTCTTTCCGAATTCCCCTTCCAACTCAGCCTGGGCACCCGTCAGAGGTAGATCCACCATCTCCAAGCTTACCACTTCGGCCAACGACTCCTCCCTGCTCCACAGAACTTTTCCTAGAGAGATGCAAAGAAAAGGCAACCTAGGCTGATTCAAAGAAAAGAGCAAATGCATTTCCTGATCTGTGCTGCGTTCGTTCCTGAGAGCAATCGGGAGACAGGAAGATCTTACAAATCCAGTCCCTTGAAATGGATTGAGAGCTATATCCCCAACACTTGGGACTGAAGGATCTTCTGTTTGGTCTTCACAAAAGTAAACAGCTGTTTAATAAATCGCAAAATGCCACATTTCTGAAGCAATTTGGATATTGATATTTACTGTCTACTACTACAACAAACACACTGGTATTTAATCATTAACAAACCCCCCCCCTCACTTTATTAAACTAGAGACAGTGTTGAAAGAACACACCTGGGACTTGAGCATTGAAGGGCTTGCAAAAGGGTTGGAGTCATCAAAAACAAAAAAGTTTAAAAAACAACAACAAAAAACATGAAGTTCAATCTCTAACATTCTTGCAAGACCTCAAAGACTCAAGCAACAGAAATGGACTCTTAACCCCACCCTAAAGTTTAACACCATATTTTGTCTGAGGAATTTCCCTTCTTTTCAAAAAGGCATCGAGGAATAGCTGCTACAGGTCCCTGTCCTGCAATAAGTTCTGTGTGGGCAGAACCCTGAAACCCTGCAGAGCCTCGCGAAAGCCAACAGGCTGTTGCTTCAACAAAGCACATCGCAGGATCAGATTCTCAGCTCTGGTAGTGAAGGAAAATTCAAGTTGTGGGGGTGAGGGATATTCCTGGTCTTCTCACTTCTCTATGGGATTTAGCTCAGGAAAGAATCTGCTTGGCTGGACACAATTGCCCCTGAATGTGCACTATTGAAGGTGCCAAGAGAGGATACACTAGACAGGGGTAACCAGCCAATCTGGTTCCAATTTACCTGGCTGCTGGAGGAACATGAGCATGTGATCTTCTGTTTGCACCAGCGCTCGGTAACCCACAGAGTCATCTTTCTTCAAAAAGACCTGGATATAGAGCTGGAAAAGGGAGACAAGGAAAGAGGAGATGATCAGGATTATAACCTCCTGCCCTAGACAAGCAAAATGCAATTCAAAGGTGAGAAAAGAGGAAAGGATTTAAGATCACTGTTACATTTAAAGTCCTAAAGCAGTGGTTCTCAACACGCAGGCCACTTGCGGCCCAATCAGCACACACTACAGCCCATGTGACATCCTCAGGGCCATACAGGTAGTATAGATGTTGTGTGGCTGCAGCCCACATAACAGAGAGCTGCATATGCACCCCAGAATGGTAAATAGGTTGAGTACCACTATTCTAAAGCAACAAATAGATGAGGTGCTACCTTCAGGGGTACACTTCTCACAAACCTAGAGGCAGACTAGAGTCTGGTTTCATACAGCAACTCTCGTACTTCAGGTATCTTAAAGCACTGAGTTAGACATCAGCAGTGCCAAGACCACACTGGCAAATGCAGCAGCTATTTTGTGCTTGCAGTATTATTCTATGATGTCAAGCCCTCCCCTGCTATATGAGGTTCTGCCCAATCCACCCTTGCCCTGCCCTTAAAGCCAGGCTCTATAAACCCAGGGATACGCAATGCCACCATATCTGGATCAAAAACATCATGGGTGACATGTGGTGATCTTCTCACTACCAGCAACCCCTTCAGATCACCCAAAGAGCTCTGACCAGCTCTGCCAGTCAGAAAAGGCTGTCATAAGTGAAGCACTTTTCATCTATAGATCTTGTGTTTTACAAAGGTGGGTAAATTTCACTAACCCCCTTTTACAGCTGGGGAAACAGACACAGAAAGATGAAGCGACTTGGCCACGGTCAAACAGCAGTTTGTGGTAGAGGCACGTAGAAGCCAAATCTCCTTGACTCCCAAACTAGTATCCTTCCCAACCTTAAATCAGGGGCTTGTCTGTTTGGCTGCAGCAAAAAGTTTGATAAGCCTCAAGATACAGCCAAGCCTGATGTAAAGAGAAACTCCATGCGCCCATCTCTGACCACTTTCAACGACAGGAGAGAGGCTCCTAACTTACCTGCTCGGGCCTGGCACCGCTCTGCTCTAAGCTGAAGGTAATCGTGGTATCCAGCAGTCTTTGCCCAGTTTCAACCAAATACAGGTTAATATTGTAGGTGTTGTTGGGGCAGGCTAAGAATTCCTAGAGCATTATAAAAGACAAACTGACTTAAACACACATAATCTACTTACACTGCGCTTTTCATCACAAATGATTCCAAAGTGCTATATTTACAAGGCTCAATTCACCCACCACAGAAATGCAGGCATTTCTGGAGCACAGCCCAACAGCTGCTTAACAGAACACAAACAGCACACCAGTTTGGGACAGAGAACAAATTCTAGGTGACATTTCCATCTGCACGTGCTTCCATGGAGTAACTACTGTAATTCTGAGCCCATTTGGACAGAACACAGCAGGGGTCTATGATGCCTTTTTTTCGAAGATCTCAAAGCACTTTACGAACAATTATTTGAGTGTCAGCACCCCTGCAGGGTAGATGGTATAGCACACATTAAACTGCAGGGTAAACTGAGGCACAGAGACTACACAACTTTCACAAGATCACACAGAAAGTCAATGATAGATCTGGGAATAGAGATCAGGAGTCCTGGCTCCCAATGCCCTGTTTCAAATACCAGACAGCTCTCTCTCCTAACTACACAGAGGCACTGTTTCTGAAATAAATTTTGACGTTCAAAAAGCAGTTTTCCATTTTGAGGTGGGGAAAAGGGTGTCTACAGATCTTTCATTTAATGCTGTGAGAGGGTAGCATGTTCATCCAGTTCCCTACAGTTTCAGGAACTGAATAGTTTTAAGATGCTTTTGGATAAAGTTTCATGGAGCTGATGCAAAAATATGATTCCCCAGAGTAATAGTCTGTCCCACTCCACCATTCAGCCTTCCAAACCCAAGAGAAGGGAATAGCTGGTTAATTGCAAAGACTGCCTACAATTCCTGACAAGCGGCTCCTTTCCATACCTGTCTATGGGAATGTCCGAAAGTGCTGTCTGCCTTATCAGGAGTTCTAGATTTCTGCAATGAGCATGGGAACAGAAAGAGAACTAGTGAGCATGACAAAGGCATGGAAAACATAAGAACATTAAGTGTCTAACAGGAACAAGTTCTGCCTCCCTGCTCAGAGCTGCAAACGACAAGTGGTATTGAAAAACCAAGTGGTGAGCTCGGTACTTCCTCTCACAAGACTTTAGAACCTCAGAGTTACAAACACCTGGGGAATGGAGGTTGTACGTAACCCTGGACAAAAAGTTATTGTTCTTTCTAAAGTTTACAGCTGTACATTGACTTAATACAACTTTGAAAAACTTTACTACGCAAAAGAAAAATGCTGCTTTTAACAATCTTAATTTAAATGAAACAAGCACAGTTTCCTTACCTTGTCAATTTTTTAAAATTTCTCTTTGTTTTAGTAATTTACATTTAACACAATACTGTCCTGTATTTGCTTTTTTGTTTGTTTGTTTCTGCTGCTGCCTGATTGCATACTTGTGGGTCCAAACGAGGGGTGTGGTTGACTGGTCAGTTCATAACTCGAGTGTTTGTAAGTCTGAAGTTCTACTGTATATGGAAACTGTCAAGTCAAACGTGGCCCAAAATGTAGGTGGTGTGAAAATACCTTACACAAAACCTAAGACCAATTAAAATATGTCATGATTTTTTCCCCTCTCTATCCCAATGGATTTTTAAAAACTCCGCTGTAGCATCTGCAACACAGATTTTGCACCATGCTAAAAGGATGGTGGGTAGGGAGGGAGGAGATGGTGCACGCATGGAGGGAAGCTGTATCATGGAGCAATCTGATGCCACTATCGGTTTCTTCAGAATAGAAGTTCTCTTGTTTTATGTTTCTAGCCCTTTGGGTTGTGATGATAACCTTCCAAATGAGACCTGAAGTAGTGTTGTTTACCTGTCTCTGCAGACAAGCAGCCTGCTTCATTAGCTCAGAGAGGCTGAAATGACCATATTCATTACAGCAGGGTATTAGCTCTGAAGCCAATAATCACTATTGTTTAATTCATGCTTTTGGCAGGAATATCCAGCTACCCGAAGGCTGTCAGCAGAGTCTGTGGAGTGCTTTCCCCGCACCTTATCTCATCCCCTAGTGCTAAGCACAGGAGAACCTGAAAATGAAAGTGACTGGGAAATTGACTAAACGGAGTTGAAACAGACTCGGATCTTTCATTCCTCTCAGCTTGAAAAATGAAGAACAAATAGCATCGGTTCCAAAAAGAAAATGGATTTTGTTTTAATTCTTCCATTTTTAATAATCTCTGGTCTTAGTGAGAAATGGGTGAGGGCATTTGGTTATTAAAATAGTGCAAAAGGTAGGATTTTGTTTTTTAAAATGATAGTGTCTAGTCACCCATCACCATATCAGCTAGTCAGCAGACTTTCCTTCCCAACACTAAGGTATTTATTTCGCTAAGGGCTTGTCTACACAGGGTGGTAAAGCGCATTAGAGGGATGTGATTTGCAGAGCACTCTAATGTGCTGTGTTCCAACTGCCCACGTAGACCCTGCTGGTGCAAACTAAAAAGTATTTAGTTTGCGTTAACGTAGTAGTGACTATGTTAACACAAACCTAGGCACCTTTTAGGTCATGCCAGCAGGGACTACACAGGGTAGTTAGAGTGAAGCACGTTGGAGCCCTCTTCCTCTAATGTGCTTTGTCGCGTAGCATAGACAATCCTTAAGAGTCATCTCGCTCTGTATATTCATTGCGCCACGGTCCAGCTTGGGTTTGCTCGGCACTCAGCAGCTCTACAGACGCTTTCATACGGATAGTCACAACAGATGAAATCTTGGCCCCATTGAAGTCAATAGATGTTTTACCATCGACTTCCATGGAGACTGAATCAGAATTACCGGCCTGGGCCTCTTGTGCCCTAAGGTGTTTAAGTCCAGGTGGTATATTCAGTCTGACAGTGGTAGAACACTGCTCTTCGGTGGCCCCTCAAAACCTTTATAACAGTAAAAAAGCAATACAAACTAACTAACTAAAAAACCCCACACATTTTTACAACTAGAAGCATATCTGAAATTTCCATTGTGCAACTGACTAACCATTTCATTCCTGCAGGTCAGGACAGAAGCCACTGTCTTCTCCCCAGTTGTTGCAAAGTTCACCAAAGCTGCCTGAAAAACAAGGGGGTGGGGGGGGGGAGATAAGAACACGTTTGTGCAGAGGACTTAATTCTCATTTGGTTTGGAACAATTTCAGCCAAATTTAAATTAAAAAAATAATTTTTAATTAATGGAGATATCCCATCTCCTAGAACTGGAAGGGACCTTGAAAGATCATTGAGTCCAGCCCCCTGCCTTCACTAGCAGGACCAAGTACTGATTTTGCCCCAGATCCCCAAGTGGTCCCCTCAAGGATTGAACTCACAACCCTGGATTTAGCAGGCCAATGCTCAAACTACTGAACTATCCCTCCCCCGCCAACAGGTCAGTTCATTTTCAGCATACCAAGCAATTCTGACAGATTGAAGGACTCTGGTAAGTTTCACTACAAGGAAGCGAAGCAACCTCTGGTACAACCACTGAAGAGAAGGTTCACGCTGGGGTCCAGTAACCTTTAGCATTTTATCATTGACCAGTCAGAAGCCTGACAAAATTCCAGGCGCTGCCACGGAGGTGATCTCACCTGTGGTGGTGATGATTTTCACACTAGCATGCTTTGCCTGAGTCTTCGGAGTTGAGGACTAACAGGTTTCCCACCCATAACAGTAACACCATTAAATGTGAAAGATGAAACTCAGGAGCATAAGAGATGGAAAGCTACCATCAAAGTCAAAGAAAGGAAGAAAAGGACCACCTTTTCCCCATTAGGTTTTTTCCATCGCTAATTTCTAGAAACCTATTAGATCACTGAGCCCATCCCCAACTGGCCAGTCTCTTGTAGACAATACTGCACTGAATCTGAAATGGTCATTTCAAATATTTCTGGTCCACTAGAACTACCACCAGCAGTATTAAATGTCCTAGAACCACTGGTCATTGAGGTGCTTTCTAGCAGCAAACCACCTCTTGACTCAGCACAGACCCTGCATTAGTAAACTCACACCTTGGTGAGAATTGTCAGAAACTGGATCCTCCTGAACTGATGTTACATAGTTTAACTGCTGCCGTACATAGGTTCAACCAATGCTACAGAAAGTATGATTGACACCTGAGCTTCAGCAGCTTGTTCAGAATGCTTAGTGCATACTTGATGGAGGTTCTGGTTTTACTGATGGATGGAGCCAGCCAAACAGTCAATCCTCTGAATTTCTGCTGTAGTTCATCTCTTCTATTCAGAGATCTGCAGCTAGGTTCATTCTGTTTACCTGCTGGAAGTCCCGGACGAGGCTTAGCAGCCCGTTTCTGTACTGCAGCAGTGTGAAGTGACTTGGAGCCAGCTGCAGGAAGAACTGAGCCCGTGAAGCACTGGCAGGATTGGGCTTAGTGGACAAAATCCTGGGCTGGAAATGTTCAGCAAATTCTAGGTCAAGGGCCTGAAAAGAGGAACAAGCAAACATGGCAAGATGGAAACTTATTACACAATTCGATCAAACACATCCCTTTCCTCACTAACAATACAACCTGTATGAAGCGTTAGTCCATATCTGATTGAACATGAAGCCATAGTGCGGAGGTCTGGGATGCAGGATGGATTACTTCCCATGATACGACAAAAAACAAGATTTAAAGAGCTAAAATCATCACCCCATAAGCAACCATTACATGGAAGCGATGTGATCTCCCTTTCCCTCCTCCAAATTAGTCTGATGTCCACTTACATGCAAGACTATTTCAGGATCACTCACCTGCAGTGGGATCTGCTTCATTTCTTGCTCAGTCTCCAGGGATAAAGCATAGAGCGACTGTGTGTCAGAGTCAGCACACACCAGCACTGCCTCGCCCACCACACAACAGGCACCACTTAGGCTCTTCATCCAGGGGGCTGCCACTCTTAGCTGCAGGGCAATAAAGGGAGAGAGGCAGCAGTTGGAAAACCCCACAAAGAAATTCCAGAAAGAGCTTTGATTGTGTCTGTTTGCAAGGGGCCTGTATCTTGCCAGCCAGTGTGTGATATCAAAGGCTTAATGTTACATTTCACTTCTAAACTTAGTCACACTAACAAAGGCCTGTGTGAAAAGCAGGAGAATCCCATTTATCAATGAACAGTGGCTCTTCCCCATGGGATACCCATAAAGCCAGGATTTTGTAACCTTGGGTAAACTGCCATCCATCCGGAGATTACCCGGGTTGATCTCAACTTTACTATGTTCTGCAAGCCCTGTGTCTGGGAGATGCAGTTGTGAAGTCTCCTTCCAGGCCCATGAGACATCCCATGGAGACAGGATGACATTTTGACCTATGTGCCAGCAATGCAATTAACTTCCCTAGACATCACATTACATTTATCCAGATGGGAGCTTTTGTTAAATTGGATCCACACTAGAGCCAACCTGGTGACGAGCTGACACCATGCATCAATTCTACCTGTTTTGTAATTTCGCCATCTTCTACGCTGAAGGTTACAATGTTCAAATGGCTTCGAGGAACAACTCCAAGTGCACGTACTACCCCGGTTCCATACGAATACACCAGCTGGTACTGGGTCCGCTCACTGCAAGAGGAGAAGCAGCAATGAATCATCTTCTCCAATAGTTGCCCAGAGCTACCTGTAAAGCCCCCTGCTCTAGGAGCCTATTCAATGTCATCCCGGGTCTCACAAGGAAAGACTGGGTGCATCGCCCAACAGGAGAATTGTTGCCCATCAACACAAATGTTTTAGGGACTCCTCCCCTTCAGCCATCACCTCCTGCAGTTAAGCACATTGAAAACCCAGAGACAGTATTGACGAAGACGACTTATTGGGTCATTTTGTCCATCCTCCCCTTAGCCTTCTCAGGCCAGTGGAGGATAGTAGGTGTCTCAGGCAACAGGACTTCCTCCACTTCCCTTGGGAGGCTATTTCACAGATTCACCATTAGAAAGTTTTTCCCCTATCAACTCCACCTCCTCCCTTCAGGTAACCTAGTTTCATCCTCCCTCTCCCACTAGCCTCAGTCACTGGAATATGGTCAGGTCTCATTTAGCGATCACTGTTTAGCCTAGTTATAACTATTCAGTCGTTTTAATCTTCCTTCAGAAGTCAATCACATTAGAACATTCCTGTATATTACAAGAGGACTCCCACACCTGGGTGGGCCCCTGTTTTCTGACTGGAAGCTGCTACTAATAGCACAAACTGGATTGTTCAGGTTAATATGCTTAGTTTATTCGTAGATTGCTTTTTCTCCATAAGAGATGTCGCCTCCTGACCTATTTTGTTCCACTAACCTAAAGGTTTGTCTACACATGGACTACTTCAGGAATAGCTTCTGCTCTTTAAATTCACACCCTATCTTAATCTGAATTGGCTTGGAAGTGTAGACGAGCCCTAAGATACCATATGATCACTTTATCACAAGTCCATGTTAGTACCATACAGTGCATAAATCACAATGCTGTCAGTTGGTCTGTAATTTGCCTGCACTAAAATCAGTAAATAGAAATGGATGTGCTCCTGTCTTTATGCACAAGAAGACCCTCTTCCCTCCCTCCCCCCCCCCCCAATTACCCAAATAGTGCTCATATTTTCTCTTTCATACAGTGCAGTGCAAGGTCCCCCTCCCAAAGAGTCTATATTCTCATAGGTGCAGGAAATGGATGCAACCTCCCCCCCATGAGATACTATGCACAACATTTTCAGAAGCAAAAGGGTCCTCTCCCCCTTAAGACAAGTTTGAGAGTCAGTGATCTATCCTTGGTTTGGATTTGTACCTTTCTGGTAAATGCTCCACCCATTTCTGATGGCCGTTGGAGAGGTAATGAAGAGAAAGGGCAGCCTTCTTCAGGACGGCCAAATATTTCACTGTGTCCTGGAACCCCACCAAACTAGCCATCTGGAAACTAAGCACAGGTCAGAGACAGAGGGTGAGACGGTAATACTTATAGAGACTTTACCCAGTTTGTGGAGTCATAGCAACACTAGAATTATAGACAACAGCCCTGCTCTTCTCCACCCTGGTAGCTGGCACAACACACACATTTTTCTTAAAAATAGCTACTCTTACCTAGATATAGTTAATATTGTGCGACCAAACCACCATAACAGTTGGCACTAACTGGAGCTCTAACTGCTGATCACCGCGGAGAGGGCAAGGATGGGACTGAAGACCAACCATCCCATCAAGCCAAAGTGGCGTCTCCAGGTCTAGAATGTTGCACACTGACAGGGGAAGCTTATGTATAAGTAAAGGATTTCGATCTTCCACCTCCAATAAATGTAGACTATGTACAAACCCCCTGCCCCCACTTCAGCATTGCAAAATAATCATGAAAATGTATCAATCCAGATACAAAATGTAACCCACTATTCACTTCAAGCAAGTGAGAATTTTGCATGGTTATAGGATATAGCATTAGTCCTACTTGTGATAAATGACTGCAAAATTCAGCATCTCTACAATATTCCCACAAGGGTTACTTTATGACCCTCATAGCTACAGTAACTCCTCACTTAAGTCACCCCGGTTAACGCTGTTTCATTGTTACGTTGCTGATCAATTAGAGAACATGCTCGTTTATAGTTGTGCAATGCTCCCTGATAATGTTGTTTGGCAGCTTTGTCCACAGCTTGCAGAAAGAGCAGCATTGGAGCTAGTGGTGGGGGCTTGGAACCAGGGTGGACTGGCAGCCCCCCATCAGCTGCCCGCTCCCCTAAGTTCCCAGTGCGGCAGCCACCCAGCAGGCTAGCAATTGCCAGGCAGTTCAGCTGTCCCTCCCCCCACTGCCGTGTGCTGCTCCTGCCCTCTGCCTTGGAGTTGCTCCCAGGAACCTCCTGCTTGCTGTGCAAGGGGCTAATGTCAGGGTGTCCCTCTCCCCATCACTACTTTACCCATTTCCACAGAGACACAAACAGGGCTCAGGATGGAGGGAGCTTGCTGGCAGCAGCTGCTGTCTCAACTTGCTGATCTACTTAAAAAGGCAATGTACCTAGAGTGGGGTAAGCCTACTTAAAGGGGCAATGCGCTTGTGCGTCTTTATCTCTCTCTGCCATGCTATCTCCCCTCCCTCCATTCGTGCTGCCTTGTAGAGTGTGAGGCTACATTGAGGGCTCAGCCAAGTGCTAGTTCATCATTTACCATTCTGCTTCTAGAAAATATCCCACCCTCTTCCACCCTCAGACTTCACCACCATTGAGCTTCACAATCATCATTGCTGTGTAAGTATTAAATTGTTTGTTTAAAACTTGTACTGTGTATATGTGTATATATATAAAATATAGTCTTGTCTGGTGAAAAATATTTCCCTGGAACCTAACCCCCCTATTTACATCAATTCTTAGGGGAAATTGGATTCGCTTAACATCGTTTCGCTTAAAGTAGAATTTTTCAGGAACAGAACTACAATGTTAAGCGAGGAGTTATGTAATTGACATTGTCCCTAAAACACAACTACACACAAAGAAGGCAAATTGCCCTCTCCAAAGGGTATAGCGGCAAGCCCGCTGAAGATTTCCCACCTGCCAGTGTCCAGTGATGTCTCCCAGTTCAGCCCTCCAATGTTTGTCTCCCAGGAACGCAAAATGCGCCCGCCATTAGACAGAGTGATGGCATCTGGCCGGGAGGAGAGAATAACAAATCAAATATTTTTATATTGGTTTCTTTATTCAATTCCCTGCTCATCCTCCAGGTTACTTGCTCTTCCATTGTTATGGATAGAACATTAAATATCAACCACGGCCCAGAAGACACCTGGTCTGCTTCATAGTCAGGAAAGTCATTTTATTTGTATAATGTGCAGAGGATTTCAGGTTTTATGGTTCACTTATACTCTTAGCACTAGGAGTCCAGAATTCCTAATGTCATGCACAGACACAAAAGAATCTTTGTGTAGCCGTGATCCTGATAGCACCAAGTGGTAAATTAAACAAAGCAGATAAGCAGGAAATTATCCTCATGCGACTAGAAGAGAACAGGCCATGGAGTAAATGACACAATCTTTAACCCTGCACCTGTATCCACTACAGGCTCACCATGACTATTAGCTCTAGGAAATTTAGCCCTCTGTCCAAACTTGGCTGGATGTCTGTAATGGGAATGACCACTCATCACACAGGAAAGGCTAAATGCTTTGCTTACCCTGTCCATGAATCAGCATGGCATCTACTGCTCCTTCAGGAGTCCCCTTGTCCACATGACGCCACACTGAAAGGAACAAGGAGTAAAGTGGGAATGATTTTTTTCCCTGGGGTATTTCATGCAGAAGAAAGGTATCAACTGGCAGTGCCACAGACTGACATCCTCTATCTAACCACAGGCCAAGTACAGTATAGATCGTGCCAATGCAAGCTTCCTCAAAACGGCCCTTCCAATGTGCCTCAAATCTTATCCAGCAAGACCACCTCTAGGGACGAGAGAGGAATTCAGTCTTCATGCCCCATTCAGTTCTTGGTCCCACTGTATTGGTCAAGAACAGACTAGTCATGCCAGCACCTAACAAGTTTATACTCGAAAGTAGGAAACGAAGCCACTAAGAATGAAAAAAAAAGAAATAAAATTGATAAGAATATTTTTAAAAATTCCTTGTCTCCAGGGAAAATAAAGTCATGTCTTGTTAACCACCCCGCAACCCTTAAAATGAACTGTGCCAAAAGTTAGCTTTGCTGTAAGCAAGAGTAACTTTTAATGTATACCAGGGCTCAATTTTGGTCCCGTGTGCCTTGGTTCCCACACAAATAGCAGATTCCCGAGTCATAAAACAACAGTTCACTCACCGATTTCTCCATTCCTGGAATTCAAAGCAGCCATCACATGCTTCTCAGTAGCCACAATAAGCTTCTTGGAGCCCTGTGAAGCTTCCAAGGAAGAAAACTTGAGTTTTCCCACATACTGCTGCCTCCTAAGGAACAGGAAAATCAAAGGTGGTGTGAAAAAAAAGAACCCTTTCCACTTAACCGTCTGAAAAATGGGGAAAGGGGGATTCAAATTAACACAGGTGGACAGAACACAAACAACATGGTGGCACTAGCTGCAACTGTTAAGGGCTGACAGAGGGCAACCACAACACTACTATAATCCTTCTTTTGAGGGGGAAGGGGAGTTCAATGTAAATGAAGAGAGAAATTGAGTCTAAACGAGCAAGAAAGGAATTTTGTGAGATTTTAGAGCTCAATGTCAAATCTGCTTCTAGGAAATTCACACAAAGAAAACAAAGTGTCTAATATTCTACATTCATTAACAAGAACTGAAAAAGATGAACTGTTGCACTGCAGTATAACCAGTCTCATTCTTGCATCTTCACTACATACCACCAAAGCAAACAATGTATTATTATCAATGAAAAGAGCTGCCATGTGCTGCTTCTATTAAGACGGCCCCTTGCAAAAAGGGGGTCACTGGTCTTCAAAGCTCTTTTGGGGCCATATTAAATTCTTCCCTGAGCTCTCTCCATATTGGGTAGCATCAACGGATTTCTACCATCTGACCCACAAACATGCAACTGAGAAGAGACATGTAATAAATGTTTATTAATAATATCTAGCTCTTATACAGCACTTTGCATCAGTAGACCTCAAAGCCCGAAGGATATAAGCATCCCTATCCCCACTTTACAGATGGGGAAACTGAGGCATAGGATCGATTACATGATTTACTCAA
The DNA here is from genome assembly GCF_027887155.1 of Malaclemys terrapin pileata. Classification (NCBI taxonomy): domain Eukaryota; kingdom Metazoa; phylum Chordata; order Testudines; family Emydidae; genus Malaclemys; species Malaclemys terrapin. The sequence goes on from NC_071523.1 coordinate 7,986,823, forward strand.
GATCACTCAGCAGGCCAGTGACAGCCAGAATTAGAACCCAGGTCTCCTGAATCCCCATCCATTGCTTTACTCAGTAGGTCACATCAGAATTGGATAACTTTGCTGGAGAACGTGTTTTAGGACACCATGGATGTGAAATGAGCACTTTGAAAGAGACTGGAAATAAATGTCAATCTCTGACAACCTGCAAGAACCCATCTTTACAATATCCAAAATGGGACTGGATATTTATATGGATATCAAGAATATCCAGAGTCGTCATAATTAATAAAAACAAACATTAAGAACATAAGAACGGCCATACTGGGTCAGGCCAAAGATCCATCTAGCCCAGTATCCTGTCTTCCGACAGTAGCCAATGCCAGGTGCCCCAGAGAGAATGAAAGGAACAGGTAATCATCAAGCAATCCAGCCCGTCACCCATTCCCAGCTTTTAGTAAACAGAAGCTAGGGACGCCATTGATGGACCTATCCTCCATTAACTTATCTAGTTCTTTTTTGAACCCTGTTAGTCTTGGCCTTCACAACATCCTCTGGCAAGGAGTTCCACGGGTTGACTGTGTGTCGTGTGAAAAAATACTTCCTTTTGTTTGTTTTAAACCTGCTGCCTATTAATTTCATTTGGTGACCCCTAGTTCTTGTGTTGTGAGGAGTAAATAACACTTCCTTATTTACTTTCTCCACACCCATCATGATTTTATAGACCTCTATCATATCCCCCTTTGTTGTCTCTTTTCCAAGGTGAAAAGTCCCAGTCTTATTAATCTCTCCTCATATGGCAGCCATTCCATACCTCTAATCATTTTTATTACCCTTTTCTGAACCTTTTTTCAATTCCAATATATGTTTTTTGAGATGGGACGACCACATCTGCATGCAGTATTCAACATGTGGGTGTACCATGGATTATACAGAGACAATATATTTTCTATTTTATTATCTACCCCTTTCTTTGACTGCCACTGCACATTGAGTGGATGTTTTCAGAGAACTATCCACAATGACTCCAAGATCTCTTTCTTGAGTGGTAACAGCTAATTTAGGCCCCATCATTTCGGGAGAGGGATAGCTCAGTGGTTTGAGCATTAGCCTGCTAAACCCAGGGTTGTGAGTTCAATCCTTGAGGGGACCATTTAGGGATCTGGGGCAAAAATCTGTCTGGGGATTGGCCCTGCTTTGAGCAGGGGGTTGGACTACATGACCTCCTAAAGTCCCTGCCAATCCTGATATTCTATGATATATATAGTTGGGATTATGTTTTCTAATGTGCATTACTTTGCATTTATCAACACTGAATTTCATCTGCCATTTTGTTGCCCAGTCACCCAGTTCTGAGAGATCCTTTTGTAGCTCTTCGCAGTCTGCCTGGGACTTAGCTATCTTGAGTAGTTTTGTATCATTCTGGAAGGGATGTTAAGCCTCAAGGTTCATGTCTGCCTGCTGCACGGTTCATACTCCTTCCTACAAAACTGGCCACTGTCAGAGACAAGACTTTGAACTAGATGGACTTTGGGTGTGAGTCAATATGGCAATTCCTATAGTCCTGTGTCTTTAGGTTGAAAACCACTGCTGTGCTCTTCCTCCCCAGTGAGATGAGAAGCAGAAATCGACATCCTCAGCTATCCCTTAGAGAAAAGGGAGACAGGGAGCAGCTTCCTGAGGCAAAGGGCGCTAAATCCTAGACAGTAGGACTAATACCTGGTCAGCTAATGCACTTTTCCGATGGCCAGTGCAGGCCTGTTCCCTACAGATGTTTCTGTAGCTGGGGCTCTCACACGGCCCTGGCAAGGTTGGGGGACGCGTTCTCCCCCAGAGATACCAGCGCCCGTGACAGTGACGCAGGCAAGCCAGCTCGGGGCCAGGGGCAGAGCTCAGCTCCCAGCAGGCTCTTGCTCATCTCCCGAAACTCAGCTCAGCTGCAGCAGTTCTACCCACTTCAAACCCAGTCTGGCAGCTGGGTCGGACTCGGGCTAAAATAGGGCAACGCTCAGTACTTGTTTCTCCTCAGCTCACCCCAGGGATGGGCAGGAGATACCCGGACACAGCCCCTCTTGCCCAAGAGAACAGTGGAGTGATGGCAGCTGCCCAGCACCCCACCCCAAGGAGTTGTGGGGGGGATTCCCAGCCCCCCCAAGGGGCAGTGGGGGGGATGCCCAGACCCAGGGGACAGTGTGTGGGGGGGGAAGATCCCCAGACCTCCACCCCAGGGGACGGTGGGGGGGATGCCCAGCCCAAGGGGACAGTGTGTGTGTGTGGGAGATCCCTAGACCCCCACCCCAGGGGACAGTGGGGGGCATGCCCAGACCCAGGGGACGGTGGGGGGGGAGAGATCCCCAGAAGGCGGGGGGGATGCCCAGGGGACGGGGGGATCCCCAGACCCCCACCCCAGGGGACAGTGGGGGGATGCCCAGACCCAGAGGACGGTGGGGGGGGGAGATCCCCAGACCCCCACCCCAGGAGGCAGGGGGGGATGCCCAAGGGACGGGGGGATGCCCAGACCCCCACCCCAGGGGCGGGGGGATTAAATACCCGGATGTGGCCCCAGCACCCACCAGTCGAACTTGCCCACTTGATCCTCGTAGACCGCGGCCGCCAGGGGAGCCAGGAGCAGCAGCCACGGCCAAGCACCGGCCGTCATGGTCCGAGCCCGGAAGCTGCTCCGAGGCCGAGCCTATCCCGACAGGCAGCGCGCCGCCGTCACAGAACCGCCGCGAGGCGGGGCCTCGCCCGCAGGGGCTGCCCTTTGGGCGCCTGAGTGAGAGAAAAAAATCCTCTCCCGCGCAGGGTCAGCCATTTGTGTTGGAGCTAACGGCGGCGTAGGGGGCAGCCTCCTCGCGGAAAGGGGCGCGCGGGGCCGGCAGTGGCGGAAGGGATTACCCCAGCGAGGGCAGCTCTGGTCAGGCACCTCCTCGGGCACCTCCAGGGGGTTCCTATCCCGGCAGCCCTCGCGGCGCACGGGGTCCTTGGCGCGCTCAGCTGGGGCAGCAACGTGCGAGCCATGCCTAAATCCAAGCGGGACAAGAAGAGTGAGTGACCCCCTCACCGCCCCCCCTCCCCCTCCCCCTCCCCTCGCGCTGTCCGCCCGGCGCCCCTGTGCAGGCGGGAGGCTGGGCCCGGCAGGGCCGCTCGCGTTTCGGTGGCCGCTTCCCTGCCCCGCCGAGGTGGGGCCCCCGGTGGGGTCTGTTCCACCCTCGGCAACGCCGTGATACTGCGGCGCGGGAGCCGCCGGGGGCTCGTGGATGTCTCTCCCGCGGCTCCGTGCAGCACGTGGTATAAAAACACTGATTTAATTAACAGCCGCTGTTACTATGGTAGTAAACCCAGTGTGGAACACTTGGCCGGGCAGTTTGCTGTACGAGTTTTTTATACACACACACACACAAAACAACGAATTCACACTCCTGTGGCTCTTTTGGGTAATGTTGGTTGTTTGGCTACTGAGCCACTGAGGTCTGAGTATGGGGGTAGCCGTGTTAGTCCGTATCCACCAAAACAAGGAGGAGTCCGGCAGCACCTTCAAGACTAACAGATTTATTTGGGCATAAGCTTTTGTGTGTAAAACACTCACTTCTTCAGATGCATGGAGTGAAAATTACAGATACAGGCATAAATATATATTGGCATATGAAGAGAAGGGAGTTACCTTCACTACAAAAGCAATTTTCCCTCTCGTGGTAGTGACACCTCCTTCTCAGGTATTGGGAGTGGACCACATCCACCCTGACTGGATTGGCCTTGTCAACACTGGTTCTCCATTTGTAAGGTAACTCCCTTCTCTTCATGTGCCAGTATATATATTTATGCCTGTATCTGTAATTTTCACTCCATGCATCTGAAGAAGTGGGTTTTTTACCCATGAAAACTTATGCCCAAATAAATCTGTTAGTCTTTAAGGTGCCACCAGACTCCTCATTGTTACTGAGATTGGGGGTGGGGGAGTTGTGTGCCGACATTAGGCAGAATAGGCTGTGTTAGTTGGTCTGGGAATTATAGAACCAATTTGGCAGCCTCAGTAACACTGTATACTTTCTATTCATGAGTTCCTTGCCTCTTACCTGGGATGATGCAAATATCTGGCGATGTGCTGTTGCATGTCAGTGTAATATGAAACCCTGAAATGTTTTATTTCAATGATGGTTTGTAGCTCATGGTTTTAATTAGTAAAGGAAACCCTGATCCTACAACCATGTGGGCGCTCCCAGCAAAGCATCAGTGCTAGAAGGTTGCACATGGTCTTCTAGAAATGAGTCAAAAGTCTTTGAGTTCATTAAAGCTGATGTCCAGAGTGTATTTGGCAGCCACATTTCTGTGCTTTTTAATTGTACTTTACATAAGCAGTGTCCAAGTTATCAATAATGCTGAAGCTCTTCTTTTTCCTTTCAGTTTCCCTAACAAAAACCACAAAGAAAGGTTTAGAAGTCAAACAGAGTTTAATAGAAGAGGTAAGTAAGAACATACGTCATAAGGTGCTGCATTTAGTTTTCCATTCTATATCGGAGAAAAACAGATATGATCTTTCCCTTCTGTAGCATTTCCTCCTGTGAGGCTCTTAATATAATTTACACAGACTAAGTCTCACTACATGCTTTACAGATGTGGGGAAACTGAGGCACACAGAGGCAATTTGACTAGACCCCAGAAATAAAGAAAAGAAGCACTTTGAGAATGGTCAACTGTTGTGTCAGATGAATTCATTAAAGATCTGTTAAATTTCTTATAAAAAAAAATTACTGTGCATACAGTAAAACTTCCTTAGGACTTAAGCTGAGTGCCACAAAGGTCATAAAAGACTTCGTCGTGCTGTCTGTGTAGTGGGTCATACAATTGACCAACTACATTACTGAGGCTTCTTCGTCTCTTCAGGTATTGGCTTCTATCAGGGGCAGGACAGTAGGCTTAATGGTTGAGTTGTGTACTGCACGTTAGCGGTCGAGGTAGTCACTACAAACCGCATCCTGAACGACAGCCAAGGCCATCCATGTAAATCAGATGATGACATTCTCTCTCTGTGTCCTGAACCATCCTCCAGCTGTCGCTTGTTCAGAGCTGGTTGATCTGGCAGTCACTGTGGTTCCGGATCCAGACATTTGTACTCATGCACGAACATTGGATGAAGTGAAGTGTGCCATCTCTAAACTGAAACACGGACACGCAGACGGTGCTGATGGCATTCCCTCAGAGCTGCTAAAATGTGCTATTGATCCTCTAGCTGACTCACTTCTGGCCATCTTTCGTCTGGTGTGAAGAACTGGAACCCTGCCAACCGCCTGGAAGGACGGCATTGTGACCTAACTCCATAAGGGCAAGGGACCATGCAATGAATGTAAGAACTACAGGCTCATCACCTTGCTCTCCATTACAGGGAAGGTGTTTGCACATGTTTTCCTGGCACGCCTGGAGCCTTTGCTACATTGGAAGCGTTGTCCCCAGCAGTCAGGCTTTACGAGGAACAGATCCACATTAGACGCCATTTTGGTCCTTCGCTTATTGTCAGAAATACATTGTGAGTTCAAGAAGCACCTGCACATAGCATATGTTGATTTTAAGGCTGCATTTGATTCAGTAGACCGTGTCGCGTTATGGAAGGCCTTAAAGGGCATAGGTGTCCCTACCACTTTGCTGGACTTGATTAGAGAGCTTCTTAATGGAACCACTGCCCATGTTCGTCTGGGGAACCGGATGTCAGTGCCTTTTAAATCGGTATCTGGTGTTGGGCAGGGTTGCATTCTGGCCCCTGCACTCTTTTGTCGGGCAATGGATTTCATAATGCAGCATTCCGTCAGGTCCATAGGCATTGAGATCGGTGATATCTCACTCACAGACCTTGACTACGCTGATGACGTTGTTCTTTTCATACAGAGTCCCAACAGGTTTTGTGAGGCACTCCAGCATATGGAGGAGGAGTTAGCTAAAATTGATTTCCATGTTTCATGGTCAAAGACAAAACTGCAAAATCTAAGACCAGGTCCACCTGCAACTCCAATCTCTTTGAACAATGAAACTGTTGAATCAGTTTCCAGCTTTTGCGATCTGGGTTCTATACTTATCAGCTCCTCCAATTCGCACATGGAGGTTCTCCATCAGATTGGCATCGCAGCATCTGCCATAGGCCATTTACAACGGATATGGAATCAACATCATCTTAGTATGACAACCAAGTTCAGGATTTATTCGAGCTGCATCCTTCCCACAGTGTTGTACAGCTGCGAAACATGGACGCGCTGCCGCGCAGACTGGGCAAAGCTGGAGGCTTTCCACACAATGTCAACGTCATAGATTGGGCATAAAGTGGAATGACTTCATCTGTAAAGCAGATGTTTATGGTCATTCGGGTCTACGGACTACTGGGCCATTGTCCGCAGGCGGCACCTTACGCTTTTTGGGCATGTCTCAAAGATGCCACAAGACGTTCCAGCAAACGCTGTTCTCCAGGTGGCTTGTAACATCCGGGATAAAATTCCACCAACTGAGGGGTGCAGGCGGCCCAGAGGCAGACCCCTTATTACATGGGTTCATCGAGTCTGTTCTGATGTTAGACTCTCAGGCTGTCAAGCCTTCGCGGTTGCGCAGGAACAGGCCAAATGATGAACGATGGCTATAGCCAACTGGCTAAGCGTTGGGGAGAGAGAGAGAGAGAGATTAGCAAATACTGTGTTTGTTTTATAATTTATTTTAATGTACAAAAAAGTTGATTACAGTTGATTAGTTCAAATAGAGAATCTCACATCAAAATCATAGTTGTTAGTTCCATGGAGTGCCTGATATTGCTGGGGAGCTAGAGATGTTGCCATGAATAGAATTTTTGAACAATCCTTCCGTCCCATCTTCTGTGTTTAAGCTGTTGCAGAAACGCATTGGTATGCAATGGGGATTTCTCTGATGTTTGCCATAACTGCTCAACATCTTGTTTTCCTATAGTTGCGGAAATGTGTGGACACCTACAAATACCTCTTTATCTTCTCTGTTGCCAACATGAGAAACAACAAGCTGAAGGATATCAGAAGTGCCTGGAAGCACAGCAGGTGAGCAGTAGTCTCCGAGATTGCTTCCGCTCATGGCTACTGATCATGAATATTGTGTTATAGGTGTATACATATCTTAGATTACTGTACTTAGTTCTGTGGGAGGGGGAGGTAACTGCTAGAATTGCTCTATGAATTTTCTTCTCTTCCACCCCTCAAGAGGTTAGTTTCCAGCTTGGGGCTCGTGGCTGCAGTCCTGGGGTTAACTCTAGGATTTAAAAAGCGGCAGTGTTCCATGGCAGCTTTCAGGCACTGGCATGTAGAGCTAAAGTGCTGCAATGCCTATCACCGTCCATCTCTCCTGTTTGGGGCAGAACAGTAACTTTTCTAATTCTTAGGTTACAAAAGAGAAGTTTCGGGATCCCCTTCCCAGCCCTTAAAAAGGGAGAGGCTGCGACTCCCCGATTGAGAACCCGTCTTCATCCCTGATTCAATTCTGCAGATGTATTGAGCCCATCATGATGGATTCTTTTCCTGTTTTTTCTAATAGGATTTTCTTTGGGAAAAACAAAGTTATGATGGTGGCACTGGGACGGGGGCCTGCTGATGAGTACAAGGAGAACTTACACCAGGTATGTTCTGATTTCCATAGCTTTTGCATGTTTTGGAAGTAAGCCTTATTTTCTGTACATCTCAAGAGAAAATAAAGAATTGCTTTGGAGAGCCAGAATGGATCAATACTCTCCCATCTGCAGTAAATGGGATTCAAATACTTAGATCGGGGTCTCAAAGTCCCGGCCCGAGAACCTCCCCACTGCGGCCCATGGAAACTTTTTAAAAAGTTCTTTCATCCGGCCCTCAAGGCTGCCGGCTGGGGGTGGGAGGGAGCGGGCAGGAGAGATTCACATGCCCCTCCCCCCAACGTTGCTCCATCCTGCTGCTCCTGGGACCCTCCCAGGAGTTGCACTCGGCAACGTGTCATTCACCTCGGGCAGCTCGGCTCCCTGCAAGCGGTTCCCTATCCCTGCGGAGGAGAGACCCATACAGCCATGCTACCAGCTGTCTGCTGCAGGCACCGCCCCCGCAGCTCCCATTGGCTGGGGGAGAGAGACAGAGATAGCATCACTAGTCCGCCATGGAGGCGGCATCATTAGTTGCCGGGCAGAGTCAGTTGGGGCGGCATGAGGCCAAGGGAGCGAGGGAAAAGGGTGGGAAATGGGCTGGGAGGTGGCGGGAATACCATCTTCAATGATATTATTGGCCATTGGGAGGATTTGAGGACTGGCACTGGCCCTAAGGTAAATTGAGTTTGAGACCCTTGATTTAGATTGTCAGCTCTTTGGGGGCAGGGACCATTTTTCTGCTCTGTGTTTGTACAGCACCTAGCACAAAGGGGTCCTGGTCCACGACTGGGGCACCTAAGCACTACCACAATGATGATGATAAAGCCAGTCCTTCACTGATATGTAGATCTTTAGGCAAGTTGCCTTTGACATCAGTCCCATTTCCAGTGTGGGCACCCTTTTGACTCTTGTGGTGGTTAGCTTCACGTCAGTGTAGCTTTGTTCACCATAGGTTCTTCCACTACAGTAAGAAATTTGTCCTTTTAATCAGTTCACCAAAGGAAGGGTGCACGAGGATGTTGCAGCATTTCCCTTCTCCTTCCAGCGTGTTGGGGAGTGAGGGGTAAAATCACCGTGCCTTGCTCACAAGATACCTATTGGGGACGTTCCTTGTTAGTAGTAGAGCAACTCAATCCTGAAGGTCTGGGTTGCAGGTACAAGTGGCATCTCTCAGCCAATACTGCTTAATCTTCTTGCTGTGGAGGCAGAATTGTTGGGAGAGCTCAAAGGACCTCCACCAGTAGATGTGTCTTCAAATCTTTTTAGCCCCTCACTGAAGGAGGACTGCAGCCAGTATGTGAACAGTCTGAATTCATCCATCCAAGCTTTAAAAATAATTTGGAGCCTCAGCCCTACGGAATTCTTACTACAGTTTGAAAACTAAACTCAGATACTAAGAGCTCTCACAGGAGTCCAAAAATTCTCTGTTTAATTCATTTTTCTTCTTCAGCAATTCTATGACTAGATCATAGTGACTTTTCAAATGGGATTTCTCTGACTTTTTCTCATGAAACATCTGAGAATCTTGATCTTAATTCTTTCTTAGGCCACAGTGATTCATACCCTTTTCCACCTCACACAATCTAAACTCCTTTCTCCAGAGTTTACATCTGGAATGTCCTGCCAAGCCACTGCTTCCTTCAGCCACAGAACAAGTTTCACGTCAGGAGGAAAAGTCTCCTGAAATAGACTTGCCATCTACATCCGGTCCTTCTTAATTTAGTCTTCCTCACAGCACCAAAGGGCTGCAAGACACGTTGCAGCTGATTAATCAAGATCTGCAAATCTTAAGGGTTGGGTCCTCTGAATTATCTGGGCTTCCTGAGTAAACTCCTTGCTATTAGGGGGCTTCAGCACGGCCCAGGTTAAGTGCTCTGTTGAATTCCACATACTGCTTATCTTCCAGGTCAGCAAACACCTAAGAGGTGAAGTCGGTCTCCTGTTCACCAATCGTACCAAAGAAGATGTGAACGAGTAAGTATCTGTGGAGGTAACAAAGGGGCTTCGGTCTAATGGCACACTTGCCACCAGTGTTGCATCTTCACTGAGAAAGAACTGAAGTTCATACTGAGCCTCTTCTCCCTCGCTGAAACAGAAGCCGCTATTGGCAGCAATTCTCTTGCTCTCCTTGATGCTGGTCTCATGACAATGTTCAGCTTAAAATGCTTCTATGCATACCTCCCTTTGGAGTTGCGATGGGAAAGGCAGGGGGAAGTTATAGCAGGTTATGCCATGATTGAAAAGGGAATGGGAGGTGCTACACTCTGACGCACATGGCTGCTTTCTTGGAGATGTTGAACTAGGCTTGTCCATTGGAACTTGGGTAACCTCCATAAGAGTAAAATCTAATGCCACAGGGTGAGCAACTGCTTAAGCAATCTCCTGCCCACCACCCCACAAACACAGCTGACTGGACTTTTCCTTTCCTGAATCTCATGCTCTAACACAGGGATCAACAACCTTTAGCACGTGGCCCGCCAGGGTAAGCCTCCTGGTGGGCCGGGCCAGTTTGTTTACCTGCCTCGTCCACAGGTTCGGCCGATCGCGGTTCCCACTGGCCACGGTTCGCCGTCCCAGGCCAATGGGGGCTGCGGGAAGTGTGCGGGCCAAGGGATGTGTTGGCCACTGCTTCCCACAGCCCCCATTGGCCTGGAGTGGCGAACTGCGGCCAGTGGGAGCCGTGATCTGCCGAATCAGCGGACATGGCAGGTAAACAAACCAGCCTGGCCCGCAAGGGGGCTTACCCTGGCGAACCAAGTGCCAAAGGTTGCCGATCCCTGCTCTAACATAACTTGCACTTACCTGTAAAGTTAGTGTGGGGTCAAACAGCTGCAAAGCTTTCCAGAGTCCCCAAGAGTTACCTACACACATGGACACAAGTACAAATCACCTTCTGGTATTGCTGGCCTGTGCAGGAGAGAGAGTGTGGAAGCAGTAGAACATCTGTTGGTAAGTTGGCCTGTCATCCGTCTCATAGACTCATAGACTTTAAGGTCAGAAGGGACCATTATGATCATCTGGTCTGACCCCCTGCATGCTGCAGGCCGCAAAACTGTCCCCACCCTTTCCCTGACTCTGCTGATGAAGTCCCCAAAACCTGTGTCTTAGTGACTTCAATTGGCAGAGAACCCTCCTGCTAGAGATCCCTGCCCCATGCTGCGGAGGAAGGCGAAAAACCTCCAGGGCCTCAGCCAATCTACCCTGGAGGAAAATTCCTTCCCGACCCCAAACATGGCGATCAGCAAGACCCTGAGCATGTAGGCAAGAGTCTCCAGCCTAACCCTTGTTAACCATTATACTGTTTGCCTACCGTTGCTTGGTATTCCTCAGCTAATATGCTTCACCATTAAACCATTCCCTCCATAAACTTGTCTAACTTAATCTTAAAACCAGACAGGTCCCTCGCCCCCACCGATTCCCTCGGAAGGCCATTCCAATATTTCACCCCTCTGACGGTCAGAAACCTTCGTCTAATTTCAAGCCTAAACTTCCCCACGGCCAGTTTATATCCATTTGTTCTTGTGTCCACATTAGTACTAAGCTGGAATAATTCCTCTCCCTCCCTTGTATTTATCCGTCTGGTATATTTAAAGAGAGCAATCATATCCCCCCTCAACCTCCGTTTTGTCAGACTAAACAATCGGAGCTCCTCCAGTCTCCTTTCGAGCTCCTCCAGTGGACCCAGGCTATTTAGAGGAATTTTGCTCGGGGAGGAGGTAATTGTAAACCTAGCTTGAAAAGGATGCATTTCTTTAATGAGGTAGCAGGGAAAACGGCAACCCTGCCGACATGTAGAGCTTTTCCACCATCAACAGAACAGTCATAACCTCAGTCACTCTCTTTTCCCCCTGCAAAAAAAAAAAAAAAACAACTCTGGGCTTTATTACTGCTGATCTGTTGTACATGGAAGGTATTTGGATACTGCAGTGATGGGCAGTAGTACAAAACCCATAGATGCTGATTTCACAATGTCCGCACCTGTTGGGGTAGGATAGATGAGTTCCAAGGCTGACCCATCCCAAATGAGGTTTATTCTACAGCTGGAGATTTCTTGAATAAGTAATACTCTTGTTTCCTTCCCCCCTCTCCCAGATGGTTCTCTCAGTTCAAAGAGGTGGACTTTGCCCGTGCAGGTAACAAGGCAACATTCACAGTGAGCCTGGACACAGGGCCCCTGGAGCAGTTTCCCCACTCAATGGAGCCTCAATTACGGCAGCTGGGATTGCCAACGGCTTTGAAAAAAGGTATGTGAGCTGGCTGGGGCATCTGATCATAATTCCCTCTCTGCCTCTAAAATATTCCAGACTTACTGGCTTTTATTTAATAAATGTTGGTAACCTCTTGATCAGCATATATTCAGAAAGGCCTGGTAGGGAGAGTGTTAGATGATGGAAGCAGAAGTCAGAGCATATGTTCAGCAGGGAACATCTAATATTAAAATCCCCTTCCTCCTCCTATGGTTGGCACTGGAATTGTTTATTCTATATCATAATATTCTTGTCTCTAAGAACTGGTCAGGATAAGCCAAGCACCTGCTGAAAGCCCCATCTCCTATATGCCTGGGTTTTTCAAATCAGTCAGCTGGGCTTGACCTGCAGGTCACAAGGATTTCTCACAGAGAATGTAATTTATTTACTTCATTATATGCCTTGGTAAAGCCACAGGCAGTCGTGTGAAGTCTCCTGTTGTTTCTGTCAAAGGAATCAGCCTGAATTAGTAATTGCATGAAAATGGGGGAGCCGTGGGGACTCAGCATTTGGGAGAGGACTGGTATGAAGCAAACACCTGCTAAGAGATTAGTCGCTGAAGTGGGTTTACACTGCATATCAATTTCAACGACTGATACATGCCTTACGTTATGTTACATTTCCTCACAGAACTGTCTGCCTAGGTAAAAATCAAACCCATTTATTGTGCTCCCGCGTTGAAGCTTCATTACTCTCTGCTGCCAGCACTAGAGAACCAGGCTGGGAGCTCTGATTACCACAGCAGCTCCAGTGTGCTCTAACCTCATGTGGTATTCATCCCCCTGACTGGATCCCCTTCTTCCTCCCTGTTCCTGCAGGAGTCGTGACCCTGCTTTCCGATTACGAAGTCTGCAAGGAAGGGGATGTTCTGACCCCTGAACAGGCTCGTGTCTTGGTGAGTAACGTATTAGCAGCAGTTATGCAGCTGTAGTTCACAGGCAGCCACTATTTCCATCCAGTAACAAGTCCCGTGGAGCTTTCATGACATTACAAACCAGTGTGGCCAGTAAATTTAATTCAGTGTATGAGACCATTTGTGCTCAAATCAAGTAACTCCAGTTCTGGCTATTAACAATAATGCAAAGCTGCTGTTGATTAGAGTTGTAATATGCATCCGTACGAGCTGTTTTGGCTGCTAAGCAGTACTTGACTGGGGATTAATGACCAGCTGGAAGAACAGCCCAAGATGCAAATGAAGGAGTCCAGCTGATCACTTGAGAAATACCCTGTGCTGAGACAGGTATTGGTTAATTCTAAGAACACGCGGAGAAATGACCAGGATGATGGATGATAGACCCGGTATTGCTAAAAGAATTAAATGCCTTGCATGTTGAGATTTGAATCCTGCCTTTGCATTCTAGTTTTATACCGTGCATTTTGAAACCAGCAGTAAAATCATAGCTGCCTGAGAGTGGCATGGACTGAGGAAGGGATCCAGCTAATCGAGCTTGAAGGGAAAAGTTTGCATTAAAATAGCTTCATGCTTTTGGTCTATCTCACGTTGAACAACTTATCCTTGTATTAAAATGCACCCTTCGACGCTTGCTTACATCCCCCGTTTTGGCATAATCCACTTTAAAGATGTTACTTACTGCTAGCTCTCACATTATGAGTGACAAGTTCCTGTCTCCCTTTCAGAAACTCTTTGGCTATGAGATGGCAGAGTTTAAAGTGACCATCAAGTGCATGTGGCATTCTGAGACTGGAGACTTTCAGCAGTTGGTGAAAGAGACAGAAGAAACCTCAGAGATGGAGGAAGAGGAGGACGATGACGATGAAGAAAATGACAATTAACTGAAAAACCCGCTATAGGACATTAGAGACAGTTCGTTCTATTTCAAGAATAGTCCACTGAAGCCCATGGGTACTCTCCCTCAGGTGCAGCAGGACAAAGTTGATCAACCCACAGACTTGCTATTTATCAAAGATGATGCAAATGGTTTATATATAAAATTAAGTAGAAATTTGGGATTCCTGCCTGTGCCGCCTCTGACCGCCTCTTTAAGCATCCCTGGGCTAGGAGGAAATGTGCAGAACCTGAAAGCAGGCTAAAGTAAAACCCTTTCCACTCTGTGCTTATTGTTCAAACTTGAGCCGTATCTTTGCAAATTTACTTCACTGCCCCATCCTTCCTCTCTACAGAAAATTGCTTTTCAACTGCTCACTTTGCATTAGAAATGACAGTTGTATGGAGTCAAGTTGCATTTAAATGGTTGCTTTCTAAAGGAGAAGGTGCTAATTCATATTGCCTAGGATGCCTAGAAGGTTGGGGTTTGTTTTAATTCTACAACTAAGAGTACAATCTGGACTTTATTCCTTTGAGAGCAAATACTGACTAAATTACCCCTGAAGCCAAAGGATGCCTCTACCATCTTTTAGTAAGTTCCTTCTGTCTTCACTGAGCCTGTTTAACAGTGCATCACCAGAATGACTGCAGCTTTCCTCAGGCAGGGCATATTTCTCAGTGTAGAATGGTAACAGAGCGGCCGTTTTCAACCTCTTTTCACTTGCAGGCTCCTACAGAATTTCAAGTGGAGGTGCAGACCCCTTTTGAAATCTTAGGCAGTCTGTAGCCCCACCCCAGGATCTGCAGACCACAGGCTGAAAACCCCTGTTCTGTGGTAATGCCAATCTTTTGCAGAACCCCTAGATATAGTCTGCAGACTCCAGGGGTCTGTGGACTACAGGTTGAAAACCACTGCAATATAAAAATTATCTTCATTCCAATTTCTAGTATAGAATACCTCTGATTTTCCTGTAACTGATTCTTGGCCTAGCACCTCCAAGGGAATGAGTAATTTTTTTAAAGGGGAAAGAGTCCTAAATGTTATACTTTAAATGTTGGTGTAACTAACCTCTGAAGTAGAGCTGCTCTGACAGTGAGGAGTATGCGTGTACAATACTCAATCTAGAAGCAGGCAAAAATCCTGTAGTTAAGACTTTAGGATGCAGAACTGAGGTTGCAACTACATGACTGAGACAGAAGGGGGGGCATTGTGGTGGTAAAGCAGTCACAGGACCAGTTGTAATTAGTGCCTCTGGCACTTGCAAGAGTCTAGATCAGTGGTCTCCAACCTTTTTAAGCACAAGATCACTTTTTGAATTTAAGTGCAACCCAGGATCTACCTCAAAGAAAATGTAGAAATAACAGTAATCACACAAACACCCTTCCCCTCTCACTCCATCCTTGCTCACCCTCACTGGGCTGGGGCCAAGGGGTCCAGAGTGTGGGAGGAACTCCAGACTGAGCCTGAGGCAGGGGGTTGGGTGCAAGAAGGGGCTCAGGGCTGCGTAGGAGCTTGGGGTGCAAGAGGGGCTGCAGGCTCTGGGAGGGAGGTTGGGTGCAGAGCCTCAGGGCAAAAGCAGGGGGTTGGAGTGCAGGAGTTTGGCCAGCATGTCCAGCAATAGCTCCTCAGGAGAAGGGGAGGTGGCTCAGCGCCCTGCCCGTGTGTGCAGGCACCACCCCCACTGCTCCCATTGGCTGTGGTTCCCCATCCCCAGCCAATGGGAGCTGCAGGCAAGGGCAGTATGCAGGCACCCTCCCTCCCCCCCAGGACTACTGCCAGGAGCAGTGTGGGGCCAGGGTAGGCAAGGAGCCTGCCTTAGCCCCACTGCCCTGCAGGACTGTTAGCAGCCAATCTCCCGGTTTGGCAACCCTAGACTGAGATCAACTGTCAAAGGCTCCACCATCAACCAGTTGATCAAAATCTACCGGTTGGTGACCACTGGTCTAGACTGAACCACAACTTTAGGTTACACACAGCCTGTAGAAAATTCCACCGGAGGTAAGACTAGGGTTGTCAGCCCTCCAGGATTGTTCTGGAGCCTCCAGGAATGAAAGATTAATCTTCAATTAAAGATTGTCATGTGATGAAACCTCCAGGAATACCCAACCAAAATTAGCAACCCTAGGACTGGTCTTGTGTATGACGTCCACCAAGTGGGTTATCTTGAACAGAATTGAGGAAGTTACGTAGCTAGACTGGAGTAAACAAAGTGCTATTTAAACAGTTACTTAATGGGCAGGATAGTTCCCATTCTTGAGCCAAACTACATTAAGGTTATTCCTGCAGTTCTACTATTTAACAAAACGTGTTTTAGAAAGCCTGCACCTGGGCTGAAATCTTGATGGCTTAAGACAGTTTCAGAAGGCCTAGTCTGCGCTTTGAAGTTCCTCTCTCAACTTTAGAGAGGTTTATTTTCACAGCTCTTGCCTTGGAAACAGAGCAAGTAACTGGGCTAAAGTCCCTTCATGAGTGAACAGCACAAGCAAAATTGGAACCTGCACCCTTCCTAAAGGAACTCCATCGCTTTAAGCACAACTATCCTTGTAACTGCTACTGTGATTGGGTTTAGCTGTTATTAAAACAGCTTTAAGCAGAAATTCAAAACAAAACCCAAAATTCAATTAAACAGGCATGGCCTGAGTTAGAAAATGCTTTATTCTGACAGCTGATTGAAGACAAATATCCACATTCCTGCTTGGAGACTTCACGAATTACATCACTGAATCACAACACTATTTTGTGTGATCAGGTGAAAATAGGAGCTGCCCTATTAAGGGACATTCTCGACAATTATGGCTTTTAGTTTTGTTTAAGGAAAATCCCGACACCTTATGGCTTGGACACCATGTGCAGTTACCATTAAATCAGCATAGAAACAGTGAGGCTTGTGATTGTACGAAGCGCTTCAACTCTAGTGCAAGGAAACCCCAACGTGGCACCCATACGTTCACTACCTGGAACCTGTGATCCCAGGGTGAAGTTTCCTCTGAAATGCTTTAGGAGGAGTTAGGAGGTCTCAGATGCCAGGATACTTGGTTACCATCCCCACACTAAATTTGTTACCCCCATTTTCTAGCGGAAGTAGTTGGGACAGTCATGTGCCACTAGGTGCCAGGCTTTATCAAATGCTTCCACCACAGCTGGGAGCAGAGGGCCCTCTTCACTGCACATGAGATTCTGCTGCAGCTGATCCATGTTGGACATCCCAATGATCACTGCATCTCCAAGGGCACCCTGCAATGGAAAGGGAGGAGTTACCTTATAGGAAAACCAGCTTGCCTCCCATCTTGTAACAAACATCAGACTTCAGCTCTGTTTGTCTTTCAGCTGAATGTTGCTCTTTGGCAACTCCTGGATATTTGGGGAAATATGTCGTAACTGCAGTCCTGTTAACAAGGCCAGAACTCAATGTGCTGTCACTGACTCCAAGTCTTGCCAACCCCTCAAAGGCTGCCAATTCATGCTCTGTGGGTGGCCAGAGGGATGTTTTGAGGGAGGAAGAGAAAATAACCATTAATTTCCTGGCCAAATGAAAAGCCAGTTTATCACCTCATGAGGAAGTGGCTGGCTGAGAAAAGTCAAAACTAGAGCATCTGGCATTTAACATCTACCACTTTCCTTCAGGCCATGGAGACAAAATACAGAAGGAAGTGTGGAGCCGATTCACTCCTATACTCTGCTGTGTGTAACGGCCTGGCATTGGAAGACCAAAGCAATGTTTCAAAAAGAACAGAGCAGTAGGGTCTGAATGGATTAAAAGACAGATTTCACTGTTGATGTACTGCAACTGGAAAAACCAAAGAAATCCAGTTGCAGAGTTCCGGTTCTGTTGGACATACCACCCGTCTGTTAAAGTCAAGCAATTACCTGAAGTTTGGAGTGGTTGTACATCCAGCGTAAAGCAGCTGAAGTTAGGCTGGGGGGGTTAGAGCCATAAGCCTCCCCTAATGCTTTCTCTACTAGGGCAATGGCTTGGAAATGGTGCTCCTTCCAGTATCTGCAGCAAAGGAGACATTAATGGAGCATTCATTTTACTAACTCAACTATCTCTGGCCTCTTCTTATGACTCAGACATGGCTCCATACTGCAGGCAAGAGAACGAAGGGGCATTCCTACCTCGAACAGGTCCAAGACCAGTGCCTGGACTATTGCATGTACCCAACGCAGCCCTCATGGCCTATGCTATCCAAACAGGTTTTGGGTGATCCAAAAGGTAACCTCTCTTAGAGATCAGGGATGCTGCAGTCACTGTTTAACAAGCATAATGTTGCCTGTTGAGGCTTTGGACTCAATAACTTATATTTCACTGGTGTAGAATTGATTTTATTTTTTGAAGAGAGCTAGTATAAAAGATTGTGTAGATACAGCAAACAAGTTCACAACAGCCAGCTCATGCCCCTGCATCCTTTCCAGATACCAGACCATTGGTGTACTAAGGATGCACTAGATGGTAGATGGCTAGCTAGAAAAACCTGACTACCTTTTGTTGTTCTTGTAGGCCTTTCATCAAGAGCTGAAAGCACTTTGCAAACATTCAGCTTCAGCCTCCTATATGGGAGCTCGATATCCCCCATTTCACAAACGGGGAGACAGCTATTTAAGTGATTTTTGGAGAGCCACAGAACAAGTTGGTGGCAAAGCTGGGACTAGAGCAGTAGTTCTCAACCAGGGGTCTGGGGCCCTCTAGGGGTCAGGGAGCAGGTTTCAGGGGGTCCGCCAAGTAGAGGCATTAGACTCACTGCGGCCCTCGGCAGAAAGCCGAAGTCCCGCTGCATGGGGCTGAAGCCGAAGCCTGAGCAATGTGGCTTCACGGGGGCTCCTGTGGCATGGGGCCCCAGGCAGCTGTCCTGCTTGCTTCCCCCTGACACTGGCCCCGGCTTTTATATGCAGAAAAACAGTTATTGTGGCACAGATGGGCTGCGGAGTTTTTATAACATGTTTGGGGGGGGGGGAGAGAGAGAGTAAGGGGGCTCAGAAAGAAAAAGGTTGAGAACCCCTGAGCTAGACTATAGAAAGCACCCCTACTCAGTCCTCTGCTGTAATAAAGCCACCAGACTTGTTCTCTTTATGATCATTAAACCATCCCTCTAGTTAACAAATTCCCACCACCTGAGTGCTGCAGGGGAGTGCCAAAGCACCACTGTACAGGGACAGTGTAAGAGTTGCTCAGCAATAACTGAGGGAGATCACCTGCCCATGGGCATAATCACTGAACAGACTTTAGTCATTTGTATTTTCTCCTGCATCTTCGCTTGGTGATTCCTCTAGGCTGAATCAAAGGTAACGTTCTAGCCCAGGGATCCTCAACCTTTTTCTTTCCGAGCCCCCCTCCCCCTCCAACATGCTATAAAAACTCCACAGCCCCCCCCCGTGCCACAACAACTGTTTTTCAGCATATAAAAGCCAAGGCCAGCATTAGACGCTAGCAATCGGGGCAGCAGCCGGGGGACCCACACCACAGGGAGCCCTGCAAAGTTTAGTTGCTCAGGCTTTGGCGTCAGTCCCAGATGGCAGGGCTTCATCTTTCTGCCCTGGGCCCCAGCAAGTCTAATGCCGGCCCTGCTTGGCGGACCCCCTGAAACCAGCTGGCAGCCCGCCAATGGGCCCCAGACCCCCGGTTGAGAACCACTGTTCTACCCTCAGGAGAGGTCCGTCTCTCTGCCATTCTACCATCTGGAAACTTACCTGTCCCTGTAGGCCTGGGCCCAATCATTTCCAAAAAACCTGCCAGTCGGTTGGCCCGTGTCTTTATCATCATACTTGTACTTCCCTGTCAGCAGCCCTCCTGCAGGGGTTCAATGACATGCTATTGTTAGTGGCCAGGATTTTGTGGTGGATGGAATTGTACAGCCTGCAAAAAGTACTGTAGCCCATGACCTCCTACAGCTCTGTACACAAGGCCTCTCCTGCAGCCCAGGCATAAACCACAGCAAGGGAGAGGGCAAGAAGAAGTGAAACGTAGGGTGTAAAAACTCCACCTATTCAGCTCTGACCCGCAGCACAAGCCCTTTGTAGGGAAGGGGCCCTCTGCCCTAGTAAGAGCCCTGGTGAGGCAAGAGGGACTCTTGGCATCAAGACACTTGAGTCATTACAGCTGTCATTTTACTTCGTGTAAATCTCGCTTCTGAATCTAGTGCTGGGGAAAGGTGCCAGCTTGGCAGCCCTGAAAATAGATGAACACAGCCTGGGTAGCCTCTGCCTTGGCCTGCAAAGGGTCAGCTTTCATGGCCCCATTCAATCCTTCATCTCTGCTGACACACAGACTGTTTGTAAGGGTGGCATACAGAGATACAGGGATACAGACATACAGGTAAACTAGGAAATGGATTGAGATGAACTCATTCAAGGGTGACTTACAGGTGGAGGGCTCTATAGCTCATTATCTGTCCCCTGCGCTACCCAGTCACCCCAACACCACCATTGTTATTCACTTCTAAGCCCACTGTTAGTGGTGGCAGTTTGGCTGAAGTGGAGGGAGCCCTATTCAGAGGGGGGCAGGCCAATATCCAGTCTATTTTTGTTCTATTTGGTTCAGTTCTCTCCCCCACCACCACCCCATTTAGCAGACCCTTCCTCCTCACCCTTGCCCAGCTCATACCAGCCAAAGGATTGTAGGCATAGAACCGCATTCCATAGTGTCTAAGGCACGGCAACAGCTCAGTTTCCACTTGGCGAGTGGTTACATTGTACATGCCCTGTAACAAAAAAGAGCACTTAGAACTTCAGAGTAGGGCCTGGCTAGCTTATGGCATGCTAATGCAAGAGGAAGGGCTCCCTATTCGATGGTAAGAATCCAGAAGGCCAATAACGATCAAGACGTGTTGCCATCTGATGGCTATTTGGCCAACTATGTGAAGTGGCTCAATCCCGTTCCTAGTGGATTGTTAACACTGTTGGCACCATTTACCTACACTCCTGACGTGCCCGTCACTGCCCTGCCACTGATCACCATGGGTGCCTGAGTGAACTGCAGCATCAAAGCTACACGCAGATTTTAACTTCCCACAACCAACTGGACATGATTTAGTAATGACAACTTCAAAGCCACATGTCTGCAGGGCAAATTAACTAACATTCAGAAAAATGAACAGGAGTACTTGTGGTACCTTAGCGACTAACACATTTATTTGAGCATAAGCTTTCGTGGGCTACAGCCCACTTCATCAGATGCATGTAGTGGAAAATACAGTAGGAAAACACAGAGAGAGAGAGAGAGAGAGAACATGAAACAATGGGCCATTACACAAAGTAAAACTATTTCTCCATGCTTATTTTTTCTCTGCTACAGTTCCTCCTATCTCCTTGTCAATTACTGGAAATGGGCCATTTTCATTACCACTACAAACAGTTCTTTTTCTCTCCTGCTAATAAAAGCTCACCTTAACTGATCACTCTCCTTATAGTGTGTATGGTAACACCCATTATTTCATGTTCTCTGTGTGTATATATCTTCCTACTGTATTTTCCACTACATGCATCTGATGAAGTGGGCTGTAGCCCACGAAAGCTTATGCTCAAATAAATGTGTTAGTCGCTAAGGTGCCACAAGTCCTCCTGTTCTTTTTGCGGATACAGATTAACACGGCTCCTACTCTGAAACCTGCCATTCAGAAAAATGTGGTTCTGCTTTTCCTTTCACCTTGCCTTGTCTACAACTATCCAGAGATAAAACCAAGTGCTCTGGATCTGGGCTCATGGCATTAGCAAGACTGTGCCTTTTGTATAGACAGGCATCTGCCCATGGTAACCCCTTCCAAACATCCTGAAGAAATGTGTGTCCCAGCAGCAAGTTCCTTTGCAGCAGTTATTTAACCATCATCGCATAAGCACAGACTGACTCCCATTTAGCTCCATGATGTATTTGCATTGCATTCAAATCAAAAGTGCAAAATTCCAGTGGAGCTGGAATAGCCCTTTTCCTCCTCCTCCATGGATACATTTTGTGTCATATGGAAGGAGTCAGAACAGAGTCCCCAGGTCACAACAGATTGGTGCCTGCTAAAGAACAGATTTCCTGGATCATTGTATGGTACTGATAAACATTACATTGTCAATTTCACATCCCAGATATTGCTGGAACAAATGACAGACACGTATACTCTTAATTACGTCTGAGTAGTGACCTCACTTTGCTTTCTAATTGCACTTGTCCAAAAAGGTCTTATCAGACTAAATGAAACATCTTTTTGTTCAGTGTTTGTACAGTAACTAGCACAATATGGTCCCAGTCTGAGACGGGGGCTCCTAGAAACTACCACAATAAAGCGACGGGTTCCCTGGACTCTTGCAACAAGAATAAAAGTTAAAGTTTGTGAATTTTGACTTGCTTGGGCTTTCCAAGCCACTCAGTGAGATTCTACAGCTCCAATTTTCCCAGGAGCTGCCCTCAGTGGTGAAGCTTCATGACATCGTCCTGGAGATGGAGTAGTCCCCACCTGAACAGCCCTGGGACAGGCCCCTCTAGCTCCAGGTTGGGTAAAGCTGCAGAAGTCTGGTAGACCATATTAAATTTGCAACCCTCACCTGATACACAGTTGGAAGCACCCAGTTGTTGTACTTGCAGATGGTACAGATTTCTGCCACTTCCCAAGCTGCATAGTTCGACAGACCAAGCTCCTTAAACTTCCCCTGTAGAGGAATAGAGAGAGTATTTAATCCCAGTCTCTTGCAGAGTGTATTTACACACACAGTTTAAGATTAACAGAGTGAAACGGAGTGTCAACTGATTTTAGTCCCTAAATTAGATTCCCTTTTTTGATCACCTCCTTCTCCAAATGGGGATGAGTTACGAGACCCAAAGGGAATAAAAATGTTTCCCTTGTTTTGTTTGAATTAGAAGGCCTGGATTTACACCCTTTAAAAATTCATTTCCCTACCTGTTAATGCTAAACGCAGCACAGGACCAATTTACAGCAGGAGGCAAAAATCAGAAATCCTAAAGCCTGTTAGAACTTAGGAGATCTTATTTATAGTACTAAATGAATCACCTGGAGATACTATATTTTACCAGCTGTTTAGACCTTACACAGGCCATTGCTTTTTCTCCTCCCTGCCTGGTGCAGCTCTGCCCTCTCACCACTGTACTCACACTACCCCCTGCAATGGAAAGCAGGAGAAGACACAAGTAAACCTAGATAAAACAAAACAAAAACCAAGTGGACAAAGTCACAGGTTTGGGCCTCTGCCTTTACCTCCTTGTACAGCTCATTGCAGGCATGTAGTGTCTGTTCCACAGGGGTGTTGTGGTCAGGGGCATGGAGATAGAACAAGTCTACGCTCTTCATCTGTAACCTCTCAAGCGATGTCTCCAGTTGAGACCTGACACACTCAGGCTTCAGAGTCTTCCCCTCCCATGGATTGGCTTTGGTTGCCATCTTCACTAAGACAGAGACAGAACCAGATTGAAAATAACCAATTTTGTATTTCATCTTTAGTAATCAGGTGAAGGAAGGATGGGGATAAGGAGGGGCACAAACCACTTAAAATCCATGCATAACATGGTACAAGCTTACAGAAGCCCCAGGCAAGACTGGTAACATCTGCAAACGGCAGTACACAAAGGGAAAGCCAAATTAATAGGGTTACAGAATTGCTAATGCTTATCTAAATATCCACATAAGGGAACATGTAAAATCCTAGAGGCCCAATCCAGCAACCTACACAAACTCTCTCGTTATTCTTCTTCGAAGGGCTGGGTGGTCACAGTGGCTGTAACAGTTGTTTTCCCCTTACCCCTGTTCACTTGATGTATAGAGCATAACTGATTTATTTCAGAGTCAGTTCAACGGATCCCCGCTTCCCCACAATGGAGCACAAAATTAATCTGTAGTTTTAGATTGTATACTCTCCAGACTAGGGACTATGTCTTCATGTATATATGTACAGCATCTAGTACAATGATCCTAAATGTGGCCCCTGAGTACTACTGGAATACAGATATTGTATAATAACGACCACTATTCTGTGCCCAAATATGGCTGCGCAAAGTTAGGCACCTAAATCTTGTCCAAGCCAAATGCATAAAGTAAACAGCATCAGTGGTGATGAGATTTTAAAGGGATTTCTCCCTGCAAACATGAAAGTGTTCCAGTAACACAGATGAGAAGTTGTTTGGAGAGAGACAGTTTTTATAAGACCTTCAAAGTGAACTCTGTCACCACCACCACCACCACCTCACGCAGAGCACATCGAGCACGAGACTCCTGAGTGCAAAGGGCAAAATAAAGCCCACACATAAGGGAAAGGGCAATCGAACAAGTGACACCTGGGCTCCAGATACCTGGGGAGCCTGACAACACTGAGTGCTTTGGGGTTCCCCAAGGTGTGCAGCTCCCTAAACGCCAGTCAGTGCTGTGCCCTTTGGCGGAGGGGCCAAGGAGTGGGATGAAGGAGGGAGACAGTATGTGCACAGAGACAGGCCTAGGTGTTTGGCAGTTCCCAATGCTCTGACTAAAACAAGGAGTCCACTGGCCCCTTAAAGACTAACAGATTTATTTAGGCATAAACTTTCGTGGGTAAGAAACCCACTTCTTCAGATGCAAGGAGTGAAAATTGCAAATACAGGCATAAATCTATATTGGCACATGAAGAGAAGGGAGTATTGGGTTCTCCACTCGTAAGGTAACTCCCTTCTCTTCATGTGCCAATATATATTTATGCCTATATCTCTAATTTTCACTCCATGCATCTGAAGAAGTGGGTTTTTTAACCCACGAAAGTTTATGCCCAAATAAATCTGTTAGTCTTTAAGGTGCCTCCGGACGCCTCTTTTTTGTGGATACAGACTAACACGGCTACCCCTTGATACTTAATGTCCTGACTGTTACCCCCACCACACACACACACACACACCCCTAGGCTCCTGGGAGCCGATCTCTCTACCCAACACCTCATATTTGCTGCCCCAGCAGGGTCCCTGCTCCCCTCAGCATGTGAGAGTGGGAGACCCTAGATTGTACCCCCCTGGGGAGCAGCCCAGGTAAAGGAAATGGGATTCCACCCGCTTCCCCTGGAATGTGGGGAGTCCAAGCTCCCTGCTCCACTGACTGCCCATTGGAGGGGGGGGGGGTAGAGAGGTATCCAGCAGGGGCAGCTCCTGCTCCCGCAGTTACCCCCCCCCACATACGCACCTCTGCACACACACCCCATGACCAGCCCTCCAGCCCCTCTTACAGCTCCCCCGTGCCCGCCTCTCCAACCCCCCACCTTTTCTTACTCCCTCCCCCATGCCATGCCCCACCCCCAGCTCCCCAGACCCTCTTACCCCACCACCCTGCCTTCTCTTACCCCCTCATCTATCCAAAGCCCCAGCCCTCTCTTACCCCCTCCTCCCCTATAGCCCACCTCTGTGCCCAGCTCCCCAGACCCTCTTACCCCACCACCCCGCCCTCTTACCCCCTCCCCATCTCTCCAAAGCCCCCGCCCTCTCTTACCCCCTCCCCCACCCCAACCCCATGCCCAGCTCCCCAGACCCTTACACCACCCCCGCCCTCTTACCCCCTCCCCTATGCCCCGCCCCTTCCCCCTCTCCCCCATGTCCAGCTCCCCCCGCCCTGACCCCCTACCCCATGCCCTCTGACCCCCTCCCCCGTGTCTCGCCCCCCATGCCCAGCTTCCCCCACACTCTCTCACCCCCTCCCCCATGCCCCGCCCCCCACCTCTCCCCCCGCCCAGTGACCCCCTCCCCCATGCCCCGCCCCCCGGCCCAGCTCGCCCCGCCCTCTGACCCCCCCGTACCTGCGGGCCCGTGGCCGCCCGCCAGCAGCGCCCCCAGGATGCGCTCGGACGCGCCCCCCCCGTACAGATGGGCCGTGTCCAGCTCCCGGTGCCCCCGCTCCAGGAAGGCCCGCAGCAGCGCCCCGCTCGCCTCCTGGTCCGTGCGGCGCCCGAACTCCATGGTGCCCAGCACCGAGGCCGGGCGCTGGGCCGGGCCGCCCGGGCTTCGCGCCGACTGGGCCATGGCGGAGCGACCGTGCCGGAGCGGCCGGACAGCGACCTTCGCTCGCCGTAGCGCTAGGAGCATCCTACTGCGCATGCGCCTCTGCGCCCGCCCTAGGGAACATGGGGAAAGGACTCACTGCGCCGCCGGGCGCTAGGGACCGTCTCCAAATTCCCACCCGAGTGACAGGTTGTTAGTCACTAGAAAGGAGCGGGGCCGGCTCATTGTGAACCGATACGTCCCCCTGCCTAATCGGTGGCTTCTATCTTGTGTTCCCAATAGCTCCGTTTTTTTAAAACGTCTCTGTCCCTGGTGATTGCAAAGGAAACGTCCCCTATATAAAGTGAGTGTGAACGGATGCTGTGATGTTTGCCTGAGTCTGCAGGCAGCCTGAAACAAAGGAGAGAGGCGTGAACTGCCGCAGGCACCCCAATGGGGGCTTTAGCCCCAAACGCTAACAAAGACTATGTCTTCTCTGCAAAAAGGTGTGTTTTTACAGGCTCTGGAGTTGGGGGCTGGGATGAGGAAACCAAAAGTTTTTTCTCTAGCAGCTGCCAGGGGATGGAACTTCACATTTATCAGACACCTGTACACCAGTGGCTGATACAACAAAAAGAGCCCCAAATGGGTCTAGGGCCAGCACCCTGGTAGTAAACCGAGCACCCTTCCCCTCCCAGCACTTAGAGGTGGTGGGGCAGGGCTCCTCGCCAGGGTGTTGTCCCTGGACCTGTTTGATCCCCCCTCCCCCCATCACATTTCATATTTATGGCTAGTTAATAGGTTTGGTCCCCCTGCTCAGAGCAGGTCTAGATGACACATGGTAAAAAAAGTAAGGGCCTAGTGCTCTCACTGTTCCTATCATTGGTAGAGCTGCACTGATGTTAGAGCAAATGGGGAAGAATTAAATAAAAAACTACATGCACGCAGACAAGACCCCCAATGTGCCTAGTTCAAATCCTTTTAGTCCCAAAGGGACCCCTTTTAGGATACTAGTGGGGGAGGGGAGAGAACTAGTCTTTCCCTAGATAGCATGGTGGGAGGGAAAAGGGATGAGTCCCTGGATTTTTCTTCCTGGGCC
This sequence comes from Malaclemys terrapin pileata, assembly GCF_027887155.1. Classification (NCBI taxonomy): domain Eukaryota; kingdom Metazoa; phylum Chordata; order Testudines; family Emydidae; genus Malaclemys; species Malaclemys terrapin. The sequence continues at coordinate 8,013,458 of NC_071523.1, forward strand.
GTTACTGTCCCCAGGAAGGTTGGTGGGTCTAGGCCTGAGGACCTGGAGTTTATTACATCCAGGGGTGGATTGTGTGCTTGCAATGGTGGCACTATTGCCCTAGGAGCAGGTATATGTGCTGTGGGGATGTGGGTTATTGCCCCCTGGAGGTAGGTTACCACCTGGCCAGCAGTTGACCAGCATGTCTTGTTTTTTTATGGATTTGCCAGTTGCCAGAAAATTAATTAAATCTACCAGATTTTTTTTACGTGGGTTTAAAGATTTGCAGTATTATCACAATACGCTGAGATAGCTAATGTTAAAAGTTTCTGTGTCTAGCTAAAGATGCTGGCTGCAATGTTCCCATTTCTGCAGTTTAAACATAGAATATAGAATATCAGAGTTGGAAGGGACCTCTGGAGGTATCTAGTCCAACCCCCTACTCAAAGCAGGACCAATCCCCAGACAGATTTTTGCCCCAGATCCCTAAATGGCCCCCTCAAGGATTGAATTCACAACCCTGGGTTTAGCAGGCCAATGCTCAAACCAGGGCCGCCCAGAGGATTCAGGGGGCCTGGGGTCTTCGGCGGCGGGTCCCGGAGCAGAAGGACCCCCACCGCTGAGCTGCGGCCGAAGACCAGGAGCGGAAGAAGCTCCGGGGGCCCGGACCCCGCGAGAGTTTTCCGGGGCCCCCGGAGCGAGTGAAGGCCCTGCTCCAGGGGCCCTGAAAAACTCTTGTGGGGGCCCCTGCGGGGTCTGGGGCCAATTGCCCCACTTGCCACCCCCCCTCTGGGTGGCCCTGGCCCTGGGGGTGCGGGTTATTGCCCCTGGAGGGGTAACTGCACACGGGGGGCTATTGCCCCAGGGGGGAATCTTTGTGCCTTGGGGGTGCGGGTTATTTCCCCTGGGGGGGGTAACTGCACACGGGGGGGCTATTGCCCCAGGGGGGGATCCTTGTGCCCTGGGGGTGCGGGTTATTGCCCCTGGAGGGCACAGGTATTTTGGGGGGTAACTGCACATGGGGGCGTTGCCCTGGGGGGTATGTGCCCCGGGGATCCCGGCCGGGCGGGGCGGACGGGCTGCGAGCCGGCCCGGGATTGCGGGAAGAGAAGCCGGCGGGTCACGTGACCGAGCCTTACAAAGCGCCTGGGGCCGGCGGGGGGCAGGAGCCGCGGCCCGGGGCAGGCGCTGGCGGGCCGGGACAGCGCATCGGGGCCCGGGCTCCGCTCTCCCAGCGCCGCCGAGAAGCCCGGAGCCGCAGCGGTGAGAGGGGCCCGGGCCCCGCCAGCCGGAGGGGGGGGGGTATCTCCGAGGGCCGGGGGGGCCCCTGAAGGGGGGCTGGGGGTGCAGAGGGATGGGGCGGGGTTGGGGGCACTGCAGCCGTACGGGGGCGCACGGGGATGGGGGCGGAGGCGGAGGGGGCGACGCTGGGGGCTCGGGGTGGTGGGAGACGCTGCACAACCCCCAGATCTTGCCCCACAAAGGACCCGTCCCTCGCCCCTGCCCCCGCGCGGAGTCTGGCTCCTGTGGCGCCCGCGCTCCGCTCCCCGCAGCCCCCGGGAAAGCTGTAGTTTGCATTTCTCCCTTTCCTTCTCCGGCCGGCTCCCGACCCCAGCGAGCACGAGTTCCGGGAATAACCCTGCCCGCTTCTGCCTCCGACTGCTTTAGAGGGGGGGCAATGGTAATGTCATTATCCCCACGCTACAGATGGGGGGGGAAACTGAGGCACGGGACGTGGTTGGCTCAAGGTCAGTCAGTGACCGTGCACAGGGACAAGAACCAGGTCCCCCGATGCCTTGTCCGCTGGACTATGCTGCCTATTGCATACTGATCAGGAGGAAACTCAAGAGAACTATCAAGGGTGTCCCAGGGAAGAGCCCCCTTGTCTCTCTTCACCCCCTTTCCAGGGTTCATTGGATGGTCTCTTCCCCTGTGACATGGTCGAGTTGGCCTTGGCACCTGGCAATGCGGAGGCACAGTAGATTGAAGTGGGCGAGGGAGGGAGAGCTTTCACCACACTAGGCAGAGAGAAGGAGAAGCAGCTATGAGGGAGCATTGTTATCCCAAGCCAGGGAGAGGCTCAAAAAGTGCAGTGTATCTCCCACCCTGCTCCTCCTTACTTCAACCCCTGGACATCATGTGATCTCCAACTGCCCTCATGTCTGGTTAAAATTGGCATTGTGGGTTATTTTCAAATGTCCTGCTAGCTACAGTGCAGAACAGTCAGAACTGGGCTCTAACTCAGAATGCTGATCCTGAAATGTTGAATTCAATGGAAAGTCCTGGAAAACCAAATAAATACACTTTTCCTGTGTTAACAGTAGTTTATCCTTCCCACCCGTGATGGGGAACCATCTCCTGCAGAGAGAACTGATGATCTAGCAGGACTTCAGCCGCTATCAACCCATATCCCAACATAATGATGTTTCTCATAGGCCCCTAAACTGACATTTGTGGGCCTGTGACAGTTGGGAAATGGGATGCACTATAGTATGATTCTTCCCCCCCCCCCCCCCCCAAATTCCAGGATGGGTGATGAGCCCTCTGTCCCTTTGTGCAAAACTCCAATATGGCATGCGCATTTTGCCTATCTGCAGAATCTCTTACACTGGTATTTCTGCCCTGGACCTGCTTTACTAGGAAATACCTAGTGTTCCTGGAAGCATGTGGCACAAGTGTAGATGGGAGAAGACCGCTCAGAAGGAACAGGATAAGAGATTTCCACCATTATGGGAAGGCCAGAATGATTTGAACCTCCTTTCCCAATTTATTAGTATTTAATAACCCCTCTTTGCCCCTCCCTGCCCCCTCATCTACACCAGAATTTTATTGAATGAAAAATTAATCTAGAAATACAATCAATTGCTATGTTTCATTTTGCTTTAAGGTTACTATTTCCTGTTACTGCGAGGTGATTGTGGTTTGGAAGCTTATTGGGCAGTTCTGAATCATCAGAGACATGATGCTGTTGAAGTTTCAGGTATGATTGTATGTTGGGAGGGGACATATTGTGCCAGTGCAGAGGCTGCCCTTGCAGTCTAGATGAGATCCAAGTCTGATTAGACCCCACAGAGCTGTGCTCAAATGGAGAAGTGATTAAACTGTTGCATTGTAGGCAGTACACGTCTGTCAGTACCAGTTGGTACCTTCCCTTAGCAGTTACTATTTTTTCCTCTTACAGCTGAATGTCAGCTTGATAGATCAAGTGTAGGCCTGGGACTTAAGAGATCTAGCTTCTGTGACTGATTGGCTTTGAATAAGCCCCTGAGACGTGGTTTCAGTTTTCCCATCTGTAAAATGGGAATAGCAATCTCACAGGTATTTTTGAGGTTAAATTTATTTTTTGTAAAGTGCTTTGAGCTTGTCTGATGGAAGCAGAGTAAGGTATCATTATTATTAAGTGGGTCACTGGCACATAATGATCAGCTGCTATGCGATCTCCCGCTCACGGGGTGTAATTTAAGTCTTCTGTGTGTGTGTTTTTTGTAAAGCATTACAAACACCATGCTAAACGAGCTGGTGAGGTACCTCAGCTGTGTATGAAATGGAGACCTTGTGGTTAGTCATCCAGGCTTACAAAGGGTAGCTAAAGTGCAAGTTTCAGCTGCTGTACTTCAAGGAACAACTTTGGGGGTCTGTAACAGAGCCCTGTTTGGCTTGGGCATAGTGGTAATAAGAAATGGAAACTTTTCTGACCAGCATCTGCAGCTGAGTAGAGTTGACAATGCACAAATGTATTGGCACCAACTTCACCTGAGCTCATGTCTGGACATGAGTTAAATCTCTAAACTCTGAACAAAGATCCTTTCACACAGGTATTTTGGCTAGAGAAGTCATTGTCTCTGTCCTCCTTGGGTGATGTGTAGCTAAAGCTTTGGGGGCATCTGAGTTTATTAATGTAGGCTAGCTACATGCACTGAGATATGCTGGGGAGTTAGTGGAAGAAAAGAGTTCCAACGGAAATGTCTCAGAATCCGTAGTTGTGCAATTTTCACCTTCCCCTGTTGCTTTTGGGGGTGCAGGAGCAATTTCTGTGTGATCTGATGCACAATAGGGATCAACTCTCCACAGAGTATGTGATAACAATATACAGTAAAAGCTGTTTTATCCAGCACTTCACCAACTGGAAAGCTCTATAAACCAGCATTTCTGATAGTCATTGAAATTCTGGTTTATAGTCCGGTTGGTGTGGGGCCAGCAGTTTGACACGCGGGAGGTGTGGAGAGCAGGCTCTGGGAGGGAGTTTGGGTGCAGGAGGGGATTTGGGGCAGGAGCGGGTGCAGGGTACCAGATCCAGGGAGTACTCATCTCAGGCAGCTCCCCGCAAGCCCCACCTGTCCCGGCTGCTCCAAGGTGGAGGCGCGGCAAGTGGCTCCATAAGCTGCCCCGAGTGCTAGCTCTACAGCTCCCATTGGCTGGGAACCACAGCCAATGGGAGCTGCAGGGCAGCACCTGCAGACGGAGGCGGTGCCGCCTGCCGTGCCTCCGCCTAGGAGCAACCAGGACAGGTCGCCGCTTGCGGGAAGCTGCCAGAGGTGAGCGCCCCCCTGGATCTGGCACCCTGCACCCCAACCTGCTGCCCTGAGTCCCCTCCTGCATCCAAACTCCCTCCCTCTTAGTTAACTGACATTTTCACTTACCAGTACCCCCGCTCCCATTCCTCCCAACATGCCGGATAAAACAGCTTTTCCTGTCCATAGCTTGTGAATTGTCCCCAGTTGGGTTACACGTGTCCTCTGGATGACTTCTTGCATGTGCTGCTCTCAGGGGATGCTATGGACAGCAGTGAATTTGAACGTCAGTTCAGAACTACAGGTGCTCCTGCTCCATGCTAAGCAACGCTCTCTTCGTGTTGAGGCAGATACCTCAGCCAAGGCTGGAATAACGTGACTTATTGAACAGCCAGTAGTTTTCTCCCAGCCATGGCTAAACCAGTGGACCTCCGTGGGGAATTTTAATTAAGTCAGAGGTTCTCTCACCCTTCCTTCTGATCATCTGGCCTGGCACTGTGGGTCTTCTGGGGTCTTCTCCCTCTTACAGTGCAGTGAAGAGATGGTCTGCCTTGGATGGGGCCTTTCAGAGGGAACCAAGTGGCATGGGAGGGTAGGGGAGAAGAGGGAAACATCTCTGGTTCTAGTTCAAACTCTCCATTATCCATTTGTCTGACTGAAGGCTGCCCCTTTACTGACAAACCACCTGAGTTTTCCATAGACAGATCTTGCCCCTGGCCATGCCACTGCTGATGTCACGCCAGTGCCAGCACTGTGTCTCTGCAGAGCCAGTGGATGTCCAAACAGCAGGCCCAATTCTCTTCTTGCTTATCCTGGTCTAACTCGGCTGGCTTCAGTGGGGTTACCCCTTCCAGAGCCCACAGTGAGAAGAGGATCAGAGCTGATATTTCAATGAAGAGAAGGCAATTCAGGTGTTCTGATTTGTGGCAGTTTGATAATGAGACTCTCTAGCAGGAGTTTCTGCACAGCCAATCAACCAGGCTAGCCTGACAGATGAGCAGGTATCTGATTCGGTTTTAAACAAACAAACCCAGCCCTTTGCTTTTGCTTTTCTCTGCACTGACTCTTTGGAAGGAAAATAAATGAGGTCATAGGGAGTAGGAGGAAGAAATAAATATTCTGTAGCTGCAAAAGAGGCCCTCTTGCTGCATCTCTTATTCAGTCATTACTGATGAACCCAGGTGACCGGGGCCAGATCTACTTCCTACAGTCACCTGACTCTCCTCAAAATCAGTTTTAAAGGCCCACTCTTGAGCATTTGCTTTGGTGAGAAGCACAAGCTGAGCAAGGGGATGTGTGTCATAATCCCGTGTGTTACTGGGAAGACCTGCCACGTAGCCCTTACATAGTGAACTTAGTGCTGGCTTGACCGTTCTGGAGACTGGTCTGCTGATAAAGGAATTCAGTCTGGGATTACCTTTCCGCAGAGGCCCATTAGATAGTAACTGTTGAATTGCAAGGTGAGCCAGCTATAAACCAACAAACTAGAGCTCTAAGGAGCCATCTGGTCCGTTGTTGTTAATAATACAGGCTCTTTCCTTCTCTCCATCTATTCCAACAGGTTCAGTGTCTGGCTCTGGATAAAGATATCCCTCCTGCTGTCTGACCGCTGCAGCCTCCTCCCTCAAGGGCTGGCCCCTTGCTGATGGGGCTATGGACTCTCGGCTTTGGCAAGGTTCCCTAGGAGGGAATTTCTCAGACTGTCCCAATGGCTCCCAATGGGTGTGGGATGTGTTCAGTGAGTGTGCCCAGGATATCCGGGACTTCGCCAGTATTGCGTTGGGTCTGTTTTCCATCTTCTGCTTTGCAGGAGCTTCCTTCCCGTAAGTAAAACCCTTCTGCTGCCAGGCCAGGTGCATGTCCTGGATGCCCAGTGGAGGGGATTCTAGATCTGGCTGGTGTTTTTCCTTCTCCATTTGTGATGGCTTCCAAAACATAAAGCCACGAGCCTTCACTGGAGATCTTGAGCACAGCCACTTGACTTGACTGGCCTTGGCTTTAAAGGGCTGGGTTTAAAATGGGGAGAGGGCTAGTGGAGAAGGAATAGTAGTTCAATTTACAGCTTCAACTTTGTCATCCACACAAAACAAGGCGTAGTTTGTTGCTAGTGCTGCTGTGTGCTGTTAAACAACTGTAGTGTTCCATCCACAAGGTAGGTGCATCTCAGTGGTGGAAGTGTATAGTTTGATCCTGAAGGAGCCCAAAGTGTTATGCAAAATTGTTAAAAGGACAGACGGTAAATTGGATGACACAAGAAAAATGCAGATGCTCTGAGAGCTTTTTCCATTTCTAAATGTACAGTAAGGTGGTTTCACAATTAGAGATGCAGTTACTCTAATGGAACTTCTGCTTATGCATAAATTGTGGTTAGCAAATAGCAGATCAGCAGGGTCGTCTTCCCACCCACCCACACACACCAGAGTGACATGCAGATCATGTGTACACAAGAACCTCTGAGGCAAGCAGTCTGGAGAGGCTGAGCTCAGCAGTCTCTTGGAAGATGAGTTTTGTCCACAGCCCACATGGAATGGGAAGGTATGGGTATGGCTGGACTGCTATTAGGGCTAACCCACGGTGACTGTTCCTAAACCAGGAAGTGACTCATTCTTAAGCTTAGGAATGCAATCCATCTGCATACAATTGAGTAGCATGTCTGTATCACTCCTGCTGTCCTAGACACCCCTGTAAAAGGCACAACAGTCAGATTTGGAAGTGGGTCAAGGCTGGGTGCTCGCTGTAACTGGAAGGCATGTGTCACTAGCTGGTTAAACCCAGTCTATCTGGCCATCAGCTCCCAGCTACAATGTCAGTGATAAACTACCTGCTTGGCCCAATTGGACTAGGGTGGGTAGTGATTGACTAAGCTAAATAATAGCTAGTGACTCATGGAAAGCAAGCTCTCATTCTCTGCCCTCGTAAGGCAGGATCTCCAGGAAGGAGTTGATGGTTCTGTCTCCCACAATAGTTTAGTTCTTGTTTTTCAGGGGGGAGTTTTCTGCCCACCTGCAGGAGCAACTCTTCTCACTGCTTTCACATGTAGGTTGGTTTTTTTTGCCTCCGTTCTATCCATTCTATGAAGAGTCTGTGGCAGGTGCTAGGTAGGGCAGAGCTAGCATCTTCAGTTTTGAAGATCCAGGCAAATATCTCCCCATGTCTGCTAGGCACATGGATAATGAACCGGCTTACAAAACCCAAATCCATAATGGGTGAGATGCTACTGTTGCCAATTAATTTATCCAGGACTATCAACACCCTCTATCCATTTTCACCTCCTAAGCCTCCCCCCATCCTCTCAAAAGCTGGGAAGTGGGGAAATGCCATCAGCACCTGGCACAATGGTATCTGATCACTCTGTCCCAGCATGTAGACTTCATCCCCTCTTCTCCAAAGGTAGGTCCCCCTGTCTTTAGAGAGACCAGGTTGTTCCTGGCCCCTATAGCACTGGTGCAGCCCCAGCTCAGGCCAGCTGTCACTCTTTCAGGGGCTTGGAGGAGGTCGGGTCAGATCCTGGGGTGATGCCAGCATCCTGGGCTAACAACTGCCCAGTGGAATCCATTCACCTCCCAAACCATTTTAAAGCTGTACTCTCCCTGCCCCAGGCCTGTTCTTTGGCTGCAAAACCTAACTAAGTGGGCGGCTGCCTATCTGCACTCAGCGCAGGACACCTAACATCTTATTCAAGACAAAAACTGCCTAGGGAGGCAGCAGTAGTTAGACTTGACATAGGGCAAATAAGCCCAAGTCTTTCCATTGCTGTTACCCAGTGGAATGAAGTGTGGAGACTCCGAAAGTGATAGATGCTCCTCAAAGCATGGACTGAGCCAGGAGTGAACAGGGCATAACCCTCCCAGGAGCATTGGTGTCTGCTCCAGACCAATAGAGAGAGCGTGGCACAGAGAGAGAGAAGTGAGTTGTTTGGACAATGACATCGAAGCTATTGGAAGACATGCAAGGGATCCGATCTAGGCTCTGCCATGCCAACATCTAAGTCCCTGTTAAAGATCTGCTTTGGTCAGACTGCATATAGTGAATCAAGTTCACTTCTATATAAATTGCTTATTTCCTTTTTCCCAACCTCTGATGGTGAGCAGATTCAGAGCAGGGAGCACTCTTGGTCAGGGTTCCCTCTAATTTTTCCCGCACATGTGCGGAATGAATTTTGTTATGTGCACCAATATGGAGGTGAGGTGTGACAAAATTCATGGGGTGGGGCCAAGGAGTTTGGAGTGTGGGAGGGGGCTCAGGGCTGGGGCAGAGGGTTGGGGTACAGAGGTTTGAGGATGGCAGCTGGGGGTGCAAGCTCTGGGGTGAGGTTGGGATAAGGGGCTCAGGTGCCCCTCCCCTGGTCGTGACAGGTCTGGGTTTGGGCTGCCCCTCCCCCGGCTGCGGTAGGTCCCAGCCGGGTGGGTTCCCTGAGTCCCTGCGTGGCCACGCAGCTTATAAGGAACTTAGCTCTTGGTAACGTTTGGAAAGTGCCTAGCATGTTACTTCAAATAAATAACTCTTCAATCGGCATAAAATACCATGTGAAGCAGGGATATGCGCATAACACAACACAATTTAGATTTACAATAAAGTGGTCTAGCATTTTCCATCTCTAAAGCCCTTTGCACAAATAGAGGGTGACAACCTGTTTCGAGGGGGTGGGAGACAAACTGGGATGCCTCTATCCTAATCATCCGTGCTGCTTCTAAACGAACCAAGGAGCTGTCTAAACTAGACGTTGAAGAGCTCAGGGCTCTTCTCGTATAAGTAGGAGTTTGCCCCAGTGTCCTGCCCCTTTCCCCTTATTGCCCAGTGTGCTGCATACATACCTAGCTGCATTTCGCAGGGGTTGTAGTAAGTTTGGAGTGACGGGGGCTATGTTCGCCCAGCTCAGGGAACGTTCAGTTACCTGCTGCTCCGAAGTCAGCCAGAAGAAGGCGCTTATGGCATGGGTTTAAAAATAGAGGCTCAGCCCATTGAGGGGCTGTTTGGGGAACAGCGGCAGGGATCTCTTGTTAGAGGTGAACAGCCCATCAACCCAGCTAAAGGGTGAACAAAGCTGCACTGAAAACTAGCAGGGTTGCTTAACACCTGGGGCTGCCTAGTGGAGGGGAAAAGTTCTTGCTGCAACTTTCACTGTAGTGCCTGTTATCTGACTTTAATATTTCTGTCTGGGTAGATTTGAGGGGATGGGGACAGGCTGTCTTCTACAGTGGGCCTGAAAACCTGCCTCTTGCACACCGGGGTTTCTTTCACTTCCCCCTGCCCCCTTGCAGCCACACCCTGGGATGCCTACCTTGAGTGACTTCCAGTTTCCATTGCCAAATGAACTCCTGAACCCACGGGGATTTGGCTGAATCAGCAGATTGTCAGCCAGACCTACTGAGCTGATATCTTACCCAGAGAAGAGTGAGCAGGAACCATGCTCTTGTCTGATGTGCATTGCCGGGCTCCTATCAGAATCCCCAAGGAGGAGAAGCCTTTCCTATGTGCTGTGGGGCAGCTTAACAGGAAGCAGTGTATCCTCAGGGCCAGCCCAGGAGGGTTCCCGCTGGGGGGTTGAACGGCAAATCACCTGTGGCTGCTGCTGGAGGTAGGGGATGGGGATACTGAGAATCGGACTGAGCAGGCTTTTTGCTGGCAGTGAACAATAGCTCTTCATCTCACAATAGGCTGATGCAGGGCAACCTGCTTTTTGAGACGGTTGCCTATGATGGGAAGCTGTGGCACCTTGTACTTTCCCCCTGCTGCGAAGCATGGTAAACCTGCTCTCCATGCTGACTCAGAAAGGGGGAGTGGCCGTGGAGGTGTAGCCCCCATCCCTTCTCTACATGCTGGCTTTGAAATTCGATCCGACCCAGAGCAGCGTTGTTGTGCCTGGCTCGGTAAACTGAGACACAGAGACTTGTTCAAGATCATACAACGAACTGGTGGCAATGCCAAGAATAGAAGCAGAGTTCTAGCTCTCAGGCTATTGTTCTAACCACTAGCCAGGGGTCGGCAACCTTTCAGCAGTGGGGTGCCGAGTCTTCATTTAGTCACCCTAATTTAAGGTTCCGCGTGCCAGTCGTACATTTGAACGTTTTTAGAAGGTCTCTTTCTATAAGTCGATAATATAGAACTAAACTATTGTTGTATGTAAAGTAAATAAGGTCTTTTAAAAGTTTAAGAGGCTTCATTTAAAATTAAAATGCAGAGCCACCCGGACCGCTGGCCAGGACCCGGGCAGTGTGAGTGCCACTGAAAATCAGCTCACGTGCTGCCTTTGGCGAGCGTGCCATAGGTTGCCTACCCCTGCACTAGACTGAACATTTCCCTTGTGAAAGTGAGAGGTGGATAACGCTATGCACAGTGCAGGCAGGTGATGTGCAAGCGTCCCCCACACAACTCTGCCAATCCTCCTCCAGTGTGACTTGTATTACCCCGGATAAGCTCTGACAGCCCTGCTGTTGCTGTCTGGTAGACAGCAGAGTGGCAGACAGCAGTCATGGGCTATGTGACTACGGTGGTTCTGCTCTGGATTTCCCACAGCACAAAGGTGATGGTATTTAACTTGGAGTGGAGAGAGTGAACTTTTGGATTAAGGCAGTTGATCTAAGAGACTCTCCATACCCTCCTTCCCTTCCCATGTCAGCCCTCATTAAGAGTTGTGCCCTCTGGGGTTAGAGCAGCACTCACTGACCTGCCTTTGGTTGGTAGATCAGCAAAGCCAGCTTTCCACAGCCTCGACAAGGTCCTGATTAGGGGCACAAAGGGAAAAAATAGCAGTACTAGTACCTCCAATGATGTGGGGTTTCAAGGTTGTGCATTCTTGATCTACGTGACTTCCTGTAATGTGGGCTGTGGCAGTGATGGGAGGGAACCCACTGAAAGCTCTCCTTGCAGCTCTTCCTCCTGGTCAACCCACAGGTGGGTCGGTGCCTTTGGGCTTGTCTACGTGAGGAAACTTACCAGCAGAACTGTACCGTAAAGCTATACTGCAATAGTTTTGCTGATAAATTTCCCTGTGTAGAGAAGCCCTTAGCCTGGTGCCGGTTTGTACTCCTTTGCTGAGTTTAAAAACTAACATAGCATCCAGATCATCGGGGGGGTCCCACATTCAAGGAACCTCTGCCCTCTGTTCCCACTGGGGGTACTGCTGAATTGATTGTGTAGTGCTGACTCTCTCTCTCTCTCTTTCCTCAGCCAATATTACCAGGCCTGTAAAACAGGTAACATGGACCAGGCTCTCTCCATATACTTCCTGCTGGGATGGCTAGGAGGAGATTCCTTAAATCTAATAGGCTCTTTCCTGGCCAATCAGTTGCCACTACAGGTAATGATTTAGGTTTTTCTATGTGATTTGAGTTTGGCTGGCAAGGATTAGTGTCCGGATTCTCTGTGTGGGTGGAGGGGAGGAAGTGGGCTGTAGTCCACGAAAGCTTATGCTCTAATAAATTTGTTAGTCTCTAAGGTGCCACAAGTACTCCTGTTCTTTTTCCCTAGCCAATGCTCTGTGTGTGTGTTGGGGGGTGGAGGGGGAGTGAATGAAGTTAGAACACTTATTAAAAGAATGGTTTCAGAGTAGCAGCTGTGTTAGTCTGTATCCGCAAAAAGAACAGGAGTACTTGTGGCACCTTAGAGACTAACAAATGACTTTGCTTGCTGTCCTATCCCTTTTTTATAGGGCAAGATTGTTACAATAACTAGAGATGGGCCTGAGCCATGCAGTTGGGATCTGGAGCCAAAACTCTCCAACGTGCAGGCGTGTCTGGCTCAGGGCTTTTGCTTTGTACCCTTCTCCCTGTCTGATCAGTAAAGATCGCCTTCTGATTGATAGAGCAGATTTGACCCAGGTTAGAGGCTGGTGTGCAGTCTGGGACTCTGGGTCTAAGCTCTGCCAGCATCTTGCTCTATCCAGCATTACAGGCAGCTAAGATCAGCTGACTGACTTTCAAATTAACTTCTTGAGCGCATGGGCAAGAAACGTCTCTTGCCCTATGGACTCTCTGAAGGATGCACTGAACCAAAGAGAAGCCCCTGAGTTTCTGGAGGTTGTCTAGGTCATGGTTGTGGTCTGAGGGAAGGAGGTTTTGCTCTGTAAGACCAAGAGATGTCCCAATGTCATGCACAGTCTATCTCTCTCTCTGATTCATTTTCTTACAGGAGGCAAGGCTACTTGGTGAAAATCCAGGGCAGGGCATCTTTTCTCCTGCTAGATCAGGGTGGTGAAAGTGCAGCCCCAGAGTTCTACATTATCCCCATTTTACAGATGGGGGATAGTGATCCTGACCTTCTTTATAAAGTGCTTTGAGCTCTACTGATAAGTGCTGTGTAAGAGACCAGGATTATAACCGTTACATTCTAGCTTCCCTCATTCTGGATGTGGCCTGTGGAGACAATAAGAGCCAGTGTGCAATGCCTCTGGCTGGATCAAGGGAGGGCCTTGTAGCTGCCATTAGATGATCCTCTGTAATCAGACTGAGGAAAGCTGCTTAGTTGAATAGTCTGGAATCCATCTGTGGATGAGCTAAGGGAGGCAGTTCCGTCGTATGACTGACGATTGTGTTTCCTCCTGCAGGTTTACACTGCCATTTACTACGTGCTGGCAGACCTGGTCATGTTGTCTCTCTACCTCTACTACAAAGTCAAGAACCAGAGCAGAGGCCGTGAGTTGATAGTTACGAACCCGATCCGGCAACACTTGCATTTGCAAAATTTAACTTCGAAAGCTGCTTCCTCCTGCAGTAATAACGATGGCTGTGGGAGGAGCTCAGACAGCAGCCTGCTGGGCTTAAACATCTTTCCTGCTCATCCGTGAGAGCAGAGCAGGGGTATGGTGGCGAAGGACCCCTCAGGGTAGCAGTACATGAAGTTACACTGTTACAACTGTTAGCAATAGGAGGGCCCTCTTTCTCACCGGGACGAGCATCTGACTTCTCTCATGAGATTAAGAAGCCAAAACGTTCCCAAAGGGCTCCATGCTAGAGCCAGATTAAAATCCCCTAAGCACTAATGTATTGAGACAGGAATACTGTAAACTAGTGTAAAAAAAAAAAAAAAAAAAAAAAAAAAATGACTGGCAACTAGACTAGCAAGTGAAACCATTTACTGGGTTCAAGGCTTGCACCCTAGCCTGTGAACATGGAAATCCCTGTGGAGCCTAGGGCAGTGGTTCTCAACCGGATGCCTGCAGGCCACTTGCTGCCCAATCAGCACACAGCTGTGGCCCATATGATACCATCAGGGCCATACAGATTGTGTGTGTGTGTATATATATAACTGTGGACGCAGCCCACGTAACACACAGAGAGCTGCCTATGCAACCCACAATGGTAAATAGGTTGAGAACCCCTGGCCTAGGGCAGGGGTTCTCAACCTTTTTCTTTCTGAGGCCCCTCCCAACAAGCTAGAGAAACTCCACAGTCCACCTGTGTCACAACAACTGTTTTTCTGTATATAAAAGCCAGGGCCGGCATTAGGGGGCACCAAGCAGGGAAACTGCCCATGGCCCCATGCCACAGGGGCCCCACAAAGCTACATTGCTCAGGCTTTGGCTTCCACCACAGGTGGCAGGGATCAGGACCCTGGGCTTCAGCCCCATACAGTGGGACTTCAGCTTTCTGCCCTGGGACCCAGTGAGTCTAATGCTTGGCGGACCCCCTGAAACGTGCTCATGGCCCCCAAGGGTGCCCCGGACTCCTTCTTGAGAACCACTGGCCTAGGGCATTTCCTGCAGTATTAATGGCCATCAGCTGTGCTTTGGGTCCTCCGCTAATCCCCAGGCACTACGCTGCGTTTTGATAAGTATTCAGTGTTTGAGCACAAGTAGAACTTCTCCATAGGACTTGTTTACAGGAGAGTTAGACCAGGGGTTCTCAAACTGGGGGTCAGGACCCCTCAGCAGGTCATGTTATATCATGGGGGGGGGGTGTCACAAGCTGTCCGCCTCCACCCCAAGCCCCACTTTGCCTCCAGCATTTATAATAGTGTTTAAATATAAAAATGTGTTTTTACTTTATAAGGTGGGTCACACTCGGGGGCTTGCTGTGTGAAAGGGGTCACCAGTACAAAAGTATGAGACCCACTGCACAAGCCTGTAGGGACAAAAATCAGGCTAGGGCACAAAACGCTTTACACCTAGCAAAGGACAGAAAAGGCAAGAAGAGGTTCTATACATACATTAGGAGCAGGAGGAAGACCAAGGAAACTGTAGGTCTTCTATTTAGTGTGGAAGGAGAGCTAATAACTACTGACCTCAGGAAGGTTGAGGTGTCTGATGCCTATTTTGTTTGTCTTCGCTAAAAAGATTCATGGTCATTTAGATACTCAACACAATTCATATTAACAACAAAGGGGAAGGAACACAAGCCAAAATAGGGAAAGACCTTAATATTCTTTAACTTGTTAAGTTAGATGCCTTCAAGTTAGCAGGGCCTGATGAAATTCATCCTAGGTACTTGAGGAACTAGCTGAAGCATTGGTATCCCTTAACTTTGGAACCTTATCCATCCATGAGTTCTGAAAGAACTCGAGAAGGGCAAACATGGCATCTGTCTTTTAAAAAAGGAAACAAAGAGAACCTGGGGAATTGTAAACCAGTCAGCCAAACTTCAATAGCTGGAAGGATCGTGGAACAAATAATCAGTTTGTAAGCACCTAGAGGATAATGGAATTAGAAGGAATAGCCAGCACAGATTTGTCAAGAACAAATAATGCCACACTAACCTAACTTCCTCCTTTGACAAGGTTATTGGATGGTGGCAGGGGGGAAGCAATAGATGTGAGATAGCCTTACTAAACATCAAGATTTTGATAGTCCCACATGATGTTCTCTTAAGAAAACTAGGGAAATGTGATCTAGATGAAATTAATACAAGGTGGGTGCACAACTGGTTGAAAGGCGCTACTTATCAATGGTTTGGTGTCAAACTGGGAGGGCGAAGCTAGTGAGGTCCTGCAGGGGCCAGTCCTAGGTCTGGCATTAGTCAATATTTTCATTAATGACATGGATAATGGCGTGGAGACTGTGCTATAAAATGTGCACATGACACCACGCTGGGAGGGGTTGCAAGCACTTTGGAGGACAAGATTAGAATTCAAAATGACCTTGACAAATTTGGTCTGAAATCAACAAGATGTACTTCACTTAGGAAGGAAAAATCATAACTTATAACTACAAAATGGGGAATAAATGGCTAGGTAGTTGTACTGCTGAAAAGAATCTGGAGGTATACTGGATCTCAAATTGAATTTGAGTCAATATGTGGTGCAATAGCAAAAAAGGCTAATATCATTCTGGGGTGTATTAACAGGTGGTGTATGCAAGACATGGGGGGTAATGTATCACTCTGCTTGGCAGTGGTGAGGTCTCAGCTGGAGTACTGTGTCCAGTTCAGGGTACCATGCTTAAGGTATGGACAAATGGGAGAGTCTAATCTCCTTTTAAAATCTTCTCCTGACAAGTTGTGAACCCAACATGACAGCACTGTGATAAAGCCGGAGAGGCAGAAAGAAAAGTGCCGCTAGACTTGTTTATGTCACAAGAGCTGTGCAGAATCGGGGCCTTAAGTATGTGCTCTTGAGTGGTATTAAGACAGAAAAACCTTAAAGGGTTTTTTTTTACTCTTGGCAGTGTTCCTTTTAAGAAGGCTAAGCCCAGAACTATTTCCTTTTTCATAGTTAATGAATTGGACTTATCACCATGAGATAGCAAATGTGGTTTTTTTTTTAATCTCTCTGAAGTTACTTGGTACTAACTATACGACCGCAGACTTGAAACAGAGAGTATCAGAGGGGTAGCCGTGTTAGTCTGAATCTGTAAAAAGCAACAGAGGGTCCTGTGGCACCTTTAAGACTAACAGAAGTCTTGGGAGCATAAGCTTTCGTGGGTAAGAACCTCACTTCTTTAGATGCAAGACTGAAGAAGTGAGGTTCTTACCCACGAAAGCTTATGCTCCCAATACTTCTGTTAGTCTTAAAGGTGCCACAGGGCCCTCTGTTGCTTGAAACAGAGAGTGTGCCTACAGTGAGGCTGGAGGCATGACTTCCTGCTTAGACAAATGTAGCCACACTATTCAATAGAAGTGTAGGAGGGGCTATGCGCTGTTTGCTTAGGGTTTCAGACAGGATCCTAGTTGCGGTGGCTAGCCTGTTCTGCTGCCAGGCTCAATCAGAGCTAGTGTGAGGTCTCTCTCGTCAAGCCAGAAGCTACGTCTTCCGGCTCCAGTGCAGACATACCCACAATGAAACAATATAGATTTTTAGAATTCCTTTTATTCTACAGTTTTTCCTTTCTTCACCAGGAGGTCTTGTAATGGCAAAAGGAGGGACCTTTACTCTAACTTTTGATTAATCAAATATCTGCACGGAAGGCAGGTGCTGCTAACCTGTGATGTGTTTAAATGTCTGCCACATGCATTGCATAGCCCCTCCCCAGTGTCAGCATGTGAGGAATGGAACTTGGTTATGGAAGGCCTGCCTTCAAGAGAAATCTGAACCTGCCACTGTGGAACTGTTGCCTCCCTCTTCTGTGGGATGGCCCTGGCCCTGGTTTTTCTGGAGGTGATGGGATGCAGATTTAACCGGAATCCAGGTTGCCTCACGTAGTGTCACGGACACACTCGTGCCCGTTCTTTGGTGGCACTTTGTAACTCACCTCTGCTTTCTCTTTCCAGTCTCTGCTCCAATTAACGCAGCCTTTGCCTTCGTTTTTCTGGGAACGGTGTCAGCAACATCCTTGCTGGGCAGAGCTGGCTCCACAGTTGAAACAGTGACATTTAAAGGGAGGACTCTTCTGTCTGCCACCATGGATGCAGCTGGATGCGAGGTGAGCCCCTTTCAGTATATGGGGACAGGGAGGAGGCTGAGGATTTGTGGGGAAAGATGAATAATCCATTTGAAAGGGGAATGTCCCACAGAGAGGGAGAGCTGGCAACCTTGTCATGTGACAGTTTCAGCCAATAGCTAGCCAGGCCACTCAAAAGAACTATTGACCAGGTGGAAAGACAACAGTGCATATGTGGGTTTGGCCAGTCATGTGACCTCACTTTGCCACCAGATGCCTGTAAATCCAAGGATACAGTTCTGCATGTGCCTTGTACAATGCATAACAGTTTGGTGTTTTGTCTTGCCATGCAGCCTTTCACCAAGAAGGAAATCATTGGCTTCACTGTTGGCTCTATCTCTTCCTTGTTGTATCTGTTCTCCCGAGTGCCCCAGATCTACACTAATGTAAGTGCCCCATTGGAGGTGGGGATGGGATCCAACCCGCCGCTGGGGCTATCTTCCCCTGGGGAAGGTGAAAGGAGCTCCCCTTCTGCTGAGATTCCAGAGCTGGGAGTAGGGGAGTGTCCTTTATCCCTAAGGGCTGCTGATGCAAGAAGCAGAGGGCTCTAGGCCACTAACCAGCTGTCTTTCCAGAACCTTCTCATAGGCCATCTCTCTGTATTTTTCACATTGGGTCCTGATTAATTTAACCTCTTGACTTCCATGCAACAGCTGTTTCTCCCCTTCTGGTTAAAATGTAAATATCCCATTACATGTGAAGGTGGGACTCTAATTTTGCTTAATATTTTACAACTGGAGCTGGACGACTACTGGTATTGAGCCCACTCTATCATTTAGGACTCCTGTTCTGGTGGGTCTTTGTGGGGAGGGGTGCTGGCCAATTCTCTGGGATACAATTCCCATTTTAATTTTCCCTGCTCTTCTTGAAGCATCTACTAGGGTCACAGCAGAGCATGGTCAAGTGACCCTAAGCATGCCAACACGGTCTAAGAAGCTTGTCCTTCAAACAGTGGATACCAGCACTCAATAAGCTTAGTCATCTTCTAGATCCTCCTCCCTTTGCATATCACCTGGGAATCCATGCCTGGTATATCTAGAGTATTTCTGCTAGCAGGGAAGTCTTTATTCTCCAGCCCCTTCTAATATGGCTTCCTCTTCCAGTTCAAGAGGAAAACTACTGAAGGACTGTCATACTTTCTTTTCGCTTTGGTGATGCTGGGGAACTCGCTGTATGGAATAAGTGTGCTTCTGAAGAACCCAGACCCAGGGCAAGCCGAAGGCAACTACATCATTCATCACCTCCCCTGGCTGATTGGCAGCCTGGGGGTCCTGTCTCTTGATGTGATTGTATCCTCTTTTGGTAATGCTCTCTGTCCCACTCCTCCAAGTTTCTGTGGGGTTGCCAGCTCCAGTTATTTCTAATGCTCTGCACAAATAGCCCTTAAAAAGCTGGTCTCTTCTGGGAGGGTGGGTGGGCAGGCCTGTTCAGAGGCAGATTTTTGCTGATGCTGTTACACAGCCAACCCGTGCTTTGCAGCTCAAGTCTTTCCCCCTGTGTTACAGTGATCTCTTACAACAACGTTGGAACAATACATGCTTAGTATAGTTCCTAGCATGAAGGGTCCCTGACCCTCATTTGGGGCCTCTGGTCACTACCCTAATGCAATAAAATATAGTCCTTTTCTGTAGCTCTCAAAGAGCTTTACAAATGAGGTAACCCTGATTACCTCCATCTTACAATGGTAACCATGCACCTGTTGCCATAGAAAGTACCAGCCGACCTCTATTTTTCCCCCCCCCGGCACTAACGGCTTTCTCCCTAGGCAGAGTTACCTCATTTCTCCTATCTAGACCTGGCTGTAAAGGAAATAAGACTTAACACCTCCTCAGATCTCCTTCCAGTTCCTTGCCTATCGGAAGAGAAGACCTCACGCTTCTGATGAGAGAGAGGCCCTGCTTGGCAAGCAAGATGAATCCCTTGACAGCTGACAAAGGAACTGTCCCCAAGCAAGAATGGGATACTGGTGAGAACTCTGGCTTCAAACTCTGGCACAGCGAGTTGCCCTCAGAGGCTGTAAGCCAGTGTGCAGTATGATGCTTCCTGCGGAAAGTGCTTGGCCACCTGGCAGAGGACTTTCGTGGTAGATCTCAGCTGCTTGTAGTGATGACTTAAAAGGGATGAAATATTGTGAATTTCTGTACCTGGATCATAGTCACTTTTTAAAAACGAGCTGAATTTGATTCCACTTTCCTTCCTCCCCTCCAGAAGGCTGCCCTGAGTCATCTGCATCAGACATTACTAGCAAGAATGAAAAATCTCTAGGGGATGGAGGGGAGATGAGGCTGTCGCCTTTCCTGTTTTAAGCCAATGAACACAAATGCTGTGAGTGGCTGCCATTTAACTTCACCTTTAAGGGTTTATCCATGGTGGCTCCCTTTGCCTATATGAATAATGTTACACCTTCTGGCAGCTGAGGCCGGGAGTGAGGCCAGTGCTGGGGTTGGGGAGAAGCGTTTTAATACACGTGTGTGTGTATAAATATTTTATCTAAATATTTTGGCAGCCAACTTTCTAGAAAAATAAATCTTTGTCCAACATGCCTCCCTTGGTTTTTATTTTCTTGACTCCCACGGACACTTCAGTTTTGGCTTGTCTCCATTCTCTCCCATTTGTACAATTACTCTTTAAAATGGTCTTGTGGTGTGACTACCCCCTACCCATAGCCATTCACTTTCCCCTTGTGAACTTGCATTTGGTCCTGGCTGTAAGTTTGTTTCACATCCATTCTTGCTCTAGAGGGAAGCTTTTCCCCTTCATTTCTAAAGCAGATATGCTGGCAGGGACTACCTTAGCTGTCTGCCAAGTAAGATGGATGGTATATCCCCACATACCTCTGTTTTCAGTATTAGCTGTCCACTGAGAACTGCTCCAGGCAGCAGATGCCTTCTAGCAGGATGGGCCTACACCAATATTTCTTGCATGTGGCCACCAGAGGGTTTTCTTGTGGCCACAGCCTCCTGGGTGGGGGAGGGGGGAGCAGTGGCCCATCTCCCAGGGCTGCCAGTAGGGGTTGGGTATTCCCTCTTCTCTCTTCCCCCCCCCCCGTCCCCCCCCAAAAAGAAGAAACCACAGGCAGTGCAGGTAGGTGGCGAATTCCCTACTTTCCCAGGGGTATAGGGAGTGCTTCAGACTCCATCCATGCAGTGGCAGGCTCTGATTCCAGGCTCACCTTCCCTATCCTTGGCCCTGGGTCCCACTGCCTCCCTGCCCATCTCCCCCAGCGAGGGTTTAATTTGTCCCAGGGCTTGCTGGGGCAGAGTAAGTCTGCTGTGAAAAATGATATTAACAAATGTACAAATCACTTTTCACAGCTGCAGACTTATAGCTAGCAAGTCTTTAAAAAAAAATTCAAAGCACTTTATTTGTGTTTCTATTCTGTTGAAGTCCAATAAAGAATAGACAATTGTACATTTTTATCACTGAGTCTGAAAAAAACCCTACATCAATTACAAGGGTATGGACAAATAGAGGTGCATCTGTTTTTCCTAAAGTTAATTATTTTAGGGGAAAGGGTCAGTGCAGCCATCAGCAAGAGTTAATGGCCATACTCTAAGGCCACCAAAAAATTTGATGGGAAAGCCCCTGGCCTAGACTATATATCCCTCCTGAACCATCATGTAATGGAGTGGGCTGTAGCAGCTCTCCAGGCAATGAGACTAAGTCAGAGGTGATTCTCAAACTTGATCTCTAGGAGGAAACTACTCTTCCCCCATTCTAGGGTGTTGTGTGGCTGAGAGAAAGACTTAACCTCCTACTTTGGTCTAAACCAGACACTAACTACCCCTTTTCATTTCACAATCCCTTGAAAGTGGAATTGGTGGTGACAGAACTTGCAAATATTCTGGGTATGAGGCCAGACAGTGCTGCTGTAATAATCCTTCACTGGGTTTTACGGGTCCTGAGCTGCAAAGGGTGCTCCTGTCCTATAGGAAAACTGGATTTGTAAAGGTGGAGACAGGAGGTAAAAAGCTTTTAGTGCTGCTATAATTCCAGAAAAGCTAAATGAAGAGCTCACTTTGTAGTGGAATCAGACACCAACACAAGAGTAGCTGTGCCCTTCCCAAGACACAGAAACAAGCGTTCTACGACAGAGCCTTCTGAAGAAACAGTTCAAGTAGCGGTCTGACAGAACCAGTACAGCACAGCAGAGTGGGAAGGGGGAAGCTATAGCCACAATTAACCTCCTTTGTTGTGTGTTTTTTTTTTTATGCAGAACTTAAGGGGCAGGATAGGGTACTGACTGGCAGGGTGACAAGCACAAGGGAGTGGGAGCTAGGCCTCCTGGATTCTATTCCTAGCTCTTACTGTAACCTTCTTTGTGCCTTAGACTTACACATTTGTAAAAGGTGAATATTCACTTACACTGGACTTTTCTACTGCTTAGAGATAAGAGCTTTGCTCCAGGCAGCAGTGGGCAAAACCCAAGCAGAACATCCCACTCAAAGTAGCTGGTCTGTGCTTGTGAGCTAAAGAGCTTGCCCCCCAATTCCATCTTACAATACACTGCAGAAGCCTTGTAAAACTGAAGAAAGTGTCTTCTATTGAGTCAAAGAGCTGTTGCAGCTACTTCCATTAGAGGTGGGAGTTTGCCTCCCAGCCTTGCTGGAGGCACTACTGCCACTTGAGCTAGGTTTTTTGTTTTTAAAGCAGGGGGGGAATGTGGTGCTAGAAGATGCCTCCTCAACGCTGTAGGCCCAGGCTTGGGTGGCTATCCCTTGCCCCACTGTCCATGTTCTCTTGGGTGCACTAGCTTGACTTGTGTTAGCATGTGTCTGTTTACCCAGACTAGGAGGTATGCTCCAGCTGCAGTGTAGACATACCTTAGATCCCTACTACTTCAAACCAGCCTGGCTCATTGCACTCCACAGAGGTGCAACAATGGGCCAGTTGGTGGCTACTGATGCCTCCTGCCATGAGGCCAGCGCTGACTGCTACTAAAGGCCAAGTGTGCAAGAGGCTGACAGGTCACAGCTTATATTGTCCATATCTGTTGTAGAGCAGCAGAGGGAGAGAGTCTGTTCACTAGCATTACAGCAACCAGCACTTGCTTGTATAAATAGTTCAAGAAGCCAGCAACACTGTTATCCAGACTCAGCTGGTATAGAGGATGTGTGCTGTATTCCTGGGTTTGATGGAAGAAGGGGAAAGGAGCACCTACAGTTAAAGCTTCCCTACCGGAGAAGGTGAGGGGCTCAATCTTCAACTCATAACTTTTGTAGGAAATGGGGGGGGAAG
The DNA here is from genome assembly GCF_027887155.1 of Malaclemys terrapin pileata. NCBI lineage: Eukaryota > Metazoa > Chordata > Testudines > Emydidae > Malaclemys > Malaclemys terrapin. The sequence goes on from NC_071523.1 coordinate 8,035,997, forward strand.
GAAAGGTGTGGTTTTTTTCTTTAAACCAGTGGCTGGTGCACAGCAGGTCCAGTTCCTAGAGCAGGAAATCAGCCTGTAGTGATTCCGTCCACAGTACAGCTCAAGCACAAGCTCTAGCAAGCAGGTGAAGGCAACAAGACTTCAGTTTTTCATCATCCTCATCCCTGTGGCTTAAAAACCTGGTTCATAGGCCTCTATTTTTCATTATAAAATGTACCAAAAGTAATTAACATACCTGGCTCACAGTAGGACTAAATTATTAGTCCTTTGCTAGTAACGGGAGGGAGGAAAGCTTTTTTCTTTTTAAAATGAACAGCTACATGGGGGCAGGATATGTCAAGCTTTCCACCATCGAGCTTTGTATTGGGTATCATTGCTCTGCGTAATCAGTAGCACTGGTGCAGCTATGAGAGGGCTGTATAACCCCACACAGCTCCCTCCTCTAGTCACCAAGTAGCTCTTGGTAATCAGGATTCTACAGCTGCTGCAAACCTTCCCCTCGCATGAGGTGAAGCAGCTCACAGACACGTTCTTTCTAACTTAAGGAAAGAACACAGGCTGTACCAACCTACTAATCCCTTCCGCATTGTTTAGCTGCTGATCTTAAAAGAAGGAAGAGGCCAGGAGGATAACTTAATTGTATTACATGATTATTGAACTTTGGCCAGGGCTCTGAGGGAAAGAAATTACATGTCTCACAAAGGCCCAATTTAAGGGAAATGTCCTAGTAGAAATATTTTTCAGAGAACAGAGATTAGTTAATTACATGTTCCCCTGCTTGATTCCATACTGGCTTCTCCTAAACTGATTTTTCCAGGTGTTCTCTCCCACTACTTTCCTGGAGAGAGAGCTTAAGATTTTCACCCTACTAATTATTAATTCATGAGTTTGTGCCTTTTAAACAAGGATGGACTTAGATTGACTGTCAGGAATAGCTCCTGAACTTTCCCATGCTCACTTCCTCTAAAAATCCTGCCAGTTTAAGAAACTCTTCCATTCAAGTCCATCTTTTAGTTCTAACAGGAACTACAAGACAGATGAGCAGCAGGTGTAAAACAGCATAGCCCTATTGAAATTCAAGGGAGCGATGCTAATTCACTGCAGTTCAGGATCTGGGCCCATGTTTGGAACCAGGTTAGGCAACAGTGAGTCATAACTAAGTTCCCTGCCATAGCAATATTTGAAGCATAGACCGACCTAGGCCAGAGCCAGATTATATATAACCAGCTCTGGGTTAGAGCTGCTATCATGCCTAGACAACTATCTTTTCTTCCAGGAAGACGGAAACAAAATAATTTCAAAAAAGGGGACTAGCAAAGCTGGACTCATTTTCTGGACTGAAGCCCCCATTCAGCAGAGTGCTTCAGTATACTTAAAGTTAAGCATGTCCATAAATATTTTACACAGTTCTAGCAGTGCTCATCACTGCAGGATCTGGCTTTACATTAAATGAGGTTTTAGAACTATAGTCTCTGTCCACTTACTGCTGTTGAGGGGCTCACCATTCCTCTGGTCCGGCTAGATGATGCTAAATTGCTTCTCCAGCTAAGCAACTGCAAATAGGAAGGGAGGTGGGATGCAGAATACTCTATTGAAGTGGGGTCAATGTTTTAAAGAAGCAGGAGAACCTCTTTAAAGCCACACATTTTCTCCAGTCAGAGGCTGAAAGTCTTATCAGAACTAGGCATGATCACTTGCTTACTCCATTAGTCAGCAAGAGGGAGATAACTCTCTTCCCTGCTGCTGCCCAAGGTATATTGACAAGGTGTTAGGACACCTGTCCTGTGCCTACTGGGTGGTACTTCATTAGCCAAAGCTGTTCCTGGTGTACGTTGAGAACTAGACAGTCGTATCTAATGACAAATGCAGATTAGGATCCCATTGTCTTAGATACTATGTAAGAGCTTTACCTAGCCAAAGGGTGGGAGTGGAACAGAAAAGTGACTTCCCTCATGGTTACATAAGTCAGAGAGAGAACTAGGAATGGAACTTCAGTCTCCAGTCCACTACGTTACCCATTAGACAATGCTGCTTCTGAAAAGGTAGTGTGTCTCTCTCATTCGACTGTATGTAGACAATGCCTTTGTCTACAGTAGTAGGATTTATGTAACTACACAGGTACAGTTAAAGCAGTGCAACCACCCTAGTGTGGATACACTTATGGCACTAGAAAAAGTGCTTATAAAACTACAGCTTATTTTTCTGTAGGGGAATAAGCTATACCATTAACTACATTCACAGTAAAAAGCAAGGATAAATGGACAAGTCAGATATCAGGAATGGCAATATACAAAAACCCTGTAGGAGAACACGTCAACCTCCCTAGCCACACAATAGCAGATGTAAAGGTAGCCATCTTACAGCAAAAAAGCTTCAGGACCAGACTCCAAAGAGAAACTGCTGAGCTCCAGTTCATTTGCAAATTTGACACCATCAGATCAGGATTAAACGAAGACTGTGAATGGCTATCCAACTACAGAAGCAGTTTCTCCTCCCTTGGTGTTCACACCTCAACTGCTAGCAGAGGACCTCACCCTCCCTGATTGAACTAACCTCGTTATCTCCATACTGATTCTTGCCTGCATATTTATAACTGCCTCTGGAAATTTCCATTACATGTGTCTGAAGAAGTGGGCATTCAGCCATGAAAGCTTATGCTCCAATACATCTGTTAGTCTTAAAGGTGCCACAGGACCCTCTGTTGCTTTTTACAGATCCAGACTAACACGGCTACCCCTTTGATACATCACCTACTGTGAATGTATCACTAATGACTGATTTTAAAAAAAATTATATCCCTCACTAACATAGTTCTGTTAAGTCTAGGTGTAGACCAGGCTTGTATTGTTAGCAGTATAATCCCTCTAATGTATAATAATAGTCTCACCTGTAGTTAAACGGGTATGAAGGGCTTGTGAGAAAAGCTTTAGAACAGGTAGAATTAGAAACATCAATGAGGAACATGCTGCTCCCCAGCCTAAGTTGACATATTATTTTCAAACTTTAGAAGTTATTACAAACTTAGCTCTAACCTCAGAAGTTCCACATTACAGAACCAAATGGCAACAACACAAACTGAAATGTTGCCCTTGAGGTTGCAGACTTCAAGGAGGGAGTATGTACATTTACTCCTTGGCTCCAGTCCTTTCATATGACCTGAATTAGAGACACCAGAGGCCCCATGGGTAAACACTCAGGCACGGGGCTTTAATCACATGCAGATGTCCGAATGTTAAATATGTCACATTGAAACAGCATAATTAGAGTAAAAAAAGTACTTCAATCAATATTAATGCCTACATTTTCATTTCACATTCACATAGGTTCATCCAGAGGATAATTTTGTAGGCCAGATGCTGACAGCCCATCAGGCATTTGCTCCCTTCTCCCTCTCATTGTATTTTATGGGAATTAATCAGCACCTACTATAAACAAAGAGTAAGCACAAGACCAGATACATTTTAAGCAGCGTTGAACATGCTGTCTCCATAGGCTTACTAAAAACTCAGATCAGGCCCCATTTTCAGCTCAGACTAGTGGGAAAGCCTGTCTAAACTCTACCACCTCGCCATAGTTGCGCTAAAGCTTAAACTGAAGATTGACTATGGCCAGCCAGCTGCTTCAACTCTATATTCCTCTGAATGAAAGAGATTGTGAGAAGACAGTTTATATTCCTAATAAGAATACCACCTTATAGGTCACCTCTGTGAGTTAATGAGCAAAGGAGAGAGTTGGACAGATTACTGGCTACTTGTAATGACTTCAAATCTCTCCCACTACTGGTGTATCTGATCACCTCGCACATATAAATGAGTTTCTCCTTACACTATCCCCGGTGAGGTAGAGAAGAATCCTTGCTTTACAGGCGAGGAACAAGAGGCAAAGATCAAGTGACTTGCCCAAGAGCACACATGGAATCCATGGAAGAGCTGAGAACTGAATCCTGCTGTCCTAATCCAATGTCAAGCACAAAACCATTCTTCCTCAAACCATACAGAGAAACTGCAGAGTTGGACTGAGGTCAGTATTAAAGTAAGAGGTGCTCTCTGGTATAATACTGCCACTGCAGGAAGACAGGAAGGTGAAGGAGATAGGCTAGCTAATATAGCCCAGAGCAAGGGTGAGCAGATGATAGGGCAGGGGATTGGCAGGTGTTACCCACCATCATGAGTCACTAATGAAAGCTGTTTGCCAGCTGAGGATAGGGAAAGTATATGTAGGTCAGGCCAGATTGTTCTCAGTTTCTGGGGTGAGACAGATGAAGTCTCCTAAGATTTCTCTCACTCTCTTGGCAGACAGTTGAACAAATTTCTAATGTGTTCATAATCAACCTAGTAAAGGGAAACATTGGCAGTTCCCTTACAGCATTAACTTAAGCTACTAGAAGTAAGTGCGTTAACATAAGGACAGCCATAATGGGTCAGACCAATGGTCCATCTAGCCCAGTATCCTGTCTTCCAACAGTGGCCAATGCAAGATGCTTCAGAGGGAATGAACAGAACAGGCAATCAAAGTGATCACGTGTCCACTCCCAGCTTCTGTTGATCGCTATTGGGAGCTGAGTTATGAAGGGGAGTCATGCCACCATCTTCCTAGGAGTGGTGCTTTCTGGGGGAAAGACTGAAACATGGGACAAATGTCACTTTTCTTTACAAAAAATTAAAGCCTTTTAGTTTCTTCCATGAGCGGCCCTCTGGATCAGATTTCCCAAATGACAGTTAGTCAAAGCCTGACCTGAGCATAAGGGTGAGATGCACTTTCCTATTCCTACCAAACAACCTGCTATCTGACATCCTGGCCTTTCATGTCTCTCCTTCAACCCAGTAGCAAGTAAATACTGTGAGAAACCAGTGATGAGACATGTTGGTGGGCTCAGTCATTTTATGGTGTAGTGTGTGGCTCTCTATGCACTATGCACCCTTGCTGGTTCTCTCAGCAGACAGGCCATGGACTGAAGGGACATGGAAGCTGACGGTCTTCTGGATGTGGTTCCTCCAAGAGAAAGGCCTTCCAACTGCCACTTGAAAGACATTCTTGGTGTGAATCAGAAGATTTCTGGCCACAGAGCTACGTGTCTTGCACTTTCCACAAGCACTAAATTCACTTACATAAGTTAAAACGGTGTCTAGGTGGAAATGAAGTGGCCGAACAGCTTTTCACTAGTACCATTGCTTAGAATTGGCCACATTTAACATTGCCAAGTGTTGGTTAGGCCTCTCTTCTCCCCGAGTGCTTTAACAAACAGGTTTTACCTCAACTATGTTCAACATATGCAATGATGCCAGATATTCTAATTCTTCTCAGAATACATCTGTTCCACATTTGCTATATGCCTGAAGCTCCAATCCCAGAATGCAGCAGCGTGACAACATCCTCATGCCAACATCTTGAAAGTATGGCAAGCTAATGAAAAACAGCACCGCATAAAACTGGCAAGATGCACCCAATCTGTGACTAGCAAAGTAAATCAAATAGTCTCCCTTCAACCAAATAAGTTTCAGCTGACCTTGGTGTGAGACAAGAAGAGTTCACTTGCTTTCTGTGGCCACACAGTATAGTGGTGGTTTGAATTACAAACTTCTGTGTGTAGACGGGACAGCTGCTCCCTACTCCCATAAAAGAATGCATCATGAGCGTAAATGCTAAGCAATGAGAAAGGAAGGAATAAGAAATAAAAAGGACACTGGATGCACGCTGCTTTCCCAGGATTTTTTTATTTTTTATTTTGTGGGTTTTTTTGTTTTTAGTATGGAGGCTCAAGTATAAGGTGTAGATTCAATTTAAGCTTTACAAAAAACAAAATCAAAACAAAAACCCCTTTTGCATTCCATAAAAATTGACAGAAAGGTGCCTTGGAAAGAGGCTATAGAAGAGCAGAACTTTCAGCAGGTCACCAAATCAACGTTTCCTTGCAAGTCTGGTTTAATCAGTATAGTACAACACTGAGGAACACCCTCTCTTCCCTCCCTCCCACCAGCCGTCCCCCATGCCCAGTCCCCACACATACGTGGAATACGTTTTTCCAGTTTTTCCTCTTTCACACACCACAGTATTTAATAAATTTTGTTTTACATTTTTTACACCAATGTAACAAAAGGCAGGGGGAGGGGAGGAAAAGAAAAGAAACAGAATGATTGGTGTTTATGCATATAAATGGGAGAAAAGGGGAGGAAAAATGCATGACTTCTACAGAAATATATCCTAAGGTCTTGATAGTAAAACGTGGTGCAAAGTAAACTTCAGAGACTGAAAAAGTTTGTACAGCTTTATTCATGGGGAGATGGCGGCGTATGGATAGTACTGGATGCAAACTGTGATGTGACGTAACCAAAAAGGGGGGGGGGTCTGGGGAGAAAATGAATTTTCTAAGAAAGGAATCTAATGAGTGCATGGCATGTCTTGTTAGCATGAAGAGTATTTTAACTTTGCTGCTTTTTCTTCAAAGCCTCCACCAGGTCATTTTTAAGAGCATCTTGTTTTGATTTGTCTGCAAAAGTCTGCACAGACCTGTTGGGAGGAAGGAAACAAATTAAAATGGGACATTTGAAAGCAGTGATTTTTAACAGGTATTCTTCTGGGATTTGAGGCAATAGCAGAACAATGACTCAGGCTTAGAGGAAACAACCTCTATTTGCCTGTTGCAAATACGGAGGACAGAAGGTAAAGTGAACACTTTTCGCAAGTATAGCGAACTTCACTCTAACAGGGAGTCACCACAGATATACTTCCTCTGAAGTTCCACTACCTCCAATTCTTGGGGGGGAGAATCCCAATCCTTTACGTTAGAGCTTGGGAACATCTAGTTGTCCCTCAGACAGTGTGTTAGAGTAGATCGATCTCAAAGTGATCATGACGTTAAGGTAGATAATCCAGCAGTTATTCTATGCCAACTCTGCAATGGACCTGTTTGCAGGACCTAACAAATAGTTCAGGTAATAAATATCTCAGTATGTGGCAGCCACGTCCCTACCAATGCATTTACTCATGGGAAAAGCAGAAGCTGCTTTACAGAAAGACCAAAACGTTTCTCTCTTCTTAGGGCAGAGTTCAAATGAGAGTTGTTTTAACTCTGGCTTGCGAAAGCTGCTTTATGGAATAAAATTACCAAGATAATAAACATCTCATGTATGTCCATGTGCTTCGAGACACAAAGCTTTAGATTCACCTAGGCATTCAGGCAGCTATTGCTTTAAGTTTAAACAGATAAAAATGTTCATTAGAAAGCTAGATTTTTAAGAAGCTAGTCTTTGTATTTTCCTATGAGCTATCATGTAGCTGTTGGAAGGAAATACTCTTTCATTATCGAATGGAGGCCAACTAGCTACAAACCCCCATCAGGAACTTCTAGCAGAACACATCATATAAAACAAAATTCCAACAACGGGGCTTATGTTGTCACTGGTGCCCTAAGCAGGAATGTTTAATGGCATCTCTGCTGCTGCTCTGGGGATTGGGGGAAGAGTCTTTTCCTTCTTAAGGAGTTAGCAGCTGCAACAAAGCAGACCACTAGAGCAGTTGTCAACATGGGATTGCAAACTCCAAGAGGATGGTGAGCAGATCTCAAGGGCTCGCTGTACGGGAGAGGTTGAGAGCCACTGGTATTAGAGCAGTTTAACTTTTAAAAATCTTTATTTTTGAGCTGAAGCTATAAATCTGTAACAGATGAGATATTTCCACTATCTGCTAGCACTTCATGAGACAATCATATGATGAGACAATTCTGCTTTACACACACTATTCCTTTGTCCCACTTCTTTACTAGGGGTACAGCATGTCCAGAGATTTCTGTTCAGGCACTTATTTGCATCTGCAGTTTATTCTTTATCTACAGTCATCGTCAACTGTAACCAAGGCAGCTGATGTAGAATAGATGTGGTAAGGGTATTACAGGCAAAATGTACCCCGGCTTTCTTAGTAAATGGTTATAGAAAAAAGCCACACATTTAAAGAATCATCTTGATTTTGCTTATTAATACTTTCATGGACACGGCTAAAGAATCTTTCAGCTGTTACAGCAAGGTGCAATAAAGATCCCTAGTTAAAAAGGGATCTTATAACTGATCAGATAACAGAACAATGACATTGGCCTTTTAAAGAGATGCTAACATCTTAGGGAAGCCATTAGCATCCAATTTAGTAGACTCCTCTCCATATATTCTATATTTTACATTCTCTCCTGTGGTCAGGGCTACGTTATTCCTGGGTGCTTGTTTCTGAAAAGCAAGTCCATTTTTTGTACCAGAGTTATTTTTCTAATGTTATTAGAAAGTATTTCCATCCTTTAGTCTCTGGAGAATTCAGTTGTTTTAATATAAATATATAGATTTTATATTTGCATTTGTCACAGGTTAAAGTAATGGTTCTGGGCCATCATCAACAAACAGTGCTCATTTTCCCCTCCGTCAGCTTAACGTGTTTAAGAAAGCATCTGTAACTCATTAGGAATTGGAGTGGAAGGTTAAACTGGCCCAAGGTTAGTCACTGCCATGCATCCTAAGCAATCAAAACTCCAAGAGCAACCTACAGTACATGAGCATCCCCCTTTATAACAGGCTGTGCATGGACCAGGGAAATGGAGACTAGAAACATTTCAGTAGGGTGAGTGAAGCTGAATTTTCAAGCTCCAAGAAAGACAGATATACAAGGCAAAAAGAGGATTTGGAGGGAAGGGGGAAATCAGCATGGTTGCTATTGGCCTTGGAAGTACCAAGACCAAAGGGCCCTTGATATTTCATCATTTACAATTGAAAGGACAGCTATTTACTTCCAAAACCTTCCTTCTATTCAGAGGGAAAGGAGTACTATAAAATTACAGGGAATGAGTATTCTATAAGATCTGTACAGCTGCTGTAAAAAAAAAAAAAAAAAAAAAAAAAGATGGTGCAATTGTAATGGAGCCAAACGGTTTGGGATAAAAACAATGAATACAAGCTAACATCACTTTGGGTATGTGGCCATCTACTGTATAATTGCCCCCCAAGACACAGTGCAGAACAAAAACGGGCAAATCCCCCCATGTTTCAGTGCACAGAACTCCACACAGTGGAAATAAAGATCAAGGCATTCATTGGTTCTATGAAGAAATAGCCCTAGGGTGAAACAAATTAAAAGTTGGTGGTCAGTCTGCAGGAGTTACGGGTTAGTTCTGGTTTCAGTTGTCATGCATAGGTAAGACAGCTTGTTCTCGGCAGGGTGAGTCCTAGTTTAGTGCTGATTGTCACACCTCACAGGCAGGGGTACCTGGATTGGTTTAGTTATCAGGCTGGATGTAGATCTGACGCTGGGTCAACACTTGAGAAAGCTCCCTCTGCAACTGCTTATACTTTTGGTTGTCGGGGATAGCATCAATAGATCTACAGAGAGTAGTTCAGAAATGAGTGAAGTAGAGTAGGGAAAAGAACAGTCAGAAGAACCCAGTAACAGACAGCTGGCATCCTGGAAGCCACTAGGAACGAGTTCAGGAAGAACAAGTGTAAATACACGAGTCAGAGGAAACAGGAAAGGTGAGAAGGAAAAGCCAGGCCCAGATACTCTGGGTGATAACGGTTCTAAACAGATTACCTCATTGACACACACAATAGTAGCTCTTTTAGACTGTGGTACTGGAGAATATACTGCATAGATTCAACTACAGGTATTTTCAACAAGGTTCACACAGGAAAAAATAATCAGTTACATATTTCCATGTAATGTTAATGGCAGCTGCCTGGCCAATTCCCCACACACCACAATGAAAATGAGGGACAATTTTCAACCAGCACTTCATTAAATAGGTCTGTCAAGTACCAGGTCCCACTCCAGCCAAACTGCCATTAGGAAGGCAGCAGAAGTGTTTTATCAGCACCATAATTCTACCATTGCAGGGCAGACCTGCTGATGCTTTCCTACATCAGTATGCATGGGAACTGCAGAATTTGCATATTTACAGGGTAGAAGAGTTTAATTAGCATTCAACACCCTCTCAGTTCTGCACTTTCCCCCAAGAGTTAAAAAACACCCACCCAGAGCTTGCTATGCCAAGTTCCTGATTGGACATAATCAAGGTTCAAAGCCTCACACAACTTCCCTGCAGAAATACGCAGCAGACTCAGCTCATTCACTTGGTCTGCTCTAGTAAGCTACATTCCAGCCTGAGGGAGCGGGGAAGAAAAGTGGCAGCACATTTTTAAAAAACTACAAGCTCTGTTTTCATAGAATCGCCAGTTCCTTATGATTGTTTGGCATTTGAGAATTATTTGTAAGAATAAGTTTAGGTCTAGGAGTCAAAATTTAGTTACGCAGCCCTTACAACCTTCTGCCGTCTGAATAATTAAGCTGCCCATTAAAAAATAATCTCATCAAGCTACAGTACCTAATTGTGCTATGCTCTTCTTGAACTGGGAACAGGGCGTTAAAGTGCTGCAAGTTCCTGTCGTCAAAAGGTGTAAGAGAAATGTTCTCTAAATACACCGCTACTAGTGAATGTTTCCAAAACACAATGAGGTGACTAATTGGAGATATGCAAAGGGGAAGTTCTAGCAAAGGAATGCCAGTCACTGTTTGACTGTGGGACAATACTGCAGGTGCTGCTGGGGGAGGGAGAGGGCTAAGTGAGCTCTAAGTGCCAGCTGTGGATGGTCCATTACCTCAGCCCATTAACGATGTCCTTTGTTTTTCCAAAATAAATCTCATTCAGCGTACTTCTGATTTTGTTTTCCATGTCCTAGAAGAAAGGGAGAAGCCAGCCTATTAATCACGGCAGTTGTTTCTATGGTTATTAGAAGTTACTACACTCTGAGTATCCCTTCATCAGCCCAGTTGACTGTATTGAGATGCAATGCTTTCCACGGCATGATTTGACCCACTGTATCCTGTTATTTAAGTTTTCATGTCAGCCTGTGTGCCCCACTTCTCCTAACAGCTGGAGGTTCAGCTCACATTATGTCTGAGGATTCACTTTGCTCCTGGTTACTGTGGAAGGCTATATACACAAAATACCTGTCCAGGACCACAAGAGGGCAGTTTTTGTTCAGGGATCCAACTCCTTGCTTGTATCCCACTGCAAACAGGACAGCCCATTCACCACCTCTTGTTAGTTCTGATCCCTAACAGAACAAACTCCCAGGTTCTGAGTCAGCCATTTAAGGAACCCAAGAGGTCAAGGGTTCTATAGAACAAAGTTGAATTCTCTGAGTTGGTGGCTAATGGTACAACTGCAATATGTTTGGAAGTGATACTTTCTCCCCCAGCAAAACTTCAGCCTGGCCTGAATCACTGGCCACCCCTCCTCTGACAAAAGGCCCAAAATCAAGTGTGTTTTATCTTTGATGCTTTGAGTGTCTGGTGGGCTTTAGCAACAGTATTATGCACACACCCATTTAACTAAGGATTTTCTCTCCTCCTTCCAAAGAAAGTGACTATGAAGTCTGAAATCAATGAGGATAAGAGCTTCTTTCTAGAATACGGTGTGGTAAAACAGCAGCAAACTGTTGCTCCACACCCCTTTTCCAGCAACTAATGCAATCTTATCCTTGACTCTTAATACACTGAGGAATAGACTGACAATTGCAATGAAGTCAAGTGCTGTGAAAAACAACTGCAGCGCACTAAATGAGCACTTCCTATTCACCGACATGTCAGCTGAAAGGGCAGCTCGGTATACTGTGGCATGGCTTTAAGTAATTCTGTCAAAAACAAGGACTCTGTAAGTGACTCCGGGTGGGAAAGTGTTTACTAATACTAAGGACACGGCCATTTCATTTCCAGGAAGGTTATTATTGTTTTGAGTGGGGGAGAGAGGTAAGGAAGGAGTGACTAGAATTGTGCAGAAAGGACTTTTCACAGCTAAGAACTATTGTGAAGCACACAAAGGGTCTTAACTCATTAGACAGCAAAGATGGCTGGGAAATTTAGCCTTGGTACAATGTAAGCTACTAGAGCTGCGATGGTCCCAGTGTACTTACCTCTACCAAGCGTCCAATATTGGCTATGTGTGGAGAGGAATCACTCACAGTTTCATCTTTCTCCATCTGGAGAGAAAAGAAATAGAACCAGTTGTAATGGAGAAACAAGGATACACGATAGTTCCACATACTAACTGCAGAGATGGGAGAATGTGATTAAATGCCAGAGTTGTAGAGTAAATGCAGCCTTTTTCAGAATAAGGTCAGGTATAAAACACATATGGTTTGTTAGCCAAATGGGAAACCCCGGAAGTACAAATCTCATTAGTGACCAGTACACCAGCCAACTCAAGCAACCATCTCACATGAAGAAAAAAAGTCATCCCCAGGCTGGAGACGGAGTCATGTTGGTGCTTCCTTCTCAGTAATCCCATTTCCCCCACAGTACCATGAGAGACCCTTTCTGTTTGCACCAGCACTCACCTATCATCTCTAAAGGGGATAAGTGTATACTGCAGAGTTAGCCATGATGTGGCTGCAGTAGATACACAATCCATGCAATTATCCTTTGATGGGGACAGAAAGAAGGGGAACACAGAAGTTGTCTGGATTCATAGCCAGTGGAGCTACTGATGAGGAGCACGTTGCATGGAGCTGCCAGTCTAACATCTGGGGTCTGTCCCTGGAAAAAAAGCTGTTTTTTATTCTTCACCTCAGCCCTATTTCTAACCACATATGGGAGCAAATTCAGTATTTTCAGATCTTCCCAGTTATCTGCACTTTGGGAATTATTTATCTTCCAACAGAAGTGGGAAGAATATGGTGGATGTCCCAAGCTGCTATGGTTTGAGAAGGAAAGACCACAGCAGTCTGCTAACATTAGTGATAATTTAGGTTCCTGCCAGCCTTCAGCTGCTACCAAACTGCAGGCGCACAGAAATAGGACGTTCCACCAAAACTCATCTCTTATTAGAAAGAGCAAAGGTGTTTCAGACACTAAGTACTTGGCACAGAGGGTTCTACTTTGCAAGGCACATATAGTTAACACTTTGACCATTTCACATGAAGTTTCTGCAACCAAGACAAAGTTTAGCCCCACTACTGATGCGATTGTTTTAATGAGTAAAATCCCCAGTTATGCACTGCAGAACACCTGCTTAGGGAAGTCTGAACAAGGGACAGCAATGAGCCAACTGAGACTTTGAACCCCTTTCCCCACTGAGAGTAAGTTAGAGCTGACACTAGAATGCCATGTTCCCTTTACAAGCTCTGCCTCTACTTAGAGCAGCCTAAGGCAGCGTTCCTCTGGAGACCACAGCAAGCCCCATGTAATCGTAAACCTGTGGTGCTAGTGAAGAGATTGGCTCCCCTGCTGCCTTAAGTGAAAATTCTTCTGGCTAAATATGCAGATATGCTACCAACCAGTGAATATCAATCCTAAGCCAGGCAACCGATACAGATGTGCTGAGAAGGCATAAAAACAAAGAAGGGAGAAAGATGTTGTAGACAGGGGATTCGTCACAGTTTCAGTAACCCACTGAATTCTCATATTCATCTGTTCCTGTCCCTTCCTCGAGGTCTAGTCTGGAAATCTAGAGCAGTTACAGGTTTCTCCTTTTAAGTGAAGTGTCTAACAAGCCTGGAGGCGCATTTAATTAAGTTTGAGCCTTGAAGGCAAAAAATAACCTGGGAGGTGAGGGGGGAGAGAGGGGGAAGAAGAAAATTTAAATTTTCCCCTTAGATTACACAGTCAGATTGTTTACATACCATAGAGACATGTTGCCTAGAAAAAGGATCTGACCGCGGAGAGAATGAACATAAATCTGAACTATACAAGCACACATTATGGTGAGGTTGGGGGGGCGGGGGGAGGATCAGTAAATTGACCAAATCTGGGACACTGGGGGCATTGGCAATGGTTGATTTACTTCCACAGGCTCCCCCACTGAATCTCCTCCACACCTGGACAGGCCCCGCTCACTGGCAAAACACAATCTGAAATAGAATTATTTTTGTAAAACGTATTTTATTACGTCTCCATAAAATCTGCTGCCAGAAGGAAAACATTTTTATGTGCTGTAGAAGCCCAGATGTTATGAGAGGCTGTTTTAAGGGAGTTCGGAGTCAGTCCGCAGCCATGTTATACAAACAGCAGCATTTTTTTTTTTTTTTTTTTTTCCTTTTAAAGGCTCCTTCAGTGGGCTGTTAATGTAAGATTTCAAGCAGAAAGCCTACAGCTGCTATAAAAGGGGGTTAATTTACTTTGGAGGGGAAATTCCATTCTGTAAGTTGATGTTAACAAGCAGCTCATCTTCCCACTGTCACTCCCCATCTGCCAATGAGCTCAGTCAAAAAAAGTTAACGCTCCAGAATGAGCCAAGTCCCATCTACATGTCTCAGTCACTCCTCTCCCATCTGAGATGCACACTAGCTGGCTTCCTTGCCTCATTTCCCTAGCCATCTGCTGCAAGTCCAACTCTGAGGGAAGTTCGCTCTTCTGGGTAGATTAAGCTCTGGATAGCTAGTTGGAGATTTGGGACGTCTCACATGCAGAATACAGCAGCTGTCTGCTGCTGTCTGGGCTTTTTGCAAGGTTATTTGCAGGAAAAGAAGATAAGATGAAAGACAAATGTAAGTTGGATAAATATTTTGGTCCCTCATGAGTGTCCCTGAGAATAGTAGAAAAGATTTGAAGAAAATTCATCCATGTCACTCTGAAGAACCCCAATCAATGTATACAGCTGTTGTGGAATAGAGCAATGCAAACTTCTCTAAGGGAATTAAAAATGACCAGTTTTGCCCAAAGGTTCACAAGCTTGGGCCAGCAGGCAGAGAATGAGATTGAGGTGGGAAAAATGTCAAAATGTTTGGACACCAAGTGAGGCAAAACTTGGCAGTTTCCACAAAGTTTCATTCTAAATTCAAAGCAGATGCCCCAAAGTAAAATTGAGGGTGTAAACTCCACATATCCCAATACTGCCAGTTTTGCAGATCTCCACTGAAGATTTGTGTTTGTGCATGGCCTTCAAATGTACCTATTCAAGTAGTGCAGCCTAAATATGCCCTTCCTCTTTCCCAGAATTGTATATTCAAAGCCTTAAACTACCCATCTTGTGATGGTAAACCAGTTCTGCTGGTCTATGCATGCTCTTCCCTCCCTCCCGCTCCCATTGTAAAACCAGCTATTATGTGACTGGACAACTGGAAAGTCTGACAAGTTCACATGAAGAAGCAGAAGGAATTCCTTGTGCAATTACCAGTGAATCTCATCCATTCTATTGTACCCAAAAATGTTACGCATGTAGCAAACAGGGCAACCCCAGAGCAGGGACAATTAGTTCAAACTAGTATTTTTACTTGAGTCAGGTCTGAACTTGAACCATACATTTTGTCCTACATACTGAACCTGAACTGGAACAGGGGGAGAAAAAAGTGTGTTACCTGTTAGAATAAAGGTTCAGCATTTTTTAAGCTGAACTTTTTTTTTTAAATAAAACACACCCACACCCACACCACTGTGATCTTATTTTCATTATAAAATAACATGCATGAGATTGCTACCAGCAAGGCCTGCCCCTCTACAAGGAGAAAAAACAGTTATTCACCTTCTCGTAACTGTCGTTCTTCAAGATGTGTTGTTCATGTCCATTCCAATCAGGTGCGTGCATGCACATGTGCAGGGTAGCCAGAAGATTTTTCCCTAGCAGCATCCGTCGGGTCGGTCCGGATGCCCCCTAGAGTCGCGGCTTCATGGCGCTCAATAGAGCCCTGTTGACCCGCCACCCCTTCAGTTCCTCCTCGCTGGTTACTCCCACAGAGGGGTAGGAGGGTGGGTATTGGAATGGACATGAACAATACATTTCGAAGAACAAAAAGTTACGAGAAGGCGAGGAACAAGCACTTAAAGAAGAAAAAACGGTTAATGTCGATTCCAATCAGGTGACTCGGAAGCCCAAGTTCAGAAGGTGGGGTCGGAGTCTTCCACTGATTGGAGCACTGCTCGTCCGAAGGCTGCATCGTCTCTGGCCTGCTGGGTAATCGCATAGTGCGTGGCAAAAGTATGGATGGAGGACTACATCACCGCCCTGCAGATTTCCTGAGTGGGAACCTGAGCCAGGAACACTGTTGATGAAGCCTGCGCACTGATGGAGTGCGCAGTGATTGGGGGTGTGGGAACACCTGCCAGGTTGTAGCACTCATGAATACAGGACGTGATCCGTGATGAGATGTGTTGTGATGACATAGGCGGACCCGCATTCTGCCCACCACTGACACGAATAACTGGACCGATTTTCTGGATAGTTTTGTTCTCTCGATGTAAAAGGCCAGCACCCTGCGGACATCCAGAGAGTGGAGCCTCTGCTCCCTGCTGCTGAAATGTGGTAGAACACAGAGAGAAAGATGTCCTGGTTGATGTGGAACTGCGACACGACCGTCGGGAGAAAAGCTGGGTGAGGCCTGAGCTGAACCTTGTCCTTATAGAACACGGTATAAGGGAGCTCTGATGTTAGGCCCCTGAGCTCAGACCCCCTCCTGGCCGAGGTTATCGCTACCAGGAACACCACCTGGTAAGAGAGGTAGAGTAGGGAGCATGTCACTAATGGCTCAACGGAGGGTCCCATGAACCTAGAGAGGACCAGGCTGAGGTCCCAAGCAGGGACAGACTGATGGATGTTAGGGTATGGCCTGTCGAGCCCTTTTAAGAACCGGCTGACCATATGGTTATCAAACACAGAGTGGCCCTCTGTGCCTGGGTGGAAGGCCGAGATGGCGGCTAAGTGCACCCTCATTGATGACAACCAAAGCCCCTGCTGCTTCAGATGGAGGAGGTAATTCAGAACAAGTGGCACTGAGGCTAGCGTCGGGGACAAATTGCGCTGCGCCGACCAGACTGAAAATCTCTTCCCCTTGGCAAGGTATGTGGCCCTCAGAGGGTTTTCTGCTGCCAAGGAGGACCTGTCTAACCTGGTCTGAACAGAAAAGCTCCATCAGGTTCAACCATGGAGCTTCCACGCCGTGAGATGAAGTGACTCAAGGTTCAGATGTTCAAGATGACTGATCTTGTGTCAGAAGGTCCAGGAAGAGCAGCAGGGTAATTGGGGGTTCCATGTCTAGGAGAGATGTGTACTCGTGCTGACGGGGCCAGGCTGGTGCTATCAATATGACCCGAGTTCATTCTCTCTGGATCTTGACGAGTACCTTGTGAACGAGCGGTATGGGTGGAAAGGCGTATAGGAAACAACCTCCCCATGGAAAGAGGAACACGTCTGCGCTGGAGCCCAAGCTGTGATTTTGGAAGGATCAGAACTGCTGGCACTTCCTGTTGTGTCATGTGGCGAATAGGTCTATCTGGGGAAAGCCCCACCTCTGGAAGATTGAAATCGCGACGTCGGGCAAAGGGACCACTCGTGGCTGTGAAACAACTTGCTGAGGTGGTCTGCCAGCTCGTTCTGTAACCTGGGAAGGTACAATGCTTGCAGGTGTATTGAATGTTCTACACAGAAGTCTCACAGCATGAGGGCTTCCTGGCACAGGGGAGAGGAGTGTACACCCCGCCGTTTGTTGATATAGAACATTGCTGTTGTATTGTCCGTCATGACCTGAAATCGCTGTCGATGCCGAGATCAAAGGAGTTGCTGGTACCGGCAATGGTGCCGCAGCCGATGGCGTTGGCCGTGTGGGCACGCGCCGAGGTGAGCTGCGCAGTTGACGGTGGGACTAATGTGGCCGAGGTCACCGAAGACTCTGCGAAGCAGTGCCCTTGGATCCCTCCCTGGCTCTCGTAAAAGGCCCAGGGGGTCCAGAATGGCCACTGTGATGGATTCTGCCACTGAGGTGGCCGTGCCTGGAGCTCTCGCCTTGACCTCGATCGTTGGCTCCTACTCCTCCAAGAGCGGTAGGAGTCAGACTCTGACTCAGAGGTCTCTGAGACTGAAGACCACGGAGGAGCCGAGCTTTGGTGCATCAAGAGTAGAGAGTTTGGGGAGCGACTAAGCTCTCTGTCCGAGTGGGCCGGTGCCAAAGGACGTGGAGAGGGAGAATGCCTGGACATCACTGCCAGCTTATCTCCCGACTGCACCCGGGGGTTGGGTGGGACCACGAGCGCCGGAGGTTCCTCCCTACTAGGGGGCGCCGTAAAGTGCAGCGTATCCCGAGCAACTTCAAAAGCTTCCAGCATCGAAGGAAGCAACAGCAGCTGCTGGGCAGTAGGAACCGGTGAACATGGGGGCCCCAGTCTCAACTGCTTCGCCTGGGCAGGAGTTGACGTGACCCTAATGGGGGATCTCGAGCTGTGGCCCGCCTGGGGTCTCACTTCCTTAGATTTAGCCGGGGGTGACCAACTGTCCGGCTTCTTTTTCTTCTGAGGCTCTTCGCTGGGCCTTGGGATGTGCCATGCCGGTGCCAAAAGTCCCAGGACGAATCTTTTCTTGGCACCGAAGTCAATGATGGCGCTGGGGCGCTCTGCGTCGATGAGGAAGTGCTAGGAGCCGGGTCCCCTGAGCCTGGGTCTGAATGGGGGTGTAGAGCTGCCTCCATGAGGATCACTTTAAGCCACTGCTCCCTCTCTTTAAGAGTTCTAGGGTGGAACTCGCAGCAGATCTTAGAGCGATACTTTTGGTGACCCTTCCCTAGGCATCATAAACATGAGGAGTGTGGATCGCTCTTTGGCATGCGCTTCATGCAGACCACACAGTTGTTAAACCCCAGGGACCGCAGCATACCACGGCTCCAGGGAGAATCTTCCGACTACTGTGCACGTGCGCACACCTGATTGGAATCGACATGAACAAGCACTCAGAGATGAACAGAAGGAGGCCAGCCCATGAATAGGGAGAGGGGAAGCTTAGGAGCTGCCTGCACACCACATGAGGCAGCCAGAGGGCACAAAGGTTGAACCATCACCTCCAGGTACATCCACACAGCAATGAAAAACCCACAGCAAGTCCCAGAGCCCAAGTCAGCTGGCTCGGACTGCAAGGCTAAAAATAGCCGTGTAGACACTTGGATCCAGGCTGGAGCCTGGGCTCTGAAACCTGAGGAGGTGGGAGGCTCCAGTGCGGCCTGTATGTCTACACGGCTATTTTTAGCCCCACGAGCCTCAGCCAGATGACCTGGGCTCTGAAACTTTGTGCTGTGGGTCTTTCATTGCTGGAGAGAAGAACGCTCTGAGGCTCCCCGCTGGGGAAAGAAGAGGTGGAATGCTCCCTGGTCCCAGGATACCTCTCTCCAAGCCCAAGGTAATGGCTCCCCAACCCTTCTGCCCCTTAGGACAGGCCTCCTCCCACCCATTCCCAGGCAGCTTCTCCCTCCAGATGCTCCACTTGAGACAGGGCCCATTCCCCAAACTCAAATTTATCCATTGGGGGAGGGATAGCTCAGTGGTTTGAGCATTGGCCTGCTAAACCCAGGGTGGTGAGTTCAATCCTTGAGGGGGCCACCTAGGGATCTGGGGCAAAATCAGTACTTGGTCCTGCTAGTGAAGGCAGGGAGCTGGACTCAATGACCTTTCAAGGTCCCTTCCAGTTCTAGGAGATAGATATCCTATCTCCATTAATTTAATTTAATTCACTGCAAACATCCAATATGAAAGAGCAAACACTGGAAGCAGTTTAGTTCGCTCAAATAAATACCTCAGAAAAATAATCGTGTTTATTTGACAACAGAAAAATACTAGGAAAACCCATGTAAAGTTAAAGAAAAAACAAATGACCAAAAATCAAAATACTTTCAACTTTAAGTTTCAACTCTCTCTTTTTTTAATTTACTTCCAATAAGACTGAAATATGATTTGAACCAATTCAAACCGGTTACTGAATTGGTTTTTTGGATGGCTTGAATTGAAATTAAACCCAAATACACAGAATGCAACTGAACTCAACCCTGAACTGAACCAAAATAAATACCAGTTCGATTCCCTGCCCCAGAGACAGCACATTTAGGAAACCGGGCATCTGCTAAGAGGGAGCACAAGGTCTGTGACTACCACAAGTTTTAAGATCCGTCTGGTGGAAATACATTCCCCTACTTCTCACTTAGTTCTACAACATCTGGAAATCAGTGGGATAGGCCTTTACATGAAAGCTCTATTTGATTAAAATATATGGCTTGCCTAATTGCAAAGCCCAAGCGTGGGAGGATTTTCCTATTATGATAAATGGCAGAATGTCTGTACTGGTGTTTTATTGCCCAGCGATATATCACAGTGCACTTATTCCTGAACACAGGGAAAGCTCAGCTTGCAACAGACCAGCCTTCATCCAGCAGTGCAAGTGTTCCACCTTCACTATTTACGTATTTCAAATCTGAAAATCAACACACACACCTGCAGCATTTTAATCTGAAATCCCAGGCTACATTTCCCCCTCCCCAGATTTATATTCTTCCCTTCCCACACCTCCAGATGTGGATAAACCATAGCTTGTGAGCCAGATTCCTTCTCAGCAAACTAGCACTTCCTTGCAATGTTCAACCTCACTTAACAAAAAACACACAGGTTCTTTGTGCATAATAAGGGTCCCAGAAAGGCACCTGTTAGTCTCGCCTCTAAACTGGGAGCATCAAAGCTTTGCCCAACCAAAGGCTATTTTGACTATTTGCCAGGAGCCTGAAGGCTACACCTACTTTGCATAAACTGGAGCAGGATTGAGCAAGCTGCTCTTCTCTTGAATAAAGGTGCAGACTGCTGAAGTCACCCCTCAGTTCCCCCCACCCCAAAAAAAACATTGCCTGTCACACTACGCAAGGGAAAAAAAAGGCAAAGCCACCATGTCTGTCAGAAACGGATAACACACACAGCATCTGCCCAGCATCAGACTTGAACATGTACTTGGATCCACTGGAGGACAACAACATTTAACCTAAATACAGCTGGTGTTTTTTCTGTTCCCTGTAGAAGCTGCACCTTTATCTGTAAGTTAAAGATGGCCTGTTTCGCTTTCAGCTGTGCACTACTTCCTTCTGTTTTTCCCAGTCAATGCAGACTGCATAGAAGTGACCGATTCACTCTGTCCCTTTCTCAGCCCTCAGATTTACTGAAGGCTGCCAATGTCGGATGTGAAGCTGGAAGTTACTGGCCTGCACTGCCTCAATTTGGAGTTCTCTTGAACTGCGTCCAAGCTTGTCTTCAGAACATAAAGTGCCTGGGACTGCATCCTGGTTTAGGCAACTGCAAAAATAAAGTTTTCATGCTGACATTTCATGCCTTTTGTGGGAGAACTCTTTCAGTCCAACAGAAGTCTAGTTCTGCAACAAATCAGAGGGTGTCTATACTTCCCTTGCATAAACGGATACATATGTAGAAGGGCTGTTCTGCACAGATTTCTTTAAGAAGCATCTGATAAGAAGTCACCTATACTTTTAATTCCCTTCTAACCTTCTACCTGAAAACTATAAATCAATGGATCATGGAACAGTATAGAACTATGCAGGAAACTGTCTTCTTATTGCTATAGTAACTTTTGTGATTTCAATAATTTTTCCCATCTTGAATCAGGAAAAAAAATAAAAATCTCAAAAAAATATCACAAAACAGAAAAGCCTCAAAATATTAATTTAAATTTCAAAACAAAAATTGTTTGAAACAAAATATTTCATTTTTTGGTTTGAGACGCATCAAACCAACTTTAAAAGAAACAAAGTTTTCCTCTCTCCAATCAGAAGCAAAGCAAAGTTTCCCCTGCAAATTTTATTTTTAAAAATTCATCTTGTATAATCACCGCCAAATATAAAAACCAGACAGTTTATAAATGCAAAAAAAGTACTGTTGTGGCATATGGAGAGGTGCAGAATCGCAACATGTATTTAGAGCTGTCGAGGATTCTTGTTTGAATGGATAAGAACAGGTATGCCACTCTGAGTGTCATGCAAATATATTTCACAGTGAAGTTACAGTGCCACTAAATTCACAATGGGTTACATATTTATCACCAATATAATTTTGCCGGAGTATAACATCCAGATTATTCTAAACGTTGGATTAGGGCACTCAGGAAATTACTTGGGTAAAGTCACCCGTAATAAAAGAATTTGGAAAATAAACAGTTATTCTCAAACTAGAATATACATTTCTCAGGAATAACCTAACTGCGACCCTTCAAATACAGAAGCAGTTTGGACAGCAATAGGATTCTATAGCAGAAATGCAGAGAACCACTATTCTAAAGAAACACAAAAAAGGAGTCCAGATGAAGGCAACAACAACAAAAGGAAGTTCAGAGCAGGACTTATATGGTGCTTGTGCTGGGCAACAGTACTCTGCCAATGGGAAATGACTGCAGAAGAGAGTACCATGTGAGAATCGAGAAAGAAAAAACTCCCTGACCCCACTGTCCAGGCATGTAACAGTAATGCTGAATTGGCCACATCAAGCGTAACCTCAGGCACAGTACAGACAACAGGAATGGGAATTAGTGAGGAGCAAATGTTTCCATTCCAAACTGCACATGGTTCCCATAGCACAGCACCATAACATTTCAATGCGAGACTTGCCCAGCTCTTTGTAGCTGCCAGAGCGGGTAAATTTGGAGGCATTACATTAGCTGTTCCTTTGCACCCGCTTCTTCCTCCAAGTTAAGTCATTGGTGGAAAGTACACAATGTGTGACAAGGAGACCAAACTGGTTTCAAACTATGACTCTCGGCAGAATTCCCTTTTGAGGCATCAAAAACTTCTCTGGCATCAAATCACAAGACAGAGTATTTTGGAGCTCGTGAACACTTAAAAGGTTGCAGTGAAACCAGGACAGATCTGCTATTCTTGTTTCAGGCCTCAAGGTGGTCAATACAGTACTAATTTAAATGGAGAGTTAACCAACACAATCAAATAGCCAAAGTTATTTCAAAGCTAGACTGGTGACCCTAAAATATAGTGTCTTGAAAATGTCAATGGAAAGACCCAATTAAGGACCTGATTCAATTAAAAACATGATTTTACGTGTTGAACTTTATGGTAGACTGCAGGTAGACTAAGGAAAATATATAGTTCTGTTCCTAGGCATAAGATACACAGGGTTTAAAGCATGAAGAGAAAAGTACAGTAGCTGACAAATCCAGCCACCTTAAAGCAAACTTCTTACGCACAATACCCTAGAGACAGACCTACAACCATCTCTGAACTCCTGCACACACAGCATGCTAGCTCTTCAGAAGAGACTAAATATTTGCTGATTATCCATTTGCACTGGATTCTGACAACGCTATTTTCCATAAATAAAGCTACTATGGCATTTGCAGAGCAAAAAAAAAAAAAATCTCAGACCTGAAGCTAACTTGAGTTTCAGAGTTTTCCATTGTTTGTGCAGAAGTAGTGCATCATTTCCCTAGTGGCTTTTTTATAGTTACTTACATTGGAAGCAGGCCTCCGCTTTAATGCATCACATATGAATTACATGATCTGCTGTTAAAATGACGACAGAAGCATGAATTTCCTCATTAAAGCTCAGAGAGTGAAAGTCAAACCAAACAAAGCCTAGTAGTGCAGGCCAAGGTGTACTGAGGACAAGCACTCTCAACAGGCTATTGTTTTCCTTGGCATGCGTTGTCATGCGGTGCAAGGCCATGGCCACAATCAAATCCTTGGTCTCCATTTCACAGCTAAGATTGAAAGTATTAGGAAAGCCTAGTGATAATTATTTATCCCAGTCACCATAACCCAGGTATAATTACGATAAACATTTTGAACAGTACGTAATGCACAACTGACTCCAGATGCATATTTTTGCTTTCCCATCCGTTTCTTCTGCAACATCAACATAGAAAAATCAAGCAGATAGAAAATAGAAAATTAGGGTTGGAAGGGACCTCAGGAGGTCATCTAGTCCAACCCCCTGCTCAAAGTAGGACCAACCCCAACCAGAGCCTTAAAAACCTTTAAGGATTGAGATTCCACCACCTCCCTAGGTAACCCATTCCAGTGTTTCACCACCTCTTAGAGAAAGAGTTTTTCCTAATATCCAGCCTAGACCTCCCCCACTGCAACTTGAGACCATTGCTTCTTGTTCTGTCATCTGGTACCACTGAGAACAGCCTAGCTCCATCCTCTCTGAAACCCTTCAGGTAGTTGAAGGCTGCTATCAAATCCCCTCCCGCCCCCTCCCACTCTAATCTTCTGCAGACTAAACAAGCCCAGTTCCCTCAGCCTCTCCTCGTAAGTCATGTGCCCCAGCCCCCTAATAATTTTCGTTATCCTCCGCTGGACTCTCTCCAATTTGTCCACCCCTTTGTGTAGTGGGGGGGACCAAAACTGGACGCAATACTCCAGATGTGGCCTCACCAGTGCTGAATAGAGGGGAATAATCACTTCCCTCGATCGGCTGGCAACGTTCCTACTAATGCAGCCCAATATGCCGTTAGCCTTCTTGGCAACAAGGGCACACTGTTGATTCATATCCAGCTTCTCGTCCACTGTAATTCCCAGGTCCTTTTCTGCAGAACTGCCGCTTAGCCAGTCATCCCCAGCCTGTAGCAGTGCATGGGATTCTTCCGTCCTAAGTGCAGGACTCTGCACTTGTCCTTGTTGAACCTCATCAGATTTCTTTTGACCCAAACCTCCAATTTGTTTAGGTCACTCTGAACCCTATCCCTACCCTTCAGCATATCTACCTCTAACCCCCAGCTTATTGTCATCTGCAAACTTGCTGAGGGTGCAATCCATCCCATCATCCAGATCATTAATGAAGATGTTAATGAACAAATTAATAAAAACAAAACATTAATGAACAAAATCAGCCCCAGGATGGACTCGTGGGGCACTCCACTTGACACCAGCTGCCAGTTTAGACATCGAGCCATTGATCACTACCTATTGCAAATTTTTGGTGCTTCCAATAGCAACACACTGCTTCAGTTCTGCTATGTGACTATATGCCCCTTCCCCGCTTTACACCTGGCATAGACACTCACAGCAATATGAACTGTTCTATTCATTTCAGAGTAGGCATTGTCTGCCTTATCGCAGGCAATGTGTGTTTTGGAGATTCTCATTGTGGAGCTGAATTGCTGGCCACCACCAGTATTTCAATTAACCACTACTGCCCATAAAATGTGCCTTCGACAGCCACACTTGTGACTATTGAGATAAATTGGGCACCCTACTCTCAAAAGTTTGACCTTTTTCTGCAAAGGCAATGCAATTAAAATGCTGGTGTGAAGAACCAACAATTAAAGGGAGGGATCAACAGGATTTGTTTTACAACATTCAGGTACAGTAGCAGCTAAAACACTTCTAGAAGTGCTGCATGTTTGAAGTCTTAGGAAAAAAGTTATTATACTCAACAAACAAAATAATCCTACAGAACATGCAAGATACAGGATTAATCTCACAGGCCAGGTTGGCTTTAGATAGTGACATTTTTATAATGCAGCCTGATCTTGTAAGGGCAGGCAGGAGCAAAATGAACAAGTCCATCTGTAGTTATGCAAGATCTAACCTAAAGAATATGAATCAGGAAAGCACGTAAGTAGAAGCTGTGAAAACTCAGCAAGGCCACCTCAAACACAGCATTAAAAGACTGACACGGAAACCCAAATTCCTCCTGAATTTATGATTTTCGTTAAGAACGTTACCACCATCAAGAGAAGCTTCATGTGGTGCCAGGATAAGCACTGAAAAGTGTTATTTGTTTTAATGAATTGTGATGGCAGGAGAACCCCCGTGCGTATACAGCACCTAGCACAAAGGGGCCTCTCATCCTGATTGGGGCTTTTGGGTGCTATTGCAATACAAATAACCAAGGACATGTCTTGAGCTTGTAAAACTCTGGGTATGTCTACAGAGGGATTTAAAAAGAAGAAAAATAGCTGTATAGACATTTGGGCTTGGGCTGGGGACCCTCGGAGGGTGGAGGATCCCAGAGCTCAGGTTCCAGCCTGAGCTTGACCGTCTAACAGCAATTTCTAGCCCCTCAACCCAAGCTCCATGAGCCTGAGTCAGCTGTGGCCTTGCTTCGCAGACATATCCTCTAATGCTAGTATATTGTAGTACCTGTCTGGTAAGGCTTCCTCCGAGGTTCATGGTACCGGAACCAGTTTTGTTAGTTTGCAGCCATAGCATCACCGTGGAGGTCAACTTGTAATGGGCAGTGCGACCACTGGACTTTTCCTGAACGGGAAGGGGAGGAAAAGAAGATGGAGAGAGAAGTTAAAACTTAAAACCTAAAAGATGGCGAAGCATGGGGGAGTCACATCAGCAGCCAGAGGATTGAAAAGCATAGCTGAACGGCCAGACTGAAGCGAATGTTTTATATTTTAAAATGCTCTCTCACACACACACACTTTTCTAAAGGCAAATCTAGTTCAAGAAATTTACTCCCCAATGCCCCATTTTTATTATTGAATTAGCGATATTTATCTGCAGACCTTTAAATTAAAAAAAAGCTCATGGTTACAGGCACAGAAAAGAACGTATTTTCAATCTTTCTGGGATCCTTTTGATTACAGCCCTGACTTATCTTCATTCAAATTGCTTAAGGGACTTTTCAAAAATTAATAGAGGATAAGTTTACACAGCCCCAACATAACATTGCATTGTTCAGCTGAGCACCTGTACGCCTTTATTGTCTGGAATTAACTGGCTTTTGTTTTCATTTAGGAATATCAGCTGCCCCACAGGATGTACCTGAACTTCCACCACATGAATGGAATCCCAGCATCCCTTAATCTTCTTTGATCCGTCTCCAGCTTTCTTAATAAGGATCACACCAGCAAAGCCATGATCCAGATCCCAGAGGTAGACAGAGGAGACTCCACCTTCAAAATACCTGTAAGAAGAGAGCCAATAAAGATCCCAGATAAACAAAAGTTCCCAGATTCCAGAACTTTTTTTTAGACTGCTGTTGAGAGCCTACTAGATACAAGGACTTAAGTTTTCATATTTTTACATCATTCATTTTAATAAAAATGATTGTACTTTTCTCTTAAGGAAAATAAAAACCTTACAGGGGTTAGCGAGAAACAGCTATTTATGGACATTTATCCAACTTGAGCGAACAACTCCTCCAATTCCAATTAACTGCAACTGCTGTTACAGAGCAAGCTACAAACCAGGCTGAAAATAAGGGCTGTATTTGATAGTGTAGTTTTTCCTTCTCACTACTGAGAGTGTCTGGGAGTTCTTTATAGCAAAGTCTGCTAATTAAGACAAAAGGGAACAGATAGGTGGCTTTATGCTACAGTCTGAAGTTTGCGTGAAGAAAACTGACATTTTGATTTATTGCTATCAGAGTTAGACTAAAACTAAAGTTCTTAGAAACGAAGGGCCAGTCAAACAGTCTAAAGAGGACCATTGGGCCAGCCAGAGTGGCCACCATTGATGGCACCACACCAGGCATGGTGTAGCGAAGTTTCCAGATCTGGCTCAATCCTCTGAATACACAAATCTCTGGGGTGGCCCTGGAGGCTGTGCCAGGTGTCCACGGACAGTTTGAGTGTATGGTGTTGCTGGGATGGACAAAAATATCCCAGCACATGGCTGAAAAGAATGCACCTCTGATTTTGAATACAATGAGTGATTGAAGGAAGGCCAGATCTCTATGAGATGACATTTTTCACAAAGTCAAACCAGTTTATGTTCAGGATTTGGGGCTGACAGCACATATAGAATGTCTCTAGCCACTCCAAATCTGCTTGTAAGAGGTTTCTGACCCATACAGCAACACAGATAGTACACAGACTTGACAGATCCTGAACTTGTCTCAGCACAAATACATTTTTGCATCCCTAAGCAAGACATGGATTGCATGCAGGAGGCTTTGCTTGATGCCCACACTTAACGGCTGATGTAGGCCAATAATCACTGGGGTTCCAAGTCACCTTGGAGTAGCTCAGGTGGAATACCATCAGGTCCCGCAGCACACCCATACCATAACTTTTGGATGGGTCTTTTATATTTTGAGTGATGAAGGATCAGTGTTTGTCCCTGGATCTGCAGCCATGTGCTTTGCCGAGTCTCATAGCTCCAGACAGTCATCGGAAATGCCTGGTTCAGCACATTTTCATAACGTGTTTGTTGTTTTCCTTCTGTCCGGACCTTGTCCATCGATGAAAAGGGAGAGCCATCAGATTTCTTGATGGGAATGTTAGGCGGCTGTTTATGGCTGCCACTCAGGCATGTGATGGCTCCACAGGCTGATGCAGATTGTTGTATTTCAAGCTGTCCTCTATCTCCCAGAGAGTTGATGTAGATCCCACGGTCACATTTTGTCATGGCCCAGAAAATGCCGTTCAGCTGTTTATGTACTTGGACATCTTGCTTGTGTGCTTCTGCCTTTTTCGCTAATATATCAGAGACCTTCTCAGAAAGCCTAGGTTACTTACATAACCATCTCATGCTAATTGTTCCATTGGTGAACATGTAATATAGCATTATGTATGCTCCAGGCAGGCAATCTCCACATTG
This sequence comes from Malaclemys terrapin pileata, assembly GCF_027887155.1. Taxonomy (NCBI): domain Eukaryota; kingdom Metazoa; phylum Chordata; order Testudines; family Emydidae; genus Malaclemys; species Malaclemys terrapin. The sequence goes on from NC_071523.1 coordinate 8,064,271, forward strand.
TCTGAGAATGTACTGAGGGCCACTGGCTAGGTTTAAATATTAATCCACCTGGTATCCTGCTCGGGAGCGGGTATAAACCAGGAAATAAACTTAAAACATTCAATCTCTCTTCTTTAGTGGCCAAAAAGTACATTCTTGCAAAACAGAGAACTATGAACTCTGTAAAACCCCACACCTGCTCTTTTGCTGATCTAACTGCTTTACACCTTTCTTACCACATTATACATGTGGTGGATGAAACATCTACTGTAAAGTAAACAGATATAGTAGGGATTGGGGAGCATATGATTTACTTTTAGCAGACCAACTGTAATCCTAGAGCATTTTAGCACAATTATTACAGTTCCTTCTTAGCAAGTGTCTACAGTGAATTTCAAGCTCTCCTTATGCAAGAGATGTAAAGCATGAATATTCTCCCACAGCATGCAGAAAACTGAGATTTTAGTAATTTAACTGCTACAGCAAAGAATTTCAGTCCCTGCTTCTCTTAACTTTGTACTTATAGGAATTTCCATGACACTCACAGCTATAAGAGTTCAACTCTCATGTCATAAGGCTTAAGATTTGTCACACCATTTAATAGCAGGATTTAAATTTGGCTTTTGTTTCAGCTTTAGCGTTAACTAGTTTCTCATAGTGCTAGCTATTCGTCATGACTGGACCTGATGTATAAACTACCAAGCTGACTGTTCATAATAGTGTGGTTCTAATGCTGTTCAGTCAGTCTGGTGCAAGTATAGGAAGCTGAAAAAGCCAAGAGACAAGTGCTCATATAGCTATAGACATCTAGTTCATTTTGTGAGTGTTCTTCATTCATATGCTCACCAGGTACACCTATCCGTATACACAATACCAGAGAATCCATGTTTTGAGGAATGCAAGAGCAGATCACACAACTGAGAAGGCTGCTTGAGTGGTAGCCCCCCACTTTGGAATAGTGGCTCAGCAGCCAAGGGAAGGAAAATGTCATCCAGGTTAAACAGTTTTGCAGCCCTAACTTTAACTGCCTTTTGAGGAGCATGTTCATTTAAATTTACAAGTGATTTCACGTTTCCCTTCAGCAAGAAAGGAAAACCCCACTCCATTATTCACATGACAAAAATCTATTTTCTAACTGCATTTAAGGTTTGATTCCACATGCTGTTCATTTTGGATCTCCGGATATGCTATAGACCGTTCCAGAAGTAAAATGCATCCTCCCCACTCAGTGCCCACAGAATAGTGTGAAGAGAGAGAAAGATTATTGTAAAGGAATGTGGCCTACTCTACTCAAACATTCTCTCTGCATCTGTAGGACACAAATCAAAGCTTAAAAAAAACAACCCTCCCCCCCACACACACCATACAAAGAGACACCAGTGCTACCCAAATTCTTCCTTATTGCATATATGTACCATCATACTAAAAAATGCTGAAGACTGGGAGACAGGTATAAACAGTTAATTCAATACTACAGCAGTTAGTGTCCAGTGAGGGACCTTCACTATGGATTAGCAAGCACAGATGTGGCATTTAGTAACAAAGAAGCATATAGTACTGTCCTATGAAGTATTGTTATCCAGAGACATTACCCCAATTAAAAAGGGAAAGCCTTTCAACTGAGCAGACATGCTGAAGCCAGAACTCTGTTGGGTTACCAAAAAACCCCCTCACACTCTCCTGACGCCTGTGGGAATGGATTGTAACTTCTGCATTGATCAGTGTGCCTTGCAGTTCCTCAGAAAACTGACCGATGCTTCCTTGGAGAAGAGAGCAGAAAGACGGAAAGGCTAGAGAATAGAAACTACATCTGCCTCCATAGCAAGTGTGCTAAAAATCACTGTGGGTGAACTGGCAGTCAGTGAGATTATTGAAGGGTATACAGACAGTTTCCCCATTATACATTTTATGAGCTTGCTATGAGCCTGAAACATTAATTAAGAATGGGACTACAACAAGGTTTTTTGGAAATTTATTCTTACCTACTGTACTTTGATCCTAATGACATGAAACAGGAAAAAAATAATTTTTATGTGGTTCACATTTATGAGATTTTACATAAAGGCTTTTGTGGGTATTTTAAGAATGTGCTAAAATGTTGTTTGAAACCACATAAAACCATCTGAAGAACCTCCCGCCAGAACTAACAGCACACACATGGAAACACTTTAACTAGTCTTTGTATATTTAATGAATCAAATATAGTATTAATATTGTTTTAAATACTAACATGCTATTTCAATAAAGTTACTTTGCCATAGCCAGCTTAGGTATCTTGAGACCCAAACGATAATGCAAACAATTGAATGCAGTCCTGTTCAAGGGATGAATGTTAGCTGTATGCTTCACCAATATTTGATTATTCCAAAAATTCACTGGTTTTCCTGAGAAGAAAGTGTATATCACTGATCAGAAGCACTAGATTTCAGCCAGTCACATGGAGACTAAATTTTAGGGTTCAGGTTTTATTCCTCCCTAATCAGTTTTTATAAACCATACTGATGTGGGACATGTCTGATAAATACATAAACCCAGGACATCATGTTTAGGGAACTTTTCTTTAAGCTTACTTTCTCCAGGAAAAATAAAGATGATGCTACAGATTAATCGGCTACTATAACACAGAAAATTGGACAGAGATTGGCAGGAATTGAAATCTACATTTGTAAGCATGGATTTGCTGCACAAAGACTGGACTATATCCAAGAAAGCTTTGTCTGACACAGAAAAAACAGACACTTAATAAAAACTAAGCAGAAAGGTGGGCAACTGACTTGGAAAATTCTACCTTCTTTGAGGTGACAGTCTACATGAATCCCTACTCTTGATCTATGCCCCTCTGAACTTTCTAGATTGTTGTAGGTGTAACTGCAGTGTTGGGCAGATTATTGGATATCTTCCTCAGAAGCATCTGGTTGCTAGCCACGGTCAGAGAGAGAATACTGATGAGATGAACCACAGGTCTGATTCAATATGGCAATTCCTATCTTCCCGTGCAACTTCTGGTGCTTTGCAAGGCTTCCCAAATGTGAATACATTTTTCTAAAGCTAATAAGAATAGCTGGGAACTCAAGTCTTCTTCAGTTTAAGGACTGGATATCTCAGATTATTCTTTGGCATGGAGGAGGGGGCAAGATTTTGCAGTAAGAGAATACTAAAAAAAAAATGTTGGTTATGCCAACCACCCACCACCCTTTATCAGAAGGCTGCACTGCTGATTGACACACGCCTATATTATGGAGGCTTCAAGGGGTAACCGACCTTCAATAAAGACGGCTGCAACTGTTTCAGAGACTTAAAGTTATGTTTCAGGAAATATTTACTGTGCACAAGAGGTTGATCCCTGGAGTTACTGAAAAGGCATTACATCCAATATATCAATAACTCTCGCCATCAAAAGTTCAGAGTAGCATGCCATTTTTCTTTGGAACCCCTTTATAGTTTGAATGTCATGGTCAGGTACGCAGATTTTATGTCCATTACTCTTCAACCACAGAACTCCTGGAAAAAAGGGTTTTTTTTACACAAAAAATGTCACACTAAAATAAAGTAGGTCATTTAAAAAAAAATTTATGAATGTGAGAATAAAAAAATATTTAAGTTAAGAGAGATCCAAAGCTTTATGAAGTGTTTGAAGTTTAGGTGGGTGGACACATAGGATGGAAACTTGTTTAAGGAACTCTAGAGAGTAAAAGCTTGGCCAGAACAAAGCTATAACTTCAAGAGAGTTGGGTTGGGGGGGGGAGGGGCGCGAAGTTTCCCTTCTCCCCAATAGCACCCCCTAAAAAAAGGGGGACAGATTGATTACTTTATTTTACCATTAAAGACCAGATTATTAATGATGTTGTTTGGTGCCATTGGAAAGCTCTTTCCACAACACTTGGTATGAATTTTGGACTATACACTGGGAAAGTGAGTTTCCATCACACTGCAGTGAAAACAAGCTATGGCTCTCAATTTCACTAGAACCAAGTCACATCCATAAAAACACTTGGGCATTTTCCAGTGGGTAAGCTAGTGCCAAAGACAGCGGGTGGGTTTTTGTATCTGGCTCATGACTCTTGCAGCACAACATTAAGCCACAAAACCCAATGCCAACTACCAATACCATTTGTTTATGAAAACCATTTTAAAATGTTAAGTGGTGCTTTAGACTGGATTTAGTAAAGTGACACTGTTCACTTTGATTTTTTCTAGATAATTATATAGATGCTTCTTGCAATTGCAGAGTGTAACAGGAACAGCTGGTCAGCACCTAGAAGTGAGTCTAAGTCTCTTGATATTGATAGAAGAAAAAGTCCTATTGTCTCCCAAAAATGCTTTTGAGCATTCGTCTACAAACATTAAAATCACCACCAAAAGGGCTGCTGTTTTCTGGCCGTTCTAATGGGTGACTGAATACCACAGGGAGGTCAATGGAGGAGCCTATTTGAAGCAGAAGTTTAACTGACTGGTAGGAGACACGACAGAACAATTTTCATCACGTACCTCCCCCATCCAAAACCAAATGTTGACTTGCATTTTTGCTTTTTAAGTATAAAAAAAATGGCCAGTTTCAGCAAGGAAAGAGGTGTTGTCAAGCCATTTATTCAAATTGACTACACATTACTAGCTCATGGATGGAAAAAGATTTTAAGGCTACAGAAAGAGTTCAGTTTTGTCATCAGGTAATTTCACCATTGACCTTCTCCCCATCCCAGATTTACAGCAGCAAGAAAATACAGAATACTATTCAACAATAAAACAACAGGCATGAGAATGCACAGGACAGTTTGATATAGGGGAAAACGAGCAGGAAATAATGGTTTTTACTGGCTCAATTAGAGATAATTCAAAGTTCCTTTATTCCTTTCCCTTCATCTCACACACAATCAGGAATGTGGCCATATGAAGTTCTTTAAGGATGTTCCCTGAATACTAGAAAGGGTAAGATGTTTGTGTCCTCAGTCCCGTTTAATGAACATGTCCCAAAATATGCCTGTGGATTCTGTACAGGTATTTAACAAAAAAATTTTCCAGCACACACAGGTGCAACAGTCCTATGAGCAAGCATACCAATAAAATTAGGTATGTGTAACTTCAATGCCAGTTACACTTAACTGCACATCTGGACTGCGGCTGGACGACAAACTGCAAGGAGAGCTATAAAGAGTAATAATGCTGCCTGCATGTTAGGAGAACAGCATTCAAAACAATCGAACAGCTAAAAGTCAGAAGCTGCCTAGAATCTTGGAGTTTGTGGCTTTCAATACATTACCATTGTCAAAAATGACATTCCCCATTTAGTTTCCCCAAACATTCAACTGTACTTAGTGCTTGAAATGTCATGACCAAAACCTCTCTGAGAAGTCACCAGCAAACTACCATTAGCTTCCAACACAAAAGACGGAGTCACCTCGTAACACCATGGTCTATCTCCAGTTACAGAACAGGCTCATTAAACCATAGGAGGCAGAGACTTGCAAGCAAGTCTCTCACCTATACCCATCAGTTTGACCAACAGCAGGCCATTCTGTAGAGAGCCCGCTGCATATTTAATGAAGTTGCAGACAAGTTTTACATTCTGCAAACTACAATTGCTCACACATGCTGTTCCAAAATAAACTAGAATTATGTCAGTCTCTTAAGAGGCAAACTGCAGAGGTACACAGTGGAGTCCCAGACTTGTTTAAATAAGTAGTTCAGCACCTAGACGTACATAATTACAGAAAGGGTCCTAGTGGAGGTAGTGCCGTAATCAGGACGGGGCGAGCAGGGCAGCTATCCGGGCACAAAGCCGGGAGGATGGAAAAAACTTTAAGAAGCACAAATATGCTTGTTCGCCTCAGGCGCTAAAATGCCTAATTATGGCTCTGGGTGGAGGCCCCAAAATCTAAATACTGGGAAGGGCCTTCTTCCCTTCCTTCAGGGAAATTAACACAAATACAATACGGGGTAAACAGCTTCAGACAGCAGTCTTGTGACAAACTACAGCAAGATACGCTGAGTTACAGATCTGCAAAACATTGACAGGAATTAGATCTTGAAGGCTCTCAAACTATTTACACCCTTACAAACTAGGCTGGAGAACTCTGAAGCACCACTGTCTACTCCACCTGCTGTCTGGGTGTGAATCTAGGAAGTGCAGGACAAGTCACACTGCTGCTGTAAGGAAAGATGCAATAAACCTAGAGTTGAGCCTCATTAAATTCACCAGTCATTCACCTTTACTGATCTACACAGAACAATCTCTGTATTTGCACTTACCACTTGGGAACATGTTATTTTTATTTGAAGCATAAAACTGAATATTAAAATATATTTGGCAGAAAAGATGGGAGGCCTAAAATAAACTATTTCTTGTGCATGAGCATTAAATGTACTGAAATCACGCTTGGCACAGATATTGTATGGCATATTAATTCACACATCAAGTTTACTCTAGCCAGTCGGGTTACAAGAAGGACTATTATTCGCTGCATCCACACATCACTGAACAAAACCACTAACCCAGGAACCTATCCTTGTAACAAACCCCGATGCCAACTCTGTCCACATATCTATTCAAGTGACATCATCATAGGACCTAATCACATCAGCCATACCATCAGGGGCTCGTTCACCTGCACATCTACCAATGTGATCTATGCCATCATGTGCCAGCAATGCCCCTCTGCCACGTACATTGGCCAAACCGGACAGTCTCTACGCAAAAGAATTAATGGACACAAATCTGACATCAGGAATCAAAATACTCAAAAACCAGTGGGAGAACACTTTAACCTGTCTGGTCATTCAGTGACAGACCTGCGGGTGGCTATATTACAACAGAAAAACTTCAAAAACAGACTCCAAAGAGAGACTGCAGAGCTAGAATTGATATGCAAACTAGACACAATTAACTTTTTGAATAAGGACTGGGAATGGCTGAGCCATTACAAACGTTGACTATCTCCCCTTGTAAGTACTCTCACACTTCTTATCACACTGTCTGTACTCGGCTAGCTTGATTATCACTTCAAAAGTTTTTTTTTTTTTTTTTTTTTTCTCTTAATTAATTGGCCTCTCAGAGTTAGTAAGACAACTCCCACCTGTTTATGCTCTCTGTATGTGTGTATATATATCTCCTCATTATATGTTCCATTCTATATGCATCCGAAGAAGTGGGCTGTAGTCCACGAAAGCTTATGCTCTAATAAATTTGTTAGTCTCTAAGGTGCCACAAGTACTCCTGTTCTTATTATTCGCTGATGAGTTAGCCTTCTGACTAGGGTTGCCAACTTTCTAATTGCTGAAAATCAAACCCCCCCTCCCCCGCCGCCTTCCCCAGGCCCTTCTCCCATCGCTCGCCGCCCCGCTGCTCCAGAGCTGCAGCCCGATACCAAGCCTGCCTGCCCAGGAGATGCAGATAGGAGCAGCCCTAGCTGAGCAGGGGCTGATGTGGGTTGATGGCCTGGCGCCACCTCTTCCCCACTCCCCCGTGGTAACCGAACTTTTGGTGTCCGGTCGGGCACTGCTAGGGGTCTCCTTTTTGAGCAGACTTTCTGGTTGAAAACCGGGCACCTGGGAACCCTACTTCACCGTCTGATACCAACTTATTCATTAAAAACATAGCATACTTTTAATACACTGTGGGAGAGTTTTCAGAGATGCAAAGGGCAGTGTAGTACTCAACCTAAACTGAAAGGATCCTCCACCACTTTCCAGGTTCATGCCAGAGTCAGCAGATGTCGATGGTGATGCTCCTGAGCTCCCCAGTCCGGATCGTAACCGTCAGATAGTCCAAGGGCCAGTTTCAGATCTCGTTCCTTATTACTGTGTCCAGACCTGTAGCTCAGTGTCCCTTGACTTTCCAATGGAGTTAGGAACCTAACTGACATCTGTGCCTTTGAAAAACCTCCCCTTGTACTTTTAAGAATAAACTGCTCTATTCTGAGCATACATGTATATTCTCTAACCGAGATTCAGATGTTCAGCAATAAGACAAACTGCTATAGGAGCTAGAAAGTTTATCCTTAATCAGTCTAACTATCTCGTTCTGATGCATCTGTCTGGCCAAACATTGTCTTGAAGGGGGAGTCAAGAGCTTTGGAATTAGCAAACAACCAACTGCACCTACAAATGTATGGCGATGAGCACGGTAAAGTGGCTCAACAACAGAGACCCAGCATTATTAAGGGGTAAGTCCCTAAACATCTAGGCTTGGCTTTTCAAAGGAGCCTAGGAGTCTGGAATTCTGATGGACACCAGGCACCCGGATTCCCTGAGGCTCTTTTTAAAATCCCAGCTACAGAGGGTAAAGCTGTAATGTTCAACAGGCAGCATGGTCTTATGCAAATTAAGTTTGTCTTGAGGAATCAAAATTTTTGTAACAATCATAAAATTAGAAAAGGGACAAAGTAAGTGCCATTTTAGGTGGATTTCAGTAAAGCATTTGATTTTGTGCTACAAATTCTTACTTCAAAAATCATTTCAGATTGGTTTGGACAGTAACATGTGGCTCAAGAATTCGCAAAGAGCATATACAGTACAGATAACCATGATTTAAGAAAGTATCTAATGGCATATGCACAGACAGGTATTAGGCACTTCTTAGGTAACGTTAGTGTCTAATTAATAATCAGCACATTAATACGTACACAGATTCTGCTGAACAGAGAGGAGTTCTGAACACCAACCAGAAATAAGCCTATTGTTAGAGAAACTGATAGAACTCAGAGAAATAACCCAAGAGTGATGAGAGGCTGGAAGCATTCATTTGCTAAGAAAAAAAATCAAAGGTAAATGCACACATCTTGATTAAAAGGGTGACTGGCGGGGCATGAGGGGAAGAGAATATAAGATAATCCAAAAATAACTGAAGACTGAAATACCAGAGAAAGGATTTCAGTGTGATAATGAGCATAGCCAGAAAGAACTGGAGAAAGTTAAATAGAAAATTTAGTGTGAATATTACAAAAGACTTCCTGATCGTGAAGTAGGAGACTATGAAATGGTTTCCTAAGGAAGTAGCAGAACTCCTTTCAGTGCTTGGGACACTGAAACCTACGCTAGGAACGTGTGCTGTGAAGACCATGATGCATCAGCAGGGATGACCTAATAGGACTCTTCCAATTCTTGTGTTCAGATTTTAAGGCACTAAGGATAGGGCAGCAAGGGAACCCAAGGCAGAGAACAACTCTGATGAGCATCAGAATGCTCAAGGGTGCTTTAGAAGGAATTCTGCATATAGATGCACCAAAAATGAAGCACTGCAGAAGAGAGAGAATCAGGTCAAGAGCAACTGAATGATGTTTCCCAATATGCTCATCTTGCTCTCCTCTCTCACCCCTTTTAAAAACTCATCCCCGCCTGCATAATTACATAGAATAATGCAAAGCTGTCTCTGATTAGGCTTTGAGCTGGCTAAAGTTAAGGAAGGGACCCTGATTCAGCCCTAACTGCATTTTCTTACATCTGAAGAGTTTGCTGGCATAACCGTCCTGTTTTTAATTCTGTAAACATCTGAACATTAAAGTGACTAGCATTTTGGTGATTTAAGCCCGTCTTATGAGATGTCATCTTGGACTTATCAGTCGAACCCAGAGGCAAGACTCATGGGTGACATAATCCTGATGTCACACCCTATTGTGCAAAGCCCCAGCCAGCAATGGGATAGAAAATCTCAGGTTTCCTTAGAGCTGGGATGCATAACAAACACATCTGGATTCAATCTGCAGAGCCCTCACTGTGAAAGCCACAGTAACTATCATGCCTGAAGAGAAAGCCATCACAAAGGGCTAGTAACCATTAATGAGGAACAGTGAGCTAATGGTAATAAAGTTACTTCAAAGCTTTCCATGGTTTTTAGTTTGGGCAAACTAGGTTTACATCGAAACACAGACAGAACTCTTACATACAGAGCTCACAGCTGCCTAATCACTTCAAGAGCTGAAAATTACACTGCAGGCTGGAGAAATCTGAGCTTCAGTGATTGTACCCCCCACCTCCAATGCATAGTACTGGTGGCTGATGTAAAAACTAAACACTAATTATGCCTCCAACACATGTATACTCTGTTTCCTTAGTGGAATCAGGATTGTTACTTATACATCTGGTTAAGCACACATGTAAAAATGTTGCAAGTGGTGGCATATTAGTATTTCTTTCTGGTAGCACCCAGAATGCACTAAGTATTTTCATTCAACAAGTCTCCCCATAGGCTTTACAACAGAGCAGTGCCTTTAGGAAGAAGGCACAGCCATGTATGTGTGAAAAGCTGACCAAGTAGATTCACAGGGGCTGGCAATGTTCCCTCTAATTTTTTTACATTCGTGTGCAGAATGAATTTTGTTATGTGCGCCAATATGGAGGTGATGTGTGGCCAAGGGGTTTGGAATGTGGGCTCAGGGCTGGGGGTGGGTGGGTGAGTGAGGGCTCTGGGGTGGAGCCGGGGATGAAGGGTTTGGGGTGCAGGAGGGGGCTCAGGGCTGGGCAGAAGGTTGAGGTGCAGGAGGGGGCTCAGGGCTGGGGTAGAAGCTTGAGGTGCGGAGGGGGCTCAGGGCTGGGGTAGAAGCTTGAGGTGCGGGAGGGGAGGGGGGTTGAGGGCTCTGGCTGATGGCTCTGGGGTGGGGATGAGATGAGGATGAGAGATTTGGGGTGCAGGCTTTCCCAAGGCTGTGGCAGGGAGAAAGGACTCCCCCCAGCCCTCTCTCACCGCAGCAGCCCAGGGCCGGGGGAGAGGCACCTCTCCCCGCCTGCGCGGCCCTTCATAGCCTGCTGCGCAGCTTAGAGGGAATTTAGGCTGGCACCATCAGTAGAACAAAGTGGGTGTAGAGAAGCGGGATAAGATAAATGTGTATGAGAAGCAGTTTTGAGGATGTTTACAAGAAACTTGAACATGATGTGACACTAATGGAGAAGCCAGCGTAGAGATTTAGAGAGAGGAGCTGATGCACAAGGAGAACAAACAACAAGGAGAACTATTATTTGACTTCAGCAAATGAAGTCTGTACAATACAAAGTGATTAAAAACTATAGGCAAAAAGACATTGACACGGTTGACTCTAAAAAGAACAGGATAAGATATCAGCTTACCTAGGTCAATGGGATTGTATTGTTGTTTCTGACCAACAATCACCTCAATCCATCTACTAGAAGTCTTATATCTATGTATAGTCATATGCATAGGGGAACTTGGTTGTAACACTTCTTCCTCAAGCTGGAAGGACAAGAGTGGTGGACACTTCACTTAGGCCACGTCTACTATACTGAGAGCCTCTGTAAATCCATGAACTAAGAGCTCTATGGCAGGAGTACCATCAGCAGCACTGTTAATACAAACTGAATGCTTGAATAACTTACTCCATTTTGGACACTAACCAAGTCTGCAATTCAACAGGATAGTGGGCGCAATGAAGTGTTACTCAGCCAGTGCATTTTCAGAAATGAGATGATTAAGACTATGAGAACACTTTGTGATCTTTCAAGTTGTCACAGACAAGGACTTAATAAATCCTATTTAACCCAAGAAAGACCAAAAAGAGGTTCCCTAAAATGGAATGTCAACATTTAAACTTCTCCAATGTTTAGGGTGACTAGATAGCAACTGTGAAAAAACGGGACAGGGGTGCGGGGTAATAGGTGCCTATATAAGAAAAAGTCCCAAAAAACAGGACTGTTCCTTTAAAAACAGGACATCTGGTACCCTACCCATGTTACTGAACTAGCCAAAGGCTGCCAGGACTCATCTACCTGAAATAGTTTTCTAAAAAAATCCAGACAAGAGGCATCTTTCCACAGGGAAGTCTATTTCCATTCACTTCAGAAGCCTCTTCTTCTTAACAATAAGGGATGATTAGATTACTTAAAGCACTGATTATCTCCAACCCTAAACAAAAGAACATGGAATGTAAAATAGTTACATTTATCCAGACTCACTGGTCCTCATTATGCTTTGATTTCAATCAATTGCACATATGCCCATTAAGTTAAGGGCAATAAATTACAACCATGTGTTTGAAGGAATATTCTTCTCAGTGTGGGAAGTGCAGAGGCAAGGATTTAACCGAACTGGGTAAAATGTTAGATTGCATAAGGGAGTAATAAACTAATGAACAAAAGGATATTAGGACATTAGCTTTAGGCAGTATAAGTGTTAAATCTGGCAGCAAGAGATCAAAATTAAAGTTACCATTTCGGCAAAAGGTCTGCATTTCTGTGAAATACAACTAATAATCTTAAAACCACATATGATATGTATCTGCTAGGGATTGAATTAATACCAAGTTTACTTCTTCTGACTCAAGTTGAATTCACTTCTGCTCTCCACAAGTGTTAACCCAACCAACACTGCCTGCCCAGCAAAATGTTCTCCTGCGGCCCCACCCCGACACACACACACACACACACACACACACACTTAGTTTCTCCCAGATTTATAGATTTGTGAAATTAAGGTGCACCAACAACTATCTGAAGATTCCTGTGAGAATTTAAATTAAAATCAAATGGAAGGAACGGGGTAAGGTCATAATTGGCAAGGAGAGAGGAGTTTAGCATGGCTGAATGAAGTAATGATATGCAGTTATGAAGGATTAAATAGGAATAAGAAGGCTTACTGACAGAAAAACTGGGAGACTGTTTCACAACAAGAGATATGGGGCAGTCCGTGGAATTATTTAAAACTAGATTGGACAGGGCACCAGGTATACATGGTAATGAACAATTCTGCAGTGGCTACATAGACTGAAGATACTAGCAGCCTAGTAGTATCTTAATGCTCAAGATTCTACTTTTCTAAGCAATTCTATATGATTTTGTAATTCAAGCTTCACCCAACATGTTTTCAGATTAAAGTGCTGACATCAAATGAATTGCCAATAAGGAGTCTAGGGAAGACCAACATTTAAAGACTCTGACACTAGTGAACAAATATGAATAGATTATCTAACGGATTATTTATATAAAGCCCTAACACTGTTTTCCTGAATCACCCCCTCTTAGCCATTTCCAAACAGGATCACCACTTGCTACATAGGTTCTGATGGTTCATTCATGTACGTGACTTGTTCCCCACCTGCAGATAAGGGGTTAGAACAGTATTCTAGAGGATCTAAGGTGTAGGCTGAGCAGTGCTGGCACAGAGAACCCCAGGAGCAGCCAATTCTTTGAACAAAGTCTGAGCTGAACTTCATGCAGTATTATTGTTAATTTAAAGTAATAAAAACCAAACCCCAGGACAGGGGAGAGTCTGAACTCTACTCTGACTGCCTGTATTTGAAAAAACAGTTTGGGAATAGAACCTGCTCACAAAAAACACTCAATTCTTCAAGAGATGGATATATTTCTCTTCCACCCCAAGAAATGACATTGGAATAATCAGTCCAAAATCTTTTAAAACCAGAAAATGAAGCATTTGCCATATGGAATGAACTCTGAGAACCAAGGGCTTAGCATTACTTTGGGCCTGGTCGAGAAGAGCTTTGCTTTTATCCAACCTATTATTCTTGCCCGCAATCTCCCAGACTGACTGGTCTGTAGTCAAGCCTATTACATTGTCTGACAGCAGTAATTCCGGACAACTGCTTACTAATGAGACAACGTCAAAGTCAGATTATTTAAAGATGACAGATCTAATTTAGAATTCAAATTCAGAAAGCCCTAAGAGAAGACAATATGGTTCCCAATTTTAAAATAATAATTTCACATCAGAGAGATAGCTCTACAAGATTCTTCTAACCCAGGGATCGGCAATGTTTGACACGTGGCTCGCCAGGGTAAGCACCCTGGCTGGCCAGGCCGGTTTGTTTACCTGCTGCGTCCGCAGCTTCAGCCAATCGTGGCTCTCACTGGCCGCGGCAGGTAAACAAACCGGCTCGGTCCACCAGGGTGCTTGCCTTGGGGGGCCGCGTGCCAAAGGCTGCTGATCCCTGTTCTAACCTCTGCTTCCTGATATGCTAGCAGCATCTCTGGTGGGATTTGCAATATAAATTGTTTTGCTGTTTTAAGTTATCTACACAATTGATCTCTGTTGCCATGATGAAGTGCATTGCAGCATCTTACTGTCATTGGGGGCTCTGACCAATGACCAAACAACTTCTGTCATCTTGAGAACAGTGAGCAAGAGGTACTGACAACTAATCAGCAAAGGAAAGTGCTGGAGTTAAGATAAATCAACAAAGCCCCAAAGTGCTTGCGCAAACCCCAAGATGAACCCTCACTATGGAAGACATTTAACTGCCTGGGGAATATATACTAGAGCCTGGAGTTCTCATTAAAATTCTTCTCTCAAAAATTTTTCTTTTTTTTTTTTAAACAGCAGAAATTATACTTGCTGTTTAAATTTTATATTAGCTGTTGGTAATATGTCTGTTACCCCTCTGGCAAACATAACAGCACAACTGTTTCAGGCTTCACTTTCAAGTATTGTATATAAAATATCCTCTAAACTGGAGGAAGAGGGAGATGTTTACACTTAGCCTGTTGAATCACTGTTGCAATACACTCAGCATCTGCTCTAACAACCCCAGAGGCACTAATGTCATCAAGGAAGTTCTGGGGTTCCCTTCTCCTTCATCTGCAATGCAGAAGACAGGCATAACAAAGCAAGCAGCGGCAAGGTGCCTTCAGAGGTGTGGCTTTAAGTTTGCCAAACAAAGCGTGGCTAAAAGTTGTATCACTTCAACGAAGAACCTATCTGTTCAATGTGACTGACATTCTGAAGTGGTGAAAATGAGTTTCTAGAATATCATTCAGAAGCATATTTGTATATTTCCTGCAAAGTGAAAAGGGTTACTAAGACGTGGTTCCTTTAGAGCATGAATTCCCTCCCTCCCCACCCCCCAAGAAAGGCTGTGTCACTTCAATATAAGCCCGCACTAAGATAGTCAGCAACCTACTCAGTTTTCTAGGTTCACACACAATAATTCCAAACCTGGTTTGAGACATTTTACAGCGCTGAGAGGTATCTGGCTTTTACTGGGAATTTATAACCACACTGGTTCAGTGTTTTGGAATTGCTGCACCATTCAGGCCTTGACCAGTGCCACAAAAAAGCACTGCCAAACCAGAGGGATCAGTGACACCTTTAGTCAGGCACTTCAAGAATCAGAGCTACTTCTGGTTTTCTCATGGACGTGCAGCATTTTTTCCCCCAGCTATAGCAGGCCATCAGAACTGCATCATTGCAACTATCATATTGCTTTCCTCTTTCAGCTCTCCGCACACTTAAATTCCCACGATTTCAGCAGCTGTTACAGTGGTAACTGCTAGAGTCAGAAGCAATATTTATTCTATCTGAAAGCTTGAAATCCAGTAGTATGTATTGTTCACATCAGCTGCTAAAGTCATATGCAACTGAAGAAAGACAAGAGGCTGTTTTTTAAAAAGCTCCAATCTTCCATGATCCAGGATCTGTGAACACCGTTCAGAATTATTAATTTTTAGTTATGCATTTTTTGAAGTCAGAGCAATCATGGATTGCCAACATCCAAACCCAGCTGTGTGTTTAAGGAAAATTCAGACTCAAGGACTACTGTAAGAAACTACCTATGCTGTTCACATCTCACCATGCCTGCTTCAGCTAAAAAAAATAAAATTAAAAAATAAAAATAAAAAAAAATTCCAATTTCAGGCATAATGAACATTTACAATCGTCATGTTTCCCGGTCCCTGTTTGAAAATTCTCCCTAAGCATAAAGGAATTTTAGGATAATTCAGTAAAATAGAAACCATACTTTTCTTCCTTCAGTGCACTTCTGAGATGATCATAAAGTTCCAAAAAGAGTCCTGCCCTCATAGCCACTCTTATTTAGTCTAACTGCTCTGCATGTCAATGTGTAGTGTCTCAGTCATTTCTGACTGATGACATAAGAAATCTGAGTAAGGAATGCCTCACACATCCCCTTTAATAACGTAGCCTCTCTAAAAGTTGGCCTGCCAAACTGAAAGATTAACTCTGAATGCAATTTCCTTTTATCAATTTTTTTACTTCTGTATTATGTACTACACTCCAAACCTGTTGCAGCATGGTTCACCTAAATATTAAAGAAATCTGTGTTGCTTTCTGCAGATTAAACTTGTTTTGAAAGGTAGTAAATCCATCTGATGAGACGGGTACAATTAGGACCACCTTAGTTCCACAGACCAATTCATTTTCATCTCTTTAGGACCTGGTCAGTGACTAGAGACTTCTCTTTGCTGGAAAAAGGTGGGGATTCTATTCTCAGTGGATTGCTAGAGTCCTTAAATATTGCCGTAAGTAATTAACAGCATCTGTTTTCAACAATATGAAAGCAAGTTGTGACTGTTAACATCAAGTTAAATGTAGTAATAAAACTAGACATGCAGTTACAATTTTAATCTTGGCTACTGGGATGCATGGCTGAAGTACCTTCACCAACTCAAGCAGTAAAATTCTTGAATTTTTTTTTATTAAATATACAAGAAGAGAAATGTGGTTAGCTATTCCCAATTTCATGAGTACACTGAATACTCCCTGTTAAAGAGCACGAGTGGCCTCAGTTTCCCCATATGAATGATGGGCATAACACACTGACGTATACTTAAATCCAGTACTAGCTAGTCAAAATGTAACAGCTGTGTTATATTATTTTCAGAGTGTGAATATGATTGGGTATCACTGCATTTAATCAGCAGCACTGCAATATGCAATGGAACTTGCTAACTAAAATGATTAGGTGAATCAATGGGGATAATCGCAAGCATCCAATAACGAGAGCTATTTAGACTTGATAATCTATGTTTAAAATAACTAAAAACATTCTCCTCCCTTCAAACAAACTACAGGGGGCAGAGATACATTTTCTGTGCAATGTCATTCCAACAGAAAATGAATTTGAAGACTTTGGTATCACAAATTACTCCAGTTATGCTCTCGGAGTCCTCTTGATGAATAGAGAGAGCTCAATAGGTCCCACTTGCCTAAACAGCACTGTACGCACACTGGTACCAGATACAGCATAATAAGTGCAGACTTTTATGATCTTGCATTTTAACCGAGTACAGGCTTGGCCTACATAGTGTATTACAGGAAGTACAGGTAGCAATGTCTACAGTTAAGGCTTCCCAGTACTTCCCATTATAAGACCCTATTTTCACTTGCTAATAATGTACCAAACTAACCTTTCTGGCTGAAGTTTCACATGTAAAGTGGTTTGTCTCTGGCAGATATTGTTTATTTTAAGTTTCGGGGGGCGGGGGGGAATGGTTTAGCCATTTCCAAGAACAAAATTAGGGAAAAATACATGGCTTTATCCACATTTAAAAAATGTTTGCAACCATTTTGTTTGAGAAACTAACACTACAATGCTTTAGAGGAGGGGCTTGAAATTTGGAAGGGGTTTGCCAGTATGTCCGGGATGTGCCCTTTGTTATTCCTCTAGAAAAAGACCCCAACTTGCACAGATAATAAGCCTCAGAAAATGCTCAGTTTGCACATGCTCAGCAGACACTTGTTAAGGGGTTTGGGCAGCTAAATTCTCTGAAGATATCCTCCAAGCTTGCTGTAGGGGCTGAGAGCAGGATTTTCACTGCAACTGCTGCTCTCAACTCCTGAGGGCCGCTTTGGTGGCTGGGTAATAGAAATGAGAGCAATGAGTGTGCTCTCAATGCTTCCCCTGCTGCCACCCAGGCAGACTGGAATGCAGAGAGGACAAGAATTTGACCAAGGTGGGGCAGCAATAGAGGGAGTAGACTAGGACCAGGAGTTTAGGAGACAGGGATGTAGACTAGGACTGGCTGGGCAAAAAGTAAGGGGAAACCAGACTAAGAGCCAATGTGGGGAAGGGGCAACGGAGATCAGACAAGGACACAGGGAGAAGAAAATAGTTTGTGATCACGTAATTAAAGATTGTATCATAACACACAAGGGGACTGAATTTAAGTTGCCAGAAATAAGGTTGACCATGCATTTCCTAACTTTTGAGCGCTTAACTTTGCAACTTTAACATTCTTTTGATATAGGTGTGTGTGTGTGTGTGTGTGTGTGTGTGTGTGTGTGTGTGTGTGTGTGTGTGTGTGTGTGATAAAAGTATTACAAAATATGAAGTTAAAACACACATTTAAGACTCTCCGTGGTATTCTACAGGTTACCCTTTTAAAAAAGCACCAAGATGTAATATCTTGCCAGATAAACATTTATAGCAGGTCAGATGAACAAAAGAAAGGAAGTGGTCAAGAACTAAAAATCTTTACTTTTTGCCTGCATTTGTTAGTGCCTGAGTAGTCTAAGTATTAACCATGGTAAGTAACTACATCTAAGGCTGTGTTTTTAATCACTAGCTTCTAGTAACATAGGCATAAGCCATTGAGATTTGCTCACATGCTTTTTATAGTAGTTAGAAATCTTCAATAATACAGCATTTATATTTCAGTCTACTATATATGTGTGAACTGTGAAATTAATAGAATTACTATTTACATCCCAGCAGTGACTAAGAGACCAAGGACTATACAAACCCCTTGCTAAATCTGATAATAAATCAAGCCCTATGATGAAAGAGGAGTTAAAACCCAGTCCAGCCTCAGCTTTCAAAAAACAGTTATTCAGTAAGGATTTAGAAATGTTGCCACTAAAAGCTGAGAGAGAGACTGTCAATTTACTAGTGCTAAACTGTCCCCCGACAATAGTTTTTCTACATATGATCTGTTAATTCCCACTTTCCAGGCACGTGGAATGGAAAGTAATGGAGAATTAGCCAGTCTAGCCTGCTGGAGTCCAGAAAACAGGGCATTCTACTTGGTTTCAAAGTTTTTAATGGAATTCTGTCTCTACTGGTGTGAAAAAATAGCACCTGACTGTTTGGAAAGATACAAGTCTTACTGAAAAAAGCGACAAAGAGTCCTGTGGCACCTTATAGACTAACAGACGTATTGGAGCATAAGCTTTCGTGGGTATGGAGCATAAGCTTTTGTGGGTATTCACCCATGAAAGCATATGCTCCAATACGTCTGTTAGTCTATAAGGTGCCACAGGACTCTGTCGCTTTTTACAGATCCAGACTAACACGGCTACCCCTCGGATACAAATCTTACTGAATGATCCTTGCACTAACAGTGAAGTTAAAATAAACCACACAACTGAATATATTTCAGTACGCCTGCAAATACTGTTTACAAGAGGATGTACAAATCACTTCAAGTCTCTTTAAAATTTACTCTCTGCTGTTGAGATTGTTTTCTTTCAGAGGACTCAGTTTTGGAGGGCTGGTAGAAAGAGGAAGAACAGATGGCTTAAGACTGAACTGGTCAAGACAAATAAGAACACAGGTCATTCCAGGGCAGGACTGCAGTTAGAAAAAGAAATGCAGGTGTGCCAGGAAAGAATTCTGCCCCTGTATCCCCTTCAGAGCTTGGCTTCAGTATCAGTTGACTTGTTTGATCACTCCTTACTCTACTAATGTTACAAATGGATAAAGTCTATCAACAGTCAATAAGCCTTTGTGTGCCCTTCTACTCCAATACACACTGCAAGCCACTCTCAAAGGCTGCTAGTGAATGTATTTCCTAGACTCAAGATATGTGAATGACGGAAGCAAAGAAAGCAGAGGGTTCTACATGGTAGAATTGACCTACAAGTCTCTGTACTGGTCAAAGGCATTGTTGGCTTCCACCTCCAGCTTGCGCAGGCGAGCGGATGGCATGGCACCGTCTTCTAGAGGAGGATCGTATTTGTTACTCCATGGTGATCTGTGGAGAGGCAAGGGGGAAAAAAAAAAGAAACTTAGACAATCAAGGCAACTCTGAAAGGCTTTGAGAAGTGTATGCTCAAACCACAGATGTTTGAACTTGCAACAAGAACTATTAATCTGTCAAAACTGGATCATAAACAGCCATTTCTGAACATTAATGGCAAGGGGACTCAGATTCCTAAAACTTGTTTAAAAAAAGAAGAACAGGAGTACTTGTGGCACCTTAGAGACTAACAAATTACTCTAAAACTTGTTTATAGCTTCTAACTTTCCCTATGGATCACCTCTTATCTTTGTGTTACCAGTGTAGGTGCAGTCATGTTTGGTGCTTGGTTTCCCTCCTCTCTCCCCCCCCTCCCCCCCCAAGTATGAGTAATTTTCAGTAATGACTCTTTGGAATTGGGGGGGCGGGGGGAGGGAGAGAGAGTCCTTAATGGTGGAAGCCACTGAAGCTTTAGCCATTAAAACTGCTTACTTGAAAGATTTTGTATACAGTTAGACTGGGTAGTTTATTTGGGAGTTTTTGTACACCACGAGATTTGTCAGGATTTGAGCCAATACTGTATAGCCTACAAATAAGATTCAAGTTCTCTTCCACTAACTGGTTTTATAAAACACACTACTACTTTTGTGCAACCATCAGGAAAACATTTAAACAGTATGCAAGACTTAACAGGATTTGTAAAACTGCAGGTTTTTTAATGAATTTCTCCAGGTGGCAGAGATTGCGTGCTCTCAGTGAAATGCTTGGTATTAAAGGGTTGATGGAGCTTTGTGCCTGCCTCTGAGAATTTTAGAATTCCCATTTTATAAGCCCACATTCTCCTTTGCATTTCCCCTGTGAACAACCAACCTGCATATAATCATTGCTAGTTTAAAAAGGTATCCCTAGCCTTTGCATGGGTGCTTTTTAAAATGCTCCAGTCTGCTAATACACATCAGGTTTAATGTAGTCCATACGCCAGGGCCTTTTCCTTCGGTAACCGCCATTTGTGATTAATTTCTCTAAGAGGTGTCTAGCTTGACATCTATTTAACGCACAGCACAAAGAATAGTCTGTTTCCATCTGGCTTTGCTTCCACCACATTTCATTCCCCTCCTACTCCTCTCGGCTGGATTCGGCTCAACAGGTGAGACACTAGGAAGAGTCAAGTCATTGCGTCACATCCAGCCACAGGAAGACTTTTCAGGCAGCAATTTCCCATTTTAAAAAAAGAAAAAACTCAATTGGTTTAGTGAATGTTACAAGACTGTATTACTTGTTTAACAGAGAATTCTGTCAAGTCAAAGATTCACACACAAAACAAGGGTTCCCCACCCCCAAAAGTGCAGGCTTTGCGGCATTCGTAAGTGAAACAGTACAAATATACACACAAGACAGTACAAATATAGATCTAAAATCTCAACCAGAGAGCATCAGAGAGCTGCAGACAGGACATCAGCCTCTATCACGCACCCTCTGAGGAATGAATAAAATAGAACCTGCACCCTGTGCAAACTGCAAATATCCCATACAGTCTGCAGCATTCATACAACATATGTGCTATTTATGTTCATAGTTGCAGCTTCTGTTCCTAAATGCTGCCCTCCCCCCGCCCCCCATCTTTTTTTAAGCACATAAGTCCTGAAAACTAAGTTGTGTTTCTGCAATTCCAGATGACATTTTGCTACTCCTCCAGGTGAACGGGAACCAGTGAGCAGGAAACCTGTGTTGACCAGAAGTGCCCTTGCAGCCCCCTCCTCTCCAATAATCAATTATGCATTACTTAACAGGGACACTGAACACCACCTTTTCCCATCAATAGTTATTTTGCCCTTCATAACATACTGGATCAAATATTCCAGCTTCCAAGTCAATTGTTTATTGGGTAAAAAAAGAGGTCAGGTGATCACCTGTGAGGTGGACAAATGTTTTACTAGGACCAGCTGTGAGAATTAGGTCCTCAGATCCCTAAGAACATGTGGAAAGCAGCTATTGCAGAAGTGAACATGGTAAAATGCTGGCTGACTTATCATCTGAAACCCAACATATTTATAGACCCAATCAAGGAAGGTTAGTGAAATGGGTCTCTGGTGGTGACTTTGTGGGGAGGTTGATCAATTTTTCTTAGGTTATTACTGGGTTATTTGATTTGATCTGGGATAACTGATGGGTCTTTATTTACAAAGAATTATCAAAGGCATCCAAAGAAATAGGTGGGCATTCTTAAGACACTTTGCTAACAACTCAAATATACTGGGTACAACTACTAAACAAGATAGCATTTCTGAGTGTGTCTGCTATATACCTCTGAAGAGAAGAATAGTTCTGACATCCAAAAGTTCCAACAGAAATGAAACATTCCTTAAATCAGCAGAAAGTATCAAAGTGTAAAGGACAACCGTGCTCTGAACAAAATCTAATATGCAATTAACCTATCCAAGCTGGTTCTGATGGCTACTCCTTCAGTCTTTATAAGAAGTTTCCTTACCACACCAACTATTTACACAAAATGTACAGTTATTCCAAACAAAAACCCAACCATCTAATCTTCAGGCTACAAAACCTGGAACTATGTACTTAACATACCATCTCCTTCATTCACATATAGAATGTTCTTACTATGGCGTCTCCCAGCATTTTGACTTCCGTATTCCCAACATTTATTAAACATACTGATTAATCTAGCTTTAATGTAGCAACAATATACAATGGCACAGAAGTGATGCACCCATTCCAACTCTTGCTTCAGATGGCACATGACAGCATTTCCTTGGTCTTTTTCTTTATAATCTTAGAAGTGCTCAGTTTGGGATCCAAATTTTATGCATGAATCAATCTATTTTATCAAATGCCAACTGCAACCATATTGTCAGAGCCCTTTAAGCTGGCAAGAGGAAACACACAAGGCTGCCTATCCCCTATTATAAACACTGGCCTCTGAACTCATGGCCATCCCCATTTCCATCACCTAATCTATTGCAGGAGTCAAAATTGGAAACATGAAGTTTTACTTTTGCTGGACAACTTGCTAACATACTCAACCTCTCCACCTTGAAGAGATCAAACTCCTTTCTTTTGGGAAGCTGGGTGGTCTTAAAATTAACTGAAAACTGCACCCTTACAAAAACGGACACTAATAAAATATTTTCAGTTATGAGGGGCACCTATAGACTTTTTATGTCTAGGGGTAATATCAGTAAATCTAAACAATATCTTTGAACACTCCACCACTACTCAACAAAATTCAGACTGACCTGATAAACAACCAGCGTCTCCAGCCTTCATTATGGGGCAATATTCATTTAGTTAAAATGAACATATCAGCAAGACTGCTATTTACAAACCTTCCCCACTATAAAAATTCCTGGATCAAGTTATCAAACAGTTTTCATGGCGAAACAACCAACCTAGGATTAACCTTAGTAAGTTATAATTATCCAAGGAAGTAAGGGGTCTTGTCCATCCAAATCGAAGCTATGCAGCATAGAATAATAGAAATTTAGGGCTAGAAGGGACCTTGAGAAGCCATCAAGTCTAGCACTCTGTGCTGTGTCAGAACCAAGAAACCTAAACCATCCTTGGCAAGTGTTTGTCCAACCCGTTTTTTTAAAACCTCTATTGATGGGGATTCCACACCCTCCCTTGGAAGCCTATTCCGGAGTTTAACTACCCTTAGAGTTAGAAAATCTTTCCCCAATACTTAATCTAAGATCTCCCTCGCTGCAAATTAAACTCACTGCTTCTTGCCCTATCCTCATCCGACATGGAGAACATCTGATCACCATCCTCTATAACAACCCTTATCAGATCCCCCTACTCAGTAGTCTTTTCTCAAGACTAAACATGCCTAGTTTTTTAAATCCTTATCAGTCAGGTTTTCTAAACCTTTTATCATTTTTGTTGCTCTCCCCTGGACTCTCTCCAATTTGTCTATATCTCTCAAAGTTTGGTGGCCAGAACTGGACACACTACTCCAGTTGAGGCCTCACCTATGTTGAGTAGAGTGGGACAATTACTTCCCAGGCCCTCCCTGTTGGTCAGAGTCAAGTCTAAAATGCTGTCCCCCTGGTTACTTACTCCAAAAAAGTTGTCCCTAATACATTTCAAGAACTTATTGGAAAATTTGTTTTTTGACATATTATTAACTACCCAGACAGCTGTTAGAAAAGTTAAGTCCCCCATTATTACCAGGTCTTCTGTTTTGGATATTTCTGTTATTTATTCTAGAAATGCCTCATCCACCTCCACTTCTGATTTGGTTGTGATGGTAGCGGTCTACTACAGACATCATCCCTATTTCTTACCCCATTTATCCTTACTTAGAGACTCAACTCGTCTGCCTCCCATCTCCTTCTGAACCTCAGAACAAATGTATATATTTTTGATGTAAAAACACAACACCTCCTCCCTTTACCCTACCTGTCATTCCTGAACAACCTATACCCCATTATACCAATATTCCAGCCATGAGACTTATCCCACCAAGTCTCTGTGATGCCAATTAAGTCATAATATAGTTTATATACTAATACTTCCAGTTCTTCCTGTTTATTCCCCATACACCCAGCACTTGTGCATAGATATCCACGATGTTGAGCAGATTCCCCCACTGACTTCTCTCTTGTTGCTCTTATGACCAGTTAGTAATTTTCCATGTTCCCCTTCACCCTCCCAAACATCTAACCCTCTTTTAAGGTCACCTTTTTCATACTTACAGGTGGGCTTTTGTTACCTGCTCCCTTTTAACCGCATTATGTTGTGATATGGGAACAGTAGGACTTCAATTCTAACCTACAGCAAGTATTAGCATGGCAAATGATTGAACAAGATAAAGAACTCCATCTAACTGGAGGAATTGTAACCTGCCTAAAACACGAGTTACCCAATACCGCTAAAAATAATCTGAATTTAACTCTCCTCTTGCAGAGCCGAGGGTCAGAAAGCTCCTAAACCTAAAGAATTGTTTACTCCCATGCCTACTACAGCATTTATTCAATGTCATCCAATAAAAGAAAATGTTTCAAAACCTTTGCCCATAAAGGGATTATAACTCTGAATGGACGTTTCAACTTCTTTATCCCCTTCAATCAATTGCAACACCACAATTTTATATACACTCATAATTAAAAATTTGACTAAGGCCCGTGCCAGCTCTTTCATCTCATCCAAGAAACAGAAGTAGTGCCAATACGCAAGAAATCCTAAAGCATTTTATTTCCAAATGTTACATAAGCCTATGGACAAGAGAGACAGACTATGTAAAAATAGGAACGAACAGGAAGAAAAAGCATCAGCACAGAAATTAGAGGCTCACTTGCTATCATTCATAAGGTCTAAATTCAATAGATTCCTATGCTGCAGTATTAATTTGCCCATAGTCTATTTCCCTGCTAACAAAATATGATCAGAACTAACTGTCCAAACTGTAAATCACCTAGCCTCACTGTGTCAGAATAACCCATTGTATTCCACATTTCTGGGTCACTGCCATTCCTACAAAACAAACTCCCCAATGCATTTCATCCCAGCTGTTGTTTGTTGGGTAACACCAAAGATATTTGTGGGTGTCAAAATGACAACATTTTCACTGACAGCAAAAATGTTTATCCTACATTTGTAGATCTCTGATGCAAAACAAGTTTTTTGGCACCTGGAATTTCTATGCAACATTGTTCACTTAGACTCTCAGCCTTAAGGACTAAACTGGATCAACACATTCCACAGAATGAGGACTGTCCTGCATTTACCTTTATACTTGATTATAAAATATAGCCCTAGAGCGGAAAAGCACCCTAATCTGCTATAGATCGATTGTACCTTCTTTCTCGAGAGGTTAGCCTGTAACATGAAATCTTGTACATAATGGATTAGCTATTTCATGGCCATTTCCTTCCTGATTCCTAAATACACCTCTACCCCGCTATAACGCGACCCAATATAACAAAAATTTGGATATAACGCGGTTAAAACAGCGCTCTGGGGAGGCGGGGCTGCGTGCTCCGGCGGATCAAAGCAAGTTCAATATAACGAGGTTTCACCTATAACACGGTAAGATTTTTTGGCTCCCAAGGACAGCGTTATATTGGGATAGAGATGTATTCTGTTTATTCTTCATAGATATTAAGGTCCCACTCTTCAGAAGAGGCTTCACCTTTTCAGACCCCTATGCCACACACAGCCCAATGAGGATTTGTGTGTGACCAAAGCCCCTTGCAAAACAGTAACCATCACTAAGTAATAGTGGAAGTTATTCATTTCACTCACCTTCCCAGAAGAAAAAAAATAAAAGGACTACACAAAGATAAGCTAAGATTTACACACGTCACAAATAAATACGAGCAAGAAAAAGCAGCATGCATCTCTGCTTCATTTAAATTTTAAAAGACAGAACAAAATTAATGTTCTGCCTTTCAACATCCTCTTCATTTTGCCTCTGAAACAGGTAATCTCTGTGCAAGTGTTCCAGTTTTCCTTCAGGTGGGTATGATTTAATTGCAAGTATTAGATTTCTTTTGCAGACTGCAGGAATGGAATTTTAAGGGAAGCCTATAACTTACATTTTTTCTGGCTAGTAGATCGTGGCATTTTCAACCCATTACAGCTGGAGCCAGCAGTAATTTTATCTAAATAAATTCATAACCCTACCCAAAATGTTTTTGGTGGAAGAGCACTCAGAACACTTCTAAAAGCTTAAATGGAGGCTATTTGAAGAAAGACAGATGGACAAAAGCACTTAGATTTCAAAAATCAGGCTTCCAATTTCCTTAAGAGAGAATGCTTTTTGTTTCAGCTAACAGGTTTCAAACTGTGCTGTTGGCACCAGCCTCCCCATAAGGATTCCATTTAAGAAAACGATCAAACATACTTAGGATGGAAGTGTGTGGAGAAAGTCAGAGACCTTGAAGTTTTATATCAAAAAAGCTCTGCCTTCACGCTCTGGATTGCACTGCCAGTTGATATCCCCCCAGACACCTGTGTCATTGCAGGAGAACGCAAATCAGTGCCTACAAGACTATGTGAATGTGCAGCTGCTACCAGAGTTGACACACAATAGTAGAAGCAAAACAAAAAGACAATCACTAATCCTATCACCACCAAAAAGAGAAGAGACTCTAATTTCCCTCTTCATATTTTATTAAAATTTTATTCACGTAGAATATTGATTAGTTAAAATTACTTTTTAAAGTCTCCAGTTTTTTCTAAAAATCCATTTATAAAATTTTAATTCCTTGTCTACTCCACTTTAGTTATTTATAAAGGGATCTTTTCAGCAAGGGAGAGAAGCTGAGTAATTATACAGAGAAAATAATGAAGCTCACCTTGCAGAAAGGACTGCCAAATGCACAAAGTAAACACACACAAAATAATAGGGAGAAAAATGCTTTTCTCTATTGCCTTTCAGTTACCAAAATCTCAGGTCTTTCAAGTAATTGGAGCAGGTACAATATTGTCACACAAGTGTCATTTTCAAGTGAACTGTGCCCCTTTAATTTTAGGGCTAGCGAAAGATGCTTGGCTGCATCTTGAAGACTGAAGTTCTCTACCCATGGCACAGATGCAGCACAAGAAGCATTGCCAGCTTTCCATATGCCCTGCCAAAATGCATCAGCTCTGATGAGGAAGGACCTCTTGGAGGGAATAGGGAAATGCAGTCTCCATGATCTAATCCCCTTTTACTTTGAGGCTGCCAGAGAAGATGCCAATGTGGCATATGACAGATGTAGCAATTTCCTGCAACATGTTTGGGAGATTTTACTGTACTAATTTTATACACCATTGTGGGCCAGAGATTGTGTTTAATTCCTTGGGGAGGTTGACCACAGCTCCTCCAGATGCTAAGAACAGTGGGAGGTGATTAAGCAAATTCACTTAGGTTGTAACATCTCCACAGATGTACCACCACCGGCTCAGATATATTAGTTCAAAGTGGATTCTCCAGAGACCAACAGACAAAAAGGACTTTCGGATAAACAGCTAAAGTTTAAACTGACTCAAGGCCTTTTTTCTGATCCAGCAAATGAACAGAACCTTCTATCCAAGGATGAGTGGGGGGCCACGAGCAATCCTTCCTGGGAACGGTTGGAAGGACTCTGGGCTACTGAGGCCCCATAAGATTGACTAATGACCTCTCGTAAGTTTTTGGCATGTGTATAGGAACTTATTGTTTTTATAGGTTTTCTTTGTAATGCCTTTACCTTAAGAAGAAATGTGCTTGCTTATTGTTGTGTAGTAACTTATAATTACTGGCAGTCATGTTGTTTATAGCCTTCTAAGAGAAAGCAAAGTGCAGATAATGGCCTGTTTGGGTAGCCCGACTTACTGGGAATAAAACAGTCTGGAAAAGCCCTGGCCAGGAGGAAGACATACACAGGTCTCTGCCCAAGAGAGGAGACAGTTGAGGATCTGTGAGTCTAGAGTGGGTGTCCTTGGTGCACCACAAAGGGGGAAGTTGCCCTGAACGGATATGAACATCTCCTGGAAGCGAGGAGAGACTACAGGCTTGCTTCACTTAGGCCGAACAGGCAGAATGTAACCACTTCCAGTCAGCAATCTAGAAATGAAATGCTTCTCTAACCTCCTCTCATGGATTTTAGTTCTCCCCCTGCCCATACCCTAAGGAAGCTGTCTGAAGTCAGTATCTGTTGGGCAAAGGAAATGCAAACATACTCTGGGTACTGACCAACTTGGATACAGAAACCAGTTAACATCCTGGATTTTTTCAAAAGTTTCTAGACCCTCTTTGTGGGCATGAGCAAATCATCTCTGTTGGAGCAATATCTCACAGAACTCCAATGAACACTTCACCTTAGAAGGATCTTTCTTTCTTGGCTCCCTGTCATACAGAACATCTAAAGATGTCACTACAACTTAGGCAGCCTCTGCAATTCAGACAAGGCTACTTTCACAACTTTGCATCTCATCAGCAGTTTCCCAACCCCACTTCCACCCCTCAGCCCCCAGAATGAAAGGACCTCAATATTTTCTCCATGTCCATCATCTGTAGTAAGGACAATACTTTGCATGTATGTCACATCTTCCATGGCTCTTGAAGTGCTTTTGAAAGACCTAGTATTATAATCAGGGCTGTCCGTAGTGGGGCGCAGGGCCCGGAGTAGAACTGACTAATCCGTCACTTCCGGGACCGACCGCGCCAGCCAATCACACTGGCCCGCCGGGACGCCCTGATTTGCCGTACCCCAGAGATGGCTCTGATTATAATTCTTTTTAATCCTTTTATAATCCCATAACCTTTTTATGAGTGAATAAACAGAAACAGAAATTAATTTATTCAAAGTAGGTCAATCTCAAATCTGGAAGAAAACCTGTGTTTCAAAGTCTCTTACCACTACTAGATATACTGTCCATTCTTGGGAAAGGTAACGCTCCCCACCCCCCACCCCACCCCAAAAAAAGGAGCTGTTTTCTGAAAGTTCATCTTGGAATGGAATTCTTGGACCATTCTAAGCAAGTAAGTGGAAGCCACCACGCCATGTTACTTTTTAAGCAAGGCATGCCTGAACTACTGCAAAACATTTTCAGTTGTCACCACTAAAGAATGTGAGCTGTTACTTTAAAGTAACAATGGAAGCCAGAACCTTGGAATGGAACCTTTCTAATCACAACCCAGAATATATACATACTCAGTGACAGAGGTAAGAGGGCTTTGTTTTGCTAACCTGGGAAAGAAAGATTAATGATGGCCATTACATAGTAGTTTAGCACTCCCATGTAAGAGAGGAGTAAACAGTAGGCAATTTAACATTCACAAAAACGAAATCTTTGGGACTACGCCATTATTACAACCATTAGAAGGAAGTAGGTATTGGATAAAAGGAAACAATTTCAATTTAAGGCTCTGCAAATATTTCTACTGTGACCCTCCAGTCACCCATTTGTAGTGCTGACACCATTTACTCTTGGTTGAAATTTAGAGTAGAGGATCTTCATCTGAAAGCATTAAACCAAAATTTAAAGAACAATTGTAAAAAGATCAAAAAACTGAAATGAATGAGGGGAGAACTTGGATCAGTATTGGTTCACAGAACTGGGTATAAGTCATAATCACAAACCCTCCTAAACAAGACAGCTTTCTGCACAATCATTCATAGAAATCTCTCTTCTGCATATTATGAATATCTAAGTAGTTAGTCCACAATGCACATTAGCTATGGGGAAGAGATATTTTTAGCAGTATGCCTCTACTAAAAACTTCGGGTGGGATTTTCAAAGTGAGCTATTAATGTTAGGTGCCCAAATCACATTGGTCCCCTTTGAAAATGCCAGTCAAAGTTTCCTTTCTAGTATGGAGGCTCACCTAGAGCTGTACAAATAGAAGATTTTGTTTTGAGTGCCATCATCAATTTCTCCCACTGTCCTTTACTCCAGAGATTTTCCACCCTGGAAACCACAATATATCACGTACAGTCAGCATAAATAGTGTCCCTTTAGATGGCCAGCTCTGGTGTTAATCCTCTAAAATACAACTGGATGATAAAAAGTACAGAGCCCAGAGGAATCCCCTTCGCATCCACCCCAATTTAGCAAGATACTTGAACATGTGACCAGCCCCCCGAACTTCAGTGAATCAACTAAGGCCACAGTCTAAATTCCAGTGACTCAGGAGCAATCAACTTAGTGCATCATTTGTGCTAAAATGTGTCTCATTCCTACCACAGTTTGTAGTGGCTCTCCCACTCCCCCCCCCCCCCCAAAGATATCAGACTAATGGCAATATTGCCAGGTTCTTGGAAGATTAACTCAGTGTCTTCTAGTGCAGAGTAAAGAGGCAGGAGATATTAGGGGTTGATTCTGACTCTCTTACTTGTGTTGGACAACACCTTACATGATTCCACTGGTTCTGTTGGGGCTACTTATATAGTAAGGTATTGTCTAACAAAGGTGGCAGAATCAAGCTCTTCATTAGCAAATTGAGGTCAATCTCAGCTCAGCTTTGCTCAAAAACAAGAGGAAGAAGGGAAAGTAACGCTGTCTTTTAGTAATGATTTGCACTGTGATCCTTCCATGAGATCAGCTGCATTCTTGGGATATGAGCTCACCTATATGAGTCTCCATCTCTGTTGTAGTCACACAATAGATAGTCCTTTCCCACCACCTTATCTCGAGCAATCTTCAACGGCTGGTCAACAGAAGACAGGAGATCTTCACAGAGGCTTGGGACCTAATAATTAAAGAAGAGGAGGGGGGCAAACATTAAGATTAAAAAGGGCTGGTTTCTCTATTGATTACAGATTGTGTGATGTGGACAGACTTTTAAACTTTACCACTTAATATCCCACCTCCACACTGTTTAAAAAAAAAAAAAAAAGCCTAAATTGTTTTCTAAAATCTATTTATTTATTCTGAACCCGCCCCAAAAAAGTTGCATTTAGGATTTTTTTCTACCCTATTCCTCCTCCCCTCCCTCCCCCCTGCCCGCACATAATTTCAGACTTCATTATCCAGCCACTAGTATGGTCTACTAAATTTAAATACATACATTCCCAGTGTTAGTTTCTTGCCAACAAAGACCAGTGAAGAGATTGTTGAGAACTGATGAATAAAGGTAAATATTTATAATGGAATGGAAACCAGAGAGCTGCTAAGAGAATAAGCTCTCCATGAACTAGGACTTATTTTTCAGAGGCTCCTGCTCTGGGTTGAGTTTAGAATATTTTCCAGGCAGCCTGCCAAACATTAGTATGCTGGCTAATAAAAAAAAAAATATATCAAAATATATCTGCTACACAGGTAGCTTTTAAATGGATCCATAATCCCAGTTGCCACCCTGTGCTTTATCTGGAGAAAGGAACAAATCATCATCTGAATAGAACATGGCAAAGAATTTTTGATATACCGCAGGGAAGATGTAATGACATTTTGCAGCACAAAGCTGGTTTTTAGCCTCAGCTCAAATAAGCGAGCAAGTTCTTTCCCCCTGGTCTCTAGCCATAAAGCAGCAACACTAGCGACACCAGCACTATCAACCTTCCCTCTGCTGCAGGCTTTGCCAAATTTAGAATAGTATCTGCCCACTCGAGTAGTTTCCTCAGTACACCAACTCCATCTCCCCAGTACACTGTTTAGAATAGCTATTTGTCATGCTAGAGTGTGCCATATTCAGTCTGATGGCTAACTATCAAAATACTTTCTAGAGCCACTATTAAACACAACTGGTGTATCTTGCATTTCACCTGGGGAAAAAAGGGAGTTCTAGAATTTGTTTAAGAAACAGACAAAAGCATAACATTTAGATGTAAATACTGTTTGATATCACATATATAATTAAGATAGACTAGATTTGGGTTGCTTGGAGAGATCTGAAGGGTGTTTTTGTTTTTTTCAGATTCTGCTATTGTTTCTTCTCCCTTATGTATACACTTAAATGAACATTAATGTTAAAATATAAATATGCAATTTCATGCTGGCATGAAATCACTATGTAAACTGATAATACATGTAATCTTCTGAAAGTATCCCAGACAGGATAAATTTAAAACATTTATCAAACCAATGGCTTATAAAAAAACAAACAAACATGACAGGCACATTTGTAACAGGAGATTATACAGGTTAAAAATCAGACGGTCTTGGTTGTCATATAAAACATATATAAATATGTGGGATGGGGAGTTAGGTTCACCTACATTAAATTAATAAAGTGGTTTTAAACCAAGATTGCAATGTTTTAGTATGCTAGGATAGTACTGTATTATAATCATTAGAAGGGAAGATATTAGCAAGTCTTAAAAAACCTTATGTTGATAAGTATCATTGCTGCTGCTGCACTGACTGGAAAATAATGAAGTTAATGTTGTGTCATTATACGCTTTCCATGCCCTTAAGAATAACAGCACAGCAGTGCAATCAAACGAAGTAACATAAGAATGACTTGCTCTAGCAGTATCATGATATGTGGCCCATAGAATGTGATACCACCTTGGCTTTTCCATTTGTAGAGGTATTCGAATTTTACAGTTAGCTCAAACTTCAATAAAGGTTAGATGACATACATGTCTTTCAAACCATTAACCATAGGATTCAAAAAGTTTTGAAAGATGCACGTAAAAAAAGTAGGCTGGATTTTTAAAGGAACCCAAGGGAGTTGGGAATCTAGCTGCTTTGAAAATCCCAGCTGTAATAAACTCCTATTTTCCTACTTCGAAGAATCTGTGGTTTGACATAGCTAATGTATGGAAGTTGTGAGAGCTACTTAGCTATATTACCTATTAGCTTTTGATATTTGACACTTGAGTCAAGGGTTCAAATAGCAGTATTATATTAGAGAATGTTTCCCAATGAATTTAAATGGCTTATAGCAGGGGTAGGCAACCTATGGCACATGTGCCAAAGGCGGCACGCGAGCTGATTTTCAGGGTCCCTCACACTGCCAGGCTCCAGGCCACTGGTCCGGGGGGGCTCTGCATTTTAATTTGATTTTAAATGAAGCTTCTTAAACATTTTAAAAACGTTATTTACTTTACATACAATAGTTTAGTTATATATTATAGACTTATACAAAAAGAGACCTTCTAAAAACGTTAAAAGGTGTTACTGGCACGCGAAACCTTAAATCAGAGTGAATAAATGCAGACTCGACACACCACTACTGAAAGGTTGCTGACCCCTGGTTTATAGGATATTTCCTTAAATTTTAGATCTGAGTGTCGGCAGCTGCTTGCTACTGTAGGATACAGAAGATCGGCTGTAAGCCCGCTTGGTGTAGGGGCCTGAGTTAGGTGATTTATCTATGTAGCTTGCCAAGTTAAACACAAAATGGATTCAATTTTTCTTTTTAAATAAATTTCCTGTAGAAATTCAGGGGAGGAGGTAAATCCAACAAGCTCTACTGGGCACCAAGTACAAATTACTTAGAGGTCATGAAATTGCCATGCTCTCAATGGCACTATATCACCTCTCCCCATAAGCAAGCAGATTATTTAATCTCAGCAGTCATGTGCCTTGGTCAAGTCCTGTGATATGGGATATACAAAGGTTCAGGCTAGGAGACTCAGCTACTTCTAGGGGACAGGGGGCTCAAAATTGCAAGGTATGAGAAAGTGTTTAAACGCAGGAGTAAAAAAGAAGTGAGCATTTTCTAGAAGAAACTGTTTCATTTTTCCAAAATTGGACAAATCCAATACTCTAAGGAGTTGGTCATACAAAGGAGATACAAATCAGAAGTGTCATGCCACAAACTACGTGAAATGATGTATTTGTGTACATACGCCCATCTGGTTCTACTTTGTCTCTTCCTCCTCTTCTCCATTAGCTATTAGTTTTACAATGGTTATTCAGGCAGAGAGCAACTTGAGATGAACCCTTCAGTGAAATACACAGCAATTTCAGACACATGTACAATACGATCCAAAGTGCCTTTGTCTTCAGGAACGATACTCCCTCTACCTCCTAAAACTAGCCAGCTGAATACATTCCATCTTCTGATTTGCTTTATGGCCAAGTGCCCATCCCCTAGAGATAAGAATCTAGAAACACGCTGTTCATTTTGTTGCCCATTTAGATGAGTAATAGTGATGAAAACATGATTGGGAGAAGAGTGGCGTTCTTCCCAGACTCCAATTCCAATCCACTTCTGTCCCTATCGCTTTTGGTTGGAAAAAGCCCTACAATGCAAGAGCAGTAGGAAACCAGCAGAGGTCTCTTTACTATTCTTCACACAGGCAAAACTGAACTTAGTTTTAAAAGGACACAGCAGATTGAGTCAGTTCCACTGCAAAATAGTTGCTATGTAGCCACCTGGATTCCCCTTGCAAAAGCAGCATAAGAGCAGATGTAACTGCAATTTCTCTGTGTTCATGAGACGGTTAGCAGTCCGGCTTCCCTCTGCCAGAAAACAAGAACACAAACACAGCAGTACAACTGTATCCACGTAAGGGCACAACCTTAACTAAAAGGCTGCCTAAAGCTCTGAGATTAATACAATAGTCAAAAAAACTTTTCTCCTCTGGCTCAATGGAACGCTCTACAACAGTGGTCCCCAACCTTTTTATGCCCCAGATCACTTTTTAAATGTAAGGGCAACCCAGCATCTACCCCGCCCCTTCCCCAAGGCCCCACCTACTCCATCCCCTGCTCTCTTCCCCCCCACCCTCACTCACTTTCACGGGGCTGGGGTAGGGGTTTGTGAAGGGGTGCGGGCGGAGGCTTTGGGCTGAGCCAGGGGCAGGAGGGGGCTCCGGGTGCAAGCTGTGGGAGGGTGTTGGGGTGCAGGAGGGGGCCCCGGGCTGAGGTAGGGGCTTGGGATGCAGGAGGGGGTACAGGGTGCTGGCTCGGGGAGGGGGACTGGGGCAGGGGTTTGGGGTGCAGGCTCTGGGAAGAGGCTCAGGGCAGGGGCTTGAGGTACAGGAGGGGACTTAGGGTGAGAGCTCCTGCAAGGCGGCACTTACCGCGGGCAGCTCCAGAGCAGCGGCGCAGCGAGGCTAAGGCAGGCTTCCTGCCTGCCCCAGCCCCACACCACTCCCGGAATGGGTCAATGCCCCTCTCTGCAGGCATCACCCCCAAAGCTCCCACTGGCCACAGTTCCCTGTTCCCAGCCAACGGGAACTGCGGGAATGGTGCTTGCAGGCAGGAGCAGTGCGCAGAGACCCTTTCCCTGAGGACATGCTGGCCGCTTCCGGGAGGGGTGTGGGGCCGCGGCAGGCAGGGAGCCTGCCTCAGCAGCAGTCCCACTACACCCCCGGAGATTGCGATTGACTGGGAGAGTCCCCAAGATCGACCAGTCGATCACAATCGATGGGTTGGTGACCACTGCTCTACAATAAGGGTCTAGAGCTCATCTGTACAGAAGACAGAACTTTCTGGGGCCAGATGGAGAAGGGAAAAGAACTTTGCCAGGAATTAAGGGCCATCACAAACCACACCACCTTCCACTCTGAAGTGCAAGGTGCATTCCTTTGACATTGCTTTCTCTAATACATACATAGCAAAGGGGGGGAGGGATAGCTCAGTGGTTTGAGCATTGGCCTGCTAAACCCAGGGTTGTGAGTTCAATCCTTGAGGGGGCCACTTGGGAATCTGGGGCAAAATCAGTACTTGGTCCTGCTAGTGAAGGCAGGGGGCTGGACTTGATGACCTTTCAAGGTCCCTTCCAGTTCTAGGAGATGGGATAGCTCCAAAAAAAAATAAATAAATAAAAAAAAATTAGTATACAAATAAAACCCTAACCAAAACAAGATGCTCCACTGCACACCCTTCTCCCTCCAAAGAGGGAATGAAAGAACAAACCAACACATGACAAATATTAGTCATGTCACTAAAGCATTCAGTTAGTGCTCAGATACCATGGCAATGAACATGGTGTAAGAACCCGAATAGAACTATTACCTGTAAAAAAAATAAAAATACATTTAAAAAAATGGCAGAGCTTTCAGGGACAATTGCAGCACAATCAACTACTTTTAACTCAAAGGAATGCCATCTTTAATCAGTTTCTTTGGTGTCCGTCAGTTTACCCACCTGTCAAATAAGATAATGACCTCACAATCATGTTGTGAGGTTTACTTTAGTGCCTAAGGACCTTTTAGGGGGATTAAAAGAAGTGTATAATATTAAGCAATATTAAGAAGCTAATTTAAATCCTGAAAAAGGCAGAAAAATTCAGTAGTCAAGTGTTAAGGATAGCATTTCACTGAAAAGCTACATGGGCAGTCAGCCACTCTTTGGAGATTATTTGCAGTACTACCTGGATAACTGGATTATTGAGCAGGCAGGCTCAATTTTTAGTCAGCATTTCCCATCTTTCTGATTGAAATCAAACCATTTCTGGACTTCCGTGAGGTTGCATTGTCTGACCCAAGCTTGTCTCATCTACAGATAATCACAATATCTTCAGTGTTTATAAGAATTGCAATCTTCATCTTCCTTAGATATACTGTGGTAGGAGTTATTCTGCAAGCTGCAATGGGTAATCAATTGCAATGACGAATTTACTGGATTCTATCCCTTTTTTGGCACAGACATCCGAAGTGACTTAGGCAAGGAAACTTATGCCTCAGTTTTCCTAGAAATAAAATGACACTTTTCTACTCCAGAAGAAAGTTGAGAGATTTAATACAGTAATGTTTATAAAAGATCTGAGATACCTCACTGAAGGGGTTATTTAAGGGCAACATATTATTCTTGTTCAATTAACAAGACTCTTAAGTGTGGCCCAGTCACCCAGCAGGGCAGCCATTTTATAGTATTTATTACATCTACTATGCAACAGCTGTAAAAAGCAACAGAGGGTCCTGTGGCACCTTTAAGACTAACAGAAGTATTGGAGCATAAGCTTTCGTGGGTGAATGCCCACTTCATCAGACGCAAGTGTGGTCTGATGAAGTGAGCATTCACCCACGAAAGCTTATGCTCCAATACTTCTGTTAGTCTTAAACGTGCCACAGGACCCTCTGTTGCTTTTTACAGATTCAGACTAACACGGCTACCCCTCTGATATGTAACAGCTGCTATACTACTTTTCTCAGAGAGGGTTACAGGCATACTTAACACATTGGCCTGCACATTCCATGTTGTGGAGCTGCTTATATTGTGAAAGTGGTGTTCCAAAGCTGTCTGTAGGAGTTATTTGTAGCTTTAAATGCTTCAGCAACACATGTACTAGGAATGGAGTAGTCCAATAGGCACGAGTCTTCTGCAGAGTTCAGACTAGTAGTACCTTTAACAATACACCTCTACCCCGATATAACGCTGTCCTCGGAAGCCAAAAACTCTTACCACATTATAGGTGAAACCATGTTATATCGAACTTGCTTTGATCTGCTGGAGTGCACAGCCCCGCCCCCCTGGAGCGCTGCTTTATCGTTTTATATCCAAATTCGTGTTATATTGGGTCCTGTTATATCTGGGTAGAGGTGTACAAGATGCTAAATGTAACATGCTCAGGACAGACACTCAATAAATACAGAATAATTTAATCTTTGGGTTAGTATTTTATACCAAAAAAAGCACCTTTCATTAAATCTCTTCCTCCTCCCCTCCCACTTTAAGACTATCAAATATCCAGCCCAGCCTGCCCTATGCACTTACATGACAGGGCATATTCAGATTGTGTAGAATAAATTTTCATTTAAATAGAAAGTTTCCAAGCATCATGGTTGCAAAGAAACTCAACTTGCGCTGGAAGGTTAACCAGTCTGTCATCTGGAATTTACAGACAACCTGAATCATTGGTTCTGTGCTATGAGAACCCCTTACCTACAT
The DNA here is from genome assembly GCF_027887155.1 of Malaclemys terrapin pileata. Lineage (NCBI taxonomy): Eukaryota > Metazoa > Chordata > Testudines > Emydidae > Malaclemys > Malaclemys terrapin. The sequence goes on from NC_071523.1 coordinate 8,102,119, forward strand.
ACTCTCCATTCATTTTACTGGGTTATGAACTGGAAAACCTGATTATACCAAGTATCATTTCAGCAGACGGCTGGGGAAAGCAGGTGGGATCAAAACACACATGGAGGGAAATGGTATTGCTATAAGGAAGGAGATGCAGAAGAAAGTGGGACACCACAAGGAAGAGGTAGGAGCAAGAGAAAGGGGAAAGGCAGAGAATCCAAAGGCAAAAATAGTGGCTATTTCCAAAAGGTGATCTTATTTTCCCCAATTAGTGATGCTGAAAGGGACAAAGTATGAAATAACTAAATTTGGTTTCTACATACAGATCATACTTTAGCTTTTATCTTTTGCAAACTTCCCCGTTTACAACCAAAGAAGTTCCGCCAAGGACTGAGTTGAGTATGTGATCTTAACTTCCTACCCTGGGCCCAATGATCACTGTTAACATTTAAGTTTGGCTTCCTCTGTACTGTTTGAGACTCCCAAGGTATCTTCACTTCTGCAGATGGGCATTACAAATAGGTATTTTCACATGTTGGTGTATGGAGACCACCCCCAAAGTAAATTAAAAAAAAAAAAAACCCACAAACCACACACACACAAAGGCAAGTCTCCAGGGCCCAAAATTAGTTGTTCAAACTGGGCTTAAATGGCATTGCTATTCACAAGCACGTACCATGGAATGAGGTGATGGTACTCTACTCTTGGTGTTTTTTTTCAAATTAGATATACAATGAATGAGTAGTATAAAGGAAAGAAACTGAATGAAAATGAGACCACCGTATTATAGTGCATGTTGGTTGAACAAGGATTCTGTTGTCTTCTGTGTAACCGTATTCCTCACTGAGTTAGTGAGCCAAGTATTTGGACAAAGTTTTAATTAAGTTAACCATTTTCATATCAGCAGTACAAGTGATCACCTGTGTCCAGGCTGAAATTGTATACCTTCTATAGCAGCCAGTCAGCCTAATAATTGTTCCTTCCTGATACACTTCTTGACCAACAGAATCAACTGCATAATCAAGAAGAGTCAAGAGCAGATTTTACATCTAGATATGATCAAACTTAAAAAAAAAAAAAAAAAAAAAAAAAAAGCTTGTGTATTGTTGGAAATACAAGAGCTAAAATGAATAATCGAACTCCTACATTACATATATAGGCCTCAAGTTTGTCCTGTGATATACCCAGGCAATTTCTAGAGGAATTGGATGTGCGTGACAGTAGAATTCTGCCCCTTGCCTACAGGTCTGTCGCGTCTTACGCTGGGGTTACGTTCTGCGGTCAGCGCGTAAAGTGAAAATCGCATATAGTCAAAATTCCATTGAGTGTAATGGCGGGCGGAATCGCCCGCACTACAGGTACAGTATTTAAATTGTTGTTTTTCTTTTTTTTTTTTGGCCAACCACGCAAAGCTGAATTCGCTCATGTTAAATGCGCATAAAATGAGACAGACCTGTATTACGGATATATTTAGCAACACAGATATTCATCTAAAATATTAAGTTTGCAATTTAAGTGGGCTAGGTTGCTACAAGAGTCTTAATTTGTGTCTTTACCGATTTCAGTGTTTACAACTCTAATCCTAACAAGTTTCAGAGTAACAGCCGTGTTAGTCTGTATCCGCAAAAAGAAGAACAGGAGTACTTGTGGCACCTTAGAGACTAACAAATTTATTAGAGCATAAGCTTTCGTGGACTACAGCCCACTTCTTCGGATTCTAATCCTAACGTTATGCTATGTTAATTTGCATATAAATAGCATGCCTGTCCATGCTTAAAGACCAAATTACAATGTGCACCAACCCTCCAGTAACCTCATTTTGGAAAGTATGTGCAAAATTTGGTGGTGTTAAAGGTCCGATGAATTTTGCCCAAGGACAAGAGCTGGAAAGGAAGGCTCATTAAAGTACTAATAGCTCCAGCTTGATTGAGTTTCAAAAAAAGTACACTAGGCACTTGGACCTGTCTGCCCTTTGAATTAGACTCTACAACATGCAGGTGTCTGCAGAGATGGAAGATGCATGCAGCTTTTTAAATAAAAAGCAAACATCCCCAAATTTAAAAACAGAACATTTTAATTGCACTTAAGTCTTTAAGGCTCTTATTTTTATTTGAATTCTTATAAGACTGATGTCACTGTATGGAAGTGAAAAAAGATTGTCAACATCAATCAGGAAACCACTTGAATGCAAAAAACAGCTAACACTTAGCCGGCACTTTCATAACAGTGATCATTTTGGCATGCCACCCAGTTCAGACTGGATTCCTTCCATTTTGGGCCAGCATCTAATAAAATTTCATTATAATTCTACTGAGTCATTCCGCAGCCTTAGAATTTCCTGTTCCAGCAGAACACAGACACAGCTTAACGGATGTTGCGGAAACTTAAAAAGGAAGCCTGGCTCCACTCATCTTGTGCTTACAAACCACTACTAAAGTCACTCCCCCAAATCCACATATGCTGCTAAACCTTAATTTGATCCATCATGTGTCTGTGCTCACAAATTCAACACAAGCTTTGTTTATTAAGTGAGACTCAAATGGACTTTGAGGCTGAAGACTCAGATGTAAATTATATATGCAACAGCCCATACACATATGTGGTGGGTTGGAAGGGTCTGGGTTTTAAATTTAAAACGGCTATCTAGATAAAAATGAATTTACTACCATAGAAAGGTGCTTGTCTGACAACCCTACAGACCTGATTAAACATTGCTCAGTGCATGAGAGGTACATCATAGCACATCGTACATAAACTGTCTGTAATGGGCCACTCTCTTACCACTTCAAAAGTTTTTTTTCCTTCCTGGATATCCTGCTGTTAATTGATTTATCTTGTTAGACTGACCTCACACTTGGTAAAGCAACCCCTATCCTTTCACGTATTTATACCTGCGCCTGTATTTTTCACTTCATGCATCCGATGAAGTGGGTTCTAGCCCATGAAAGCTTATGCCCAAATAAATTTGTTGAGTCCTTGTGTGGCACCTTAGAGACTGTCATAGGCAGTGTCACACTTAGGTTATTTGCAGAGCACTGGAAATAGACCTCAATTCTAATCTCTAGGGACCACATTTAAAGAGTTATAGTAGGTTATTCTTCACACCCATAAAATCCTTGGCCTTTTTCCTGCGACTGGCAACATAGTGCTAGCTGTTGAAGCACCACCTCATTCCATGTAACCCGTTGAACAGCTGAAGATTGCCACCTGGCAGGCCCCAACCGGCCCTAGATTTTAACCAATGGCTTACAGGTGAAGGCCTCTATACCAATTAGCCATCCAATGAGCAACCACAGTGTAACAGCTTGATTTTTTATTACATTATGAATTTGGTTTATAAGGGCAATTGTATTCATCTAATATAGTCTTCTGTAAGGCATCTGACTTGGTGCCACATGGCATTTTGATTAAAAACTAGAAAGATAAAATTAACATAGCAAACATTAAATGCATTAAAAGCCAGCTAACTGATAGGTTCCAAAAACGTACCTTAAGCAGGGAATCACTGAATGAGTGTTTCTGCTGTAATCCCACAGGACTCTACTCTTGCCCTATGCTATTTAACATTTCTATTAATGAACAGGGGGGGGGGGGGGAAGAGTCACTGAAAGTTTGCAGAGGACACAAACATTGGGGGAGGAGTAAATAAGGATGAGGACAGGCTACTGGTAGAGTGATCTGGATCACTTAGTAAGCAGGGCACAAGCAAACAGTGTGTTTTAATGTAGCTAAAAGTAAATATACACATGTAGGAACAAAATATGTAGGCCATATAGATACAATGGGAGACTATCCCTGGGAAGCAAGTGACACCGAGTTTTGGGGGTCGTGGTAGATGATCAGCTGAACAAGAGCTTCCAATGAGGCACTGGAAGTGAGATCTCCCTTTTGAATCCACTCTGCCATCAGCAATGTTCTGTTTTTCAAAGGGTTCATATCAGGTGTCACAGAATGTTTAACATTCCACCCTCTCCAGACATTCAAGTAACCATCTATCCACTTGCTGAGGTCAAAAAGGCTAATACATGCCTTGGATGAACAAATAAGGGAACCTCAAGTAAAAGGAGAGGTTATTTTATCTCTATATTTTGCACCACTACAACTGCTACTGAAATACTGTGTCCAATTCGGGTGCCCACAATTCAAGAAGAATGTTAATATATTGGAGAGGGTTCAGAGAAGAGCCACAAGAATGATTAGGACCCTACCAAATTCACAGTCCATTTGTGTCAATTTCACAGTCAAAGGATTTTTAAAATCTTAAGTGTCATGATTTCAGCTATTTAAATCTGAAGTTTCACAGTGTTGTAACTCTAGGGGTCCTGACTCAAAAAGGAGTTGCGTGGAGAGGTGTCGCAGAGTTATTGTAGGGGGCGTTGTGGTACTGCTACCCTTACTTCGCTGCTGCTGCTGGCGGCAGTGCCGCCTTCAGAGCTGGGCAAGCTGGAGAGCGGTGGCTGCTGGCCAGGAGCCCAGCTCTGAAGGCATAGCAGTTGCCAGCAGCAGCGCAGAAGAAAGGATGGCATGGTACGGTATTGCCACCCTTACTTCTGCTCTGCTACCTGCAGAGCTGGGCCCTTAGTCAGCAGCCGGCACTCTCAAGCCACCCAGCTCTGAAGGCAGCAGTGCAGAAGTATGGTGGGCATGGTATGGTGTTGCGACCCTTACTTTTGTACTGCTGCTGGCGGTGGCTCTGCATTTGGTGGCTGTTGGCCAGGAGCCCAGGTCTGGTCTCTAGCAACCCAGCTCTGAAGGCAGTGCAGAAGTAAGGGTGGTAATACTGCGACTTCGCTAAAATAACCTTGTGACCCCCTTCAACTCCCTTTTGGGTCAGGGCTCCTAATTTGAGAAATGCTGTTTCCCCCCATGAAATCTGATTAGCATAGGGTAAAAAGCACCCAAAAGACCAGATTTCATGGTCTGTGATGCATTTTTCATGGCCATGAATTTGGTAGGGCCCTAATAATGATTTAAAAACATCCCTTATAGTGATAAGGAGCTCAGTTTATTTAGCTTGAGTCCAACAAAGACAAGGGTAAGGGGTGGTGATTACAGGCTATAAGTATCTTCATGGGAAACAAATATTTAATAATGGGCTCTTCAATATAGCAGACAAAGGTATAATACTATACAATGGCTGGAAGTTGAAGGTAGGCAAATTAGGAGTGAAAAACAAGGCGTGAATTTTTAACAATGAGCGTAATTACTTGGAACAACTTGCCCAGGGTCATGGTCGATTCTCCATCACTGACAATTTCTAAAATCAAGATTGGACTTTCTAAAAAAATTTTTTTATTTATTAATTTATATATATATATATATATATATATATATATGCTCTAGAAATTATTTTAGGGAAGTTCTATGGCCTACTGTAGGCAGATGGTCAGACTAGATCACCACAATGGTGTCCCTTCAGGTCTGAGAATCTATGAATCCCAGGAAGTCTTAACTACTTGTGTCACGAATCAGGCTGCCGTCACCAGTAACAAGTGACAAAAACATCTATAATTTAGAGAAGCACACAAATCCGAAGTGCATCATTGTGATGTACCTATTCCCCAGCTATTCCAGTTTTCAAAAAAAGGGAACAAACTCAATTTTGGATCAAAAACTGATTTTTATACAAGCTCAACAAATAAAAGATATGGGTTTCTTTAACATTCCAGTGAAGGTTATTTAAAAAATAAAATAAATAAAAATAAATAATAATAAATTATATAATATATACACACACACACACCTTCAAATATTTGCAACCCAAGCACTGCAGTACTAACAAATTCAATAGTGAACGTGATTTCATTTTTATCCAAGCTTAAAATACAGAGTACAGAAAATGGAATGAAGAAAAGTTGTCATTTTAATAATCTAAGATTAGCCGCAAACAAAGTTACAATACAATTTAAGCTGAGTGTCCCTTTAACCATTTACATATATTAAATCAGGTCTTGAATTATCATCAAGGTAATCTTTCCTAACTAGATGAGTTTCCATTTACAGCCACTTGAAAGGAAAACTGGCTCTCACTGAGGAGAATTTTATTCAGTTTGCCCGAGCCCCTTATTTTAGGCAAAAAACACTCAGTTTAGAACCTCAAATACTTAAACATCTAGCTGTTGACTGCCCACTGCTTAACATACTAGCCAACAGTTTTTGAAAGAGCACGACATTAGAGATCTCACTTTTGAATCCACTCTGCTGTCAGCAATACAGTTCTGTTTTTCAAAGGGTTCATGAGGTGTCTCAGAACGTTTAACATTCTCCCCTTTCCAGACAACCATCTATTCACTTGCTTGTCTGAATTATGTTTCATGTTGTCTAGTCTTCAGGACTCCAAGCTTCTAAAATGAGTCTCAAAAGGCTTCACCTATAGCCTCGTGTTCTTTGCAACCTGTGCAGCCTAGGAAACAGGAGTCCTCTAGAGGTGATTTCTGTATCTTTTTTACGCCGCTTTTTTAGCTGCACTATCAAGCTGGTTCCAAATCTACATTGGTGTGATCTTCCAAATATCTGAACTTGCAAATTTAATGGGTATGTTTTTATGGATCAGTTAGTAACTTTATATATAAAAAGAGTGATTTAATGTATTGGGCTTCTATGACCTGGGCCCTCTTGGTGCTAATTGACCGAGACCACAGGGGTGCACCAAGCTTACGGGGATCCACTGGGTTGGTATCTTCATATAGTTCACCAACTGGTGTCATGTGAGTTCTCTACTGAAAGCTTGTGTCACACTGATCATCAGAATCATGAAGTGTATGTATGCATAACATATAAGGAGTCATTTATATACTGACACCTATGTTCTTAAGGTGTGGGTTGGGGATAGTGACCAGGAGATGCTTGCTTACCTGTCATGCTACATATAGACTGAGTTGCACACTTCAGAATGAATGCCTACTTACAGTCTGAGTTGGATGCTAACGAAGGGCTTGTGAAGTCTTCAAGGAGGGAAATTTACAGGAAGAAAAACCATAAGAGGGCAGTTTGTGAGTGAAGATAATAAAGCAAAAAAAAAAAAAAAAAAAAAAATCAAACTGCAGGGACAGGGACGGACAGACTCTGCATCCTTCACAGATGGGACAAGCTGCCAGCTGGCTTGTCTTATGAATGGAGGATCTAAGCCAGTCTGGCTGTTTAGTTTAGAAAGGCTGTTATGATTTTATTTTGTATATAACCATTTGTTTCCACTAATTCTACCTGCTTCTTCTCAAATCTGTTATATAAACATCTTGTTTTTCCATAAACATATCTAAGTGCTGTGTGTTGAGCAGAGTAGTAATCCCTAGGTGTAACCGGTAAACTAGCGTGTACTATTCCTTTGGGAGTAGCGCATCAGAATTCTGTGAGCATCCAGTGAAACAAGGGCTAGACACCCCAGGGGGATGCTTGTAGTGTGCCTATCATTAACCTGAAAAGAAAGAGCAGGGCCTGCAGAGGCCTGGGAGGCCGTGCTGGTGTTGCTAGAGGCTGGTGGATTTGGGGAATTGCTCTACAGTAGGCTCAGACAAGGCTTCATCTCACTAAGGGCAGATGGTAGTGAGATCCTTACAATCCTGGGTATCTCCAGGAAGCACCATAGCTTCTCTACTAAAAGACCTTTTTTAGAGCTTTCCTGGGATGAAGATATGAAAGAGAGTTGAAAGTACATCTATTTCCAAACCTTTAGACCAGAGAAACGCCCAATGAAGTCGCTGATTGATATTCTACACTTTTTGATACATACTGTTGGCAAGTCTATATTAATGCTCATGAAAGAGCTTCTTTTTCTGCATTTTCTCTTCTGTATCATAATGAGTACCTTTTAATTTGCTTTCCTAGTTTACACAAGTCCTACCCAAAAATCAAAATTCTTCACTCTTCTGCTGTAATATGAATTTGAGAACTAGTCAAACTCCTCCTAGAATTGATGTTTATTTCTGCACAGCTGGCCAAAAAGGCAAAATAAAATAAAAAATGGTAATTGTGAAGATGGAGCATTGTACCTTTGACTATCTTTATGAAGACAAAGAAACTGGTGTTGTGCACATTTACTGGTTTGTTTTCAGGTATTTAGCAGCTCAGGGCTGAATATCTTTAAAAAGATGCATGCCAGTGACAGGAGAGAGTATAGAAGCTAAAGCACAAGACTGTCTTTGCAGTTGCTATCTTGGTGTACTGTCTCCCAATTTTAATTTGTGATTCAGTTCACCTATTAAGTGGATTTAAAAACCCCTTTATTGCAGAGAGGTGTTTTGAAGATCAATAAGTTTAGATATGCTCTTGAAGCAACTTCTCAGGTAAGTGGTGTTGAGCCAAATAATATTCATGACTATATACATGCTAAATTTGAGTTTAACTTAAATTGGTTCACTCTGCAACAATTTAACAGCTAGCAGTAAGTTTTCCTTTGTCTGGATTATGACTAGCTGGAAGCATTTTTTTGGAAAGCCATCTTTCTAAGAGAGTTAGGGTTGGTCTATACTGGTAAAATTTATGTTTTTTATATATATTTGCACTGACAGATGCTAGTAAGAGCCCTAGAATAGGTGTAGTTACACTGGTGTAAGTGTGCTTATACTGGCATGGGAACTGAAATAAGCAACACTAGTCATAGCAACCTTCGCTGCATCCCCATTAAGGGGTTTGCCACTTTAGCTAGGTTGACATTGAAAGCTGCAAAAACTTGTTGCACGGACAAGCTTTTAGTTTTAGGGCTTAGAACAAAAACTAATCATCTCACAAAGAAAGCAATTTTGGAGAATTCTATTTGATTGAAAGGGATCTAAAAAGTATTCTTTTAAGAGGAATTACAATATTAATTTTTACGTCTGTGTAAGACAGGTTCTGGGGAAACAACCCCACAACATTGCCATTAAATATACTTCTTTTGCAGTGTACAATTTGAAGTGTCACAGACCAAGGTCAGAACTCAATTTTGCATATATAGAAGAAATCTCCACTTAAAGTAAATTTTAAGCAAATCACCCATAGACCTAAAAAAAGAATTTAATTCAAAATAACTGAAGCCTGGATCCCTGGATTGTATGTACTAATTTAGTGAGTTAAAATCCATTTGCCCTAGAGCCATTAAAATTTATCAGTTGTCCACAGACTTATTAAATAAGTAGTGCTCTGTCCAGGCTATTTTTCAAATTCTTATCCACCTTGCAGCGTAAATGAAAAATCTCAAGTGATTATCCATAATGTGTTTTATTGAGACTTTAGGCATCCATAAAACCTTCATGTGTGATGCAGAGAGTTCCAACATAAATACGACAACAATTGTTTGATTTGTATTTGGCAAGGACAATCTGGAAACTGAAAGAATCACTCACGATTGGAGAAAGGCTTACATTAAAGTTGAATACAAGCCCAAACATTTGTCAGTGTTCGGACTACAAACCACCTTCTTGGACACTACCCGAGTACTCTGTACAGAGACTGCTTTCAGTCTACTAGGAGACTTGCTAAGTGGTAAACCCCTGAAAAGAACAAAAAGACTTGTAGTAGAAGCACCGTGAACACTGTTCAGAGGCCGTTTAAATTTGGGAAATGCCTGCAGAGCCTATGGAGCAGTCTAATTTCCCCTTCCTTTCTGGGGTGAGGGAATACCTGACTAAGTGGTTTAAATATGCAATAGTTTCTGAGGACACTATTGTCAATAAGAATCCATTTGGTTTCCCCAGCCATCTTTGGAGAATCAGAACAGAGCCACAGGCCACTATGGGCAGGTCTATACTACCGCTTGAGTCGATGTGACTTGCATCACTCAGCTGTGTGAAAAAGACTCCCCCAGAGCAACGCAAGTTATAGCGACCTAAGCGCTGTCCACACTGGCGCTATATAGCTTCCGCCTCTCACAGAGGTGACACCATTATGCTGATGGGAGAGTGCTCTCCCATCGTCGGCACAGATGTGCTGAGGTAGCACTTCTAGTGTAGACCTGCCCTGAGGTTCAGTGTATTTTTAAAAAAGTACCTTGACACTGGTGTATCCTAGTGCCCACCACTGCCCTATTCTAATGGAAGTTAAGCGCATATAGTTTAATTTGTTGCTCCACTGCATTGGAACATGAATGGCTGAGAGGCAGCAACAGCATACCAGGGCTTACGTTTAAGGAGAAGAGAAAGCCTGAAGTACTGTGAATGCTATACATAGAGATTGGGCAATGCCCTCTACTTGATATCAAGCCTTCAAGTTTAGAAGATGACTAGTTAAAACCAAGCAGGACCATCTACTCAAACATGTCACTGATACCTTTTGAACAGATGGAGATTGAGGTACCTGCATGATGGGAACAATTACTTCAAATCAAGGCAAAGACTGTTACCCATCCTCCTTTATGGTTAGCTAGTTTGGTTTTTTACAGTTGAGTTTGTACCTTTTTACTTTATACATCAAAGACCCCAAATTGTCAAGTTTGCTTGTTTTCCACCTTGGAAATATTAGGAATATCAACTTTGGTCTTGCACTTTCACAAGCTGATCCACTAAAGTTTCAGAGCATCTTTATTTTTAATTTTCAATATCTTAATTGAAAGGATGGAAAATGAACAAAAATCTTCCTTCTCTAAAAAGGAGAATAAATTGATGTTATAGGGGTTTAAAAACAGTTTTAAATTGACTAAAATTTCATACTCATCTGAAGGCTTGTCTGCATGGAGACTTTACCAGCATAATCATATTCCTCTAACTCCCCATGTACACTTGAGTGTCCAGACAGATATAATTGTAGTGGTATATACTATTGCTCCCCACCACCACCAAGGCAAGTCTCAGAGGCTCAACTTTCATTGTTGAGGTCATTTCTCTCATCATTTTAAAGATTCTTCTACAGCAGAAAAACAACAAACTGATTTGCTACTGTAAAAAAAAAAAAAAAAAAGTCTAAACAGCTTGCAAAGCCTTCTTATAAAACCAAAGCGAAAAAGGATTTAAGCAGCATTTTTTTCCATTTTGGTAGATCACTGATCAAATAACCATACCTGGAATTTTGATGAAGTTGTGGCTGTAAGCAAAACTACTTCCCTTGGCCAATCTGCTTGTCCACTGAAGCCAAGAAGTGTATTGCTTTTAATTAAAATCCTCTATTTTACAGGGCAAGTATTATCCTTTTTTCCCTGGATCCAAATTATCTCAATCTATACATGTACAACTTAGATTAAAGAATCCAGCCAGTTTAACATCCAGATTAAGTATTCAGTAGGAAAATCCTTCAGGCACAGGGGCACTAGTGGAAAGCCTGATTAGACAGCATGCGGAGAAGTAGAGAAGGTTAATGCTCTATCTTCCTATTAAAGCAAGCCCACAAAAGTCTAGTCAGTCACCCAACTAAAGCAAGCAGGGATAACCTAGTAACAGTGCTAAGGGGGGAAATCGAGGTAAATACCCATTTCTGATGTCTTTTAAACTGGTAGAGACTGGAAGATCTACAGAGCTGAAGAACCCATGTCAAAAACAATCCTCCCAGACTAAAGAGGGACCCCTCATTGCCATCAGATTCCCAATTTTACACTGCAATTATAACATGGGTCCTTAAGAGCACATTCTCCCAATATCTGAAGAATGGGAGTAGCTATGCATTCATCGTAAACACTGGAATTGCTTAAGCTATTCCAGAGCGCACTTAGTCTTAAATATCTTGGAACACACATGAAGCATTTGAGCTGCTTCTTGCTCCGCATTTTTCTTTTTACCATGTTTCCCTCCTTATGGGAAGGAGTACATTAACTCTGTACTAGGTAGCATACCAGGTCAGCACTCTTCTGATGAGCTGTCTACAGAAACTAAGCTTCTGCAAGGATAGAAACTTTAAAACAAGTTTGTATCCATGGAATGTTCTCCTGCCACAAGCACAATAATTCAGAAATAGGGTTTCGTAAGGTGACAACTACTTCCTTTAATTTCAGTGGGCATCATCAACTTTTAGATGGGTCTCATAAGGCTTCCCTGTCATATTTTTAGCTATTACTCTGAGCATGTTAAGATAACCATCCAGCTACTCTAAAACTGTACCAAGCATGAAGACCACCAGCTTTTCTCCCCTTCCCCACCCAAATCTAACACCCTGTTTTAGATCAAATAATTTGATCCACCATACTCATGCTACAAATCAACTATCATCCAGAAGGTGTTTCATTTACTACTTTCCTTTTCTAGAGAAATCTGCCTGCCAATGTGTGTGAGGGAAGAAAGTAAAGGCATGCTTGTTTTAAGGATTTTTTATTAATTATTATTATTATTATTAAAGAGGTGAAGAGAATTGTTGACAGCACAAGTTATTTTCTCACAAACAATGAAAACACCAACCTGAGGGAATGAAGAATTGAGGCAATATAGGTTATGAGTTAAATTAAATACATAGTGGGTACTGTTATAAGAATTGTATTAATGTTTTCAGGTTGTCCCACTTGGTCCATCATCATCATCACATTTCAGCTAAAGCGTACAATGAACAGTTTAATGACAAATACAGCACCTCTTATTAAACACCAACATACCCCATGGACTGCTGTCAGGTACACTTCAAGGCTTCAGTTACACTAACTTCCTGCTTAAGCCTGCTTGAAAACTGTTCTAATTTAAGCTAATGATCCTTAAAAGGTAGCAGCTTCCTACACTAAAGTCTTTTTTCAAAGTGATTTTAAAGTTATCTTGTGCATTCTGACAGCCTGCGAGTAGTCTGTTTACAAATAATTACTAATTAAATGCTAAGCAGAGTGTTCCATGCCAAGGCGCATTACCAGCACCATACACAGCTTCTTTCAGGCGGGACTTCTGGAGTCTCATGATTGACAAGGTCTCTAATGAACTCTAATTGTAGTCTCTGCAGTGGGAGAAAGCAACAACAGATGTGGCAAAAGGGCAAACCACAAACAGTTTTGCTAATGAATGAAAAGTGTTTGGTCTGATGAGGGCCAGTGACCCAAAAAAGTTTCACTCTTCTTCCTACCTTATTATTTCATGTTCAAGTCTGACCCTTTTCCCCAGTCAACACAACAGTTGATGGCAGTAATATACAGTTAGTTTTGAGGGGCTATGCAAGCTCATGTTGGCAATGAGCTGTTGAATTTTTTTTTTAAACATACTTAATGAGCAGATACAGATTCTCTGTGTCAAGGTGACAGAATTTGAAATGAGGGAATTTACTACTGAGTACTTGTGAACAGTTAGACAAAGCATAAACCTACAGATGTCAGTTTTTGCCACATTAGTTACTGAAACTTTTGCATGCATGCAAGACCCAGAACATCTTCTCCTCTGTTTAGTTTTGTAATATTGTTAGCAGTATGTTGGCTATGACCCTGATCTGTACAAAACCCAACTGCAAGATGGCACACAGGATCATGGGTAAGTTTTTCAGAATGCCTTGGGACGATAAGTCATTTAGGCCCTTTTGAAAATTTTCCATATGCATCACAGGAGAAGGTGGGCTGTGAGCAAGCTTTTTCAAAATGCAATATAAATTTCAAAAACATAGTAAATGCTTTGTGATTGCACTCTTTCAAGTTGGCTTCAGCATGACTTTTTTTTTGAGAGAGAGAGAGAGAGAGAGAGAGAGATCCATAATTAACAAGCACACAGTCCATGGCAAATAGATTTATCTGCAATTCTCAGTCACTGCCAGAATTCAGAAGATAGAATAAAGAAATGTTTGTCATTACCACTATTAATCACTGGAAGGGACTTGGCTATTCAGGCAGGTGCATAAGAGTTGATAACAGAACTAAAGAGAGTCCTGTGGCACCTTATAGACTAACAGACGTATTGGAGCATGAGCTTTCATGGGTGAATACCCACTTCGTCGGATGCATGTAGTGGAAATTTCCAGAGGCAGGTATAAATATGCAAGCAAGAGTGAGTCAGGCTAGAACTAGCAGAACTAAGTAATAAATATCAGCTGGGCGAAAGGGGAGCACAGCCCCTTTATTGTCAGGACCTTGAAGAGGGAAAGGAAGAGCTCTCCAGATTGTGAGTAACCTGGGATAACTGGAAAAGAGCTGAAGAAAGGCCAGAAAAGAAGTTTGGGTAGGAACAGGAAAGACAGCAGCGGCATCTCTTGCCATTTAATCATAAATTTAATTTTTTTTAAGCTCCAACTCCTGGAGTCCTGTGATTAAGAATCTGAGCTTTCATTTAAAAATAAATGAAGTTCCTATCCCTACAATGTTACAGTGAAAAAGTTTAAGACATGCACTCTAAAGGATCTAAAGCAGCCAAAACAAAACACCCCCCCACCACCATAAATCGAGACTAACAATCTCAATTTTGAGGGGTCTTTACTCATGATTTTGGAATGAGTAGCACTGTTAATCCCACACTTCTGGGGAGAAGCATATTTTGGTATTAAGTGCATCACGGGAGTACAAATGGACAAAATGCATGTAAATATATGGAAATAAATGCAAGTTAAGTACAGGCAAGGGTGGGGGGAGGATTAAAATCTGATTTAAATTCAGCAAGCAGGAAATCTTGATTTAAAATAAATTTGAATCTTGTTCTGCATTTGTACTTAAAATCTATCTTCCTAAAGAAAGATTCAAATTGGTTGGTACACCGCTACCTTGATATAACACGACCCGATATAACATGAATTCAGATAGAACGCAGTAAAGCAGTGCTCCGGGGGGGGGGGGGGGGGGCTGCACACTCTCCGGTGGATCAAAACAAGTTCAACATAACGTGGTTTCACCTATAACGCGGTACGATTTTTTTGGCTCCCGAGGACAGCGTTGCATTGAGGTAGAGGTGTATAACCATTAAAGCATCTTTATTAACATCTAAATATTGCCTTGCCACTAGGTTTGGTACATTTTGCTATCCAGGAGGCAACACTATCTATATTTAAGCAATTATATAAGTCAACATACATTTATTCAGATATTCTGCTTCTGCATTTTTTCTTAGGTTAGAAAAGTCGGGGGGAGGAAGAGGAGTTTTGTTTTTACACTGGTGATTTGTGGCAGGCCACATTTGGGTGGAAACTGGAATTCAATTAAAAATGCACAAATAGCACTTTGTTTATTAAATAAAATTACCCTTAATATATTGGACACATTAAAAACATCAAAATGTGTTTTGTATTTTAAAATGATTAAACAAAGGAAGCATTAACTGTAGTTAGTGAATTGACGTTTCAGTCCCTTGACTTCAAAGGCACTCATCCTCTCCCACCTGGTTTTTATTGATAGATTGGAAGAGGAAAAAAAAGCTTTCCTGCTTTTCCAATTCCTATTCAGTTTCTGAAATCTGAATCAATTCGTCAAGAGAAAATATTCTCCACACCTACTAACTAAACTGAAACACAGTATTTAAAGCAAAATCTTTTCTGAAGAAAAACTGAAAGTACTTACATTTGGAAAAATGTAAATACCAGCACTCACTCCACTGTAAAGAATGAAAATAGATATTAAATGTCACCACCATTTACTGAATTATAGAATTTGACCAGATCTCAAAAGTTAAAGATGTTTTCCTTCGATTCAATATCTAGTTAAACAGCATCTTTTAACTCATTAAAATGTGAGGGTACAATGATGCAGCCTATTTAAATTAGTGCATCATAATAAACTAAGGTCTTAAGTGTCAATTTCAAATAAAATGTAAAGAGGATTATGTTTTAAGAAAATAGGTATTAAATAGAAAACTCTTTTTTAAAGGACGAACTGATTTTTATCCACTTTCAGTGCAGACCTCTGGCTCTTGGAGTGGTGACCAAGTGACACTCTGCTGCAAGGGTTGTGAACCCTTACCCTATGGCAATCTCTGACACTGCTGACGGGGAGGTGTTCTAATGAATTTCAGAGACAACTTCATGTTTAATCTCCAGAAAAGACCGCGCTATCATCACTAGTGGGGGAATATCACATCACATGAGCTTGTATTCTAAACAGGAATGGTCCAAACTAGTCTGTTTCATATTACCCTTTCAATATGAACAAGAAGCCCATAGAGAGTGTTGCTGATGGAAAGCATGTAGAGCACTAATAAGCACCTTCCAAAAAGTAATTCAAACATTTAGAGGTAACCAACAATTTTCAGCGCTATTAGAAGACTCAAACCAATTATTCAAATCAAGACTTCCCATAGAGTTTCCTAGACAACTTGTTCTGGATATTTCTTGTACTGGCTCAAGTTTTAATAACTGTTTATTCTTCAAAGCTTCACAGTAGTCAGATCATTGAGACCAATGAGTCTACATCCTACCTTTGGCCTCCAGCAGGGACAAGAGACTTCAGGAGAGGACCAAAACCCCAGGTGATGCAAATCCAGCCAATTACAAAGGGCTTTACCTGTGAGTGGGCAAGGAAAATATTCCTTCCTGACCCCTGCAATGAATAGCTTACATCCTGATAGAAAATTTGATCTTAGCTTATTTAACTATCATCAGGAAATTTATCCAGTCTTTTTTAAAGCCAGCCATGCTATACGAGTGAATTCATGTGACTGAATTCCACAGGTTCAGGAAACTAAGTGAAGGCATAGTCTATTTTTTCCTGACTTTACCAGCTACTAGTGACCTGTTACTCATTGTGAGATTAAACACACAATTATACTTTAGGTTCAACATACTGAGTCTGGGGCAGCAGCAAGATTAAGAATTACTTTATCTTTACTAATAAGACAGTGCTTCGAGTTTTGACTCAGTACATTTCAGCATTAGCTTTAGGAAACTTCTGGAAAGCAGTGTCTTGGAGGACACAAGAACCTTCTCTGCTGAAACTGCTCTTAAAATCTTATAGCAAGGCTTGGAAGGTTTAGATTTTTATCCCCAAGTACTGGTTAACGTCAATCTCACTGTACACATAAAATGAGGAAAAATATTTCCATGAATAACTGAAACTTACCAATAGGCAAAGAAAAACGCTGCTTAAGAACTTAGTTTGCTTTTAAGGATCTTTACTTTTGACCCAAGAACCTTTTGATGCCTACTGGCAGAAGGAAGGCAGGAGGTTCATATAGAGATCCCCTGGATTCACCAGTGGGGATCATGTAAGGCCTCTACTGAAAGCACGTGTCACAATGGTCACCATAATCGTTGCAAGATGCATGGAAAATATGCAAGGAGTTATATATGCTGAAAGTTATGTTCCCTAAGCCCTGTAGTTAAAGGCAGGTCACTCACAGGTAGTGTTTCCCAAGACAAACTTCTCCAGACAGGATGTGGACAATGTTTAGCTTCCTGATGGATCATTGTGCATCTTCCAACAGAAGTGTTAGGATACTGAGTCAAATGCTAATGAAGAGCTTTTGGACACTTCAGAAGGAAATTAAGAAGGAGGTAAAGATGGGGCAGCTGTTTTCAGGTGAAGATCAGAGGTTTGTTATCCTACATCAGGGATGCAGAGAGATGCCTTAGCATCCTTCAGTCTGTGAAAACAAGCTGCCAAGGGGCTTGATCTTAAAGGGGGATCTCAGCCATGCTGGCTGACAGTGCTGAAAAAGTATTGGAGGTAAATTATCCTGTAGGAAACAGGGGAATGTCTTGAGAGTTAGCTTTAGGTTCTACAAAGCATATTATGATTGTATTATAGGTAACTGATAGTAAGTAAGAATATTGGAAACAATTGGTAGAATATTGTTAAAAAACAAACAAACCACAAATACATTTAGATGTCCTATGTTACGCGGAGTGGTGATCCTGAACTGAATCTTGTATAACTTGTTTGTACTATTCCTTTGGGAGCAGAAGAACATAGTTCAGTGAAACAAGGGCTAGGCACTCCAGAGGGACACTTGGAAGACTTGTGGGTTGGTGTGTGCCTATCACTAACTTACACAGAGTGAGGCCTGCATGCTTGCATTGTCACGGGCTAGTGGAGTTGGGGAGGTGATCCGCAGGAAGCAGACAAGACTCCATCACAGTAAGGGCAGGTGGTAGCAAGGAACCTCAACTCTGGGGAAGAAAGAAAAAGAAAAGGTACACAGGGCCTACTCCTGGATCTCCCTACAGTTTGATACCAATTAATACACCATCTCCTCTTAAAATCTTGGTGTCCAGACATGGCTGGCAGCACTCCATCTTCTGGGTCTCCAATCTCTGATCTTCAATTCTTCTTTTTTCATTTGATGGGTCTTCTGCCGCTCTTCCACTTTTGGTAGGGATCCTACAGGGATCCGTCCATGGCGTCTCCATCACTAAATGACTGTATCCACCATTTTAATCCCAATGACTCTGAAGTTAGCACTTCTATTCTTGAGCTATTCCCTTCCATCCCGTTTCATGTCTCTGACAGCTGGCTCAAGAACCTTTGCCATCAACTGGATCAAAACTGAGCTACTAAACTTCCCTTCCAAAGAGTCCTCTCTCTTCCTCCCCACACCCTTGCCGCCTCCCCATGATCACCTCTTTCTTAATAGCTCAGGTCCACAAACTGGCAGTATACATCTAGGTCCTTTCCAAATCTTGCCATTTCTTCTTCCAGCGTTTCAAGATCGGTCCTTTACTTTCACATCCACATTATGTGATCACTTGTCTAGGCCCTAAACCCACAACTTTCTTCCAACTTCTGCAGCCTCAACTACAGCTATTCTGAACAATTTACACTACAGGAGCTCCACTGAACTTTTCACATTGCACTCCTACCTTTTCCTTTCTGTTCTCCTATCTGCCGAGATGTTTCTCCCACAAGAACCTTCTTCCATTTAGCCTGTTAGAGTGAACACTCTTCCCCACATTAAAACCTACTATTGGCTTCATGGTAGAAAACAGAAAACTGATAATGGCTAGGATGGTGATTGGTTCAGACAGATTTAATAGCCTTGAATCTGCTAGTCGTGCACACAGCTAGTCTGGACCAGGTGTTCCTAACATTATAAACCTCTGTCTTCATCCCCAGCCCCCTCTGATCACCCACTTGTTTTAAATTAGACTAAGCAGTGGTTCCCAAACTGGGGATTTGCGAAATGTTACAGGGGGTTCTCGGGAAAAAATTCCCTAATGGCGGACAGAGCTGTCCTTAGGGACCCCGGGCAGCACGGGACCAGCAGCCCAGAGCCCCTGGACTTCCAAGAGCTAAGCAGATCAAAGCAAACACATCTATCACACTGAGATTTAAGCTTCAGGACTCCTTATAAGAAATGGAAAGGGAGGTGGATATTTGTTGCTGTTTTTAAAATTAAATAGGCAGCTAGTATTGTTTTTAAAATTATTATGAAGAACAAGTTTAAGCTTTGTTGTAACGTGTGTTTGCTTCAACTGCTCAAGACCTGAATGCTTGTATAAGAGGAACTCTGAGTTGGCTTCTTAGATACCTTCATGCTGTTTCACATCTGATACTTCTTGATGAAAACATAGGAGCCTTGTCTTATAACAAGCTTATTCAAAGCAATACAAGCTACGAAAGTGAGATCTTGGAAGAGTGTTGCCATTTTCATAATGTAACAAATACTATAATGATAAATAATAGTGTGTAATAAGCATGTCATAAAAACAAAATTTTCTATTTCCAAGATCACTGCTTTTATACTCAGGTAAAGGAGAAAATCCCTGGAAATATTCTTTTTTAGGAGGGGGTTCGCGAGACTTGACATTTTGGTGAAAGGGGTTTACAGGTGGTTAAAGTTTGGGAACCACTGGACTAAGCCTTTTGGTTCAGACTGTCTCCTGTATGTTTGTACAACACTTAGGACAACAAGGGATCTTGATGAGGCCAAATAGTCACTGTAATATAGGTTAGATTTATTACCAGTTTGGTATCTTACATTTTTATTTGCAGTTGAAGGAATGACTCCCAGTCAGCAACAGAAGTATTTAACATTTCAGATTAAACCATGTTCGAATGAGATGCCTCCAAAGTGTGTTGAGGCTATTTCCTTTTGGATAGTTCTGTTTTCCCGTATCTTCTCTTCCTGCCTCCATAGATTCACTAAGCCACTGTAACACTAGAGAACCAACTTAAGCCACAGCATGGCATTAGCAGCAGTTTCCTTGAACCTTGTCACATAGCCTGCACACACAATCTAGTTCCCGATCTAACTCAGATCAGCATATGCATTTCAACAGCTTGCAGCCCCTCTTGCAGTTTCTATTTCCAGAGGCCACCTCCGGTTGCTGAAGGAGGAATATGCTGAGAACATACCAGATCAAATATCAAAATCCTGGTCAAGCCGCAAGAGCTTTTCCCTTTCTGCACCACCCCTAGTTCCCAACTGACTTGCAAGACTTGCTCAGACACTACAAATCTGAACAGTTCTTTGACATACTACCTTATCCAAGAGAACCTGGGGGCCAGTCATGAGAATACTTTATAGCAGACCTGCCCAACTACATAGGAGCAGCCCTCCAGACATAGGTAATGGGTTCAACAGACCTTAAGCAGCAACTATTCTGTCGTAGACATGAGAAGCAGCTCAGACACTTGATTTTTAAAGCAAGAAACACTAAATTAAAGTTAAATTGTGACTATCTGCAGAAATGTTAGCTTTGAGAAGTGAACTCTTGGTGCAGGGCTCAAAGTGTGCCAGTGTCTACATGTACTAAGATCGGACTCTTCTTGC
The DNA here is from genome assembly GCF_027887155.1 of Malaclemys terrapin pileata. Taxonomy (NCBI): domain Eukaryota; kingdom Metazoa; phylum Chordata; order Testudines; family Emydidae; genus Malaclemys; species Malaclemys terrapin. The sequence goes on from NC_071523.1 coordinate 8,122,584, forward strand.
CAACGGATTATGTTAAGCTCCCCTCTTTTAACCTGAAGGTTATATTGCAGTAACACGGCCCTGGTCTGCAAGATGCTCTCCCAAGAGTTTGACAGCCCTGCCCCCCAAAGCTTGCAGTACAAGCAAGCCTAGGTCAAAATATCAAACTCAAAGAAAGCAGAATCAGTTTCGCCAACTATCATAGTAAAATAGGGTGTGTGCAATACATCCATATTCTGGGAATCTGCATCTGCTTTGTTCTTCCACAAATGTGATTGCGTGTGGGGCACAAACCCAGAGTTTTCAGGGAGATTTAATACTTCAACCACAAAGGACTCTACTAGTAGAGTCCAAGTTAAAAGAAAGTGACCGGACAAGTACCTGTACAGTCTGGCAGGGATCTAACTAGGATTTCTTCCACCTTCACAACGAATTTGTTTCCATTCACAGTAATTCACCAGGAAAGTGAAACATACTTTGGAGAAAGAAGGGAAACCTGACCACTTGCACAAAATTTAAACTAGTTTTAAAACATTTACTGGATTGCAGACCACATGGTGTGGAGTCATTTTCCGTTTGAAGTATTTAATACTCTTCAGAAATCCCATGTTTCCAAGTCTTTATATACTAGGGTTATAGCAATTCCCTTGGAGCATGCACCGTACCAGCACATCAACAACTTGCATTTCTAACACATAAGTAGACCTAAAGTCTTTCTAGAGAAAAGTTAAGCTTCCCAACCCTCATACAAGTTTGTTAGAAGAATATTCCCACTTAGTACTCACATTCACCCTCAAGGCATTTGAGCATGTATTTGTCAGCAGTAGAAATAGACCAAATAAAGAATGGGCTGCTCTTCTGAAGTTTAAAAATGGGGTCCTCACAGCAACATATGCTGAATACCCAGCCCACAGTAATCCAATTAATTCACTGGCATTTGAATATCGGACAACACCAACTCAGGGGTTCTCAAATTGGGGGTTGAAACCCCTCAGGGGGGTCACAAGGTTCTTACATGGGGGGCACAAGCTGTCAGCCTCCACCCCCAAACTCCACTTTGCCTCCAGCATTTATAATAGCATTTAATACACAAAATTGTGTTTTTAATTTGGGGGGGGGGGGGGGGGCGGGAGGGTTTCGCACTCAGAGGCTTCCTGCCTGAAAGGATTCACCAGTACACAAAAGTTTTAGAATCACTGCTCTAACTACAGAAGAGGCACTTGTGTCAGGCTGCAAACCGTGGCAGCACAAAACGCATTTGGGACTAGCACGAAGGCAGTCCGAGTAGCATCCATTATACAAATATCCTGGTAAGTAGTGATGGGAAGTGCATCATATGAAGTTTTGATGAACTATAGCAAAGAAGTTACATGGTTGAGTACGGTCTTCAAAATTGTGATGGCCCTGCATTCTGTGTTGCTAATGCCTACTCACCCAGAATTAAACATGCATGCATACACTACAGCCCCCTTCAGAAAGTTCTCTAAATGATATTTAAAATTAAATAAAAATAAAAGAAGGAACACCCACTTCCAATAAGAAATTAAGGAAAGCCAACTGACCTGAGAAAGAGAAGTAGCTTTCCCAACAAGGTCAGGGACCTACCTCTTATGCACTGCCAAAGCCATACGTTCAGTTGATTGCAGAGAAGGAACTATAAAGCCACCACACTTCCGAATCGTCACATAATAAACCACATCTCTCCTGCCCCACCTATCGATGCTCTGTATTGGTTTTACCCATTAATGCCACTTACCAAATCAATCAGGTCACTGAGGTTTTTCTCTATCTGCTGGGGAGGCAGACGCCTCATTAAATCCAAGGCACAATCCAGCTGCTGGTCACTCTGGGAAAAGAAGAAAATTCATCACTTGCAACTAGTGCAGAAAAGCAGTGTTTGTTCAGACTATGAATGCAGACAAAGTATCCCAGCTAAACAAAAAGAGAAGCACTTTAATTGCTTTGCATCACAATACTGTTCTACATATGGTTAGAGGCTTTTGCTCCAGTTTCAAAGCGTGTCACCTTTTAATGACACACACACACACACAGATTTAAAATGGAATTTAGTAATCTCTGGCTATATCAGACAACTAACTTCATTCATATTACACTGCATGAGTTTCCTACAGTATAAGGACTTACTTCTGCATTACTGAATATGGCATAAAAAAAAAAAAGAGGATGCAAAACAGCCTATTTTTGATATTTCCTGTTCAGCTCTTTAGAATCATGGGTTTCCTCCAAGTGGCAGCTAATGCTACTGCAAGTTAACAAGACTTCAGCCACCACGTTAGGCCAGAGCTGAAGATGCCTATCAGGGATAAGTTCAAGCTTTACGCTAACCACAGCTGACCACCATTCACTAACAGCTTCCGATCCAAGTGTAGTAGACACTTATCAGGGCTCCATCAATAAATCTAGTACATCAGTTATTTTAATCTTTTAGAAGACACTAATGTACCAAAACTGACCAAGAAGGTGAAGCAGAAAAGGTAAGAAGGCCTGCTTGATATTATTCTAAGTCAAAATAGGCCAAACAGCCTCAAAGTTGCCCAGACCATATATATGAAGTGATCTGTGGAAATAATTGGCCTTGCCCTGACCGCTGTGCATGATAATATAGAAGACTGTATTATTACACAAATTAAGAACAAACGTACTATGACATCTCTGCATCTTGAGGTAATAGATTAAAGTCCCATTAGAGCCCTTCATTACCATCCTTTACTAATGAAAATATAGGGGTTCTTCATCAGTCCAGATACACATGCATATTTTGAGGCCCACCTCCTGTAGTATGGTCTGCAATTTAACTGTCCTGACAGCGTTGTGGATCTCCTTCAGTAGATGCGTTAGCCATTGTGTGTTCCAACACTGCTTTGTGTGACTTATCGGGTAACACCATAGTATACGCTATTTAAACTGTGGATGCACAAAATATCTAACTAAAAAAATACAGCAAGAAATATATAGGCTGCTCCTTATATAAAGGCAGAATGACACTAGAGGCAACCAGGCATCCTTTTTCAGACAGCATCACAAAAACACGTCTCTTGTTCTCAAAATGTCCCCGTTTTCTACAGGGACTCAATGATTTTCTCCATATTACCCAGTTGTATTTATTGCACCTTACACATCAGTTACATAGGACATTTTGTTTTCTAATTAGGCCTCAAGTAGGATCAGCATTTCATCATTTCTACTAGACTGACATGCAAGCCATGCATAGGGTTTAGGATTGGATTCTTAGATATACAAGTTGTGGAAATCAGAGCTCTCTGTTGCGTTTCCCCTCTGCCCTCCCTTGGAGATCAATCATGAAGACACATACTGTACTGTGAAGTGTTTATTCTTTAGTGTAAGTGGAGGCACAATTCATTACAAGATACCTGCAACTTCCAATGGTTTTTTAGTGGTTAGCGTCATCCCTTTCTAGTGCAATGCAAAAGCGACCAAATACTACATCATTAAAATGATCCTTCCAACTTAGCCAATTCCTCTATTTAACTAATGACAGATATTAATTTCTGATCAATAAAGTTTATCAGCAGCCACACCCAAGTGTGCCCTTTATTTCAGAACATTTCTGCAACAGTAGGTTTACCAGCTGTATCTTGTTCCTGCCATATCCTCAAACATATACTTATTAGCAGGCACCCATCAGTAGAAGTTGCAGCACTGTACAAGATATATCCAGGGACAATCTCAGCACCACTTTTGCTCATAGTTTGGTTCAGCAGATCATAATTCCACTGATCTGTAGAATAGGCTGGTTCTTCATTTTTTAATCAATCATTTCCAGTGTCACTTACATTGCTCTTAGTTTTAGTTCTCCCTAATGCTTTCCCCAAACCCTCAGAGTTCCCATTTTCAAAGAGTGTCTTGACTATTTCAGTAACTGAGTTAACAGTACTAGAGCACCTGCTCTACCTTAGAGGGAACCAAGGAGTTTTTCCTCTCTACTACAGTTGCACCCTAGCAACTAGGAAGGAAGGGAACTCCAAATTTAGCAGACAGTTACTATGCACAGCAAGTTTAAAAAACCTCCATCCATAGCATTCACTATCAAAAGAACTAGCTATTCAGTGCTGCTTTTAGAAACCTCCAACAATCCTGCTGCATATGGACTGTTCTTTAGCTTAAGTTAAAGCGGATTACAGATTGCTTTGTGAGGTACAAATTCAACTTCTAACGAACATTTCACCACATCAGCGTTAGGCTAATCCGCGCTTTTTAAAATTTTATCCTAAAAATCTTTTGAAAATGGGATTTAGTGATTGATGTGTGTCTAAGTTCCACTAAAAGCCAATGGCAAGTACAGTTTGCGAGAAGAGGGAATGTTTCCAAGCTAACCAATTAGAGGAATTATTCCATCTTAGTTGACAAGTGGGAGACTGATAAAACAGATTTGCTTTTCATTATGAACTAAAGTCTTCAGACAATCAAGGCTAGGACACAACAAGTCTAGTCAAACTAGGCTGCTATGGGGTTAACTGGACAAGTCAGATTTCTAGACAAGGATTCAGAAACTCACCGAAGACCCCAGGAAGCTTCTATTTCTTATTTCTGGGATTTTCAGAGGTGCTTGAGTTAGGCATCCAATTACAATTAAAATAAATGGGATTTGGGCATTTAAATCCCTCAGGCTCTTTTGGAAATCCCAGCCTCTACCTTACTGAGAGCAAACTGATATAACTAAAAGGAATAGGAGGATTACATTTTAATATTTCCCTTCTAAGAGAAGGGAAGGGTGTTCTGTTTATAAATACTAGTAAAGTAGTATTCCATTAACAGGTTTCACTAATGCAACAAAATGGGATTGAGAAAAATCTACACAAGGGGAATCTATTTGGCCACGTCATACTTGTTCTTTCAAATAGTAGGGTCTATATAATCAAGATGAAACACTGCATACTGAGCGATGTAGTTTCCACCTATGTTACAGATAAAATGGAGCAGATTTCATCTGCCATTATTTAAGTTACAGGTATCCAGCTCCAGGTCTACAAGTTGCAAATGTGGCCCTACCATCAGTTAAAACAAACCAAACTATTTGTTTTAAGTAGCAACTCTGGGATTTGAGTTGAACACATGTACTTCCTATAGAAAGCCTGATTTCCACTTTGAGTAATGAGAATACGGTAACTAGACTGGAATGCTAGAACATTAAATGTTATTGATATTAGGTACGTCTGTAAACTATGCAAGTAATAGATATATTTAGATATTTATTGTGAACTCCAGCCACTATGCTTGTCTGTTTCAAGAGGATTTGTTCACAGAACTCACATCACACAGGAGGGAAGCTGTAGCGAGGCAGTGGGACACCCCACAGCCCTGCTGACGGCCGAACCTCCCCTAATACCAACATGGGCGGAGCCACCGGGTCCAGCGCCCACCCCTCCAAGGTCACGGCCCCGACCCGGAAGTATAAAAGCCCACCTGCAGCGGAGGCCAGGCCGGCGGAGAGAGCAGACATCCGTGGCCAAGCTTCCGCTTGGGAAACAGCCGCAGGCTGCAACCGGCCTGCTGACTCACCAGGCTGGTCGAGCCTGCCCCGTGCCAGGTACCCCGAGGAGGAGGAGCCGAGCCTGCCCTTTGCTACCTACCCAGAGGAGCCAATGCTGGTGGAGGGCACCGATGACACTAAGACGGCCCAGGTACCATACGAGGGGGAGAGTGGAAGTAACCCAGGGGCAGCCGACCCCAGTTTGGCTGCTGCACTGCCAGAGCCAATGTCAGTGTGTTGCGGCCAGGATTCCCACTGACAGCAGCGATTTTCCACCGCTGCTAGGGCCCCGGGCTGGGACGCAGTGGAGTGGGAGGGCCGGCATCCCCCCTGCCACCCACTCCTTGGGTGGCAGACTTCTCCCGTTTCCCCTGGCCTAGAGAGACTGGGTACCTGATTGACTATTTGCTACTGACCCAGCCCCTGCCTGGGCCACTGAGTGACTATTTGTTTGCGGCCCCGCCCTGACCTAGGGCCTGGGCTGCTATAGACTTTGCCTCAACCCTGGCTTAAGGGCCTGGGTTCTGACCTCTTGGCTCAGCCCCTGCTACGGGCCAGAGGCCCTAACCGTGTGCCTGTTGTCCCAGGCTGACGCCGGACCAGAGCAAGGCGGTGGACACCCCACAGCCCCGCTGACGGCCGAACCTCGGCCGAACACTACCACAGAAGCACATGGACAGTGGTCACTGCCCATCCCTTCACTATTAAGGAGCAGTCCTTGCTCTTCAGATGGCAAACGTAGCAAGAAAAATCCAGTAATCTAGAGCAGCCCACTATCTTTCTATGAAAAAAACAAAAGGTTGACTAATGGTCCAGTATGCGTTCTTGTTGCTTTGCAGGAAAAGTTTTCTTTGGCTTTGTGGTTTATAGCTCCACACTTCACGTAAGAGGAAGAAAAAACAAACTAACAACCACACGTCACTGCTTCGCCACAGGCACAAGATGTTTGTCCCAAGACTACATGAGAACTTCATTTGTCTCCAAGTAGATAAACTTCCAATAATGCCTTCCAGCAAGGAATCAGAGAAACAATATACATTTCACATCTTCATTATGCAAGTGTATTCAGGCCATAGACAGAGGAAAGCCTTGCGAAGAATGGTATGAAATTCTCTTCTCTACAGTTGCACAGATTACAAAACCTAAAGATATACAATAGGAAGTGACATCCATTCCAAATACTGTTAAAGGGTGTCTTGCTGGGACATTACAGCCCTAGAATCCACTTCTCATTATTCCTCTCTCTCTGTATGGTAAAAGTAAACCTTTTCACCAAGCAAGCTAGATGCTTAAGATCAGCAGCTAAGAGGTTCCCAAACTTTTTTCCACGAGGCCCATCTGTACAGCTGTGGTCCACTATTAACATGAGTCTGTCAGGGAGAGGGGCCCCACAGGACATGTGCAGCCCCTTGCCTCAGCAGGGTCCAGGGCCAGCAAGAGAGGCCAAGCAGGTGCCACAGCTAGCCCGCACGGACACCCTCTGGCATCTGGCAGCCCCGCCCCAGTCACCCCCCCAGCACCCTGGCGCACCTCACAGGCACCCCCTGCCTGGGAACCAGCATGCTGGGCAGAGGCAGGTGCGCAGGCCAGCCCAGATGTTACCTTGACGGTCCCAATCACGGCACTGTCCAGGCAGAAACAGCACTGTCAAGCTCTGGTCCCTGGGAGGGCCACGGGGCTGATACTCCAGTGGGCCCAACAGCCCCAGATTAGAGTGCAGTGACTTTGAGCGGGAACAGCCATGAACTCTTCAGCCACCCTGAGAGCTGCCACCTCTCAGGGCTGGCCCCTTTTCCTTGCCCTCTGCCTACTGCCTGATGGCTCTGCTTCACCCTCTGCTGCCCACCAGGGGTGCTAGGCTCCTCCAGTTCTGGGTGGGGGCCATCACTGGCCACCACTCTGCCAAGGTATACCCCCCACCCCCAAACTCTGCACATGGTGGCCTACCCGGGACTGTCACAGCCCACCTTTGGGATGTAGCCCACAGTTTGGGAACCCCTGAGCTATAGGGCACCTTTTCTCTAGTTTAAATTGACATTTTGTAACAAATGGGTCCAAGTTCACAACTCAAGAGTGGAATCTACTATAGCTGACAAGTTGAGAGTTGTCTGCTTTGGTTCTCTTCCATTCTTCACATTTAAAGAAATCAATTTGCTTTCCCCTCCTAACCTCTCAGTCCCTAGAGGAAGATACTGTTTAGATGGCCTACAAATGCCCAGCTCCAGCAGCCAACTCCAGGCAGGGGATCCTTCTAACCAAGTATTGTCTTTACCTCCCACTCTCTCATGTCAAGGGAGGAAAGTGGCACTTGGTTGCAAGGTCACGCTCCTTACTTAAGGATCGTGGGAATGCTTACGGAAAGTGCTTGTTCCTGCTCTGCCAGCTGGAATTGTTTAATAGGAGGCTGGAAAACTAGGGAGAGGCCACACTAAATACCATCACTAAAGAAGTGACTCCTAAAGTAAGCATTTTACAGTGTGACCGGATTTTGGAATAAGTTTATTGAGTAAAGTAATGTCAATACTGTATGACATTTGTGGATTAGAAATAAGGGTCTGGACTCATCTGTTTGATAGCAATGAATTTTAATGAAGTTGTGTTGTAACAGACATGTGCAAGTTGTTTATTTAGCGCAGGGCTTCTCAAGGGAGAGAACACGCACGCAGGCTAGCAAAAATGGTTATGGGCCAAGGCACAATGGTATCAGTTACCCAGTGCTATATATTAGAATACAAGGTGTTCAGTAGACTGATCTGATTTTCCAGATTAAATAGTGAAAGTAACCCAGCAAGGCAGTTAAGGAATCCTGTTGTAGTTGGTCCACCTGTTTACTTAAGCTATATATCCAAAAATGCACCATTTAAGACTCATTCCCCCTTAACTTTAGATTTTTTGCCAGCAGACTTTGTAAAAATTACAGGCTTGTTGCAAATGTTTCTTTCAGTGTTTCATATGCTGTCATGGCATTTCCCCTCTTAGGCACAGAGAAAATGGCTTGGCCTTCTTAATGTCACCACTTTAGAAACAAAGGGTTTCCGAGTCAGTTACACATATTGACATCCTGCTGTCGAAGTGTCTTACATTTATGCACATTCCTATGGAGAAGTAATAGCATTTCTGTCACAAAAAACTTTGATCCTTTTGAAGTCTGAAGAAAAAGACTTCAAACAAGACGGACATGTAGAGTGCAGGTGGAGAGAAAGGATTCATGTTAATTAAGGTTTCTGATCCAAATCTTCATAGTGTCATATCTCCTCTTAAAATTTGCCTTGTCCATTACATTTTGGCCACAGATAATATCAAAAAAAGCACCAAGACTGAAGAGGTAACCTCAGAATACTGCACTTTTGAAACGGATATCAAAATGCTCTGGTACCATTTTGCAGATGTTGCTGATCTGCTGTTAATTCTGACATGCACAAGCAGGGTTTTTAAAAGGTGCATTGAAATAGGCAGCTTTTGTAGAGCCACCATTTTGTTTCAGAATGCCATTCCGGTTAAAGTATATAGGGAAGCAAGCAAACTGCCTGTGATGTTTGCATACACAGGTACATGAACTGTGTCTAACGATGTTATAAATGGTGGTGGCATATGTACTCTTCAGATGGTGGGGAAAATTGCCTTTATTATCCTTTTTTACATTAGTGAATTGGCAAGTTAAACTCCAAGGGCTGCTCATGGACACCATGAAAGTGGAAAATCTTCACAACCTCTGTATGAAGAGGAGTAAGGCATTCTCTGGGGACCATCAATATATGATGTGTGTCAATCCGATTATGCTATATTTGACCAGGGGCAGAGTTTAGGAAATCTAAACAAGCTTATTTCCATACTTTCCATCTTCCCTGGATTTCCATTTTCACTTAAGGAGAAAATAAAGTTACACATTAACAGGAATCACATCTTAAAGACTGTCTAGAAATCTAGAGAACTCATCTTTAGATACAGGGAGGTACATAAACTCCTACTCAATACTCACTGAGTGTTGATTAGTCACTCCCGCGCCCCTCTCCCCGCCCCCCGGTGGGAGTTGCAGGTTGAGCCAAGCTCTTTGGGGTTGCAGGACTTAATGAGTTTAGTATTTCCTGGATGAAGTACAAATAATAGAAAATTGCCTCATGTCAAGTAATGACTCCTATGGAGGAGTAGGGGTGCTGAGGAAAATTCTAAATGAAGTTTTATTACAACTCAAATCACTGAAGGATTTAGCATTCATAGGAACTTCAAATACATTGAAAACATTAGCTTAGATTAAAGCTCCTTTAATAAGTTCCCTGTAAAGATGTTTTGCTATCTAGGATCTTCTCTTGAGCATCTGTTTTAAGTGCTGTCTTACAGAAGAGAAAGCCAACAATAAATTTAAGATAATTCTATAGAAGTAGGTAACGTTTGTTTAGTTTCCTTCTCCTGTATCTGGTATTCTTTTCAGTCTTCCCCTTTCACCCGGCTTATTTTCAGAATAGAAGACCTCTGCCAAGACTCACAAAATTAGAAGTTACATTTTTGATAACTACTTCATTGCAATGCTCGCTAAATCCTATTGCTACGTTCAGAAATACCATTTACCCTGTCTTTATTGGTATTTACCCCACCATTAGGACCCTAATGCATACAAAAACAGGGTCAGAAAAAGAAGTCACACTGCAGTCATAAGAGAGGATTCAGATTGCACAGCTCACACTGCACAAAAAGCAGTATAGGTTTCCCTGATACTTTACAAAGAGATTTTGCCCTCAACAGCAATTTGACCAACACCAGTTAATGATATTTGGGCAAGGATACAGTAAGTTGCTAGTATCCTAGAATCAGCAAGAGTTACCTAAGATCAAACAACCCTGCGTGAGTGAACTCCAGCTCTAATACAGCTGTTCAAGCTTTGCAGCAAGATGTGCATTGGCAGCCTGCCAAGCACGAGCACTATAATAATTTGCATTATAATTTACATACGGTTTTAAAACAGACAAATGCCAGTATTTGTAGAGCCAAGACATGCACCTGCAGCCCTCAAAGGCTGACTATCAATGGCAAAACTGTTAACGCTTCTCAGAAATCAGCTTAATGAGTTGTCTGGTTTAGCTTTTAGGGGGTCACTCAGTCTGCAATGTAGACTTCAGTCAGTTCCATGAAGAAATGAAAGCATTTCAGTGGCAGAAGAGTTCAAATGTTTCCAAAGAAAATTGCACAAATGGCTACAGCAGAACCTCAGAGTTACAAACAACTACCATTCCTGAGGTGTTCGTAATTCTGAACCAAATGTTATGGTTCTTTCAAAAGTTTACAATTGGACATTGGCTTAATACAGCTTTGAAACTTTATTATGCAGAAGAAAATGCTGCTTTGAACCATTTAAATGAAACAAGCACAGAAAGTTTCCTTACCTTATAAAAAAAAATTAAATTTCCCCTTTAGTAGTTTATGTTTAACAGTTCTGTACTTATTCTTTTTTTCCCTTTTTCTTTTTTTTTGGGGGGGGGGGAGGGGGGTGTCTCTGCTACTGCCTGATTGCATACATCTGGTTCCAAATGAGGTGTGTGGTTGATCAGTCAGTTCATAACTCAGGTGTTTATAACTCAGAGGTTCTACTATATCTTCCACAAGTGAATACCATTACCTGCACCTATAGAAAGTCAAAAGGTACATTCACAAGATTTGGAGACCAGCCCATTGCAAGTCAAATTAGTTGAGCTTTGGTCTGTGCCTCTTCAGATTCAGAAAGTAGGTTTACAGACAAAACTTTGAATTCTGTCCCTTTGACAGACTAATCTTTAAGACCCCTAGTTCTTATGCTTCTGAAGAAGCTGAAAGGCTTAAGGTCTGCAGACACTGACATGCCACCTGTGGAGAGGCAAAAGATACCTACCTCCACAGGCTGCATAGCACTGGTTTGCTTAACTCTGCTTTCATGGCTCTCCCCAGTTAGACTACACTATTGCTGAGCATGAACAGAATTAGTCTATTCAAACAAAAAGAAAACCAGAGTAGTTTCAGTCCTCTATTGTCCATGTAAAAAGCCTCCAATCTAGCTATCAGAGAAGCAATTATTTGGGCTACCTATGTCAGTGATAATTTAACCCCTTCTGGCAAACAGGACTCTTACACGGCACTAATTTTCCAAACCAGACTACGGTGCCTGTGATACGACACTCCTAGTATAGGTATGATAGCAACTGCGGAGCAGGGCAGAGCAATACTGCTTTAGGAGATCTTTGGGTGATCTGAAAGTGACAGAAATAGCTTGGATTTCACTCAAACTCAGTTGCATTCTGTATTGAAACTGGTTAACTATCTGGGTGCACAGTCCCCTCCAGCTGGATACCCCTGGTCTGTCAGTAAATTGGTTTAAATGGGATATTAATTCACAATTTTAAGAGTAGCCCAGGTAATCTTTTTAAGAACTATTGTGCTCTCTCCACACAGACTTATCTACAACTGCCAAGGCAATTTTAAAATGCCCCAATGTAGATAAACCAGTTCCCAAAGCAACATTTCTGAAAAAGGCAAGGTGTTAGATGACTACTTATCTTCAAGGACCAGGAACACTCAACCAACAGGTGGCTTATTTATTTTAAAGTTGCAGACCTGTTCTCTAGGTTGCAAGTCAAGTGATTTCAAGGCTGTTCACCCCATTTGAGCTCTTGATTAATATTTCCCAGCTTTGTTGTGCCAACACCAATGATTTGTTTGTTTTTTTAAGTTGAACAATACACTCTACATCTCAACTAGCCTGTCTTTAATCCTGGCCAACTCTCAGGGCTCACAGGTAGAAGACACCTTTGCTGCTCCCTTTTTAAAATGGCATATTGGAGAAGAACTACTATTAAGAGAATTTCAGCCAAAGGAATGTTTACTGCCATCTCTGTACAATAAATAATATTCAGTGGTTTCTGTTAAATTGTAGAACTCCCAATTTCTCCACCCGCTTCCATCCCCTCTATGGCAACAAGATGTCATGGAGGTTAGCTTTTCAGGCAATTAAGGAGGGAAGGTACTCAACCAAACCACTGCATTGCATGAAAATTCCATTAACTTTACCATATCCCCAAGTAGTCTATTCCCTACCTCTAATATTTCTCCATGGCATCTATTCAAGGATTCTGCCAGATACTATCTAGGGCCATTTTTAAACACCACTTACAAGTGTGCTACCCATATCCCAACCCCTCTCACCAACCCATCTACCTACATTTTCTTGTATATTCTGGATTGGAAGTACAATTAAGTAATGAGGGTTCAGGACCCTTGGTTGCAGATAGTTTTCAGGCTGATTAGATAGGAAGGTGAAAGATGACAAGCCAAACTGAAAGTGCTCTAGACCAGACTGCCGGCCCTCAACTTCTTTCATCTAGGTGTTGTACAACCTGAGAAAAATAGCCCAGGTGGTTTTCATTATCAGCTCAGAGACACTTGCTCAATAATGTATGTATTTAGAGCAATATGCTGCTATATTGATATTGTAGGTGGGACCTCAACCTAGATGAGGGAGCAAATGTTGGATGTCCACTTGAAGGATCTCAGATGAAAAATAAAATTGTTGGACTGCAAGTTCCAAGCAGAAGCTTGTTTTCAAGTGTGGAACTGCTGTACAATTTTTGGATTCAACTGAATCAAGGATAAAGAAGATACTTTGGGGCACTGAGTCCAAGTCATGCTGCTGTCCAGTGAGTGTCCCACTTGGCTGATAAACTCTTGTTGGGAGAAACAATCCATTATTGATAGATTGTCAACGTTTCTCTTTAGAAGGGCCTCTGCTAAAGAAGCCATCTCCATTATTGTTTAGTTCTGATCCCTCAAGGAAGATAGGATTATGGAAAAGTAGTTCTGACATTATCTAGAGCACTGAGATTGCCATACCTAGGCCTATATCCTGATGAAATGGCTGAAGGCAAAGAGATTGGCTAAAACGACTTGCACAATCGGTCAGACAAAGATCAGGTACTCATGGTATTTTTAGGAGGCTCAGTGCTTTTGATTCCACACACCATAAAAGGCAACATACATGTTGATACTAACAGGTATCCAGTGGTCCAGTAGTTCTGTTCTTCTGAGAAGAGTTATAGGGAATAGGATTGGTAAATTGCATGCCTGCTCCAAGGGCCCTCATGTGGGAGACTAGTCTGCCAAGCCTCCTGTTAAGAGGAGAGGAAGTGGTTCAGATTTCACCGCCATCTGTGTGCTGATGACACTCTCTCTCACCATTTCAGATTGACAGCGCTATCTGAGCTAGTTCAATCCTGATACAACAGAGGTAACGATGGCAGTGTCTAATGAGGCAACCAAAGATAACCATTCCTTCATTTAACCTCAGTAAAATATGCTCACAGTGGTACATTGGAGTTTGCTATCTAGGGACTCTACTGGATCCTTGATGGTTTCTTCAAGGTTAAGTGCAGCATTCAAATCTTTGCTAGGTAGGGATTAGTCTTTAAGAGATGTGGCTCCCACCAGTTATTCAGGCCTGGTTAATTTCAAATTGGATTACTGCAATGCACTCTATATGCAGCAGCAGCCGCCACTTGTAAAATGCAGCTAAGGCAGTTGGTGGAGTCCCAAGCATGGAAAGAGCATCAGCTTCCACTTAATTTCCTGGTGAAATTCAAGCTGTTTGTATTAATTTGATAAGTGGTTTGAGTCGCATATCTGGAGATACCACTTTCCTTGTAGTGGTACTCATTGGGGATAAACTAAATCCCTAGATTTGAAAGTCTGAGGGCATTTGACTCTGGAATTCCCTGGACACTAAGAATCCAAGGCTTTTTCTGAGGTAGGTTAAGAAGTGCGTGGTTAAATCTGCGTGTGGGGTTCTTTTAGTGTCATTTAACTTGACATATTGCCTATTTAAGCAGTATTATTAGCAGGCCTAGAGATGCATGTATTCAATATCTACTGCATATTATGTGTTTGGAGCCTCTTTACTACTACTTTAAGGAATGAACTTCAGAGTGGGAATTCTTCAGTCTAATCTTCCAAACCAGTTTAATATCTGCCAATATTTTAATTTATACAATGGGAGGTCTCAATTGCCTGTCCGGTCAGAGCTGAGGAGCACCCAGAAAGGAAGAGGAGAAAAGTAAACCTAAATTCCTGCAGTAGAGAGTCACACATGGACCAGGAGTATGTTGGGTTTTTGTGGGGGATGGGGGGGTGGGGAATGTTATTTCTCTTGACCGTGTCATAATCACTATGATTTCTGCACCAATGTTTATCTTTGGAATAATAGAAGGGATGTTTATTTATAAAACTTGTTATTAAACATAACAATGTAATTTAATTGCTGTCATCTGGTGCCAAGAAGAGTCCTATAAACAGGAAAGATTCTGCAAATATTGCCCAATAAATACAACATTAAGATTAACACTTGTATGCAATCAATTAACACTGAGAAATGGCTGGCCACCAGCCTTCCCTCCATTGCCACTTTTCCTATTTTATTCTTTTAACCATTTACACTTCAGTCTGACACCTTTCTAAACAGTTCCAGCAATTTTCAAAAGAGGTAAATTAAGAACTTTTAATAAACTGGCAAGTGTTGATTTCGCCCAGGATGGAACAATGTGAATCACTGATTTTAAAGCAGGATTTAAGATTTGGTTTTTTTAAATGCACCGATTTAAAATCAGGCCAAAGCTTCGTAAAACTAAATTTGAAAAATTATACTAATCAATTTTTAATCTAAAATTGCAACAAAGTGCTGATTTTGTTAGATACAAAATTCATGACTTCATACTAGTAGAAGTAAGACTGCTATAGGTAAAGTCAAAAACAAACAAACAAAAAGTTAAGGCCCTGATCCACCAAACACTTAACCAGATAAATCATTGTATTAATAAAGCAGTCCAACTGACTTTCTGAAAAGTTGCTGATTTAATCTCACTCTCTAGGCTAGATCTGTTGGGGTGGGGGCGGAAGTTAAGATAAACAGGCCACTATGCCTCCTAATCTTCTCGTCCACTCTTCTTTGCTTTTCATGCTGCCCCATGTGCACTGAACAATTGCTCATTTCCTGTCCATCAAGCGCTCATCCTCATCCCTTCAAATTTCTGATTAAAACCCACTTCTTCTAGGAATCCTTTGCACTCTCACTTAACTGTTGCCCTATGTATTATCAGATGTAAGCTCTTTGGGTAGGGAACATATCTAAGTTGCCATGAAAATTTAAGAAACAAGGTGGGTCAGATGGCATCTCTCATTGGACCAACTTCTAATATCCTGGGGCAACATAGTTACAACACTGCAAATAATGAAAATTTATGGCAGTTAGCCAACGCATCTAGGTCTCTCTCACACACACACATTATGTGCAGGATACGAATTGTGTATTGGGTAATCATGCTAAATTGTATTATGCTTACTCTTGCTCATTTATGCTAAGTATCCCACAATACCTTGTGACAGTACAACTTAGTATTTGGCCTAGGTGGATAGGAAACCTGTAAGGCAAAATTCATTAATGCTTTACCCTGCTACATGTATGAAATGCCTTCCAGTTTGGTAGTATGTTTGAAAACAAGGGACAGAAGGTGTACATCAGGTACCAGAAAAACAAGGCAAGTGGGAAAATAATCTTGTATGATGTAAAAAGTGATATCTAACTTGCAACCAGGCACCCTATATGTAAGTGGTTTTAGGGGTATAACCCAGGGAGCACAACTTCTGTGCAAAATAAACTGAATGTGCTGTGAGAATCTGCTTCCTGGGATGGGTTAACTGTATTAACTTTCTTTCCTGTACTGCTTTGTCTTCAGACAAATTTGGCTGAGCTTGGTTATTTAGTCTCTTGAAAATTAATATCAAACTGCAAGTGTAGTCAATCAATTGGCTACACACTTTTAACCAAATGTAGCACTATATCAATTAATACTGGATATGTTTGCCAGAACTCCATTTACAGTCCTTCAACATTACTCCACTGTGCAGCCCTCTACCAGCATACGTGAGACCTTCACAGTGGTCCAGGACAATAGATCTTGGAAATTAAATCTGTTACTCCTGCTGACTCAACTAGAGAACAAATGGACATCACAACAGTTTTGGAAGTATCTTCTATACAAACCATGGAACATTTTGCTAACTGCTAAAGAATATGTTCTCCAAATATCAAACAGACATTAGCCACACTGAACTTAAGACAAAGGTAGACCAGAATGCCATCTTGAGATAGCAGTATTTTGAAAAGCAGTATTTAGAACACCTGCAAATGCTTCATATATTTGTTAGGCTTTGGTAGGAACTAGGAGAGATCTATCAAAAGAACAAGTTGTTTTAGTTATGAGTATTTTGGTAAGGAGCAGCTGTCATCTATAAAAAGAAACCAAAGGCTGCAAGAGAGTGGGCTTTAGAAAGTCTCCTGACAACAAAGCTATCTTTTAGAGTGTTGCCTTCTAGGAACCACAATTGTTAACGCTTGTCAGATGCATGAAGTTACTACAGCCAGGGCTGGCAGCACCACCAATATTAAGGCTGCCTGACACTTTTCCATTATAAGACCCCATTTTCAGTTGCTTATAAAATTTGGCCAAACTAACCAGTTGGGCTGAAGTTTTCCATAGTGGCTGCCTTCCTCAGGCTGAATTTTTTTTATGAAAGTTATAGCCAGAGTAGTTCAGCTATTTCTGAGAACAAGATTAGAGAAAAATATGTTTCGCCCATGTTAAATTCTGGTGACCTTTGCTTTGAGAGTCTCTTGTGCCTCCATCCTTTGGAGCAGGGAATTGACATGTGGCAGGGATGTAAGCCTTTGTGATAGGGAGGTTCCTTTTGCCATACCCATGAAAATCCAATCAAACCTGGCTAAGTTATAAGCCTCTGAAAAATAGCAATTGGCACATGTTCAGTACTAGTGAGAGCTTTACAACTGAATTCCCTGAAGATTCTACCTGTACTAGACAGACTCCAGCCTGAGCAGGACTTTGACTGCAATTACAGCTCTGGTCTGCTGAAAGCTGGGCCCTAGAACTGAGAGCAAAGAGTCTCAAGAGATACTCAACAGTTATCTAATTCAACTGTACAAGGGACAAGAACCACAACTACAGAAGGGGTGGGAGAATAGACTGGGAGAGTTAGGTAATGCCATAATTAAGGTTGAGCTTAATTATACAGCAGAATATAAAGTATTCTGGAAAAAAGTCAGACTATATAAACCTCAGATTGGGCACTCAACTTTTATGGTTTTTTTACCTTAGTCTATAAATGGGGATAAAATCCACTCATCTCACAGGGATCTTGTGAAAATAAGTGAATTAATGTTTGTGATACTCATCAGTATAGTATCTGAGAGCAACACAGAAAACCCCATGAAGAAATCAGTAGTTCTGCCTTTGAAGCAGGGTTTAAACAGTGAACAGTAAACAAGGCACAGACATGCTGAACAAAGAAAAAAACATTGATTTGCTGCTCACTGAATGAGTACAGTCCACATGTGGAAATATAGTATGTGATCATGTAAATAAACAATATCACAAGGCATAGGCTCAAGAGGGCCAAATTAAGGTTGCACAGGCAACCTTAATTCTTTAATTTCCTAACTTTTGAGATTGACTTTGCAAGCCTAACAGTATCCTCTTAACGTAGTATTTTCATATTACACCTCTCTCTACTGTATTTCTCTCCATTCTTTCTAAGGCCTGGTCTACACTAAACATTAGGTCATCCCAGCTGCATTACATCATGCGGGGGTGTGAACCTTTCACACCCCTGAATGACGAAGTTAAGCCGACCTAACCCCCACTGTGGTCAGAGCTATGTTGACAGAATTCTTCCATCTACCTAGCTACCACAGTGACACGCTGGCACCCCCTTATTCAACATTGCCATATCATTAGGATAAGGCATACTTTGTGCAAAACACCTGAGGTATCATTCTTAAAAGTCTTGATCTGCTAGACAGTAATATCTCGTTGGATTGTATGTGTTATCGTATGTGAAGTTATGAAGTTTGGCTATGTATGTTATAGAAACATGTTGTGAGGTTGAAAACACACACAAGCAGCCTTTCAGGTACAAGAGTAAAAAGGCCAAACAATGTTAATGACTTATTGAGGAAATGCACACAAGCACAAGGATTACCCCAGAACTGTGTACAATAGAAACCTCGCAAAGATAGCACTACACAATGGGAACTGTTTGACCCAGGTCAAAGCAAAAGAGCTTTCCAGCAAGTGGGAAGAGGATATAAAAGGGGGGAAAAGGACATCATGATAGTACCTCACTCTCCCTACAACAACACACCTGGAAACACCTGAGGAACAAAGACTAAACTGGGGGAAGTGATGGTCCCAGGCTAAAGGGATTTCTAGCCTGTGTATGAAAACCTGGGAAACCAAAGTTGCAAAGCAAAGGCAGTTTGTGCCAGCCTGTTTATCACTCAGGGTGCGAATTTGCTAACGCATATCCTACCAGCTCAGTGGTTTGAGCATTGGCCTGCTAAACCCAAGGATGAAACCCAAGGATTGAATTTGCAACCCTGAGGGGGCCATTTAGGGATCGGGGGTAAAAAAAATCTGTCTTGGGATTGGTCCTGCTTTGAGCAGGGGATTGGACTAGATGACCTCCTGATATTCTATGATTCTGTCTAGTATGTTAAGATCAGTTTGCACGTGTGTTTATTTACCAGGTAATCTGCTTTGATCAGTTTGCTATCTATTTTATGTTTTAATCCAAACCAGTGTGCGTTTGACTAAAGTGTCTGGAGAAAAATCTCAGCTTGGTTACCACAAGCATGCATGGTCCTCTTCACATTGAGGGAGAGGCGGACCAGGTGTTAAACCCACATACTGGCCAGATTTAATCCGGGCAGGACAGTACTGCTCTGGGGTCCTAGGCTGGGAGGCTAGTGGTTACCTAGCTGCAGTTACATGCAGGCTCTCTGTGTGAATGCTGATGAAAGTGCAGGCTTGGAGGGCTTTGCAGCTTGTCACAGCAATATAGTGTGAGAGGGAGCCCAGCCTCGTGGCCGGGGGCTCAGTGGTAGCCCAGTTCCAGGTGGCACCCCACGGGGGAAAACCCATCACAAACGCCTCTCAGGGAAGTGGATAACCTAAGCCAATGGGAAAACCACTCCCGTCAGCGTAAATAGCATCTACACTGAAGCGCTGTAGCATTTCTAATATGGACAATCCCTAACCCCTTTACGTCTCTCCCCCAGGATCAGATTTATGGTGCTGCCTCTGTATAAATGGCCGACCAGCAAGAGCATTAGATCAAAACCAAAAATATCCTACGACAGTTTAACTCCACTACTGCTGAAGATGTGCCACATGCTGTGTGCAGATGCATAGGACTGATCTCATGCCAATTATTGGGGCAACGTAGTAGTTGTGAAGAGGTGTAATCTAGATCAGGTATTTTCAAACTTTCAGCATGTGCGCTTTTGTGGGGGAGGGGAGGGAGAAAGTGTTAAGATATTGCTTTGTAACCTGGGAGTCATTATAGAAACTCAATGAAGACCGCTGCAGTCAAAAAAGCAAACATGATGTTAAGGATGCATAAGGAATGGGATCGAGTATAAGGAAAACGATAATGCCTGTATATAAATCAGTGTAACCTCATCTGGAATACAGCATACAGTACTGGTCACTCCAACTTAAAAGGGATATTGCAGAACTAAATGGGGCTCAGAGAATGGTCTGGAAAAACTCACATGAAGAGATTGGGATAGTGTTCTTGCTAAAGTAAACAAAACACAAATATGTAAAATGAATATAAGGGGGGAAAAACAGGAGCATCTGTTTTCCCTGTCTCATAACATAAGAAGGGGACAATAAAATTAAAAGGTAGCAAATTCAATACTGATAAGGACACTCGTGGGTAATTAGACTGTGGAATTCATTGCCACAGGAAGTCATTGGTAAGCTCGTCTTCAAAATTCAGAGAGTCCGGACATTTAGATGGATAACAAGAACACCCAGAGTTATAAGAGCAAATGCTAACGAATTCTGGAAGGGATATTAAACCTCCTGTTTCAGGGTTTAAGCTAATCTCTATCAGAGCTCCAGTTGAGACCTTATGTCTTCTTGATGTGATGAAGAGCTCTGTGTAGCTCAAAAGCTTGTCTCTTTAACCAACAGAAGTTGCTCCAATGAAAAATGACTTCTCCCACTTTGTCTCTCCGATTGTCTGGGACCAACATGGCTACATGAACACTGCAAACAAGGAGCGTGAATAACTGAGAGCTGATCAGAATGTTTTTCCCCTATTAGCTCTGGAAGTTATCTGCCAAATTAGAATTTGTGAAGCATTCTGACAACAAATAGCTCTAGTAGTACATTGTACTGAATTTCTCTTTTCTTCTCCCCCATTCTTAAAGTCTGCTCACAAAGCACCACTAGATATCAGTTTACTGCCACTCACTGTAATAGCTTAGAAAACCTAATGACGTGGCTGACTACAAATACACAAAAACTTTGAAAATTAGAGTGGTGTCACAAAATCTTACCAGCCTTAACTTTATCAAAGCAATGGAAATACAAGAACTGACCTGAGCAGTAATAGGGGAGTTTAATAAGTTGCAAAGACATGGATTCCTCCCACTATTTCCTTCCGTCTCCTGATAAAGGAAGTTAATCTCTCCAACTGCCTGGTTTTGACTTAGTAATGAAATACTTATCAGATTTATGACTTCTACAATACTTCTAACTATTGACGTTTTTAAACCAAAAAATTCTGAGATGTTATAAAAGCAATTAGTTGGTTTTTACTGATTTTCATCTGAATTTTGGGAGTGCCACAACTCCCCGGACCCAACTCTGGGATCCAGAAAGAGAGATGGCAGCTCAGTAACTGTCAGCTCTCCTTGCAGAATGGGGAGCTAATCTGGATTCTGTGGGAGGGGACCACCCATGGCCCCAGCTCTACACTCTGAAAGGAGATAGGGCGGCTTGAAAACCAACGTGGCCCTGGGTACCAAGCCACCAGAATAGGGAATCAGCTCAGAAGTTTTCAGCACTGGTGCTCATACGGTTTGTCAATTCTATGCCCACATACATATTATCAGCTTTAAAGATAGCATGGATCAGAAAATATCAGGGTTGGAAGGGACCTCAGGAGATCATCTAGTCCAACCCCCTGCTCAAAGCAGGACCAATCCCCACACAGATTTTTTTTAAACCCCAGTTCCCTAAATGGCCCCCTCAAGGACTGAACTCACAACCCTGGGTTTGGCAGGCCAATGCTCAAACCACTGAGCTATCCCTCCCCCCACCCAGTTATTTGGGGAAAAAAATAATAAAAAAATAAAAAGACCAGCCACCAGTGAGCTACTTTCTTGCTAAAATGGGTTGAAAATGAAACATGCTATCCAGCTACCTTTCAGAACATATGGGTTTGGGTTTTTTGAAAGTTTACAAAACAAACAGGAGGTGAGAGAGTGATTTACTTCAACACTTACCTAGAAAAGTCCAAAGTTAATTGTTTGCACCTATTTTCACCCTTTAATTTTTGTAACAAACACTGAAGTTCTCACAAAATTTTAAACAAAACAAAAACTGAAAACAAAAGTCCTCATATTCCCAATCTTGAAAATACCGGTAAACGTATTGATGGCTCTGAAGACATTAGCTCAGGGGTAGGCAACCTATGGTACGTGTGCCAAAGGCGGCACACAAGCTGATTTTCAGTGGCACTCACACTGCCCGGGTCTTGGCCAACGGTCCGGGGGGCTCTGCATTTTAATTTAATTTTAAATGAAGCTCCTTAAACATTTTTAAAACCTTATTTACTTTACATACAATAGTTTAGTTATATTTTATAGAAAGAGACCTTCTGAAAACATTAATGTATTACTGGCATACAAAGCCTTAAATTGGAGTGAATAAATGAAGACTTGGCACACCACTTCTGAAAGGTTGCCCATCCCTGCATTAGCTTATATTAGCTAGTTTGGCCCAACTATTGTAGGTAGAGTACAAGCTTTCTCCTATCCCATACTCTAAAAGCAAAACAGGTTCTTGTTCAAAACTCTCATTAAGAACAGAACTGAGGTGCACTTGTGGAAGGACCACTTCGGAAGTTTTACTCTGTAAAACTGTTTGTGAGCAAAGATATGTCATCATGGAGCTCTGGGCTGTCAGCCTGACCCTCTCCTGCGGGTGGCGGGAAGGGGAGGCTCCAGGCTGTTAGCCCGCCCCCTAAACAGGTCACAGGCTTTCATGAATTTTTGTTTATTGCCTGCAACCTGACTTTTACTAAAAATAACCATGACAAAAATCTTAACTTTACCCAGGAGGTATTTTTCAGATATTATTTTGAGCCACATGCTTAACACTGGAAGGTTTTTTTGCATCATTTCATCTTTTGGCAAGTTTAACTAGGAGGGATTACCTCTCTAATTTAACAGATTTTCAATTAATTTTCAAACAGCTACTTGATGTACAATTTCATCTCTGCAGTGCCCTTATATTAACTACAGGACTTGACCTAGAAGGACTGCCCTTAACTACATGGGTTTTGAACAGTCATCCTGCAAGATATTTTGGTAAGCATTCAGTCACTTGTGTGAAAGTTAGTCAATTGCTAGTGCTACAAACAAAGATTAGAGGAAGTGTACCCTATGCATTTAATAACACTTCACCATCCACCCTGTTTAGTCCATTTCCTGTTTTGGGGGCCTTTCGCACAGCAGCAAAGGAGGGAAACTTCTACATAAAGTAATTGTAAAACCAAAAGAATTGTCAGGGGAATTCATGTGCACATAAAGCACCCAAAGTACTTTCCACAAATTTCAAGCGGATTATGTTTTAAGATGATGTCCCTCTGGCTATGTTTTCTGACTTGAGGTGTCTATCTTGATGTAAAACCACATACTTTTGCAGTGAAGAAAAAGCCTTAGAAGTTAATGCTTTCTAAACTAGAAGTATTCTGGGTTTTTAAGCAATTTAATCTTACTGCAACAGTGCAGGATATTGATCCTAAAGCTTAAGTGTATGAAAAAGAAATGCTTTTTCTTCTCTCAATGCAAGAGATCGAAAACTTGTAAGTTCACACTTGCAGACAATTCTGCAACACAGTTCCTGTGCAACTCAGTTTGCAAGAAGCTTGAATACAAGACATGTGCCTCTAAACACTGAGTGACAGCACTTTGAGAAGACATGAGACCTTTTAGGGTATGTCTGCATCACAAATAAAATCCCAAGGCTGGCCCATGCCAGATAACTCAGGCTTGCAGGGTAGGGCATAGGGCTGTTTAATTGCAGCATAGGCTTCCAGGCTCAGGCTGCAGCCCAAGCTCTGGGACCCTCCAAACTCAGAGTCTTAAAGCCCAAAAGTATACATTGCAACCTGCAGCCCAAGCCCCATGAGCCCAAGTCAGCTGCCATAGGCCAGCCACGGGAATCTAACTGCAAGGTAGACATACCCAGAGAGAGCCCACTACTTTATACCTGCTTGGAGCGTCTCATTAAAATCCTTCCGTTTTAGGCCTTGTTATTTGATACTAATGAACCATGAGAAAGAGCTTCCATTGCTACAGAAGTCTGTGCGAAGCGATCTGACAGAATAGGGTCAATCTGCTGCTTTTACAAGAAATAGAAAGGCAATGATCTCATCTGCATTTCATATTTGGAACCTGTTTTCCACTGCAGGCT
Source organism: Malaclemys terrapin pileata (assembly GCF_027887155.1). Classification (NCBI taxonomy): domain Eukaryota; kingdom Metazoa; phylum Chordata; order Testudines; family Emydidae; genus Malaclemys; species Malaclemys terrapin. Next base: position 8,146,650 of record NC_071523.1, read on the forward strand.
GTGGGAACAAAGGTCAACTTGGGTTTGCAATTCAAAGAGAAGAAACTAAAAACAACCTCTGAGACTATTTCCCACTAACCTGCTGTTTTATAGGACTTTAGCAGAAGCACTGTTATGCTTGCATTACTTCGGTTATGACCTTCTATAGAGGTATCCAAAGACACAGACGGTAGAAAGAACTGGACAAAATTGAAGGCTAAACTAGAAACAATACCTTGAGTAGTATTCTTGTTCAACTGCCAAGAATATGTAAAGAGCTTTTAGTGCTCCACCACAGAATGCTTTATTTCTAAGAAAAACCTACCCTTAACGTATCTAGGTGTTTTTTTGTTTTGTTTTGTTTTGTTTTATTAAGAAGTTACTTCTGGAGGCTGCTGGCTCTTCTTACCACACTGATAGACCTCAATATTGTACACCTAAAAAAAACCACCACAAATCAGCAGAATAATCTGACTGGCAACCAAGTTTCTAGACTACCTTCTTTGCAACTCATAATGAGCAATTGCTTTATCTAGCCCTTCACAGACTGACACACCATGAGTTTCATGCCACAAAGAAATGGAAGAATAAAATTTAGAATAAGCCCTGACTGCACTGTTAGGAGAAAAACAGCAGCTGTTTTAGTTTCACCTCTGCCTAAGTGGTACTAGACACAGGTCTTCCAGGGAGGTACATCAACTCATCTAGATATCTGCCTAGTTTTACATCAGACTACAGAAAAAGCACTAGAGAAGTCAGTACAAACTCAAATGTCAGACAATGACTTGTTTATACTGCCCTATGTACATTGAAATGTAAGTACAATATTTATATTTCAATTGATTTTTTAATTATATGGTAAAAATAATAAAGTAAGCAATTTTTCAGTAGTAGTGTGCTATGACACTTTTGTATTTTTATGTCTGTTTTTGTAAGCAAGTAGTTTTTAAGTGAGGTGAAACTTGGGGGTATGTAAGACAAATCTGACTCCTGAAAGGGGTACAGTACTCTGGAAAGGTTGAGAGCCAGTGGTCTAGATAATATTTGTATTGCCTGTGCCACAAACACAGCAGGAGGAGAGTAGCAAACTGCAGCCACTAGTCCTCTGCAGTAACGACAGGCCACTTTTAATTCTAGTACGCACCAATACAAAAATAACTGGGGAAGTTAGTAGAAGGATATCAGTTTCAAACTGAGTACCTCCGTCAGCTGAAAAGACAGCCAAGTACCAGCTAAACAAACAAGATCATATCTTTACAGGAGGGGGAAAAAAATTTTTTTAATGGTGGGCTCTGGATTACTAAGGGTATATTTCCATTGCAGAGTTAACCTTGGCTCTTCCTCAGGTGTTGCCCCAACCCCTTCTTGTCATCATACAAAAGTCTCACTCTTAAGTGGTGCTTTCAACCAGGACTAGCAAGCACAGCAGGAGGTGTCGTTTGCTTTCACACAGGCTGGTAACTAGTCCACTTTGCAATGAAGACACACAGACACAACCCCTCCAGAGGTCAGAGTTGGAAGGGCCCTTGCTGAAGTAGTGTTGCCCATGTAGCATCTTCTGCTTAGATGGGTGGAGTCAGAGACCTTCTTCCTTTGGTACAGACTGCAGTGCACATGAAGAGGGATGCCCCAGCCTGTTCAAAAAGGAATGGTGGCAGGTCCCTCACTCCCCTCCACAAGTCCAGAAGTGAGCTCATGTGTGTGGCACTTGCCACTACTAGTTCAAGTTGGAGACAGGTCCATGGTTGCCTAGAGCCACAGAAACAGGGCATGGCCATGGGAACCCTTATATGGTGGCGTGCCGGATTCTCAAGTGAATTTTTGTTCTGGCCACAATTTGGACAGTCAAAAATATTATACTAGTGACAGTCTAGTCACATAGTTATTTGGAAGCATCATGTAAATACAATAAATCTTTTCAATGTGAAGAATATTTACTATTAATAAGTTATAATAATTTTTTAAAATATTGTTGTAACAAAATTTCTTATGCCGCCCCCCCCCCCAAAGTCACGGTGCCCACACTTCACTGGACTAGGGTCCCAGATTGCCTTAGCTGAGCAGGGAGTTGTGCCAGGCCCAGAGCCTCTATAAATCTAAGGAAAGGCTTTAAAAATACTTCCATCAAGAACTGGAATGCTTCTACTCTGAAACATTTCAATGAAGTAGCAACCCAAAGTCTACAACTGAGATTTAACATAATATCCAAATTACCAGAAGCAGCACTACCTACCTATTACCAGTTATATTTCACCTGCCACAGTTACCATCATTAAAAGAGAACCCAACCATAGTTCAGATTTCATCATACCTTTGGAAGTTCACTAGTATGGATTCTTCATTTTTAGATTATTATAGAGGGGATTCAGTTTAACTATGTCCAAGAGAATTTCCAGGCAGCCAACTCTGAGCTGGAGTTAATCTTGAGAAGTCTGTCTAGATGACTGGGGCAGAGGTTAGGTTGCTTGGGTATATTAACTGCACTTGTGTGTTTCCAAACATTTAGTTTAAAATTCTAGGTTTTTAACATTTATTTTTATAAATTATGCAACATTTTTGTAATTGTGCACACTCAAACTTCAACACAACTAAGCTTTTGGCCTGGAAACGTTTGTTTGTTTCTCCCTATGAACAATGGAGAAATACAGGGTTTTTCCACTCCCCAGTATCCCTGGCAGGGGAACATGGGAAAAGGAAGCCGCTTCTTTACTCCTAGTTACTCCTCACCACACTACCTGAGGAGGTTAAGTTCCCCTCTGGAGTCTTCACATCACATTCCTCCTCTCTTTCAACATAGAAGATTTCTAATAAACTTGCTTGTGTACTCTCTAGCTCCAGTCAATGAGGAGTCCTAAATATTTCTCCCATCAGAATGCTTCTTGGTTTAAAACTTACCCATTCCTGCCGCCTGAAAAGGTACAAGTATAATAGGATATTTGGGTTTGATAACCTACCACAGTTGAGCACATGCACACAACAAAACCATGAGATGATAGGGGAAGTGATAAGCAACTTTTGATTAAGTTGCATATACACATCTTTAATTCTATTGCTCCAAATTCTCTGAAAAAGATGCATATCTATCTTTTTTTAAGCACTCCAATTTGAATAAGTATCGTATAGGTGAAAACAGAACTTAGCACAGAAGTCTGAAGCCCACCTTAACCACAAGATCAAAACAAACGGCTTTCATAACTCCACAAGACATTTGCCTAAGCATCCCAAAATTAATGCTGTAAAAATACTCCACAATGGTAGACGTCCAGTAAAAGTGCTGATTCTCTAGCAAGTGAGAGATGTAAAAAACCACCAAATCCCACTCACACCACTTTAAAATTAATGTATATGATCTGATCATATGTAACTATGGTAGAGAAATTCAGGTCCCCCTGGAACCTAATTCAAGGGAGAATGGGGAGTTATTTTTGTTTTACAGTTTATGTACATAGAACAGCACTAGAGTAAAAGGAGACTATAGATGCAGCTGCTTAGACCATATTCAGAAGCAAGCATCTATCCAGTCAAACTGGAATTGGATTGGTATGTTGCATGCTCAAACCTTGTAACAGATCCAGATGCCACTACAGTAGTTCTGTGTCCTCACAGCTCTCATCAGCTGTCCATTGCAGAGCAAAGCAGATTGACAGAAAGCATGGTTGACAACAGTACAAGCAGAAATTTAATAGGGCAGCAATGCCCCCTCCTCCAAAAGGAGGCATTGCTCCGTGCAAGTACAGTACTAAATGCTCTAAAAATAGAGCCTAAACTTATTACACTGTAGATTTACTTTTACAGATGGATGCTGAATAGTGTAATGCCATAGTAAGTCTATACCAAATATGAGGAAGTTATGCCTGAATTACCCTAGTTTCGAGTATGAATTATTTTATTCTACAGATCAGTACAGCACAATAAGCTAAACAAGAAGGAATTCCTTAAGAGGACATAATGTCATTGGAATTATGAAGGCGTAGCATTTGCCATACATTTACTTGGGTTTTAAACACTAAAAGTTGATTTTCAAATTGAATGTCTCAATCTGATCAAAGGCAAATTTTCACCAAGTTTAAGATAACAGTTAATTTACACACTTCATTTGACTACAAAGATATCATATGCTGTCCAAATCATAAGTCAATATTTCCTAAAGGATGGGGTACAAAGGACTAACCAGTGGGAATGGAAGACATAGCCTACGACAGTAGGCCTTCAACCTTACATGATGGGGTTGAAAGAGGGGGGTCACTTGGTTTGATTTTCTTACAGGGGTTGGAGATCAGCTTTCAAAAGTTTGGGAAACAAGGTCTTAAGTGAGAAAAGAAAAACTAAACCACCTAACACTGGTTTGCTAGCAGCTCCACAAACCAAGACTTATTTATTTGTCAAGCACCAATGTGCCTGCACAACAGCCCTTTCCCTGAAAAATCTTAAGCCACTTAGAATAGCGCACCAAGAACACGTACCCTGGTATCAGCGTTATGCCCATGCATCATTGGCCATGCTTTTTAGCTACCTCACAAATTATAATAGATGAAGTGCAGGCAATGATTCACTAGACAATTTAAATTGATATTTATTTAATTGGGGGGAGGGGGTTAACTCAAATTTTTTGTTTACTCTTCTTTGCATTAGGTATAGATAACAAAAAACAGGATGTTTGAGCACAATCAGAATAATTTATCAACTACCTTGCACATGCTACCATTGGAATTTATGTAGTCTGGCAAGTAAGCTTTTAATTATGCAAGCCAATACTGGATTCCATCTACTGAGAACTTACAATGTGGTCTCAGTCTTGGTTGGGGCCTCTAAAAACTACTGTAATACACAAAATAAATATTTAAATTGTACAGCAGGTGCAGGGTCCTTATCAGCTGCTTTGAAGAAAAATAAAGGATTGTGCCTTAAAGTTCTTGAAAGCGTCAATCAAGGTTTCAGATACTGATGCTGCATAGAAGTAGTCCCCAAAACAAAGTATTATTCTACATTTAGGATAGCACATCAATAGTGTCTTCTCAACCAGTCTTCATAGAGCTATATTAATTCTCTTTACACCTTTAACTGTAAGATTCAAACTATTCTACCACCACTTTGGGGCCTCAGTCTTACAATCTGCTGAATGCAGGGACATCCCTCAGACATGAAGCTGCATTCCCTTAAGTGGGGCTCTACCCAGAAATGAGACTCTGTCCAGGCAAATCTGACTACTGCACCAGAAGCTTGGTCGCTGTTGCCAGTCTTGTGCTTGTTTATATCTGAAGTACCATATGGAATCTATGAAGAGTAAAAATTGCTGTCTGTTTTAATAAAAAAAGGAAGATATTGAAGAAACCGGTTATTCCATTCACTAAACAGGCCTCAGATCTCCTTATACAAGACTGAGCAAACCTATGTATCCATGTAAAAAAAATAAAACTCTCAGTCATGATACGGTCTTGCAAGTGAGCTGACTTCGCCTGTATTTTGCACATTCTTAGTGCTAAGTACAGACTTTCCTAGGAGGAAAGATCAGCTTATCCTTGAAAATTTTTTCCTAGTATCGGGTATTAAAATTATGACATTTCAGTCCACTTTAATAAAGAAGTCTGCATGTTTTGCTGAGAAGCCCAAGCCTTAAAATGACAATTCAAGTTTTATAAGTAAGTAGCAGTAACAATTTAGCCAGCCACCTTTATTAAGGGTTGCTACTATATAATCACAATAGCTAATTTTAAAAGTTACAGCTGCATAGTTACATTTGTTCTTCAGTAAAAAGACAAATCACACTTCCATTTAAAACACAGGATTAGAGTACCAGTCCTGAAAAGCTGTAAAGGACTAAACAGTATACATTCATTTGAGAATGTGATAACGGGCAGTGAGTTGCAAAACAAGCTAAGTCAATATTTTAAGAAACACATGCCCTGTTGACTCCTGAAATCTTTGCATTCAGAAATTAAGCTTTGCCGTAGTTCACAACAGCTGTAAAGAGCTCCAGTAGCTCATTCCTCTGTTACAAACATCAACAAGACTCTCATTCTCACCACTGTAGGGGAAAATCACCCTTCTAACTTCCTGAAGTTCAGGTCAAGGTTTACAGAGGTTTACACTCCCTATGTCAGACACCACACACCACCATGAGTGCACAGTCCCCAGCCCATCATCTGCCACGCACCATTCAGCTCATGGAGCCTTTCCTTCCTCCTCCAAGCCTCTCCCCTTGCAGCACCATAAAGCCCTCAAGGCACCTGCTAACACATCTTTCCCCGACCACCAAATCACACTAGCAGGACACCCCTCCCCTAGCCACTCTCCAGCCCTGAAAGCTTACCTCCCTACTTCCCCTTCCTCCCCTTGGAGCCATCCTGCCTCCCTCCACATCATGCAGGCCCTGGAGCCACCTGTTCCCAGACCCTCCCCAAGTCACCATCCAGCCCTGTCACAACCCTTCCCACGCTACTCTCCAGCCACGAAATCCGCCCTCACTTCCCACCCCGCAGCTCCTCCGGCGGAGAACTTGCTCCGAGCCCAGGGAACCCATGCCCGCTCCGCCCGGCAGCAGGAAGCGCAACGGGCCCAGGCCGCCGGGGAGAAGGAAGGAGCCCGAGCTGCACGGGGAAGGGTGTGAGTAGCGCGAGGGGGCCGGGCAGCAAGGGACCATGCGACAAACCGGGGAGGGACATGCCCCGGGGGCCGGGAGACAGAACCGAGCGAGGGGCGACAGCCACCGAGTCCCCAGGGGAAGGGAGCCCGGGGAGCTGGGTCCCAGGGTAAGCGTGGGGGCACAGCCCCGCTCCGGCGGCCCTCAGCTCCGAGCCCCTCTTACCATGATGGCTCCGCTGGGCTGGGCTCTAGCAACAGCGGCGGCTCCCGGTCCCGTCCGGTTTCTCTCTGAGCCAGGCCGCGGCCCTGCCACTTCCGCCGTGCCCGTTGCCTAGGAGTGCACATCCGGGTCACTACCGTTCGGCCCCGCCCATCGCCGCCTCCTAACCAATCAGAACGCGGTTCGCTAGGCATCGCCAAGTATGGAGCGCAGCACGCGTCTTGCAAGGGGAAGGGAGGAGCTAGGAGCGGGAGAGACCATTCTCTCCCCTGGGGGGAAAGAAGAGCTCAACCAAGACAGAGTGAGGGGGAAGGGAGAGGCAAACCCGAGGACTGGCGGGGCGAAAGAACATCCTGGGGGGATGAGATGGGGCGAGGGCAACAAACGTGGAGGAGACGGGGGGCAGGAGGGAGGAACCAACTGCATGGAGAGTGGGGGAGCCAGATGGGAGGAGAGTGCAAAGGGAGTGACCAATCAGGGCAGGGGGAGGAGAGGCCAATGGGGAAGTAAGGGACCCAACCCAAAGGCAAAGGGGTGTGTTAGCAGAGCTGGGCTGGCAGGAAGGTGTGGGGAGTTTCACTGTGTAAATAATGTTACTCCTTGGGCTTCGGAGTTAATCTTGTTCCTTTGAGATAAATAGGCAGCCAGTTATCTCTCTCGCAGCTGCTGTTTCAGGCTCAGACTGATGTCACTGCATGTGTTTAAACTTGGGGGTCAGGTTTGGAAGGCTTTTCACAACAGTAAGGGCAAGGGGTAGATATAAGCTGAAAAAAAATGTTAAAACAATGTTGCAAAGTCAAGCCCTCAAAACTTAGCAAATGTGAGAATAAAGGTTGCTCATGCAACTGGGATTTAGTCCCTTTGGGCATATATGATACCATCTTTAATTACATTATTACACACTGTTTTTCCACAGGACCTCTGGCTCAGTCAATGTGTGGGAGGGACGGTGGTCATTGAGTAAGCAGATATTCAATATTTTGTTTTAGCCTTATTGTTTAATGTGTGGCCCCAGGCTTTATTTAGTTAACACTATTCAAAACTTGCTCTGAAAACAGAAATGTTAATTTCCACATGGGCATTTCTGTGGGGCTTATCCCCATATATCTGAGCACTTCACAAATATTAATGAATTTACTTCCACCACACCTCTGTGAAGCGAAGGAGTGGTGTTATTTCCATTTTACAGATGAAGAACTGAGACAGAGATATTAAGGTCAGAAGTATCTACTATTTTTAGGTGCCCAGTTTGAGGTGCTTAAGTCCTGATTTTTCAGAATACTGAGTATTCTAAAGAAGTTCTTATGTTCAAAGTACAGCTTCCATTGAGATCAGTTGTAGCTGTGTGTGCTCAGCACTTCTGCAACTCAAACCCCAGTTCAACTGTACATCAAATATAACTCCACTGAAGTCAGGAGAGTAACACCAAGGGAGAATCTGGCTCATTGCATGGCAGCACTTTGCTTATACCTTTTTTGGAACAAGTGTTTGGCCTGCGTTTCACAAGAGTTGGAGTGCCAGGTTCCTGAGGACCCTCTGTTAGTGGTTTTTTGGCATCCGAATTCCAGACTTGGCCCTAGCATAAACCAAAAACCCTTTTGTCGCTCCATTTACTTTTCTCAGCCTGGAGGTGTTTGCTGTGGAAACTGGAAATGCTGACAAGGAGTCACAAAATGCTTTCTCGTCTGATGTAATGTCATTGGAGCTGGTATGAAATTCTCTGATATGTTGTGTGAGTGTAACACTTGCATTAAAATTGTAACAGAAACTCTGCATTCTTTGGGGAATTGCTTCAAATTTTCCGTGGATGTAATATCATACCTATATACCCGTCTGGCTGGAGATGATGAGGGAACAGCTTTGATTTGACTCTACTAGGTTAACACCATTGTCCATTGCTTGAATCTAAATGTCATTAAATATATCAGATATGTTACAGTATTTTTCCAAAGGGAAAGAGGTCTGCCATTGTTCATTTGTATTTAATGTAACATAGCACAAACTAAGCAGCTGCAAATTTCAGTTTTGAAAATGGATAGGTTTTCAGACAAGTTTTAGTGCACACTTACCACAAGCTACTAGGTGAACTGGATAACAATACCTACAATGTGATAAGTAGGTGACTTTTCATGAAAACTTACCCAAATTGCTCATATCATAGCTCTCACTGCACATGAAAATTAGATATGCAGTTGTGCACATTTTGAATTTGCCTGACAATCTGATACTACCTTTTTTCTAAGTCAACTTGTGCCCTTCTGGTCTTCCCCTCACCCCATGTATTTCTGTGCTGCTATTTTGAAAATAATGTTCCTTTTAGCTCAGTGACCGGGGGGGGTTGGAAAGTGGAGAGTTATTAGGCTGTAGCATTGGGAAAATGCTGGAAGGGGTATCACTTGGGGCATTTAAAACTAGACTGGGCAAAACATTACCACATGTACAGTAGGGAACGCTCTTGCACTATCTTGTAGGCGGGTTATGGACCTAATACCATTTTTCTAGCTCTGCGTTCCATGGACCAGATCCTCGGCTGGTGTAAATATGTATAGCTTCATTGAGGACAGTAGTAGTATGTCCATTGACACCAGGTGATGACTGAACCTATGACTTTTGCCTCCAAACACCATGGATAGGCCAGGATTATCAGGCTGTGTATTTAGCTGGGCTCAGGCCCAGCCTCCTTGTTTATAGGCTGTAATTGCACCTTGCTGTTCAGCGAAGGCACATACAGCAGGAGAGGGAAATTGCAGCCTGGTTTATTTTAAACAATGTCCAAATGAACTTTGAGGCCAAGAGGATGTTTTTCTTTGTGGCAGAAATACAAGCAGCCTGGCCTTTATTTTCCTGCTAGTAGGTATAAAGAAGAATAAACAGCTGCTTTCTGTTTTCCCAGAAATATTTGCATTAGGATGATCTGCAAATTCTTGCTCAGATTGATGGAACATCTCTTGAAATGAGGACCAGCTGCTTGCTCGGCTTGTTTATGGCAGGACATGCTTTAAGGAACTGTTTTTGTTTGTTTATTAAGATGTGGGACCAGAGTCTTTCTGGTAAATTGTAAATTGCAATGTGGATGATATCTTAATAAGGAGAGAGTTTTGTGCATGGAACTATAGTTGCAGGCATCCCCCCTTCTGTTGTGATTTGCTGAGATCCTATCAGTGAAATAAAGCTTGGCTGGATCAGTTTGTGAATGGGAGACCTCCAAAAATGGGTAAGCATTGGAGGAGGTGGTGTTAGTGATTTCACGAGTTCATATTGCATCAAGGTAAGTCAGGGGTGGGCAAACGTTTTGGCCTGAGGGCCACATATCGGTATGGAAACTGTATGATGGGTCATGAATGCTCATGAAATTGGGAGTTGGGGTGTGGGAGGCGGTGAGGGCTCTGGCTGGAGGTGCAGGCTCTGGGGTGGAGCCAGAAATGAGTTCAGGGTGCGGGAGGGTGCTGTGGGCTGGGACCAAGGGATTTGGAGGGCAGGAGTGGGATCAGGGCTGGGGTAGAGAATTGGGGCATGGGAGGAGGTCAGGGGTGCAGGCTCCAGGCAGTGCTTACCTCAAGCAGCTCCTGGAAGCAGCGGCATGTCCCCCCTCCAGCTCCTACGTGGAGGCACGGCCAGGCAGCTCTGTGCACTGCCCCATCTGCAGGCACCGCCCCTGCAGCTCCCATTGGCCGCGGTTCCTGGCCAATGGGAGCTGCAGAGCCCCCTGGCTGCCCCTACGCGTAGGAGCTGGAGGGGGGACATGCCACTGCTTCCAGGAGCTGCACAGAGCCATGGCACGTGTGGAGTGGGGCAAGCCCCCCACTCCCTGGCAGGAGCTCAAGGGCCGGATTAAAAGGTCAGATGGGCCCATAGTTTGCCCACCCCTGATGTAAGGGGTAGTGTGTTACTGGAGATGCCATCTTTGTTATAAGACCTAAGAAAAGGGCGGGGAGCACTTTTCACTTGGAGCCATTAAAGATTTCATAGTACTTATTTGCAGAGTGTATATGATGCTAGTTAACCCTAACATCTTGGGGCAATTCATACTTGGGTAGTTATACAGTCCTTCCCTAAATTTCTTTTGCGGTTACAGGATTTTTTCCTCTATCCTACATTGTTGCAAGGGAATTCCTTTGCACTGTTAAACAGCTGTTGTGTTCCTCCTCAGAGGTGTATACATTTCAGGACTGGGTGAAGTGATCTTGTTACATTTGTCTCTGTATTATTTTTGATTTGTCTGAAAAGTGCCATGCATGTTTATGTTTCCCTGGTAATAATAATAATCAATATATAATTTGTGTATTGGTTTTGAAAGTATGGAGATGAAAGGCAACATATGTGTGTGAGGCAGTAATTAGTATCACCTTTACCAGTGGCTGGTTTTCTCTTAACTAACAGAAACAAATTCAGTTGGGAATCCTGTGGTGTTGTTGACAACAAAGATTAAGATGAGTTTACCCAGTTCTGTTGTGTAGCACACTAATGTAAAAGTGACAGACAGACAGCTGGAGTAAAGCATAAAGAAATGGGAAGTCCTCTGAGTCTCTGTTCAAGGAAATTCCTGACATGGTGCTGTACCAAAAAGAGTGAAAACTGAAGAAAGCAAAGGGGAGAACCGGAAGGAAGCAAGGATTAAACATTACCCAAGAGAAGAGACTTCAGGCTACGGTCGCATGCAAAGGATGCACCTCAACAGGCAGCTAAGGAAGCCATCTCTCTGGGACCCATAAGGCAGGATGAGGAAATGAGGAGGACAGAGGGCAAGATGGATAAATGTTATTAGCAGCAGGGATTTGTGAGAGTGAAGAGTGAGTTATGGGTAGGAACCAGATGTCTGTTGCTCCTGTCCTATGCCGATTACTCCTGCTCTTGGAAAAAATAATCTGTGCGGTCATGTACACCGGTGCAAAGTATTACTACATTGGAATGGTAACATCTGACACCCCCTTTGCACTGGTGTAAATGCCTGCACTGTGTGGACAGCAACAGAGACTCAGACCTTTAGAGCTGCCAGAGTCTACAAGGGGAGACAAGTTGACCAGCAAGACTTCAGCTAGAGGGAAGAGGCTCAGAGCCCAGAGATGGATTCTGTTTCCAGCCCTGCTACTTACTTTCTGTGTGAGTTTGGGCAACCAACTCAACCTCTCTGTAACTCAGTTCCTGCATCTGCAAAGCGGAGATGCCAGTTGCATCTATAAGGTATTTTGAGATCAGTGAATGGAAAAAGTGCTATATGAATGTAAGATATTATTATTATTATTTATTTTATTTAAACATCAACAGGTAAGATGTTGATGCTAAAGATTAATTATAGTCCCCTGGCATATGGATGTCTCAACACAGCTGTGCATTGATTACAACCACAAGAAAAACAAGACATTCACGATCTGGCTTTTGTCACCAGGTTCAGTTGCAGCAGAAAGCTTGGGGCGGAGGGGGGTGCTGGTGGCACTGGACTGAAGAGAGAGGAAAACAATGGTGGATTAGCTGCTTCACCACCTCCAGAGACAGCACCTTGCTCAGTTCCATTGGATCAAGGTTTAGTATAGTGCATGCATTTCCCTCCCATGATGATATAGGATCGTCCACCACAAGAGAAACTGAATGCGCTCCGAGGGGCTTAAGGTTAGGCACTGAGTGTCTTAAAAATTAAAGGAATATAAACAAAGGAGACAAACAATGATGTCAGTTGACAGTTTAACAGTTCTACAAGGTCAGATTCATGTGCAATTAATAACAGAGCTTTTGATCTTGCAATCAGTGACTATGAAATCCATGTGCTTTCCCTGTAAACTTGACTGTATTTAAGGAAGCAAAAGGATAAATACTTTTTTATTAGCATTATGAAGTGCTTTTCACGTTAAGCCAGAACTTTGTAAAGCATTTGTGGTCTGACATGATATGCCTTTAATTTCATCCTCCTGCATGTATGGAATGCATGGTGAAATGCTTTCTGTGGTCTTTATTCCAGTGCTTAGCATGGGTCAGGGAAGCTGCATGGAAGAGTTTATTGGCTTTGTGACAGCGGTCCTACAGAAAACTTTTTTGAGTTAATTGAATTTTCATTTTTCTTCCTATGTAAAGAAAAAAACCTAGGTTTTTGAGGTGCAACTCCCGACATCACCTATTTATTTGTTTTAAGCGTGGGGCCATTTAACAGCATATGAGCTTTCATGAGGACTTCTCATAAACCCACTGTATTCTGAAATTCAATTTGCCGCTGAAAGAGTCTCCATTTCTAGCCATGGTAAAGGGACAGTTCTGTGGTTTTGACTGCTCAGAATTTGTAAACCAGTGACACTGGCTGGCTTGAGGCTGAGAACCTGAGTGCTTCTTGGAAATATAAAGAGCAAAAATGATGTTTCAAAGATACCCACAAAGCTACCCACCGGTTTTGAATTCCACGCTCAACCCCACAGATAGACACAGTATTCCAGCAGCAGTCACACCAATGCCAAAGATAGAGGTAAAATAACCTTCCCACTCCTATTTCTGATTCCCCCATTTATGCATTCCAGGATTGCATTAGCTCTTTTGGCCACAGCATCACATTGGGAGCGCAAGCTCAGCTGATTATCCACCATGACCCCAAAAGCTTTTTTAGAGTCACGGGTTCCCAGGATGGAATCCCCCAGCCTGTAAGTATGGCCTACATTCTTTGTTCCTAGGTGTGTACATTTACGTTTAGCCATAATCAAATACATTAAAATACATATTGTTTGCTTGCGCCCAGTTTGCCAATCGATCCAGATCGCTCTGAATCAGTAACCTGTCCTCTTCATTATTTACCATTCCTTAAAATGATGTGACATCTGCAAACTTGATCTGTGATGATGATTTTTTGTTTTCCTCCAGGTCATTAATAAAAATGTTAAATATGGTTAAAGTAAGAGAAGGTAATAAACATGATGATTTTTATTTATCACAGTAGTACCTAGAGGCCCAGTTGAGATCAGAGCTCCACTGTACCAACACATAAAAGAGAGTCTCTACCCTGAAGAATTTACAATCTAAATGGATAAGACAAGGAATAAGTGGAAATAAAATAAGTATCACTATCCCCATTTTATAGATAAACAGGCTCGGTGACTTTCCTAATGTTGCACAGGGAGAATCTGAGATGGAGGAATAGAACCATGAGATCCAGTCCAGTGCCTTAACCACACGGCTGATCTTCCTTTTTTGCATTATGTAGCGTTCCTAGGCACTGTCAAACAGTTGCTTTATTTCACCCCAGCAGTGCTCAGTCACATATTAGAAGCACCTTTTTGCTTGGAATCCTTTGCAAATGTGCCCTAGAACAGGGGTGGGCAAACTTTTTGGCCCGAAGGCCACATCAGGGTGTGAAACTGTATGGAGGGCCGGGTAGGGAAGGTTGTGCCCCCCCAAACAGCCTGGCCCCCACCCCCATCTGACCCCTCCCACTTTCCGCCCCCTGACTGCCCCCCTCAGATCCTCCCACCATCCAACCCCCCCCCACTCCTTGTCCCCTGACTGCACACAACCCTGGGACCCCCGCCCCAACTGCCCCCTGGAACTCCACCCCCTATCCAACCCTCCCTATTCCCCCCCCTGCTCTCCGAACCTCTGCCCCATCCAACTTCCCCCTGCTTCTTGTCCCCTGACTGCCCCCCAGGACCCCCTGCCCCATATCCAACCCCCCGGCCCCTTTACCATGCCGCTTAGAGCAGCATGTCTCCTCCTGGCCGGAGCCAAACACACTGCCGCACTGCCCTGCATGAGTGCGTGGCCCTGCTGCCCAGAGCGCTGCCTGCGCGGCGGCATAGCTGCAGGGGAGGGGGAACAGTAGGGGAGGGGCCGGGTGCTAGCCTCCCCGGCCAGGAGCTCAGCGGCCAGGCAGGATGGTCCCGTGGGCCGTAGTTTGCCCACCTCTGCCGTAGAAGGTACCCTGCAGTGGTACTTCACGTGAAGTGCCAGAGCAGATAGGTAAAGGATTCTGAGGCACACCTGTGATCTCCCTATCATGTCTAAGGAGAAATAGGGATACCTCTTCAGTGGGAGACTGCCACACAATTAGAAACTGCAGCCAGAGAAGTGCATTTTGGGACTAATGGCTCTTTGTAGAAGTATTGTCCTAGATGGCTGCCTACTTAGCCTGTACTTACAAATCACTCGCTTGCTTAAGAGGTCAGGCATTTCAGAAACAGCCTTAGCCAAAGTGAGGTTAGTTCTCAGAAGAACTTCTCTCAGACTTGCTCACTGAGTGTACCTTGTCATTAAAAAAGAATCAAGGAGAGGCTGATTAAATGCACCAGAGAGAAACAAAACTTTCCATTCCCTTGCTTTTTCCTTGACACGTTGTACTTTCTTTGGAACTTACCAGTATAGCAGTCAACAGAATCACAGGGTCCTGGATTCTTTTTTTAACACCGGAGTCATGGTTCACTGGTCAGAATGTATATGGAATTAGCCACTGATGTGGAGCAATGGAAAAGATTAATTTTTAGAACTGAAAAATTTGTGTCCATTTGCAGTCTTGTTAGGAAAGCTCTATCAGTATGGTCTTCTTTTTACTACAAAACAAACCACAAAAGCTATCACAGCACAGTACAGCTCAAATAAAGTCAAAAGCATCATATTGGTGCTTAGATACCGGGGGGGGGGGGGGAATCTTTGAACGTGTGAGTTTGCAAACAGTCTTTCCACATTAATTTGAGCAGGGGTTTGGACTAGGTGACCTCCTGCGGTCCCTTCCAACCCTGATATTCTGTATATTTTTTTCTAATGCAATTTCCAACTGAGTGTTTGGGGGCAGACTTCACAATCATTGCACAAGCAACTTACAACAGAATGAGCAACCAGCTATTATTTAAGTTGTTCCATTTTTCCAAAGTTCCACTTCATTCAGCCTTACCTGAGAACTGTAACTATTAATACAGCATATTGCTGAAGATTACATTGCATCAGCCTGGCAACATTGTTGTGAAAAATGTATTTGCCCAGGCACAAAATCTACTTGCCCATTACTATGAAGATAATGACAAAAAATGGATAATATTTTACTCACCCCCCCCCAAAAAAAAATTACTGTTGGAGAGAAAGAGACAGGATTTTACAAGGCTGCATTCTCTATTACCTAGCTACCTTAGAGTTTTATACTGTTGCCAATCACTGTAATGTCTGAGAAACTTCCACGTAAAATGAATAGCAAAGTCCTTAGTGGATTTCATGGAGTCTCTGGCATTTCTCCCATTTTGGGGAAAAAGCTCTGGTCAAGTTAGGTGGTGGTGGTTCTTGTTTTATGGGTATGAGTTTGTTACAAAAGCTGAAAAATAGGCACCTGTATTTGCTAATACTTAGTGATATTCTGGCTGCACATGAAGCATGTGTGAAAAATCTCAACCAGGGTGGGGAGTGTGGAATAGAATTGTTCTGCCCCAAGCTGATTCTCCCTAAACTCATGCAGAGATTGTTATTTTTTTGTGACTGGAGACCCAGTGGGATGGGGTCTAGTGCTGAGTCTGTGTGAATCATGGAAAGCAGATGCCTCCTACACTCCTGTCCTATGCCGATTACTCCTGCTCTTGGAAAAAATAATCTGTGCATGGGAGGGGATTCATGAAATATCAGAGAAATTAAATCTGTAGCAGAGTAGATAATGATCAATACAATGCTAAAGGGAATAGACAGGAGAGATGCTACAGGACTCTAAAACAGTGCCAAATACAACAATAAAGGGCCATACACTCATCGATTGAAGAGTCAGATATTAAGGAAATTTGCTTGGAATTTATTAACCAGAAAGTATTGGAATAAACCACCAATGCAGCAAAAGTAGGAGACAGTGTAAATAATTTAAAACAAAGATATAGACCTGTATTTTAAGAGGAGGGAGAATGTATCCTAAATTCTGGCTAGTGTGAGGGAAATGCTGGTGTAACAATCCCCCAAGTAAGAGCTGATAAAACAGTACCTATATTTTGGCTGAGAATAGTCCTTTGAATAACTCCCCATCCCGTCCCTTAGAGGAATAATGGGAGGGGGAGCTGTGCATAAGAGGCCATGACTGAGATAAAAGACATATGCAGGTAAATGTATGGGCGGCCAAGTCCCCAAAACTGGACCTGCCCAATATCAACTGTGCATGACTCTTGTCACAGAGGGTGAGCAGAATGGCCTTATTTATAGAGCCCTGCAAATCCGCAGATATGAATATCCGTGGATCATTTTTGTTGATCGTGGATCGAATGCAGATACAAATTTTGTATCCGCACAGGGCTCTACTTATTAAAGAATCACCATAGATACATTGTACCCACTGGCATTGGGCTGTTGGGTGGGCACTTATGCACTGAGGCAGAGGTTCTCAACCTTTTTCTTTCTGAGGCCCTCCCCAACATGCTGTAAAAACTTCATGGCCTACCTGTGCCACAGTAACTGGTTTTCTGCATATACAAGCCAGGGCCTGCGATAGGGGGTAGCAAGCAGGGCAATTACCTGGGCCCCATGCCACAGGGGCCCCCATGAAGTTACATTGCTCAGGCTTCAGCCCCGGGAGATGGGGCTCAGGGACCTGGGCTTCAGCCCCATGCGGCGGGGATTTGGCTTTCTGCCCTGGGCCTTAGTGAGTCTAATGCTGGCCCTGCTTGGAGGCCCCCCTGAAACCTGCTCAAGGCCCCCTAGGGGTCCCTGGAGTCCTGGTTGAAAACCACTGCACTGAGGGACCTAATCAGAAGGTACTTCAACACATGCCTAACTTTAAGCATAGGAGTAGTCCCACTGATTTAACACGTGATTAAAGTTAAGCACATGCTTAAGTACATTTCTGAATTGATACCTGTGTCTGCCAGCATTTGGCCCTCTGGGGGTAAGTGCTAACTCAAAGGCAAACATGGATTTTGAAAGGCTTTCTGACTTTTGCCTGCCCTCAAACCTCCTCTGTTCTTTTATAGATATATACTGTAATCTGCTCACAAAACAAGCTAAAGGGTGGGAAAAAGGGGACAGTGCATATTAGACTGTGAAATGCAAAAAGAGGTTTTTTCAAACAGTGTATTCTAAACATCACCCTGAATTCATATGATAATAAACAGTCAATATTGCATTGAAAAGATCTAATTGCCAAGTAACTGTGACAATGGAGAGAAAAGTCTGTCTTTGGACATATTCCCATCTACATTAATTTTTCCCAGGAGCTGGAATAGATTCTACATTGTTAATGGATAATGTTTTCCAGTGCCCTCTCTGATCACTCAGCAACTCCAGTATTCAAAAGAAGCAGACAGAATTCTCAAAGGGAAGCTGGATGTTTGAAAGAATTACACTGAACAATTTAGAACCATGTCCTAAAAAAGAGTTTTGTACATCAAGTTCCTGATACAAGGCTGTCAAATACATTGAGGCCCATTATACAGCAATCTGACCCTTAATAAAATGCACCTCACTCTGAATCCAAATGCTCAACGCCTGTTCCTCCATTCCCAAAGAAACAGAGCTTTACAATGAGCCTACAACATCTGAAAATGAGTAAGTGTGAAGTGAGACTGCACATTGGCCTGTGTCATGCACTTGTTTTTGCCAAGAAGAAGATTGCATTTCATGGTTATTTCAAAATATTGATTTCTGGAATTTGATTTGTGGTGGGGAAAAAGGAGGCGCCAAGCATCTTCTCGTGATGCTTTCCATAGCTGATGGTGCTCAGAAATGGAGGGTGGAGTTGGCACATTGGAATGTACCACTGGATCTGTGGTTTTAGAAAACACTTCTTTATTTGAATAGGGAAAGAACTGCCAGATTCGACTGGTATTTTCACAAGTAACTTGGTACGCACCTCTATTTTGGATACTAAGGATAAGGCAATGTTGTTTGATTTGAGTAAATTTGCAGCAAGGGAAGAAAATACTCCCTTATAGGGGAACTGGGATACCCTCCTCCAGGAAAAGTTTGTTAAACTGACTGCTATTTGGGGCAATCTAATGCATTTCAAAGGCAAAAAATATGCTTATAATATTTATGAGATAAACATCACTGCTAACAGGGATGGTTAAGCAATTTCTGGGAGGGAGGGAGGTTGTTGAATAAACTAAATATAGCGAAATCTTCCATTCTTGTTTTAGATCAAAAACTTTTATGGCACAAGGACAATTTCAAAAACAACAATAGAAACCTCTGGAAAATTTTAGCAAACCCAGCAGGGATATTTTTGTGTTCTAGTCATGGCCTTGTTCTTTGGTTTTATTTATCTGGTTTAATTTCTAGAAGGTCCATCTTCCTGGATCCAGTTCAGAAATAAAAAAATCTGATGAATAAAAACTGGATTTGATGACCCAGAAAAATGAGCCCGTAGCAGAATGTTGTCCTAGAGGACATCCCCTTTAAGTACAGCATGGTCCTGCAGGTGCTCCACCCTCAGCAACCTTGTAATTTTTGCGATAACTCACTCACAGACCAGAATAATTAAAGTCAAACCCTCCTATGTGGGATCTTATTTATTAAGGCCTGGATCACTAAGTGACTTTAGTGTTGCAATGCCCTGTCTCATGGCACCTAACTTTACGGTGCCTAGAAAATCACAGGAAGAACACTGTGATCCACAGAGCCTGAGTTAGGCAGCTAGGCTCACTATAACATGAATGGGGAAAGACAGGTGTCTTCCAATGCAGTCCACAAAAGTCAGCATGCTATGCGGGGAGACTCCTAAGCTAGCCAATGAGATATGCTGATGAGAGGGCTGTGATATAACACCATCCAGATAAGCACCTAAGTCTGGGCTCCACAGAGGCGCCTAGCTATGCTACAAAGAGTCCTGTGGCACCTTATAGACTAACAGAAGTATTGGAGCATAAGCTTTCGTGGGTGAATACCCGCTTCATCAGGCGTCTGATGAAGTGGGTATTCACCCACGAAACCTTATGCTCCAATACTTCTGTTAGTCTATAAGGTGGCACAGGACTCTTTGTCGCTTTTTACAGATCCAGACTAACATGGCTACCCCTCTGATACTAGCTGTGCTAGAGATCCATGAATGGGAACCTGTCTCATGGAGTCAGGCAGGTGCTGTGACATTCCCCAGGGTACAATCTGGACTGTTGAACAGCTGTGTCCCCTTAATTCTCTATTCTGAGGTGCCTTTTACACTGCTTACAAGTGAATATCAGGAGTCTATCTTATTTGGATTTGCTGAACAGAGCTCATGATATGAAGCAGGAGTGCTGAAACCCCAGAGATACAGTCTTAGGAGGCAGTGAGGTCACGTGGCCTACCCTGAAGGAATGGGGAGAACCCTTGAGGGCTCAGGCACATTGAAGGGGGTCGTCCAAGAGACTGTTCCAAAGCTGGGGGCATAGCACCAATCCTATGGATGCATGATAGTAGAGCACTCACCTGGGATGTGGGAGACCCAGGTTCAATTCCTTCCTCTCTGTCAGAGGTGGAAGAAGGATTTCAACGGTGGTTTTCCATCTTTCATGAGAGTACTCTAACCACTGAGGTATGGGATAATCTGATGTGGGCTCCCTCAGTTGCTCCTGTTGAAACTGTTCTACTGTGGATAAATAATGAAAAAGTGATTGGACCAGGGGGACTAGAACCTGGGACTCCCACTTCTCAGGGGGGCCCTAATCACTGGACTTCAGTCATTCTCCCTTTCTCTCTCTGGTCTAATGAATATTTAAGTATTTATCTAGAGTGGACCAAATACCAGATCAGGCTCTGTACATGACGGACTAATGCCTATATTCCCCCAGTTTGCAAAATGATCTGGGGCTTAGGCAGGTTATAGGTGTCCAGACACCTGGATAGAGGTAGCAGTGTGCATACTCGGAAGCAGAAATTAAAGACTGATCTATACCTAAAATTTAGGTTGACCTAGCTACACGACTCAGTGGCATGAAAAATTCACACCTGAGAAGTAGGTAAGCCAACACCAGTAGGTCAATGGAAGAATTCTTCCATCAACCTAGCTGCCACCTCTCAAAAGGGTGGATTTACTACAGCAATGGAAAAACCCTTTCTGTCACTGCAGCAACTGCCTACAGTGCACTAGCGGGGTGTAGCTGCAGCTGTGCTGCTGTAGCGGTTGTAGTGTAGACATACCCTTACGTGCCAAGCAAACTTTTACCCTGAAAACTTAGGTGCCAAATGTGTTTAGGTGCCTACAGGTTTCAGTAGGAGTTTTGTGGATCACAGTGGAGCCTAAAACTATCACTCAAGTACCTGAACCCAAGATTTACACACCTAAGTATCTTTGTGGATCAGGACCTAAATCTTTTCAGATTATATTGTTTGGCTCCTCAGTCCCAAACCCTTCTCCTGGGTTCAGGAAACCAACAGCCCTCTGCTCTGTGATTAACACCAACTTCCCCCAACCCAACACTAGCTAGGTTCTAGCCCTGCTTCACAGAGCCCCCCTTTCACTTGATTCAGGGGGCCCACAGCCATCATGGGGAGTGTGAAAAACAACACAGCATCAAGCAGGTATTCTCCCTTCTCCCTACAAACTGTTTCCTCTCCTCTCTGGAGGCTTTTCTTTTATTACTGGTTATTATTGATTTAACCCTAGTAACTTTTCCCACCTAGGGAGGAGAGCTGAAAGTGAGTCACAGATTGGCTGGGCCCATTATTTCTTAAAGGGGCCAGTCACCCTGTGACATCACCAGTCATTAGTCAAAAGTCCTGTCTCTCTGCTACAGTAGACTGTGGAAGGACTTGAAGTTGTCACAAACACAGTTGCTGCTAAGAGTTTCCTTAATGAGTGTGAACAAGGGATTTTATCACCTGAAATTTTTACTATAAACTATAGTAAGGCTTGTCTAGGATAATTCTCTGGACAAAAAATCCCTGTTTACATTAAAAACTTGCTATAGGAACAACTATGCATGAGTTTCTTTTGTTCTTATGCCCCAGATCCTGCGATTTGATCCATGGGGGCAGACTGCTGTGTTCAGTACAGTTGCCAGGTGTACAGTTTTTGACCGGAACACCTCGTCAAAAAGGTAGCTCCGATCAGCACCGCTGACTGGCCCATTAAAAGTCTGGTCGGCGGGGTCCCAGGGCTAAAACAGGCTCCCTGCCTTCCCTGGCTCCGCGCAGCTCTCGGAAGTGGCCAGCATGTCCCTGCAGCCCCTAGGTAGAGGGACTGCCAGGGAGGCTCCGTGTGCTGCCTCTGGCCCAAGCGCTGGCTCCACAGCTTTTATTGGCCAGGAACCACAGCCAATGGGAGCTGTGGGGGAAGCGCCTGTGGACGGCGGCAGCGTGCAGAGCCACCTGGCCGTGCCTCTGCCTAGGGGCAACAGGGACATGCTGGCCGCTTCCAGGACCTGCCTGAGATAAGCGCTGCCCAGAGCCTGCACCTCTTAAACCTCTTGCTCCAGCCTACAGCCCCCTCATTTCTGGCCCCACCCTGGAGTTCACACCCCCAGCTGGAGCCCTCATCCCCTCCTGCACCTCAACCCCCTGCTCCAGCCCAGTGAAAATGAGCGAGTGAGTGAGGGTGGGGGAGAGCGAGCGACAGAGGGAGCGGGGATGGAGTGAGCGGGGGTTGGCCCTTGGAGAAGGGGCAGGGCAGGGGTGTTCGGTTTTCTGCAATCAGAAAGTTGGCAACCCTATGTGTCAGTGAAGAGCTCCAGTGACATTTTCCCCCTCACCCCCAACAATTCTGCACTGTCATATGATGTCCCCATGCTTGACCTAGTTTTAGGAATCACAGATTCTCTCCCCCAGACTTTACCCCATCCTCAGACACTCCCACTTCCCAGCTCTTGTTTTGGGTCCTGTGAGTGGGATGCAAGATCTACTCCACTCTGATCAAACCAGGATGTACAATGTAATCTGAGGGACTGGAGTAGACAACAGCCTTTACCTGCATGTCTGTGTCATGGGATGGGAAGGCCATATGGGGGTGATTGTCCTGCAGGAGGTACCAGGCCCTCCCAGGAGAAGGGAGTCCTATAGGACAGACTGGGCCCTATGAGGAGACTGGGGTCTTGTAGGAAAGGCTGAGCCCTCTAACAGGGTGGGGGGGGGTCCTTCGGGACGTACCTGACCCTACAGGGGGCAAGGGGACCTGGGGGACAGGCTGGACCCTACAAGAGGTGGGGTAGCTGAATAGAGCAGGCCCCATGGGCTGGGTGTGGTGTGGAGACCAGTCTCCTCGTTATTATGGGATGGGGAGCTGGGGAAAGGCGGAGGGACTGCAAGGACAGCATCTCCACCCCAGGCCTGGTCCGAAGGTCAAGCCCACCTAGAAGCCAGGGCCTGCCTAGCAGCGGTAACCTTGGCAACCCCAGCGGGGGCCGGAGAGAGCTCCATAGTCTCGCGAGATTTGCGGACCGGCCGGTAGCAGCTCTCGCGATGCTTGCCTAGCCCCAAAGCGGGGAGGCGGGGGAGAGTCGAGGGTGACCCGCGAGCGCCGCTGCTACTGCCGGGGGGAGGGAACAAGATGGCGTCGGAGGGCGAGTTGGGCAGGAAGTGGGATCGGTGTCTGGCCGACTCGGTCGTCAAGCTGGGTAAGGGGGGTTGGGGCGCTGGGGCACGGCAGCTGGGTCAGTCGCGGGCTCTGGGGAGGCCGAGGTACCCCTGCCGTGGGGCCTGAGCTAGGCCGGGGCGGGGGGAACCTGGGATCTGGGGGGCTCTGTGGGGGGCCGAGCTGGACCCTGGATGGTCAGTGGCGTGGAGAGGGTACATCACTGGACCGGCCCGTGGAGGGGGACCCGGGACGGGCCCGTGGAGGGAGTGTGGCTTACACAGGCCTGGGTAGATCTAGGCTCTCTGTCACTTCAGGAGGAGATTGAGCCCCGGTTTCCTGCTCTGATGGTGACCTGCAGCATAAGGCATGGGTAAGAACTGCAGGGCACGAAACAGCAGCAGGGCAGGGCGCTGCCAGTGGCTGGTGCTCATTTTCTTGCGTACTTCTAGATAGTCACAGTATCCTGCTGTACCACCTTCCTCCCAGGTGTTTCCTTATGACAGTATCACAAGTGCTGGTGCAAAATGTGAGTTTGAAAGGCGGTTAGTTGAGAAGGTGACCTTGGTGAAATTCTGATGACAAGCAAGAGAGCGATGGCTGAAAGCAGCAATGTTTTCACGTGGCTCCCCAGTGCAGAAAGGTTCTTCCTGTGCCAGCTGTGTACCTGCGTGTGCTTGTCTTTTTATTTCTTGCTCTTTCCCTGTTGATCACTCCTACCTGCTTTTGACCTTCTGGTGACTTCCTTTTTAAGATCAGCTTGTCTGTGAAAGACATGAAGATCTCCATTCTTATTGAGCCCAAGACCCCCAAACAGAGGCTCCATGGGGCCCTGCTTTGCCATAGATCCTGTCTTTGCTCATTTCACTCAGGATGGGGAAACAGTTAAAAAAATCTAACATACTTCTGTCAGCATGCACATAAAACATAACTTTTTTTTAAACAAAAGTTTTGATACTATCTTATGTGCTGTTAGTTTTGCACCAGCAATGTACGTGGTGCAGAACTGTATATTTTATAGTGTACATTATATGAACAGCTTTCAGTCTAATGTCTGGATCTTGCAATACAAAGTTGCAAGTATTATTCTGAAACAGAGACATCAAAGTAATGGACTACCTCAATTAGGATCTCATATCTACTAATAACACTTACATTTAGATGGTGAATTATTTCAGTTTTTAGACTGAAACTCAAAAGCCTTTTTTGGTCCAGATACTGTTAATAGGTCTTCTAGAAGTGTTACTTTAATAATATAATTGCATATAAAAATAAATTATTTAGGTTGCAAAGTTGAGAACAGTAGGGTGTTTTGTTTTGTTTTAAATGTAATTTCCTACTTTCTCTTTTATAGAAAGGGGAAAAAAAATTAAAAACAGATTTTCTGGGCAACTATAACAACCACTCCTTTCCCCATGCATCACTGGTAGGGTTTGAAGTGTGAGTCTTCAGCATAGCTTGAGCTACAGGACTAACTACATTAACTGGCTGCAGCAAAAGGCTGTTATACCAGGTGAGGGAAATGGGCCTCTCCGGGCCATGTGCTGGGTCTAGAGCAGTGGTTCTCAACCAGGGGTACATGTACTCCTGGGGGTATTCAGAGGTCTTCCATGGGATACTCAACTCATCTAGATGAGTGCTTCTCATCCTGGGGGTTACAGTCCCCAGTGGGGTCATGGAATGGGTTTAGGAGGGTGGCAAGGAGGGCAATTACCTGGGGCCACGCAAAGCTAAGTTACATGCTTCAGCCCCCTGGGTGGCAAGGCTTTGGTGTCAGACAAGGCTCATAAGTGAAAAACAGGCTCAAGTATCACACTGACATGTAAGTACACTATTTATATTCCAGTCCGTTTATTTTATAATTATATGGTAACAATGAGAAAGTAAGCAATTTTTCAGTAAGCGTGTGCTGTGACACTTTTTTTTGTATTTTTATGTTTGATTTTGTAATCAAGCAGTTTTTAAGCGAGGCGAAACTTGGGGTATACAAGACAAATCACACTCTTGAAAGGGGTACAGTAGTCTGGAAAGGTTGAGAATCACTGGTCTAGAGTGTGGCCAAGGGGGAACCTGATCCAGCTCTTCCCTCTGTTTTCCCCCCTCCACTTCAGGAAGTGTGGGAAACATCTTCCGCATTTGGCACGCCTAGAGATGGAGGGGAGGAATGGGCCACTGGAGCCATGTGCCCTGTTGTAGGGAAGCCTGGTTCTGTTCTCTCCTAACCTCCTGGAGAGGCTGCCTATTTCCAAGGTTCCCAGCATAGTTTCAGTTTCCTCAATAAAAGACTGAAAAAATCTTTTATAATGGAAGATATTAGGCAACCTAAATAGAGGTCACTACCAACTCCTCCTATAATAATTCCTTTGCACATGAGACTACAGTTAGCGATAAATTCAAGAATACGATACAACAGATATTCCACTTCCTGCCAATCATTTTGTGAAGACCCATACGAATTTACTTCACAGGGATATATCTTTTGATTAAATCTAATTGTCAATATAAGATTAGTAGAGAAGAAATCGGTCTCTCATGGAATCCAGAGAGAAGACTTCTAAGTAAAACTACAGACAGGGACGGCTGGATTGTTGTAACAGATCATAAATACAGAAGAGTCTTCAATAAATAAGTGAGGAGGATTATTTTAAAGTAAATGTTGATTCCACTTTTAATTGTGATACTATTTTGAATAAGTATTTTGAAAGAGATTGAATTGATCTGAAAATTTACTGATTCAAAATGTCAAGTTTCCAAGATGACCTGTTTTGTACTCATTACCTTAGGGCTTGTCTACGCTTACCGGGGGATTGACACGCAGTGACCGATGCATTGGTGGTCGATTTAGTGGGTCTTTGACCCGCTAAATGGACCACAGATCACTCTCTCGTCGACTCCTCCATCGGATCGAGAAAAGTAAGTGGAGTCGACGGGAGAGCGTCTCCCATTGACATTACGTAGTGTGGACCCCATGGTAAGTAGATCTAAGCTACATCGACTTGAATTACGCTATTCACATAACTCAAATTGCGTAGCTTAGATCGACTTTTCCCCGTAGTGTAGACAAGGCCAAAGACAAACACCACCATGGATGCACACATCATTGACTTCCCAGCTGAGGTGAAATTCTGGCTCCACCAAAGTCAAGGAGTTTTGCCAGGTGGGCCTATACTTTCAGGCATTGGTTCTTTGTAATGACTAGAACTAGTGCTTAAAGTTAGGTACATGTGTAAATAAATCTTGCTGAACTGGAGACTTAAGGAGTTTTATTTAGCCAATTTTTATTTACACACACTCTTTCTCTACTTTCTATAGTTTGGAAGCACTTATTTTGATCATTTTGGTGGCACTATTAGTACTGTTGTTAGAGTGCTTCACGAAAAAGTGAAAAGGTCTGTGAAACAGCCTTTCCCCACTTTCCCCATTCTTCCTACCTCATTAATTTTGTTGTCTGGTCACGACTCCTCAGTTATAACTTTCTCCTTTTAGAAGGATTAGCTGATTAGTTTGATGACAAATCAGGAATTGTCTTGATAAACAGTTAGTTTGTTGAGTCTTTGAAGCCCTGATCCTCCAAACGTATGTGTGTTGTTAGCTTTAAGCATGTGTGAGTGCTGTCATTACAGTGGATGGGACTATTTTCATGCTTAAAGTTAAGCACTTTGCATTTTCAAAGCCATGTATGCACATTAAGCTCTGATTCTGCAAGTTGCTAAGCACCTACAATTTCAAGAGAAGTAGTGTGTGGAGAGCACTCTGCATCTTGCAAGATTGGGTCCTGTCCCTTAAAACACAACTTCTCAGGTGGGTAAGTATTGCCTTCATTTTATAGACTGGAGGCAGAAAGGGAACTGCACAGAAAATGTTGCCCCAGATGCTACAGCAAAGCAGTGACAGCCCTGCAAATATAACTGGGGAGTTCCAGGCCTATAGTAAGTTCAGTAGACCAAGGTGCCTCTCGAAATAATAGTTAAAAACCAGATAATGTGCAGGTTTTTTTATTATGACTTAATCTGTATTTGGCCTTTATACTGTATATGATAAAATAACTATTTGTTGTCTGCTTTTTGGGCAGTTGCTGATTCTGCAGTTTATTTCCTGGAACTCTTATTACGTCTTTTGTTTCAACCGTTGTCCAAATTGCTGTCAATACATCTTGATAGCTAAGTAGTTGTAATGCGTACTCAGAGCTGTAGACCAAAAAATATAAAATGGGAGGATGCTTTTTTGTGTCTGAACAAATTAAGTGTAATCTTGGCTCTGTAAGATTGTGCTTTGGTACACGTGTTTGTGACATGGTGCCAAAACCTTATTGAAGGAAATTAAACGGGAGTTAGAAGTATTACATTTCAGGATTTATATGTTCTTGGTCTTCATCTATGTGTGAGAATAAAATTAACAAAGAGTCTTTGTCTTGGTAGGGTTTTCACTTATTTTAATCAGTGTTGCTTTTTTAATGGATATACAGTATTTCAGGGATTCAATGTATTTCCGTAATCCAAAGAATGTTTGATAAATGTTTATCTTGTGTGTAATGTAAATAAAATCTGCAGTAAGCTGTAGAAAAAGTACATCTTATTACTGTGATATCACTGAGGGAACTTTGACTAGAATTGATGTAAAACTCATCAGAGTCCATCAAAGCGATGAATTGTAGCAGACTGTGTAAAAATCCTAAAGAGGAACATCTTTCATGAAAATTGATATCCAGCATATTGTCCCTTCTTAAAAAGTGAATGATCTTCAATAAGCAGTATAGTATTTATATACTGAATATATACTAAAATGATTACTTCACAATCATTTCATGTAGCTTTCTTGCAAACCACATTAACTTCACTCTATTTATCAAAATTCAACTTGTGGAAAATGGGCCTGCTGCATTCTGTTTAGTAGAAATGTCTCTACTTCCACACTTCTCTTTAGCCATTGCTGCCATCTGAGGTGTAGGGGAGCAGCTTAATTGCTGATGTAGCTTACTATTAGGCAGGGTACATAAGATGAATGATTTAAAACAAATCCCAAGATTAAATAAATAGGTTCATAAAATCAGTTTTAAAAAACAAAAGAATTCTAGTATGGCAAGAAGACTGGAGAGAGAGAAAAACAAAAGCTAAATGTGTAAATGTAGGCTGTTTTTCTCAGCTAATGATTATACTTGTTGCTGCTGTTTGGATGGGTGGTCAAAAGAAACTGTCAGGATTATAGGAAGATATTTTATCTGAAAGTTTGTGGAGAAGAAATGAAATGTAAAGCCTGGATGTTGAGGGTGCAAAATGTTGCCCATTATAGACCCTTGTGAAACCTTGCCAAACTATGCACTGCACCGATCTGGGAATGAGGGGGTTGAGGTGCTTAAACCACTCTGAGATCTTTGTATTAAAGTTGCTATGTTAGTAATACAGTATTAAAATGTATTGTTAAATATTAATGATGCAATATGAACTGTAAAAGCATAGGCATAGTACATGAGCTATCTAGCTTCCTGATGCTTAATTGAGAACTACTGAAAGTAGTGATGGCTGTTCAGTGTAAAATGAATTGGTGGCCTTAGTCCAGTGCCTGATGCCCAGGTGGTGAATTCACAAAGTATCACCACAACTGACATACTTGTTAGAAGTCCCTTCAGAGCTACCAAGGACTGGATGGACATGGTGACTAACTGACAGTGCATTGTGGCTACCCATACTCTGTCAATGGAAGATTTCAACCTCTAGGGCTGTCAGGTGGTAAACTCCCCCCGTCCCCCTCCCCCCCGTATTTCTCTGTGCACTAAATTCACTTATTAAAAAATGCTGGGTAATAGCCTCTTTTTTTTTTTTTTTTTTTTTTTTTTTAATCCGAGAAATCAAATGAATAATTCTCATTTGAAGATCAGATAATTTTGATTAAAAGATATGGGATACGATCAATTAATGGTGGGCTACCCAAAGTTTCCTTCGTTTCCTTTTGGTAGCCAATGGCTTTGGATCTCACAGTATTTAATATGATGATCCAAACTTAGATTGGAAATGCATGCTCAGGATAAGGTTAGTGACCATTAATTGTGGAATCTATAAAAATATTTGTTTTATTGCCAGAGAGATTTTTCTATGTGACGGTTAGGGGGAAAAACAAATATTTTGGGTAGCTCTGTACAATTTTCCCATTTGACATAATTCAAATAAAGGAAAACGAATGTTCTGAAGTCCTGGTTGTTGGAGAGTTTTCCAGGTTCTGTTGTCACAGCAAGCCGCAAAGGTCAGTCTTTGAACAGTGATGTATTGAACATAGGATGCAATTTTCATGCATTGGAGTGGGGACGAAGTCAGCAGCAACTGTTGACGTGTCTTTATTAGCAAAGGTAAACTTTTGACTTATGGCTGGGGGCTTCCACAGCCAGTCCTCTGTCTTGTGTAGTTTGTCATGCTTTCCTCTACAGTTGTTTTGAGACAGCTTATTTGTAATTGTAATGTATTGTTTTACTTGGAGATTAAGTTCCTGGACTGATTCCAAGTAAACTGTCCAAAATATATATTTATATGTATCCTCTTGTACTGCAATACTTTATTTTTGACTTTTGAGTTGCTACTCTGTCTGCATCTCGTAATTTACTGTTATTTCTGTTTGTTTAGACTTTGTTGTTTTCCATCACGTTAGTACATATTTTCATTTCCAGTTTAGACAGTGGCTTATTTGAAAGAGCGAAGAGTGTTGTAAAACTTTAGGTTTCAGAGTGGTAGGCGTGTTAGTCTGTATCAGCAAAAACAACGAGGAGTCCTTTTGTGGCACCTTGGAGACTAACAAATTTATTTGGGCATAAGCTTTTGTAGGCTAGAACCCACTTCATCAGATGCATGAAGTGGAAAATACAGGAGCAGGTATAAATACATGAAAGGATAGGAATTGCTTTACCAAGTGTGAGGTCAGTCTAACGAGACAATTCACTTAACAGCAGGATAGCAAGGGAGGAAAGAACTTTTGAAGTGGTAATGAGAGTGGTCCATCTCAGACAGTTGACAAGAAGGTGCGATACTTTAGGTAAATCTGCACAGGGCTTTAAAACGATGATTAAGTGTGGTTTAAACTCAGTTGTGACTGAAACTGATTGTAACACATTTTTGCCAGCCACTGGGGATAGGCCAAGGTAGAGATCTAGACTAGAACATTTCTCTCCCTCCCGCACCTTTAAATCTAGTTACAGCTCAGTTAAGTCTGGTTTACTCTGGCAAGCCAAACCATGTTATAATCTGGGTTCCCCTAAATCAGTTCACCCCAGCCTGCAGAATGTTGAGAATATTTACCAGCCCAGGCACACATTCTGCTTGCCTACACTTAGTGGCGGGGGCGGGGGGGGGATTTTCCTGCTTATCAAGAGCAAAATATCTTTCAAATGTGTTAGTGTATGGAGGGGAGAAGGGGGAAATAGAATTTTGCAGGTCTGACTTTTAAAATGCAAAGGCACAATTTAAAAGTTTTAATTTGGAGTCGTCTTTAGGTGGTTGAATTTATGAGCAACCAGATTATGCACAGAAAGACACTAGCAACTTCAGGTTCTACATAGAGTAAAATAGTGGTAAACTTTTTGCAGGCAGAAGAAGGAGACTTCAATACTCCATAACTGATATGTTTAAAGCCTTCTGTGTTGGAGTATTTGAGAAGTTACAATGAAGAGAACTTGCAATAAGCAAACAATTCACCTAATGTATGAACCAAAAACAGTATTGCCATTTGTCCTTGTTCAGTGATGTACTACAAAAATAGACCTCTTCTAAAATCCAAGTGTCTAACATACTTTAATGGATCTAATTTAAATGTAGCCTGCCAGTGTTGCTATGTGCTTTGAAAGCTATATCATGATGGTTCAGTATAATCCATGCAAAACCCTGAGCAGGTTTCTTCTAGACAGAACTGACTGTATCAGAGAAAATATGTCGGGGCTTTCATTCATTTTGCAAATTAAATTGCCAGTGGTTGAAAAAAGTATTTAACCAAATAGTTGCTTGTAATACAAGGTGCATTGACAAGGCTAACATCACATATATATATATATTTTTTACTCCGCTTTGATACTGGTGTAACCATAGAAATATAAAATATCAGTTTTTTTTCCAAAGCAAACTGCCTTTATAAATCAGCAAAACTGAAAATGGAGGCCATTTTGTTGACTTCCTGACTCCTGTGCACTATCATATTGAGATTCCTCTTTGCTGTTTTGGCAGCCTCTCTGCATTTGCTCTGATTGACCTGAACTGCTACTGTCTTCAGAGACTCGAATGCAATACCTGTCATGAATCTTAATAAGGTTGCATGATCCCGCTTATGTCTCTTGTTTAGACATGCTATATTTTCCTGCTGCCCCTTTTTTGCACACACATGCTCCAGTCTCTTCCTCCTAATGCCTTTCCTCCCAATTTGCAAGTCTTTATATCCCCCCTTTTGACCCCATTAGTCATCCCAATAAATTCTTTCTGTACTCCTGGCTTTCAGCAACAGACATGTGCCTTGAGGGAAGGTATAAGAATGCTCCCTCTTTCCCCATCAGAATGGGGAAACACTCTAAAGGTGTGTGAAATTAAGGTGTGCCACATGATCTGTGCTGCCTCGAATCAGTTGGACACTTGTATGCAGTGTGTTTTGAAACAAATACTTCTTAAAAACAAAGATGACATCAATAGATCATGCTTGGTGAAATCCTGGCCCATTGAAGTAAATGGGAGTTTTGCCACTGACTTCAGTGGATCAGGATTGCATCTGCTGTCTCTAATACGTTAACTTCTGGCTTTACCAAGAATGTCTGGCCTTCTTAAGGGAGAAGAACTTAGGTAGTTTGAACTAAAAAATTTGCAATGTTTACAATCCAAAATGAAACCCAGAAGAATACATTAGTCAGTTTCATTTCTTTATATTGTCAGTGTTTATTTTCCAAATTGAGTGACTTGTGAGAGGAGAACTAGATCTTTATTCTTTCACTTTAAATATAAGGAGTTGTAAGTGACATTTAAATCTGTTCTAAATGATTGTTGACCTGAATTTATGCATTTAAGGTTATATGAGAAACATCACTTAATCAATTAATTCTTATTAATTAATAGGCTGAAAATGGCATAGCTACTTCCAATATGAAATTAGAGAATTGTGGAATGTATAAATGGTAATATTTAGTCATGCAGTTAGAATGTCAACACACAATGGCAAAAGCTCTTGCTTGAAGCTCTTGCTTGAAGCTGTAATTACAGGGGATTTTTAAAAGGCCATGTGAACTTTTTCCATCTAAGTTATATCATGAACTATTACTGTGACGAAGGATGGGGAGGTAAATACAGTGTCTTCTCCTTCTTCCATACCTTTGATTATACTCTATATCAAAGATTTCTAGGTAATGTGTATTCTTGAATGACAATAATTGCTGAAAGATTGGCAGACTTTCTTCACTTTGACAAAAGGGTACTAGTTTGAACAACTGTTTCTTATTGTTGATGTTCTCAGGAACGTATAAAACAGCAAAGGTCCCTCTTTGAAACTGTAGTATAAAGGATTTTCAAATGATTAAGTGAGGTAAATGATTTAAAAAATATAATCCATTTGTCACTAAGAAGTAACCTTAGGAAAGTTGCTGGTTTCTTGGCTTCTGTTGAAATCCATTATTTGGAGGATATTTTACTATTTCAACATATGCCTGTACATGACCAAGCTGCAGCCTAAAAACGCATAAATAACCCACCCTGACTATAGTGGTAATATTAATTTCCTTCTAATCCTTTGTTTGTTTCGACATCTGAGCATGAAATGCCTCTAACCTTCATTTAATAATTTTTTTATGAGAGAAAAAAGGTGCTTTAGCTTCTGCAGCAGCTGAAATGTGGTTTCTCTTGGCTCGCATCATCTTGTCTGCTTTGTTCGATGTTTCCCTAAATATTGAGGGTAAAATTTCAAACTGTTCTAGTGTTAGCCTATTTTGTAGTCTAAACGATTTTCAGCAAGATTCATTGTCTGTATTGTAGTGTCAGCAATTATTGGTAATCCTTCCTGTGGTTATGAATGGGATTATGATACTCTGTACTTTATTTACCTTTCTGAAAACTGGGCTTGTTACACAACGTTTATGTAGTGCATCTGGTAATTAATTGAATTAATATCTTACAGCTTTAGAGCACACGAAGTATGTTGCTTTGTATAACCACGTCTGTAAGGCGCTCTACCACCATGAGGGCCAGAAAGTTATTTTATCCAAGCGTCTTTCTTTCATAAGGGACAATATGAATTTCAGTGTAGGCCCTCCAATATATTATGTGCTGTATTTGACCCATGGGCTGGCCATATGTTTTAGCAGCAGGCCAAGGACAATAATTGGTGATCCCACATGCTTCTGTTCTGATGAAAAGGCAGCAGTTTAACCATCAAAAAGATGGTTCATTATGAAAGAGTGGTCAAAAGTTTTCAACTCCTCTAGCCATCTCACTGACTTTTGACTGGGGGGTTGGAACAGAGGTCCCCATATGTTCTGGCATTGAGGGGTGGGGAAAAGCACACAGATGCATTAGACTAAAATGAGGAAGGTGCATTAGGATAAAGACCCTGTTCAATTTTCATTCCATTGAATGGTTCTTCTAAATACTGTCCAAAAACAGGTTTCACCAAGTGGATATGGTATTGGTAGATTTGAAAACCTGTTAGCTCTGCCCTTATAATCCATTGTTGCATGATTCTCTAGAATTTTAGTTTATGAAATTGAATGCAAACTTGGAAGGTAAGCTAAAGATACTTCTGAAATATAAATGTTAGAACAGTGTCTAATAGTAAAACTCCATTTTATGGAAAAACTCAATTAGCTGTATACAGAATGATATACTGTAGGTTTGAGAGCTCACTGTTTCCATGCCAGTGTCTCCCATTGTGCCACATAAATGTAAAGGGCTTGTGCAACTTTAAATTTTTTATTTTAGTTTAGTTTATTTTTTTTGCTGCTTGATTTCAAATGTCCTCTTGCATGTCAGCTATCATTTGGAGTAAAAGCCTTGTAAAAACTGTCTTTAGCTGTATCTGGTTTTCTTGTATTGCTGCCTTGTCTTGTGTAAGGACTCTTAACGTGTCCCTGCCTCCCCTCCTTTGTCTTTTTTAAAATTAAAAAAAAAAAAATCAGCAGTAATTTTTACTACACCTTGGATAACTACAGAAAAATTACTTTAAATCAAATTTCAAAACATCATTTGAAGGTACTTGAACATTTAAACTGCCTATGCGGAGCAGTTGTGTAATCTCTGGGGGCTGCCATTTTAATAATAGCAACAGGAAGTGCAACTTGATATCCTTCAGGATGGAAAGATCAGAGACGGTTTTCACTCGTTTGATCCACATGACTACTGCTCTGACAGACGTATAGCATATGAATATATACAATAAGGGCCTTATCTGTCTTCCATCAAAGTCAATGGGAACGTCAGTAGGATCAGGATTGGGCCCTAAACCAAAAATCCCTGGAAAAATAATCAAACTCAAATGTATACAATTCCTGCTCTCTGTTTTTTCCCCCGGCTCAGATCTTCCTGTCTTGGTATACATCAAGCTGACTACAGCTGCTTCCTTTGTCTAATTTTGATTATGAAGACATTACAATGTTTAAAAAAACAAAAAAACAAAAAACAGCTAATTAGAATCTTTTTAGAATACTGCATATTTCCTTACATCAGTCTCTAGTTTTCTCATATGTGTAAGTCATCAGAGTCCTTGGCAAAGGCACAGATGAAGACTAATGTCATATAATGCTTTCATTACCCTTAATGGACAAAACTCTGTCCTTAGTTAAACATGGCCACGCCTATAACCCTATTGCCTTAAATAGAGTTGCTTGTGTGTAACAACCTTTTTAGGTACGTTCTTGTTTAGAGGCTAGAAATATTTGACATTTACCTATAAACTGTTGCTATATGGTATTGTCCTTAGGATGTAAAGGGTCAAATTTATCTTGTAAAAAGTGACCTACACAGTTTAGTGAAAACGTAGTCATTCCATATTTCTGTGCTGACTGGCCCCCCACAACCATCTGGGCTGAACTCAATTTTCAGTGTAGCTTGACAGTTCACTTGGCAGGCTTTATATCCTCACAAAGTCACAACAGGGGCATTTCTAAGGTGTGCTGATTCCATCTATCGACATGTACGCTAACAGACAATCAATACGCATCCTGGTGTAACTAAAGTCAAAACTTGCAGCTGTTGGAGCATAAATAACTTGTTTGAGGAGAAGTGGGACACCTCTTTTTGTCCCTTTTTGTTTTGGAAGCCTGTTTCACAGAGAGGAGAGAGAACAAGTTACAACTTTAAGAGGGGAGATCCCTTCTCAGTACAATGTAGAATGTGTGCCCATGAAGCTAATTCTGAGGAAAAAGCACTAAATAAATTACAGATGGTCAGTCTTGGGGTACGAAATGATCCTAGAAAAGATGTCTGTCTCTTAGACAGATGGCTTATAGTTTCAATATTTTACTTCAAGGAGTGTTTACCCTTTGAAACGGGAAATTCAAATTTTAGGGGGGGGGGGCACTTTTTAGACCTAATCTAAAAGGTGGTAGCTTAACTTCAAATACAACTCCCACCCTAAAACTTAGGCTTGGTCTACACTACCCCCCCCAATTCGAACTAAGGTACGCAACTTCAGCTACGTGAATAATGTAGCTGAAGTCGAAGTACCTTAGTTCGAACTTACCTTGGTCCACACGCGGCAGGCAGGCTCCCCCGTCGACTCCGCGGTACTCCTCTCGCCGAGCTGGAGTACCGCAGTCGACGGCGAGCACTTCCGGGTTCGACTTATCGCGTCCAGACTAGACGCGATAAGTCGAACCCAGAACTTCGATTTCCAGCCGTCGAACTACCTGGTAAGTGTAGCCAAGGCCTAAGTGATTTTTATTTTTTCCCTTCTTTGTACTCGCTTTTGGGGCCCTATCATGCGGGAATTTTTTGTTCCTTTGAATTCTCTGTTGCTCCTATGTGTTGCTCTCTGCTGCTATCTATATTTGTTCCGTCTCTCCTTACACGTGCTGCAGCTAATGGAGGGCTTAACTTCAAACTGCAAGGGAATGTCTTTTGGCTTACTTCTCATGCTGCTTTACACCAGGGCGAGGATTCAATGCTGAGCCAGGACTCTCTTCCATCTCCATTTAGCCGTTGGAGGTTGGAGTTGAAGTTGTAATTTCAGAGCTTGGCTCCTCACATTAACTCCTGCAATTCTGGGAAGGGAGCTGGGGAAGGAGAATAGCCTTCTGAGTTGGGGATCAGCTTTGTGTTCAGTTGTTTGGCCAACTATAGGTGTCTGGAAGCAGCTCTGAAGATGCTTCCCTCCTTCAAAGCTCCATCTGGTCAGCTAACTAGCTGAAGTTGTGTGCAGGAAGAGAACTGAAGTTCTTTTTGGCCTTCACTTCAACCCCAACAGCTGCAGGGTGGGACTCTTCTGCAAGGAGAGAAGAGAAATTGGGGGGGTAGTTCTGAGTCTGGAGTCCTATGATTGTGCAGCTTGTTCAAAAGCCTGGCCAGAAGGAGAAGGTCTGCTCTGATGGAAATTAAGCCAAATATACTGACTTCCTGGTCCGCTATATTTGTACAGTGATGAGGTCCCAGCTGTGCATTCTTGGGGAGTTGGTACATAGTGTGATATTGCCAAAAAAGTCCAATCAGCCCGTAGAAAGGGACTTCAGCCAACTTGTGTCCTAAACCATCCACTCATTAATTTTATCCCTGTGACACGATGCCAGTAGGTGGGAATGTTTCCTGGCTCTTAATTCCTTGATATATAAAACTTATTTTTGTAAGAAATTCTGAGGAACTTGAGGACTACTGGCACTTGTCCTTGTAAATGATAAATTCCTCGCTGGAGATTTGAGGAGGATTTAGGCTTTAGGCTTCTTTCCATGGCATTTCCTTTAGTGAGTGAGACACCACTGTAACATTTTTCCCTCTAAATTATCCATACGTGTTTAATCTGGACAAAAGCCTTGGTATAGTATTGACAAGATGCTGTGCTGGCCTGAGTTACACATAGGGCTCCACTCTTGTTCTTCTTCCCCTCCCCCCCCCCCACACACTTTTTTTTTTTCTCCTCTTCCCTCCTCCCCACCCCCATTAAAAGGAGTGGGGGAATGTTCTCCCTCTGCCCCATCAGCCTTTTCACCATTGGCTGTAGAATGAACTAATTCCTGTTGGAGCTACCTGCCTATACCGTCGTATAGGCTTTTATCCAGGATGCCTGGAAAGCGTATGGGTAGCATCTTTGTTCCATTGTGGAAGTATTGAATAGAAGCTGGAAGAGCCTTTGGGTATCTAAAGCCAGCCTTTGGACACCAGACAAACAGCAGTAGCATTGGGGGTGCCTGGAAGTCATGTTTGGTTTTTTGTTGTTGTTGACTTTTCTCTTAAAGGGATGACTTAATCACAACTACATCTGGAATTTTTAAACCCATTTCAAGTACTTCAAATCAGTATAACAACCAAATAAAAATGCATTTTGCTGTATATTTTTAGAGTATTTTGTGTATTTGACAAGACACTGTAAATAGTCAGTTTCACTGTTTCCCCTGTGTCACCCTTCAGTTTTCCCTGTTTGCAGTGTGAACAACATCAACAGGGTAGAGGAAAAGTGGTTTTCTTTAATAAAAAAAAAAAAAAAAGACATTGAGTGTTGGCACTAGGGAAAATCTGATACCTGCCTTAAAAAGATTGAGCTACGTAGTTCAGAGTCTGCTTAAATGACTTTGTTGGACCCTAAGCATCTCTAATACATGAAAACTAGTTATTAGAAATGTAATTCCTGCTGAACTGCCCTGTCCTAATCTACAAAGGCATTTTTGTACAACAATTATTGTATATAGGTCTTGCCAAATTTAATTTCTTCATTAGGGGCATGATAAGGAAGGAAAGAAGATGGGGGGCCACCCTGTCATAATTCTGATTAAAAGAATATTGCTTGTAAATAATATTTATGCAAAACAGTGTTGTTAAATACAGGTTTTGTAAGTTACAAAGTAGAAGTTCTAATACCTTAGCTACTGCATTGATATTTACTCAGAACTTATCACACTGAATTTTTAATCTCTTCTTTAGAAAGTTATCTGTTTCAACAGCTTTTTAATTGAAGGCTGACAGTTGTCATTTGGCAACAAAGCTGCTGCTACCACCACTTCAACAGTGAAATTGACTCATTGCGGTATGCTGAAATTTCTTGACTTTAATGGTGGCTATTGCTCCAGTCGAGTTGGCTTTATGAAAGATCATTGGCCTTTTTCTAACTAGTCTTATCTAGGTCTGGATCCCAAAAGCATGACTCTGCCTCTTCAGATCCAGAAAGCTTAACCTGTACAGACTAGTTACTACTTCCTTAGAACTAAGTAGCTATCTACCAGCAGCTGTCTTCATTTTGTTTAATGTCTTAGCTCTTTATGTAAAAGAACAAAACCTGAAGGGAGAGAGAGACAGTTTGATATTTTTGTGTCTGTAGTTGTCTAATGAACTACGAAAGAAAACTGCATTTATAAATTGGGAAAACCTCTGTGACATAGTAACCTCAAGTGCCATTGAGCATATTTAATCTTTTCACCTTTAGTCTCAAACTGTCTTTTTAAAAAGCAAAACATATCTAAGTGTGACTTAGTTGTTGTAATTGCTTAAGCCCCCTGCTGTTTGGGCAGACTATTAAAGCTCATGGTGACTGTGTGTATTGAAAGGAGCATTGATAAATTTATAGAAGAATCTTTTCCCGGATGTACTATTGAGGCATAAGTCTGTCTCAAAGATTTTGATTATCTGAGACCCACTTATGATATCCTCTTGGGTATGAGGCATGTGCTCTTGTGTATATTAGATTGATTTTGGGTATAATGATATCTCTCTCCGAAAGTACACGAGCCAAAGTGTATTTATATAAAAAAAAAAGGCACAGAGCCCAGGCTTAGAGACCTAATTCCAGTTCCGTATCTGCTTGTACGTAAACAGCCTTTACTGTTAGGCAGGAATAGAATAAAAAGATATACGTAGAATCTTAATGTTCCCTGTTGGCATTGACTATAAATAGGTTCAAACTGAAATGACAGACAGAGGGCTGAAGAGACTGTTTTTCTAGTTAAACATTTAAAGCTGTCAGAGAAGGTGAAAAATGCTTTGTACACTTTCCTGTGGCCTTTTCTTCCAAAGAGGCTCTGTCGTGCAAGAAGGTGGCGGGGTGGGGTGGGGGAGGTGAGAGAAGCAACCCAGCACAGATCAAGCCCTTAGCTTTTTCCATGTTCGTTTTGTTTTTATTGTAAGATAAACCCTTCATGTTTTATTGTTATGAAGTTTAAAGCCTGGCCCGGAGGTGCCAATCTTTAGTGGAAACAGCTGTAGGGTTAGTGTCTCTGATCAGGTGGGAGGTTCTTTGAAGCAACATATTGCCTTTTAAAAGGAAATTGAGCATGTGAGAACTTGAACCTGTAAAACCCATCAGTAGGCTCTCCCATTGTTTATCTCTAGTGTAACTTAGATAGAATTCAAGCGAAACACACTTTTTTTTCTTTTGTTTCCAAGAAAGAATGACTTAGGGTCCACCCCCCTCTTTTTTTTTTTTTTTTTTTTTTTTTTTTGGAGACGCATAGGAAATGACCACATAACCACAACTACTTCCTAGTGGGATGATGATGAGTGAGAAATTATCCACAGTAACAGTTTCTTAACCCGGCAGGATAAAAACTTAAAAGTAGCTAAGTCTTCTGGTTTAAAGTTTAAAACCAATATTTACTGGCAAAAACCAGCCAGGAAAAAGCAGGCTCACAGTAAATAGTGGTTTCTGTGGATGGGGAGAATATCTGAACACTTCTTACTGTTCCTGATTGCAACATTTCCCTCCAGTTGAGAGTTCAGCATAGTTTCTAGCCCATTCCCCAGTAGGGAGTGGAGTAACGCTTGACAGCCTTTGGGATTAGGAACAGGGATCAGCGAAACTCCGTGATTCTGCCTCTTTAGCTTCATATTTGTGAAACTTCCTCCTCATGGAGATGATAAAAAGCATTAACAGTAACAGACTTCTTCCCTCACCTACCTCTCTCACTCCCTAGATCTACAAGCTAATCCAAACCTCTTACTCCATTTTCTAGTACTGATCTGCCATTTTACTCCTCTTCCAAATGAAACGGATTGGAGGAAGTAGCCTCAAAGATTGACATCATGTCATTCCACAGGAGGCAGTCCTAAACCAGATCTCCTGTCCCTTCCCTGAAACCCAGGCTTGTCACCACTGTGACGTGTTTGAATTTCAGCCGCCCATATAACTAGAGCTCCTTGGTTTCTTCCTAACCCAGGTCACCTATTTAGTCTGCTGCACTCCCACCAAAGCAGTGAGCTCAGTAGGAATGATAGGTTCCTGTCTCTAGCAGAACATATTTTCCTTTTTGTATTAAAATGTTAATATGGCTTAGCCTGGCTGCCTAGTGTGGGAAGATGTGGGTTCCATTCCTGGCCCTGTATTGATCTCTGCTTGCAGAGGCAATGCCTTTGTATGTTCATTCTATAGTTTCCCTACCAGCCTGCTAAGAAACAGAATTGGTGGGTTTCTGTTTAGGCCAGTGATTGAGTGGGGAAAAAAATGAGGGGAATCTTCGTGGTTCCAACAAAGATGGAAGACTCCTAAAGGTGAGTCTGATATTATTTTGGGTTTATTTCTCCCCTGTCTCCCAAGTATATAATTCTTTCTTATCAAACCCTTCAAAACTTACCGGTTTGCCACACCAGTGGCAAAGAGGAATATTGGTTTGACCGATAGCATGGAAATGTGGTGACATTAGTAACTACTTGGGCATTGCGTGTGGCTGATGCAGAATTTGTCATTCTGCAAATAATTTCTCATTGATTACCTAACTGTTTGGATTGGCAGAGAGAATTCCTCTTGGACAAGAAATATAAAGCAGTATCGCTGCATGACTACCCTTCTCAGCTGGACAGTTCAAACAACGCCTAGTGCTGTCTGTCCGATTTCTTGAAGTAATCGCTTTCAGTTCAGATTCAGATTTTATAGTCCAGCAA
Organism: Malaclemys terrapin pileata; assembly: GCF_027887155.1. NCBI lineage: Eukaryota > Metazoa > Chordata > Testudines > Emydidae > Malaclemys > Malaclemys terrapin. Next base: position 8,187,850 of record NC_071523.1, read on the forward strand.
TCAAACCAAAACAAAAGGACAGCATGGCCACATATGGTAGGAAAGCATTGTCAGAGGGAGCCCAGGGTCAGGAAGCCAAACAGTTCGTCCATTTGATGAATACTTGTAGATAGTAATTATCCTTAATAGCATAAACATTCTGTTGGAGCCAGCACCAGCTGTGCTATTGCAAAGGTACTGAAGAGAAGCTCCAGTTGGGGAAAAGGCATAAATGAGCCATTGCTAATGGCGACCCACTATTTATCTCCCAGATTGTGCATCACTGACCAGAGTTTTTATATACAGTCTGAATGGTTAGGTTGTTTACACAAGATTCTAGTAAGTATTGTGTTTGTTAATGTCCCCAATGCAGAAAATGCATGAATGTCTGACCAGGCATCTAAAGAGCTCTGAGGAGTTCAGATTATTTTTTTTAAGCTGTGCAAACTGCACATGGTTGAGGAGAGTGAAAATCTGGCGTTCTCTGAAATGTTCAATTGCTAAGATGTCTGGGGGTTTGATGTCAGGACCACTTGGCAAGCTGTCATCAAACGTCTTCCCTTGCAGTTGCATGTTTTGAAATCCTGCCCTGTAATAACCATAATGCCCTGGTAAAGTAGTTAGCTCTGCGATGATTGGTTCTGTTGAAACTCTGTGGTAGAGTGAAGAGCGCTTTCAGAAACCATTCGTGTTTCTAGCTCTCGTTATAACAGGATAACTTAAGTTCTCTGAGAGCAAAGGTCAGTTGTCTCTGTTCAGACCAAGTCATTATCTCCCCTCCTAAAATGCAGTGTTTTTCTATAATAAAAGCACTTGTGATGCTTCACAGATTATTCGCTAAGGCAGCGAAGTGCAGAGCTGCTTATTGGAGCAAAGAGTGATGGAAAGAGTGGGAGCTATCGTTACTTATTTGTTCTTTGCAGGCAGTGTAAGTTGGCCTGGGGAGTGGAACAAAACTAAAAAGGGAGCTCAGCCCACACAGAAGAGGCTGTAGATGTATGTGATTTTTATGGTTGTCCACGCTAGGTCCGGGGGCCATTTTGCTTAGCTATTCTAAGTCCCAACCGGCAGAGAGAGTACAAGGTGGTCCTTATTCAGTGATGCATGTAGTAGGAGCCATTCTTTAGTACAATATAATCATTCTAGGTGCAGATAGTAAATGATGAGATCTACTAATTTTTAAGAATGGTGGGTTTTTTGCTTAAAAAACTAATTAAAGCCCAATCGCTTTCTTTTACTTCTAAGTGTGTTTTGAAACTTTGCTCATTTTCTAAAGGAGTGCACATGTGGATGAATTTTGCTATTCTACCTTTGCAGTTCCCTCTAAAGACCGTGGCCTTGCCCAGGTAATTGAAGGCAGAACTTTCCCATTGAACTTGAATTTTGAGCTATTTTGTTTAATGGTTCTTGAAATAACAAAAATCTACTGACAACTTCCCCAGCTCTTCACGAAACTTGTAATCGCCATCTTCCAGGGAAAAGAATTGTTTTCTTTGAGTTACAGAAGCATTTTTCTGAAACATGCTAAATAATTTCCCAAGTGGTGATGGAGAAATTCTGAGCTGTTACAACTCAATCAGTGTAAGTCCAGATCCACACCCTGGTCATGGGAGCCTTGGGCGCATGGGAGCCCCGTAACGAGCCGGTGCTGAGAGTATGCGGAGTCGGTTGGGGCTACGCCCGGTTCATGAGACCGCTTATGGTGTCCGACACCATCAGGTGGTTCAGAGACATCTACACAGAGCACATCACGGGCCACCGTCAGTAGTAGGACGAGTAAACGAGACCACTGGTCAGGGAAAATAACCCACTTTCTCCCCTGACGAGCCAAGGGACACACCCCACCCATGTACCTATTCCTTACAACGACACTGACTTGGACTCTAACTACATTCTATGGGTGGCATACCCAAGACCACTTATTCACTGATGCTTTAAAAACTCCCTCACCCCAATCTGACTCTATGCTGGTTATGTGCTATGTATGTATCTTGTGAACCTTGTAACCGATATTTATGACTTCTCATAACTCAAGCCTGACCCCAGAGGTACAGTACCTCTTAACTTGCGTAAATTTGATTTTAAACATTCGCTTTAATAAAAATTTTAAATATGTCTAGGATGTGAAGTGTCCTTCCTTCCCAATCTGTTTAACTACACTGGCTAATGAATGCTGTCGATGTAAAAGAAAAGCAGCCCTGAGCTTTCTTTTGCAAGATATAGAATAATGGGAAGCATCATAAGTTTATTGCCCTGAGGAGGCACATTGAAGTAGTTAGAGTAGTAAGAAGTACTTGCAGTACAATAAGATATTAATCTGCAAACCTAAAAGGAAACTAATTTGGTTTTGCACCGAAGGTGGAACTGTGTCCTTGAGCTTTCTCTTCTACTGATAATGATGCGAATTCTGATTCAATTGAAGTCTGGGACAAAATTTCCAGAGATTTTGCTGGGACCAGGATTCACTCTATAACAATAAGAAGTGGGGGATATGTCAAGGGTGGTCTCTTGTATATGTATGGGAGGTTTCTTAGGTATGTGTCTGTATTTGATTAAATCAAACGTTTAAAGCATTTTAAAAAGAATATTGCCAAGTCTATAACCTACTGGCTCTTTAGGTGTGGAGAAACCTAAAAGATTGGGATGGCATTCCTGAGCCAGAACAAGTAAAGAAAAGAATGGAATTGATTTCCATTTGTGCCTATTGTCTAACTTCCTCCTTATTGCAATTTTCTCTTTGCAGGTGCTGGTTTTGGATTAGGAATTGTTTTCTCAGTTATCTTCTTTAAAAGTAAGTGTCCCTATGTTCTTAGCTGTTTGTTGCCATATTAGATTGTTTGGGTATACCTCTTAAACACAATTATTTGAAGCATGTAAATTTTAATTAGTATGTTACGCCAACTAGTCCATTACTTGTCCAAATAGATGAGTTGTAATTAAATTAGCTATACTTCTAACTGTGATCAAACAAGGTCACTGTATATGAAACATCTCAGGCTGGGCTTGGAGTCAGGCTTCTGATTACAAACCTCTGGAATTATGAGAGACCCTGCATCTAAATAGTAATTAGCCACATGTCTAGACATCAGCCCTAACCAGTCCTGCAAGGGTTTTAATGCTTTTTCTAGATAGTCTCCACTCTCTTCACTTATTTTTTTAAATTACTTTCTCGATATTAGAATAATCCTCAACTCTAGCACAGGTGGTAGAGCTCATGCTGTTCCTGACTTCACATTCTTCCTAGGCACAGAGGCAAATGGCTCCAAAATGCAAACTGCAGCAGACTGGCAGGTTCTGTTTGCTCTGTGAACTTAGATCATACCATAAGAAAAATTATGAAATATTCTTCAAACTGCAATTATTGTCAGAGAAATAACTACCTTTCTACTCCGTAAACCTGCTGTTTGTGTGTATTGTTTGTTTGTCATTCTGGTAGAGGTGAAAGGACCCAGTCAGAATTTTGGCCCCTTCTAGGCTCTGTATCAACACTTACACCTGTGTCCGCTCCAAAGAGTTAACAGTAACTTTTACAACTTCTGATAATGCTGCAGAGCCAATACAAGGCTGGATTCTATTCTGCTAACTGAATTCCCGTTGCAGGATTCTTTTATTACTGGTGATGCTTGCGTGTGTGGTGTTTTTTTTTTTTTTTTTTTTTTTTTTAAAACACCACCACAAAAATACAACACATACAAACTTTCAGATTCTGGGTCAAACTCAACATGAAAGAACTTTTGAGATCTACAGCTTAAACTGCCCTAGCAATTTCAATGTGACTTCTTTAAATACTGTACAGCAGATTTATTCCCATTAGCCTCTAAATGACGTTTGTTGCCTTCTAACGCAACTTTCTAAGATTTTTTTTTTTTTAGGAGACTTCAGAATACATAGAACCTGAAAATGCACAGTGCATGTTTTTCCAGTAATCTACCACTTACTGGCATTATGTTTGATAAGAAGTTGTCATTCGAGCTTGAAATTAAAATGAGAGACACTGCATTGTGTTCAATATCTTTTTTTTTTTTTTTCCTCTTCTCCCCCCCCACCCTCTCCCACCCCCTGCTTCTCTCTCTCTCTGTCTCTCTCTTCCACACAGGAAAGACGTGGCCTATTGCATTTGGGTCAGGGATGGGATTAGGAATGGCTTATTCCAATTGTCAGCATGATTTCCAGTCTCCATATCTTCTCCATGGCAAATTTGTAAAAGTAAGTACTGGAGTAAAATAAATCTGTATGCAGGCACCATTCAGTGCTTAAATATTCCTGCTCCTGTCTAAAACAAGTGTAGAAGTAATATGTTGCCACTAGCTGGAGGAGAGCTCCTCTGTGTGGCATTTTTTTTTTGGTCAAACTTTTCAGATCCTTTCAAATATGTAATGTACTCTTTTTGTCTTATCTATGATTAAACCTATTATACAGCATCTCTTTTTGAGGACACTGGGATCTCCAAAGGATCAGCTTAGATGCTGCAGGTGTTTTTTCCACCATGTACAAGTGTGTTAAAAATATGGGGAAATTAATCTTACCATAAACAGCATGGCCCCAGTCTTGCAATCAGATCTATGAGGGGAGGACTTCATTGCCTGTAGGTAGCTCCTTTGACTTCAATGGGGCTCTGCACAGGGTTCTGTACTGGTGGATCTGATTTGGAGGATCAGGGCTTTATTAGTTTGTGAGTCATGAAAACACTAAAGTCTCCTTTGTCTTCAAGGATGTTAGTGAACTCTAGACTGTTGATCATATGAATTTGGAATCATTAGAATCTAGACATGGCACAATTTAAAAGGGTTACTGTGGGTCCATCCTCTCTAAAGAGGGTTGTGTTATAAGTGGCTTGGGTGAATACTGATACTAGCAAAGTGGCTGGTACAACTTAATCTAGTTTTATGATGTTAGGCATGATTATGGTCACAAAATGTGACCACCTTAGAATGATTTTGCATTGGTGGTAAAAATCCCCCCACTCCATTACATAGAAATTAAACATAAAATAGGGATTGTTTCTGTGCAATGCACAGAAAACATTGTGAAGGGGTATATCGCTGAAAGCACTGAGATGACACGGTAGCAGAGGCATGCTCCTGAGCATGTGTAAAGTTACTTTATAAAACATCAGTGCTCACTTAAAACCTTCTGCCAGAAAACTTTTAAAAGTGACCTGTCAAAAAGGGGGGTGGGGGAGGGAATGATCCTGCATGTGTTTTGCTCCTTCATGATAGATAAAGAAGACCTGGAAGGGTTTTTCTGCCTGGTTTTTACCCCAAGAATATAAAGTCCATGCATCCTTGGATGCATTGAAGGATTAACCTTCAACAGGCTTTTACAGTCCTAGCAAACCCACCTGCTTCAGAATATGTACTGGAAATGGAACCCCGCCAATGGCAGAGCACAATCCTTTACATGAAACAAACGTTTATATTGGAGAAGTAGATGATATTGGATAAAAACATGGAGTACCCGGTATCTTATGAGTGAAACAAATGCAACCCAGTAACGTTCTAGAGCCATCTAGGAGTGTTTGCCACAGAAGTGCATGAGAGTTTAACATAAAACCATTGTGGGGTGTCGTCTTATTTTTGGTCAGAAATAAATTGGAATGGAATGTCTCCAGTTTGAGGACTCTGGGTGTGTGAACACCCAATCCAGAAACTCTAGGAAACACTCTGTCCCTTGGAAGATGCTTGTTATGGCAAAATAACTGCCTGAGAACATGGAGAAATAGAAGGCTGACTTGAGTCTAGCCTGGCAAGGGTTTATATTTGTTTTAAGGAATAATCTCAGCTCTGTAACAAGGGTGGTCTCTCTGAGAATGAGGTCATCAGAGGGACCGTGTACAGAAGAAGCACAGCTGCCTGCGTGGCGCTAGAGCTGAGGACAAAGTTTCCAGCACGGTCTCTGTTGGCTTCCCCTGGCACAAAGAGTCTGAGCATGTTGGCGGGAGGGAAGGGAGAGATGAAGCCATCTAATGGTTAATCTCTCCAGAATGTATGGTCATGGATAAAAGCTCCAGGGTTATTAAAATGAAATTATTTCACTTCTGGTGGTTAGCAGGGTGGAAAATATTGTTGCATTATCACACATCTGTTTTCCTAGAAAATGTTAGAACTTGAGTTTTAACTTTCTTATATAGCATTTGAATCCATTCTTTGGGTTATCAAAATGAATGGGGAGTGCAATGATGCCTGCATAGGAGACTACCCTTAAATCTAGACACTGCCCCCCAAAGTATCCCCGAATGTATTCAGTAAAGTCCTACTAATTGTGGCATAAAGCATGAGACCAGGAATTGGGTGATCTAGGTTCTGTTTCTACACTTCCTGGGTGAATGTGGTTGCTTAACCTCTCCATGCTTCAGCTTTTCCATCTATCAAATAAGGATAAAAATTCTAACCTGCCTCATGGGGGTGCTATAGGCTAAACTGCTTGCTTTGAGCTTCTCAGGTAGAAGATGCTATAGGATACAAAATGTTATGGGAGTCTTCTTGCTTTACAGGAACAGTGACTAATGACTTAAGAACATCCCAGTGGGACGAAAGGAGAAATCATGGTTATTCCTCAGGAATATTGAAGTGCCCCTGGAGTAAGCCAACGTTCTTCTGAAACACTTATCGGTTGCTCTTTATACTCCAACAAGCAGTTTATGTACATGAAACAAAGTTCTGCATCTTGTTTTGTATTTTCTCTCTGGAAAGGGCCAGGAGGAACTCTTCTGAGAAATAAATAAAACAAAAGTGGACCCCCCCCTGGTGTTTTGGCTTCTTTGCGTGTGAGTGGAAAGCGAGGACTCCCATTGTAATACGAGCAGCTGGGACCACCTGGTTAAAGCCACTGTTCAAGTCCTTGTGAAATGACAGCTGTTATGTGTTCCTTCCCACTCGGACAGGCAGCCCCCACCAAATCCAGTTCACAGAAATATCCCCACCTCACATCACTTGCTGGACACCCTGCTGCTTGGGCTGATTTTAGGAGGCACACACATTCCAGTGTCCTGTCCCTACAACAATTGCTGTTAAGACCGAAGTTTTGTCCTCTCCAAACAGATGCACTGGAGAGTGCAAATCTGACTGTTTTACTGGCTCACTAACTGATGCTGCTTCTTGAAGCTTTAAAGGGTCTTGAAGTGAGCTAGGCTTTGAAACTGTCCCCTGCAGAGTGAACTAATTCAACAGATGCATGCTGTCAGTTTTATCTCTCTCTTCCCCGCGCTCCCCCCCCCCCCAATACCTTTTTTGTATTGAGAAGTCTAAGGTGTTATATCTGCAATGGGACAAAGATGGTACTTACAGCTCTTTATGCTTTGCCATTTAATTGCTCCAGTTTCACTGGAGCTTAACATATAGTTTAAGGTAAATAACGGTTTAAATGCCTTTCTTCTCTCCCCCCACCCCCCAACACTTTTTTTTTTTTTTTTTTAAGTACGCTGTTTGTTCTCAGTTTGCTCTCCTCTAGCTGGCCTTTGGTGGAAGGTTACCTTTTGCATCCACCCAGAAGAGGTACCAGCTATTAACTTTCTCTGAACTCTGATCTATTCTCTTCTTGTTGAGGCATTTGCTGCAAACTATCCTTTTGTAGCTCAAGATGCAAATACTTGCTACTGGAGAGCTTCCTGCCCCTCTCTTACAATATGTGATCTATCACATACACTATGTCCACTCCATCAAGGCATCCTGTATGATAAAGGGAGAATTTATATAGGGCTTATTTTATAATCCTGACTTGTTCCTATACTGGTAACTTTTACACTAATGTTACAGGCCTGTGTTGATCTATTTCCTTTTTGAAAATTTATTCTGCTCCATGGTGAGCCAGGCAGAGGAAAGAATAACTTTCTCTCCAAAAAGAACACACAATGGAAAATAAAAATTGCACAATGCTTTTAAAAACCTTGCCAAAAAAGGAAGTGGGTGGACTTTGAGGAGGTACTTAGAGTTCAGAAAAGGCTTGAGAAACTCCTTCCTGATAGGAGCAACAGTAACTGGAGTTGGTATAGGCACTATAGTAATTGTCCACCCCCACATCCCTTTGAGGGGTTTGCGTACAAATCTCACTTGCCAAAGAAACATGCCAGGCTGTACCCAAGGTGAGCAACCGTGAAGATTTAGCCCAGAGCAACAGCTTCATTGGATAAAACCGTTTCAGTGCCAGAGCAGGATTGGACCATCCAGCACCATTGCTAGAGCGTGTCTTTGTTTTTCCACCTCCTCCTCTCCCTTATTGGGCAGCATTAATCAGTCATTAAAACAGCTTATTGGAAACAGTAACTTTTTTCTTTCCAATTTTTGAATCGTTTTATCTGGCCCCGATTTTTAATTTGAGCTGTGTACTTTGGAGCCACAGCTCCTCTGTGGCTTGGAGAGGTTTTTTTTGTTTAAGTTCTCTGTGTGCTGCAACACAGAAGGGGAAGCTAATGGGTTTAGCCAGAGAGGAGAGCATTAGGCTTGGTAAATGACAAAAGAAACTTAAAGTTGTGGTGCCCTAAAAAAAATTTTCCGCCAACACCCGTGTATGAAAAGCGCTAGCTGATTGTGCAGCTTGGCCTTGAGTGAGAAATTGAACTAGTTTAGATGAACTGCTTTTGTAAAGGTCATAGAGTTAAGTTCTTTTCACAAAACAGCATGTATTGTCAGAGTGCTGACCTCTTTCTATCTGCAGAAAGAAACTGAGTTTTAAAAAGAGGTAAGGACTGGAAAGAGATTTGAGATTTAATGTTCTCTTTTTTTCCAAGACCTCCCCGTTCAGGGTTGGGTGTGTGTGTGTTTTGTGTGTTATAACTAACCCATAATTGGGCTTTGTTTGTAGTTTTAATTTAAATTGTATTGGTTCAAAAATAGGTCTTGAACCTGTCCAAATAAATTTTGCAAAATGGCTCCATGTGAGGGCAGATCTCCTGCCTCACTCTACGGAGTAAGGCTGTAATGTTCCTAACTGAGGTTGGAATAGGAATGGCTTCCTGCTGCTTGATTTCTAATTACATAAATGGAAGGGGAAAAAGTGGAAATTCTAAGTACCAAAAGGAATGTTAAATTTAGTATAATATGCTCATCTGGAAGCTATCACGTTTTTCCTCCTTCCTTAAGCCTGCTGAAATCATTGCTTCCCCTCAGACGCTGTAGCATAATTTGGATCACTATCAGAGCGCACACAATATAGGCCGAAAACAGTCAGGTATTCCCACTGAGAACTTAATAAGGTCTCTTAGTGGAGAAGTTACGATGTCATCCCTGGTGCAATTTCAGTTTAATAGGAAAATAGAGGGTGGGAAGTGAAGAATAAAGAAACCATGTTTCCATCTCTTTTTTTTCCTCTTAAATTGCTGACTAGAACTGGTTTTGACTGCTTAACAGCTCCCTAAGTGCCAGATCAGCCACAAATCTGACTCTTCTTAACAGCTTGATTAGATGTCGTCTGAGGCTTTGAAATGAATAAACAAGTCCCAGAAAAGCAGAGACTACTGGAGGGGGGGAAAAAAATACAAATGCAGCTTGATTTTGTTTATCGTGGTTCTTAGTGTTTTGATCAAGATACCGTCTTTTCTTTGTATTTCGGTAATGCCTAGGGACCCAGGGAGCTTGGTGATGTAAAAAACAGTCCGTGTGTGGGAAAGCTTATAATATTAATAAAGGCAGAGAGTGGTAGGCTTAGCCCCAGTTTACAGATGGGGATCTGAGGCGGAGATTATAAATAATCTTGCCCAAAGTCACACACAGAATGTGACAGAGCTGGGAAATGAACTCAGGACTTAGATAGTTACCTTAACCATCCTTCAATTTTGATTTATTGTTAAGGACTCTCCGGAAAGGCTGCTTACTCTTTGTAGCTTGGGAGTCATCAAAGTGGGGCTTATGCTGCAGCCCTTTCAGTCAGCAGACCTCACTCTCCCCGATTTATCATAGTGAAGGGAGATAGCTGACTGACACTGAGTAGTCGTGCAATTTAGGGGTTGGGGGTCAGGATTTCTATATGCTAGTCTCAGCTCTCCACCCACCGGCTCTGTGTGACCTTGGAGTAAGACTTCTAACCATTTTGTGTTTCTGTTGCTCTTGTCAAATAGGAATAACTATACTCCCTCCCACAAAGGCTGTGTTTGTGAAACACTCTGAGCGCCTCAGGTAGAGCTGACAGTTGCATTTGTGTGTTTACCTAGAGATCAGGTGTGGGCAGAGAAGAAGAGAAGGGGATGGCGGACAGAGCTTTGTAGAACCCTCAGCTGGAGGTGGCGGGGGGGGGGGGGGGAGGAGAAGATGAGGAAGATTCTCTGAAGGACTCACTGAAGGCATGATTAGAGAGAGAAGAATACCAGGAGAGGACAGAGTCATGGAAGCCAAAGAGGACAAAATTGCAAGAAAACTGGAGCATGGCTGACTGTGTCAAAGGTGGCTGACCACTCAGGGCAGCTGAGATTGGAGTACTGCTTCTAAGTTTGGCTAGCAAGAGGTCATTTGTGACTTTTTAGGTTTGCATTTTCTTTGCTTATCTAGGAGAGTGGCTCCGTACAGGTGTTATGGCTCAGGAAGTAAGCTGTAACTTTGGCCTGCCCCTGTATTTAGGCACACCTGCACTGATCTGAAATGCAATCGCACAATTTCACCCCACTTTTAGATTGCATCACCATGCTACAGAACTCCCTGTTTTCAAGCGGTGTTCCCTCCAACAGGTCTAACTGAGTTTGGACTTCTAATGACCGCAGGGACAGCAGACCCCTTGTTCAAAACCAACTATTTGTCCATACAGATACATGCTGGGAGAAAAAGGTTAAAACAATAGAAGTGTCAATACATATTATCTTACCTAAGTATAGCATTTCCCTTAAGCTGGTTCATATGACCTAGTTAGCATTGGTGTTCCCAGCTACTGTCCCCCTTCTCCTGAAGATCAAGATGCAGCCTGCAGACCTGTCTCCTCAAAAGCAGCTTTTAAGTGTTTTCAAACTCTGTTTGAGAATTCCCACCGTGGTTTCAAGCTTGCAAGCTAGGATTCTTCCCTTCTCTTCCCCTAAATCCAGAGTAGTGGAGGTAAGCCTCAAAGAATGATCAGCTCCACTGTTCCTTGCGTTCTGGCCATGACTGCTGTTTTCATTTGTTGCCTTTTGGGTCCTGCAGATCAAAGCAAGCCAAGATTGATTTTAAACCTTATTTACCCTTTAGCCAGCAACACACCTACCCTCGAGCAAGCCATTCCCATATTCTTCACAGCAGTGGAGAGGGACCCTTACCCAGCCCATTGGGCCTCTGTAAATCTGTTCCCAGCTGAAAATTGGCATGCAGGTATCTGGTCTAGAAGAGGATTACTATTTATCACTGGCCCTGAATGCTATAAACCATGTCCTATGGGCCTCCGTCAACACAAGGGCCTCCTCCTATCACTCTGTGGCTATTACACTTCCGTCCATGAGCTCCTGCCCACTCCAGAGAACAAGAATTCAAATTGGATCCAACCCTTTCTCTTATTCTGGATCAATAGCTTGACCCACCTGGTGGTAGGGAAATAAAACAAATGAACTTGCCCCTATTCCCTGTAAACTGCCAACGAGACTGGTACTGAATTTGGCAAATGGATTAAAGTTCCAGCAGGCATGAGAATACAAAGCAATGCTGACTGCGTCCAAGTGCTCTGAGCGTCCTGCCTTCAGGCCACCCACGGTGAAATGTGCAACTGAGTCAGATCAAAACTAAATGGGAAAACAGTTTATGGAAATTCAGCTGTGGATTCCTGTTGTCTCTACTATGACCGCTGGCTAGCGGCACACAGCACAACACAGCCAGCTCTTTAGATCTGTTTGTTCCTCAAAGCAGTGAACTGTGTCCTCTTCTGTAGCTTGTAAAGATGCTGAGAAAGTTGGTAAATAATAGCACTCCACCTAAAATCCTTCCGAACAGCAGTATTGGTTCCAAAGGCTCTCAGACCAGGACTAGGAGTACTTCCCACTTTCTAGAGATGGTCGTGCGCAAACCAATTCAGATTCCATTTTGTAAATCTTTTTCCCTTTCACAAAATGGGGAATGATTGTTTATCCAATAGCTTTAGAGTGCTCCCATTTGGATAACAGCCATCAGTTTAACGTTAAAGAGAAGCCTGAACTGTGATGTTTGGATCTCAGGGCTTGTTTTGGCTCATTATGGAGGTAAGGGACAAACACAGACCTCAGATGCAGGTCTGAGCAAATACACAGGGGCTCAAATCCATCTTCGTGTAGAGCTGCCTGCAAAAGATTATTCTCTAAAGCTTTGTTCAGTCTGTAACTGTCCCGTGTAACCAGGTCTCCCATCATGCAATTTTTCTGGAGCATAAGTGGGACTTTAGATTTGTGGGCTAAGTATCTGCAAACCCATTTCAGTCCTTGGCCTTTCTGTTGAATCTGCCAAAAGAGGTGCCAAGCATGAAAGTGGATGATTGTCCAAAGGGAAACTAGACCAAGTCCACCAAATTATTGCAGAGAAGCCACCAAATGGCCAGCAGATACTAATAGTAGTATCAGTGCTGACACAAGGAAGTTAGAAAATTGGGGTAAAAAAAAAAAAATCACCACTTTTTTTTTTTTTTTTCATAGACTTTCTCTACTGGCAATTCAGAGATGGACTTGAACTAGAGTGGGAAGGGAGGGATAGCTCAGTGGTTTGAGCATTGGCCTGCTAAACCCAGGGTTGTGAGTTCAATCCTTAAGGGGGCTATTTAGGGATCTGGGAAAAAATCTGTCTGGGGACTGGTCCTGCTTTGAGCAGGGGGTTGGACTAGATGACCTCCTAAGGTCCCTTCCAACCCTGATATTCTCTGATTCTAGAGATAAACAGCTTAGTGACCCAAAGCAGGGACCTATCGCGTGAGCCATGCTCTCCTCAGTGCCTGCCTAGATAGACATGGATGTCTCCAATTAGCCATACAGGAGCGGGCATTTCTATGAGAATAATGTTCACTTTATTGGCTGATTCTTAGTTGGTTTGACTTGGGTGAAGACCTCCCCCGGTAAGAACGTACTGTGCGATAAAATGACTGGAACATGCTGCACTGCTACTTGGAGTACAGCAATTACTGCAAAACTTGACTGTCTGTTTCCTAACGAGCCAGAGAGTTTTGCCTGGCTCCTCTTGAAATGCTGGGGTGGCATTGCTGTGGGGATATTATACTGATTTAACAAAATGTTGATGGTTAACAGAACTGACCAGTGTAAACCAAGTTACATACAAATTTATAATTGGGAGCTAATCCCAGCTCTCCCACTGACTCATTGTTTGGTCTTGGGTGAGTCACTTAATTGCTCTGTGCCTTTATTTCCCTATCTGTCAAATGGAGATACTAACAGTTCTACCTCCCAGGAACATAAACTGATGGGTGATTATTATGGGAACATGGGTTACTTTGGTTTTAGGCAGCTATAGAGCTCCTCCCGCTGTGGTGTCTAAATCTTTGTGGTCTGTGCTCTGTTCCTGGCTCCAACACAGACTCCCTGTGTCTCTTTCAGCCTCCCCATGAAATAAGCCTAATGGTACCTACCCACCTTGCAATGGCATTGAGATCTAGTTCATTCATGGGTAAAATTCAGCTTTGTGCAGCTAGCCAGCATAAAGTCTATGCACCACTTAAATCTTAGTTTGAGTGTTAGCCATCTGCACAGGGTTGAATTTCACCCTAATGTTTATAAAGTGCTTTGAGCTCTCCCGATGGAAGGTGCTATAGAAGAACCAACTATTATGCGAGTACCGTGTGTGATTTTTTTGAGCCATACTTTATAACCATTTTCCAACACTATGCTTGACTCCCAGAGTGCCTGGATAATAGAGCATTGGTGTAATAATTCATTATCCTGCCAGCCGGAATAGGGATATTGGGTCTCCTCTCCGATGTCACTTTTATAGAGTGCAGATACTAATGCTACTTATTAGAATGGTGTCTGTTACAAATTACACAGGAAGACGCGTGTCACCAGGGATGGGGGGGAGGGCAGAAGTTTGGAGGGTATTGCTTGAACAGCAGAAACATACTGCTTTGTGACCCACTTGTACAGAGGCAATACAATGTGCTTACATGCAGGGGATCTGTTATCTGGTCTCATGCTTCCTCAGCCAGCCAGAGGTGCGAGTAGGGTGACCAGACAGCAAATGTGAAAAATTGGGACAGGGGATGGGGGGTAATAGGAGGCTATATAAGAAAAAGACCCAAAAATTGGGCCCGTCCCTATAAAATCAGGACATCTGGTCACCCTAGGTGCGAGTCCTGTGGTGGGAAACTACTTAGCCCCTGATGGCAAGTGAGGAATACTGCACCTTCCTCCCCCATTCACGGACCTTTTCTGCAAGGTAAAGTTGCCGTAGAGCAATGAGGAAGAATGGGGTGGGGATGGGAGAGAGGGTGGAGCTCCTGGGGTGTGGGGGAGGGGGAAATGGAATGCTCTAAGCAGGTGGGTTAAATGACACAATGGGTTAGCAAAATAGCCTCTTGTCTTTGAAGCTCTCCTCCCCGAGATGAAATACTGGCTGTGGCCACAGGAAAGGAATTTTAAAATGAGCTCCCCGTGTGATGCTGTGGCAAAAAGGGCCACTGCAGTCTCTTGGATGTATAACCAGGGGAGTACTGAGAAAGAGTAGGGATGTGATTTTTACCTCTGTATATGGCAGCGATGAGACTGATGCTGGAATACTGCATCCGGTTCTGGGGTGTGGGAAAATTGGAGAGGGTGTAGAAAAGAGCCACAAAAAATATTTGAGGGCTTACAGTGAAAAATGTAAAGAGCTCCATTGGTTTATCTTATCAACAAGAAGATTGAAAGATGACTTGATTACCTTCATGGGGAGAAAATACTGGGTATTAAAAGGCCTTTGAACCTAGTGGAGAAAGGTATCACAAGAACCAATGGCCAGAAGCTGAAGCCAGACAAGTTCAAGTTGGAAATTAGGCACACATTTTTAACACTGATGGTTAATTACAAACGATTTGGAACAGACTACCAAGGGCAGTGATGGATTCTCCATCTCTTGATGTCTTCAGATCAAGATTGCATACCTTTCTGAAAGATATGTGCTAGCCAAATATTGGACTAGAGCCAAATTATTGGGCTCCATCCAGGGGTAACTGGGTGAAATTTAATGTCCTGTGATGTTCAGGTGGTCAGACTAGATGACGGAATATTCTAATGGTCTCTTCTGGATTTAAACACTCATCAATCTTCCCCCAAGGCCATTAGAGGTGACTGAGTTTTCCGATTTGTGGGACTCACTCACTGGAGAAGTCTGGGGCCCCTATTTCTATTCAGATCCGTATTTCTTTGTCCTCATGAATGTTACCAGTTCTTCCCTTTTGTACTATGCTCTCTTGCCTGTTTTAATTTGAGGGAATGTTGTTGATGGTGTTCTTGTTTTGTTTTGTTTCCGGGCATAAGGCCCAGTTTTTAATTCTCTCTGAAGATCGTGTGGTATCCTAGATAATCTGCCTCAAGATGGAGTATTTCCTATGTCAATAAATGTGTCAGTGAATGAGGGGCAGTTGGAGAGTGAGGGCTGGCAGAGTTAGGTGGGTTTGCAGGTCAGGACTGGAGGTGCATTGCAAGGCCTGTGTGGGAAAGTTTGCACAGTGCCTTTCCCTTCACCACATAAGACAGTGTGCAGCATATGGAATTTGCTGTTGTTTCAGGCAGAAGGAATAATACTCCTAAATCCTGGGGAACGTGTTAGTGTCAGGAAGGCTAGGGGGAGGATCCAGTTCACGATCTGCTAAAATGTAAATTGTATAGCCATACTTGGCATAAAGAGAGGTAGATTAGCAGATAGAGAGAAGGTCACTGTGACTTCTCTAAGCACAGGAAGAACCTATGATAAGATGTAACAGAGGCTTTCTTAAAGTAGTCCATGAAATAATTTGGAATGTTAACTCTTGTCCTGCAGCAATCGCTTCAGCAGTGGCTCTGATTTTTAATGATTGTCGTGTCTGGACTGGGAACTGCCTTCATTCCATTTGGACAGGTTTAAAACAGAGCCACAAGTGGAAAGGGCTCAGAGTGAGGTAGAACAAGGCGACATGGGGTAGGAAGTCATGTCTCACCCCTTTGAAGATGTCAGCTGTTTTACCATATCTGCTTGTGACATGTCTCATCACAGGGAGCAAATACACTAGGGAAATACATGTGGGTTAGCTACCTTAACTTACGCCTCAACCTTTTTCCTAGTGTCGATGCAATTGAATGTCTTCTACATCGATGTAGTTGGTCCAGCTGTCTTGAGGTAGGAAGTGTTCACTCGAGTATACGTGAGAGAAAAGGGGGAGATGTACATGGAAGAAGCTAACCTCAATGTATCTTCTAGTGAAGACAAACCCATGGTTGTTGCCCATCCAATGACACTTCTTGCAGATGAAGAGGTGTTAAGATAAGTCTCCTGGCCAAATCCCTTGGGGGGGAAAGATTAATTTTCCAATTGGTTACACTAGTATTGCCAACCCTAAGAATTCAAAAGTCACAATTCATGAGATTGGCTTAAAAATCATGATTTTTTTTTTTTTTTAAGTTTAAATTTGCTTTCTGTGGTTTGAGCCTTTACAGGTCAACTTTTTTCAGGGATTTCTCAGTAACTATGATGGCTAGAAACTTACTTTAAAAAAAAAAGCTGAGATTCTCATGTAGTAGCAGGACTATAGAAGATAGGTCTTTAAGAAGACCACCCAACATTGTGTGACTCACCATAAAATCATGTGAGTTTACAGTAGTCTTCTTCATTTCCTGTCCTAATCTATAATGTGGTATTCCTTGGGCCAAGTCACCAGGTTGATCCCAGTGCTGGCTGCATTCTAGTAGTGGACGAAGTGTTTCCTGTGCCTAGGTATATATTATTAGTTTGTACAGTCTGCAAATATTTTGTAAGCTCTTTGGTGCAAGAACATCTTATCACTGTGTGAACGGTGTCCAGCATGAGGGGGCCCTGATCCTGCCTGGGGCCTGTAGGCATTTGTGTAATATAAAAATTTACTGTAATAATAAAACATTTTGAGAGCGATTTGGGAAGAAAGTTCTGTAGGGAAAGTAAGATCATTATCTGAAGGGATTTAGCCTTTTCTAACCGAGAACATATTTTTAAAGTAGAATAAAAAAGAGTTGAGCTCTAAGGCAAGAGGGCACCTGTGAATTAATCCCAACACCCTATTCCCAGACCCCCTGATCAAAAGTGTCCCTGCAGCCATGGATTTAATAGAAGACAGATTCTGTGTGACCTGAGTTACCAGCAGCAGGGAGGAGGGAGGGAGGGAGGAAGGGGCCCTGGATGCCTGGAGGCAAGAGCAATTGGGCAAGGTGGAAAATGAAGTGATTAAACACACTTGGACTTGCTCAGAGATGGGAGGGGAGCTTTTTTTTTTTTTTTTTTTAAATACTGCCCCAGGGCCCCAAAATGTGTTGGCACTGCAGCACAGAGAAACCACTAATCCCAGCCACTAAGGGGTGGGAACGGGGCTTTCTCTTTCTCTCTCTCCCTCTGAGTTTTTGGACCCCTGTCGAAGGAAAGGCTGATGGGATTAGAGGAAACAGCTGGCTCGAGTCTTACCCTGCGGGAGCTCACATTCTCAAAACTCAGGAAGAGAGGAGCTCCCCACTGCTGAGGCACATTCCAGATCATTTGCCAAGCCCAGATGTTTTCTAATGAGTTCTATGATAAATCCTTTTAATCAGAACCAAGTTCAGCCCCTGCCACAGGGGTCTCTCCATCTAGGTCAGACACTACACCTCACCAGCCAGGTCTGTCCCTATTGGTCAGTCCCTACAGCTGGGTCTGTCCTGCATCCCTGCTCCTGCCAAGTGGGTCTCTCCCTACAGCTCAGGCCCCACTGGCTAGGTCTGTCCCTATATGATGGGCCCAATAACCCCTGCCAGGCAGTCTGTTTATGGAACTCAGCCTTTGCCAGCTGAGTCTACCCATACCACTTATACCATGCCACCCCATTGGCCAAGTTAGCCTGTACAGTTCGGGCCCCAAGTCAGGGCTGCCTGTTAACAAAGATTCAGCGAAAGGCTTGTGTCTATCTGTTCTAAAGCTCACAAGATGGGTGAGGTAATATTTTTTTATTAGACCAACTTCTGTTGGTAAAAGAGACAAGCTTTCGAGCTTACCCAGAGCCCTTCTTCAGGGCTGAAAGCTGTGCGCTGCATGAAACCAAATAGCTCAAATGCCCCAGTTGCCCGAGGCCTCCCCTCTATCCTCTTGCCCAGTATAATCTCTGTCCAGCACATTCAGTCAGGAAGTGCCCTAAAAGTGTGTGTGGGGGGAGGAGGGGGCACAGGCACCTGAACCATGGTCCCGTCCCCACACCTCCCCTTCTCCCCAAGACCCCTCCATCATCCCACCTCTTCCCCCAAAACCCCATCCCCTGCTCACTCCTCTCTGCCTCCTCCATGTTGCTCACCTTTATGGCTGGTAAAAGGTGGGGGGACCATGGTGCCCCTGGCCAGGTGCATTGTCAAGCCAGTCTTCTGAATGCGCAGAGAAGGATCTGAGCTGTGTAACACTCAGTCCCTACCCATGTGGCTTAGGGCTCAGCTGGAACACTACAGTGTAGGAGGGGTTTTACTGGTGCTACGATCCATAAGACTGTGTGATACACACGCACAGTTCTCAGCTCCTAGATATGTGACTATGTGAGTCAATAGCCACACACTCCAGCTTGGTATGGTGAAGGCACCCTCCTTATACCCTCGTTCTCCCTCACCTCCTTTCATCCACCTGAACTCGTAATAGGAAATCCTGTGCCATGGGATCTGTCTCATTTGTTGCTCTGTTCAATCCGTGCCCGTGTCTTCCCCCGTGAATCCTTTCCCCGCACAGGTCTCAGATTCAGCGTCCAGAGCTAATATGTTGGCGCGATCTTCAGGGTTTATTCTGAACCTAAATTGGTGCACCTCCACTGATTTTAGTGAGCTCCCCACTCCACTGGTTATTTGGATCATGTCGCTGACTCCTGAAGGAAGTTAGCAGCTGTTGGAAGATAAGGCTGGCTGCATACGTGCTATGTATTTCGGTATATGGAGACGCTTGCTGCTGAGGTCGGGGGGTTTTGGCTGCAAAAGGAAGTTGCCTCTTGCTTCAGCAGATAATAGCCCCTGTGCCAGAGAACCTACATTCTCAATAGATAGAGGACGTGAAAAAGGAAATATGCTATTATCTTCATTTTACAGATGGGGAATAGAGATGAAGTGACTTGCCCAAGGTCATGCAGAGCCAAGGTTTGAGCCCAGATACGCTGAATCCCAGACCAGTGGATTAACCATAAGCCCATCCTTCCTTCTGTGTCCTCTCTTGGACTGGCCAAATATCTTATATCCCTGGCTCATGAAGGTCAGAGGCCAACATTCCTGTGAGGTGGTGAGAAAAGTGCAGGTTAGTGGAGGGAGAAAGGGAACACAACCCCAGCTGCTGAGACATCTAAGAGAACAATTCTTCTTCTTGCCACGCCCTGCTGCCCTGGATTCTCCCTCTTCCCAGCTGCCTTTCCCAGCAGGTGTTTTCCAGAGTCCCAACCATGGGCAGGGAGCCGTAGAATCGGCATTAAAACAGAAATAAAAGAAACAATTTTATTTTTAACTTTTAATAAACTCTCTTAATTCTCACGCCCACAGCTCGTAGTCCTGTCCTGACAAGCTGGGAGCCCCTGGCACTGCGGGTGCATGAAGCAGGCCTGGAACAGCAGCAGTGGGTAAGAGAGAGAAGCTTCTAGAGGGATATAAGCATGTGTTCATTGCCCGGCCATAATGCCTGAGCGTGCATTTTACAAGGCAGTGGCCCTGCAGCAGTGCAAAGGGCTAACTAGATAGGATGTGCGGGGAAATGTACACATTTGAACCAGGAGTGTCTAGGGAGGAAAACAATAGGCCTAACAAATGTGACCTCACGTGGGGGTTTGAGAATCGACTGCTGTGTCTCAGGAATCAGTGTATTTTGCCGTTCAGCGTTCAAAATAATCGGCATGGTCTGTCAATGGAGCATTTAGGCCACATGAGCATAAGGGGAATGGGGAAGTGGTGAGTGAAGGGCTGCCGAGTTGAAGGAGGCACATTTATTAATACTATTCAAGTCAATGGGTCGGATCCAATGTCTGGCTAAAATCAGGGCAGACTCCTGCTGCCTTTCACAGGCACTGGACCAGGCCTCATGTGACTATCTCCCATTTCCGGCTTCAGTACTGAACCGCCGAGAGGAAGGGAAAACGTTGATTGAGGCATGTTCCATGAGCTAAGGCAGGCAGCCATCTTGTGCTCCCATGCAAAGCCTCTAGTAGGTTTTTTTTTTTTTTTTTTTTTTGACCCAGACAGCCTTAACTCCATCCTCTGTGGCAAGCCGTGCACAAGTCTACAAATTTGCTGTACTTCTCCCTTTTCTAACAGCTACAATTACTCTGCAAACCACACAACACATCTACACACGTTGCCAATAACACAATATAGTTCACATGTATCATAGTACGAAAATTAAAAACCTCCTTAAAAACAGGTGAAGTTCCAAAGTACAAATAATGCCCAGGCCAAAATCACACAGACTAGTAAATACAGACTCTGTTCACAGAGGGGCAGAGTTAAGGTTGTCAGGGTGTGACTGTGGTGACAGCAGTTGGTAACTGTTGATTTGCTTGCAGTTTGGGAGAGGGTGTGTGTGAGGAGATGAGGTCTGTAGTTGGATGACTTTACTCTGGTTTTCACGGTACTGAGTTGGGTATTATTTGCCTTTAGGAGCCTTAATTGTTTTAGTCAAAGTTTTTTAGTATCTTTGAAGTAGTATTAAATCTCATCATGTTGCCTGCAGTTTCAACTTTTTCAGAGCATTTTGCAATGTAAGTGCTGTTGTTTCGTGCATTTGCTACCCCACTGAATTTGGTTTCTGGCATGTTAGTGTTTGGTCAGTGCTGATTTAGAAGGAGATTTTCAAAAGCCTCTAAAGGATTTAGCGCACTTGGGAGCTTTCGAAAATCTCCCCTATAAGACTTCATCCTGAAAATATTAAATTGCCTGGGTCACAGTATGGTGCCCTATTGGGACCCCAGGTACTAGAGTCCTTCTATTTGAGGTTCTAACTATTAATAAAAAGAAGAACAGGAGTACTTGTGGCACCTTAGAGACTAACAAATTTATTAGAGCATAAGCTTTCGTGGACTACAGCCCACTTCTTCGGATGCATATAGAAGTGGGCTGTAGTCCACGAAAGCTTATGCTCTAATAAATTTGTTAGTCTCTAAGGTGCCACAAGTACTCCTGTTCTTTTTGCAGATACAGACTAACACGGCTGCTACTCTGAAACCTGTAACTATTAATGCCTCTCCATAATCTTTCCATCAGATAATTTTACGTCAGTGCTATGGTATTCTTATCGATTTGGGATCTAGCCAACCTTGTACGTTGATGTGGCACTATGCTGAATGCCTTACCCCAAATGTACTGTATTCCCTTTGGCTACTAAATCAGTTCTTTTTATCAGCAGTATTTTTGTGACAATCTCTTCTAGCATTGACTATAGGTATCTCGATCTGTCATTCTTGAGATTCTTCATGTTACTTTTATTTGAACGCCTAGCACTCTTGTCCCAGTTGGGTGCTATCCCCCTGCTTTCCAAACACTGCAAACAACAGAGTGAACTATTTTAATGCTTCATAATCCGACAGAGCAAACTAAAAACAACTCCATGTCGTTTGGGTGCATTTGGAGGAGGTGTATAGGGAGCGTAAGTGACTTGCCTAAAATAACCGAGCAAGTAGATAGCACTAGCAGAGCTGGCAACGGCATCCAGACTCCTGCCTCCCTTTCCCCTGTGTTAACCTCAAGTCTGAACGCCGGTTACAGGGTTAATGATAAAACAAAGCTAAGGCCATGAATGGGCAGCAACCCAGCAACGAGCTTCATCGCAACCAAAATTTTCCACGTAGAGTTCCTAATACATCTGTACAGCTAACCATGATCCTACATGGCTACCACGAATCAGGTACCACAGTGATGGGCATGGTGTAAGTACAAAGATAAGAGAACATTAAGACCACGGAACGACTACTCTTACTAGGTTTAGGTTGCCAACCCTCCAGGATTGTCATGTGAGGAAACCTCCAGGAATTCATCCAGGCACAATTGGCAACCCTAAATAGGTTGCAAAGTCTCAGTAAAATTTACTGACATCTTAAAAACTAACATTGAAAACTGATTGTCAGACCAAGTCCATCAAAGCTGTGTGTAGGCAAAAACAGGAAGGTGCTTCTTAAGTTTATTTCCCAGCGGGTACAGCTACAGTGACTGACTTCTATTACCATCTCTGCTCCCTACTTGCTGGGTTATTTTAGGCAAGTCATTTAGTCTCTGTGTACCTCCTTTTCTCCCTATAAAAGATAAGAATAATGATAACAAGAGCCCCCAGTGTGTCAGACTTCATTAATTGATGTGTGCAAAGCATTTGCAGATCCCCCAGGGAAAGGTGCCTTATAGAGGCAAAGTATTGTCATTAAATTATGTGGGTGTTACCTAAATGAAGGGAATCCTAGATATTAGCCAGAGAAAACGCCTTTTCAGATCGCTGAGGGGCCGTCTATACTACAAGTGCTGGAGCAGCACAGCTGCTGTAGTGATGGGAGGGGGTTTTCCGTCACTGTAATAAATCCACCCCGCCCCCGAGAGGTGGTGACTAGTCACCAGAAGAATTCTTTTGTCGACCTAGCAGTGTCTACACCAGGGCTTAGGTCAGCTTAACTACATCTCTTAGGGCAGGGGTGGCCAACTTGAGCCTGAGAAGGAGCCAGAATTTACCAATGTACATTGCCAAAGAGCCACAGTAATACGTCAGCAGCCCTCCATCAGCTCCCCCCCCTGCTCCTAGGGCCTCCCACCCACCGGTAGCCCTGCCGATCAGCACCTCCCCCTCCCTCCCCGATCAGCTGTTTCGTGGCGTGCAGGAGGCTCTGGGGGAAGGAGGGGAGCGAGGGCATGGCAGGCTCAGGGGAGGGGCGGGAAGGGGTGGAGTGGGGGCAGGGCCTGTGGCAGAGCCAGGGGTTGAGCAGTGAGCACCCCCCGGGACATTGGAAAGTTGGCGCCTGTAGCTCCAGCCCTGGAGTCGGTGCCTAGACAAGGAGCCGAATATTAACTTCTGAAGAGCCGCATGTGGCTCCGGAGCCACAGGTTGGCCACCTCTGTCTTAGGGTGTGAGCAATGTAGTGAGGTCGACCTAAGTTTTAAGTGGAGCCCAGACCGGAGTCTATCCACCTGCATTGGCAAGACACAGTGCACAGAGAAAGGACATACCAGATCCTACTCTTGATTGTACCGTCAGAAGCCAAGGCCATCTCCTCAGCTAACCATAAAATGGTACCAAATGCAAAGAGGTCCATGAAGAGGCTCTCATGATCTCATTGGCAGGGATTCCTTATGATGCTCCCAGAGAATTAGGACCGTAGGAATTGCCATAGTGGATCAGGTCAGCAGTCCATCTAGTCCAATAGCCTGTCTCTGACAGTGGCCAACACCAGATGCCTCCAAGGGAGGTGAAATAGGCAGCTATGAAATGACCTACCTCTATAAGGGAAGCTTCTTCCTCACCCCCACCAGGTAGAGAGGATAGTTTATGCTGCCTCAAAGCAGGGCGGTTTATACTCCTTCCAAACTTTTATTTTTAAATCCTTACTAATTAACAACTGGATCAAGTCGACTGGATCCCTAACATCCCGGATGCATTGAAAAACTGGGCCCGTCAGTTATCTACACCACCCTCCTCCTTAGAGGGGTCTCTTCTCCTTGCTGGAGCTAGCGAGTCTGAGTGGTGGCTAGGGAGAGGAGCATGAATACAGGACTGGATTGGAGTTAGCAATCTCCGGCTGGAGGTCAGGGAAGAGCATGTTCGGAAAAGGGGGGCGGAGGTGGACAGAGGAGGTGGCTGGGGATCTCTACAAATTAAAAACAAATAGTCTGAGGTCAAATTAAAACCACCACCACCAACACACCCTCTCAGTGTTTTTTGGAGTGTTCAGATGATCTCTGGCCCTGTAGTTTAGCTGCAGCTGGCCCCTCTCCAGGGTGAGCTGCAGAGGAGCGAGAGAGAGAGAAGCGTAAACCTCTAAGAAATTGGGCTGAGGGCACTTTAAATCTTTCCTGTCCCTGCTTGCTCATTCCTGTCTAGTACAATATAATCAGATCCTCTCAGAGTCAAGCCCCTTTCCTTACTGAAGGCAGCCTGGAATTGCTCTGCTTGTGTGTGTGTGTGAGAGAGAGAGAGACAGACTGATTGTGATTTTCCTGTGCAGTGCTGCTGTCTCCATTCTGAGCCCAGCCAGGAGGGGATAGAGAGCTCTCTGCACTAGAGTGGAGTTTGCCATTTGCTGTGGGCTTCCTTGCCTTTTTGGCATTTCTCCGCGGGCAGGGAGTCTTTGGGAGAAGATGCTTTGGAGGGGCTGGATCCTCTGAAGCCCCATTACTTTTCTCTACTGGGTTTTGGTTTTGGTTGGAGGGGTTCTGCAGCCTTTCCAGCCCAGCTCTTGCCTTTCACGCTATTGAACTAGGACTCCTCTGATTTTTCTTTTTTTTCTGGACAGTTTTTTTCCCTCCCCTACCCCCCAGTTGATTGTGAAATTCAGTTTGGATGGGCTTGAACCTTCTGCACCTTTTGGATTCTGTTGCCTGACTGAGGATCTCACCCCGGCTCTCAGCCGCTTGTTATTATTCATAATTCTTTTTGCTCCTTTCCTACCTGTTGGCTGGTGGCGGAGGAAGTTTCTGCACTTCTGGGTTTGCGAGGATTTTGCCCTTCTCAGTCCCTCTGGATTCCCTGCACTGTTGGGGATGAGGATGTTATAAACTTCTAGAGGGGGTAGATATTTTTTTCTCCCCCTTGATTTCCCTATTTGGAGAGGATACAGATCTGAGGTGTTGAGCTCGACTTGCTCCTTGTTTTTTTCCCCCCCTTCTCTGTGGCGATTGAGGGAAGATCCCAGTTCTTTTTAGTAGCTGATTTGCTGGGGCAATCTGAAATTTCTGTCCTCGGAGAGTGATCTGTATCGATCTGCTGGCTTCCCTCAGAGTTTCTAGCCAAGGACCTTATGGGATTTTCCTTCAATCTACTTCATGGTAAGTACCCACCCCCTCCAAAAGCACTTTTCATCCACATAAAGTTGTGAGTTGCTAGACATTGTTGCAATTTCAAAACTTTTCTTCTTCTTCTCTGAATTAAATAAAAAATAAACGTGCATTTTCTTCCCAATTTATCAAGACCAGATTTTTGCTGCTTCTCCCCACCCCTTCTTTCCCCAAAGTGATTCATGGCTTGAAGGATGAGAAATTGCCACAAACAGAAATCAGTTACAGATGAGGAAGACTTCAGGAGATATGCTTTGAAATCATTAAAATATTTCCACCCCCCCTGTCCTTCCCGCCCCCCAAAAGTAAAGAAAAAACAAAACAACCCCCCCCCCCCATTAGAAGCAGTTTAATTTTGTATCACTTGCACAATTTTGGTGTGCAGATTTTCTGATCAGTTTTCATATTCTTTGGATGCAGATAAGAAAGGGTAGGGGAGGGATATTTAACCAAAATCCTTAAAGTGCATTGATTAATTGGAGTATCAGAAAAATGTAATAGTTTGGGGGAAATAATGAAAGGAAATGTTCCTACTGGAAAGAAAATGATCATATGGTAACCTTACCTACAAACATTGTATTTCTGTTAATTACACATATTGTATTGCTTTTACATATACACACACCTGACAAATACAGTGACTATTTCTTTTAAACCCATTGAAATATTATACAAGCATTTACAAATGAATGCATATATTATACATATACCTATTTCCTATGGTAATCATAGCTTAATAATAATAATTAATAATGATAATAAACATAAATTTCATATTTGATAGGTGCCTTATAAATATTTATAATACTATTAATTTGTTACAGACATAATTTCCACATCTTCCATATATAATGATAGTTCAGTTGTGATTTTAGTGATATATTTCAAGGACAGAATTTGCTGTACTTTATTTTCATGCTTTATAACAGTTGACCTAGACAACTCCTAACACTTTAATATGTCTGCTAACATATTTAGCTTACAAGAATATCATCCTCTTAACTCTATGTAGATTCTTATCCTGTAAACGCATGGCCATATGTGTAGGTTTTGCTTACATGAGTACTCTCATCAACTTCAGTGGAATTATTTCATGTGAAAAAAAATTACACACATGTTTAAGTGTTCACAGGATTGGGGCCGGATCTCTTTACCGTATAGATTCCATGCGTGAAATCTTGGCCCCATTGAAGTCAACTGCAAAGCTCCTGCAAACTTCACTGTGGCCAGCATTTCACCCTATATATTTAGACAAAGAGTTATGTATTATTTGGAATTTTCCAACCAACTCAAAATAAATTGCGTACAATCTAACCTTTTGGTAATGCAGTTTCCCATTTGGATGAGAGAGGTTTGCCCCAAATCTTAAAACTTCAGGACGGGCAATGGAATTCAGCTTAAATGTAGAGAATCTCACATGCTTGCAAATACCCCCAAGGAAGGGCACGGATCAGGGCTTGACCCTGTGTCGTGGAGTCCAGTTTGGTAATTCGTGGTGTTGCGGGGGGCTCGGGTGGGTTAGTTATGCTTCTTGAGGGCCCAATTCTGTATTCCTGGTGCAACCAAAGCCCCTACTGAAGTCAGTGAAAGTTTTGGGTGCACAAGGAGTGCAGGATTGGGCCCAGAACCATAGTCCTTTTAAATCAGAACCTGAAACTTGCACATTTCTAGGGCCTGTTCCGGCTCCTTTTGATGTCAGTTTACAGAACTTCCAGTGATTTCAATCGGGGCAGCATCAGGCCCCTAAAGTCTCTCAACCCGAAGGGGTCCAATTCTGCAAGGTGTTGAGGTGCTGAGTGCTCCCAGTTCCCAGTGAAGTCACTGGGAGGAGAGAGTGCTTGAACTCATGCAGGATTGGGCCCTTTATCCTATATTCACTTGTTAGGTTGTGATTCTTCTGGGGATTGAGTCCAGTGGGATTTATACACAGCAGCTGGGACTAGGAGCTAGCCCTTCTGGGCTTTCCATTAGCACTGCTGCTCATTGCGGTTTGCCATCGTCCTCCGACCTTTGTTTCTCTACCTTACCAGCTAAGTGGAGCTTGGCTTTTAGGGTTAGAATTAGTCTGGGACAGCCCCTCTGGTGGTGTGACTCAGCTCCATTGACTTCAAAAGAGCCCCACTGATTTACACCAGCTGCAGATCATGGGCCTGATCTTGTTGGAACAAAATTCCCCTTGAAATCATTTGGAATTTGGCCTTGGGAAAGACTGTGGGATCGGGCCCTCGATTTGGCTGCGTTCTAACGTGTGTCTTTAGCCTTTTCATCATGTGTGAGGAGAAACCGCTCGCTCCGATGGCCGTGGCAGTAAGACGACTTGCTCAGCTTGGAAGAGGTTTACATTTTGGTTTGGTCCCGATCTCACTGTAGTCAATAGGCCCAATCTGGCGGATAGGGAGTGGGGAGAGTTTTGCCTGAGTCACAACTGTGGGATCAGGCCTCAGGGCCTTTTTTGGTAACGCTTGAAAGTTCCACTCAGGCTGAGATGTTCGGGCTGCTAATTTACCCTGGGAATCCTATAGATATCCCCAGGCCTTCATACTAATGCCAAGTGTTTTTTATAATCCGTACCAGGGATATTACAAAGAATACCAAATCATTGTACCTAACGCTAATGCTTCAGTGTCACCGGCATTTCCCACAGCTGAAAAGGCAAGTAACAAAGACCAAGGGTGAAATCTTGGCCCCACTGAAGTCAATGGGAGTTTTGCCGTTCACTTCGGTGGAGTCAGGATATTGCCCTGGTTGTTGGGAAGGGATGAATGATCCCAAGACTTTGAAAGGTCCAGACCTTTAGCCCCAAATTCCTTCCTCTGTCAACCCCTTCCCCTCCTCCCTGCAGCTCGGAGCTGATCCTGAGAGAACCCACCATGAGTGAGCAGCAGGTGTTCAGTGTCTAGTTGAATCAATCCTTTATTAAGATCTGTAATAAATGACTGACCCAGCTAAAGGCATCTGTACTCTGCATCAGAGACCACGTCCGTCTCTGACTTGAAAATGGCGTTAAACTGTGTCTATTTCAATTTAAAAAAAATCCCAGTGCAGTTATTTATTAAAAAAAAAAAGGGGGGGGGGTGATCGAATTCCAGTTGTGCTTGTTTTGAGCATGAATACGTCGTGCCAGATTCCAGTCTCAGTTACACCAGTGCAAATCTGGAGTAACTCGCTCCAGATTTCCAAGGTTGTAAGCGAGAGTAGAACTGGGCCGTGTGAGGAGTGAAAAATCCCAACTGTTAGCTAGATGGATGTCTCTGATGTCCCGTTACAAATCAAGCTGTAGCGTGAAAGCAAATGAATTTCAAGAGCATTCCTGAAGGTGATTTGGATTGTACCCCCAGTTCTCCTGAAAGCCGTTGTCAGTGTGGCACAGACGAGAGGGGGCTGTAACTTCAGTAAGGATGGTGTGATGAGAAATGCTACCACAGGGTGAGCTTTCTGTTGAGCCAGGTGCTTTGTGGAGACACAATAGGGTAATTGAGGTATTGTTAGTGAGCAAGCCCTGGATTAAGGATTCAGGGGGAAAGGAATTTGCTTGGAGTGGTCAGTGGAGTCGCAGCTCTGGAATATGGGGGATAATAATACTTACCCGCCTTTGCAAAGTGCTTTGCGATTTGGGCATCTAATGCCCTTGTGCTCCTTTGACAATCCCAGCCAACCCCAAAATGTAGCGCCAGCTTCATCCTTCATTCTTCACTTTGCAGCAGTGAGGGTTTGAATTGTTCCTTGGGAAAATGAGTCTCTCTGATCAAGGTAAAAATACAAGGGGAAGTTAGCCCTGATTCGGGTCTATACGTGTGAGCTCGGCCTTTGCCACGCTCCAGCTGAAATGATGCTAGCAGCTGTGTTTAAAAATGCCCGTTGCTTCCCAGTGTAGAAACCTAAAGAGGTTTAGGGTTTCACACCATGCTACGGACTAAACCCCTCTATAAAGGCTCTGTAGCAGGCATTACCCGCATCCCTGTCCACGTCGTTAATGCACCCTGATGCTACCAAACCCAGCTCCCAACCTCCTTTGAGGCAATAACGAGTACATTTTCTATGTCTCGAACACAAGGTCTCGCCTCATTTCCATTGAAGTCCATGGTAGCAGGATTACCACCATCGTTTCCTAGGACAACAGAGCTCTCTTAATGGAACAGGTGTCGGAAGAAGAAAAAATCTTAGCGATGGGAGGGGAGAAAAGAAAATATTTTTGTGTCACAGGCTGATACAATTTACTGACTTTGATCATATTTAGTTTGAAAGAAAATTAGAAATTAAAATGAATTATGAATGGTTTGTGTTAACCACAAATTGTATATGGCACCCCTCACACGCTGGTAGGCAGTTACTTGTGCTTTTCCCACCATCTGCCTATTCGAGTCAATCGAAGTCTTTCCAATGACTTCAGTGGACTTCGGAGCTGTTTTCTGCAGATGCATGAAGCTAGTTTATCAAGTGCTCAGCAGATGCAACGGGGGGCCAGGTTTTCAAGAGCCACTCGATGTATTGAGCTCTTCTGAAAATCTGGCCAAATTGTGAGTGGTGAGCTTTTTCTGAAAATTCTGCCTAGAATACACCATTTTCCTCCATATCTGCTTTATTGCTAGGAACTTCCCAAGCTCTCGTGGGTGGGAATGAATATGTTAAGGAAACTTGCAGAGGGATAGCACTTACTCTCTTCTGGGTTCCAGAGGATTACAACCAACCAGCTCCAAAGTGAGAAACGACACAACACCTATCCTGTTTCAAAGATTATTTTGGGGGGTGAATTTTTTTAAAAAAGAAATAGACCTTTCTCAAGTTAGATATATTTTTTTTAAATTTCCTTCCAATCTTCTGCAGCTCAGTAGAGCAAGACCATAGGTCCCAGCTCAAATTGGATTTCTGTGCTGGGTTAAGCACTTGTCTGTCTCGCTACCCCTAAGAGTTATTTCAAGACATTTCATGTATAACCCTCTCCCCTGTCTATTTCATTGTGACATTTATCAAGTTAATTGGAGGCTTGCAAAAACAAGTGTGGGATTGGCAAGAATTGGTCTCCTAAAAACGTTTACCGTTTGCATTTTTCTGCGACAGAGTTCAAAAAGTAAAAAATTAACTACGTTTTAGTGAA
The DNA here is from genome assembly GCF_027887155.1 of Malaclemys terrapin pileata. Taxonomy (NCBI): domain Eukaryota; kingdom Metazoa; phylum Chordata; order Testudines; family Emydidae; genus Malaclemys; species Malaclemys terrapin. The sequence goes on from NC_071523.1 coordinate 8,217,984, forward strand.
AAGCAGATTCTTTTAAATTAAAAAATGCAAATTTTCAAGTAAATTGCACTGGTTTAAATTTTTGTTGAAAGTATTAGAAAGCCTTTCAGTTTTGTCAGCTTTCATTTAAAAATGTTGTATGCTCAGAATGGTGTGAAACTTGCCCTTGTTTTGTCTGGGTGAGTAAATGAATATTATTTGATTTGGGATTTTTTAAAGTGCAGCTCTCTGTAATCACCAGGAAGCACTGCATGAATAAAGTCCCTTATTTAAGAGGAACCACACTCTTGAGCTTTCTTAAGCATATATGTGTTTCTTCCAATTGTTAACGGGCCAGATTTTCAAAGGAGTTTGCTTCTGTTTAGGTACCGAAGTAAATGATCAGATTTTCAAACAGCTCAGAGTATTGGATGTGGCGCTCTTGCAAAAATCTGGCCATAAATGTCACAAGAGAACTCAGTGCAATCTGATGGGTACTGAGCGCTTGTAAATCTGGTACCTGGCTCTCTGGAAAGATCCCTCCCTAGGAGGAAAGCGTGGGTAACTTTTCCTATATATAAAAATGACTGAAGAATATAGTGGGTCAGTGACCTGGAGTGGCTAATCAATTGCGGAAACAGAACAGAATTTTTTTTTAAATAGTGCGGTTGCTAGAGAGTCCTTCCTATAACCGGATGATAATCAGCTCAGGCCTTTTTGGTGAAGAGTGTAATGCTTTTAAAAGGACGCACGGGAGAAATCCCATTCAAATCAACGTGAACGCAGATGGCTTGGGTGAGTAAGGGTTTGAAGGATCGGGCCCCTTAGATTTTAACGCGCACTTGCTAAATACATTTAACTGTTGCCAGCACCCTTCGTGGTGCTGTGAGCTGCAGAGCAGACTTGACTCTCACTGAAGGCAGGGGGAAATGAGGGACCTCCCCATGGACAGAGTCTTCATTAAGTAATGTTTATAAAGCCCAGGTATTTGTTGGGCCCCCAGAACCCCAGGATGCCAGGTATGTGTCCGCGTCTGTGTACATGTGTGGCCTTATTCACAACTTGCCTGTGTCCCTGTTTTTATATATTTGGCAAAATCACAAGTGTTTGAATAAGATAAACAGATATAAATAGATTTTATTGTAAACTGTTCTGCCCACCTGCTAGGTTGTCTGATATTTTGGTGGGAATTTTTCCCTATGGAAAAAGAGGGTAAAAACTTACGAGATTTTTTTCATTTTCCACAAGTGTTTGATTTCCAGATGGCTCGGAACAGCTGCGGGCTGGGGGGGTGGGAATGCAGCCTCGGTGGTCAGTCCACTGGTCAGCCCTCAGCTGATGTTAGGGCCCTCGTTGTCCCATATGCTTCCATGGGTGGAGAGGATGCTGCTACGGGAGGGGAGAATTGTCTCCTTGGCACTGCTTTCTTGAGGGCCCTGCAGGGATCTCAGGGGTGTAGGATGGGAGGGGAGGAGATGCTCTCTGAGGCAGTGAATATCTGGGCTTAAGTTACTGGTGCGTGAAGCACAGTTGGTTTGGGCTCCATGCCCATAACCCTTCAGTGAAGGGAATTCTGCAAAGGGTGCTTGGAAGTTGCCAGCCTGGCTCCTTCGGGTGCTGCCAGGGAGGTCAGAGGAGCAGCGTGGAGCCGTGGGTGGGGTGGTCCCACATTGTTATGGCCACCACCTGGCCGCGACTCCCTCAGGAGCCGGATAACACGGCGTCTATATGTGCCGGGGAGGTTTTGATGTGAAACATTCCCTATGCCCAGGACTTTGTCTCTGTAGCGTGTGCAGCTCCCACTAGCCTGGGGAGCAGAAGACCAGTCCTGCTTCTCTCAGCTCCATGCAGCGCTTTGGGCCCAGACCAGACTAGTATCCTCCCAGATTGTCTTACCCAGGCAGACTGCAACCTTGCCCGAGTAACGCAGCTCTTCCTTTCTGGGTGTGCTGATGCGATGTGAGCGTCTAGCCCCGGTGGACTCCCATGTACCCAACCCACTCTCCAGAGCACGCCCAAGGCTTCAGCACCCATCTGCAGACGTGCCGGGTCCCATCTACAGCATGCTGCAAAATGGGATTGTGCTTCAGCTGGCTCAGAGGGCGAATGTGCTGTAACATGCTCCCTTGACGTGGAGGTGTTTGTAGATGGGACCTAAGCTGCGTTAACTCACTGACTGAGAGGCCAGTTTTCAAACCTGAGCATTCAGATCTGCTCTTAGATGCCAAGGTGAGCACTTGGGTAATTGAATCCCAGTGTGATCCCTGAAATACAGAAGGGAGTGCCCTCGGTTAGCTGCCAGCAGTTGAATATTTCACACTTCGTGTGAATGTTAAATGCTGAATTTAGGATAGTAGGGATGAGTTAGTGGCTAGATCAGGAAACCAGGAGTCAGGAATTCTGGGTCCTTTTTCCAGTTCTGCCATTGGCCCAGCTTTGGGGTATATCTGTTAGGCCTGAAAAGTGTCAGTGCAAGAGTGCACACGCACAGATCTCCAAATTTGCAGGTGCCCAGAAGTTCATGCACACTTCCAAAAAGGTTGACCTTATGGCGTTCTGCCTCAGTTTCCCCATCTGTATCATGCCTTGAATTTCCTGGGGTAGTGAGACTGAGCTAACGCGTGTAACTTATGAGCTCCTCCAATGAAAGCCACTGTAATACTATAGTTCACTGAGATTTAGTAACGTGTTTGTCTTATAAAGCTGCTCCAGCCAACATTTTCAAAAGAGGCCGTAGACTTTAGGTGCATCGGTTTTGAATGCCAGTGGGAGACACCTGGAGCCTGATTTTCAGAGATGCTGAGTCCCCGCATTTCCCATTGACTTCAACTGGAGTGATGCGTGCTCAGCAACTCTGGTAATTGGGCTCAAGTTTGGCATCCAAAATCACCTCTGAAAATTTTGCCCTCACTCACCCTCAACCCGTCTGTAATCAGTTGGTGTTTTATTGCCTCAGAGTCATTCTCAGTCAAATAGATTAAATGCATGTTTAGGAGTCTTCACTGAAATTGTCTCTGTTTTCCATGGAGAATTCAAATGTGCAAACTTCAGATTCACCTTCTGCATCTGCTCGTGGGTAAGGGAAACACAGGTGAACAAACGCTCATCATTGTCAGGCACAAAAGGGAAGTAAACATGAGGGCAGAAAGTTAATGGACAAAAATGCCAAGAAAAGTGTGCTCTAATTCTAGCTCCCACCTCCCTTCAGATTCGTTTGCTTATAACTTTGCCACTCTCCTTTCCTTTGGGCTGATCTTGAAGGTGCTTCATCTCCGAGGTGATTTGATCCTATCTTTGTCAGCTGGAAAGTGTGAGAGATCGTGGTTCAGCCGCATGTGTGCAGGAAAGGCTGGATGGTCAAAGATACACTCTCCCTAACCCCTCTAAGTTCTGATTGGGAATTTGAGTCACAGCTGGAGGTAGGAACACCCCACATGTTCAACCACATTACATGTATGTGGCTAGAGGCTGCCTTAAGGCACTGCCCTACATTTGGGGGTTCAGTGAGGTCATGTTGCAGAGGGAACCCCCAAATGCACTTGGGGGGCAATAGCAGCTCCTCCACACTGGCTCCACCGGCTGATGCGTGGGATGGGGCCAGTGTTCCAGCAGGACCCCCCTGCTCTTTGGGGAGGCTAGCCTGGGGAAGGCGGGGAGAGGAGGAGAGAATCTTGAGCATTCACGAGAGAATGTGTCATTGCTAAACGAGCCCATTGCAATGAATGGAAGCCATTGTGATGTTCCCCATGAGTCTATGGGATAACAACAGCAATGATTCGCCTGTCGTGCCATTTGTCCCTTTGGCCACCTGGTTCTTTTCCGGACGTGCTCCTCTTCGGTCTCTGTATCGGTGCCGTTCTCACTCTGTGCTGATTGAAGTGGCCCTGGAAGGTTTATTGATCTAACTAGCCTCACACAAAGGCTCTCTTGAGCCCTACCAAGTGCTCAGGTCAGACAGCTGGGATTGGGCTGCTGGATGGAAAGTGGCAATGTTGTTACAGGACAATCAGGAGCGAAAGCTGCTTTCGGTCCTTTCATCATGAGAACGCAGCTGCGATTGTGCCGAGCGGCTGCTGGGCTCTTTAGGCCAGGATGCGCTGGGATCAGACGCCTGCTTGTTGGATGACTCTTTCCCCTGTAACTCTCTGGGAAAGGATTAGGGAGTTGGGTTGTAATTGAGCGAATGTGGTTTTATCTGGTTTCAGCACACTGTGCCAGGTGAACTGACCGTGCCTTCCGGCCTGCTTGGTAGATTGGGGGTGAAATACAGTGGATGCCAGAGGTATTGCTTAATACAGCATCTTCCTGCTGGAAAGACGCTCCTTGGAATTCTTCTCCATTATGGGCTTGCGTCTGATCCCGCAGGGAGTGGCCTGCCCCTATGGATTGCGGTGGAGTTGCTCATTTGCAACTGAATGAGTGAGGTCAGAGTCTGGCCCCAAAAGGAGAAGAAATGTGCTGCGTTGCCGAAGCGACTGCAAAGGACGGAGACCGGTCCAGGGGGGAAGTGGAGATTGTGGTGCCCTGAAGAGAGGGAGGAGGAGGAGGGGGAACCTTCACAGTCTCTGAGAGCTTTGCTTGAACTGAGTTGAACTTTCTGCTTGAAAAAGGTTTGCCTCTGAGGGAAAAATGTGGCCCTGTGTGGAGAGGAGAAAGAATCCCTGTGTGCGGGGAAGCGCCGTCTCGCTCTCTGGCAGACCGGGGGTCAGCGCTGCTAGGAACACGCTTGTTTCTTCAGGGGCTGGAACATGTAATTTAGCTTGTCACGGAGGAATGTGCTCAATGTCTTTATTTAATAAGAAGATTGTTAACCTGCTGCGGTGCCTCGTCTTCCTTCCTCTCCACCCCTCCAGGCCCAGGGTAAGAAGGAACACGGCGCTTTTGTCTCCCAGCCGGTGGCTGCCGGCGGATGAGTGGGTTTAGTGGCAGCACTGTTCGCATGACTGGCTTGAGCTATACCAGATGCAGACATGCCACAATTACATGTTGGGCTGGTTTTCAGCCCCAGCTCTCGTCCCTAACTCCCGCGTGTAGGATATTTTCCTACACATTAGAGTCAGCCCCAGCGCTCACTAGAAGCTTGGGACTGGGGCCTCAACTCATGCCTAACAAATTAAAACACCATGTGAACATGGCCCGTTCTAGGGCTAAGGGTTTGATGCTCTTGCCAGTGAATCAATGGGATCTGAGGGCGCTTTGCACCATCTAGAATTGGGCCCTTGATCTGGGCAAGGAAATCGCTTGTAGAGAATCCCCCTGCTAGCTGACTAGGCCTCTCCAAATGAGACCGTTTGCTGTGCTGTTAGGGGCCCCGGGGCGAGAATGCATCCCTCCCTGTACAGGGAAGGACTGGACTTCAACACATGCTAAAGTGCTTTCCTGAATGCGGGCTGGGGTCTGTGCGCTGCTCGTCTTTCACTCAGTCCCTGAGCGAGGCAGGAGCCCAGGTGCTGTGGAATTATCCTGGACACCCCTGGTGATGGAGCTGTGATGACGGACAGGTTCCGATCTGCAGCAGAAATATCATTTCACGGAGCCCTGCCCTCCCCCAGGCCTCAAGTGCTGACAGGGCTCGCTGCCTCACCGCAGGGCAGGCTGGGACTGGCCTCTGGGCGCAGAGGAGCCTGAGAAGCCATCTGTGAAAAGAAGGAATCGCTTTTCTCTTTCGAATATCTAAGCAAGCGCCATGCCAACCCCAGAGGAAATATTAGCACCCCCTTGGGGAGCTGTGTGCAGCTCTTTGGGTCTCCCAGGAGCCCTGATTCTGCAATCAGATCTGCACAGGCAAATCCGTAAGCCTGCGTAGAACTCCCCCCCGCCCCCCCGCCAACTCTTCTTAAATGTCAATGGAAGCTGTGAGAAGGCTAGATCCCTGACGCGAGCCTGCAAACTCTTCCGTGAGGAGCTCCATTGACGACACTGGGATAACGCATGTCGATGAAGGCTGCTGTTGCGTGTGAGGGCTGTAGAGACAGGTCTGCCCGTCCGGAGCTGCGTTTTAAGCATCATGTATCAGGGCAATGAGAAAACAATGATGTTTTTTACATCCCAGCTTGCACAGTAAATAAATGAAACTCTTCATCAATTGCAGCCTAAGGGCTGATTGCCCGAGGTGCTGAGCGCCACTTCAGAGAGGCTGAGAGATGACAGCATTCAGACTGCCCAGCTCTCGATGTCTTTGGATCAAGACTGGTGCCTTTCTGGGAGATAAACCCTAGTCAAGTTATCGGGCTCAATACAGCGGTAATTGGGTGAAATCCTATGGTTTATGTTATACAGAAGGCCAGATCAGATGTTCTAAGGGTCCCTTAAAATGTATGAATCCATGAGTCACAGGCGCTGCTAAATAAGATTATCGTATTTTATAGAAACCATCTGGGGACTCTCTAATCCGGTACATTTCACCCTGCAGAGTTGCAAACAGATTATCTGAGACAAGAGGAGGGGCAGAGGGTTGGGACTCTCTTATCCAGAGCCTCCTCTGACACTGGGCTGTAATTTCTTTTGAGTTCCCAGCAAATATGCTTCCAGCAAACCTTTTAGGGCTGGATCCATGTAAATCCGCGGGATTCTTTCCATTGGCTTCTATGTGGGTTTTGGATCAGGCACTGGATAAATAAATAGATGGAAATAACAAATCAAATGCTTCTAACTAGTATTTTAAGTAGTCCAAATGTCTGACTCCCGCCACAACTCCATCCAAACCCTCTGAAGGAGAAAAAAAAACCCTCTTATTTCCATGAAGCCTGCTTTTCACCAGCGATCGGGGTGTTAATAGCTGGCACTTTGGTCCAGGCCTCTCTCTCTTCATATATTCTGTGTTTGTGGCCTAGAAGGAAAAATTATATGTCTGGTGGCAAGTAACATTTGATGCTGATCAGTGTAGCAGGGTAATTTTATACCTCCACTCGAAAGAAATCCTCCAATTCACAGACTGAGTCCCAGTCCTCGTGGTTAATGCAAATCGAAAACCTCACCCCACTCATTACTAAATTTGAATGGCTCCATAAAAACAAATTATAGAGATTGGTCATTTCCCTGGCTTCCTTGCCTACAGCCTGAGGTTTCCTAACCACTGCCTGGTGTTGCCCTGCAGCGACACCTGCGGGAGAAGTCTGGAAATGAAGCTGGAGGGGGTTCAAGAGTGTGATTTCGGAGTCCCTAGCTTGTGCCTTTCGTTCTTTGCATCCAGTGAACTGGTTGCATCTTGTTTCTGAGCTGATGGAAGAAGCCATGGAAAGAGGCTTTGTTAACAGTGACTGTGGTTTGTCTTTTAATGGAGGTAGCAGGAACTGGGGACAGTGTCCCCCCCACCAATCTAAATACCCATTTTACAACTTTCAACCCCTTTGGAGTGGGGAGGAGACAAACTGAGCTCCCCTGATGGGGCAACGGGGAAGAAGCTCTGGGAATGGAAACGCATGGAGTTCCTGAGCCTGCATGCAGGGAAACCCGGTCGTGTACGGAAGGCGGCTCTCGAGAGCGAGAGATCCCTTTGGTCCTCAGCGGAAGGTCGCTGTCTGTAAGCAGAAAACAGGCACACCTACACCATCATTCACTGTGCGCTTTCTGATCTAAAGGGGATGAATTCCTGGTCCTGATGCTGCAGCTCTCGGAGGCCTGTGCTGGCAGTGTATGTGGCCCTGGGCTGTAATAAGAAGCATTCGCAGCTCTAAAGGATGGTTACCACTAGGCTCTGGCCTGCTGCTTAGGTGCTGCCCACCGGCTGCCGGGCTGCTTTTCGCACCAGGAGTCAGAGACGTTTCTTCACTTCTAACTTCTGAGCTCTCTGCTCCCTGGCAACGAACGACCATGGGCGATTTCCTCGCTGGCCCTGAATAGAAAACACACGGCCTGATGCACTGCACGCTTACCCCAACCCAGAGCTGCAGGAGGGGCTAGAGAAGTGGCTGGCTAGCCCCAGAGGGAGGGGAGTGAAACAGTCACGGGATAATTAATATTGCCCGGCAGCTGGAGACCACAGAGAGCGGCAAAGGGATGTTGTCATGAATATTAACTAGGAAGAAGGAGGGAGGTTTGCAATGCAAGTGCTTAGTCTCTAGACCAAGGCCTAGACAGTGGCTCAACCTCTTATTCGGGCACATTGTGAGCAGCGATGGAAGGATTAAGACAGGTAGGCATCAGCTGCTGGCCCTGAGTCGGTCTGTCATTGAATGGGCAGAGGGTTATGGTGGGAAATGTGACGAGGCGATGGAATAGAGTGGCCTCTCTGCAGGTCCCTTGCTCAACCCTAAGGTGAAGGGTTCTCGGGGCACAGCCCTGCTCAGTGGTTTGCAGGAGAGACCCTTATCTCCCCAGCTCTGCTGCTGTCAGTGCTGCCTAGAGATGGATTCGGCCTTGAAACCTTTGGGCCCATTCGGATCGGGACTCGATGGTTCAGGCCCATCTGTGTCTACTGGGCTTTCCTCTGGTTCCTTCCACCTGGATTTCAAGGCAGTTTTGTAACTCAAATGAATAAACCCTCCAAAACTACGGGGAGGTGGCGGGGTGTTCTTATCTCCCTTTTACTCTGTGTGTGTGTGTGTGTGTGTGTGTGTGTGTGTGTGTGTGTGTGTGTGTGTGTGTAAACTGAGGCATAGCACCCCGTGAATTGGTTACCCCACAGCATGTTGGTGGCAGGGCTGGGAACAGATCTGGGGTCTCCTAACTCGAAGATGTCTGCTCTCACCAGTAGGCTGTGCTCCTCTGGGGACTAAGCTACTTCTTTTCCTGGCTAAAAGCGCTTGATGCAAGGTAACACATGTAACCAGTAACTGTGGATTCAAGCCCTTCCAGAAAGGTGTGGTTTGGCCCAACGCCTTCAGTGTAGGGTCCAGGTGATAACTGACCTCAGTCCCTTCCCCCAGTCCCACATGGGAGCCGTTCAGAAGAAACTTGGTGGGAGGTTCTGTTCCTGCAGGATGTCTTAGCTCTGATGTGTTGAGCTCCCTTCTGCACCCATCTCTGCTCTGGCTGGTTAGGGGTGGCAGAGAGCTCTGGTGTGCAAACAGTGGCAGGTCTGCAAGCGCTCAGATCTCTCCACTGCGTGAGGGGCCATGCCTGCTGGCTCTGGCCGCTAGGCCAGTTCTCATGGCAATGTGTGGAGCGTGTGTGCAGCCAGAGAGGTGATGCACTAGATACAAACCCCCATCTTCCCTAGGCGGTGGTTGAATCTCTGCGTTCCCCACTCAGCTCGCCAGGATCTACGAAGGTGTTTCTGGCCTCCCAGACTGCCAGCTGCTAAGAGAAGGGGCATCCTGTCATCCCAACCCCATCCTGCCATCCAGCCCCACTCTGCGCAGTGCGGGACCTAGTCGTACTTAACAAGTCCCTGTGCCCACAGCAGGAGAATAATGATAGAGCGTTAAAAGCTTGGGGCGGGGGAAGGTGGGGGCAGACGCAGGAGAAAGGAAACAGGAAATAAAGGGGCAAATCTTGGTCCCTTGTTGCTATTTTCTGTGTGGCTTGTAAGTTCTTCAGGGCAAGGCAGCCCCAGGCCCTATCTGCCATGCTAAAGAAATGATCCGTTGTCATACGGAGGCATACACATGACACTTTATACTGTGTCCGTGGCTGCAGTCACCCTGGTGAGGTCCTCTCCTGGGAGAGTCCAGGAGCAACGCCACAGCTCCTGGGTCCTGCTCTGTTCACTGACATCAGGATACCGTAACGAACTGGCTTTTGTGTGTACACCACTGCCCTCTACTGGATGGATTCGGAACTGCTCGCTGTGTCATTGGCCCTGTATTGCAATTGGTTTTTCCCAAGTGGAAAACTGGGCTCTGGATGCATGAGAATCTGAGTTCTCCCCCCGACATCCCAACCCCCGTGGCACCGGGCTCTGTTGCAGTCTCCACAGCAGGACAAGACGGTAGGGCTGTGCCAAGGCCCAGCATGCCCCTCTGTGAGGATGCACCAGGTGCCAGGCGGAGGGAGAGATCGTTGGAGGGGAGTTTGGCCTCTCCACTAGCAGATCTATCTGTGGAGCAGACAGTGGGAGGGGGGTGCATTTTCAGGACAGTAGGTGGTGGAAGTGGTGCTTGGCTTCCATTGCTGTGGTCCATCCTATTCTCCACCACACATCGTGGCACCTGGGTTTGGCCCCCCATAAAGCCCAAGGGAATGATTCACCTAGGCCCCCTCCCATCAGGAGCAACCCCTAGCATCTGCCCTGCCATTTGCTCCTGACGTCCCTCTAACCTGGCTTGTGATGGATAAATGCCTGGCTTGCAGAGAGGCCAGTAGTGCAGAAGAAGGATGGACCAGACTCCAGCACTTACAACATCGTATAGGGCCTGATTTATAGGGCACATGCGGGTGGGATTGGCGAGTGCTCACCATCTGGTCCATAGTCTGAGGCAGGGCCCAAAGGAACCTAGGCAAACAGGTATTAACGCGCTCCTCCTTCCCAGGGGGCTTGTGGGGTTTAGCGCAGGAAGGCTCCTAGGGCGTTTTGAGATCTGAGGGAGGGGACGGAGGTCACTTTCCCACCTGCTCAAGCTTTGTTCTCTGGATTCTAGTTCTAGGGTTTTGGTGGAGCTGGCCATGATGTTATGGTTCCTGGTGGCTGCCCTCTTCCCAGCTGTGATCCTGGCCGCGCCGCCCCCCATTAACAAACTGGCCCTTTTCCCGGACAAGAGCGCGTGGTGCGAGGCGAAGAACATCACCCAGATTGTGGGGCACAGCGGCTGCGAGTCTAAGTCCATCCAGAACAGGTACGGGGGGAGCGGGCTGCAATGCAGCCAGGGCTTCTCTAGATGCACCTTGTTTCCTTCACTGTTCAGGTTGGTGACTTTGCCTGATGCAGACTCCCTGCTAAGGGAGAAGATTTTGAGTCAATTGCAGGATCAGGGCCCTAGTTGGGCACCATCTGGGCTGTTGTATGGAATTGATGGGTCAGGGGGCAGAGCCAGAACTAGGAGGAGGTTCCTAGAACAGGTTGTTACCACGCGCCAAGCTGGAGTCAGAGGGAGACACTGAGGGAAATGTGCACTCAAGCCCTCATTTCCCCCTTAAGAGACTTAAAGCGCAGGGCGACTCTCTTGCAAGTGACTTCAAGCTGCAGTCACCCTGGTGAGGTCCTCTCCTGGGAGAGTCCAGGAGCAACGCCACAGCTCCTGGGTCCTGCTCTGTTCACTGACATCAGGATACCTAACAAACTGGCTTTTGTGTGTACACCACTGCCCTCTACTGGATGGATTCAGAACTGCTCAGCTTTGTCATTGGCCCTGTACTGCAACTGGTTTTTCCCAAGTGGCAAGCTAGGCTCTGGATGCATGAGAATCGGAGTTCTCCCCCCGACATCCCAAGTGGCTGTGGTGTGCGCACCAGTGTTTATTGCAATGCAGCTGTATCTTGTTAAACTGGGGCACTCTGTGGCCTCCTTGAGTCAACATGCAGGCCATATGTGTCCCAGTATATGAAAGCCAAGACAAGGACCCTCCTTCCTCTCCCCACCACTTCCATCCAAGTCCTTCAGCCCCACCTCTGCTTCTCTGGCCCATTGGATGCTGGCTCACTATAGGGCATGCGAGGAGCTTCTCATGGGGAGGAGGAGAAGGATGCTGCATCGAGACGCTACTTGCTTCATCACTGCAAGAGGCAGCTGGAGCAGCTCTGGCTATGGGGCTGAGCTGCTGCAGAGAGAAGCCCTTTCAGGCTCTTTCCTCTCTAGCCACCTATCTCCAGCCTGTCCTGGTAGGAGACCATGATCCTGCTGCCTCCCTCACCTCCCGCAAGCACTGCCTGCTACCAGAGCCCTAGGCAGGGAGCGTCTCGTGCATGGTTTGCATCAAGCTCCCAGTCCCATCTAATGCTCAGCTCCATGGGCTTTACTCCTGTCTTTTCTTCACAGGGCCTGCTTGGGACAGTGCTTCAGCTACAGCGTCCCCAACACCTTCCCTCAGTCTACAGAATCCCTGGTGCACTGTGACTCCTGCATGCCTGCACAATCCATGTGGGAAATCGTGAGTAACCCCTCCTGCTCTAAGGCCCTGTTAGTATCTGGGGATGGCTGGCTTTGCAGTTCGGGTGCAGGCCTGGGAACTGAGAGACCCGGATTCTAGTCCTGCCTGCTTTGTGCCTCAGTTTCCCCACCTGTGTCACGGGCCCGGGGTGATTTGTTGATGCCTCTGAAGTGCCCTGTGATCCTTAGATGGAAAGTGCTAGTCAAGGCAAGTCTATTGCTATGAATAATACTAAAAAATACATAAATGTTTGCTGAGCCATCCCCCTGTGACTCCATGCATTATTCATTTCTGCTCTTACGCCCACATGCCCTGTCTTCTGATCGCTCCCTTTGTCTCCATCTCCCACTCGTGGCTTTGTGCCTTCTTCCGTGCCTGAAACAGCCTCCCACGTCCCATCTGCCAGTCACCCGCCGCTCTCCTCACCAGCAATGTCTCTGCACCCTCGCCCGCCCCAAGCCTCGCCCCATTTAGCCGTGTGAGCCTGGGAACAAGGCGGGTTCGGTGCTGGTGCAGTGACACCCCCAGTGCCGTGTGAATCACTACATGCGTCCGGGGGCTCTAAAGCCAGCTGGTGCCAGGAGTCAGAGCTAGGGTTTGTCCTGAGCTCTGCTGCTGACCCACTGGGTGCCTTTGGGGCAGGTGACTTAGGGCAAAACTTTCCAAAGCTGCCTCTGATTCCGGATCTCCAGCGAAGGGGTGGCGTTTGCAAGGGCCGGCCAAGTTTCTTCTTATTTGATATTTCTATTGCAGTGGTGCCTGGCTGGGGACTTGCTGTGCCAGGAGCTGTACAAATGCAATCCCTTGGCAACCTCGGGGATTGAACCGGGGCCTCCAGAGCTGAGAGTCTCTACAGCTTGAGGCTTGGAGCTGTAACAGCCGTGCAGCCTCTGAACATGGGACGCTGACCGCTGGGCTATGCAAACGCCTAGGAAATCAGGGTCCCTGCCCATAAGAGCTTCCAGTTGGAAAGGGGCAGAGTGGGCTCCGAGCTGCGTGCCCCGCCCTGCCCTGCAGCAGGCTGCGGGTATGTGTTGGAGGGGAGGGGGACTATCTCCCGCTCACTCCCCTCCTCTTCCTCTGATCCAGGTGACGCTGGATTGCCCGGGCAACGCCGAGATCCCCCGAGTCGACAAGCTGGTGGAGAAGATCCTCCGCTGCAGCTGCCAGGCCTGCGGGAAGGAGCCGAGCCACGAGGGGGCGCTGTTCAACGTCTACCTGAACGCAGAGGAGAACCTGCCCGCCGAGGGCCCCAGCCCCCATCACTACGCCCACCACCAGCAGGAGGCGGAAGAGGCTCCCGTCTCCAACCGCCACCGCGAGGAGGAGGGGGGCGAGGAGTGACCCACGCCCTCCAGGACTGTCCGTCCTTCCAGCCTGCAGTGCAGACGGGGGGTGGTGCACGGGGGAGGGGGTGGGGCTGCGGGGTGTCTTACCTGTCTACTAACTACCCATCATGCTTTGCTCTTAGCGGCGCTGTGGGGTGGGCAAGAATGTCCGAGGTGCAGACGGGGCTTGGGCTGACACGTGGGGATGGGAGCGTGGGGGATCTGAGCAAATCTACTTGCACATCATAGTGATAATATATTGTCAGGGGGTGGGAGGTTAGGAGAGGGGCAGGACGGGACCCCTCGGGGGCGGAGGGTGGCACAGGCTGGCTCTGCAGGGTTTGGAACCGGGTTTCAGAGCCTCTTCTGCCTTCTCTTCCTTTTCCTCTGTAGTTTTAATGGACTCTCGCTGGGGGACCAGCCTCTCTCTGCTCCACCCCCTGCTGCTCTCCTGGGATGACTGTGAGGGTGAGCTATCTCCCACATCCTCCTGGGAGTGGGGCATCCCCCCAGCCTCCTGGGGGTGTAGGGCTGGGGTGCGCTGCCTCTCTGTTGCTCCTAGGGGTGGGTGGTGTAGGGAGGCCCCAACACTGAGGCCTTGGCTAGGGGATAGGAAGATCTTTCGTTCTCCATACCCAGAGGAACTCACTGATTGAAACTGCACCCAGCTCTGGGTTCAGGCAGGTCTTGGTTCTCGCTTTGCCCCGAATGTGACTCCGGGAGGGAAATGGGGTTTTATCCCCAGTGCTGGTTATCCGCAGGACGGAGATGGTGTGGGCCGGGTGCTGAGGGTGGGAGAAGATGCATGTGCATGCTGGGGTCTGGGCCAGGAATGACACGGTGGCCTATGGGGGGCCGGGAGGGCTGGTGGAAGGGAGTGGAGGGTCTAGGGACTCTGCATTTCTCCAGCACTCCCCTGCTCTGTATTCTTTGGCTCCTAATGGTCTTGCCCCAGAAAACAGGGTGTTGGCACCTGTTCATGTCCCTGGGTTTATTGATGGACCCTGGCGCTCCCTCCCATCCCTCGTCCTCTGGGGTGGGTCAAGGAGAAGCAGAGCCAGGGGCAGGAAGGACTCTCCTTGCTCTCTGCCTAGTCCGAGTCCACTGCAAACCCGGTGTGCACCCAGCCGAGAAGGAAGAGCTCCCTTGGGGGAAGGCAGGGCCTGCTGGGGAGTGTCAAGGGGCTTGCGGGAGGCCGATATCGCTCAGGGGAGAGGAGAATCCAGGCACCACTGGCATCTCCACGACTTGGGAAGGGTCAGTGCCTGGGAGATATTCAGCCCCTCAGAGTGGGAGCTGTATGCTCACCAGCCTGAGTTGCTGGTTGCTCCCTTCCCAGGGGACCAGCCAGAACCGGGGCTCAAGGCCTAATGCTTTACAAGTGGACCCAGAAACCTTCCTTCCTCTCCCCACTCCACCGCCCAGCCAAACCTGCTGCCATATTTGCGTCTGTTCCCAATGGTTTTGTAAGGAGCTGTTGGGCACGGAGGGGCCTCTCTCTGCTCTGTCTGGCACTGGAGAGAGGGGCCCTTCTGCCTCGCCTGCCCTTGGAGCTCGTGTGCACCTTGCTCTCGTTCATGGGAGGGAGTCAGGGTGCACCTGGGGATCCTCGCTCAGGACAGAGCTTGGTTGTGCCAGCGACAGATTGGGTGGCATCCCTCTACCAGGGAGTCTGGGCAGAGCTGGGGCACATGTCATAGACTCTTCTCCAATCTGCCCCTCCCGCCTTGGCTTCTCTGCAGCACTTTAACAAATAGTGGAGGAAGGGGGTGAGTTGATCTCCTTGACGGGAATGGAACTTCGCTGGGAATTGCTCCTTATCTCCCCTTCACACTGCCGGGGATTGGGAAGACGTTTAGTTGGGGACCTGGGGGCCAGCCCTGCCTGTCTCGCTAGCCACCTTCGCTCTGTTGTATAAAGCTGATCTCTTTGTTGCTGTTCTGACAAAAGCTTCCAGAGCTTGTCATCAATATATTTTTCCTTTTGACGGGATTTTTTTCTTAAATAAATTAGTTTTCACTTCCACGCCTCGTCATTTCGTGGTTCTTTGGCAATGGAGCCGAAGGCAACCCTACTGATGCCCAAGAAGTGGGGTGTCTGCTTATGCTGGGCTTGGACTGGGTTTATTCCAAGCTCGGGCAGAAGGGAAGCTGGTACTGGAGGGCCTGGGACATCTCTGAATTTCTGCTACACTTAACCTATTCAGGGGAACTGTTTAAAAATAATTCCTCAGTTTATTAACTTCTGCCCCTTAAAGCCACCATTACACGGGGAGCCAGTGCTGCTGACCGGGAGTGGAAACAGCCAACAACCCCTGTCCCTGTGACTGGGGAGAGCAGGAAAAGTCACTGACACAGCTGGTATATTTGATGTCCAACAGCATCCTCTGGAGTAACAAGTGCAGGGACCATCTCCCTGCAGAAAACTGAGTGGTTACAACTATGTCACCACTAGGTGGAACCCTTGATCCAAAGAGAATATCCATGAAGTCAAGAAAAGTTTCTGGGCCTCTTATCTGGATGAGTCTCAGGACATGTTTGAAGCTCTTTTTCCAGGTTTAAGAAAGGTGGAATCCAGTAGGTTTGGGTTAAAACGAGTGGGATATTCTCAAATGACTCCTGTTCCTAAGGGTTTAGCTACTCGGGGGCGCTGATCCTGTTCGGAGCTGGGTTCCTCCTCTGAGGGGATGTCTACACTTGCAATCGGAGGTGTGACTGCGACGCGCGGGTAGGCGTACCTGTGCTAGCTTTAATTGAGCCTGCCTGGCTAAGAACGGCGGTGAAGATGCTGCGGTGTGAACCCCGGCACAGGCGAGCAACGCTCAAGGTGGTTTGAGCAGAATGGAAAGATAAAACCAGCGGCAGGTAAAAGCAGTTTGGGGGCTGATGATAATCTAAGAAAGTGTGTGACCATGCTCCAGCCACCTCTTGACCTGGAGAGACGTCTGCAAAGCAGGGATGGCACGGGCAGGCTGCCTGGGCACTGGGATGACCTCTAGGGATCAGAGACGCGTTCAGCCTCTTGTCATCCAGTCCCACCGCTGGGAATACCACCCAGGGGGACAACCAGTGCCAGTGGCTTTTGTACAGGATGTTTCTCCACTGGGAAATGGACTGAGGCCACCAAACAGCCAGTAGCCGTTAACTTTCAGTCCTTATTGATCTGGTCAATCTGACAACCTAGAGATGACACTGATCATCTCCATCTTGGGCATTACTGGGCCCACAGCCTCTGAGCACCCCGCAGTCTTCAGTGGCTTTATCCTCACCCCCCCCATTTTACAGATGAGGAATAGTGAGGCTAAGGCCCAGATCCTCAAAGGGAAGATAGGAAGTCAGGCACCAAAATACCTGTGAGGATCTGAGCATAAATGACTTGCTCAGGGTCACTTAGGAAGCCTGAGACAGAGCAGGGAACTGAACCGGCGTCTCTTGAGTCCTAGGCTAGAGCAGGAACCACTGGGCCATCTCTCACTCTCGGATTAGCTCGCTCTCCCATCTGGCTACTCCTTCCAAATCACAACCCCATCTCTGTGCCACTGACAGTGAGGTTGGCTGCTGTGGAAATTGTGATGCCTCTGCTAGGCAATCCGAGAGTAAAAAGGAGGGAGAAGAAGACAGCAGAGCTGACTCTGTGAAAGCCAAGATCCTCTTGTCCTGCAAATGTTCCCAAGAAGGGAGAGCAGGGGAATAGAACCAACGCAGGGCAATGCAGCCCAGGCTGGTAGGCGTGTCTCTGCACTGAACGCTGGTCATGGGTTAGCAGCAGGATTTTAACATTGTTTTTAAAATGTGGCTTTAATCAGCCTGAATTCATCTCTGCAGCAAACAGAACAAAACGCTGCACTCCCAGACTTCAGCCATTCTTAGCAACGGAGGGCCTGATTCAGATCCCACTTGCCCCCCTGTACATTGACTGAAGTAAAACCGGTATATTGCTACTCGTGGAGGAAAGTGGGATGGCTGCTAATCTCAGCACAATTGTGGCCCTCAGCCAAAGACCCCCCGATCTGCTTTGTAGCAAGTGTGTTTTGCTGATGAGCACTGCAGTGTCTCCTAAGCAATGAGGGCCAGATCCTCAGCTGGTGTAACTCTGCATAGCTACATTGACACCAGGTTAGAATCTGGTGCTGCCTGACGCTTTCCTGGCTCTCAGCACAGACCATGGTTGGGGCTGAGGAAGTCCCGGGGTAAATAAACCTCCAGCAGTAATCCACCCCTAGTCTGCCCTGCCTGGGAATATCAGCCAGGGGGCTGTTGGCACAGAGGTGGATAGGAGGGTTTGTCTGTGTGACTCCCATGCAGAAAGGGGGGTCCCAAGATTAATGGAGAGGAGAAGAAAAGCTCACCAAGCCAGCTCCGAGGGTAGATGGTAGAGGGAGGTTAGAGGCCTTAGCAAGGAGGTTTCCAGCTACATCGAGCCTAAGGAATGGTAAGGGGGGTAGGGGGGAGCTTCCCGTGATACAGAGAGAGAGACACGCACTCCCCCTGCCCCATTGAGAGTTAAAGGGCCAGTGACCATTATTCCACATCAGCTGTATGCATCCCATAGAAGCTCTGGGGCAGTCTGAGATGGGGCTGGGCCCAAGCACTCTGGGGTAGGACTGGGCTGAGCTCTGGGACCCTGTTTCAGGAGCCGTCAGCCCAGCTCTCCCCCGCCTCTCCTTCCCAGCTGGGTTTGACGTTGTCTTTTGTACCAGGAAGGAACAGAACAAACTAGAAGGGTGGTTCTTGGGCCTCTCCCTGCGCTGATCAGGCTGAGATCCTGTCGCGGCCCCCTCCCCACCCAGCCACTGACCCAACCCCCCCACCTTTCCCGCAGCAGCCAGAGTGCCTGGGGACTGCTAGGAGCCAAGATGGAAATGAACTCAGATTAATGGGTGGAGACAGCTGCCCTTCCCTGCCCCCATTTTGGATGTGGTCGGTTTCCCTGGGCATGTGGACTAGACCTCATTGCCTGCAGCTCGCGTCGCTCTGCTCTCTCCACCTGGTGGGGGCAGGGTTGTGTAACAAAACTGGACAGATCAAGCCCCTGCCTGGTTTCTTTCTGGACGTGTTCCTGCACGTCCTCGTGCGGTGCTCAGCAGGGAACTCACGGTTATTGTGCTCCAGCATAGAGGTGAACAGACTGTCCGCGGGTGCAAGCGAGGTTAAGTGCTGGGTGCAGCCTTCTCTGCCGAGTGGTGGGATGTCTCTGGAGCCCTGGCTCTCTCTTGCTCTGAAGAGAGCAGGGTGCAAAAGGGAGCAGGGTGTGGCTGGGGAAGGTGGCGTTTGACACATGGTCTCAGGCACGATCCTTACGCTAACGAAGCCACTTGCTCCAGGCTCCCTTCCTGCTGCTAGTCTGGGGCAGCCTGGCGGCTGCCCAAACATGCTCCCATGAATGACAAGATGGGTTCCCTTCCTGCATGCCCTGCCCAGCTCAGCGCCAGGTGTTTGCTAGGGTTACCATACATCCGGATTTTCCCGGACATGTCCGGCTTTTTGGGTCTCAAATCACCGTCTGGGAGGAAATCCCAAAAAGCCGGACATGTCCGGGAAAATAGGGAGGGAGGGACCGACGGTGCTCGGCCGGGGGCCGGAGCCGCTGGGGCCAGCAGTGCTCAGCCAGACCGCCGGGGCCGGGGCCCGGGGCCGGCGGTGCGGGCTGGAGCTGGCAGTGTGGGGCCCGGGGCCAGTGGTGTTCGGCCGGGGGCCGGGCTGGGGCCGGCGGTGCGTAGCCGGGGGCCGGTGGTGCGGGGCCGGGGGTGCTTGGCCGGGGGCCGGCGGTGTGGGGCCGGGGCCCGTGGTGCTCGGCCGGGGGCCGGTGCCCCAGGGCCCGAGCCAAGCCGGGCGGGAGACGCCGGGGCCAGAGCCTCTTGGCCTAGGCCAGCCGGCCACTGGAGGGAGCCACTGGGCCGCGCCTCCTCGCGCGCCCCTGTCCCAGCTTGCCTACTGCTTCAGGCTTTCCGCGAATCAAATGTTCGCGGGAAGCAGGGGAGGGGGAGGGGCAGGGGGCAAAGCATCCAGGGGAGGGGGCGGAGTTGGGGCGGGGGCCCCGTGGAGTGTTCTCTTTTTGGACACTTAAACTATGGTAACCCTATGTTTGCCCACGCAACACCCTGCACTTGTACGGAGGAGGATCAAGGTCCCTGGCAGGGGTGGCATTTAGAATGTCCAGTCCCCATGAATTCCAAGTGGGAGCCGGACATCCCAGGCTCTCTGCTGGCTACATAGCTACAGCGACACTGTAGAGAACCATAAAGCGCATTTTTTCTCATGAGTCACCTCAAAAACAGGTAGATGCAAGCGCTGGAGCCAAAGCCCTCTCTGCATTTCACCACAAGCCACTGTGCACAGCAGGGGAATGGCCTCTCTGGCTAGCCTGAAGTCCCTCCATCACTACAAGGCACCCCAGCATATTCACCTCCAGGGCTGCTGTTTTATGGTCACGTCTTTTCCCAGCAGGCCGTGGAGACGGTCCTGCATTATTGATCCGTGATGAATGACCCCCATCCTCTTGCTCTTGCAGCTAATGGGCTTGGTGTCAGGATTCAAGTGCTTTCAGGATAAATACCGCCAATCACTGCTCCGGAATGGGCCAGATTTTAATTGAAATCTGGGGGCATTAGTGGGAGAGAACTCGGGATATAAAGCAAGGGCGGGGGAGGGTTTCCCTGCGGCTTCTCTCGAAACAGCCCCTTGGTCTCACTTACAGCCTGGTGTTGAATGATGGTGGCCAGATTTTCCAAAGGACTCCGCACCCAGCAGCTCCCAGGGGTCTCATTTGGGGGTGATAATGGGGAATTCTCCCTGGCCCTTCATGACAAGTCTGGACATCTGCGTTCGGATTTCTTAAGGCATCCAGACTATGGGCCTGATTCTGATCCCACTTGCACAGTGTTATACAGGTGTAACGCCATTGCTGTCAATGGGAACGCAGCACTTTGGAAAAATCAGGTCACTTATCTGGCCCTAGAAGACTCACTTCAGGCTCCTACTTGTGAAAAATCTTGGCCTAACCTGGACTGTGCTCCGGTCTCCCTATTGGTGAACTGAGCCTAACGCTATTGGTCCTCGAGTCTAAGGTCCTTTGGAAAGGCGGAAAGGCCCAGCCTGGCCCGGCACTCGGGGGTTTGGGCAGCCCGGCACGGCGCTGGGGGAGGGGCGGGGGTTTGGGCGGCCCGGCGTGGCACTCGGGGGGAGTTTGGGGGTTTGGGCGGCCCGGCCCGGCCCGCCCTGCCCCAGTGCTGGGGGTTCGGCGGCTCGGCGCAGCGCTCGGAGGGGTGGGGGGGCGGAGGTTTGGGCAGCCTGGCATGGCGCTTGGGGGGCGTGGGTTTGGGCGGCGTGGCGCTCGGGGGGCGTGGGTTTCGGTGGCCTGGTGCGGTGCTCGGGGCGTGGGGGTTTCGGCGGCCCTGCGCGGCGGGGATGTTACGGCGGGGCGGTGCTCTTGTTTTTGCCTGCGGCAGCAAAAAAGTTAGAGCCTGTTGAGAGAGCATTGGCCAGAATTTTTGAAGAGGTGGCAAAAAGCATCTCTGAGAAAAGCCATTCGTTTGGATCATTCCTTTTTGTTCATTACCTGGTTTCCAATTAGTTCCGCCAGCAGCCCGTCATGATCAGGGACCAGCCTCGTCCTGCAGCAATAATTCATCCAGAGGCCACTTGAAGCCGTTCGGGGAAATCTGGAGGGTTTGCTTGTCTCTTTCTCCAGCTTCCGTCGTGAATTGTCAGTGAGGGCTGCTCACCTCTTCCCCTCCGCCTTGAGGCAGAACCGGGGCTGGAGTCTCAGGAGCACAATAAACTCTGACTGGCATTCACCCGCCCATCGGGAAAAGGGAGACAAACATCTTACTCGGGAAATGATGTTAAATATTTAAAGCTTCGCTGATCAATCAGAGTTGCGGGGAAAATAGGCCAAATTCTGCTCTCTACTCTACTGGTGCCAATCCAAAGTAACCCTGTTGAAGCCAAATGCATTACTCTAGTCCATGCCAGCGCAACGGCGCAGAATCCGGCCCCACCTCTGCAAACGTGAATCCCAGGAAGACGTTCTTTTGTAGCACGAAACAGTCCAGTGGCTGGATAATTAAACAACAGCAGCAAATTAAATATCTTAGAAGCACCCCGAGGTGAAATGTTCAAAACACAAAGCTGTGTAGTGTTTTTCCCCCTCCACATTTGTTGGAGCCACTCTTGACTTTAGGCATTTAATAACAGTTAAAGATTTGAAAGGATTTTTGGAACTAAATAAAAATACGAAGCACTGAAAAGGCTCTAGGGTTTAGAGAGGAGGACAACATCGTTGTCTTATTCTTTATATTGCTGTAATGCTTAGGTGTTCCAGTCAGGGGCCAGATCCCATGGTGCTAGGTGCTGTACCAACACAATCCTGCCCCAAAGAGCTTCCAATCCAAGTATAAGACAAGCGACACCAGATGGATGGGGGCGGATATAAGTGAGATCGGTTGTTCTCCATGTCCTCTGAAGATAGGACAAGAAGCAATTGGCTTCATCTACAGTGAGGGTGATATTTAGGTTGGATATTAGAAAACACTTCCTGATTCTAAGTCTAGTGAAGTTATCTAGGGAGGTTGTGGAATCCCCACCATTGGAGGTTTTTAAGGACAGGTTGGACAGACACTGTCAGTGATGATCTTTGTCCTGCCTTAGCATGGGGGTAGGGGAGGCTGGACTAGGTCAGTGGTTCTCAACCTTTCCAGATGACTGTCCCCCTTCCAGGAGTCTGATTTGTCTTGCGTCCCCGCCCCCCCTCCCGGGTCACCTCACTTAAAAACGACTTGCGTACAAAATCAGACATCAAAATACAAAAGCGTCACAGCCACACTATTATTGTGCTGACGTTCTCATTTTTACCATAGACTTCTAAACGAAATGGATTGGAATACAACTATTGTACTTACATGTCCGTGTGACGCTTGAGCCTGTTTTTCAGTTGTGAGCCTGGTGTGATGCCCGAGCCGCGGGCAGCAAGGCTGAAGCACGTAACTGAGCTTTGCGGGGCCCCCTGTGGGGTGCAACCCCGGACAATTGTCCTGCTTGCCACCCCCTAATGCCGGCCCTGCACTTGTGACCCCCACCCCCAAACCTGTCCTGTAACCCTGAGAAACACTGATCTAGATAAGCTAATGTGCCCCCTGGAAGACCTCAGAGTACCCCCAGGGCTACCTCTAGCCCTGATTGAGAACCATGGGACTAGATGACCTCTTGAGGTCTCTTCCTGCCCTACGGGTCTATGATTGTGTGAATATTGGTCAGCGTGCTAGGCTGTGGTCTCAGGACACCAGCAGCCTGTTTCAGGGTTTAGTAGGCATGACAGCAAAGGGGAGTTTGGTGGAGGGATTTGAAGGTGGCTAACAAGGTAGCTTTGTGGCTCCTTAGCTCTCTTTGCAAACCCTCTCGGGTCATGGGAATGATGTATGAACATAGCCCCAGCCCCAAAGAGCCGACAAACTCAGGCAATTGATAATGCTCCGGCATGTCACTGCGCCCACAGTGGGTCCTGTTGATGTCCCTGGGGCTCCCCGGGCATGCAGCAGAGGCCTTGGCTGGGTGCTATCCACTAGCCATTGTAGGTTTGGGGCTGGATTAACACCAAGGTGCACCAGGTGAGTGTGGTGCTGGGCAGCAGGTGGGGGAGTGGGGAACAGGAGCTGAAGACATGGCTGATACACACGGTTGGTGGGGGGGTGGTGGTGTCGAGGCAAAGGGAAAAGAGATTCGGGTAACTCTGCCAGACCACCTAGCTGTCTTTTGGAGACTAATTTTTGTGTTGCACCCACCTGTAAATGCAGGCTCCCATCGTAACCCAGGGCCAGCTCCTCAGCGGGTATCAACTGGCTTCAGTGGAGCTATACCTGATTTACACCAGCTGAGGCCTTGGCCCGTGCATAAATCCAATAGCAGAGGACTTAGAGGGGGAGGAAAATAAGCAAGAAATGGTTAAAAAACAAAACAAAGCTAATTTCTCCAAATGACCCCAAAGAGCTTTCCTCTCCCTTGTTGCCTTGGGTGGTAAGTGCGAACCGTTGGCCCCCTCGCCCGTGTCCCTTCCCATGCAGACAGGTCACCCAGCGCGCTGTCCGGTTTTCAAGTGACCGAAGCAACCAGGCTTCTTCCATTTCCCTTGGGTTGCTGTTCCGAACGGCCCTCCTGCCTCTGACGGTTTTCCCGCTAGCTGACATTTCTCGTGCGCCGATGCCATGGTGAGGGTCACAGTACCTGGGCCAGAGCCCCCGCAGATGCTCATTGGTTGCAGTGGGTTTTGGATCATGCCTTTAATGCCTAGGCAGCGAGGGAGATCCCAGAAAGTCCCCCTGCGTGAGCCGCCTGATCCCTTGCTGGCTGTTTTGCGGAGATCACGGTGTGTTTTCGTGTTGCGTACGGCCGGATTAAACCATCCGTCGGGCTCAGGGACTGGGATTAAATCCTTGCTGATCAGTGCAGCCCTGCACGGCTCTTTTTAGCCTCAAACCTGTTGATGGGCTGCCCGATGTTAACTTTACCCTCTTGTGCTAGATCTTCCCCTTGAACCCAAGTAGCTGGGTGGAGGGGGAGGGCTGGTGGAGTGTGGGGAGATAGTGTTTGCTGTCTCTTTAAGGGCAGAAAAGAAAGCTCTCCATTTGCTACTCTCTAGGATTTAGACCAGATCCCTGTTTCCTTTAGCAAGAGTACAGGGGGAGGAGGATGCCCAGGGGGCAGGAGGATGCTCACGCACACACCCACCTCTGGCCAAGGGGCGACACCTCTGTGCTGCCTTCACCCACACCTGCCCGTCGCAGCGTTCTCCCACAAGCAAGACTTTGTAGGAGCCTCTTGCTTCCCTTGCATCAGGGTTTATTCTGCCTCTTGCCTGCTCTGCGTGCAGCAGCAGCCGGGATCGGACAGACAGCAGCTGAAAGGAAAAGGCTCAGAAGAAAGAGCCCTACAGGTAAGGCAAGGAGGAGGGAGAGAGAGAGAAGCAGAGCTAGGAACTCAGGGGCATCTGCTCCCCGCACCAGCCTCTACCCAGTGGCGGCCAAGCAGGCGTCTAAGTGGCATTTGCAGTTACTAGGAAATGCCTCGGTATGAGCCGTGGGGGGTGTGTGGGGGGGAACCTTTCTTCTGCTGATCGGCTCCTGAGCTTGTCATTCTGCCCTGGTTGCCAGTGAAGAGAGAGGAGGAGAAGAGGGGGGGAGGAAGCAAGAGCTGGATCACACTTCTTCCCTTTGAAAGCTGGCCCATGGCAATGATCACCTAGTCCTGATCTCTGGTCTGTGCCGAGCTGCCCCAGGGGCCTCGCTGGCTGCCCTCCTCCCCCCCAGCTCCTCCATGGCAGCAGATTTTGGGAGCCCTAATGCCAGTGTGATTGGGGAGAGGTCCCTGGCTGGGGGGAGCAGCTGGGTGGCCGCCTTCCTCTGCTTCATCGTCCTGCTGACCACCCTGGGGAACGTCCTGCTCATTCTGCTGATCTTCACGCAGCGCTCCCTGCGCAACACCTCCAACTACTTCCTGGTGTCCCTCTTCATGTCCGACCTGATGGTGGGCGTGGTGGTCATGCCCCCAGCCATGCTGAACCAGCTCTATGGCCGGTGGGTGCTGGCGGGCGAATTCTGCTCCATCTGGTACTCCTTCGACGTCATGTGCTGCAGTGCCTCCATCCTCAACCTCTGCGTCATCAGTCTGGACAGGTACCTGCTCATCATTTCCCCGCTCAAGTACAAGCTCAGGATGACCTCCTGCAGGGCCGTGTGGCTCATCTTCGCCACCTGGACCTTGGCCGCCCTGGCCTCCTTCCTGCCCATCAAAATGGGGTGGCACGAGCTGGAGTTTGAGATCAGGCCCCTCAATAGCACCTCCCACGTGGAAGAGGACCAGTGCAGGCTCCTGGTCAGTCTGCCCTATGCTCTGATAGCCTCCTGCCTGACGTTCTTCCTCCCATCCATGGCGATCTCCTTCACCTACTGCCGGATCCTCCTGGCCGCCAGGAAGCAAGCTGTGCAGGTGGCGTCGCTCACCACCAACATGGCCAGCACCTCCGACGAACCCCTGCAACAGGTAATGGGGTTTGACGGTGCTGGTGGTGGTTGGCCCTGGGTATGTGCAGAAGGGGCTGGTTGCGTCATGCCTGCTGATCCCACAGCCAAGCTGGTGGGTTTCACCCTCCCTGCCCTCTCCTGGGAAGGCTAGCAAAAAAAATCATACCCCGCCCATGAAACCAGCTGAGGTGGGGACCGCCAGAGCTTGGCTCTGTGGCTTTTAAACTCATCGAAGGGGGGGAATCTTTCAGGCAGAGAAAGTCGCCGGGGATGCTGTAGCCTTGGGCCGAGCTGCAGCAGGGCCGGGGGACAAATGCGGGGGGAGAGTCAAGCAATTTATGCAGCGGACGGAGCCTGAGGACTGACCCCCCCTGCCCCCTTCCTGGTGCTTTCCAATCCCTCCCCAACAGCCCCCTGCCCTTGCAAGGTGGAAGGATTAGAAAGGGTCATGCAAAACAGTTATAGGCAAGATCAGCTGGATTCTTCCCCCTCTCCCGTTTCCCCACCTGGAAAAAGTTCCTTTGTTTATAGGTTGGAAAGTAAAAGCTGACGTGATGATAATTTACATGAGGAATTATAAGAGGCAGTTCGTGGAATGGAGACTAATTAAAGCCATTTTGAGAAGGGGTTTAACTGGGGAGAGGAGAAGCTGAGGGAAATTCCCCCACCCCTTCCCCACAGCTCTTCAGTGGGGCTTAATATTCAATATCCTCCCCATAGATCTCTGCCCCCGTCCTTTCCTCTCCGGTGGTTTCTATGATCGTTTGTTAAATAGGAGCTTGATCCAGCGGTGGGGAAGTCCCCTGCTGACTTCAGTGGCAGCTGGATTGGGCCCTGGGTTACAGCAAAGTGCCGTTTGGTCAGCAGCCTCCAGGCCTTTGGGTAGCCACTTCCCCACAGCGAGGAATGCCACCGATTAACGATGACTGGGCAATACATGGGGAGAGAGCGGGAAGGAACTGTCCGGGCTGGGGTCAGGAAACCTTGCAGCATGATGCCAAGGGAGGAAGCAGAGGAAGGTGCTCCCACAGCCCCGGGGGGCACTCCTTGTGGTCAGTCCCGGGGGGTACACACTCTTCTAAAGCGTGTTGGGGTTTGTCTGGATTAGGGTCAGGTTAGCTGAACCTGGCTTGGCTTGGCTTGGACCATCTTACTCAGCTACACAAACCTGGCTGGACCGGGAATGCGTGGGGGCCTCTGCTGCACTAGGGCCATGGGAGGGCTGAATTGCCATTCGTTATGGATTTATATGGGGCAGATTTGGGAGACCTGGGTTCTGTTCCTGGCTCTGCAATTGACTGGCTGGGTGTCCAGGGGCAAATCACTTCCCCTTTCTGCACCACCAATTTCCTGGGTGGTAAAATGAGCGTGGTGATACTTACCTGCCTCTCACGGTTACGTCTACACTGCCACGAGACCCCCGCAGCTGGCCTGTGCCAGTTGAGCTCCTGGGCTCCGGCTAAGGGTGGAGGGTGGGACCTTCCCTCTCAACTTGCAGGGTCCTAGAGCCTCGGCTGCAGCTTGAGCCCGAACAGCGACACAGCCCCTTCGCCCAAGTCAGCTGGCACAGGCCAGCCGTGGGTTTGAATAGCAGGGCAGGCACACCGCCGGGGACTGTGAGTCCACGATTCTGATCCTCAGCCGGAGGGGGCTATACTGCGCACGCTCCTTCTTAAGGATCGCTCGCTATTATTATTCAAATACCTCTTGCATTGCCTTCTCCTGCACGCTCCTGGGCTTCACTCAAGAGCCCTCCTTGTTATTGAATCAATAGCCCTTGCAGCAAAGGGCCCCGCAGAACAACAAGCTGGAAGGCCAAGTGAGATGCCGTGACTCATCGTCGCCAGTGTTCCTCGCGCCAGATGGGCAAACTCAGAAGTATTCCCCGATGGAGCTTAGATTAAGCATTTAAGCTAAAAATGTGCTGAACAGAGCCTGATCCAGCAAGGTGCTGAGTGCCTTCCATTCCCGCTGTCTTCAGTGGGCGCTGATGGGGCATAACACTGGGCAGAAGCAGCTCTGCACCTTGCAGGCTTGGTCCTAGGCTGAGGCACGAGGTGTGGGCTTGTCCCGTGCCCCCACATGAATATCTGAGCATTGGATCTGGCAGGTACAACCTCCTCCATCACACCTGACGAGGGGCAAAGGGTCAATATGGTGCCACAGCTCGGGGCGGGCTCTGCACAGCGGGACACCCGGCTCACAGGCTCGGTCGGCGTCGGTGGCTCAGGGGGCGAAGGCCCCAAACAGGATGGGACTTCTGTGAATCAGACCAGGTGGAGCGAGGCGGGAGGGGAGAGGCAGGCGTCAATGGGAGGGGGTGGAGGAGCTGTGAGAAGTTGGCCCTAATGTCAGAAGGGTGCTGGCGCAGCATGGAGTGAGGCGAACGGCCCAGACGAGGGGATGGAGCAGCACCGTAAAGCTTGGGGGGCAGAGGAAATCCCAAGAGGCAAAGGAGAGACTCCCAAAGCCTCCGCGAACAACGGGGGAGAAGCCTGGCTACACACAGGTGGCTGAGGTGACTTACGAGAGCGTGAGGGGAAGCTGGGGGTGGGCCGCCATGTGTCCCGGGGGCTGTGTCTTGTGAGTCACTCTGCCCGCGCACTCCTGAAGGAAAGAAACCCAAGCTCCAGCTCCCTCAGGGTGCAGGGGGGAGGGCGGAAGGGGCTGCTGAGCTAGGACGGACGAGCCAATTTGTGTGAATTTATCACCAGAGACGTGATTTCTAGGAAAATGACACCTCCCTCATGATCTTGTGATAGAACGCTCAAATCTCAGGATTTTTTTCCAGCCCCGGGCTGAGGTGAGCGTCCCTGCCCCTTCCCACCTCTCCTCACAACCCTGGCTCAGCCCTCCATCCCCCACCTCTGCCCACAGCCCATGATCAGCCCTTCATCCCCCACCTCTCCCCACGGCCCTGGCTCGGCCCTCCGTCCCCCACCGCTCCCTACAGCCCATGCTCGGCCCTCCATCCCCCACCTCTCCCCACAGCCCTGGCTTGGACCTCTGTCCCCCACCTCTCCCCACGGCCTTGAAGCACACAGCCGAGCGTGCTGGCTTTTGTGGTTATTCATTGCATGGGGAACCTAGCACCTCACTCAGGCTTTCCTGTGATGGTCTAGGCACCTAAAAGTTAGGGGCCACAATGCTCAGCATTGTGATGTCTAAGCCCCTTTGTGGAGACCCCAACTGAGCCAGAGGCCCCATTGTGCTAGGTGCTGTACATACCAATAGCGAGAGACAGACCCTGCCTCAAAGAGCTCAAGATCTAAACAGACAAGAAACACAAAGGAATATTTACCACCCGCATTTTACAGTGGGGCAGCTGGGGCCCAGAGAAATTAGGTGACTTACCCAAGGTCCCACATGGAGTCTGTGGCAGAGCTTAGGACCCAGCTCTGAATCCCAGCATGGTGTCTTCACCACAAGAGCCGCCTTCCTCTTCGGGAGCCTTGTGTCAGGTTCAACATCAGGGAGGAAGAGACTCGTTTGTGGCTGAGGTAAGAGGCCCACCCCTTGAAGTGCCATTTGTGAAAGAGGGATGGTGTGTACACGGCACGCTACTGGGATGAGAGAGAACCAAAGCACGCGTGTGTGTGTGTATGTGTGTGTGTGTCACTCTTGGCATATAGGACAGACCCTCAGCTAGACTAAACGGGCCCAGCTGTACTGAAGTCCATGGTCTGGTGACAGTAGCTGAGGATTTGACTCATAGACGTTTGTTTATACCTCAGCTACTAAACCTCCAAAATAGAAAATCCACCCTGAGAATGTTCTGCCACACGCATCGGCTAGTTGAAGGAAAGTGCAAATCAGGAGTAAATCAGTTGACGGAACTCAGAGCCAGAGTCCATGGTCCCGACTGGCCTGGTTTTACAGAGCGGTTACACCTGATTTACTCCGAAGCAGGTGTGAGGCGACCTAGGACCTCCAGGTGTTTGTAGTTCTTGGTTATTTCCCCATTGAGATTCACTCCGGAAAAACAAAGGGATGTGGATTGTGCCCTGGGAACACTGAGGAGAGCCTAGTATTTAGCTGTATCCACAGTCTCACCTGTCAGACCGTTTGTTTAAATTCTTTGTTAGTCCATGGTATAACCGGGAAGCCCTGCTGGTGATTGCGCCGATCCCAGACCATATAGCAAAAGTGGATTTTATTTTGTAAGTTTAAAGATTTTTCTCCCCAGGGAATGGAGCAAGGGGCCTGCTTTCCCACTCGCATCAGGTTTATACTGGGGAACTCCACTGGCGTGACTCTGGATTTGCACCGGTGTGAGTAAGTGGAGATCCCCTTTGCGTCCAGATTGCTTTCATGTCTATGGAACAAATCCTTTTCTAAGCAAAGAGTATGTGGGGGAAAGTTCAAGCTCTTAGGTGCAATCGTAGGATAGTTATGACGAGATCTGAAGAACACCAAGATTAATTTCTAAACGATTGAGATGCTAAAAAAGAAAAGGAGGGGGAAAAAATGACCTGGAGAGTTTAAAAATAGATGGTTCTTCTATAACTCCACATATTGGATGAGTTCAGAGTTCACGTGTTGCTGATTTTAGGCCTTTCTTGGTTTGACGCTCTTGGCAGTATGTTTTCATTCTCTCAGCTGAGTATGTTCTTCAACCCATTGCCTTCAAGGGCATCAAAGTACATGATGGGTGGGAGACGTCTGTCCAGTGACTCCCAGAAATGACAAGGTTTCTTACAGGGAGGAGAAAACTTAGAGGGTAGTTTAATGTAAAGTGTCTGGCTCCTTCCAGTTTCCCCCCCAAATCGCTCTCCATCCTCTCTCTAGGCGCCTTGGGATGACATTTTGCACACCTAGAGCACCCTTCCTTCTAGAATCTCACAGCACTCGATTAATTATGCCTCCCAGCACTCCCGGGGTGTGTGTTAAATATTATTTACCCCCATTTTATATATGGGGAAACTGAGGCACGGGGCAGGTCAGTGATTTGCTCAGACACATATGCTGGGAATAGAATCCAGGTGCCATCTCCTTAAAATCAGCAGTAGTTATTTCTCTCCTGCAATAGTCCTGACCCCCTCCCTCTTCCAGTCCCCTGCTCGGCATGCGGTACTTTGGTTCTCACAGGCGTCTGGCTATCTAGATCATGATGGGATTTGACAGTCTGGCCTTTATGAACGCTGGGGAGCCCAGGAGTTTTGCTGGAGAAAGAGGCTCAGTCTCTCGCTCTCCCTGCTTCTCGCTCGTTCACTTATGGAGACGGTAACAGCCGTCACCAAAATAATTGTACGGAGGAGGAGAAGCTGTCATGCCCATTATTAAGAATTGTGGAGCTTGATGTCACTCTCAGGAAAGGAATAATTTCCCATTCCCCTCAAATTGCTAGCTGTGGGGGTGTGTCAGTGCTGATTATGGCTGGGGAAGGGGTGGGTGGGGCAAAGTATCTGGATTGACAGCAGCTTCAAAGCATTTGACACCATTTTTTTGGTTTCTTTTAAGAAGAGCCTGTTCCCATGGCTGTGTGCTGAGCTTTGCAGGACAGTAGTGGGGTTGGGATTAGTGAGAAATAAACTTCCTTTGCAAGAGCTTTCGCTGTAGAGTTTCACTGACTCCAGTGCAGCCCGAACGCTTGTCCCTGCCGTGAACAGAAGTTTGTCCAATAAAGACATTCCCTCACCTATCTTGTCTCTCTCCTGTGCAGAGGGGCAGTGTAAGGCCTACGCATCACTTAAGTCTCAGCTAAGCCCATGCACTGGCCATGTAGGCATGCGTCAGTTCTGCCCTGTGATAACCGGATGAGTGGTAGGATTAGAAAAGAGGGGAGAAAATTACACCCCAACCCCCCCAGATTTCTGCAGCAAGCCTTTAGTGCAGCCCACGCAGCTTCTATTTGTCTCCACCAGACAATCTAATCAACCTCAGAGCTGAGTTCAATAATAGTTGTAACTAGGAATTGGCCAGCCATACATTCACCAGATTGGTGAAGGGACCTGAAGGCTGAGATGACTAATACAGTCTCGCCCGCTGCACTTAAAAAGCAACGCCAGAAAAATCTCCCCGCTCTGTCACTTTCAGCTGTCATGACAGTTACTAATGTTCCAGGCAAGTGTATTTTAATTTGCCAACTTGCTTAAAAAAAAAAAAGAGCATTTCATCAATGAACTAATAAGTACAACTGTATCGATTCAGGAGGTGTAGCGAGAGGAAAGCAGCACTCACAGTGAGAATGAATTACTGACAGTACGAGGGTACAAAGACATGGGTGCAGATTTTTAAAGGTATTTAAGTGTGGTTCTGCTCAGTGTTGCAAAGTCTAACCAAATTAGGAGCCTGGGTCTCCTTTTCAAAACGACTCAGGCATTTGGGAACTGAAGTTTCAATCATGGGACTTAGGAGTCTCTTTTGAAAATGAGTCTTAAGCTCCTAAATCAGTTAGATGGTGCAAGGCTGAGCAGAGCAACATCTAAGCCCCTTTAAAATACGGGCCTTACTTCCTATGTGATGGGCCAAGATTCTCCTCTGAGTCATTCTTGATTTATACTAATGAAATTCCACCAAAGCCAGTGGAATTCCTTGTAATTTACACTGGTGTGAGAGGAAAACATGGCCCAGTATGGAGGATTTCCAATTCGTCTCCAGTGCTATAAATCACCGATCCCTAGCCCTGATGTGTCATGAAACATTGGACTTTAAATCCATCTCTGAGCCAATGCTGAATATTGTCCATTTATCAACTCAGCCCACCGTAATATTTGTGGGGAAAGAAGGACTATCTGTATAGCTGTACGTATCATCAGGCTCTCCCCACCTCCACCAAAAGGGTAGCTGTTTTAAGCTATTCAGGATGTGGAACGTTAGAAGCAGTCTGAATAGAAATATAGATGGCTAAGGGGCAGGTGAAAATTGTCAGTAGTAGGCGATAAATGCAATTTATGACGTGGTTCCACAATTTGTCATATGGCTATTGCCATCACTAAGGCTATGACTTAGTCACGGAATCCGTGACGTCCTGCAACCTCTGTGACTTCAGACTGAGGTGGTCAGGATCTGCAGGGTCCCCCGCCACCCACGAGGGCAGGGAGCTGCGGGTTCCCCCCACTGCCTGTGGTGGCCCCCAGAGCTCCAAGCCGCCACAGGTGGCAGGGTACCCCACAGCTCCTGACTGCTGCGGGCAGTGGGGGAACCCCCAAGCTCCCGGATGCCATGGGCGGTGGGGAACCCTGCAAATCCTGGCCACGGCGGGGGAACCCCGAGCTACCTGTCAGAACCCCTGAGCTCCCAGCTGCCATAGGTGGTGGGGTCCCTGCAAATGGCAGGGGAACCCCTGAGCTCCTGGCTGCCGCGGGGGAATCCCTGAGCTCCTGGCCACCGTCGGCCCCTGGGGCTGTGGGTGGCAGAGGTCTCCTGTAGCTCCCATCCCCAGTGGGTGGCGGGGTACCCCACAGCTCCCGAACACTGTGGGCGGTGGGGGAACCCCCAAGCTCCCGGCTGCTGCAGCCCCTGGAGTTGCAGGTGGCAGGGGTACCCTGTGGCCCCCAGCTGCTGCAGGCGGCTCCTAGCCCCTGCTCAGCTGCCCTCTTCAGGTGGGACCCACAGATCTCCATTTTGTCACAGATATTTTTAGTAAAAGTCACAGACCGGTCACGGCGTCCATGAATTTTTCTTTTTTTCCCGTGACCTTTCCGTGACTTTTACAAATAATATCCAGAACAAACTCTTAGCCTTAGCCATCACACATGTAATATCCAAGCGCATTTATCTCTTTTTCTAATCACAAATCTTTCTAATTATGTGTGTGGGTTTATATATGTGTATGTGCATCAGATGCTGCATACATATGGGAAGAAATTAGTTCTAAGTGGTAGAGAATTTGCAATTCTTCCACACTACGTTATTTTGAACACCCTTCTTCTGATTTTATTACATAGGCTACAGTATTAAGCAAGATACAGTATAGATTCCTTTTTCAAAAATCACTGGTTGAGCTGCGAGATGTGTTTTTACACATGAAAGAGGTCTGATTTTGCATATAATATATAGTTCTGCAGGAGAAAATTATTTGTTACTAAATGTAACAGCTTTAATTCCCCAGTAATGGTCTCTATTGACCTAGTATCCTACAGTGAAAAGACAAACTTAATTGCTTTTAAATACCTTGATTTAGCTTGCTGTTCTTTTTCTTCCACATAAGGAGCTGGGTGTCTCTGACCCAGCCAACTCACTTGTGGATAAGTCCTAAAGTATGTTAATAGGTGGAAGGAGAAGCAGAGAATAAAGAGACAAAATACTGGAGCAATTTTGAAAGGCCTTTTCTGAGAGAGCAGATTTGGCCACAAAATGCATTTACACATTCTAGGTCAGATCCATTGACCCAGAATGTTTCTTGAACTAACATCCGTATTCACACTGATGGACTTTGGGCTGTGAAACCGTGTCCCTCATTGATGAAAATGGAGGACTTTCAGCACCCTGGACAGCAAGGACTTTACAAGCTGTATTAGGCCTCATTTCAGCCAAGCACATGCTTAAATCTTTGAAGTCAATGGGACTTAAGTGAGTGCTCAAGTTCAGCATGTGCTCACGTGTTGTTGAATCAGGGGCTTAGAACGTAAACATCCTGCTCCCAGTTAAGCCAATGGAGTGAAAATGAAGCTTTCCTGATCATTCTGCACAAGGAATGACAGTAGCTGGTAGATAACAAAGAGTCTTGTTACATCTCTAATAGTACGGCTGTCATTTGTCTCCACCTCTGAATGAATTTAAATGGGATGATAAGCAGAAATAACATGCAAAGCAGAGCGCCATCAGGGTGTTATGTTTTAAATCTCTTCTGTTCCTTGCGGGGGGCGGATCAGCAAGCTGCAACTTATTTAATTACGACAGGATAATTTAATTTGAGATTGCAGGACTGGATAGAAGACAGAGCTGGCTCTGAGCGTTGTAGATTGAAACACTTGAGGCCTTTCTTAGAAATAATAAATAATAAAAAATCCCCGAATAATATAGCCATTATGGTTCAGTGAGTAGTCATTTTTCTTTCCACAGTGGCTTTTTTTAACCACAGCGCCCCCTGCAGGGTGGGTCTGGGCTGTCAGTGAAGGATCATGGTGGTTTCTTTCACGCTTGGCAACCAAAGGTTGATTGCACCATAAATCCCCTGGGAATTCAATGCAATACACCTCAGTTCATGTAGTTTGTGTGCACTAAGCCTGACCCGACCGCCTGAGAGCTCGGGCAATTCACTTAAGCTCTTTGACCCAGAGCCTCAAAGATATTTCGGGACCAAACTCACGGCCATTTCAATGGGAGTTAGGTGGCTAAATGTCTTTGAGGAGCTAGGCCTTTGTGTCTCAGTTCCCTCAGATGTAAAATGGGGGTCATAACACCCACCTACCTCCCATGGGTGCTCTGCTTAGTATGTGAAGAGTTACTCACACATTATAATACTGCTACTGCTTCCACTGTGTCTGGGACCATCTGTGTCCAGGGCTCAATTCTGCAAAGTGCTGAGACCCTCGACTCCCAATGAAATCAATGGTGGTTG
This sequence comes from Malaclemys terrapin pileata, assembly GCF_027887155.1. Classification (NCBI taxonomy): domain Eukaryota; kingdom Metazoa; phylum Chordata; order Testudines; family Emydidae; genus Malaclemys; species Malaclemys terrapin. Next base: position 8,252,754 of record NC_071523.1, read on the forward strand.
AGAACAATTAGCACCTCAGCATCTTGCGGGATGAGGGCCATAGAAGAGGGTCATTGGATTTGTCCCACAGCTCACTGTGCCCTCGTCACATGTTCTCCAGTCACGGGCCAGGACACCAGTTTCCTTATGGCACCACCGTTTGTGCGGCACACCACACCGGGGAATGTGCTGCTGGCTCATAAAAGGGGATCTGCTCCTTCTCTCCAACAAGTTACTGGGTCCTTCTCTCTGGAGCTGCAGGGGGTAGCTGTGGAACGAGTGAGCTGCTGGGAAAGGCAGCTGACTTGCAAGTGCAAGCCGTGCTGTGTAGGTGGGACAGCGAGGCCCACCCATGGCTCCATACTACAAACAGTGGTCGGAAGCAGGTTGTCATAATTTTTATCAACGATAATGCAAAAAATATAGAGGGCCACATCCCCAGCTGGGGTAAAGCAGTAGAGCTACTTAGAAGTATAGCTACTATGCAAGAGGCTCTGGCCCAGGGAGTGTAGTGCTGGGACATCCATCTGCTGGCTGGGAAAGTTATTGAGGATTTCCTTGGCTGCCCCCGACTAACGGATCTATGGCTCAAGGACCATGCGTATCTGGGCACAGACAACCCACTGATGGCAAGCTAAAGTGACTTCTGTCTTTGTCAAGGTGTGTTTTCTTTCTAGCCGTTGTCACCTGTTGCCGTAGCCAGCCAGGCTGGTGTTTAAAGGGCGAAGACCTGAAAAGCTTCCCTTTAGCCCAGCGTTTGCACTGGTCTAATGTTGAAAGAACGTGCTAGTCCAGTGAGAGAATCTATATAAAACGGAGCTGTTGCTGCTTGTTTTCCTCACCCAGGCATATTAGTCTCGGCGGGCTTCTAACACGGACGTTCACAATCCACTCCAGGAGCTGCTTTGCTTCTGAGCATCACTTTGTAACAGATCTACAACCTAGACCAGTTTCCCTTCCTCTCTGGGGCCCCAGCTGAGCCCAGTAAGCCCTGGCCACCGCTGGGGCTGGGGGAGAAGGGGGGGGTATAAAGAATCTGTTTGTGCCTCTCCCCCCAAAGCTGGGGGAGACGCCACATTTATCTGCGGCGCAGTGTAGCGGCACCTCATGGCTGTTCTAAATGATACCAGCTGCAAAGGGCCTCTCCAGCCGTCCAGGATCACAGGAGTGCAGGTGCCCATCAGTCAGCCCTGCTTTTTTACTGGCCATGCCCGAGGCTAGGCCTGTCTGCTGGCTCTGTACTACTCCTGTGGGCTTAGAGCAAATGACAAGCCCCAGCTGGCTGTGGTTCCCCTTTGCGCTCTAAGGGGCCACAGTGGAGTCCGGGACTAGGCCCCGTCTCTGGGGTAAAGCTATTGATCACAGGGTGGTTACTCGCTTTTTACAGCAGCGTGAGATTGGCATCGGGTGCAGTGACTCATTTCGAGCAGGACAAAGCAAGGGGAATAAACAAGGCTCCAGGAAAGCCAGCAGAGTGTGGAAGGAGGAGCGGGGATAACCACGTCCCTCCTTCCTGCGTGAAGGGACTGTCAGTCACTGGGGACAAATCCCATTTGCTTGGTGTCACGTTGAGCTGCTTGCCTGTCAAACACCTGACAAGGGGAGTGATTGCATTAGAGATTAGCCAGCGTGGCACTAGGCTAGCACAGCTCTCCTTGGGCCCGGGGTATTACAGGAAGGCACAGACACGGACGAAAGGGGGAGTGGAGGGATCAAGGAACACTTGGAGCTGGGGCAGACGAAGGGCCCCGTTCTCTGCTGCCCGGCACTTCATACAGCTGGTTTTGCACTCACTTTGCCCGGGTGTAAATGGCCACGCGAGGTGCGGTGCAATGGAGCAGCAGGTCTGGCGCACACAGGGAAGGGGCGGCAGAGAGAAGGCTGCTTTGGTTTGCCCAAGTTATAGCTACATGTTGCACCGGGGTGGAGGGGGAAGAAATAATAGTCCAGCAAACACAGGCGCTGACAGTTGTTTTTGCTGGTGGGCGGTTTTGGAGAGATGTTTGTGGGGTTTTTTTTGGGGGGGGGAGAGGAACGGAACTCTGCCAGTTTTGGGGGGAGGCTATTTTAAGCATATTTATACACTTCCTTCATATTCTAGTTATTGAATACGTGCCCATCATTGGTATCTTAGTGGGCGGTGGGGCCTTGGGGGAGGGGACAGAGAGGAGTGGGCGGGGGCCGCTCAGGGCAGGGGGTGGCAAGCAGTGAGTGGCGGATGAGGGGGATTTGCAGGGCTTGGAGAGGAGAGGGCAGGGAGGGCACCTTAGGGGAAGAGGCAGATTGGGTGGTGAAGCCTCAGGGGAAGTGACAGAGCCAGAGTGGAGCAAGGGGGGGTCAGGGGGGCCGGCTGAACAGAGGCGGGGCCATGGGGCAGAGCAGGGGCAGGGCCACAGTCTGGGCACCGGTGCCCCCCCCCACACTTCTAGGGAGCTTCCCGTGCTCCTGCCATACCTCCCCAAATGCAAGGTCATGCGCTGCCTGTGACTATGGCTTGTGGGTGCTGAGCACCCCCGATTGTTTTTGGTGGGTGCTTGAGGCCTGGCGCACTCACGCCAGAAAACCATTTAGAGCCTGATTTCCCCGTCTCCTCCTTCCTTATGGCATCACCCTACAGCTGGGGACAGTGGGTATAAAATGCTACCCCATTGGGCCGGTCAGAATAGTCTCTGCTAGGTGCAGGGACCAGCAGCGTGGGCCCCAGTGGAGCGAGTTTGATGCTTGTCTGAGGGGGTGTACATGCACTGAGGGCAGTGGAAAAGAGAGCGAGGGAAGGACTTAACACTGGTTAATGGCGCTGGTTTACGGAAGACGTTACCAAGCATGTAATAAACGCCGCGGTGGCTGAGCGATGGAGATCCAACGCCACACCATCCAGTGCGGTCACTTCTCCCCGCTCAGAGGCGGCTGACGCCAACCTCGTTAAGTTGGGCCAACGCTGGCGAAGGACACACGAGCTCTGCTGACAGCGCTGTGGCACAAAGGGAGCTTTACGTCACCTTTGTGCACAGCCAATCCCTGATCCATCCTTAGTGCGGATGACAATAGCCCCAGGGCTGCGCTTAGATTTGCCAGCTTGTAACGGCTCCCCCAGGGCTGGCCTGCTGGCTGGAGCACAGCCTTTTGTGCTAGGCCGGTTCTCAAACCGACGTGCCCTCAGTTTTCCCCCTACGCGTCCTCATCTGCTCCGACAGAGCCTGGCTGGCACGCGCTGGGGAATGCTGCTTGGCTCTTTACCTGGTGCTAGAGTTTACTACCACGTTCCTTAGCTTTGTACAAGCGCCCCGGAGCACAGTCACAGGCGCCTTTTATACCGCTGGCACGTGAAACAAGCGCTTTGGGACGGGCCCTCGCTTTGTTCTAGGTCTGTACAGTGCCTAGCACAATGGGGCCCCAGTGGCCTCGAGGTGCGACCGCAGCACAAGTGAATAGTAAGACCAACCTCTGCTGGAGCAGCAGGTCCTTGATACGTAAGGCAGAGGCTCCTCCCGTCTGGCCTGTTCTTTCGCCAGCCCCCTTTTCTCACATGGTTTCTTGTCCTTTGCAGGTCCCCGGAGCTCAGAGCCAAGCTGTGGCCCTGGGCGAGAACAGGAAATTTGCCAATAAGCACAGCAGAAAGGCGCTGAAGGCCAGCCTGACCCTGGGCATCCTGCTGGGAATGTTCTTCGTGGCCTGGCTCCCCTTCTTCGTTGCTAATATGGCACAAGTAAGTCCTGGGCAGAAGAGGCCGGAGATGCCCTGCCCTTGTACGTCAAACCCACTCACAGCCCCGGGAAGGCCCGAGAAGGCGAGTTGGTCACTGGCACGTCTGATAGCGATTAGCTCAATGTCTATGGTTGACTTAGCCAGGGCATCTTCCGCATTGCATGGTAGGGAGCTTCCCTCCCTGTGGCCCTTCCCGGGCCTGCCCGGATGGACTTTTAGACTGTAATCTCTTCGTGTTTGTAAAACACCCAGCCCCGTATCAATGGCAATGAGTTAGGGCCAAGATTTAGGAAGCAAGGAATTAGGAGATTTTATTCATGGCCCTTCCTACAAATCAGTTTACCAAGTCCAGCCCCCCTCAGAAATCGCTTTCCTGCCCACCACCTCCCAGCCGCACAGCTGCCTCTATGCCAACACCTTGCCGCTGGGCGCGCCTTGCTAATCTGTGCTGTTGCATACATCATCCAGGAGAGGGTGCACTACAGGCAGCCAACTGCTGAACTCTAACCTGTCTGGGGCGTGGACAACGTCACCATTGCACCTGTAGCCAAACCCAGCTCCCTCTGGAAATGGAGTTTGGACCCCTTGTCTCCCTTCCCTTTCCACAATGGCCCTGTCTTCATTCGCTGAGCAGTTTCTTTAGTTGCCTGCCCCAACCCTTGAGCCGGATGGGATCTGCCCCAGGACCCTGCAGTGTTTATTGCATGCAGTTCCTTTTCTCTTAACCCCCATGGGGACCTGCCTCCTTGGAGAACAGGGGAAAGGCCAGGCTTCGCCTCTGACCTATGTTGTGCAGAGCTGAGTGGGATGTGAGCCGTAGCAGCAAGGTATTGCCATGCCATTGCAGATGATGCTGGGATTGGTCAGGAGGCACGGCCTGTTCGAATCTGTGCTCTGTCTCCCTCCCAGGCAGTGTGTGACTGCGTCCCTGCTGGCTTCTTTGACGTCCTCACCTGGCTTGGGTACTGCAACAGCACCATGAACCCCATCATCTACCCCCTCTTCATGAGGGACTTCAAAAGAGCCATGGCTAAGTACCTGCCCTGCTGCCGGCGCTCTTGGGAAGGCAGGCCTAGCGCCATCTCCCTGTCCATGCGGAACTCCAACAGCGGGCCCCGGCTGGGGATGTCCCTCAAGAACGTCCTCACGCTGCAGGGCGAGACGGACTCAGTTGACTCGGTCATCCAGGTGAACGAGCACATCTTGCCGCCTGCCTGCAAAGACCCCCACCTGGAGTCCATCCCAGCCACGACTGCCGACTCAGTCAACCTCTTCGACTTAGATCACATGGACCAGGAGCTGCAGATCAACCAGCTGAACACGCCCATGGATTGACCACGCTGCCCCAATGCGGGTGGCACGAGGTTAGGAGGGACCTGCTCTTGGTTCCCCCTACAAGCTTGGGCTATGTACAGACACCTTAGCGGTTCCTGCTGGAATATAGTGACCCCCTGGATGGGGAAGCCAACGAGGGTGTGTGGGTACATGTACATGCCTTCTGAGCCAAAGTGAAGCATTGTTATACCACAATACACTCCCTCTATACATAGAAACTGATCCCAAAGTTTGCTGTCTCCCTAATCGTGGGCAGGAGGGAAAATGTGTCTCTTCTTAGTATGGAAATCACTGACCATTTTCCAGTGGTTACAGGTTGGGATTGTTTAAATACGATGAAGCGAAACGCTATTGCCAAGTTTACCTACCTGGTGTCGCTTTCCTTCGTCTCTATGTGTTTTCTCACTGTCTCACTTCCCCCTCCTGCTTTGTAATGTGGACAGCAGGACAGGCACTTTTACAGCCTGACCCACGCGTGATCTGCCCAGGTTGTAAGTGTTTTATGGTCCCGGAGCTAAGAAAACAGCGGCGCCATTTTCGCCTCCGCTCGCCTATAATGTGGAATTTTAAAAGTGGATTAAAAAGCAGCACATAGTAAAATTACAGCCAGCGAGAGAGAAACAAAACCCACCAGGCACTGAAGGCAGAGGGGTTCAGAGCAGCCAAAGGCAGCCACTGCTGGCCATCGCCACTGGACCCCAAGCACTTTGTTAGCAGGAGAACATCAACCTTCAAGTGCTCAGATGCTACAGCGCGGAGGGCATAGCATTATCTGACAAGAGAAGTTGATAAGACATAAGAACGGCCACACTGGGCCAGACCAAAGGTCCATCCAGCCCAGTATCCTATCTTCTGACAGTGGCCAATGCCAGGTGCCCCAGAGGGGATGAACAGACCAGGAATAATCAAGTGATCCATCCCTGTCGCCCATTCCCAGCCTCTGGCAAACAGAGGCTAGAGACACCGTCCCTGCCCATCCTGGCTAATAGCCATTGATGGACCTATCCGCCATGAACTTATCTAGCTCTTTTTTGAACCCTGTTACAGTCTTGGCCTTCACAACATCCTCTGGCAAGGAGTTCCACAGGTGGACTGTGCATTGTGTGAAAAAATACTTCCTTTGGTTTGTTTTAAATCTGCTGCCTATTAATTTCATTTGGTGACCCTGTAGTTCTTGTGTTATGAGAAGGAGTAAATAACACTTCCTCATTTACTGTCTCCACACCAGTCATGATTTTATAGACCTCTCTCATACCCCCCCCCCTTAGTCGTCTCTTTTCCAAGCTGAAAAGTCCCAGTCTTATTAATCTCTCCTCATATGGCAGCTGTTCCAGACCCCTCATCATTTTTGTTGCCTTAGACCATCATGAAGAGCAGTAAGGCTGTGATTCTCAGATGCTGTGCGGCGTTCCAGTACTGGAATCAAGGCTCTAGGCTCTAATCGCTACTCTAATTCTCAGCCTCTCTTCTCTGCCCTAGCGCCTGACGCCTTTGTTGCACATTCGCATTCCTGAGCTGGATCACGAGCAGCTCCAAGCCTCATGCTCACCCAAAGCCAGTCCCTAGCGTGGGTTAGAACATGTGCAGTTGAATGGGCGATTACAACCAAGGGCTTAGTCCTACAAACTGGGGCTGTTGCCTGAGAAGCATTGGAAGTAAGGCGTGTTCCGGCATCTGCCCCTCGCAGGGCTGGTGTGATGCTTTTAGTTGGAAGGACCACTCCCTGCTAGCGGCATGACTATCATCCAGTGTTTGCTGGTCCTTAGTAGGTACTGAACAGTCCCACTTTGCCACCTCCTAACACACACACACACACACACACACACACACACACTTGCTCTCAGAGTACCAGCACTGATGGCGTGAGGAATCTTTTGAGTCTTTTCATGCTGCTGTTTCCTTGAGAAATCATCAGCGCGGTGGGTGTCTGAGCAGAACATCAGGATGCTGAAAGACTCATTATATGGTGCGTCTCGGCCACAAAGAGGAAAAGGGTCACTGGTAACTAGCTTCAGAAATAATGATTTTTTTTTTGCTCTTACAATCCCACTGCAGAGGCTGATGGGACATGAACCACAGCGGGGGACACCGGCCACTGTGCTTTTAGAAGCTCTGTTAATGAGGCCACTGGCCAGAGAGCAGCAGGGTTAGCTAGTGCTGGGAAAGTCTCATGACGCCACTGTGATCAGACATCCCAGCTGTCCCCTCAGCTGAGGAGAACTCACGGTCTGGTACTCAAGGGCTTGATTTGTTCAGTCTAAGGGGGGACCCCCCACTTTCACGTAGAATTACTATGCTTATGCCCTGCCCCCGACCCATTTAATCACAATAGCTTTTAAAAGATGGTGCAACAACCCCGTCTCTTTGATACAGGCTTCAACAGCCAGTTCTCCTTGTGTGGGGAAACCCCCGGCTGCTTCTCGAGTCTTCCTGTTTGAAACCCCCAGTGTGGGGTTCATGTCAGGGAGGGTGGGTGGAGAAAGCATGTGGGGGTAGAGCGCCACTCTGCTCCAGCAATGCCCAGCTCCCAGCATGCCCATGGGGTGGGGAAGGAGATGCCAGTGAAGGCAGTAGGCATTGCCGGGGCCGTGCCCCGCTGAAAACCAGACCAGTAACTGCTCTCTGCCGGAGTTTCCTCACTTGTAAGGTGGGGGATAAGAACGATCCCCCCACTTTTGTAAAGTGTTTTGAGAGACTCAGATGAAGTGTGGCTAAGTGACGGCGCCGTGGCGTTGTCGTCACTCTGGATGCTGTCGGAGGGAAGGGATTCATTATAACGGGCATTTGTGTTATGAAAAAATCAGGGGAAAACGCTTAAGGGGGAAAAAGTCAAATCTGCTCTGCATTTTGGCACTGCCGCTGCCCTTTGTGCCTTGTGACGTTAGGCCTGAGTCACGGTGCAGCACGAAATACGCTCGGGGTCACAGTAGAGGTGGTGTCTGGGCTGAACTTTGAGATCGGCAATTGCAGCTTTCCTACCTCCAACTGCCCCAGCACTTTGGATACAAGGTTTAGTTTTAGTCTCGTGCCCTGTGAAATGGCTGCGGCGCTTCAAAGGTCGGAGAAGTGATCGGTGCATACGGTTTGTAAAAACCGTTGGAATAAAAGATATGCTATGCTATTAGTACTGACATGATGCCTGTCCATGGAGGGAAGTAAAGGAAGACTGGGAATGTGTCAACAACAGCAGCACCAGCCTATGCCCCCACTTCCCACCCCCCAAACAGGCTTAGTTTCCTACTAAGCCTGCATTTGGAGCAAGATTTTACCAAGTTATATTGTTTTAAACATAAAACTTGAAGCTGTAATTAGAATGGGGGGTAAGTCTTTGACCGCCCGCTGGACTGAATCCTGCTGCACCAGCCAGCCATGGAGGGACAAGTGTACCACAGCCTGCAAAGGCATGGCTGAGCTGTAGCGGCTGCACCTTCTGGAAGCCCCAAGGAGGAATTCTAGCTGACAGCCAGAGTAATCAGACAAGGGATCACGCTGGAGCATGGCCCCTTTGGAGCTCCTGCACAGGGACAGCAACCTCGCTGGAATCCTTGCTCCGACCTCTAACCTGCAGTCCAGGAGATGAAGTACTGCCCCTGTGGCCAAAGAAGGCATGAAGGCCGAGAACCTAAGAGTTAGGACACGCTGAGCTCCTTGGTGACCTCAAAGCTGAGATCACAATGAATGTCCAACACGACCTCAAGAAAATCTTTCCAAAGCCAGGGCCTGGGCTCTCTAAGGAGCAGGCTGTCCTTCATAGGTTGGGAGGTGACCTGCTTTCTCTAGAGAACACAGATCTCTCCATCCCAGACGGCTTTCGATGCCTGGGCCTGGTGCAGCCCGTGGGGCCTGGTTCCCCCTCACCTATGACTTTGGGGAGTGGAGTGAAAGCCCACAAATGGTCTCCTTGAGCAGGTACAGGAGTGGCTGGGTGTGTGGCATTTTGGAAACTGCAAATACAGATTCCCTTGTTGATGCGGAAAGGCGCTGCACGAGAGCCATGCACTGAAAGTGGAGTCTGGTTACTCCCCTTCAGAGCTTAAGCTGGTGACGCCAACTCAACGGTAAAATCACGGGAGACTTTGTTCTTCTCTAGCACCTTTCATCCAGGGAGCACAAAACTGTCTCAATCCCCACCGGGGATATGCTCATATGGGGAAACTAAGGCAGGGACTTTGCAAAATGTCTTGTGCAACGTCTCAGCCAGCCATTAGCAGAGTCATGATGAATGAACCCGGGTTTGCTCCCTCTATTGCCGCCGTATGAAAGGCTGGTTAACAAGATCTGAGATGGACAGGCACAGGTGAATCAAGCCCAACTGTTCATGTAAAACACCAAACATACCTGGCCACATTAAAAAACAAAAACAAAAAACCCAACAGTGCAAAACAAATTAAACCTTTTAATTTCCTAGTGAGAATACTAAACAGGGGGTTCCTGGTCTCCAAGATACTCTTTCAATGCCCATCAAGTCACCTGGTTCTCTAAGACTCACAAGTTACAGCAGCATTTTCTTATAAAGGCGACAGTTGTTCCCCAAAGAATAAAGGCCAGTGCCTCAGCTGGTGTATATCCATCACTGAACTATAGCAGCCGAGCATCTGCCCCGGGGTCCTTTCCTCCGCACGTGGGAGAACCCATCGGCAGTAGCTCTGAAGGTTTTGATCCAGTGACGCTCCTACGCTGTATGCCAGTTTCCATGCGGTCCTGAAAGCAGCAATTGAAGTGTTCTCTGGGGTTCTGTTACCACGTGCAGGGTGACAGCACCTTGTTAAAGCATCTCTACGCAGCATCAGTGACATGGCCAGTACATTGGTGTGTCAGTCTCTGTGCTAGTTTGTGCACAAAAGCACTGAGGGGAGAGGAGGAGTGGGGGGGGGCTCACCACTGACACCACAGTCCCACCAGCCAGCCATGAGGCACTCCTAGGGCAGCAGCAGAAGCTAGAGGGTCAAGCGAGAGAGCCTGATGTCTCATGTCAAACTCCCACTGAGTCATGAATTTTTCACGGGTAGCAGGGGAGGAAACAGAACCAACCCGAGAGGCTGCAGGAACGGCTGTGAGATTACAGCCCCGCCTGTCACAGCAATCAATATTCCCCTCTGGAAAGCAGATTGCTGCTCCCGGTAGATTAAAGCAGCCGGGCTGACCATGGGCCTGCAATGGCAGGAGTTGGGCCTTTCCACACCAGCTCTAAGCACGAGCTGCTGGCGTTTCCCATTATGTAGCGCGAAGTGATGGGAAAACAGGAGGAAGCAGTGACCATGGCATCCCACCCCCTCCGCTGGGAAGCTCACCGGGTTGTAGAGTCATGTGAGAGAGGTTTTAATCCTAGCAGAACATCCTCCCACCGTAACACACTCAAAAGGAGCCCTGATTTGTTTCCCCTCAAGACAGACAACTCTGGGTTATTCGATGCGTCTAGTGCCTCTCTAATGCAATAGCACAGCAGCTATGGATATTATTACCTTTGCTAACAACCGGTTTGTCACATCCATTTTCTGGAGGATCCTATAGCTCCACAAGTCCTGGGATTCCCCTGGGATGACTGTTCTGTAGTCACTGCCCCTAGAACTGGCCAATGGCACCAGTGTTGTTTTGAGGGGAGGGGTTTAGTAGATGCCCTTCTACACTGGAGAGCTGGACAGATCGCGTGCAGTGGCCACAATGCAGCGACCAAGGGAAGAGCCAGTAATTCATTCTGAGGCAGGGATTCAGTCCAGACCTTGGTGTGCTGCCGGCTTTTTGAGGTCATTAGTGTCTGAACAGCCCGGGCAGGGAAGGAAGGTTCCTCCCAGGACATGAGCAGCAGAATCAGGGCAGGGCAGAGGGTTGGCTGGCAAAGGTTTTTCCAGCCCGGCTGGGTTCTGGTCTCTGCTGGCATCCAAAGAGCCTGGAAATTCAGAAACCTCAGGGTGTGCAAGATCCGAGTTCCTGTCACTAGGGTGCAGACCTTCGCTGGGTACAGGCTGCCAGGACCAGTGATCATGGCTGATGGAATTATCATCTCCCAAGGTGCTTTCCTCTTCCTGACTCTCACTGTCTGCTGTCGGCTGTCTTTTCTCACCCTGGTTCGAGAAAAGGCTGGGATTCCCCTTCTCCTCCAGATGACGACACTCCTTGGTTTTAATGCCCACAGCCTTCAGGATAGTGTCCATTTGCTTCATGTAGTCCAGGTGGCCATTCACCTGCAAAAAACAACACAGTTCCGTGAGTATGAAAAGTCCCATTAACGCCCAACTACGCCAGATAGGCGGAGCTCTGAGCACAGGGGCCGGCAGCTGCAGGGAGATTCAGTCTCGGCTTTGAAAGACAGGGAGAAATATGTCTGAAAAATTCAGTTCCCCAAGATTATTGGTGATTAACCACTACCCCAGCCACATGCAGATTCCCACTGGCTGCTCCATTCCTGCATCACTCCACATTCTTCATCACCTTTGCTCTATGAGGATTATTTATGCTGCGTGTTTAAAGCCTTGGCCACCTCTAGCTTTTAAGAAAAAGTCTTGTATGTTGTCAGGCTAAGAGAGGACGTGTTTGTAGTGGTTAGAGTTCGAGGCTGGGAGTCAGGAGGTCTGGGTTCTGTTTCTGGCTCTGCCACTGATTTGCTGTGGGCAAGTCCTCACCTCTCTGTGCCTTAGTTTCTCCCCCCGTAAAATGCAGATAATTGTGTCTACATCCGAGGTGTGTAGTGAGAATTAAGATGTATTAAGAGTTTTAAGGTTGTTGGATGGAACCTGAAATGAGACACTACTGAAACACTGTTCTAGCCTTAAGAACATACTGAGATAGGACTGTGTTTGGAGTATACATAAGGCAGGGCTCTCTCTTACATTGTGATCACATGTAATTACAAGATAACTACCTTCTGAGAGGCATATTGGACTCCTCCCTAAATCAGTGCAAGCGAGAGAAAAAATAGTCAGATTTCCCTCTGTTTAATTATAATAATTATGTTTAAGTATAATCAGTTTAAAAGGAACAAGGGAACATTAAGGATCCTAACCCGCCAGTCTGATGGCAGCCAGCTGCCTTTTCACTCCAAAGTGCAGCGTCTGCGGAGTGAGGCTTTTGAAGTAGTGCAGCTAAGATCCTCAATAGCAAAGACTTATCTTTAAATATCCTTTTCTATTCTACTCAGCCAAATGTGCGGATGCATCTGCCAGCAGAAGAGAAACAGACTGGAATTACCATGAAAACGCCATTAGCCTGAGTCATGACTGCTTTCATGGCCCCCAGCTCAGCTGGCAGTAGAGATTTTAGCAGACTAAAGGTGTATGATTTTTAATCCTAGGGGTCCCCCGTGTCTGCAGCCAATCCGCTGTCCAACAGCTGGCTCATAATGCACCATGATAGAAGTTCCTTCCTTACCCCAGCTGGTAATCAGCAACAGCCTGAAGCACGAACTCTAACAGCCTTGTTATTTGAATAAATATGTCTAATGCTTGAGCTTCATTTTTCAAAGATATTTACCCCACTAGAATAATGTCTGACCAACTAAGTCTATGTAGAGCTGCAAGGGATACAGCCAGTGGGGAATTCCCGTAGGACGGGGAGATCCCCAACTGCATCCTTAGGACACTTTTAAGTGCTGCAAAGGGGAGTTAGTCGGAATCAAAGATCTGGCCCAACTACTGGCAAAGTGAATAGAGTCTCCAGATACTAAACCAGTCCAGAATGATTTCATGTGAAGTCAAAACTCAAACCTAGCCATTTGCAGAAAGCAGCTTTTGAGTGGTAACATTTGGATGCACTTAGAACTTGGAGCGAATCGAAGGATTTAATCAGCACATTAATAATTCAATATGCAACTTTAATCAACCCAGATGGCTCAACAGGCTCGTTATATTTTGAACAGATTAGTACTTTAATTAAAATAACCACCAAAGGCCTAATGGATTGACTGTTCAGATGTGCACATTGTTCTCAGGAAAAGTATGAATCCTTTATTCATCAGTATGGGGGTTTGGGAGGCAGTGAAATAAAGGACGTTAGTTGAGAGGTGGATTAAGTGGAGAGGAACAGGTCCTGGATTTACTGGAAAATAAAATGTGTAAAGTCTCCTGTTTGGCTCCATTTCCATCCCGAGATGTGCTCCCTTTAAAGACAGCTGTTAGATTTCTTCTAGTTGGGCAAGACTGCTCAGCGAGCCAACTCTTGAAACCATTCTTACTACAGGGCTGATTCCATATGGTACAGAGCCCAGCGTCCAGGGACACATGAATTCTTACTGTTTGGACTTACATGGACTTCAGCGGGCTGTGGATCGGGGCCTTAAGGAGAAGAGGTAGTCCCAAGGGACCTGTGCCCCCATGAAGCCTTATATGGAACTGGAGATGATTGCCCAGGAGTTTGAAAAGCCAGATAAATGCAAGCGCTGTACAGAGCTTAATGGTAGGCAAGACTCTCCCAAAAGTGCACTACATACTGTAGAGCTGAGCAAAGAATTGCCAGCAAAAACTGTTAGCCAAATGGAAGAAGCCAGGGTTTCAGGGAAATTCCTCTGCCATCATGACTGGAAAGTGCAGCTGTTCTAGGTCCTTGACGGCCTGCTTTTGAAATGCAATCCATCCTTCAGAAATCTTGGCGGTTGCACCTCAGCTGTTGCACAAGGAGAGCCTTAAAAACAGGGAAGGAGGGGGAATCTAAAGGGTGCTTTTCAAAAAGTGTTATAAGGCTTTAATGGAAGAACAGAGAGTGTAAAATGCAAACACCTGTTTGATTATTCTTCGTGGCCAGCTGCAGTAAGAACTATAAAAAGAAATGCAATTAGAAAAGTGCTTTTCTGGCCAAAGTTATTACTTTATAGCTTGTGGCAGGAAAATAAAAATCATGGGCCAGATTCACCACTATGCACTGGTGGCCTTACCCCATTAAAGTGGGTTTTACAGTCACTTGCATCACCAGAGCGGCACAACGCTGCTGGACTGTACCACAAATTCTGCCTGAGTAGCACAGAACAAGGGTGTAGAAAGCTGCGGGTGTAGCTACCGACTTCTCCTCTGAACTACAGTACAATTTAAAGGAGTCCCCATCAGAGACATTTTAGAAATGTTTTAAAATTCAGACCCATCCAAGAGTGCCAGAAATGTCCTTGTACATTCTCAGCTGTGCCTAATAATAAATTCAGGCGGAATGATTTCTGCTCAGTGTAATAAGTGCCTGGGGTTATGGTGTCATAAAAACGCAATTCAATTTGCAGGAGCTTTTAAAACAAAACAAAATGTTGTCCCATGCCTGAAAGCAAACCACTGAAGGTCTCTGCCTGGAGACAAGTGATGGGCCTTCTGCCGTGGTTGCTGTTGACTGGATTAATGACAGCAATTCCAGGTGGAGAGGAGAGGGGGATACACAGCTGTGTCTGAAAAGTGATGACAATGGGATCAATTTGCAGTTATCACACGGCCTTCTGTTAGTCATAAGCTGTTGCTGGTCCTACAGCTCTGCTCAACTGACAGGGAACAGCTCTGAGAAGGAACAGATAAAGCAGCAGTATATGTATAAGAGAGGATCCTTGCCCAAGGATCAGGCTTGGAGAACAGGGAAGGGATTATTACAATTTTAAGCATTTTTGGCTATATGACTGCAAAACGTGACCTTCAACTGCGTACAGCCTGGAGGCGACACTTGAGAGGGTGTATGGTGTGGTGGACAGGGAGTGACTTAGGAAGCAGGAGCCTCACTCTAATTTTGGCTTTGTCATTGACTCACGGTCGGTATGAACCAGATTCCAATACCCTTAGTCAGGCTGTGTCTCATTAATTAGTAATAGCAGCTAGAGACCCCTGCCTCCAACCCTGTTGTGGTAGTCACTACATATTGTAACACAAAGCAAGAGAAAGTCAGGATCTGGAAGAATTTGCGGTCCAAACAGACAAGACAGACAGACGATGAGAGAGGAACCAGAGATGGGACGTTTCAGAGTAGCAGCCGTGTTAGTCTGTATCCGCAAAAAGAACAGGAGTACTTGTGGCACCTTAGAGACTAACCAATTTATTTCAGCATAAGCTTTCGTGGGCTACAGGAGAGATAAAGGGCAGAGCAGCTGAGCCAGGCAACGTTCCCCCTGCTCCAGCTGATGAGGCCTCGTGAGTATTCAGTGAGGATTACAAAGAAGCAATAAGCACATGGCCCTGGCAATGAACTCACAGGCACACTCTGCTGTTTACAAGAGCCCAGGACATCTGGATGGCTGAGAATCTCATTTTCTTTGATTTTCTTGACACTTGTAATATCCAGGGAGCAGCTTGTAATATTCACAGAGCAGCTTTATCATGCGGTTAAAAACCCCACAAACTAAAATGACAGCCCAGGATTGCCTTGCTGTGGTAGGGTCAGTGCGGCACTATCTTGCAGGAACCATAATAACAGGGTTTGCTTTAAAAAACAAAAAAACAAAACAAAACAAAAAAAAAACAACCCCATCTACAATATTTTTAAAATTTATTTCTGTGTGAGATGGGTAGGGGTAATAAAGGGAATTGTTGCTTCTGGAGCACACACAATAATCATATCTTACTTTTATAAAGCACTGTTCTTCCCAAAGGACCACCAAATGCTCTACTTGCATAGACCACGCTAATGAAATGCAAGCACCGTTGGGGCAGAGCGTCTCAGCTGGGGGAGCAGTAAGCACCTTCATTTATTGTGAATTCATGTATTTATTTTCAATTATTTTCCTTTTCAGACTGTGTCACTGAATCTATTATTCATGACAAGAGTCAAATTAACAACTCTGGAGTCTGAAGTAAGTATCGGTTGAGCTGCCAGAGGTTTGCTGCTGCTAATAGAGGGAAGGAAATGCAAAGTCCCCCATCATATTCTCCTCCTAAAATCCCCAAACGGTTGTCGTCAGTACCACCTCAGTACCAGTGCGGCTCTGCTCTTCCAGCAGAAGGCAGAGAGGGCTGAGGGTAGGACACATGAGCAATGCCAGCCTTTCCAGTACCAAAATGCAGAGCATTAATCTCTGCCCAGTGGGAAGATTACTCTGGTCACAAAGCGACATTTGTCTGTAACCCTGATCCTGCAGGGTGTTGAGTACTTCCCACAAGATGGGAGTAGAGGACATACAGCCTGTCCCAGAAAAAGCTCACTACCCTGTACTCTGAACCCTCACATCGACAGACCTAGAAGTGAAACAGCAAGGGCAGCGTAGCCTAGGAGTGAGAGGTATTGAGATGCACAGGGTCCCACCCGTGGAAAGGCAGAGTTCCAACAGGTCAGGATCGAGGTGCACTGGCAGAGTTGTATAGAACATATTATGGAGTCTCGGGCAGTGTCTCCTTAGTTAAGGTTGAGTTCAGTTAAAGCAGAGTTAAAATCCTTTCGTTAGGCATGAAAGCAAATGTTGATCACAACCTAGATTACATCACTTACTGTTAGGACATGAAGTGATTTCTGGAAAAGTTGAAAGTGAATCTCTTCAGTAGTTCAGCAGCTGGAGTGAATTTTAGATGACCATTTTAAAAAACGTAGATCTGGTATCTAAATTTTTCCAGAGCCCTCTCACTTAAAAATGACTAGTTTTAACAGTTCAAACATACAGGAGAAGAGAATTTTTTCAAAAGCTCATGTACAGGCAAATTATAGGGTTAAAGCTGACATTATTAACATTATCCTTTGCTATTGTTTCTCTCCCTGTCACAAAAGCTGACAGAGTGAAAATCTGGGGGTCAATTTATCTGTAGTGTGACTCATCTGAAGTCAACGGAGCTACATCAAAGATAGACCCACCGGGCAGAAGTTATTTTCTTTTCTGAATTGTGCTCTCCCAGGGCTATATTTCTTATGAATTAAATAAACCACTCAATCCACATTTTTTTCTCATTTCAAAGCAGGTTGAATTGTAAGTAAAAGTGGCCCTTTAATTACCGTGACATTTCTGGAGTAGGTGGAGATGGAGGGGCGCGTAATCATTATGTGCAATCATCTTTCTGACCCAAGCCTTATTGAGAAAGTCATTCTTACATAAGAGATGCTAGCTGATGGATATTGTCCCCAGATGCAGCTCAGGTCAATTTCACATGGATGCAATCTGAAGCACTTCTCCATAGAAACAGATAGCAAGGGCAATAAGCAACCCCGCCCCCGTGCCTCAGAGGTTTGTACTTCTCATCTCAGTGTCCTCTATGGCCGCTAATTAGGGGTTGATTTTGCAGAAGGGCTGAGGCCAGCCCATGCTTTTTGGCAAGTGTTGTTTGCACCTGCAATTTTATGCTTGAGAAATTAATGGTGGGTGTGATTATTCAGATTTGCACCTGCAGTTCATTCTGTGGCACACAGTGCCCCCGCAGAAGACAGACTGGACATTTAAAAATGTGGCTGCTGTTGCTGCAAAACCATATTCATGCACAGCGAAATTATTTGTCCCAGCTTCTTGCTAATTCTTTCATGCAAGTTGTGGGCCTCAGTTTCTTGCACTTACACCAGTTGTCTATGATTGTAACTCAATTGACTTAACGGATTTAAATTAGTGTAAGTGAGAGGCTGATCCAGCTTTAATTCTAGCCACTCCCCGGACATGGAACAGTGGAAACCACAGGGAGAGCTCGCTTTAAACTGTTTGACGGCTGCAGTGGGAATGGCCAAGGAAGGAGTTGGGTAACATTTGTGGCTGAATGTTTGTGCTCAAGAAAGAGAAAAAGAGTGATATACACGTTGCCCTTCATTCTGGGATCTTCCTAGACCTTAACTGGAGAGAACAGTCTTGGCTATGAAATGAGAGATAGGGAAGCATTTTTCTGTCATGTAGAGTTTTCTCACAGCAGGCGTCATGGCAAAGGGCTAATACAACAAGAGGCCTATCTAAACGTATGCATACACTTACCTACTTACAGTGGGCTAGTATAAATGTAAGTGTAATTCCCCTGAAATCAAGAGCATCATACCTGCTTACATCACATCTGAGCTTGGCTCAGCAATAGGTTATCTGAATGCACATCGATTCAATTGTGACCATTTTCAGACCTAAAAATTAACAGCATGAAACTCCTTAGTTTGCTTCGATTAATTTTTTTCAACACCAGACCAAATTCACTCTCGTTCCAGGAGGAGTCAAATCTTAAAGGCAAGTTGAGTGCAAATCAAATGCTACAATGATTCACTCAGATGACTTGCCACCCTGGCTGTTCGGAAATGCCACATCACTTTGACAGCATAGGACTGCCAAATGCCAGACATGGATCTGAATGTGCTAATTATCAGTCTCCAACCAGAGCATCTGAGACATCCCAAAAGGGACCTTCTTACTAGACATGGTTGGAATCTGGAACTTCCATTCCTTGGGAAATTCTGGCATTTCAGGGGGAAGGTGGGGGAAACGACACATGACTTCTGAATTGAAACAAGAAGACAGACATTTCTCATAAATGAATATTCAAAAAAAAATGTAACTGACAGCATTGTCTTGCTACATGTCACTTCAATTTTTACATTAAATGAAAATATCAAATATAACATTGTATACATAGTATTAAATATAAATATATCAACACTCATATTTTAATAGAATGTAAAAGTTGAAACTAAATGAATCAAAATGATGTTGAAATTAAACGTTTCAACTTTTCCCATCTAAAGTGTCAAAATCAACATTCTGATTTCAACAAAACTGCATTTTTGATGGCAAATTGTTCTGTTGAAAAATTTTGAGCTCTACTTCTAATCTTATATATATTGCACCTAAAGTGGCAGTATAATGGAGAGGAGAAGAGACGAAAAAAAGAATGGAGTCAGAATATGACAAAGAAAAAATTAGAGGGATTAAGAGTGGGAAGAAAGACAGAGAAGAGAAGATACATTGATAAACCACCGGAGGTGACTGGGGTAGAGCTCATATATAGGAATGGCAGAATTGGATTTTTTAATACAATTTTGACAGATAACATCAATGTTTATTTTTAAGCATATTTTTAAATGTTTACCGATTTAAATTTTCACAGCTGTGGAAAATTATGGAGGGCTGCCAGTCAATGGGCTGTTGTAGCTTTGTCAGTTCCAGGATATTAGAGAGACCAGGTGAGTGAGGTAATAATTTACCATACTGCTGGGGAGGTTCGCATGACCTCTCTTGTGGCTTCCCTTTGCTTCCCCATCAGAAAGTAATTTTTCTGCAGGGAAGCAAAGAAATCTGTGGGGGACACAAATTCTGCGGACACGCATTGGCGCGGAATTCCCCCAGGAATAACTCCAACACATTCAACAACAGATCAGTGGCAACGATACTATTCAGCAACTCTGTCACCTGAAATGAGCTATCTCAGAGAAAGCCTCCTTCTTGGTCATCTTGGAGGGGACTGATCGCCCCCCTCATCCCATTCTTGATCAAGGAACACATATGCTCCTTCTCTCATTCTGTTCCTGATTCAGGAACGTACAGGATTTGGCATCTGAATATCATTGGCTTAGGGCTCTCTGAGTCAGATCTTCAGCTGGTATAAATCAGAATTGTCCCATTGACTTCCACTGAAGCCATGCCAATTTACAACAGCTGAGGATCTGGCCCCATGGTGGAGAGAGGACGTGAGCTTTCTCAGATTGTGATGCCAACCCATCCTTCCCCCACAATCTCCTAGAAATTTCTGTCTCTAGGACAGGCACCAGCTAATGATCTGTTGACTCTGAAATCCTGCTAACTTTCCATATATCAAATCATGACTCAAATTCAAAGACGCCAGGAAAGAAGAGGAAATTGGTAACTTCAGAAGGGCCTATTTGAAGCAGCCTCCTTCAATCCCTTCATCTGCAGCTGGACCATAATAACCAGCTTCACAGCCATTGCCACTCCACCAGCATCCGAAATTCCGCTCAAGAGGAGATTCATCAGTTCTACTGTCACATCTGCTTGTACTGAACACCTTTGCAAGGGCTCTGGCTTGCATTTCCCTTGACTCTCAATGTGTCAAGGAAAATTATAAGATAGAAATGATTGCAGACAGTGATAAGAGGAAAGCAGGTGGTGGTTGCCAGTCTGCCAGTGTCTCTTAGAAAAAGTTATTGGAGTTCTAGACCCCAGCAGGGTCATGCACAAAACCCCCCTTCAGAACTATCAGACATTCAGAATCCAAACTGCCCCGTTTCCACTCCCTTCTTTACAGAAAGGAGCATTTCCAGGAGGAAGCTGTGTTATTTCAGCAGAATGTTCATGACACCAAATTTATAAGGTTCTTGCTGCCTCTATGACCCTTTCCAGTTACAGGGGTTTCTAACTCAGCCGCTTTAAACTTGCACCAGGCTAAAATTTGGAAAGCAGATGGTCAGCCTGGATGCCACATAGCTTTTCTATGAAGTAGCTCAAACCGTCAAGATCTGTAACAGTCAAAGAATGAACAGCTTGCGGGGTTTTAAAAAAATCCCCATGCATTAAAAACAGCTTCATTTCACTTCTGAAACGTTGCTAGTTCGTCCTTTGTGTGAATTGCTGCTTTTTGCTACGGCTGGGAACCGTGCTGCTGTAATGATCAGATAATGAGTTTGCCTTTCTCTAGTGCCTGGCATCCAAATGAATCCCTTCATGTGTTACAAATTTTGTACTGTGTGTACACTTTGCCCACCACTGATATGCAGCCGCCTCTAGCGTGAACGGCAGCATAGCTAAATCTGCACATACCACTTGTGATTACAGCTACATGGAATCATAGAGTTTAAGGCTGGAAGGGATCACTAGATCATCTACTCTGACCTCCTGGATATCACAGGCCACCAACACCGCCCAGCACCCACACACTAAACCCAACAACTGAAATTAGACCAAAGTATTAGAACCCACCGGAGACTAGTCTATTATGTGCCACAGGAGAGAACAGGAAGGATTAACATGCACTAGTGCCACAGGTCCTCACAATGGCAGGGACAGAATTAAGTGAGATGCACCCAGATAATCCTGGCAAGTAACCTGTACCCACACACTATGGACGAAGATGAAACCTGCCTGAGTGTCGCTGCCATCTGACCTGGGAGAAAATTCCTTCTCTACCCCACATGTGGCGATCAGTGAGACCCTGACCACGAGAGCAAGATCAGCCAGCCAAGCACCTGAATGAGAGAATGCTTGGTGCCACCTCAGAGCCCCAGCCATTCCATCCAATGTCCCATCACTAGCCACAGCCACCCCTGACTCTTCAGAGGAAAGACATAAAAGAAACAAATCAGAATACATGGTGAGTGGTGGTAGTGGGGTAGTGAATCCCTTCCTGATCCTGGCTGGTGGCTGGCTGAAACCCTGAAGCCTGAGCTTTCAGGAATGTCAGACATAAACCGGAACTGAGTCCCAACATGCCTGAACCATGCCCTTTACCTCATAAGCAACCCTGTCATACAATCCCACTCAGAAATTTGTCTATCTCTCTCGAAACTAATTAAGTTGTTTGCCCCCACAACTCCCGCGAGGAGGCTGTTCCAAAATCTCACCCCTCCGATGGTTAGAAACTGTCTTCTAATTTCCAGCCTGAATTTGTCCATGGCCAGTTTATATCCATTAGTTCTTGCGTCTACAGATCAGTCCTTCTACCTACCTGTTTGCTCCATCCATAGAGCCCTGCGCAGATACAAAACGTGTACTTGCATCCGCGCCACAAAAATGGTCCGCGGATATCCGTAGCCATGGATGCGGCTATCTGAGGATATAAAGCGGATGGATATCCACGGATTTGCAGGGCTCTATTCATCCCTGTTTTTTCTTGCCTTTTAGATGGTAAACTCTCAGGGATGGTCACTTACTAGAGGGCTAGCATGATGAGGCTCAATATAGTGGAGTCCTCTAAGCCCTACCACAACATAAACTATAAATACAACAACTCTACGCAATGGTTTAGGAGAAGAACTGAAGAATTCCATACACAGTTGAAATTCCTGCGGGAACTGTAGGCAATCCGAATATAATTATCTAGCAGACTGTAAGCATCAGGCCCTCAGTTTTACATCTCACTTTAAAGATGGCACCTTCCAGCAACACAGCACCCGTAGGATCACTCTGCAGATATCAATAGTGACTCAGAGGGAGGAGTATCACCTGCTGTTAGTCATCAACACCATTACTTACTGCACAGGGATTTCCCTCAGCTTTTATCCTGACCAGGCCTGATTCTGCTTGGCTTGTAAACTCTGATGAGATTATCATTTGAGGTAGCAGGAATTCAGAGGCTAACAGGAAGTGCTAACTTTTCCACGGTACTTTATCTACATTATGAGCATCAATAACATGTTATGGTACAACTGTAAAATCTCAAACACGTCTGGAAACTACGTGATGGGTGATATGCCTTGTAAACACAGCGAGTTAGGGGAGTCAATTTTCTACTTCATTAACAGTTTTAATTGGCTTTAAAATCTGAATTTTCTTTTCATATGTTGGCATAAGAAAATAGAAAGGAAATGAAACCCAAACGGAAATACTTTGTTGAAATACCGTTAATGTAAACACAAGGCAGAAATATCCAGGCAACGTACAACGTGCTCTGTCCTTAAAAGCACCTTGCTGTGACTCTTATGGGGCCTGATCCTGCTATCCTTATTCAGGGAAGACTCCCATTGATTTTGCGGGCAGTTTTGCCTGAATGGACTCATAGACTTTCCAGTCAGAAGGGACCGTCATGATCACAGACTTCGTGATCTGGACAATTATTTGTAACATTAATAACTGTGTGATGATCTGTTATTCCTATACACCGTGAGCCCAGTCAGGGACGGAGTCTGAGCCTTTGGGATCTACTAGGAGGGTTTGTCTCAAATGCAATGTTCTCCAACATTTAAAACATCTCCCATGGGTGCCCGAGATGATGCAAAGTGTCGTGCTGCGGGGAAGGGAACACGTGCTCCTGTATCACATCAATACCATTCCTGGTTACTTAGTGGAGAATCTCAGGTGGGAGGTTGCATACTTTGGATTGAGTTGTTATTTAAACTATGACACTCCCCCACCCCTCCGCCACCACACGTCTCTCTTTCAAAATCATTTCCGCAGCGTCCTGTGGCTGGTGCTAAGCCGACAGCCCTGGAGCCTGATAACCTCATTATGCACAGACTGTGGGAAACAGCAGTGTCAGCTTCCCTTAAATTCCAAACCACGCCCTGCCCCTAACCAATGTACCTCGTTCATGACCTCCGTGGATCACCTCTAAGGGGAAAAAGGGTAATTAAGTTCACATTCCCATTAAACCTTTGGCATAGCCACTGAGGATGCCAGCAAATTTGATGGAGTTTTTTTGCTATACAAAATCTTATCCTTGAGGAGCAGAACAAACCAATTCACTCACATAGTTCACTGAACAGCTGTAGTTAAGGCTAGTCTGTTACAGAGCCCAAATTGTGCACTGACACGTCTATTAGTTATTCTAAGTTCTTAACAAATCTATGGACGTGAAAAGGATGCTTAAGCCATTGGATTCTCCTTTGACATGTGGCTGTGGATTTCTCTCTAGTCTAACAAGTTCTGATGAAAAACCACTCCCTTTTCCAGATGGCGTTGGACAGATTCAGAAGACGCTTGGAAGTTCGTCCTGCTTTAGTGCATTACAGTATTGGCAGCAAGATACTGATAATTAACATGCCACAGCACTTTTTACAAGAGCAAGGGCGTTAATACCAGAGTCCTAACAAATGTCAAGTCCGGTAGTTACTTTATGCCTCCCTAAATTCTCCCGGCATTTTCAAATGGATGCAGTATGATCTTTCACTTTCTGTCCTACACTGCTGTGAAATGCTTGTTAAACAGCTTCCACCTCTCATCCCAGAGGTGGCCGCATGCTAGTGGCAGGTGAAGTGCTTGAGGATCCTGTAGGTTCAGAGCTCCTAGTTATTAGCTTGGCTGCTGTTGTACTGAAGAGCCTAAGGAAATGGGGCTGTACAGTATTTCTCTATTCTGCAGCTTGACAAAGGGATGAGAGAATAAGTGGTGTGACGACTGTTGGTAAAGAAGCTTTTTCATTTCCAAGAGCTTAATCAAGTGGAAAATTAGAGCTAGAGTGAGTTGTTCAACAGATAAAAAAGCTCAGACAGGCCAATTCCCTGCAGGCTTGAATCGAAGTTGTGACGCTAACAGCCTTTGTTCGCAAGCTAGTTGAGAGGGGCTGGCTCACTTTGCTCCTTCAGGCCTGGTTATCTGATGGCTTCAGCGGCTGCCCTCTGCCCTGGTAACCCTGGGGCCTGCCCTGACGCAGTCAGTTACAAGTGGTGGGACAGAATAGGGAAGAGTGACGAGAGAGTGGTTTTCTATACAAAATAGTCTGAAGAGGCCACATCTGCAGCTGGTATGTGAGAGCCTGTGTCTCTGCTTGTCTGTCCGTAGAAGCTCCAGATTTTGACCATTTAGCAAGCACAGCTCACAACAAGGAACTTCAGGGTGGAAAATTGGTAGCTGTGTGGGAGGAAAGGGCCACCTGGGGGAGGAGAGGGCAAAAGAGGCAGTTTGCCCTGAGCCTTTGTTTGAGAGGGCCCCGAAACAGAGTGGCATTGTGACCTGACATGCAGGGTTGCAGCACCACTCACGTTGAGCTCAGATGACCCTCCGTGGGCCAAACCTGAGAAATGCTGCAACCCCGTATGCAGCGCCAAGAGCGGGGAGCCAGGCACAGGCCCACGGGACAGGAGCCGCTGCTGCCGGGTGAGTGTGGGCGGGCTCGCTCGCCAACCCCTCTACCAGGGGCGTCCCTTCTTTGGAAGGGGGGCTGCTCAGTTTCAGATTTTGCTCCAGGTGCCCAAAAAGTTCTGTGCGGCTCTGAGAGTGAGTGACTGGGCGGGGGGGGGGGGGGGGGGGGGATAGGGCTGTTTAGACCTATTTCTGTGAAATGTGACCACACGCCTATCCTCTTTTGAGAACCTGTGAGAGCTGGCACTCCCTTGAAACAGAACTGAAGCTGGACTGGAAGATGACATTACAGGGACTTAATGAAATCTTCCAGGTGATGTTTTTTCCCCCGGTCCATCACCCTTCCACAACATCACCAACAAAGTGGTGGTTTTAGCTGCTTTTCCTTCCTGCAGCGTGATAGAATCGCTACAAGTTCCTATCCAGGGAAATGTTTAGCTTCTGATTGAATCAAGTTCCCGTTCTTGCTTTTCTTCTTTGGATTGTATTCATTCCTGTCCTACCTGCCTAAGGTGGTACTGCTCATCTGAAACAAGTCATTCCACCTGGGAGCAATGAGACCCAGGCAACCTACTTCCATGCTCAGTCCCCAGGGTCCTTAATAAACCTGAATTTCAGCATCAGGATTCATTCTTTGCTGCAAGTTTTGGGCCCACGATGAGAACACAGTTTAATGCACCTTTGAGGAAAAGCCCGAATCACACAAGTGCTAAATCAATAGATTGTTAGAATACTGTCTTTTTTGTCTGTTTGCTGCATCCAAAGAGCCCACGCAGGTGGTGAACCAGGCTGCCCTGGAATCACTCGAGACGCTAGTAACAAGGCATCACTTCTAAGAAAGGTTTTGGAGGGCAAGAGCAGGAATTCCATTTTAATCATCACTGTCACAGATTGGCTTTTCACTGTTCAGTTTCAGCAGCCGAGAAAAGAGCAAGTCAAAAAGGTTTGTAACTATCTCAAGGAGAAAAGCCAGAGCGATGGTGATGTCTGGTGCAGCATATTCCAAAAAGAGCTCTTTTATTCAGCCTTTTCTTGCTTCTCCAATTTTACTGGAACATCGGAGTGTAAAACAGGTCACAAAATCTCATCACCGCATCTTATTGCAAAGAAGGGTAAATCAGTGCTTTTAAAATGGTCTTAAATGACAGAGTAATAATGATTAGCTGGCCTGACATGCTTTCAGTCTTCAAAGCGCATCAACCATTGATTAATCTTTATGACCTTCCTTTGATGGCAGTATTATACCCATTTTACAGATGGGGAAACCGAGGCACACAAAGGGGAAGTGACTTGCTCAAGGCTGCAGTGGGAATTAGTTCCAGTACTGGGATTAGAACTCAGAAGTACCTGGCTCCCAGTGTGGTGCTCGGACAACACTTCTTTCAATTTTGTTATTACAATGATAATTAAGGCTACGATTCCGTCACGGAGGTCATGGATTCCATGATTTTAGGAGATGTCTGAGTTCAGCCTTCAGCCCTGGGCAGTGGGGCTCGGGCTTCGGCTTCAGTCCCAGGCGGCAGGGCTTGGGCTTTGGTGTCAACCCCAGGCGGTAGGGCTCGGAGACGGAGTACCAGCTCTATTCCCTGACTCACCTCAGCGGGTCACTCAGCCTGTGGGTCAGTGTCAACGCCTCCGCGATACACAATACCTTATTGTTACACATTTTTCGTTGCCTAGACCATACTCTGAATTTGTGCATTTTTACCATGAATTTTGCCTAATTTTACTGTGACAAAATTGTATCCAACTCAGGAGACTTGGGTTTTATTACTGGTTCTGCCACTGACCTGCTATATAACCACAGGCAAGTCACATCACCGCTCTGTGCCTCAGTTTCCCCTCACACCTTTAGTCTTGTCTTGTCTCTTAACCCTTTAAAACTCTTCAGGGTAGCGGCCGCCTTTTCCTGTGTACAGTGGTTAGCACAATGGGGTTCTGATCTCACCTGGGCATTCTATGTGCTACCTTAAGAGAAATTCATAATCATCATCATCAACATCATCTAGGAAGGTGACATCTGAATGATAAAGAGTAGAACTAGGAGAATTCAGCTGCCATTTGAATGCATGGGAAAGCAGGGAATTTCAAGGTGAATGCAAGTCCTAATCGTGGCTAAAGGTCTTTAAATTTTATATAACAGATATTTTATAACCGTCCCAAAGCGGAAATTGGGGTTTGCTTATATGGGTATGTAAAGCAGAAAATAAACTTTGTAGCCCTGGATAATCTGTGATTCCTTTATTGGGATGGTATATGGAGAGAGATATGCATAGCCCTTCTCCCACCTTCAGCAACATGGCAGTACTAACTTCCTGCATCTTCCATGAAGTTTGTCACTCGACCTACAGAAAGACAGACCTTCAGATCTATTTTCATGCCTTTAAGTTCATCTCAGATTTTGGTTACATTAAAACTGCCTAAAGAAACCTAAGCAAATGCCTGTAACGTCCAAGCCCACATGAAAAGCATTTTGCCTACTTTCCGACTCTTAACAACATTTCTTCGATATTCAGATGCTAATGTAAAACGTAATCTCCAGCATCCCACTTGAACAAACAGCAATCAGCCTAATATGTTACAACTCAATTACTTCCTCGGTTTCAGTTACTGTCAAATAAATCCGCTGAACCAATCAGTCTCATTGTAAGCACTCAGGAAGCTTTTATAACTGCATTTGCTGAGTGGGAGGACATTTTGTTAGTTTCCTCACTGACAGATTTAGAGAAATGAGGCCTTAAAAGTTTGGAGGAGAATGAAAGGAGAGGGCCCTGGCAGGACAAATGGAAACTGTAAAGCAGACTGTACTAATCAAAACAGACACAGGCTAAATGCCTTGGGCCCTGATTCTCATTTACGCAAAGGCCCTTTATATATCTCTTATATCCCACACACTTTGAGACTCCTTTAAATTGCCCCAGCAGCAAGAATCAGGCTCCTTGGACTCCAGCATCCCCCCCAGATTGAAAGGGGAACTCTAACCATTGTGCTCAGTTCCGCAGTCTGAAAGGATCCGCAGGGAGAAATGGCCCTCACCATGGATAAACTGGGAGATGGCTTGAACGTGAAGGGTGCTAGAATGAATTTCGCACGAAGCACCTTCCTGAAGTCCATACTTTGCTCCTTGATAACCTCCCCTCCTTCCCTGTCCCATGGCCTTGTGTCACCATAACTAGAAATCTGTGCTGAACCCATCCCATGCAGCACCTATGCTGGAGCCTGCAGAAGTTGCTGCTGGCGCGACACAGGAGACTCCTGCCCTCACCAGAAGCAGAGCTCGCCACTGCATAGCACTCCCAGCCTCCTCCAGAATTCTGTCATTTATATTTTCACGTAGTTTCTCTACAGGACCCTGAGGCGCTTTGCAAGAGGGCGGGACAGAAATGCGAAATGACCAATGGCCTGAAAGGCGTGGTGCAGAGCCTGCTCGACATGCTAGAAAGCAGGCAACGAGGGAGCCCATCAGTATTCTTCTCTAAAGCAGCAAGAGCTTAATATAAAAGCACAACCAGCTTTTTTGATGCTTAATATAGAGTGATGACGAGGATCAACTATACTTTCTTATGCTCTCAGGACCCATCACAATGGGCTCTGCAATCACCTTAGTGGGCCAAGTCCCTACAAGCATAGGCAAACACTCTGATTTGCTGGGCCGCATTAATGTAGGTGTTTTATTATTTCCTGGTTTCTCTCAAACCGGTCTATTTATTTTCAAGTACCTAGAGCTACAATTGACTACGAGGGCAACTGTGGACAGAGAGTGCCCCAGCAAATTGCAAGAAGCAACCTGTTCCACTGAAACAGGCACCCACATTGTTTTAAGAAACACTAACACCTTGGTTTTAAGCAGCGTTGTCTGCATAAAAGAAATTGAAATTGCAGCTCAGTCTTTTCTGCTAGGTTAGACTGAATGGCCAGCATTAGGTTTGAGCGTTGGCCTGCTAAACCCAGGGTTGTGAGTTCAATCCTTGAGGGGCCATTTGAGGATTTAGTTGGGGATTGATCCTGCTTTGAGCAGGGGGTTGGACTAGATGACCTCTTGAGGTCCCTTCCAACCCTGATATTCTATGATTCTATGATTAGGTCACTTGCATTGTACTGGGCTAGCATTATGTGACCTGCTACTATTCCCATACCTCTGGACCTTTATGAGAATGAGATGTGGAGATACCAGTCAGCCACGTTTCAAACAAAGCAACCGTCTAACCCACAGTGGCACTGAACTTTTTTCATGGATCCGAGTCAGGAAATCTTGGAGGAGTCCAGCTAGTCCAAGATACTAGTTCACTAGTAGAATCATAGATTCTACTACTACTGAGTAGATTCTAGTACGAATGACGCTCTTTAATACTTGTTCAAACATCCACACCTGCAGAAAAGGAGTTTTAATTTTTGTATCTTATAAGAAAGAGCTGGATTTATTGCACTCGATTAAGTAGTAAAGTGCCTTACTAGCACTACACTTTTAGCATTCTGTTGAGAACATCTCTATATACCTTTATGCGACCCTATTCCATTGCATTGCAGTGCAAACCACCTTTGCTTTCATGCCATTTGTTAAAGCACTGGTTTCTGAAGCTTTTCTTTACACGCCTCATAGAACACACGGTTTTCCTGTCTCCTAGAGCTCTATTTTTTGTCAGGATGGCTCCTTTTCCGTCCTTTCCAGTAAGGTTAGGCAAGGCTGCGCTATCATGGAAGCGGCAGATCTCTCCGAGATGACAGCAGTGTTGGGATTCTTTATTTGATACACGCAGTGTGAACACAGATGCGTAATGGTGGAAGATTGGTGACCCGGAACTTGGGCCACGCATTTAGCCTAAATGTGCACACTGCTTCTTCAGCGAGAGCAGGCAGGCTGCTGAGAGTCAGTCCCAGTGGTGTCTGCCACACTCCATATGCTTTGGAAATTTAGTAAGTATAAAATGAACAGACCAGGGCTCTTCAGGGAAAAGCAAGAGATAGGGCATTAAGGGTATGGCTCAGTGGCGAAGCCAGGTTTTAGCAGCAGGGGGAGCGAACACATAAAAAAAGGTGCCACCAGCTGTGACGAAAAAGAAAAAAAAGGAAAAAGAAAAACCCCGACTGACCCACCACTGAAGACCCGGAGCAGCTGAAGGACCCGCCACCAAAGTGCTGCCGAAGACCCGGAGCACCACTGGGTGAGTAAAAATTAAAAAGGCGCCACTTTTCTGCTCAGTGGGAGTGACCGCTCCCCCTGCTCCCCCCCTAGCTGCGCTACTGGTCTGGCGGCTCTAGAAACGGTACAACGGCACACTTGCAGCACTGGGCACTGTAGTGTGGACACTTACTACAGCGACAGAAGGGGTGCTTCCATCACTGTAGTAAATCTGCCTCTCTGAGAGGGGGTCGCTAAGTTGATGGAAAAATTCTTTTGTCGACCTAGCGGGGTCTACATCAGGGCTTAGATCAGCTTAACTATGTCGCAGAGGGGTGTATATGTTTCTAAGAGTCTCTGTTAACCCACTTTGTCCACACTTTGCTCTGTACCATCTCTACTTTATCCACACCTCATCAGTCCTGCATTTTTCCTGCAGCGGGATCAGCAATGTTCAGTCAGTATGAATTAAATGAGCTGGTAACAGCTGAACAGTTGCAGGCTTGATGTGTTTGGATATCATAACATGTGAAACTGATCATGTGCTTAAGACTCTTTCTGGATCCAGAGTAATACTAGGAGAGTAATCTGTGCCAGCTCGCAGGTGTGCTCAGAAGACATCACAGTTTGAGAAGTGACAGAGGAAGCAATCCAGTGTCTGTTATAAGATTTGTTTTCACAGCTCTGCCAAGCATCTTCCACTCCCAAAATGCAAGGGGAAAAAAACAGCTAAGTCATAGTAGATTGTGATCTCAAGATTGCTGTGAATGTGTGTGAAGAAGCTGTGTTCTTCCTGATGATCTGAAGCATGTTGATAAATTGGAGAAGGGTCAGAGAAGACTTTGAGAATGATTAAAGGGTTGAAAACATGCCTTGCAGTGATCGAGTCAAGGAGCCTAAATCTATTTAGCTTAACAAAGGGAAGGTTAAGGGGTGACTTGATCACAGTCTATATGTACCTACTGTGGCGAATAAACATTTGATAATGGGCTCGTAAATCTAGCAGAAAAGACTTTAACAAAATCCAATGGCTGGAAACTGAAGCTAGACAAATTCAGATTGGAAATAAGGTGTACATTTTTAACAGTGAGGGTAATTAGCCATTGGAACAATTTGTCCAGGGTGGTGGTGGACACTCCATCACTGGCTAATTTTTAAGTCAAGACTGGATGTTTTTCTAAAAGATCTGCTCTTGTTGAACAGGAATTAATTTAGGGAAGTCCTATGGCCTGTGTTATACAGGAAGTCAGACTAGATGATGGCCGTGATCCTTTCTGACTTTATAATCTATAAATCTGCAGAGGAGGTCACCCAGAGGGAAGGGAAGGCATCTATGTCATTAGCTTGCTTAGGGCAACCGAGTTGAATAGTGTTGAAGATATTACACCCCTAACAGCAGTTTAGCATTAACAACACTAAACAGCTTTGGGGAATCTAATTTATGCCTGAACTACAGGACAGAACTCAGAAACCTACTCTGTTCCCTGGAAACTCAGAATCCAACTACTAAGCCACAACTGTGACCATGCCCTAGAAATTCAAGGCCATCAAACCAGCCACAAACATCGCTGAGCTCTGTAACTCCAAACTCAAATCCAGCTATACTAACCCCTGCTGTAGCATTGCAACTGTGAACCCGACAAGCCAGCTGGATGAACTGAAGCACAAGGTCAAATGACTTGCTCCAGACCATCAAAAGCTCCAGCTAGATGAGACTGCAGGTTCCCCCTGGTCCCTACTCATAGCGGTGCTCGAATTATGAGACACAAAGCAGGGAGGCCCTGCTACTTTGCAGATGTTCCCTTCTTGGGCTAGGCTGCTGTGCATGGTCCCCAAGAGTACTAGTAGTTTGCAAGCAGTCTCTGACCATACTGGAAACTAAATGGCAAAACCTTAGTTAAAGCAAAGTTAAGGCCGCCCGGTGATAGTTCGTGTCCTTCCAGAACGTCAGGTTCAGCAAAACTCAAACTTCTGTGAACCAGGAAATACAAAGTTAAGATAACCCACAGTTGGCAATAGCTCCTGGGAATTATCTGCAGGCACTCCAACTGCATTCACTGTCTTAGTGTAGCTGTATTGAATAGTGGAGGAATAAGCTGGAGCAGCTTGGAAGGGCTGTGATTGTGAGATGAAGAGATCTGGGGATCAGTTTGAGGAACATCATAGAGCTGTGATTGTGAGATGAGGAGATCAGGATCTGAATCCCCCGTGTATGTCATCAAAGCAAAGAGGTGCTTATGTATGCTGAGTCTGCGTCATTTCATTACAGAATTGTGTAGGTTTTGTAAGTAACAGGGTACCGGAGTCTTCATGCCATGGGGACTGTAGTAGTGAGGTGGGATATGAAAGCAGGTTATGGATTTAGTGGTGGGTAGGGGAGAGCAGATATTTTGGTGGTATCCTGTGTGCAAGTGTGAAGGGGCTGTACGAGAGTATGAAGCAGTTGTTACATTTCACAAGTGGGGTACTCTGTTGGGGAGTAGGCACAGGCCACATCTACACTACAGTCATGACAGCAGCACAGCGATGGTGCTGCAGCTGTGCCGCTGACGCACCATACCACAGCCACTTCCTACACTGACGGAAGGGGCTTTCCCATTGATATAGTTAATCGGGCTCTCCGAGAGGTGGTAGCTAGGCTGAGGGAAGATTTCTTTCACTGACCTAGCCATGTCTACGTTTGGGGTTAGGTCAACCTAACTATGGCACTCAGTTTTTAAGCGTAGATCAGGTCTCATCAGGGGTGCTGGAACAACTCTTATAGTGGGGGTGCTGAAGATGGCAACCAGGTATTTGGTGTGTGTTAATAGTACGTCAAGCCAAGGGTTGCGGCAGCACTCCCGGCAACTCTAGTTCCAGCACCACCGAGCCTCAGTGTTTGAGTTCAGGGCAAGTGCAGACAGCGCACCACGCCACACTGTCTTTCTGAAAGTGATACCACTCCTGTAGGATCTGATGGGATAGAAACACCATTTTCTCCAATGCAGGATTTTACAGAATTTTTTAAAAAAGCAACAGTGGAAACAAAATATTCCCTACAATGTTACATAACATTCAGGTTCTTGCTTCCATTAGGTGTTGGTACAGACTTAAGGCTCATCTGACACGGAGTTTGTGGTAAAGTCCTGGAGTTGTGAGGTTTGTGCACATATAGAGGGAAGAATCATAGAATATCAGGGTTGGAAAGGGACCTCAGGAGGCATCTAGTCCAACCCCCTGCTCAAAGCAGGACCAATCCCCAGACAGATTTTTACCCCAGTCCCTAAATGGCCCCCTCAAGGATTGAACTCACAACCCTGGGTTTAGCAGGCCAATGCTCAAACCACTGAGCTACCCCTTCCCCCTACACACAAAGTCACTCACTCTTCTTAGGCCTGATCTATACTTAAAAATTAGATTGACCTAGCTACATCACCCAGGGTTGTGAAAAACGTCGTGCCCTAAGTGTCCCTGGTGTAGACGCGGCTAGGTGGATGGAAGATGAACACAAGGCTATGAGCGGTAAGGACAGAGTGAAATACTAAGGAAATGAAGAGGGCTACTCACTACAGATGAAAGATCCATATTAACCATCCTCCTGTCATCCAGGCTGACTGGCTGAAGGCCTGCAACGTTGAGCTGAGCAGAGGAGGTCCGGTAGACAAAACTCAGCAGCCAGTCTCCCCTAGGAGGAAAATGGAACAGAGGTATTAATAAGCCTTGCTGGAAGACAGATAAAATGCACGAAGATATTCGGGGAACACAGGAAAAGACAGATGACAGGACCAGGCAGCCCAGCTAAGGGCAGGTCTTCACTACCCGCCGATCGATCTATTGGGGGTCGATTTATCGCGTCTAGTGTAGACGTGATAAAATCGATCCCTGATCGCACTCCCCGTCGACTCCGGAACTCCAGCTCACGAGAGGCGGAAGCGGAGTCGACGGGGGAGCAGCAGCGGTCGACTTGCCATTGTCCTCATGGCCAGGTAAGTCGACCTAAGATACACCAACTTCAACTAGGCCATTCGCGTAGCTGAAGTTGCGTATCTTAGGTCGACCCCCCCACTAGTGTAGACCTGGACAAAGTCTGTACCAATAGCTGCTGCAGCTTCATCTGTCCTGGAATCAAGCCCGGAATATCATGCTGGATAAAATAATTGGGGTACAGCTGTAAAAATTTTAGGAGTAATCCTGACTCACAGGAGTAGCCTCACTGAGTTCACCAGGACTACTCCCGTGAATAGAGGCTTCCGGATCTTTAAAATTATTTCAGATTTGCAGGGAGACAGGGCTGCACCCAGCTATTGCACACTCTCCTTGTAATACGTTAACACGTAGAAGTTTGCCAGCCTGTAGCATTTGTAAACATGTTGAGCACAGGCACCGTGGCTGCTGACCTATATGCAAATTATAAAGTAATTTAGGATCTTTCTGGATTAAAGGTGCTGTAAAAATATAAGATTTTTAAATAGGAGAAGCAGCAAGATCGTGCTTCCAATCTTGAGTGGTGGGCCAGAGATGGCATGGCTGGTCTAAAGATTAACAAAATGGCTATGCATTTGGAAAGGTGAAATTCTCCCCAGTGCAGAGAGCTGGCACAAAGCCTGGACATCACTTCCATCCAACTGAGCTCTATGATGAAGGCTTAAGGAGGACTGCAGTGGTGTATAGAACCTTGTGCTGGCCTTCTGCACAGGTGAATTTTACTCTAAGAGCTGCCTCTTCCAGCTGTGCCGGTTCACCACTGTCCTTGACTATCAGATGTGAATAAAGCCCACATGGAGCTATGCCAAATGTGTGCAACATTCCCAAGGCCACATGAAATTCACTCGGTTTTGTATTTGTTGCTAACTCATTACTCAGACCAGGTTGTTTGAAAGGTCTAGCCATGCAAACATGGCTTGACTTATGGTATTACAGGGCGATCACAGGACATTGGTAGTTCGGATGATACGAAATCCAATGTAGCAGTTTCAACTGGCTTTCACTTCAAGATGTTTGGTTCATTGAAACGTCAACGTTGAGAGGTGTGAACTGAACTCAAGTAAATGGGCCTGATTCTGATCTCACACCCGTTTTACACTAATGTAAGTCCACAAACTTCCATGAAGTTGCTTCTGATCCACCACCATCTGGCTCAATATTTATGCAAACACCGAGGCAGGGAACCACCACATCTCCAGACCCATGTGAACGTCTTATTAGGAAATAACATATTTCCCTGATTCATGTCTCAGATACTCTCACCGAAATCCACCCCATAGCTCTCCAATTAACACCTCACATCACCCTTCATATAGACCTGGTGCTTCTCAGCTGCAGTATCCTGTGGGATTTTAGAGATTAAATGTACTAGGATATGTATCTGGAATCTCATCCCCTGCTCACTCCGGTTTGTGTGCAACTGAGCTGTAATTTATTAACCGCTGTTTGTTGAACAGTCGAAATATGGCCTGCCAAAGTAAAGAGACTAACTTGAATTATACACACATAGCCCATTTTATTTCAGTAGCACAGTCAAGCTCTGAAACGATAACAAGATTATTTCTCTTATATTACCGGAAACGAATATACTATGCTTTCTGCACTGAAATAAGTAGAGGTTGTTTTGCAGTTCTGGGATGATCTATAGTCACTACAGCAAAATCAGTTATACACGTAAATTGCTAATCATGAATGGCTTCCTGGAGGAAAACAGAAACATCCCCCAGAAACTACTGTACAGGAGACAGCAGTTGCTTTTTTCGCTATGTTACATGAAGAAATGCAGTAATTTGCATACACATCCTGCATCTATAAGACCTCAGCGATACAAAATTAGCAAAAGCAGCATCTCTCAGCTCAGCCATACGGATGGGAGTAATGAAGATTTCTTGTTTTAATCTCAAGTGCTTGTGATTTTAATTTCTCTCTTCTGATCGTTTTAAGGTACGTAAAATAATAGAATATATTGTATATTAACACGCACCTCTCTCTCTCTCTGTACACTTATTTGTAGACAAATTTGCATCATTGTTAAGGTTTGGCCAATTAGGTGATATAACATATGTTAAAAACAAGTAATTCCACAAATTAGCTCTCAGGTCTGGTCAACACCTAAACATTAGATCGACCTAAGCTCATAGACTCATAGACTTTAAGGTCAGAAGGGACCATTATGATCATCAGGTCTGACCCCCTGCATTCTGCAGGCCACAAAACCGTCCCTACCCCTTCCCTTGACTCTGCTGTTGAAGTCCCCAAATCCTGTGGCTTAGTGACTTCAATTGGCAGAGAACCCTCCTGCTAGCGATCCCTGCCCCATGCTGCGGAGGAAGGTGAAAAACCTCCAGGGCCTCAGCCAATCTACCCTGGAGGAAAATTGCTCAAGGCTGTTGGCCCAACTGCCACTGCCAGGTTGATAGAAAAATTCTACTGTTGACCTAGCTACTGCCTCTTGAGAGGGCGGATTATGTACAATCGATGGAAAAACCCCTTCTGTTGACATCGGAAGCATCTACACTGCAGTGCTACAGCAGCATAACTGCAGTCCTGTAGCAGTGCTGCTGTAGTGTAGACATACCCTCTGTGAATTGAAGAGCTGGATTCTCATGTACACCTTGGCACCATTCTGACAGTTTTAAGAAGCTTTAGAGTGGATGTAAGTTACATTTACACCTTGTCTGAGGCCCCTTTACGGTACCAGAGGGTCGTAAAGCAGCCATAAGTGTAAATGAAATACAGTCCCTAAATACCAAATCCTTTATATGCGCAGGCTTCCAGTCTAAAGTTCACCATAAATAGTTAATCAAAGCCCAAGACAGAACAGCCTTATGTTGCCTCCTGAAGACTTTCAAATCCAAGTAATGGACGCAATGACTTCTAAAGAAGATGGTTCTCTAC
The DNA here is from genome assembly GCF_027887155.1 of Malaclemys terrapin pileata. Taxonomy (NCBI): domain Eukaryota; kingdom Metazoa; phylum Chordata; order Testudines; family Emydidae; genus Malaclemys; species Malaclemys terrapin. The sequence continues at coordinate 8,289,332 of NC_071523.1, forward strand.
TGAGAGCTCCTTAATACTTCAATCTTTGGGGCTGTCAAAATGTTCAAAAGCAATAAATGAAAGATCCGCTAACAGCGACCCAGCCATAATGAGCCGTCGAGGTTGTGCATGTACAGACCTGCAATAGCCATTTATGATCCTGCCCGACACCACCTTTGTGAAAGCTTTCCAGTACTTGGCGTCTCCTTCCACTGGGGCTCCCAGCAGGACCACATCCTCGACGATCCCCTCACAGTCTATAGAGATGGGAACAGCCCCCCACAAGGCAAAGGGTGTTACTTGGATTTGGAAGGCAGCCCAGAAAATGCATCTATGTTCATATGATACAGACAAGTGAGATTTGCCCTCTGAGGGATGAGAGTATTTTTAGTGGAATTCACTTACTTTATTTCTGTTGATTCATTTGTAAAGATAAACTAAAAAGCTCTCAGGTCTGATCTGCAGAAGCATGGAGAATCCACAGTTCCAACTGAAGCCAATGGGAGCCCAACATCTATGAAAATCAGGGCCCTGGCGATTGTGAAAGGTGTCAGGCTGACAGCAATGGGGAGTGAAGTTCTCTTGTCACAGAGCAGGTATAGCACAAGCAGTAGCGTGGAAGGCTCTTCCCATACTGCCAATCAGTAGAGTCAGTGTGAGATTGGCATTGTTTCACAATATATGGAATGAGGGGACAAGTGAGACCACTGAAGCAAATGTATAATTAAGTTCAATAAACTCTTCCACCTGACCAGCCCTGGAAGTTGCTAATGCATCCGTCCACTGAATGCACGACAACAGAATTCCTAGTGGCAATTCCCAATCACAACTCTGAAGCAGTTTAGTTCTTCATACTCTCTGGGTACAATCTGCTCAAAAGGTGTGTTGAGTCTGATCAAAATTAATGCTCCTCTTTTATTCTTAGTGGACAAACTGCAGCTAAGAAATCCCAGTAGAAGCAAGCGATGGATTGAGAAAGATTGGGCAGCACTTCTGTGCTTTTCAATAAAAAAGGTGCTATGATACATTCACTATTGCCAGGACAGAGCTCCACAAAGCAGTCTCAGTCTGGGGGTGGGACACGGAGCTTCTGGTTTTTAGTTCACCTTCCAGAGCATCATGGGTTAGAGAAAGTTGAAATCAATTCCTAATAAGCAAACTAAAATCCCAATGTGTGTGCATGCACGCATATTAGGTCTATAGAAACAATAGATATAAATGTTTAATTACACAGTATGTATCAAAAAAGAAGGTGCAATTTTAACAACTGACTCTCTGTTTATGTAGAGTTGTGAAAAAGAGACAGTAAAGTGCCTTCCGATATAGTAATTGTATGTTGATATGACGGGGAATTCTATCAACTAGAGTCCCATATATATTATTATTTATTTGTATGGTGGTAGCACTTAGGAGCCCCCGTCCTCGCCCAGGACCCTATGGTGCTAGGTGCTGTACAAACACAGAACAAAAAGACAGTCCCTGCCCTGAAGAGCTTATTCTGCCAAAACCAGAATCTTGACCTTTGGAGAGCGCAGCTCAGCATATGTGGGTTTTGGTCATTTTCAGGAGAGTGTACCTGGTTTGTAGAATAGGGGGCTGGGATTATGAGGAAATAAATGTGAAAGCAATTACATACCGTGTCAAGTCATGGCCCAGGAGACGATGCCTGGATAGATTTTTAATCAATGCAATTGATTTCCTTTCTCTAACAGCAATAATAACCCGGCGCTCCCTGCAGAGAGCATTATTCTACACAGTTTTACTATGATGTAAATTCCAACCCCCGATGACAATCTGAAACGAGCGCTGTTGGTTTCATTTCTTAATTATGAAGCAAATTTCACACACATTAAAAAACAACAACAACAGTGATTCGATTTTGTTAGCTTAACTTGATGGGCAATGAGACTACTGCTTCCACAGTAATTGGGTAATGAAAAAACAGAGCCATGTGGACAGGGCAATAATTCCAGTCTCTAGCGTAAGGTCAATTGAAAGAGCAAGAAAAAGAAGCTCATATCAGGCTCCTGAAGACTGGAACTAACCACTGGAAGGTCTGGTTTCTTTTCCTCCCTTCCTCTATTCTGTTCCTGTTTGAAATGAAGATGCTCAATTTTGGCTGTGTATTCATTTCTTTTGAATGACTATGGAGGAAGAAGGACGCTTAAGAATATAGATCACTGATCTGCATGGTTACTACCACGCTAGTTAATTATACCTATCCCGTGGGCTACAAATTGTTTATACTGATAAGGAATAATAAAGCCCATGTGCACAGGGAAAGGAAAAATTAATGATTCTAGATAATATGAGAAAAGAAAAGATTCTACCCTCAGTCAACCCCTCTTGGGATTAATACATTTCACAGCCTCCTCCTGCCTCTGACTCAGAAACATCATTAATTCTGGCAGGATGTGTAAAAAGAAAAAAAGGCTTTTATTCCACTTGGCCAACTTCTTAGTAGATAAGACACAATTCTATATTGGGATTCGATAGGAGAGTAATGGGGCAGGGATTGGCAATTCCCATTGCCTGCTAGCTACTAAAAAGGGGTTTTGTGATGAAAGCAGCTGTATTTGCTTGCCGTGAGGCAATAATTGACAGGCAAATAATCTTGGAAAAGGCCCACGCGGTGCATACTGAGCCTGGGGCTAGGACCAGTCTCTGGGAGCAGGGAAAGACGTTGCCATGTTCCCAGGTCTGGAAGTGTTACACACACAGGGCATTATTGTGCCATTCAGGTGAAATCCACCCTTCGTAGAGGGGCAAGTACAAGAGATATGCATCACTTAAGTGCTACTTAAAACCTCAAAACAGAGGGCATGAGCTCAGGCTCTGAACCTACCCCCTCCCTAGGCTTCAGAGCCTGAGCTGCAGCCTGAATTACAATGTCAAAGCGCTGGCTAACAGCTATTTTTAGAGCACTAGCATGAGCCCAGCTAGCCCGAGTCTCTTGACCTGGGCTGGGAGGCTCACTCCTGTGGGCTGTGTAGACATACCCATTGACTTAGGTGGGATTTAAGCTCTCCAGTGGGATTTAAGTCAAGCACATAAATAAGTGCTGTCCTGAACGGAGGCCTAGATGAGCCAAACAGTGTTCGCACTGGATGTCTGACAGGTGATTTGCTTTCTGAGGACATCGTAGAAGCCAAGATCCGGTCTGCTCTCTGGTGCCTTAACGATCCCATGCCTTTAAAGGTTTTGTCTTAACAGGGGTTTGTCCAGGTATCTTTGGGCAGTATTTCCCCTCCTCGCCCACTGTTGGGCACTGTTTGCAATGCTGGTTGGCTGCATTGCAGTGTTTCTGTAATTTATAATTTGTGAAGCTCATTGGGGTCCTCAGGATGATATAGAAGCAAGGAATTATTTATGAGTATTATTACTATTTGTAAAAACTACTCATTTAATGCAAACTGGCAAACCTGCCTAGCAAAGTAACATAACTATTAAGCCTAAATAAAATGTTTGAAACAGCCACTGAAAAATATCATTCATTTTAACTTGAGTCCCCAGAGAAGGCACAGGTACCATTTTCCATCCCAGAGCAACACAGGCTTGCCATGCCGGACCAGACCAGCAGTTCACACAGTTAGATTACCCCATCTCGGATAGTAACTTGCACCAGAGCTGTCAAAGAAAGGCACAAAAGTCCAGAAACACACAATTATGCAATAACCTACCCAATGGATGAAGTTTCTTCCTAAACCCAAGCCAGCTTGGCTTATGTTTTGAAGTACTAGGGCTGAGATCCATTATCAATTTTTACCCTCCCTAGTTTAACTGTGGATATACTTATTAATCATCTAGGAACATAGGAACCATACAAGATCAGACCCGTGGTCTTTTAGTCCAGTATCCTGCCACTGATAGCGGCCAGGACCAGATGTACGTGCATAATCCTTCTTTTACTTCCATGAAGCTTCTGGCTTCAAACATCACCCTGGGCAGTTTCACAAGTTAATGAAACATTTTTTAGCTAAGTATTACATTTATCGGTTTTTAATTGTTTGTCTTTTTATTTCATGGGATAGCTCCTTGATCTTGTATTAGGAGAAAGGGTTATTAGGATCTCCGGACTCACCTCCTCTCTATGCTATTTTAATATACTTCCATCATGCCCTATCTCATTTACCCCCATTGTATGGTTGTCACAATCTTTTTAATGTCTCCTGATTTGGACGTCTTTCGCGTCTATGAATTTTCATCACTGTCCTCTGAAGCTCTTTACAACCCTTCGCACACATTCTATTCTTATACTGTCATGCTACTAAGATTGTATACAAAAAGGACCACAAGATTGGGCCTTGTATTTATTATGTATGCGTCTTCAGAGTCCAGACCCAGATGTCCCAGATGGCTGCTCCATTCCTTCAGTGGCTTGCTGTTGGAATGTGCACTGGCAGGACGCATTGGCAATCTGCACTAAACACGTTGCTTTTAGTCCCACAAACAGCTTAGCTTTCCTAATTCAATTAAAGGACTGAACAATCAGTGTGCAGTGGGGGGGCCGCTACAAGATGTATTTATGATGCTTAGATTTCTTTCGAATGGCATATAACCAGACAGCCCCTAATGATTCCCTTTCACATGTTACTTAGCTATAGTGCTGTGCAGTCTCATTGAGAGAGACTGCAAGGCTATTAACGGCTAACGAAAGCCTCAAAACATTACGGCCCCGACATTTTCAGGGCACTGAGAAGAAAAGAGTAAATCTGGGGCCAGATTCGGAACTCAGTTCTACCAGGGTAAACTCAGAGTGATTCTAATCAAGTCACTAGGATACAGTCTGGTGCTACAAAGACTAGAATTTGGCCTCTTGTATTTCAGGGGCTGTGAGAAGTCCTGGCACGCAGCTGTAAACGGAAAGGAAGCTGACCTCCTCCTCTCATGCTGGTTTAATCTGTTCCCACCTGCCAACACCTACTAATGAATGTTTGCCCGTGTAAAGCTCCTTACTTATTAGCTACATTCTGTGAGGGCAAATGTTAATTAATAAAATTGTCTAGGTAGGGGGAGGGATAAGCACAAACTACTACTGACTCAACTCCAACATGCAATTTACATCAATTGATCAGAATGACTTGATTCTTTTTCTAAATTAAGAATAGAATCTATTAATAAACAAAACCACAACTGGTAACAAATTGACAGATGGTTTTATGCTTGGCTTTAGGGAAAAATTACCATGAAAATAGCTGACGACAGTGGCATTTCAATGACTTAAATGGGAGGGACAACTCATGGGGTCAGAAACAGTAGCTACAGAGAGCTTTCAATAAAGGCGAAGCATCTTCTGCCAAGTTCACAGCGAAGCGTGGGCCGCTCACAGACTGATTCACCAGACAAATGTCACAGAACGTCGAGAGTGCTTTTGCAGATGGAGGGCCAAATTCTGCTCTCAATTACACTGGTGTAAATCTGAAGTAACTACTGAAGTCGGTGGAGTTACTCCAGGTTTACACCGGAGACAGCAGAATTAAATTCTGAACGTATTTCAAAACTGTTTTGTAGGTTTCTATTTAGACTGCACCTCAGGAAGTAAATACCCTCAGCCACATACTGGCTTGGAATGCACATAATCCAAGTGCATTAGATGTGGCCAGGAGGGGATCAATGGGATAGAAACTATCCATGGTGCCTCTTGCTTCCCTTCAAACCAACAGAGATGCAGCTTCACAGTCTCTCTGCAGCCAGAGCTGGGGACGGGTATCCCAGGGCAGGGTGTAAGGCCTGGAGGTGCGGTCCATATATTTCAGCATATCTACATCCTTCTATTGGTTCACAGACCAGGTTATTTCTGCTACTGACAGGAGTAGTCTGTATTGTGAGGCCAAGGAAGAGAATAATATGCTGCCTTTTAATGTTAACATGTACCCATCTGAATGAAGGCCATGTAATGTGAGCTTTGTGCCTGTTGCCCTAATGAGGCCTATGCATTGGGGAGGCCCAGTTAGGGCGTCCTGTTAGCTGTGTGCACTGGGGTAGCTCCGTTCAAGTGGTCCATTAATGCATTAGGGTGGCCCAATGGATAACTTGTATCAGCAGAAAAAACTAATCTATATCTCCTCCAGCTTAACACAATCAGAGCCTCTTAGCCTTTCTTAAGGAGCTGCATACACAGCTCCACAACCACCACTAAACTAGCATCTTTGTTGACTGTCTCAGCGAAGAGCCCAAGGACTGAATGAGCCCTGGAGACTAAACTGCTCCCTTAACCCTAGAGGTTGTCCAGCGAGGTCAGGCTGTGAAGCACAAAGGCAATGCCATGTGGCTGTGCTGTCCTTCTGTGGCTATTCTAGAGGACTTCGATCTCCAGAGCTGTTGGCATGATAACTTCTACCAGCACTAAATTCATAAAAAAAAGGTGATGGAAAAATAAATAAGAGAGTTAAATGTTTGGACTCTACCTTTTTCTTGAGCCATCTCCTTCAGGCAGAAGTAAATGACCCTTGCGCCCAGACTGAAGCCAATCAAAGTGACAGGTCGTTTGCCCTAGGGAACAAAGAGGCACAGGCACAAATGAGGAGGGTATGGCTGTCAAACAGTCTGCTAGACCTGGAAAGAAAGGGCTGGCCGGTGGGGGTGCCTAGGCTCTGATCCAGCAAATCATGTAAGCATGTGCTGAATGTTAAGTATGTGAGCCGTTCCATTGCCTTCAGTGATATTACTGATGTTCTTAAAGTTAAGCACAGTTACATTTAACTTAAAATTAAGTGCTTTGCTGGATAAGGGTCCAAATGCACTCTTCCTGCTTTATTAATATCAAGTTTCTCACACATCATCTAAGGAAGCTCCTTTTCACTGAATGGTCCATTTGCTATGCACTGCGCCTTACCAACACTATTTTAATTTCAAAGAATGCAAAGCCCCATATAACAACATGGAAATGAGTGAGGGGCTGGAACACATTTTCAAGGCAGGAAATCAAGTCCAACCCGCAAGCAATTAATTTCAGGGCTGTAAAATACCATTAGAGCAACTGCTGCCATTTTCCTAGCAAGGAGAGAAACTTGTTTCCGCCTTACAAAAGCATTCTCTCTCTCGGGGCTCCCAACCACCAAGAAATGAAATGTAATGCCATCTTTGGCAGAGATGAAGACGAAAAGGCAGTGCCATGCCTTTCCGATGCTTGCGGAGTTAATAGACCTGGCACGTGAAATAGGCTCCCATGGCTTTTAACACTGCCAGCCAGTCAATTTTCCATGAAAAGGCAAACAGTGGGGTGTATGCATATCTAGCCTCTATTAACAGATGATTTACCAGCTCTAGCCAAGAGGAGATATGGATGCGAGCAAGCTGGTTTAAACTTAATCCAGATAAACCAGAGCTAATGCTGGTTTGATGGGGAACCGTTTAGAGGATTCAGCTCCTTCTACTGAACATGTGTTGGACATTTGTTAATGAGGTTCCCAACCTTGGTCTTGGGGATTTGTGGTGATCTGTGTGACAGATATGGCAATTTTCTGCAATATCATTGGGAGACCTTATTTAATTACATTTAAGTGTCTGTGGGGTCCATTGTATGAAATGAATGGTGTATTATTGTGGGCCGGGATTCTATGTAACCTCTCGAGGTGGGAGATATGACAGATGTGAGTCCTGGGGGTTCAAAGGACTATTGTGAACAATGTGCCAGACAAGAATGGTCTTTTGGAACAGAAAATGTTAAAGGGATTTTCCTGGGGATATCTATCTTGGGAGAGTTTAGTGCAAATACCCCACCTCCAGTTATGCAAAACCCCAGCCTTTTGAAGCCATGCCTTGGGGAATGAGCCACTGTCTGCTGTTCATGCGTTACATGAGGCCAAGATCAAAGGCTCAAGATGCATAAAAGAAAGACTAAACTAGCGGTTCTGGTTCTGAACCTGAGACTGTTATGAACTTGTAGTCACGGGAAAAAAACATTTCTGGGTTTTGAAGGACTGACACGTACCATAGCCGAGGTTGGAGATGGGATGACCTTTGGTAAGCTTTTTAGCATGCATGTTCTTGTATTGTTTTCATATGTTTTCTCTGCAATGCTTTCACCTTAAGAATAAATTTGGTTGCTTATGAAGAACTGTGTGGTAACTTATAACTGTGGGCCATTATGCTATTCATAGCCTCTGAAGAGAAAGCAAACCACAGAAGCTAGCTTGTTTAGGCACTCTGGCTTGCTGGCAACTGTGTATAGGTAGGCAACTGTGCAGTGTGGAAAAACCCTGGTCAGGAGAGAGACACACCTGAGTCTCTACCAAGAGAGGTAACAGCTGGGAGCCTGTTTTCTCTTTCAGGTGACATTGTAAATAAGAAGCAGGTAGCATTATTTCCCGTACATGTAAACAAACTTGTTTGTCTTAGTGATTGGCTGAACAAGAAGTAGGACTGAGTGGACTTGTAGTCTCTAAAGTTTTACATTGTTTTGTTTTTGAGTGCAGTTATGTAAAAAAAAAATCTACATTTTTCACGATAAAGAGATTGCACTACAGTACTTGTATGAGGTGAACTGAAAAACACTATTTCTTTTATCTTTTTTACAGTGCAAATATTTGTAATAAAAATAATACTATAAAGTGAGCACTGAACACATCGTATTCTGTGTTGTAATTGAAAACAATACATTTGAAAATGTAGAAAAACATCCCAAAATATTTATAATACATTTAAATTGGTATTCTATTATTGTTTAACAGTGTGATTAAAACTGCAATTAATCTCAACTATTATTTTTAATCTCGCGATTAATTGCAATTATTTTTTTAATCATTTGACAGCCCTAATTTAAATTTTAAAAACCCAAACTGTTTCCGAACATCACAAAATGAAATAAAAATTTCAAATGGAAACTCAATGAAAATATTTCATTTTGGTTTGCTCTGAAATTTCCCATTGGAAAAGCAACATCTTCCTGCAAAATAATTGATGAAGCCCTATTTTTTGGCAGAAATTTTTTTGGTCAAATATTATTTCAAGCAGCATTAGCTGGAAGAGTGTATGGCTGCTACTCGTAGGGTCATCATGAAAATGTGATGTGGGCATCCTACTTCAATGAGCAAGATTTTATCTTAAATACATTTAATAGGATTTTCTATGAAATCAAGCAGGGAGGGATTTTAACAGTAAGAAGTGCCTTCTTCTTGGGCTAAACGCACATCAGGTATAATAGGGTTCAGAAACATCCTGTTAACTAGTTTTAGGTTCTCCGGCACAGCAGGATTTTGTGCTTTAACCATAACTAAAGCTAAAAGACAATGTCACATGCCCTTGGGCAAATCTTTACTTCAAACCAGGCCTTTATTATTGCCTTTTGGGCACTGTGTTTTTATTAGAAATCAACTTTGCTGGCTTACATTCTTGTTTCAGGGAGTTATTTATGACATTCTGGTGTTTGGCTATGTCTCCCTTTACCTCTTGGCCCTGAATAGCTCATCTACAATAGATACTGGACTAGTGTACCTGTAAGATCAACACAGAGATCAGCCTGTACTCATAGCAAATAATGGCAGGACCTGGGCAGAAGTTTAATTTCAGGTTTGGCAGCTGGGGATGAAGACGACGACTTGGCAGGACGGCTGGTTTTACTGAGCTGTTTCTTTCAGTGCCAATCCATCCCATGTGTCTATTTGGCTCCTTTTTCTTTTCTTCTTGTTTATTCTGGGCTTAAGCTCTTCTACTTCCCCATCTCCTTTGGATTTATGTTCTGAATCTTATTCCTTCACAACCTGTTGCTTCATCCACTATCCCCCTCCTCCATTTTGTGTATGCATTTCTGTTTCTTTCCCTCTCCACCTCCCATTTTATTTCCCTCTTTTCCCTTGACTTTTATTCCAGGGGCGTCCAGCAGGAGCAGACAATCACTCAACATAATTGTGCCTCGGCTCCAACAAAGCACTTTCCTGGAGGAGACAACATCCATCTGAATGTGACTAATACCCTGCAACCCCAGCCAGTTCTATGCCACTGCCTCGCGCCATGAGGAAGCAGGAATCATTGTGCGAGAACTTTTTGCTTGGGTGTCCAATAGAAATGGGGGCTAGTTACGGAGAATTCAGGCTAACAGGACCTGTGCCCAATTTAATTCCTCTTGGCAGAAGGTGGCTGCCTCTAGAATAAGCCAATTCTTTACTTCTCCCCTCCCCTCCATGGTTGGTTTTACAAATAATGATTTTAGAATGAAGCCTGGTGAATTTCCGGGCTTGTGTCAGTTTGGGATTAGTAAGGAAGTAAGACCCAGCGTCTTCACCGGAATGACTCCAGATTTATACCAACATAGCTCAGAGCAAAATTTGGTCCTTGCTGCAGGTAGGTGCTATGCAATCTTCCCTCGCCCCACTCTGCCGATGCCTCTTACCTCTTGATGGGTATTTCAGCTGTCTGTCTTTTCTCTTCCTTTCTCTTCCTTTCTCTCCCGCCTCATCCTCTGCTTTCACTCCCCCACTGTCAAGATCGGGCCGAGTGGACAAATCACACCAATTTGCACTTCTGACTTGGATTAGACCTGAATCCAGGTCTCTGGCAGTGAAAAGCTAGATTTGTTATTACCCCCAGTGTGTCACCAAGCTTCCTGGATTAAATGGATGCGTGACAAAAAATAGATGCCATAGTATGTCTCATGTTAAACGTTCCTGCAATTATCAGGGGGGTAGCCGTGTTAGTCTGGATCTGTAAAAAGCGACCAAGAGTCCTGTGGCACCTTATAGACCAACAGTCTTTGTCGCTTTTTCCCTCCAATGATTTTGTTTGTTGTCCTTCAGTACTGGACTCTGTCTGTAAGCCCTGTTTGCAAGTGTAACCCACACACTTCCTGGGTGTGGTGTTTTGTCCCATCTAGTGGCACCGAGACCACTTAGAGAGAGAGAAAGTAATTAATGAGTCTGCTCTACTGCCTTAGCTAACAGCCAGTTGGCTTTTAGCTCATGCGGTAGAGGCTCATGCACTAAGCTCCAGAGGTCTTCGGTTTGATCCCGACGACCGGGTTTGTTGGCGTTACACAGGGAATGGTGTATTAGCATTTCAAAGGACTGCTACAATCTCTTCCGCTATCAGAACTCTCTATTAGACTGATTGCTGACTGACCTCTTCTGCATTTAGCAAAGGTTTGGGTTAAATTAAACCAACATTTGCAGGCAGCCTCTCATCAACCCATGTTCTCCTCATTCCCTGCATGGAAGAGTGAGATATATGCTGGTCTCCCTCACGCCTCAATTTTGCATTCTTGAGCTTGTTATTGACTTTCTTCCCCTTGGACAAATACCACCTGTTGTTTGACAAGCATGCTGTAAAACATCAGACGCCTGGAGCTTCCCCAAGATATCAGTCCCTTCCAGCTGTAATAACTGGAGCCATTTTTTGCCCCCTCAGCCAATTACCTGCTGTCGACTGAGCAATATCTGTGCCAGATGTTTGCCCACTTCAGCTGATCGATTCAGGCATACTCCCCATGGGTTGTCAATGACACTGGCAACAGTAAGAAGTGAAGCTGGCCACGTCAGGGCTGTCACTATGCCTGAGAGGTACAAAGCAAACAGGAAATCAAAGTTACAAATCTGGGCAAATTTCAAAAGTCAGATGGTTTGCTAGAGTAAAAACACTGCATCTTTGTCACTGTCAACATTTCTTTCCCAGGATTGATTTAAGGTGTGTTTTGCAAAATTAAAAACAAGACAGAATCTGTTAAATGTCATGTGCACTGCATTCAGGTGTAATGCGTGGATGTAATGTGCTCAAGCAAAACAGGAGAAACCTAATGCATTCAGATGGCCAGGTACAACACGAGGAATACAGTGCATGAGGTTATAATGCATTGTCATCTGCATAGGAATGTTGGATATGATGTGTCCAGGTATAGTGCATGGACGGGGCGTGCACATGCAGAACACAGGGAATACAGTGCATTCAGGTATAATGCAAAGAGACAGTGTGCACAAGCAGAACATGTGCACTTAATGCTCTGTAATGTTGGGACAGATGTAACGGAAGCAGGCGGGCATCCCGTATGGATGCAGTTTGCACATGTGGAAGCTGTGGATGAAGCATGCAATGCAATGCAATATGGATAGTCTTTTGTGCAAGTTGTATCCAAAATTGCGTAGATTAGAGTTACAATAATAAATAGCAGAGGGAAAGAAACACTGAGGCACACAGGTAAGGGAGAAAAGCCGTTTTCAGCTGAGATTTGAAATGCCATGACAAACCGATGAGGTGGAATGATCCAGGAAGGTTGTTCCACACGACAGGAGCTGCTAAAGAGAGGCTCTCACGCTGACCCTGGTGAGATTGTTTGAAAGAAAGGCGGGTTGCTCTGGAATACTATGCCTTCAATCCTGTTGATGGATGGGCTTCACTTTGTTTTTCCTTTGAAGTCAATGGGACAACTACAGGGCGTAAAATGAAGCAGGTGCAGAAATCTTTGCAGGACTAAGGTCAATACATGTAAGGTTTGCAAGTGACACTGCTTCTCGGATAATCAACAAATGAATAGGAAAAAATCACCTATTCGGGGGAAGGCCTCTTTGAACAAACACAAATGCTGAAACCAGTAGATTCAGCACCCAAGCAGCCTTGGTATAACTCAGATGCTTACCTGATAAGACAGTGAACTTCAGGGCTTCCTGAGCCATGATGTTCACAAAACCATTTAGCAGGGAATCCAGAGCGTTGCCCAACTCCATCAGGTACTTGGATTCCCAGGCCAGACAGTACTGCTCACTGGACTGCAACATGCTGCTCCAGGGAGCTGTGAAACTGCCTAAGAAACGATGGGAACACAAAGAATCCAGTTTCACAGAAGGAAAAACAACTACTGACTGGCCACAGGAGTCAAACAAGGAGCCAGTAAAGGAGCGAGTGATAATGTCAACCTGCAGAATACTTTAATCTGCTCCATTATTCAGGGATCATATTTTGAAATGCTATTAATGATGGACACGTCTTCATAAGTCCTTCATTTCAACTGGATTTCTTGTTGCTAAAAGATGGATTGACAGCACTGGAGACTGAAAGCTTTTGTTTATCAAAAGAACAGATCCAGCTAACCCAAGCTGCTCTGCCAATGAGTCTTAACCTAGTATGGAGGGACCACCTCCAGGTTCAGTCTCTGTGGCCCATTCATGCCTTGACTGCTGTGGAATCTGCCAAAAAGGGATCAATTAGTGCTAATTATGATGGGAGTTAAGGACCTTCCTTCCCTCACCAAAGATAAGACTAAATCCTATAGTTCATACTGTGTCCCCATTTTGGCCAAATTTGGATTTGGGCATGCAGCCCAAAGTAGTTGAAGGAACATGGCAGGATTTTGCCCATAGCGTTTTCAAATGCATTTGTTAGTCATTTCTGATGAGAAGGTGATGAGTGGAGACAGTTTCCATGAGACTTTGATGAGAACAGAGGGTGCTCACTATCTTGCAAGAGGTGCTAAGGATCTTGTCAGATCCCTTCCTATGCTCCTAATCATTTTTGCTGCAATTCTGGGGCTCTTTTCCTTTTAAAAAAAAGGACTTAAATCTGCCACTTCACTGTGAATGTCCTAAGTACCATGCTATGGTATATTATCCTCCTGGTACTTGGGTTTTGCAGGCTTAGACTGAATTAATGGATCTGTCCGAAAGTGAGAATGAAGACCATTTAGAGACCCAGACTGTGTTTACTACCTCTTTTTCTTTGGCTTAATTTTTCTTAGACGCAAATCAAGAGCAGTAGCAATTCCTGTCAGCACAATTTTTTTGCTGCCAGCTGAGTGGAAAAGTGTGGGCTAAGAGGTCAGGAGGGGACACCAGCAACTCTAATACATGCCAGCTAAATTGTAAAGAGGAATAGTATAATTTAGCCTCCTAAAATTCTAAGGTCACCTACTCCTTGTTCCCTTCCTGAACAATACATAGCATACTGAGGCAGCCACAGAATAGAAGCCATGCAAGCTTCCACCACAATATCCTACCAACCTGCCTCAATCTTGACTAGAAGGGACCATACTTAGTTATACAGTAGAACCTCAGAGTTATGAGCTGACCAGTCAACCACACACCTCATTTGGACCTGGAAGTATGCAATCAGGTAGCAGCAGAGTGTTAGATGAAAACTACTAAAAAATAAAGGGAAAGTTTTTTAAAAAAATTTGACAAGGTGAGGAAACTGTTTCTGTGCTTGTTTCATTTAAATTAAGATGGTTAAAAGCAACATCATTCTTCTGCATAGTAAAGTTTCACAGCTGTATTAAGTCAATGTTCAGTTGTAAACTTTTGAAAGAACAACCACAGTGTTTTGTTCAGAGTTACGAACATTTCAGAATTATGAACAACCTCCATTTCCGAGATGTTCGTAACTCTGAGATTCTACTGTAATTCAGTCTTAATGGCCCATTCATTCCTTGGCTTCTCTGCTGAAACAGCCATCAAAGGGCAAATAGCGTAAACTGAAATTGTTCTGTCATGTGAACAACAGTGACTTGGAAAGAGACCACCAGTTCATTTCATACAGACCACCCAAAAGTTGTTAGATGGAGGGAGACTGAGTAGTTTAAATCCAATTGCTATATAAAGTGTACGATGAGGTACTTTTTATACCATAAACCAAACTAACTCCTTGTTGCTGTGACTAACCGTGACTGAAAGCTGGTACAATACGTGCCATCTGGCTCTGCTACACTCCTATAGCATATGTATTTTACTGAGCAGAACTGGGATGCTGCTTTACTGTCACACAATCGGAAACAGTGGAGTCTGGCCTCTTGTACATGAGGAGGGGGACAGAAAGCTGGACTGAGGAAGGATGGTTCAATGGTAAGGAAGATTCAGGAGACCACGGTTCACTACTCTGCTCTGCCACAGACTTCCTGTGTGATCTTGGACGCGTCTCTTAGGGTCGGTATTTGAAAGTATTTGGATGCCCAAAGATGTAGTTAGGTGCCTAGGTGCTTTTGAAAAATCGCGCTAGGCACCTCTCTGCATGTTTAGGCATCTAAACACCTTTAAAAATCTGGCCCTTAGTCTCTCTGTGCCTCAGATGCCCAGCTGCACAGTGGGGACAACAGCACTTCCCTATCTCACGGGGGGTTGTGAGGATAAATATATTAAAGGACTGTGAGGCTCTCAGGCCTGGTCTACACTTAAAACTTACATTGACATAGCTATAAAACGCTCCAGGGTATGAAGAATCCATACCCCTGAGTGCTGTAGCTATGTTGACCAATCCCCTCCCGCAGTGTAGACGTGGCTAGTTGGTGGATCGCTCGGGGAGGTGGAGAAACGGAAAAACCCCCTTCACTGCTATAGTCTGAGTCTACACTTTGGCTCTGTAGCCATGCAGCTGTCGTGTCTGTAGCGCGAAGAGGGCCCCAGATACTACGGTGACGGGGATCATACAAATACTTAAACAGAGAAAACCATTAAAGGAGGCAACTGAAGGTTGTTTTATTTCTGCTGTTTTAAACACTGTATCCTGTTTCTAGTTATGGAAACTCCCTTCCCAATTCAGATCTTCCGTAACTCTCATTTTAAGGGCAAAGTGAGATCGAGAATGATTAAATAATCTACCGAAAGGCACACAGTGACTTCTTAACAGCCCCCTGATAATGCTCCAGTCCCAGAAAATTCTGAAACCTTTGTGTGATACCAACAAGAGAACAACATGACGGGAAAGCAGAGGTTTTAAAACACCAGATTCTGATGGGAGAATGGATGTAACAAGAAATGGCCGACAGAAAATGTCCTTATAGTATTAATGATATAGAATATTTATTATTATATTCCTCAATGGAATGTACTGGCAGCCGTTCAATAGGGTCTCTGAACATATTAACAGCAGATGGTTGACATATTTCATATGACAAGTTACAACTGTGACTGTATTTGAAATTACAATATAATATTACAAATTTTCAGAGGTTGCAGGCTCACCCCTTCAGCACTGAATGTAACGTGGTTTACTTGACTGAACCTTCTTGCCAATAAACCTCTTTAGCTGGCAGAGACTGGGAGAGAAAAAGAAACTGCATTCTATTAATTGCCTGTGGATAAATGCGAGGCACAAAAAAAGCTCCAATAATTGGCGAAAGCACTTTGTGCCAGGTACTAGGCATCATCCACGCAAGTCAGATCAGCTCTAGCAAACACACATGCAGGATATATTAATAGAAACACTTCCCATTTTTCTATAACCATCTCTGCTAGCAGTTTGCTGTGCTTTACCCTTTCTCTTTCCTGGATGAGGCTACAGTCTGCATTTTAAAGGGGGGCGGGGGACCCTCAGATTGCTTAAATCTCACCTCTGCCAGTAAGGGCACATGAGAACAGCTGGAAAGACATCGTAGCCCAGATTTACAAGTGTGATGGTCTTAGGAACAGAGCTGAGGTAACGCTCCCCTTTCAGAATATTCAACACTTGATGAAGAAAACCTTTTAACTGGTAACTAAACTCTGTTCTACTGCAGTGGAGGGGAGGGGAGCAGGGGAAGCTCTATTTGATAGTTCATAGCTGGTGTGCACTACCATTGATAGAAGGCACCAATTTGGGTTAAACCAGAACTCTTGCAATAAAGGTCGACCCAGAGAGGAAGACTCATATTTAACCTTAAATCGCTAGCAAATTCTTCTCTTCTGTCATTCTGTCCTGCTTCAGGTTCCAAAGAATGTCAGCTGGTCTGATAGTTTTTGTGATGTGAACACCTCTCCAGAGAAACTGGACTGAGGTCTCCAGAGTCACTGCACATTGTGCCGAACACATAACTTACATCAGGCTACCCAACGGCCATCACGACTTTCAGTTACTATCAACATTGGATGGACTTGACATGATGACCAGAGGTGAGACTCCACAAATTCTATTCCAACCCTCCAGCGCCATCCAATGCTCTCTTTTACATTTTGAACCTATTCACACTAGCCTAAGCAGATGGGGATTAAAAGTTCCAACACATCAGCTTGATCCTGCTATATTTCACGATTCATATATAAACACTATTTCCCATCTTTGACAAATACGGCTTTCCAAAATTCTGTCTAGGATTTCTTGTCTTGCTCTTACCGTATTTGCCAGTACACAACCAGCCAGTGATGGCTATGGTGATATGAAGCTGTTTCCCGTCAGTTAAAGGGAGGAATTCGAACTCTTCGATGGCTCCTACTCGTTTCTTCATCTTGTAGCCTGCATGTATAGAAATCACAGAGTAATGGTAGGGGCTGCCAACAGCAGAAATCAATAACAAATTCTTAGCGCTTTATTTGGGTGATCGGATGGGACGGCAGCAGGAGGCATTATCTGCTATAATTAATAACTGTCCTCTATTAAACCATAGTTCTTAAAGCTAAAACTGAAAAGGTTTCCATTTACTGTAGTTAGCTACAATCCCAAAGATAACTTGTCTGCATGAGGATGTCTTGTCTACAGTGTCTAACCCAGTTGCAATTAACCCAGGGGAAAATTCTGCATTGTCACCAGGGTGTGGCACAATTCATAGATTCATAGATTCTAGGGCTGGAAGGGACCTTGAGAGGTCATTGAGTCCAGTCCCCTGCCCTCATGGCAGGACCAAATACTGTCTAGACCATCCCTGATAGATGGTCTATATATCTAACTTGGGCTTGAGAAGCGGGCCAGCGCAGGGCTATGAAGATCAGGGGCTGCTGGAGAACCAGAGGTTGAGTTCTGCTGCTGTACAAGTAGACTGTTTAGTCCACAATTCCCTTTGCAGACCTCAAACTCTCAAGCTCAGCCATTAGTACCTGACTTTGCATACATTATTCTGTGGCGTGGTGGTTCAGAATCTAAATCTGTTATCTTACCGGTAAGGCCAGCTCCTGCTGCTCCAAAGAGTGATGCCATGACAGCGATTCCCGCCGTTGACCCTAAAGCTGCTGCCCCAGCACTTCCAATGATAGTTGCAGCTCCAGCAGCAACGAGAGGGGCAGCAAGACCCCCCGTCAAACCTAGAGGTGCAGCAAGTGAGAATTTCAGTGCATGATCGTGGTGGAAGACAAACAGATTTTCATGTCTTTGTGCTGTGTCAGCAGAGGGGATAACTTCCTATTGTGAGAACAGCTAACAAGTACCAGGGAGTGAGCTAACCCACCACATCCCATGGAAGAACCTGAACCATAAGCTAGAAGGGATCACCTTCCCCTCAGAAATCCAGTCTGGTCTTCCCCACATTGCTCCATCAACAAACCCAACCCTGATTTTCAGAGACCCTCCCCACTCACTGAGTCTCCAGCCTGGATTGTCTTCTCATTATCACCAGTATAAATGAGGATTAACTCCACGGAAGTCAAAGGAGAAACATCGGTGTAAGTGAATGTAAATTCCAGCCATCTCTTATTAGAAAATCCTGCGCCAATCCCACATTATCCTGATTTTTGGAGAGTCTAGAGAAGATTATGTGTCTGATTCTCTCTAACACCACGGTAAATGAGGAGAAATAAGTTTAAAGAACCAGATCTTCAGCAGGTATGAATCTGTGTAGCTCCATTAAATCCAAGGGCTCTACATCTATTTACATCAGCTGAGGAACTGGTCCTATGTTTGTATACATCTGAATCACCAAACAATTCTGCCTAATAGATCAGTTGAGCAACTGAGCTCAAGTTTGTCCTGGAAAATCACCTTCTGAAGGCTGAAAAGTACATTTACTCCCATCTTCTGCATCTTGCAGTTCAACAGTAACTCCCCAGAAGTCATTGGAGTCACATTACCTTACCACTGGCCTGAGAAAAAAAAATGAGGCTTGACTGCCCCTAACCCCATAGGTTTTGTTTTTCCAAAGCCCATAAGAATCTTCCTGGCTTTTGGAGTTTTCCTTGTATCTGATTTGAACTATTACCTGGAACGTGACAACATTACAAGCAATGAATGTGTTAAAATTAGAACTAGGGCGAAGATGGAAGCACAGCTGCTGTTTAGGGTTACCATATTTAACAAATAAAAAAAGAGGACCCTCCACGAGGCCCTGGCTCCGCCCATTTCCCACCCCAGCCCTGCCCCAACCCCGCCCCTTCCCCGCCCCCTCCTCCCTCCCACTCCCAGCCACGCGGAAAGGGCTGCCCGAGCGCTACTGGCTTCACGGTTTGCCGGGCAGCCCCCAGACCCTGCGCCCCCGGCCGGCGCTTCCCCAGCGCAGCTGGAGCCCGGGAGGCGAAGCACCCAGCCGGGGGCGCAGGGTCTGGAGGCTGCCCGGCAAACCGTGAAGCCGGTAGTGCTTGGGCTTCGGGCAGCCCCTATGCCTCCGGACCCTGTGCCCCCGGCCGGGCACTTCCCCTCCTGGGCTCTGGCAGCGCAGGGTCCGGAGCATGGGGGCTGCCCAAAGCCCGTAGCGCTCGGCTCTTAAACTGAGCCGAAAAGTCAGGGGAGGAGCAGAGCCGCCACGGCCGGAGGCTCTGCTCCTCCCCTGACTCTTCGGCTCTGTTTAAGAGCCGAGCTGCCCGAGCGCTACCGGCTTCGGGCAGCCCCCATGCCTCCGGACCCTACGCCCCCGGAGCCTGGGAGGGGAAGTGCCCGGCCGGCGGCTGGGGTCCGGAGGCAAGGGGGCTGCCTGAAGCTCGTAGCGCTCGGCTCTTAAACAGAGCCGAAGAGTCAGGGGAGGAGCAGAACAGCTGCGGGAGGGGAAGTGCCCGGCCGGCATTTTCCCGCACATTTTCGGCTTTTTGGCAATTCCCCCCGGACGGGGGTTTGATTGCCGAAAAGACAGACATGTCCGGGAAAAACCGGACGTATGGTAACCCTACTGCTGTTGCTCAATGAATCATTTCAGAACTGCCACTCTGCTCTTGCCACCATCTGTGTAACCCAGTCAAGTCCCAGAAACTGCAGGCCAGCCTCACCTATCACTGTTCCGCCCCCTACTGTTGCCAAGCCAATCATCAAGTATCTCCTCAATTTCCGCTTCCTTTCTTTCTTTCTTCTTGATGCTTCTGCAGTTCTGGGTGGGAATAAAAATCATGAGCGCGGACATGAAAGCCTGACGGATAACACCACAACACCCAGATCTGTTTGTGCTCTCCTGATTCACAGCATAGAATTCCACTACTGGGAACAGTAAACATTGTCATGCAGGTGTGCATTACGGCAACACACTTAGATTTATGACCACAAAAATAAAGCCACAGATTTAAACTGAAACAAGGTCACTGATGACAAACCCCAACACAGTGACTCACCTGGAAAATCCATCCTAACACAGGAATGCAGCTTGTACAATGGAAAAAGCGAGCATTTTAACATCCATATATTGCTTATATGCACATAACAGCGATCAACAAGCTCTCTTGAAGTTTGCAGAATATGCAACACCTTTTTTATAGCACTTTTTTATAGCATTCAAAAATGTCTCACTGAACAAGATGGGGCCCTACAGATGAAACATGAGGGTGGATGGCTTAGGGATTGCTATTATGGGCTACAGAGCCTTTCACTTCTAGGTCACAGGTTTGAATCCAGCCCAGTTTGGATTGATTATCATTTGCCAGCTGTGGAGCAGCCTCTATGAATGAGCAGGGTGGTGTAAATCCAGTTCTCAGTAGACAAGTGCCTGCACCAAAGATTGTACTGCCTGGAACCCTTGTTGGCTGTCTCTGCAGAGACACCAAGGACTGAACTGTTCTCATCCCTAAAGAGGACCCCTCCAGTTCAGGACTCGAAAGACATTTCCTAGTTGGGGTGATGCACATTCTGTGCATAAACAGTCTCGAGGGCTGTGAATCCTTCACTATTCAGAAGCACTCATTGCACTCCTAAAGATATGTCTACATGGTAAAAAACCAAACAACCCCCTTGTCAGGGAGTCTCAGATCCCAGATCTACAGACTCAGGCTTGTGCCAAGGTGCTAAAAATGGTGGTATGGATGGTCAGGCTCAGGCTCTGAAGCCCAGGAAGTGGGAGGGTTTCAGAGGCCAAGCTCCACCCTGAGCCCAAATGTCTACACCACTATTTTTAGTGCTATCCTACGAGCCCTGCAAGCCCAAGTCTGTAAACCACAACTGTGCGCCTCACTGACATGGGGTAGGTTTTCCTTAAGTGTACCGTATGGGCCTGATGCTGATCCCCCTGCAGTCAATAGTAAATCTCCCCTTAACGTTAATGGCACTGACTCAGACTATTACTTTTGGACCAGGCCTGTTAGATGCCAAGCAGAAACTAATCAGGATTCCAGCCAATGTTGTGGCTCAGTGAATGAAGTTTTAAAGGTTACATCTGGTGGTGAGGCTGGAATTAGACTTAACACCCTCCACCCCCACTCTCAAATAAAAAAAAAAACAAGCAAGCTCCACATTTGTAGTCTCATTTCCCTCTCTTCCTAGATACTGGCTGTAAGTCAATCCTATTTAACAGCTTTTATGAAAGCTACACTTAAAAGAAAAAAGTGCTACTTGCCTGCTAGGCCCTTAGAGCAACAAATCAAATCAAAGCCGAAAACTAGAGTCGCTGTGGCCGGGAAGTAAGCTGGAGCGTTGCCTTCCTGAGGTTGTTCTGTGGCGGCTGGAGATTCCCCACTGGCTAACGGATACGAAGGTGCCAGATTCCCATTGGGGCCGATTGTAATAGGCGGGATAGAAAACAATACTGAAGAACAAATGATTGTGGGAAACAAATAGTTTCCTTTCCTTTCTCTGTGCTGTGGAAGCGTTGTTAGTGGAGGGCTTAGCTTTCTATTCTTAGAACTGTTAAACACAATCCAAATTCAGGCAGAGAGTGACCCCACCACACCTTACTGGAGACAGAGGTTCCAAAGTGTTTCAGGAAACCGTACCAGTGTAGCTAAGTAAGACCTAGGCTGAGTCAGCCAGTACCCATTGGCTCCTCGAACCAGCAATGGATCACAGGCTGCTCTGAAGTCTGGTCTTGCCAGTTACAGGTTAGATGGCATGCAGTTCCTTAGCTGGTGTAAATCAATGGGTTTAATGGAGCTACACCGATTTATACCTGCTGAGGATCTGGTATTAGAGAGAATCAGTAAGAGGCAGGCAGTGGCAGCACATGGGTGCCCAGCTCAGCTTTAACGAAGGAAGGAGGAACCTAAAGTTCTAGTACTGGGATCAGTGTTTGGGAATCACAGTGCTACAGCACCATCCTAGACACTGCCCCTTCCACATAACTTCAGACACCAGCAGTAGGTCTCAGATTTTATGGCTGGAGGAAAGGTATTTGCTCTGTTTATTCACAAAGTGCTATAAAAATGATGTCAAGTATCAGAGGGGTAACCGTGTTAGTCTGGATCTGTAAAAGCAGCAAAGAGTCCTGTGGCACCTTATAGACTAACAGATGTATTGGAGCATGAGCTTTCGTGGGTGAATATCCACTTCGTCGGATGCACGTGGACGAAGCGGGTATTCACCCATGAAAGCTCGTGCTCCAATACATCTGTTAGTCTATAAGGTGCCACAGGACTCTTTGCTACAAAAATGATGTTACCTTGTTGATCGAACTCAAGGCGCAGAGGATCCTTCCTTAGCCCACAACACCCCCTAATTGCCTGTGTGACTTCACAAACAACTCTCTCCTTCCAGCTGGAGCCCTGCCATCTCATGTCTGGTCCTGAAGCAAAACACTTAGGTGCCCAAATCCATCAAATCAGCTTTTATTTAAACTGGGCTCTCTAGGAAAATGCTCAGGATCAGTTCTGAACTCTACTGTCTCAGAGCAAATCCACTGACATTTACGGCATTAGTCTGGATTTGCATCCATGTAAACTGAGATCTGAACATGTGCCAGACAGTTTAAGGTACATGTAGCCAGACTGCAAAATGGAGGCTCCTGCTAGAGAATGAAGAGTTGCTTTGTGATTCTACTGGTAAATGCATACACTGCTCTTGCCACGGCCTTGTGGAAAGCTCATACAGTAGCAATTCATGGCTATGGGATATTACCGGAACAAATAGCTTAATAAAGATTCTAAAAAGATGAAACACACCTGAATGAGTACAGCATTGGCAATACATTAGTTAAGAGGAAAACGGCCAGAGCTTTCAATCCTCATGTGATAAGGGAACAGCCAGCAGCTATACTGCCCTGGGCTGTTAGCTCATCAGATCTCCTCAAAATAGGCACTTACAATACAGCCTTTCATCTGAAGATCTCAACATGCTTTGCAAACATTAGTTAAGCAAGTGAGAGTTAGCTGGGGTATATCTTATTATATCCATTTTACAGGGGAGGAAACTGAAGCACAGACTAGCCTCAAGGTCACAGGGAGTAGGACTGGGACTAGAACCCAGGAGTTCTGACTCCCAGTCCTCCAATCTAACCACTAAGCTACATCAGGGAGAGTCAGATCTTATTAGTACTTGGATAGCAGGCCTCCAAAGAAAACCCAGGCACCAGCGTTGATGATTATCATAGAGTTAAGGGTACTGTGCTGCTGGAGGGGCTATATTTCAGATGAGATGGAAAACTTATTTCCTGTTCACTTGTGATAATTAAAGATCCTGTACCCGGTGCCATCCTGGCTAAATTCTACTTTAAGTAAATACATTATGTGCCTATCTAAAATTCTCCCAGGAGAAGGACAGCTTCGTGTTTAAAGTATGAAACTGAGAATTGGGAAATCTGGATTTGATCCCTGACTCTGCCAAAGATTTCCTGGATGACCTTGGCCAACCCATCTACCCTCACTTTGCCTCAGAGGGGCACTGTGAGATGAAGTCACTGATGTTAAAGGGGGCTGAGATCCTCACATGGACAGCACTAGTTAAGTTATCCTTACCTGTCCTGTTGCAAACTGTTGCATAGCATTGCCATGTTCTACCTCAGAGGTGGTTGCATTTCACCGGTAGGTTAAGTGGATGTTTGTCTACGCAGTTTGTAAAGTGCTTTGAGAGCCTTCTGGATGAAAGGCACTAGAAGTGGAATTTATTGTTATTACTACCAGCTGAGCTAAGAACATGATTTCCTGCACTGGTGCAGTACTACATAATTGCTATGCGTAGCACAGGTTTTTATTTTTGCCTTCCTCCAAATCAAAGACTCTCATGATGGATGTACCTGCCCCCATGTAGCAGCCCATTTCCCAGCATTTCAAAAAGAAATAACTCTGCTTGGGTTTCCTACGTGAACTGCAATGGCAGTAAAACAGGATAGCACCAGTTTAACTTCACATCATAAGGTGCAAGGTCTGATAGTCTTGATAACCAAGCTGCAGCATGAGCCAAGGTTGCATGATCTCCGTAAACATTTCTAGTCTGCACCAGAAGAACAGAGTGAAAATAAATACATCTGAAATTCAGCACTGTTTAACTTTTTTCTTTCCTTTTAAAGACAATTCTGTTCTAACAACTCCTCTATACTTAGAATTGCACCAGTTTATCTAAAGATGTGAATTAAAACTGATTTAGTTAGACAGGTGCAAGCCAGTGTGGACATTCTTATTTCAGTTTAAAAATGGCTTTTCCTGGTTTAGTTTAAATTGATTTGGAACGGGTTTAAGCCAAATTGAAATAAGAGTGTCTGCACAATAGCATGCACCAATTTGAATTTAAATTTGTGTGTAGACACACATTTCAACATGGCTCTCCTTGTACAACACTGTAAACTTATTATGGAATGGCTTTTACTATATCTTAAGTATTCATAGCTAGGGCAAATAATGTATATATTCGACTGGGACAAATACAGCAGGAAATCAAAAGGCTAATTTCAAAAGTGAAGGATGGGATTTTCAAAAGTACCTACATTACTTAAACGCACAAGTTCCATTGAAACTCAACGGGACTTATGCTTCTAAAAAACTTAAGCATTCTGAAAGCTCACTTATACCAATTTTGTAGTACAGCTATATGGTGGGCATACATATACTTTCTCTAGCCATACAGTCAGAATAAAAAGACAGCAACCGAACTTTGATCTCGGGATACATCTTCTATCTGACTTGACACTGGGTTTCCACATCAGCCCGACTATGTGCTGCTCTGATTACTTACTCAAGTAATCCACAAACATGCCCATATTGTGGACCACTTCTGAACACAGGAACCTACATGTGGACATCACTCTTGCCTAATCTTAAACTCTGCAGTAACTGGAGTGCTTGGCAACATAAAAAAGTAATAAAATGGCACGATTTAAAAGAATCTTGCTTTATGTGGTGGACGTCCCTTCTTGGTTACATGCCTTCCTTCTGCACCTGAGCTGTTCATTTCCAGTTGTGGGCACAGGACCAAATCTCCTCGCGCTACCTCCTCTCGTTACACTGACCTAATTTCTCCCGGTCACATGGCGATCTGGTTCTGTAATATTTTTTTTGCGTGGTTTACTTCTGGTCCAACTGTGCTATCTGTAAACTGGATCACAGTTAACGTTACACCAAATTCTCTCTCCTACTCCTCTTGAAAAGCTCCAACAAACATGAAGCAGCCATAGAAAGTGCAGAGAGGTGCTTTATTTTACAAGATTAATGATCACTGAAGTTATTGGAATCCCCCAAAGATTTCTAGTCTGATCTGCAAGAAGGAGGAAACATCAATGCTTGAAGAGTGACAAATTCTTCATTACTGAGGTGAAAGAAGCTCTGCAGGCCACCTGGAAATGCTCTGCAAACTACCAGTGGGCCACAGACCACAGTCTGAGATCCACTACACTTACTTCAAGCACACCAGGGCCAGATTCTGGTTTCATTTACACCAGTTCAAAATCAACAGTAATGCCACTGAAGACAATGGAATTATGCTAGAATTACATTGGTGGTAATGGAGATTAGAATTTGGTTCTAGATTCCAAAAATTCCTTCGAAAACATACAGGAATCTTTTGCTATGATCATCCAACTTGGTGTATATTTGGGGGGAAGATATTGGGTGAGATCCTCACCTGATGTAAACTGGCACTGAATTCAATGGAGCCACATCAATTTATATCAACTGAAGATTTGGCCTGTTTCTTTTAAATGATACCTGGTGTGACTTTCAAATAAAATAAATCGAGTCTCTGAAAGTGTAAAGACTCAACTCTGTCAAATTTTACTGAAGAAAAAAGCATGGCCATGCCTTGGAGGAACAAGGAAATAAAATAAGCTAACATAGTGGAATACGGAAGAAAATCAAATCAGCAAGTTGAGATGATGTTTTGAACAGAACAGGGGTAAGTACCGTAATAAAAGTCAAACTTAACTAAAGAAGGGGAAGGGCTTATCTATACAGCGCTTTAGACCAGAGGGCTATAAATTTCAGTCCGCACTAGCGTGTTGCACAATAACTGGCCGGCATGGACCTAAAAGCTTCCTAGTGGCCAGGGGTGGCTCTATGTATTTTGCCGCCCCAAGCACAGCAGTCAGGCGGCTTTTGGCGGCGCGTCTGCGGGAGGTCCGCTGGTCACGCGGCTTCGGCGTGCCTGCCGCCGAATAGACGCCGAAGCCGCGGGACCGGCGGACCTCCCGCAGGCACGCCGCCGAAGGCTCCCTGACTGCCGCCCCAACAGCGACCGGCAGGCCGCCCCCCGCGACTTGCCGCCCCAGGCACGCGCTTGGTGTGCTGGTGCCTGGAGCCGCCCCTGCTAGCGGCCGTCAGGGTAGTAGTAGTACTGGACTGGTCTAGCATAATGTGCACTAGGGAACTTTTAATGTGTGTCAGCAGGATTCACATGGGCCAGTTAGTGCATGACATGCTAGTGTGGACTAAAATTTAATACCCCTCTGGTGCCAACTAAAGCACCATGTAGACAAGCCCGAGTGTCAAACTATATTTCCCAACAGTAATGTGTAATTCAGTAACTTTCGAATTACAGATCACTTGATAAGAATGCTGTGACAGAGATGGCAATTTCCTAAAATATCCATAAAAACCTTCTTGAATTAAGTTCAGTATCTTTGGAGTCCATTGTATTAAATGCAAAGATTATGTATTATTGTGGGCCTGGATGATCAAAGGACTATGCTGAACAACGTGGCAGATCCAAATGGGGAGGTGAATGCAAATCCCTTCCCTTGGTCACACAAAAACCCTAAGGAGGGAACCGTTGTCTGCCGATGACCTGTTCCCAAAGATTGGCCATCTATGGCCCAAGAATCAGGCTGATCTGCGCAGTTCTGAGCTGAGCTATTATGAACTTGTTACCAGAGAAAAACCCCTTGGCAGGGTTTGAAGGACTGACTCCTGCCAGAGCTCCGCTGGGGGTGATTTCTGGTAAGCTTGTTAGCATTGTTTTAAAGATGTTTTCTCTGTAATCTTTTCACCTTAAGAATAAATGTACTTGCTTAGAAAGAGCTGTGTGGTAATTCATAACTGCTGGCAATTACGCTGTTCGGAGCCTTGCTAGAGTACGCAAAGCACAGCCGCTGGTCAGGTTAGGCATTCTGGCTTGCTTGGAATAATACAGTGTAGGCATAGAACTGTGCAGCCAGGAAAAATCCCAGTCAGGAGGGAGGGAGATTCAGGTCTCCGCCCAAGAGAGGCGACAGCTGAGGAGACAGGAGACTAGAGTAGGGGACCACAAGAGAGAAAAACAGGTGTAGTTGCCTTGAACTGTGACATACGTTATTATGAAAATACAGTCATTATTGCCCTTTATTGTATGCATTTAAGCTGCAATATAGTAAGGTGATCATAAACCAGTCATGAAACATGAGGAATCAATATCAGTTTTGTTAGTCACTGTCAATCGGTTCACACCACAACCCTTGTTTGTCAGTCTTTGAGGAAATACTGAAGGTAAACAGGAGCATGGGAACTGCCAAACTTGCCCACTGACCTATTTCTGAGAGTGGCCAATACCAGCTTCTTCAGATGAAGTTATATGTACAGAGGACAATTATGGAATGGCCTGAAGATGAGGAAGTTTCTTCCTAACCCTCTCATGGTTTGGCTTAAGACCTGAAGCATGAGAGTTTATATCCCTTCCAAACTTGGAATTTTTTAAAAATCCCAGCTAACATAACTGTGAATACTTTCATTATCCATACAATTGTCTAACCCAGTGGTTCCCAAACTTGTTCCGCTGCTTGTGCAGGGAAAGCCCCTGGCGGGCCGGGCCGGTTTGTTTACCTGCCGCGTCGGCAGGTTCGGCCGATCGCGGCTCCCAGTGGCCACGGTTCGCTGCTCCAGGCCAATGGGAGCTGTTGGAAGCAGCGGCCAGTACGTCCCTCGGCCCGCGCCGCTTCCAGCAGCTCCCATTGGCCTGGAGCAGCAAATCGCGGCCACTGGGAGCCGCGATCGGCCGAACCTGCCGACGCGGCAGGTAAACAAACCGGCCCGGCCCGCCAGGGGCTTTCCCTGCACAAGCGGTGGAACAAGTTTGGGAACCACTGCTCTAACCTTTTTGGAATCCTGCTAAACACTCTGTATGTTTGATAAAGACAACTTTAGAGCAAGTCCCAAACTCTTGTACTGTGCAGAGTTGCTAAACACGACAGGCAGAGAATGAAACAATGGGTGAAATCCTGGCACCATTGAAGTCAATGGCAAAACTCTCTTCCACATCATTGGGGTGAAGGTTTCCCCAATAAATATATATCCTTTTAAAAACATTACTTATTTTTACCTCGTTTTGCATATGATGCAACAGAAAACCTCTAGAAGCTGAGAACATCTGTGCTGCCACCAAGGGCTACATCTTTAACAATGTCTGCATGAAAATGTGCATGTACCATGATTCCATAGGCAAATGGATATTTTGACACTTTGTCTATTACATGTGCAGTTATCCAATTATCCAGTTAACCCTCCCCACTTGCAGGGTCCCAGAGCTTGGGCTCCAGCCCGAGCCTGAACGTCTACACAGCAATTCAACAGCCCCTTAGCCTGAGCCCATAAGTCCGAGTCAGCTGGCATAGGCCAGCTGCGGGTTTGTAATTGCAGTGTAGTCAAACCCACTATGATTAATGTTGTAGTAATGCCTATGAGCCACAGGCATGGGCCAGGAACCACTGTGCTAAGCACTGTAAAAACCGCAGACTACAAAGACGGACCTTGCCCCAAAGAGCTGACAAGTTACAGAAGTGTCTTAAGAGGTTAGCAGGATCATGGCAATGGGGAGACTAATACTTTGCACTTTGACAGTGCCGGTCACCTGAGGATCTCTAAGCACTTTACAAAGGCCAGTAGATTTTACCCCCATTTTATAGATGGGGAAGTGACTTGTGTAAGGTCACACAGTAGGTCAGTGGCAGAGTCAGGAGAGGAGCTTGGATCTCCCCCATGCCAGGTCACGGCCCTGAACACAAGACCATGCTGCCCTGTCTCTTTCAGTGGATTTCAAATTTACATTTAATACACCATTATTTGTTCCTAACTAGCATTGAGATTTCCTGAGAATATTCCTGTGCCCTATTCCAAGGTAACATTTGCTTATATTCTCCTGCGGTACTGTACCTTCTCCTACAGGACTGGAACCTTCACTGCCTAACGGAACTCCTTCAGTCTTAGTGGTGCTAGATGGTATTTGCTCCTGTGTGGATGACTGAACATGCTAAGATTTTACTGGGGAGAGACTGGGAAGCTGCTCAAGAGTTATAGCTGCCTTTTTTAATGCCCTGGTTGCAGGACCTTAAATGGTCCAGTGTCACAGGTGTTTGTATGATCTTCTGCTTGCGAGACTTTGGTAGTTGGCTGAAATTATCCATGCCACGCTTTATCATCTGAGGATGGAAAAGAGTAGAAATGGTGGTGGTACCAGCAGACCTTCTACAAAGCAGAGAGGCACATCTCTCTCTTGTTTTCCTAACCAGAAATTGAAGGACATCAAGAGAACAGGAACGCAGCTGGTTGGCTCTCACTCTCGGTAATGAGGGCTTGAGGTATCTGGGTTCAGGGATAGTTGGTGGCTAAATCCTGTCTATAAATACAATATCGTAAAACTATCCTCAGCAGAACTTTAATTTTCATTGCAGTCTGGTTACAGCCGGCATCAACTGCCTTTGACAACTCCGACATTTCTGGTATTTCACCCTGCCTTTCCAGTGGCTTGTACTTTATGGTCCATAGTTGGGTTATGAGGCTGTTTTGTTTCCACATGGGTAATTACCTGCCTATATTTGGTCTTTCTATACCCTCAGTGACTTCAGATTTGCAACTACTCCTCCTGAACCATAAACTGTTTCAGCCAGATTTTATAAGTAGAATTATAGCTCATTCTCCAGTGATGAAAGGACATAAGTAGATTTTATTGGGCAATTGATATATAACTCGTCACGCTTTTCAATTTCTCGTAAGACAACATGTAGTGCTCCATGCAACAACACAGAAGTTCACATCTGTCATTCAGACATGTCAGACACCGATAACACAGATTTAAATATTTGGAACACTGCTATGTAGATGCTGTGACAGAATCTACCCCTTTATTCATTCCCTACACACTACTGAAATAATGTTTGTACAAGATATGTCTTGTAAGGTATCATTTGAAGACTCAATTTGCTAGTCAATACTGTCCCGATAAAATGTGTATGGCAACACTGTATGTGAAGTTATAAGATTTCCCTGTCTGATGTTATTAACATATGCTCCAAACTGAGGTTGACAGACAGGTCTGTCTCAAACAAAAGCATGTGTGCTCTGCTTAATGTGCATTTAAGCAGTAATCAGAAGGGAGGACAGGAAGGGAGACAATGGGAGTTCAAATAGGTACGAAAACCAGCAAGGAACAGCCTTACCTATAAATACTCTGTCTCCTGAACCTAAACTAGAAATGTTTTCCAAGAGGGGGACTGACACCATAAAAAGGAGGAATAAATGTGCCAAGGCATCCCCTCCTCTCTTTCTGTCCATTGTTTCACAGCATGAGAAGGGACAAAGGAAACAGCCATTAAACAGGAGAAGAGGTCCTTAACTAAGAAGTTTGGCCAGTAAGACTGGTGAGAAAAACTCTGCTTTGAATTTAACGTACTTTGTTAAGTTAGGCATTAGTTTAGTTTTATCTTTATTTTTCTTGTAGCCATTTCTGACTTTTATGTCTCATTACTTGTATTCACTTAAAATCTCTCTTCGTAGTTAATAAACTTGTTTTTCTGTTTTATCTAATCCAGTGTGTTTAAATGGAAGCATCTGAAGAACTATTTGAATTAATAAGCTGACATATTATTACCTTCAAGAAACAACCAACTTAACATACTTGTATTGTCCAGAAGAAGGCTGGGCAGTACAGGACATACGTATCTGCGGGGAAATCTGAAACTGGAAGTTGCTGGGGTCACCCTGCAGTATAACCAATGCTGGTAAGAGCCAAGGTGTGGCTGGCTGCAGCACGCACACAGACATAGCTGGGAGTGACCTGCTGGAGGCTGTTTGTGAACAGTCCAGACCGGAGGCTACAGCAGCAAAGCCGTGTAAAGGGCACCCCCGGTAAGAGGGCAGGGGTGACCCAGCTACTCATTATTCTAAACTGTGCCCTGGGTATGTCACAGATGCCCATATTGAAAATCCAACTGTGCATGTGAAAGTTTCTGCATCAGAAGATACAGGAGCAAACCTTTTCTGTTACAAGTATAGGGTAAAAAATGCATATGCAGAGGCTGCCAAAGTCTTGGCTGGCAGGGGCTGTCCTAGGGAACCCCTTTAAAAGGCAGAAGCCGTGCAGCCTCATGCTAGACTCCTTTTCCTAAGTAACTCTGTGAGGCTAGAGTGGGGGGTGATTTTGTATTTTCCACTCCCATCTAGCCCTACCCACCACCAACACAGGGCCGCCTACTCCCTGCTAAGTTCCAATGCTGCAAAGAGCCCTCTGTGGGCCCTGACGTAGTGGTAGCTGAACTCATGTACAGGGAGTGGGTGGGAAGAGACACCCATGCTTGGATCTTTGGGGACAATCTGACTCTATGAGAGGATCAGTGGACGGCAGCATAAGAGCACGACTGAAATAACCATCATCAACATCACAATAAGACCAAGGCACAGTGCTTAAAATACCATGAAAACAACCAGACAGATAGTGGGGCAAAGGCCGAAGTGACTTCACCAGGACAGAGAGGAGGAAACCTGACATGGGAAAAAAAACGGGGGGGAAGGGAAGGTTATAAATATGGGGCTGACTGTGGAGATACCAAAGCACACTCTGGGGAGAAGAAGCCTTTAGCTGTTGAAAAGCATGAGGAATGGGCTAAGACTGATGCCAGTCAGATGTAAGTTCCATACTGTAAGGCCCATT
The DNA here is from genome assembly GCF_027887155.1 of Malaclemys terrapin pileata. Taxonomy (NCBI): domain Eukaryota; kingdom Metazoa; phylum Chordata; order Testudines; family Emydidae; genus Malaclemys; species Malaclemys terrapin. The sequence goes on from NC_071523.1 coordinate 8,321,342, forward strand.
GCAGCCAAGGCATGCCCTCCTGCTGACTGAAGCCAGGAGGAATCCTTGAAAGTCCGGTGGTATCTGAGCTGATGTTGACCAAAAAGGATCCCTCGGAAGAGATGCACTGGACAGGTTCTCATTTCAATGCATAGCAAAGCGATGTACTCTTCTTCCTGAGTGTTAGCAAATATATTTTCTATTTATCGGAAGTCCAGGTAGAACACAGCGAATGCCATTTTCCTCACCCTGTCCCTTGCCAATATTCCTCAGCCCAGACCTGGAGGGACCACCGCTAGGAATGAATGCTGTGCTCAGTTTCCACATTCATTTATTTAGTCTCTGGGGCCTCTCTGTTGAGACTGCCAACAAGGGGACCAATTGTGGTAATAGTTTTTGTTATATGGACACCAGATTGTTTCACATAGACTGCTAGCCAAAAAGCTTCAAATGGCAACAACATCTGATTCTGAATGACCATCGCTGGATTTGAACCAGTGACTAAGAGGTGAAGTTAACAGACTCCATATCCCAATTTCTAATCTCTTAAGCCATCCGCTCCCCTACGAATAATGTTTAAGGCTCCTCTTCCCTATGATCTGGTGGTTAGCGCCTAAAGGAAAGTTTTCAAAGCAAAGCTTCTAAGGTATATAATGCAATTCTGCAGTCAACACTGGCCTAAGAAGTCATGCACATGTGCAACGCCCATTGGGTTAGGTTGTGGTTCCTCTACGGATCAAACCCCAGGAACTGAGTCCCAGTCTGAACAAAATATAATGACCCATGTTGTAATACCATCTCGAAGGGTCAAGAACTTTGTAAACTAATCAAAAAACGTCACCCTCACTACGTGCATTCTCACACTAGCGCCTGAGACGGAGTCCATTTCTACCAGCCACAGCACAAAAAAATCCATCAATACTGACCCTTGCTCCCGGATTCCAGTAAAACCCCGTCCTGCTCAGCCATTCACAACCTTTGAGATTATTTGGACTACTCATTTTTACAATAAAGTCATTAACGAGAAATTCATGAGACAAGCTGTTCAGAAAACCCACGGCAACATCTGAGCAACACTGGGTCACAGAGATTGATTAATGCGTTTATTAGCACTTGATTAGATTAAGCCAATAAACTTCTTGTGTTTACGCAGACCTCCTGCAAGTGAATTAAAACACACTTACCATCCACCCCATTGCTAAGCCACCACCTGCTCCCTCTGCATGACAACTAAAGTACTGTCCACTCTATCCCCAAGCCAGCACAACCCATGGGCGCTACTGCTTTGGCAGTTTCATAATGAAGATTCTTATTATGAGGGTGAAATGAATATCTTAAATATTAAGACCAAAGGGCCAGATTGACAAAGATATTTGGGTGCCTAAAGATGTAGACAGGTGCCTAGCGAAGATTTACAGAAGTGCCTAAACTGATTAGCGCCTAACTCCCCCTGAAGTCAAATCCCACCAGGCACCTATTTGCATCTTTAGGCACCTAAACACCTTTCTAAACCCAGTCCCAGATCCTTAGCTGGTGTAAAGCGGGGTAGCTCCATTGAAGTCACCAGCTGAGGAACTGAAGCTAAAAGTTTGTAGTGACATAGCGGCAGAGGCATTACTGTAGAGATGGGGATTAGACTGGGATTGAACAAGGATCATAATACATAGCACTTACTTTGGGGGCTCACTCTTCCACCTTTAATTATACTGATTAGGACCTTACTAGTGAGTATTCCAATTGAAATAATCAAAATTGTCTGTAAACTAGGGTGCTACACTCTTTAAGTAAGGATGGCAGAGAGGTAAGGACCCAGGCCTGGGAGGTGTTGGGCGGCCTTCAGCATCTTCCAGGGTTGGTCCCCAGTGCCCATATTTTCAGAGCGCTGAGCATTCACAGATCCAACTCATGTCAACCGGACCTGTGAGAACCTCTGAAAAACAATCAATCCATAATTGACTAGCCTAGGGTCACAGGAGGGAGTGTCAGAGACCGGACTAAACTGCAGGCGATTCACGGTGAGCTTACATGCTGGGAGCAGAGCCTGTTTTAAACCCAAAGCTAACGCAAAGCTCTATTACAAATGCTCTTACTCGGACTCTTCCTCCTTCTGCTCCTTCAGGCTCTCAAGTAGAGACTCCTCCAAGACTTCCAGCTCCTCTAAAGGGATTCTCAGCAGCCAAGTGACATGGCAGATCAGCACCCTCGCTCGGGCATCGTAATAGCCTTAAATAGATGGAAACACGGGGAATCGATCAATTTTAATCAGATCAGATCAAACAGCGAATGTTGCACTCTGCTCTGGGTGGTGACTGTTTATACAGTACTGCGATAGCACTGTCTATCCTTTCAGTTCATGCCAGCATAGCCACGGATTTGGGAGAAATGAGGGCTCACCAATTAGAACATGGTAAAGCAAAGGGCTGGGAATTCCTTAGCTTCATTGAAATCAATGGACCTGGGCCGATTTATCAGAGCTGAGGATCAAGACCCACGTGCCCACCTAAGTCACCTTATAGTGAAGTATTCCTTCCCACAAAACTCCTCACTGTCAGCAGAGATTCACTATAACAGGCGAGTGCCTACGTGGCAAAGAATCTCCACCCCTTTCACTGCAGGAGTTGGGGCAGGCCCTCGCTTCACCCTCTCACTGTTGGTAGGAAGCACTGGCAGTTGTGGAGAGGTGGGTCATAACTTCATTCCCAGCAGGGAGAGGCTGCAGCAAGACCAGTGCCAAAACCAACGTGAAATAGACGAGTGGGGAAAACGAGGCAGCTCCCAACATTTAAGTGACAACGCAAGATTTATTACCTTGTCTAAATGCACCTCCAGATATAAGCTTTAAATTCAGTGCTTCTCATTTGTTATAACAGGGAGACTGGAGTTTAATAATAAAAACAGATCCAGCTACAAGATAGCTTTGGTATATGTATATTGCTGACAGCTGTTTGCACTTATTCTTCACTGCATGAGCTGAAGGAATGGACAATTCAATCTGACAGCATTCAATGGTAAAAAGAACGAGGCGTACTTGTGGCACCTTAGATTTACTCTGGGGCTGGGAAGCAGGAGCGCTAAAGAAAAAGATATTTTAAGCAGATTAGATTTTAAACACTTTGTGTCAGATCTACTCCTTGTCCTGTGCACATCTCCACAGCATCGTTCTCTTGTTTTCGTAACTTATTCTGGGTGCACCCTGGCATGAAAGATGGCATTGCATTTTAAGGGTGTGCGTGTGAAGATACCAGCTTGAAACATCTGGCAAGTTTGTGAGAGACCTAATATGGAGATTGCACTTCACGGACAGCTGTTACCTAATCTAAACAGATAGGTTATTTATCTAACCCCAATCACTATAGGATCTGAGCATGTCACAGTCTTTAATTATTTATTCTAATTAAGGAAGAATTAGTAGCCCCATTTCACAGATGGGAACCCGAGGCACAGAAAGACTAAAGAGCTGGATAATGTTATGAATAGGGCCCTACCAAATTCACGGTCCATTGAGGTCAATTTCAAAGTCATAAATTTAAAAAATAGTAAATTTCATGATTTCAGCTATTTAAATCTGAAATCTCACAGTGTTGTCATTGCAGGGGTCCTGACCCAGAAAGGAGATGTGGGCGGTCGCAAGGTTATTGTGGGACGGGTTGTGGTACTGCTACCCTTACTTCTGCGCTGCTGCTGGCAGGGTGCTGCCTTCAGAGCCGGGCGCCTGGCCAACAGCCGTTGCACTCCAGCTGCCCAGCTCTGAAGGCAGTGCAGAAGTAAAGGTGGCAATACCACAATCCCCCCCCCTAAAATAACCTTGCGGCCCTCTGCAACTCAGTTTTGGGTCAGGACCCCCAATTTGAGAAACTCTGGTCTCCTCTGTGAAATCGATATAGTATAGGGTAAAAGCACACAAAAGACCAGATTTCACGGGGGAGACCAGATTTCACGGTCCGTGCCGCGTTTTTCATGGCTGCAAATTTGGTAGTGCCTGAGTTATGAGCAATGACAGCATCTGTAGTTACCCAGGCTCAGTTGCCTGACCCAGGATTCACTGGGATGAGATACCTAAACATTTTTGAGGATCTGGGCCTAAGTGACTTGCTGAGATCACACAGGAAGTCTGTATCAGGGCAGGGTCTCAGGCTACTGCCAGAATCATGGCGCCATCCTGCCTCTCTGCTAACTCACAGCTTGGTTTCTGCTTTTCCAGCGCAGGGATAAATAAACTTGCGAGGCGCCGACATGAAAATACTACTTTGTATTATTTCAGAGGGATGTGGTAAACTTTCTTGTAATAGCTGCCTAACTTTCCAGTTTTCCATTAAAAATAAACTGAGAAAGCCAATGAAAAAAAGCCACTTTGTCCTGAGGTGGATGAGGCATAACAACAATAAATTAACTTCAGTCCTGTGCAAAGGTGAATTGAAAACACCGTTGCCAAGTGCAGCCATTGATCTGACATGAAGACTTTGCTACAGTTAGGCATTCTTTATAGCATTAGAAATTTCATTCTAGTAATTTAATCCACCTCCTGGATTAAAACAAAACATTTGCTTGTTAAAGAAAACAAAAATATGATCATTTGTTCAAAATAGGCTTCACAGGAGATCAAGAATTTATTCCTTGGACAGGTCGCCAGTACTTGAAGTAATTTACAGAATAAATAGTTTAGGCTGAGATTTTCAAAATGGCCTGATTGACTTTCAGTGGGAGTTGGGCACCTAAATTCCATAAGCCTCTTCGGGAAAAAAAAAATCATTTTAATTATTTAGCTTCAGAACTTTTCTGACACTGGACACATTGGCATGTTAAACCATGTTGTAAAGAAGTTTGTAGGATCAGGAGATCACAAAAGCAGGACAGATTCATTAACTGCAGGTTACTATTAAACATTTATATTACAGAACAAAAATTGGTTTTCTTGAAGTTAAAGTAGGGAAACAGTGTGCTGCTGACATTAAAAGAACGGAAATAACATTATAATAGGTGGGATGGTATATTCACCTTTGGAATAAGATTTTGTTTTACTGTATGTGATGTCAATAAGTCTATATTATAAAAGCTCATTAAAAACAAAGAAGAACACTCACCATCCTTAAGAGAGAAGGACACAAGATCCTAAAACAAAAACATGAAACAAGTAAGTTAAATTTGATGGCATTTTACCCAAAAATCTAAAATAAGATAATGAATTAGACATACGCTATAATTGAGTGATTTCAGCATGTGAGTATATGAATAGGAGAAACCATGGTGGATCATTTCAGTAAAACAGTATATATCAAAGCCAGATGCTTTAAACACAAAGGTATCCATACCCTGCTATATGTAATTGGGCAGAAATAGTCACCCGCAAAGTGGTAGAACAATTCACTTATGTATAAAGGAGCAGTGTGTAAATTTATCACAGATTATTTTATCACCATCAGATTGCACCAACCAACTATACAGGGCTTGTGAATCTGGAGATGTGGGTTCTGTCTCTGCCACAGACATGCTGTGTGACTTTGGTCAACTCACTTAGGTCCAGATTTTCAACAGCGGTCTCCAAGTTTTGGATGCCTAAATTGAAGCACCTTAGGGCTGATTTTCAGAAGCCTTGAGTTTCCATAACTTTAGACTAAAGTCAATGGTAGCTACGGGTGCTCAGCATCTCTGAAAAAACAGGTCTCTCCTGATAGGTTTACACTGCAGTTAAAAATGCATGGCTGTTTAATTGTGATGTAGACTTTTGGGCCTGGGATTCTGAGCCCGAACATCTACACCACAATCAAACAGCCCCTTAGCCTGAGCCCTGAGATCCAGAATCAGCTGACACGGTCCAGTCATGGGTGTTTAATTGCAGTGTAGACATACCCTCAGGCTGAGCACCAGAATGGATGGCCCCTTTTAAAGATGTTTGAATTTAATTTCTCTGGGCCTCGGTTTCCCTAACTGGAAAACGGACAGAGTAATACAGGCCTTTCACATATAGGCTGTGAGGATTAATTATGAGCTTAGACGGAGGGTGCTAACGAAGGACAAAGTGCTGTTGTTCTGACTATGTTATCCTTTTGTTTCATCACTCACAATGTTTAAGGTTGTGTGCAGACACAGCATACAGCACTGATTCAGTCGACAAGCCTCTCTCTTGCCCACAAGGAAGACATTGTGAAGAAAAGCCAGACGTGTGCATGTTTATAGGGAAAATCTGGAATCGCTTTGGAAATGAAGAGCACAGCTGAAGAACCAGGATGCTGCCAGGGAGTTTATGATTATTAGTCCCCCTGCGCCTACGCGTTATTTGTGTCCTAGAAACTCTTCCAACCCTCTTTCCACTCCTGAGTATGGGAAATCTGAAATGATGAGTGAGCTGCTCTTAGCCAATTGCTAAAGCAAGAGGGGGAAAATATAGATACTCCCAAACCCAGTGTAACTCCTTGGACTCTGTAATATTATTCCCAGATGGTGAAGGTTCTGCTGTATAATTCAGATGTGCGAATCAGTTACATGAATACAGATGGAGGAAGGAACTTCTTGCAGCTAGGGGGGCTGAGGGATAAGAAGGAAGTGACGGGAGATACTGAGACTTGGTGGAGGGGAAGGGCAGATGGCTCCAGCCTGGGAAGGAGGATTCCCGGTGTTCATACCCGTTTTTGAGATGTTCCAGACCCCCAAGGTCCCTCTTCCTGCTCCCCAGCCTAATCCCGGACCCCAAAGCGGCCACTCTAACCCTTCTGGGTCATGCTCTCTCCTACCCCAGACATGCATGAGTTTATGCAGGAGTGGAGCCACCCCACAGCGTTTCCTAGTTCTGCCACCCCTGCAGGAATAAACAGACCGGGGAAAAGTCTTTCACGGAAGAACAGGCAAACAGGCGTCAATTTACTTTAAAATCTTTACACCTAATTTAAGTGAATGATCAACATTGTTCCCAGCCATCATTTCCAAGTGGATGTTACCCGCTGACCCAGAAAAGAGAAGGACTTGGGCAGCAAACTCTTGGGGTGATTGTTGCGGGATAACAATTCTTGATAGGTTTGACCTAGATGGGAAACACATTCAATTGGCAGAAGTGGCTTCAATGGGAGTTGTGGGAGGCTCAGCATTTTTTAAACTAAGGCCACTTATTTAGGTGGCTAAATATGGAGCTTAACTCCAGGCACTCATTTTTGAAACTGTTGGCCTGTGAGTTTAGAGGACTAAAGCAGGTCTCAAAAGCCGAAAGGTGGTTGCAGATATTCCGACTGACTGACAAACTGGGGCTAATGCTTATATTAGATGCTATAGGTGTGCCCACCTGTTTCTAATTGTCTCAGACTTCGAACTACACTTGGGTGTGCTGTCAACTGGAACAAAACAAGTATCGATTAGTTTAGATCAAAAATAATAGTCTGTTCTTTCTCTCCCTGTCTCATCAGCAGTTTTGTTTAGATGATCTACAAAAGAAAAATGAAATTGGCTTTGTGCCCTTGTTTGCTTCTTTATGATGTATGAAGTTGGCATGAGAGGCTCTTTTAAACAGTCTTATAACTGCTTGTTTTTTACATTTGAAATTCACGTCCTGCTTCTCCTGTAAAACTCTACGGACAACTAGAGCAGTGGTTCTCAACCTTTCCAGAGTACTGTACCTCTTGCAGAAGTATGATTTGTCTTGTGTGCCCTCAAGTTTCACCTCACTCAAAAACTACTTGCTTACAATATCAGATATAAAAATACGAAAGTGTCATAACACACTACTACCGAAAAATTGCTTATGTTCTTATTTTTACCATATAATTATTAAATAAATCGACTGGATATAAATATTGTACTTACATTTCAGGGTACAGTATATAGAGCAGTATAAACAAGTCATTGGCTGTATGAAATCTTAGTTTGTACTGACTTCGCTAGTGTTTTTTATGTAGCCTGTTGTAAAACTAGGCAAGTATCTAGATGAGTGGCTATACCCCCTTGGAAGATCTCTATGTACCCCTGTTTGAGAGCCACTGAACTAGAGACCTAGTAGTTTTGTGACACCACAGATGCCAAACTTGTGAAAACCGATGAAGAAAGGGAAGTGATTTTTATTCAGACTCTTTGGATTTTGTATATTTTTGTTAACACTTATTTAACCCCAAAACCCAATAAACAGCTGGAAGAAAAGTTGTTTTGTTAAAGATTCAACACCCTTTCCCCAACAACAGAGAGCTTTTAATTCACATTTCAGGGTCACCCAAGGGAGGTCTCTTGAAGAAAAACAGGGTAAAACAGACATTTTAGATATTTCTAAACCAAAAGTCAAGCAGAAATAACAAGCTTTCAGCTCTTCTTTACATACCAAAAAGAAACAAAAAAGGGCACAAGCTCAATTTTGCCCTTTCTTCAGGTCACCTTTAATAACTCCCTCTTTAAAAAGTTTACTAGCAACTTTAAGTTCCTTACAACAACAAGATTATTTAAATACATTCCAAGAGAGAGTTTACTAGTTTTCATTGACGGTTTATTTTTACCGAGCTGCTTTATGTGTGCAAAGCAATCTCCATTCATAGCGTTGCTGCTGTCTTACTTGCCAGAGCTAACTGTCCTTAAAAGATTCAACTTACCAACTGAATTAGTCACTCGAAATGAACATAAATAATAGCCATAATCCTCCAGATTTCACTCAATCAACAGACTCTGCTTAAGATACACCGTGAAGATGGGGAAGAGTGCTAACGACATTGATAAGAATCAGCCTCTCTCCTCTCAGATTCAAGGAATGGGGAGAGACATCAGAGGGTTGGGAATTTAAAAGCAGAAGTGTAAGAAAATTAGACCGGGAGAAAAACACAGCATTCAGAACCGACAGCAGAAGATGGCCTTTAATCTGTAATATCCACAAGAACATGTGTCTTTACAAGCATCAAGATATGACTTATGTTCAGTCCTCCCTGCCACTTCACAACAAAGAAAAGAAAATCTCAGCCCTGGGCAGACTGTGCCCAATGTGCAACAGAAGGTAAAAAGAAGTACTTCTGTACATCCCCATAAACCACTCAGCTACCTGCCTTCATGAATCATTCCTTCAGCATCGTTGCAGAACAATTATCAAGCAACAATCTTAAAAAAAGTACATGCCGTAGCACTAACAGGAACTTGTCACTGAATTCCAGAAGTCTATGGTTATCAGAACTCAATCAAACAAATCATAAAAGTGAAGTGAGTACGTGCAGGATACAGAGACAACAGGAAAGCACAGAATGGCTGGATAAAAGCAGTCAAAGGTTTGTCTCTTAGATTATTTACCTTCAAGTCACAAGGAAACGCTGATCTCAGTTTGAGTATATGGTGGTTCCCACCCACCAAAGTGTTTTGCCAACTACATCAGAAAAAGCCTCAGGTGCATCAACTTATAGTGACCTTTTCCCTATATAATTCCTCCTGTGAGCTATGGGTACGTCTATACTACCTGCCGGGATCAGGGATCGCGTCTCGTCTGGATGCGATAAATCGATCCGCAAATCGACGCCCGTACTCCACCTTGGCAGGAGGAGTAAGCGGAGTCGACGGGGGGGAGCCGCGGCAGTCGACTCGCCGCCGTGAGGACAGCCAGGTAAGTCGAACTAAGATACTTCAATTTCAGCTACGCGAATAGCGTAGTTGAAGTTGCATGGCTTAGTTTGAACCCTCCCCCTAGTGTAGCCCAGGCCTATTTCAAGAAGTTCAGCTGTTCTTCCAGTGAGGAAATACAACTACTCTAAACCTTGTCTCAGAAACACCGAGAGAATCAGTAGCTAAGACTCCTATATTCTACTGTTCTCTTTGAACCAAAGACACAAAGTCCCTGGACACTCAAGAAGAGTCTCTGTTGTACACCCCTGAGCGACATAAGTTATGCTGCCACAGGCGGTAGTGTAGACATCGCTTTAAAGTAGGTATGTATGCTTCCTTTAAGATGCTTTACACTGCCTGAGCTGAGCAAAGGGGCCTAAGTGTAAATGCGAATCAGGCCCATCATGTCTAAGGCCGGGTCTACACTACAAACTCACATTGGTATAAGTATGTTGCAGAGGCTGGGTCTACACAACAAACTCACATTGGTATAAGAGGCAGATTAACTATGCCCATGGGAGAAGCTCTCCTGGGTGGCGAAGTTGTGTCTTCAGTAAAGTGTAGACCTGCCTTAAGTGTTCCACTGATTTCAGTCAAATGTAGATGGGGAGGAGGAGGACAGAGCAGCAGTAGTATGGTAGCAGTGAAAGGGTTAATAGTTTTCCCTTTAGAACGAAGGGCTCTATGCACTGGGCATACAGCACATTTTGAAGCAGAGAAGGTATCAAAGACTCTAGGCATCACTTATTCAGTGGAATCTAGCCAGGTCAGATGTCTAGCACTCACACACTATAGGGATGGATGGATGAATGAATGGAGGGGTGGAAAGTCAGTCACTTTATTCGCCGCCCCACCCTCCCCCCGTTGTTTTTTTTTAAACAGAAGGTAACCTGCTGTTTTAAATACATATAGAATTAGGATTTACTATGCCCAATACACTAGAAAGAGAATTTCAACAACAGACAGGCAGCTCTGACAAGGCCTTTATCCACAAGCCCAATGGAAGAGGGGAAGGGATGAACTTACTTGTGTAATGACGACTGGATTATTTGCCAAGACAGGATCCTTCAGTAAAATCTGAGCAAAGGTTTCTGCGCCCTCGCCACCCAAACCGCTGGTGAACGCAGTCATGGCAGGCAAGACGGTGTCTGACAACTCAAGCCATTTCACCAAGCCTTCAATGAACTCCATCCTAAAGGCGCTGCATGACAACACAAGCAATACGAGTCAAACATTTATCATTTCCTCTTTCCTAAGTCACCTTCATTTTAGACTCCAGGTAGGATTTGAAACGCTGATTAAAAGGCATTCAAGGCCCAGCCTTAGTCTTCAGCTTCTCCGCTTCAGTTTATTAAAGAAAGATGGTGAAAGCAAAGAAAATTTTTTTTTGTAGGGATATAAAAAAACGCCCTGGGCTGTCAAGTGAGAGTTTTACGTCACTGTTTAAAGGTGACAGTGTGGTCTGGATGTTAGAGTGCAGGACTACAAGTTAGCACTGCTGCATTGCAATCCTGGCTCTTTCATGTCACCTAGGACAAGTCACTTAACCTGTTTGTGCCCCTCTCTGTTTTAGGAAATCGAAACACTTGGATTTTTCACAAAGGTGGTGCAAAACATTATGTAATGCATGTAAAGCAGTGGTTCTCAAAGCTGGTCTGCCGCTTGTTCAGGGAAAGCCCCTGGCGGGCCGGGCTGTTTACCTGCCGCGTCCGCAGGTTCGGCCGATCGTGGCTCCCACTGGCCGCAGTTTGCCACTCCAGGCCAATGAGAGCTGCAGGAAGTGGCGAGGGCCAAGGGATGTGCTGGCCACCCTTCTCGCAGCCCCCATTGGCCTGGAGCGGCGAACCGCGGCCAGTGGGAGCCGCGATCGGCCGAACCTGCGGACGCGGCCGGTAAACAAACCAGCCTGGCCTGCCAGGGGCTTTCCCTGAACAAGCGGCGGACCAGCTTTGAGAACCACTGATGTAAAGCACTTTAGAGATCTTTATTGATTTTTCTTGGCCTTTCACCGGGCCTTACTTTCAACTTCTAAAGATCTCTAGTTGTTCACACAAAAATCAAACCACCAATGAAAAGTCAGCAGAGATATCTGAACATGATCAGCCTTTTGTGTAGGTAAGGAAGCAGTCTGGAGTGGACAGTACCATTAACCTTTGTAGGCCTGGGGCTTGGCATCAGCAGTGTTAAGAGACTCACTTTGCAGTGAAGCATAAGGAAATTTTAGATGTAAAGGAAAGTAAATATGGTCAAGAAAATAACCAAGAAAACCCCTAATATCAGTTTTAGGCTGTATATCTCTCCTTACTGTTCCAATGCGCTATGGAAGCACAAACTCAATACGAATAATACTGTTACATTTCAGAGGCTCTGGCTGTGGGAATCACAGAGAAATTGGGTTTAAAACAGCTGAAAATATAAGTCAAGACCTGCATTTTCTTCCCTGCCAGAAATTAACATTGTCTAAGCATCAAACATAAAGAAATGCGTATGACTTGTAAGCTCTGTATTGACGTTCTGGGATATGGGCTCCCCTTGTGAGTTGCCGCGAATGGGGATGGGAGTAAGTGGCATGCTCACAGGGAAGAATAGTTAACCTCTGTCTCTGTACCAGCTGAATGCAATGCCCGCTGTCCTGACCCAGAATCTAAAGACACAACTGAGGCAGCCCGATAGTCCAGGACAGGGGTGGCCAACCTGAGCCTGAGAAGGAGCCAGAATTTACCAGTGTACATTGCAAAAGAGCCACAGTAATACATCAGCAGCCCCCCATCACACCCCCCCCCCACGCCTCCCGCCCACTGGCAGCCCCGCCGCACCCCCCCTCCTTCCCCGCACCTCCCAATCAGCTGTTTCATGGCGTGCAGGAGGCTTGGGGGCGTGGGAGGAGCGAGGGCATGGCAGGCTCAGGGAAGTGGGCGCAGGGCCTGTGGCAGAGTCAGGGGTTGAGCAGTGAGCACCCCCTGGCACATTGGAAAGTTGGCGCCTGTAGCTCCAGCCCCGGAGTCGGTGCCTAGACAAGGAGCCGCATATTAATTTCTGAAGAGCCGCATGTTGGCCACCCCTGGTCCAGGAGTTTAAGGGAAGATTTGTTTCCATGTTTTATTCGCGGTTGTATGGTGTATTCGACACTGTAAGGAGAAAGGGTAAAATTTTCAAAAGTGCCAACGTGACTTGTGCCATTTTCAAAAGAGATTTAGGAGCTTAAGTTTCATTAAATGCTTATGGCTTGTCTACGTGGGGAAATAACTCTAGTGCTGTAGTTATACAGGTATTCCACCCCATGCGCACATGCTTATAATAAAAGACCGTCCACACTAGGAGTGACACCTATAACTATAGCAGTATAACCATAGTAGCACAGTCATGACAGTACATTTCCCAGTGCAGACAAGCCTTGAGATTTAAGCACCCGAGTCAGTCGGGCACTTCCAAAAATTCTACCCAAAATCTCTTTCATGGATGCCCAGCTGATGCACATTTTCTTCATTTTGAGAAGATCTATAGGCATTTTGCAGGATCCGGGTAAACGCAACCTCTTTGATCAGAAAAAATACAGGCCACTGTTATCTTGGACGTGACAAACTCCTGCAAGATTTCACTGGGGAAAGCTCACAAGAAAGTTTTTTGCTGTAAGATTTCAGAGAGATCACAGGCTCGGGCCTTTCCTGAATCAGGGATGTACCTTCAAAAGCAAAGGATTTGAACCTGTGTGGAACCTCAATTCCCATAAACTTCAGCACCTCAAAGGAGCTGGTCTAAAACCTCTGATTTAACCAGCCTGCCGCATGGCATACTTAAGAGTCCTCTTCCTTGGCCTTTGGAAGGACAGCCTCATGCCACCACTAGAGCCAGCTTGGCGCTCTTTTCCTATATAATCTAATCTATCCCACGCACATGATTGGCTTGTTATCAGAATCTGTCTCAGCTACTGCACAAAATCTGCTTTGTGCACCATCCTACCTTTGCTCCTTTTCAGGAAACAAGCAAGCCAGAGATATCCCACAGAGAGCTGCGTATGCAAACCTTCCTGGTTCGCCCAGCTGTTTGCCCACAAGCTCACATGGCTCCTTTGCATCCGTCTGTTCAGCCATCCTTAGTCGTCTCCAAGCCCACCTGCTCCACTTCTGTTCCTCGGCCATTCTCACCTGTCATTTCAAAATAATGAAAAAAACAAAGGTATTTGAAAGTACTGAGGAAAGTGACTGATAGATTTTCCTTTCCAGTGATTGCACGTCCTGGCTCTGTCTTTGATTGAGTCTGCCAAGGGCAGCCTTGTGTGTTTACCCAATGGTGTGACATTGTACAAAACACACTCAATGTGGCTTCAGGCTTCACCTTGTCTTCACCTTCAACAATTATCAAGTGTTTCCATAATACAGTTAATTATTTACACTTTACACAACAGATCAGAAATCCACTTCAAGCTGCAAAGGATCTGGGCTCATTGAATACTAATGAAGCATATGCCTCACACAGGGAAACCACTAAATTAACATGTAGTACAAAAGCCCTGCCACTTATCACAATGACTAATTTATTGCAGTCTGGGAATTTATACACCCGCCCGTCCCCAAAACCAAATTACCCCTCTGTTCATTATGCTGGAAGCATTTTATTCAGGTAAGAAAGTTCAGCTTGGAAGCAGTCTCTGATTAAAGGGAAAACTTTTGTTTTCTAATGGACTTTCCTGTTGTGATTATTGGATTTTCTATATCCCATCCTGGAGTCTGGTGGCACCTTAAAGACTAACAGATTTATTTGGGCATAAGCTTTCGTGAGTAAAAACCTCACTTCTTCGGATGCATAACTTTCACTCTATGCATCCGAAGAAGTGAGGTTTTTACTCACGAAAGCTTATGCCCAAATAAATCTGTTAGTCTTTAAGGTGTCACCAGACTCCTTGTTGTTTTTAGAGACTAACAAATTTATTAGAGCATAAGCTTTCGTGGACTACAGCCCACTTCTTCGGATGCATATTGGACAAGGAGTGGGCTGTAGTCCACGAAAGCTTATGCTCTAATAAATTTGTTAGTCTCTAAGGTGCCACAAGTACTCCTGTTCTTTTTGCGGATACAGACTAACACGGCTTCTACTCTGAAACTTGTTGTTTTTGTAGATATAGACTAACACGGCTACCCCCTGATACTTTATATCCCATCCTGCTTCCTATACTCTGCTCAAGGCTCTTTCTTCACTGCTCCCTTTGCATCCTTTGTCCACTGCCAGCTCAAGTCTGCTTGGCTCAACCTCCCAGTACGTGTTTCCTCAAAATAGTCTTGCGCTGGCCCTCTGCACAGGGATAAATTTCCTCCTATATTCTCCTTGCTCCTCTTTCAAATCCCCCATCTATTACCCCCAATTCTCCCACCCACCTGTTCCACAATGCTTATGTGTGTTGATTATACACCCCCCCCCCCACTGTGCTCTGTGTGTTAACCATAACATACCTATTTTTGCTGTTAAGGTCCAATCCCGTACCCAGTTAAGTTGATGGGGGTTCTGCTACCAATTTCATCAGTGGTGATTTCAGGATCAGAGTTTGTAAGATTTGTGATAGCAGGAACTTTTGTTCTGTTTTGATATATGCAACTTTGCTACCGTAATGCTTTAGGCACATCTATGCTGCTAGAGAAAGGAGGCTAATAATTTTGGCAATAACCAGAACAAAGGAAATCATAGAGTGGTGTAGATTTTCAAACATTTAGGGCATTTAACAATGGTAAAAGGGTGGGTTCCGATATGCAAATAGGCTTTTAAACTGCCAAACAACACATTAGGGCCCTGATTTGGCAAGAAAGTTGTATTCTTGCCTGCGCTTAAATTCCTAGCTGGGTGCTACCTGCGGCTAGGTGTGCCAGTCAAGGTGTGAAAAATGTTCCCTCTAGGTGTGCATCATGTGTGTGCTGGGCAAGGCATGAAGGACCTGATTCAAAGCTCATTGGAGTCAATGGAGAGACTCCCATTGACTTTACCAGGCTTTGGGTGAGGCTCTAACTGGTCCAGGGCAAGCTTTAAGGCAGACTGCTGTGGCTAGCATTAATCAGACTAGGAATTTCAGAGTGGGCAGATGTGCACAGACAGCATCCATGTGACAATTTCTCATAAAGGAGTGCAGAATGGGACCAATCACCATGGGTGGGGTTGGGAAGGAATTTCCCCCCAGGACAGTGCCCTTGGGGGGTCATTTGCTAGGACCATATCGGTACATCTCACCTAAGTACTTTGGTCTAATTCCAGATGTTGGGTTTAGCGTGTGGGTGGCTGGGTGGTATTAGAGGCCTGCGATAGACTGGTCTAACTAGATGATTTGACGGTCCCTTCTGACCTTAAACTCTCTGTTTAAAAAGAATCATTCATTAATCAGTATCCCAAGGCAGCCTGGGTTTGTCTGCAAAGGGGGAAGAGGGCTCCTCCCGATTCAGAATTGCCTTGATATTATTTCAGAAATATGTAAATTCAAGTCCTACCCTATGTAAGTGCTACTGTTTAAATGCCATGAAAATCCATCGCTCTCTTCAAGAGCTGGTGATCGCAATGACTCATGCCCCTGTCTTTCTGGAAACGGAGGCCCCTCCCATGTGCATCTCCTGGTTCTGTGACTTGACCATGCAGGTCTGAGGTATCTCAGTGCATTTCCATGGAAACAACACAACACAGGAACCCAAAGTCCAGGAACGAACAAAATAATAAAACTGCACTAATTCTCTGTACGGACTAAGAAGGGCAGGAGCTGACACATGATTCCCAAGGGATTGAGCGGTCTCCTCAGCTCCATTGCTGGCCTTGGGTGAGGTTCCATCTTGGGCATGTGACGTTTGGGTCGGCACCGAGTCAGCACTTACTAGGTTAAGCTGTAACTCTGAAGAAGGGAGCTAAACCTTCCCCACTCGCTAACAGTTTTCTATGAAATCTCCAATGATAAAAAAGTCCCTATTTGTCTCACTGCCTCACATCCTTTTCCTTGAACGCTGCTGATCTATCAGTTCAGGCAGCTTGTCGTCTCTATGCCAGGCCACGTGTTCGGCCATGGTTTTCAAATGTGGACATGTGACTTGCAGATCTCCACCGCACTCACACCATTTAGCGTAAGGCTTAGCAAAACCCGCACACTTCATATCATGTAGCTAAGCACAAAGCTCTATTTTGGGGCAAACAAATCTATTGTACAGCATTAGCTAGAGTCTGATCCCCCTAAAGTGTCATCCTGACTCCAACTTCTTGAATAAATTGTTCCCATGAAATATCTCATATTTCAAGTGCCAGCAGTTTTTGCAAACCATAGCTTGGCATTTCTGTTATCAGCCCTACAGACTTGCAGATGTGAGCATATTATTATAACAAACAAATGACTGGAAAAATCCACTTGCTCCCAGTGAGAGCAAAGATTTTCTTGGCCAGTGAAAGGGCCCAAACTAGCAACTTCTGGAGAATTTAATACAGACCTAACTTTCCTGAGCAGTTCTTAGGATATTATGATGCTGGGTATTACAGGAAACCCTAAGAATGAAAGATTCCAGGGGGACGAAATAGCATCCAGGTGTCTCTGAAGAGACAAAAAGTTTCTTCTCCCTGCCAGCCACTAGAAGGGTGTGGGGAGTCACATTTATAGGGTACTATTATCCATAGGCTGACACCAAAAATGGAGCAACTGAGCAGGGTCTAGAGACAGTACCCTGGGAGAAATGCCATCTGCAGAAGCTGGGATTGCACAGTAGGTGTTTTCACCTTTACATTTAATTCCAGATATAATGTGTCTGCTAATTTTTTGACTGAACATACATTCCCGGAACACGAATGCTCCCATTCTGAACAAAGTTCAGTGTACTCCCTCAATTACTAAAAGTCACTCTCCCCTCCTTCATATGGGGAGCCCCTGTTTGTCCAGGAAGTTTCTGCACATTGTTTTCAATCTATTTATGATTACCTCATTCTTGACTCTAGTGTGTAGTACAGTCACCTGCACAATCTAATCTTTATTTCCTGCTAGTGTAACCAGTACAACCAACTGTAGAAATGACACTACAATAGCTTCTTTGTACGTAACCTTATTCCATAAAACTCAACAAACAGATCATTAAAAAAAGGATTTGGGAGTTTCGCACCAATGATGTTGAATTTGCTGAAAAGTTATTAAGGTTCTAAGAAGCCCTATTCTCTGTGTTCTGCCATCCACAAATCAGAGCTTTGAGGTGATATTATGGGCGATAATTTTCGAGCGTGGGACCCCACAGTTAGGTATCTAAGCACACCTCTACCCCGATATAACGCAACCCGATATAACATGAATTCGGATATACTGCGGTAAAGCAGCGCTCCGGGGGGGGGGGGGGTGCATACTCCGGCGGATCAAAGCAAGTTCGATATAACGCAGTTTCACCTATAACGCGGTAAGATTTTTTTTGGGTCCCGAGGACAGCGTTATATCGGGGTAGAGGTGTATGTATAGGTATCTAGAAACAGCTGGATTTTCTGAAGTGCAGTGTCAGGAATAACAACATCTGGTTTAGTCAAATTCAACATATTGGCCTACCTGATAATCACATCCTGCTGCTATTGAAATCAAATCTGTAGATATCCGTGAACCACATTTGCAGATCATGGATCAGATGCGGATACAGATTTTGTATCCACGCAGGGCTCTATCAATGGGAACTGCAGGAACTCAACGCCTCTGAAAATCAGGCCACTTAGTTTGGTGCTAAGTTTGAAAATTTTGGCCTGGGTATTTTGCCACCGACTCCAACAGGAGTAAATTGGTCCCATAGACAGGCTCAGATCCTGAGGATTATATTCGGCTTGTTTCACTGAAGTAGGTGCCCCTGTCTCAAGCAAGGTAATCCAACAGTCCAAAGCATTTCCATAATCTGAGCTGTCACTTGAAAAATTTTTTACCAGCAGCTTTTCACATGAAGTGCCCTTTGTTGTCTTGAAAGGTGCTGTATTTTAGATAATGACTTCAGCAATCCTATTTAAAAAGTGAAATAATAATCCTACATTAAAGCTTCACAGCTGTAAAACACTGGAGTGTTCCCTACCGGTGGAAAAGCAAACACAGGCATACTAGCTTCACATTCCCTCCTATGCTAGAATATAGATGCTTGGAACTGCCAACCAGCAGAACGGCTTAAATCCTTGGAACCCTCAAATGCACCTGAGCCATCTCATTAACCCAGTGGGGTTGCATCGGTGCAAAGGAAGCCACAATTTAGCTTTTAGTTTCTGAGTCTCATTCCCCAAGAAAAAAGGAGCAGGAATGATTAGAAGATAGGAAGCAGGGACCTCGGATGCTGGAGGGATGGACTGTCTTGCATCACACAACAATACCTGAGTAGCATTGAGGGGCTCTGTACTATCTCTCACCGTATTATTTGCTAAGAGCTGACAGCATGCTCAGAGCTGTATAGATCATGGAGGAAATCCCAACCAGTTTACAGTAAAAGGCTCAAGGCCTGCAACTGGGTTGGCCTGGGCAGACTTTCTGACCACTGAAATCAGTGTGGTCTATGTGGTAGCAAAGATCTGCCCACATGGATCCGATTGCAAGATTAGGATATAATAGACATACACTAAACAATATTACAGACACACAGAGCACAAGGTGACCATATGATGGATTTAATGCAAAGCAGGGGAGCATATTTAACAAACAAAATTACAACCAGATAACATATTCTTCTTCATGACCATTAAATAATACCTCCAGATTGCCTAGCATTGGGCTTGACTCTGCAAAACCTTACTCATGTAAGTAATCTTTAATCACAAGGGCCCCAGTCCAGGAAAGCACTTTAGCGTGTAAGTCCCTTTCTATTTAGGAACCTATTTAAGTACATTTGTAACTTTAAGATGGTGTAAACTTCAATGGGATTGAGCACTTTCTTAAATTGGGGTGCTGTCCTGAAACGTGGCCATAAAAGAGCTCTGCTGGTGTCAACAGAATGAGGGAGATTTTATTTAGGTTTTCCTGATTTAGTCTTTAGGAGGAAAGGTACAATAAGGTTAATGGAGGTCTTTGATAAGAGAATAGTTATGCCTTTTTCAATGATAAAACAAAAGCACTGCTGTCAATTTCTATCGCTCGGCTATTACCGGATGTGTAGAAATGCAAAGACTGACACACCGTATGAGACCAACAGACCATTTAGTCCACTATCCTCTTTCTAGCAGTCTCAGATGCCTCAGAGGAAAGTGAAAAAAACTCAGAAATGGGCAATTATAGAATAAACTGCCATTAAGGGAAATGTCTTTGTAACCTCAGGCAGTTAGTGATTGGCTTATCCCTTCAACCATGCGGGTTGTATCCCTTATATTTTTTAATCTTATCTAATGTAACTGTGGATGGTCTTACTATTCATACCAATGCCTTATTATTCCTGTAAATGCAGTTTGGACAAATGAATTAAAGGAACTTCAAATGGGTATTTTGGAAATTCTAATTTATACAGCAGTCACAAGAGTTATTTCAGATGCTGACAGAAAAATGCAATGCAACATTAAAAACATCTTATTCAGAGGAAGATTGTAATTTGCTATACCACCACCTAACTCTTATCTTTCATTAGTAGATCTCAAAGTTCCTCACAAACTTTTTAATGTATTTGTTATCTTCACAACACCCCTACATGGCAGGGAAGTGTCATGATCCTCATTTGTAAACGGAGGTACAGAGAGGCTAAGTGATTTGCCCAAGGTCACACAGGAAGCCTGTGGCAGAACAGGGAACTGAACCTGGATCTCTCAAGTCAGTGCCCTAACCACTAGACCCATCCTTCCTCTCGAAAAGCTGGTTAAGGCCATAATCTTGAAAACATTTATGAACATAAGCAGCTTTACGCACATGAGTTCTCTCATTAACTTCCACTGGACTATTCATATGAGTAAAGTCACACACACATTTAAGTGCTTGCATAATCTAGGTCCACGACGCAGAAGCACACAATAAATATTTACTTTTCAGAATGGATTATACATCGACATAAAACATACAAATATAATGTAAGAATTCCGCTGCAGAGCCATATACTTAATGTAAACCACAGAGTACTGGAATCAGGACAGTACCTGGAAAATCTCAGCTTTCTTTAAAAAAAAAAAAAAAAGTTTTTGCTAGTACTAATGCTTGCGGAAAAAAGCTTAAAAACACACAGCATCCTAAAGACCTGACATTGATTACACCCCTCAACTTCCTTCCCCAGAAAGTCACCATCAAGGCTCTGTACAACTCAGCTCCTGCTGTCTCTGTTCGCATCTCACTGTACTCCCCCTTCACTCTGCCCACACCTAAGAAGCCCTAAAGGTTCAAAAACCCAAGAGGCAAATAAAAACAATCCAAAGTCTGTTTTATTTAAAAACTCATTATTTTAAAGACAAACTCATGATTTTTGCAGCCTGACTCACAAAATCTGAACATTTGGGGTTGACAGTATTGATATTATTTTTATTGGGAACTCATGCAAAGCTCACTGATCTCACTGGTCTTTAGATCAGGCCTTTTTTTTCCATTCGGGGTGCACAAAGGGCCAGCAAAAGGCCAACGAACACTTACATCTAATTTAAACCCTCAGAATAGGGATCAAGTGGGATTTACATGGTACATAGACCTTCCGTAGATTTTAAGGCCAGAATAGACCATTATGATAATCTAGTCTGACCTCACGTATAGCTCAGGCCACAGTACTTCACCCATTGAAGCTGTATCAAGCCTATAACTGCCTGTTCAAGCTAGATCAAGTTTTTAGAAAGATGGCTAATCTTGATTTAAAAATTTCAATGATGGAAAATCTACTACATCCCATAGTAAATTGTTCCAATGATTACCGTAATTACCCTCTCTGTTAAAGATGTATGACTTATTCCAAGTCTGAATTTGTCTATCTTCAGCTTTGTGCTGGTCCTCACAGGAGTAAATTTCACTTTCAGAGATCAACCAGAGACATTTAAGACAATAGGGGACCCATATCTGATCTTAAATTGGATATAATTTAATCCATAAATATGTGATAGTGTTTATTATAGTATCATGAGGTAGCCATGTTAGTCTGTATCCACAAAAACAACTAGGAGTCTGGTGGCACCTTAAAGACTAGCAGATTTATTTGGGCATAAGCTTTCATGGGTAAAAAACCCACTTCTTCAGATGCAAGAAGTAGTAGTGGGTTTTCTACCCACGAAAGCTTATGCCCAAGTAAATCTGTTAGTGTTTAAGGTGCCACCGGACTCCCCGTTTTTGTTCGTTTATTATAGTGTTTCCTGTGTAGTTATGTGCGAGCTTTTTATTTGAGTAAAATAAGTGTAAATATTGTTTTAGATAAGATGTTAGAAAATAATATTTAAAAACAAAACAAAACACACAGCACTTCCCTGGGGAGGAAATTGACATGAAGGAAACTTATTTTGGGGAGGGAGGGAAAAAGGACTAGATGCCTGCTACAGGAGGCCAGGAAGGGAAGCACTAACAGATTAATAGAAAGGGAGACGTTAGGTATGAGGCATGGGACGAGTGAAGGGAGAGTAGCGATGAGAGCAGAGACCAAGGCTCTGCACCGTTCTGCTCTAAGGTGTCTTGAAGGGAAGGTAGCAGGGAGCCAGACGGAGTGACAGGCCGCGGCCGTGTTTCAGTAAGATTCCAGGGGAGAAAGCACTTCTTATTAAAGCATGAAGATGGTTAAACGTGGAGCCGTACCGTGGGACACAGTAAAGCAGATGGTGGATCTCTGAGAGTGGGGAATGCATCAGTGCAAATACAATTCTTACCCTATGACTCCTAAACACCCACATGGACAAGATTGCTTATACACAGGATTAGATCCAGAAACCAGATCCACCCAGGGTGCAGGAAGGCTCTTGTGTGCATGTGACCTGTTATCACTCACTGAACAGGTGCAAGGCTGGGGGTGATATGGAGTGAGGGTCCCATTTCCTCCATCTCCCCCCCCTCTCCCCCCCCCCCACACCTTTCCAAAAACTTTTTACACTCACGCCGAATTCCCCGTCCAGGCTCCTGCTCCGACAGCAGCAGCTCCCCTGTGCCCCCCTAGGGTAACTAGCCGGGGGCAGCAGAGTGCACGGTCCCCCAAAGGGCTCAGACTCGGGGGGGCTCCAGCACCCCCACTCCCCTTAGGGGGTGAATGGGGGGGGGCAGCGAAGCCCTATCTGAACCCGAGCTCCAATGTGGGGGGCGGGGGAGCCACCTCTGGATCTAGGCGCGTGAGGGCAACTCCCCGCCCTGATCCGCCTCCCCGGGGAGGGGAGCCCCCCTGCTCGGACCCCAGTGAGGGGGGCTCCCCCTGGACTCCGGGCTGGGGGAACCCGCCCCCCTACCACGCATGTCCAGGTCCGAGCCAGGCAGAAACAACCCGTCCCTTGTCCTACCGTGCGTCTCCACCCGCAAACCGTCAGGGAGGCACCGCGCTAAGCCGCCATCGCCTCCCCGCTCTCCCGTCTCCTCAGGCCGGCTCGGTGCTCAACCCCACCCCGAGGCTCAGGGACGCCGAGAGGGCCCGAGTTACGCAGATCGCGTAGGGGGAGCTATTGCCAAACGGTGAATGCGGCGGCTTCCTGACGTAGCCAGCGCGGAGGAGCCACATGGCTACGCAAAGTGCGTAACGGGAGAGGGGCGCTCCGGCTGGACTCTGAGCTCCAGCTCGGCCGTGTGGCTGGGCCCTTGGCAGGAGGTGGCTTGCTCCAGGCAGGGCCGGGCCCATTAAACACCATCGTAGTAGCATGAGATCACAACACAACTCTCCATAGCCTAGAACAGGGGGCTCCTAGCCTGACCCTCAGTTTCAGGCACTTGTGGAGCCAGAAACCTCAGTGCCCCCCCCAGCTCTAACTCAGATGGGCCAGGATCCTCCCAGCCAGCCTGGGCTGCTCTCTGAAAGCAGGCCAGACCTGGCTTTTGCTGAGGACATTTCACAGCTTCAGGTGTCACCTGCCCAACGGGTCCTCTGTAGACTTGAGTTTCAAAGGCTGATCCTGCAAACACATTAGAAGGCTCTCAAATCACTTTCAGGAGCTATGGAGCAGAACCACTGACAGTCCCCCAGAGAAAGGAACTGGCCTGCAACTTTGCCTTTTGGCTCCCCTTACTAGAGCCATTGCACCAGGCCTGTGGGAAATGCAAGAGTGGGGGCAGCGGCAGAGAGAGAGAGAGGCGGAAGCAGTGAAATGAAATCTGCTCTGGCATGTAAATAGAACAGATACAGTCCTAGGGCAGCAAAATATTATGAACGGTAAATTTAGTAACAGTTTACTGTGTGAGAGATTTTGAGGCTACAAGGGTCATACACTTTCTAATTTAATAGATGAATCGATTTCAAGACCAGAAGGGACCATAGTGATCCTGCGTAACACAGGCCAGAAGTAATTTCTAGTAACCTAGTAATTTCTGCATCAAAACCACAGCTTCGTTGAGCTGCTAGACCAGGGGTGGCCAACCTGTGGCTCTGGAGCCACATGCGGCTCTTCAGAAGTTAATATGCAGCTCCTTGTCTAGGCACCAACTCCAGGGCTGGAACTGCAGGCGCCAACTTTCCAATGTACCAGGGGGTGCTCACTGCTCAACCCCTGGCTCTGCCACAGGCCCTGCCTCCACTCTACCCCTTTCTCCCCTCAGTGACCTCACTCCTCCCCGCTCCCCCCCAGAGCCTCTTGCATGGCATGAAATAGCTGATCCGGAGGTGGGGGAGGGAGAGGGAGGCACTGATCGTTGGGGCTGCCGGTGGGTGGGGGGCGCTGGGAGCGGCGGAGGGGACAGACACTGATGGGGGGCTGCTGACATATTACTGTGGCTCTTTGGCAATGTACATTGGTAAATTCTGGCTCCTTCACAGCATCTCTTTTAAAAAGATATTCAGTCTTGATTTAAAGATTCCAAGTGATGGAGAATCTCCTACATCCCTAGATTAGTTGTTCTAATGAGTAATTGCCTTCATTTAAAAATGTGCACCTGATTGTGAGTCTGAATTTTTCTAGTTTCAGCTTCCAACCACTATATCTCATGCTGCCTTTTTCTGCTAGATTAAAGAGCCAGCTACCTTCAGAATCTCTTCCCCCTGTAGACACTTGCAGATAGAATTGGCCAACTCAGGGGCTTTGGTTCGCAGGACATTTCGGTATTTTGCAATCTGTTTGTTCTTACTCAAAATGAAAGTAAATTTATTAAAATTTCTCAGCGAACTGGAAATTTCCCCCCTAAAATTTCATTTCAGAAAGAGGGAAACGTGTGTTCCCAAAAGGAAATATGTGAAATTGACATTCTTGTCAGTTCCACCACTGCTATTCAGTTGGGGTTCCCAGTGCTGCCTGGCTTTCTCTGCTGTAGTCTGTGTACCCTATTTCAAGGAATGTTTTGTTGACTCTGTAATAGATTCGATGAATCAGTGTGCCTCAGCGAATTGGTAGTTTTGCTGGAAAATTTCTGATCAGCTGTCCTTGATCATGATCAAGTCATTCCTTAATCTTCGTTTGGACAAATGAAATAGTTACAGCTTCGTAAGTCTTTCATTACAGGGCATGTTTTCCAGACCACAAAACATTCTTGTAGCTCTTGTCTGAACCCTTTATAATTTTTCAACCTTCTTTTTGGTGTGTGGACACCAGAACTGGACTTACTGAGTCCAGTAGTCTTACTAATGCAGTATTCAGAGATAATCCCTCCTCCCCACTCCTACTTGGCATTCCTCTTTTTATGCATCCAAGGATTGCATAAGTCGTCTTAGCTATAGCATCATAGTGGGAGCTCATGTTCAATTGGTTATCTACCATGATCCCCAAGTCTTTTTCAGTGTCACTGCATTCCAGGGTACAGTTCCCCATCATCTTTGTTCCTAGATGTAAGATCTTGCATCTGGCTTTATTAAAACTCACGTTGTTCAATGAGCCCACCCAACCAAGTGGTCCTGATTGGTCAGTATTATCCTACTTGGCCATATGCCAAAGGTATGTGTCATGCATCCCAAGGGTATAACTGCCTATGGGCCAGAGTACAGTACTAGAATCCGGGTGTTTTCTAGGCCTACATCCTCCTGTGGCACTGACTCATTTTGTGGTTTGTGGAAGGCAATTTTAACTTCACTTCCTCAATTTGCTGTCGGTAAAGTGGGGATGATCATATTTATTTGTCTATCTCCTGGGTGCGTTGTCAGGATTACTCAGGGTTTGTAAGCGCTGAATATGAAAAGTGCTGTGTAAATGTCAATGCCTCCTGATATCTATCAACTGTCATTCCTTTTCAGAGGCTGGACACCACTGCTGATCCATCTACTTTTACCGTGCTTTTTTCATTGTTCAATTCTTCTCCATGGCATTGTCTCCTGCTTGGTTGTGGGATTTCACTGTGCCAGGGGTTCTGTGCCTTTGAGTTCCTGCGAAGCTCATTATAAAATACCTTTTTTTCAATCAGTGTGACACATAGTTCTTGGCTTGGCAAATGTTAACACCCTCTGAGAAAGAGAAAGGGAGAGAGGAGTATATGTTACTCAGTACAGACCCACATTTTCTGGGTTTCTGTATTGAGATTGCAGCCTCGAAATCAAAGATGACTGACCTAGAGTGCATTTCTTATATAATACAACTCAGAGCCTTTGTACAGTCATTATTCTTGAGATTAAAGTTGGATAAGGAAATTTAAAACCTAAGAGGATCACTTAAAACAACAGTGTCAAAACTTTTTATTAATTAGGGGCCACAATGATAACTTATCAGAAGCCCAGGGGCTATATCAAAGATGTATTAAGAGACAGATTGTGACCACCCTCATCCTTCAGTCAAAGGTAAAGCCAACAGAAAGGATAGCTCAGTGGTTTGAGCAGTGGCCTGCTAAACCCAGGGTTATGAGTTCAATCCTTGAGGGGGTGATTTGGGGTAAAAATCTTTCTGGGGATTGGTCCTGCTTTGAGCAGCAGGTTGGACTAGATGACCTCCTGAGGTCCCTTCCAACCCTGATATTCTTTGAAGACTGAACTGTCCCACCTTGATCTAATTTGTCTTTTTCACCCCACTCTCAAATTATTTACTGACAGATCTTTACAATTGCAAATGGGTAATTGAAAATGTGCAATAAACCCCTGATTTACATATTTCCTCAGTGAATAATTCTTCAGAAGATTCACAGTTAGTTATGAATATCCCAAACTTGCAACTGGTCTGTGGTGGGTCATTACACAATTCATGTGGTAAATCAAATGCTTTCTGTTCCTTGACTAGATGAATCAGATAACTCACCAACATAGCATGAATTGTGAATTATCAACTCAAACATGTCACTTTTGGTGAATATAGAACATTCAGTCTTAACATTTATTTGTTATGAGTATTTGTGCTCGTAAAACTTAGGTGCTCAAATGGCAGTAAGAAGTGACAAGAGGATCACAGAAATGTAGGGCTGTAAGGGACCTCAGGAGTCAAGTAGTTCATGAATTTGGCTGAATCAAAATTTGCTTTTGAAACTGAACAAATATTTGAAGCTTTTTTAAAAAATAGGCCCAAATGCAAAGTTTGGATGTAGAGCCACAAACTTGAAGCAGTCAGAATGAGGATTTTGGGCCAGTCCATTATATAACGTGATGCAAGCTGCAAAAAACCGGATCTGTATTTCACGAAAGTTAGGAGTGTTCTGCTCTGAGATTTTTGTTTGAGCCCATCTCTAGGCAAAACCATATATTGAAGTACCTAAGGCACAAAACACAATTAGTACAGGTGGCTAAAGTGATCCCAGAGGCCAAATACAGGCCAACCACAGTGTAATCCAGGGTAGCCTTGAACTGAGTGAAGGACCACTCAGGGGCCAGCCGGGGGTTCACCAACATTAACCGTTAATCCCCGGCCGGCCCCTGGCCCCCAGTCCCGATTGCACCCAAACCCCAGACCTGGCCAGACCCCGACCCACCCCCCGGGCCGGACCCCAGCCGAGCAGTGCTGGCCCCCAGCCACACCACACAACACCAGACCCTGGCCCTGGCCACACAGCATTGGATCCTAGCCCCGCTGGCTGGACCCCAGCCCCAGCCGTGCCCTGGAGGCTGGCCAGCTGACCCCTGCCCCGTGGCCGGCTGACCAACCACAGCCCCTGCCTCGCCAGCCACAGCAACCCCAGCCCCTCTCCTTTTAATCGGTCAACCATTTAAACGATAGAATTTTAATCATTTAAGTGGTTAACTTTTTAAACAATATTTACATCCCTAGTTTATAGCCATAAGTTATAGCTGGGGATGTTGTAAGTGAAGAAAACAAAATGGAATGATTGTTGCAACTGATGTTATAAACTTTAGGAACATTATAATATGGTTTTATTGTACTAAAATAAAGAAAACCAACCTAATTACAGTATGATTTGAAGTTGGGTAAATAACGTAAAATGAGGCTTCTGTACTTAGCAGTGCCTTACACCTCTACTGTAGTTGGCAAGAGAACAGGCTGATGTCAAGTGGACTTATGCTGCAGTAATTCCTCTACAAATAGCTTAACTCTGATGCAGTCTGCAAAAGCCAGAGATTGCTTTTTATGAACTGGTCCACTGATGGCTATAAAGGCAAATAGTTGTGTGCAATTATTACTTTAGGAATAGGAGTCTGACACAAGGTTGGCCCTGTTGATTGGTGGGTTGCAAAGTGGGTAGTTAGTTACTGAAGTGGAACACGAAAGCAGCAGTGTAATTATGATGACATAAAAAGGACTGCGGTGGGAAACACATTTTAACCCAGGGAAGAAACCTTCTGATAAGTCACAAGTATGACACTACAGGTAGTTGTCAAAATCAACTAATCAGAACAAGGGACCAGATCTGATGGTGCGAATCAGCACTGAAATTAATGGAGTTACATTTATTTATACAAGCTGTAGATCAGCTCCAAGATGATTACAGCACGTTTGGCTCTTCTTCTGGTGGGATAAGAAGCAGGAGGGAAGAAGAAATAGAAGATGGGAGAAGAGTGGATAATTTATTATATGAAAGATCAACCAGGCAAATTTGAATTCTCAGGCTCAAGATTCTGCTGCCTACACAAACTACTTAAACTTAACTGTCACGTCTTATCATGCCCTTAGAATCTCTTGATGGGATTTGAGTTCTGAAGTCACAGTTGCAAGATATTTATTCTGCATGTAATTTGCACCTTATTACCACCTCAACACTTTTCTCATTAATAACCTCTCTCCCTGTCAGGCTGAAGCCTGTTGCCTAATCATTATGCTAATTCAGAAACAAGAGAGACTGAAAGCTAGGAAGAGCAAAAAATTCTCAGGAATTCTAACTAGGAAGAGCTGAAATTCTCCTAAAAAGGGAAAAAATTGGTATGATAAATAATGAGCGCAAGAAAGTCCTATTGTCTTGTACAGTATGAATAGAAAATTTATTTGTCCTTTGCTCTAAAAACCTAGTTATTCACTGTTGCAAATATTTATTTTCACACTGGAGCGTGTTTCTCCAGGTGCGATTTAGCAGCAGTTGTGAAATGAGTCAAGTTCCTAGGGCCCAATCCATCTCCCATTGAAATTAGTTGAAAGATTCCCGTTCCCTCCAATGGGCTTGTGATCAGACCCATTGTCGGCAGTCTTCTCAAGGACTGAAGAGACATCTAAGCTGAACTACCTCTTATCCGATAGATCTCTAGGCCCTTCAAAAAGCAACAGAGGGTCCTGTGGCACCTTTAAGACTAACAGAAGTATTGGAGCATAAGCTTTCGTGGGTGAATGCCCACTTCATCAGACGCAAGTAATGATGAAGTGGGCATTCACCCACGAAAGCTTATGCTCCAATACTTCTGTTAGTCTTAAAGGTGCCACAGAACCCTCTGTTGCTTTTTACAGATTCAGACTAACACGGCTACCCCTCTCATGCTAGGCCCCTCAAGTCAGGCTTGAAGTATATTTAGGGTTACCATTCGTCCGGATTTTCCCGGACATGTCCGGCTTTTTGGGCCTCAAATCCCCGTCCGGGGGGAAATCCCAAAAAGCCGGATATGTCCGGGAAAATAGGGAGGGAGGGCCCGGCGGTGCGGGGCTGGCGCGATGCTCGGCAGGGGCTGGGGCGGTGGGTGCGTGGCCGGGGGCCGGTGTGGTGCTCGGCCGGAGCCGGGGCTGGAGGCGCGGGCACTTGGCCGGAGGCCGGGGCCGGTGTGGTGCTCGGCCGGGGCCGGGGGCGCAGGCACTTGGCCGGGGGCCGTCGCGGTGCTTGGTGGGGGCCGGCGCGGTGCTTGGCCGGGGGCACTTGGCCAGGGGCGTGGTGCTCGGCCGGGGCCGGGGGCCGGCGTGGTGCTCGACCGGGGGTGCGGGCACTTGGGTGGGGGCCAGCACCCCGGGGCCCGAGCCAGGCGGGAGACGCTGGGGCCAGAGCGTCTTGGCCTGGGCCGGCCGCCGGAGGGAACCGCTCGGCCCAGGGGGCCGGACTGGACCGCGCTGCACCCCGCCCCAGCCCCAGCTTACCTACTGCCTCCCTGTTTCAGGCTTCCCGCGAACATTTGATTCGCGGGAAGCAGGGGAGGGGGAGGAGCAGGGGGCGGAGCATTCAGGGGAGGGGGCAGAGTTGGGGCAGGGCTGGGGGTGGGAAAGGGGCAGAGTTGGGGCGGGGCCAGGGCCCCATGGAGTGTCCTCCTTTTTAAAAATTAAAATATGGTAACCCTAGTATATTGACACAAGGCAGTGGGAGGGAAACCAGTACTGCCTCTGCATGTGATCATGTTCTGGGGATCCAGAAAGAACAGCATTCTCCAGGGCTGTCAGTCTCTTACTATTCAACTCGCTTTCTAACCTTCAAAGCATAAGAAAGGTTTCTATTTCTATTCCCACTAAATGGATTTTCAGCATCTACTGAAATAGTTAACTCTCGGGCCTCAAATTTACAGCTGGGTTTCTTAGTGTCAGTGTAGACTCCCATTCTTTTTGGGATTATTGGTATTACAGGAGTGCCCAAATATATAGGAAGACCCAGAGATTTTATGCTCTTCAAAGATTTTAAGCTAGAAGAAAGATTTGTGTCTTATCCCAGAGAAGAACAGTACTGCCAAGGCTGATGCCTTTAAAAGGGCATCATCTATTTTAGTCAGTCTGTCTCACTAATCTCTCTGTCCATCAGAGACATTCACAGCTAGAGTACTTCAGTTTCCCTTCTTAGTGTTTTGACCTTAACAAATATTAATAGTTACCAAGGGCGGTGGGGGCGTGGATCAGGCCCACTGACATCAGTGGAAGTCTTCCCAACAATATAACTGGTGAGTGAAAACTTTAGTTCCCCCAGTTTAATACAGACCAATAATTTTAGTTGGGTTATATAGTCCTTTCTTCATATCAACTCAATTACTGTTTGCCTCGCGCCAATAGAGGTAGCCCATAATCTCTCAGCTTTAATTGCTGATTCTTATTTCACTACATTTCTTAGGTGCTTTATCAGCTCCAGTTCCCTTCAGGAAGAGAGCTCTGAAGTGTTCTGACAGCTAATTTATGTGTGAAACCTAATGAGACACAGAAGTCAAAGAGCAATTAATTTTATTAAACTTTAATGGACACATTGCATACAGAAGTACCACAAGGTGTGTTTTAGTGATTAACAAGTTCCTTCTCTTTGATCCCTGCATAAGGAACCACACATCTCAGAATACAATGTCATACTCCAGGCTTTATGCGAAGAGAGCAAGAACAGAGGTGGGGCAGGCATAAGACTGAATAGTGAGAAATAGTCTTATTCAGGTTAGTGTTCTTTGTTCAAGTAAGTGGAACCATTTGCTTGGTAAAGAACACAGGAGAGTCTCCATCAAGGCTATGGAGAAATTCTACATACCAGAAACCCTACTTAAAAAGCAGATTCAATGTGCCCACCAAGAGCATTGTCTTTATGGTTTTTAACTTTATCCCAAGCCTCTCTACCAAGAACAAATATACACAAGCTAAGAAGGGTATCTACAAACACACTGGCAGATGTTTCACTGGTCTTCCCAGGAAGCCAGCTGATAAGCATTTCATATAATAAACATTCTGCAGTACAAGTCAAAATGCAATACGCCAGAACAAACCCAAACCCAAACAGGGAAAATCCTTACTAATTGCATCTCACATATCAAAAATACTAAATACAAATATTTCACTAGGTCAGATAATAAAATTAAGCAATATTGTGTGTTGTGGCTACTTCTTACCGGGATACTTTAAGGATGTGTTTTGAATTTATTCTAAGAACAGTGGTTCCTAAAGATCTATATTGTAATGATCAGCCATTGTTTCCCGTTTGGCAACTTGCAAATAACGCCAGTCCGCTGTGTCTATAATACACGCCAGTTTTCAGGCAATGGATATAACGTGGCTCTCTTTCTTGTGGAAGAAGGGAAGTGAAATCCCCAAAGAGCTGCAATTGAAGTTAGGGTTGCAGCAAAGCACCAAAGACATGATCAACCCCAATATAAGCACAAGGCAGAGGACCCATTTAATCAGTCCAGTGTACACAAATGGGAGTACGAGGATGATCAGGATCACCACGAACAGCAAGAGCAACACAAGTCTTTGGACAGCTGTTTGATTGATACTGGGAATGTCCTGGTTTTCACAGACAGTGGCATGGCTGGATTGAGTTCCACCAGTGCCATGTAGCCCTTCAGGAGAGAGGTGTATCTCAGCATTTGGACAAGGGCTTTCCAAACGGCCTACGATATCTTCTTTATCAAGAAGGGTGCGGATAAGCCCTCCAAACACAACAGTGGGTTTTCTGCACAGAGGGCAGGTGATCATCCAGGTATTGTCCTCGTTCTGAAGGATGAGCTTGAGGCAGACTTCACAGAAGGCATGTTGGCAAGCCAGGAGCTTAGGTCTCCTGTAAATGTGATACCTGTTGAAGCAGATGAGGCAGTCCATATCTGCCATTGATGCTTTGGATGAACGTCGGTGGTCCATTTCTGAAACTAATACTTTACAGGAGTCTGGAGAGTCCATTACTGTCACTGGAGGCTTACTTGAGTTTGGACAGTTCATTTCTGAAGCTGGTGGTTTAGAGGCATCTGGATTGCTCAGTTCTGTGGCTGATGGTGAAGAGGAGCCTGGACAATCCTTGTCTACAGCTTCTTCTTTAGTGGACTCCAGTCTGTTAATGTCTGCAGTTTCTTCTTTAGTGGACCCCAGTCTGTCCATGTCTGCAGCTGATGGTCCAGGAGAACTTGATTCATTTTCGATGGGTAGCTTGCCAGTTGATCCCTCCATGGAGCGAGATCTTGGTGCAGTTTTACTTTGCTCAGTTGAAGTGTTTGCTGATTCTGTGGCTCTCTTTATACAGTGTTTTATTCCTGTTATGTGTGTTTGAATAGTGACCGCTGGCTTCAAGCACCTCGTACTCTATGACAACAATGACGTTTTTACAAGGCGGGAATCTGTGTTAATCAGTAACTTAACGGCTAAGATATTTTATAATGCCTGATAACATCACAGAGCAATTCCTCTCCAAGAAGCAGACCTTGTGGCATTAATAAAATTGAAATGACAAATCAGTCTTGCTAAGATGGTCAGACTATGGCAATCGAACCACTATAATCATAAAAGCAGTACTTGGTTTCTTGAAAGCAATTTCAATTAGTTCTCAAATGCCACTGTGTTGGACTGAGACAGAGTTGGAGGAATTTTGTTATTAGATTGATGGCATTATTAGTGATATTAGGTAGTGCAGTCTTGTGGATAGACCGCTCTTACACTAGCGAGAATCAGGAGAATCTCCATTTAAGTCAGAGGAGTTCCACAGGAGAAGAGCAGGTATAGGGAAAAGTGAAAATGATGGGCCTGATTCTACATGTGCTTCCAAAGTTACACATTAAAATAATGCAGTGTTGTTGTAGCTGTGTTGTCCCAGGATATTAGAGAGACAAAGTGGATGAGGTCATATCTTTTATTGGACCAACTTCTGTTGTGGAGAGAGACGAGCTTTCGAGCTTACACAATACTAGTTTCCCAGACCTGATGAAGAGCTTTGTGTAAACTCGAAAGCTTCTCTCTCTCCAACATAGGTTGGTCCAATAAAAGATATTACCTTGCCCACCGTGTCTCTCCCGCATTTAGACCGTCAGTTCCCCATAATCAGGTCCTAGAATTTGAACAGTCTCACTCAATTGTTGGAGAAACCAGAATAACTGAATCTGCTGGGCCACATTAAACAAATACCCAGCGCCCTTGTGTGTGATGGGAAATGGATACTGAAACCCAGACAGACAAGTGCTACAGAAAAACCAACACATGCCACTACCGGGGTATATGAATATGCCAAGGTGATCCTGCCCGTGGGACCTACAACCGCTTTAAATCCACACCTCTTCTAGATGAGCTTGCGGTGGGGAATGAAAATGAAAGTCAGAAATGGTGATTGATTAGAAACAGCAGCCCAGCCAAGTTCAGTTCTGAAACAACCCTGCCCCAAAAAGTGGATGGAGAGGAGGCCTGTACTCACCCTCCACACAAACACAGTAAGCCATGCGCTCTTTCATTGTCATTAATTAGCCCCCATGCTATGGGTTTACTCTCTACTCCCTCTGATTTCTAGAACTCTGCAGTTCCTATATACTGTACACATTTCTTTATTAGTGGTAAAAGCCACCTCTCCTGTAATCTTTACCTAAACTAATCAATGATAATGGGTAGCTAGGTGGTCTGTTAGTGATTCGTTAATACCCATGGATACCAATTAGTTCATTCTAGAACAAGAAGCCTTTGAGTCCTTCAAACTGTGAGTCCTTCAAGCTGGGTTGTACCTCCCTCAACCCCCTGCAAAGGCTACATGCATCTTGAGTCCTGGTGCACAGGAAGATGTAGGCACTGCATGCTCACGTGTTCCTGTCTTTGCAGCCCACCTTTCACCCCCTGCTTAAGCAGCGGAAATTGGGCTGTGAAGAGTGGAGTCTTGGCTCTACCTCCTACAACACACCCACCAGAACAGTTGAGGTAACATGGAGTTACTCCTGATTTTCAGCAGAGCAAGTGAGAAGAGAGTGCAGCACAATTCTTTTCTTCTTTCTCCTAGGCTGCTGGAGATACCATCATGGTTTGTGGGATCCCAAACAATAATAATCTCACAAAGCCCCCAGAATTTGCAGTTGATGTGGCCAGTGGCAGATTACAACTGCCTGGAGCAAGGGGTAAGCAAGAAAGGCACTGCTTCTCAGGGGAGCAATGCCTCCCATGTGATGCAATTTATATGCTAACCCTTGCTCCTGGCTAGGCCTAAAAGCACAACATAGCCTTAAGTGAGGCCCAAGAAGCTGGAGCCCGAGTACTCCTGAGCTCTCTTCTCAGATCTGTTAAATGGGATTAAAAACGACCTGTTTAATGGGCCTGATCCCAGAAGCTTCCATGCATGAAACTCTCAGTGCAGTGTATGGGAGTTGTGTTTGCAGAGGGCTTGAAGGATCTGCCCCAACATTTGGAAAGAACTTTTGGCCAAGTTATGCCCTTTGCTACATGGGTGCAACTGCAAATGACTTCCCTGCAAGTTGCACTCTCTTATCTGAGAACAGGACTATGGTACGGTAAATATTTAATACTATTACTGTTTCTTTAATCATTTGTAATCACTTGGTATCTCCTCAGTCTTCGTCTCTC
This sequence comes from Malaclemys terrapin pileata, assembly GCF_027887155.1. Lineage (NCBI taxonomy): Eukaryota > Metazoa > Chordata > Testudines > Emydidae > Malaclemys > Malaclemys terrapin. The sequence goes on from NC_071523.1 coordinate 8,356,424, forward strand.
TTCATCTGCATACAAAAAAGCATTTCTGTGGAATGTTTCTTCTCATGAGATTTCCTTATAGCAAGCAGGGAAAGTCAAAGAACAGGATTGCTGTGGGGCATAGAATACCATAACCAAGCTCACAACTTCACAAGCCTGGTGTCCCATGAGAGAATATTGATATTATGGCCCTACCAAATTACCACTGTGAAAAACACGTCATGGACCGTGAAAGCTGGTCTCCCCCGTGAAATCTGGATAGTATAGGGTAAAAGTACACAAAAGACCAGATTTCACGGGAGAGACTAGCGTTTCTCAAACTGAGGGTTCTGACCGAAAAGGGGATCATGGGGGGGGGTTTGCAAGATTATTGTAGGGGGTCACAGTATTGCCACCCTTACTTCTGCGCTGCCTTCAGAGCTGGGTGGCTGGAGAGCCCAGCTCCGAAGGCAGTGCCCTGCCAGCAGAAGCAAGGGTGGCAATACCATACCATGCTTACTTCTTACGTCTTACTTCTGCGCTGCTGCCTTCAGAGCTAGGCGCCCCGGAGAGTGGCAGCTGCAGGCCAAGGGCCCAGCTCTGAAGGCAACAGCGCAGAAGTAAGGGTGGCAATACCGTGACCCCCCTACAATAATCTTGTGACACACACAACCCCAATCCATTTTTGGGTCAGGACCCCTACAATTTCAACACCGTGAAGTTTCAGATTTAAATAGCTGAAATCATGAATTTTACAATTTTTAAAATCCTATGACTGTGAAATTGACCAAAATAGACCGTGAATTTGGTAGGGCCCTATTGATAGTCCCCTGAGCTGCTTCTACTGTTCATGATACATTTCAAATGTTCTAACTTTGAGATAGGAGAATGATCACACCTTTCCTCAGACCTAACATGTTCCCCCGATCTTGGAAACAGGTATGTTTTGAAACAATATTTTTTTCGAGTGACGAGAGTAAACGACAGTTGTGTTGATTCCTCAACATGCCCCACAGTTTATTTTCTGTCTTAAGCAGCAAGTGAGAAGAGAGTGCAGCACAATTCTTTCTCCTAGGCTGCTGGAGATACCATCATGGTTTGTGGGATCCCAAACAATAATAATCTCACAAAGCCCCCAGAAGCATGGGACACGCCCCTTTGATCCTACTGCTGGGGATCTGGGAGTGGTGAAACTAGGCCATGAGTTACTGAGGCTATCGTGAGACACCCCATGTATTGCATCCCAGACAGGCCTAGGTCTTGTTTGTTGTTATGGCTGGACCTTTTGGCTACCCTTAAAAGGCAAGGAATTTATTACACTGACAAAGAAAAAGAGGGTATTGATGATGGAGATCAGCATAGAAATAAAGCCACACTATCAGACTCATTCAACTTGCTGGACAAGAACTGAAAATCCACATAGACACATTGTCGCAGGGCTTTTCCCTAGTTTCCAACCACTTGCAGCCACGCCCTGTCTTCTTTAAAAAGGTCTATTTACTTAACACAGGCAAATAAAGTAACAGCAACCAGTCTTTTAACTCACTCCTTTGCTCTCAGGCTTCAAGGTCACCCCTCGCAGGGGTTTCTGGTGCCCTTGTTCCTGGCAGCTTCCCTTTCTAGTATTTCCTGCCCTCTGGCAGTCCTTTATAGGCATGAGTGTAGCCCAGCCCCCTGTAACTGGCTGGATTTGGCTCCCTTTCGCTGACACAGGGGAGCCAGGCCCAGTTTTACACACAGTCACAAGTGGCCACCTTAGCTTGCCCCATCGGTCCTGCTCTGGGGCAGGACTACGTGACTGAGCTTAGGCAGCATATTTGTAATGCTCATTCCGAGGGAATCGACTCACTTTTTCTGCCTCAATGTCCTTTTCTACCATTCTGAGCATTTCCCAGGGGGGGCCCTCAGACAATGTCATTTCAATCAACTTCCCAGACAAAGGGAACTAGAAATTAATCAGCTGTCAATTCATCTGGAATGCAGCGGTCCTGAAAACAGCAGGCAAATCCCGCTAAGGTCATCACAGTTCTAATAAGAAAACAGGGCAATAAATAAAGTGCAGAGTCCAGGGGTGATAAATAAATGGAACATGAGTTATTGATGTAGGGACAGCACATGATTGCACTGGTAGTGGATGGCCAGATGGTCTTTGAACCAGTTGTCACTGACAAGGGTGGGAAGGATATTTTATGGTCGGAGTGCTGTTTGCTCTCAGCAGACTGAAAGAGGTCCTGATCACTCTATTTCACGATGGTAAACCTAACAGATGAAGGTCCTCCCTGCCTTTCATACTTCACAGCACCACCCACACACACACTCTGAGATCACCCCAAAATGCTGCACCCCTACCAGCCCATTATCTTGTCTTACCTGTGGGCCAAAAGATCATACTTTCAAGTGCCATACCAGGAGTTGAACTCACCACTTACATCACACTATTGTACAGTAATAGCCCCAGACCTTGCAATCTCACAGATATCATGGTAAACTGTATTGGGGCTATTTCTGCAGAATGCCATCATACTTTCCTATAAAGTAAAGCTTGCTGTGCAGGGTCAGTACCCAGAGTACAGGGTCAGAAGTTCTGTCGATTGGATGAGAATGGAGGCCATATTTTTTCAACTAGGAAAAGCATAAATTAATAACCCCCCCGAAACCTGACGGCCATTTATCCCTGAGGTAGAATGAGCAAAAATGGGTAGAGAAAGGAATGGAGAGAAGAGGGAGAAGGGGACAGAGCTGTGTGAATAATTGATTGTTTGGTTCACAGCCAATTCTGAACAATAAATAAAATAGTTCAGTTCAAACCCAACCCATTTCTTTGGCAGGGGGGAGGATTTTCAGTGAATCAAATCAGAAAATTTTTGGTTTGGGCATTTTTAATAAAAGCAAAAGAAACGAGAGACCACATTCACAAGAGCCAGAGAAGAAGGAAAACAAGGTGGTGGGTGTCCTTCTACAGGTCTCCCATGTCCCTGGTGAGTACACTATTCCCTAGGCTAGAGGAGCATCTCCATCTCCTGTGTTTTTGTGACTGATGCCAAATTCCCTTGTGACTCTAGCCCCCCAAAATGTTTCATTTTGATAATGTTGACATGGTTCTTTTGACATTTCTGATTTTTTTTTTCATTTCAACACAAATTGGTGAAACGTTTTAGCTGACCCGAATCTGCCAACCCCCCCCCCCAAAAACAAAAAAACAGTTTTGTCTGAAAAATTGTACCCACTTCTAGAAGAGAGCTGGGAGAGGAGAATGAAGGAGGCCTTAGGGGGCCTGATCCAAAGCTCAGTGAAGTCAATGGGAGTCCTCTTGACTTCGCTGAATTTCAGATCAGGCCCATGGAGACTGGCAAAGTAGAGCATTATCTGGGGGGTGGAAGCGTGGTCAAAGGGACAGAAACAAAGGAGAGAGTGGAAAGAGAAAGAGAGGGAATTAGACAAAGAAAGGAAAGGAAGCAAGAAAGAGAAAAGAGGAGCTGGAGAGCTTGATGTAAATGAATATTCATCAGGAACTAAACAGAATAAAAAAGTAGCAGGTTTCTCTCTGGTCCCCTAAGCGGGAGAATCTTGGGGACTGAGCTGTGGCTTGGCCGCCTCCTTTGTCCTTGTGTTTTTATCATCTCCTTGACCTTTTCTACGGCATTAAAGGCTGCACAGCAGCCATCAATACTTCCTGGGGAACTCCACTGAGAATGTTACAGCATGATAAGGTAGATTGTCTATCAAAAATCATGCCTTTGTCGCCCACAGTTCCTAACAGGGATTATAAAAGCTCTAGAGATGCCCTAAAAAGCCTCTGCTTTCACATACTGTACTCAGTAGTTTGAATTTTGTGGTGCAGTTCAAGATGATCCATGGAGAGTTAGATGTCAAACTACAGGAAGCTTTCTTTATCAAACCCTCTTCCAGAAAAGACAGCTAGTTTTCTAGCTGAGAAAGCTTCCTGGAGTTATAGCTTTCTAGGGAAACAGAGAAATCCATCCTCTGTGACCTTTGGGATTCTGGCAAGAGACACAATCATTGTTCTGGTATTTCTGGCCCACTTCCTAATTTTGGGAGGAAGTTTTAGAGCATGGGTAAGGCTTATAAGAATGATCTCTCAGGCAAGGATAACAATGGACAATGACCATGAGTTAATAAAATCCAGCCTCCCATCTTTCACTCAAAGGACTTTCGCTGCTGAACCTCCCCTCTTGAGCCTCTCTGAAGGGGGAACACTTGCAGAGCTAATCACAGGTTTCTGTGGTCCTGTGAGGAATAAGACATCTGAGGCTCCAGGCAGACAACAGCAACCCACATAGCACATTGGGGAGCGGCAAGGCTTTACGAATGAGCAGAATCCTAGGGTGCTTGTCACTAGAGGTCTACGATGTCAGCAGCTAATATGGAGCGTAGACTGGGGAGCAGATCTATGGAAGCTAAAGGTTGGTGGGATCACAAGAATACAGGTTAGTTTGCTGGGAGGACATTGGCTCAGAGCAGGGCCCTCCAAAGTGTGTGCATGGGGTGGCAATCGATAACAAAACAAAAAACTCTTAGGGGGAGGCTTCACTAGTTGGAGAGGAGGCTGCACTTTGTTGATATTGTGATAACTGGGCCTACACATTTAGCCTAACTGTAAACTCAACTGGTGAAAAATGGGTAGAGGTTGATGAATTATCACAATGATTTGTTATAGAGAACTGTTTAAGAAAAGGTGGAGACAGAAAGACTGAATTGTTTTAAACAGAAAGGGCCAAATTATACCACTCAAGGACCGTGTTAAGACGATGACTGGTAAACAAGAGGAGCAGAGGACTGGAAATCAAGAAACCAAACTGGGGTGTTGGAAAATAGGCCTAATTGCTGGACAGAATAAAGCAAGGATGGATTATTCCACCCATCGCCTGTTTGGGCCCTTTAAAAGAGACTCTTGGGGAGAACACAACAAGAACTTTTACCATCAGCATAGCTGTGGTGGAAGGGTTGTTGCCATGACACCAGACCTTGGGTGCGGACACTTGATCTTCATCACTGTGTCAGTGACAACCCCCACATGATCAAGGCCGGCTCCAGCATTTCTGCCACCCCAAGCGCAAAAAAAAAAAAAGCCGCAATCGGCAGCGGCGGATCAGCAGCAGGTCCTTCGCTCCTAGAGGGAGTGAGGGACCTGCCGCCCCTCTCCTTGGCCGCCCCAAGCACCTGCTTGTTAAGCTGGTGCCTGGAGCCGGCCCTGCATGTGATACATGTGAGATCCTTCTCTGTCTTGCCCTCCCTCAAGTGCTCTTTTCTGCCCCGCATTGTCCTACTGTCCTATCTCTCTCAAGTTTTCACCTGATCCTGAAATCAGCTGTAATGCATCGCACCAGCATAGTGAGATGAGACGGACCACCCAGCTCTGCCCAGTCTGAGAAGGATCAGTGAATGAGAGGGACCTGACCAGACCAACAAGACGATGTCCCTGACCAGGGAGGCGAGTTGAAGTCCAAATTAAGAGCTGTCATGCCAACTGCCAGCCCAAAGCATCCCTCCATGACTGACCAGCTGCCTTGTATCCTGAGAACATCACAAAAGCAATATTTTCCCCATCTTTACTATTCTATCGCTTCTCTCCCTTCTGTGTCTGTCTTTTTTGTCTAAGGCACAAAAGTGACTTATTTTCAATTCAGAATTGAACAACAGAATTAATCCTTTCTCCCGCACCAAGAATGACTCTTTGATAGAATAAGAGGCTTCAATAAATATCCACTATATAGGACTTTGATAGGTTTTAAGTTTGTTTCGCACAATCAATTTCAGTATCAGTGCTCTTTACCTTGTTTTGATTCTTTTCCTTTTGTGTGTTTCAATCAATAAATTCTTAGTGTTTGGTCTGAATTTTATAGTGTGTTTGCCGCTGTATTAAGCAGGCTGAGGTCTCTGTAGCTCAAACTCTGGACCTTATTTAACACAGTTTTATGTGGGTCAGTGAATAGGTTAACACCTTTGGCCCATATATTATATCTAAATACAAGAGTGAATATCTGCTTGCTCACTAGGAAAGGGAAGAAGGATGCTTCCCTGCCACAGCTGTGCTTCCCTAGGCTCAGCTGTGCAAATTAAAAAAAAAACTAACTAGAAAAAAAAATCATTTATACCAACTGGCTCATGGACATAGAAAATGTTGAATTGGACTGTTAGGTTTCCAAGTCCATGGCCTCATACTTTAGTATGCACTCTGGATATTGCAACTAAATTGCACATGAGAGTTCTAGCTAGATTTTTTTAAATGTTGACTGTATATCAAAATGAATGCCACCAAAATGATGCTAACTATGTGCTTAATAAATACTCATGCCCTATGGGGTACTGTGAAGTTTAGTTAATATTTGTAAAACATATAAGAAGGGATTTTCAAGGTACAATTTCATACTTACCCAACTTGTGCACATGTTTTGGGAGTTGTTCAGGTGTAAAATAGCTACTTGAAAAAGCTGGTCCTAAAATGCAGTGTTCCATTGTTATTAACTAATGCTGATGCTGCAATAAGGGCCTGATTCACAGCCCACTGAAATAACCGCTTGCTGAACATGATGACAATAAACAGCATTTTATTGGTAGAAATAAAATTCTTAAGGTGGGACTTTGTATTTACCTCCATACCAACTCAGCTATCCACAACTCTCATCTCACACCCTGCATCTAACTCTTAACATCCCTATATCATGGGATCACACCACAAACTGTGTTATTCTGCTGCCATCTCATGGACAGTTTGCATTCAAATCTCTCTCTCACATGGATTTCATTAATCTGTTATTCTATCAAACTATGCTTTGTGGCAATAGTTTAGGTATGAAATAGAGGCTAATAGCCAGGTCTGCAAAGTGGTTCATGCTATATGATCATAACTGCAAAAGGAGATCAGGAGGGGAAGAACTCCAACACCCACCTGAAGAAAGGTATCAAAACAGGTGGCAACTATGGATACCTAGAGCAGCAAAGGGAGGTGCAGTGGACAGAGGCTTGCATCAAGAGTCCTTATCTACAGTCTAGCCAGGCAGATGGACTCCTGTGAAAAGAAGCCCAGTAGTGACTAAGAGTGAAAGAAGAGAGTGGATTTGAAATTATTTCCTTCAAGAAGATAAAGAATTAAGGAATAATGATATTGAATTATTTTTGCCTCCCATTTTCTTTCCCACCCCTGCCCCAACCAGGCTCAGCGTCCCCCACCCCTTCCTTACTCCACAATTTCATCCTTCCCCTCTTGTCACACCAATCAGGCTCAGTCTCCCCTTCTCCCCCGACCCAGGCTCACATTTCTCTTCCTCCTTTCCCAAGTTCAGCCCTCCTCTCCCGCTTCTCTCCCCACACTCCCCCAGGCCCAGCTTCTCCACCCCCTACCCTCAAGGCTCAGGCTCCTCTCGCTCTCTGAAGCTTATTCCCCCTTTCGCACCGGGCTCGGCCTCTTCCCTTCCCCCACACTCAGCCTCCTGTCCTTTCTCCCAGATCAGCCTTCAAGATGGCGGACCGCATTGGCCACGGTTGGGGAAGAGCCGCTCTGGCCCCTCTTGGGCCCGCTCTATGGTACTACCGGTAGACAGGCGGTCACGTGACAGCGGCGGAAAGAAGCCGGCGAGGGAGGTGGCGTTCCGGCGCAGGCGCAGTACGCACAGCAGCCGGTGTAGCGGTGCAGGTAGCGTTGGGGGCTTGGGGCAGTAGCCGGGTCATGTCCCGCAGGCAGGCGGCCAAGGCGCGGCCTGGGGGCGGGGGCAAGAAGGCGGAGTTGGAGCGGAAGCGGGACGAGCGGGCGGCCCGCCGGGCGCTGGCCAAGGAGCGCAGGAACCGGGTGCCCCCGGAGGACGGCGGCGACGCGGCCCAGGAGTTCGTGAGCTTCGGCAACCAGCTGCAGGCGCTGGGCCTCAAGCTGCGCGAGGTGCCGGGCGACGGGTGAGCGCGCGGAGGCGAGGCCACGCCCCCTGCCGGCCCCCCCTCCCTCCCGTGCCACGCCCCCCTGCTGGCCCCCCCCCCCGTGCCACGCCCCTCTCCCGGGCCCCTCTCCCACACTACGCCCCCTCCCTCCCGTGCCACACCCCCCTGCCGGGACCCCCTCCCACACTACGCCCCCTCCCTCCCGTGCCACGCCCCCCTGCCGGGCCCCTCTCCCACACTACGCCCCCTCCCTCCCGTGCCACACCCCCCTGCCGGGCCCCTCTCCCACACTACGCCCCCTCCCTCCCGTGCCACGCCCCCCTGCCGGGACCCCCTCCCACACTACGCCCCCTCCCTCCCGTGCCACGCCCCCCTGCCGGGACCCCCTCCCTCCCGTGCCACACCCGTCTCCCGGGCCCCCCTCCCACACTACGCCCCCTCCCTCCCGTGCCGCGCCCCCCCCTCCCGGGCACCCAGCTCCGCCCCCCAGCGCTGGGCACACGGCCCTGGGGGTGCAATCCAGGCCTGCGGCTCCTGCTGTCCTGTGCACACAGCCCTGCCCCTGGACCCAGGTACCAGCCCCCAAACCACTCACCTGTCCCTGGGCAGCCTGCCCCAGCCATCCAGCTCCTCTGCACCGCACACTAGCTCCAGGCTCGCAGCCCCCTTTGGCACTCAGTTCTGCCCCAGGCACTCCTGCCACCCATGTGCCTCCACGTGGTTCATGTACTGTCCACAAACAACGCTGAAAATGACTCGGACTTGCTTCGATTCTGCAGCCTTGTAGGAAGTGTTAATACAGCTTGTCTAGAGGCTGAGGATTGAGGGAGGGTGTGTGTAGGCTGCCTTGTAGAACTATTGGGTCACAGTCTATCCCCTTGATTATAATAGGATAAGTCACTTTTGCAACTGTGAAACTGGCAAGAATCTTGCCAATTTCACTTTACAGTTTCTTGTTTTTTTTTTAGAAAGCTTTGAGCTGCAGCAGAGGCAAAGGAGTTAAGTCAAAGGAGAGAGCCCCCAAAAATCCAAGCTGAGGCAGGGGTACAAGTGTGGAGACACCCCAAAAATCAGAAGCACTGGGGTAGGGGTTGGGGGAGCGTTCCTTCCTTCTAGCATCCATAGGAGTCCTTTGTCTGGGGAGGGCAGCCTTCATATTTATCAGGTTTTTATTGGCTAGAGGGAGATCTGGAAGATGGAGGCCCCTGAACCAGGGTCCCAGGACATCACAGGCCTTGGCTACACTCAGGACTTCCCAGCGCTGCCGCAGCAGTGCTGTGAAGCGCGAGTGTAGTCGCTCTGTAAGTACTCCACCTCTCCGAGGGGAATAGCGTGCAGCGCTGCGAGCGAGCGTGCAGTGCTGCAGGCTCTGATTACACTGACGCTTTACAGCGCTGTACTCGCTGCGCGGGGGGGGGGGCGTTTTCACACCCCTGAGCGCAGCAAGTTGCAGCGCTGTACAGCACCAGTGTAGCCAAGGCCACAGTGGTGGGAATCTCAGCCTCCTTTTCTGTTCCAGCAGGTGGAGATTAGGTTTTCAGTGGTGGACTGACCCTCATATTTTATATTGGCCTGTGCCTGTTAGGTGTCTCATTGACTTTTTAATCTCTGGTATGTTCCCATCAGTCTTGCTACCTGTATTTTGAATAGCAGTCGAATGCTCTCTAGCCTGATAAATAGTTCAGTTTTTATAACTTATACATATATATATATATGCTAAAGACACAATGTCACAATATGTACTTGATTGAGGTGGGCAGGTTGAGTGACTCAACCCCTTAAAGAGATTATCATGTTAGAGAACATTCAAATTCTTTAAAATATACCTATAGTTATCCCTTAATGCAGTAGTCACCCCCTCCCCAAAGGGTTAACAGAATAGTTGACTGTGTGGAGAGTGTCACTATTCAATAACTTGCTCTTTGTAGCATCCCATCTTCTTTCTTGGTTGGGATTTTTGAAGAGATTTAAAGGAATTAGGTGCCCAAATCCCCCTGATTTCAAGGACAGTTGTTGGCCCATGAGAGACTAGTCAGTGGTTCTTAGTGGATAGGTGTCTATTTCACTAAAAGCAGTACACTGTTGCTGCTAGTAGGTAAACACTTTCAGTTGCAGCAGAGATGCTGAGCATTGAGTGAGCATGGAGGTTGTGTTCCTCTCACTACAGGCCTGACGTGCAGGGAAGCTTACTTTCCTGCTGCCATGACTGCAGTGTTCCTATCTGTAAATCACAGACTTCAGCATTAATTGGGTATCTTTCACCAATGTTAAATACATGTCCGACAGATTTATTTGAAGTGTTTGTCTTTCTACAGCAACTGTTTGTTCCGGGCCCTTGGTGACCAGCTTGAGGGGCACTCCAGAAACCACCTCAAATACCGCCAGGAAACAGTGGATTACATGATAAAGCAGAGGGAGGATTTTGAACCATTTGTTGAGGATGATGTTCCCTTTGAGAGACATGGTACGGAAACCGTGGGATGCTGGCAGAAGGAGTTATTGTGTAATTAATCCCCTAGCCAAACCTCTCGCCCTTCCATTTCCCCATCCCAAAGCTACCTTAGAGTAGCTATTCATTCTTCAGATGCAATGTGTAGATACTAAAGAGTTTTCCACCAAAAAGGCGTTAGGGGAGGGTGGGAGGCCAGGAACGTGAGCTGCTAACTGGTCTTGGTATGTGCCCAAATATGGGAGCAGTTTGGAGAGGCAAAAGAAGCCTAAGGGTATATCTACACTGTAGCACTGAGGTGTAATTCCCAGGTCAGGTAGATGTACGTGTGGCTGCAGTGGCATGGGTGGTGGCTTAGGCTAGCTGCCCACATGCGTACCGAGGATCTTGGACTGGGTTGTACTCAGGCAGCTAGCCCAAGCCGCTGCCTGTGCTCTCGGGGCCACACTGCTATTTTTAATGTGCTTGCTTGATCAGAGCTAGTACATGTATGTCTACCCTAGTTGAGAATTGCACCCTCCATCTGCAATGTAGACTCATTGTGAGTTAGGTGCCCGACTCCCATTGAGTTTTAGTGAGTGAGTGCCCTCGCAACTCTTTGGGTTCCTCTGAAAAATCTCACCCTAAGCAGCTTAGTTTTAGTAGGACTTCAGATTAAGTGGAAGCCTTGCCCGATAACATTATATAATGCTAACTCTAGATAAGAGCAAAACCAGAGCCTTATCTAGATTTTGCTATAAGAGCCTGGAGAAACCCCTAAGTAACACACAGGTGATACAGGAAGCGGGTTTAGTGATTCAGTACATGGCATGCTTCTTTCTGAGTTACTGCTGAGCTGACAACCTCACATATGTTAGGGGAGACTGTTGTGGTAGAAGCATTTTCTATGGTGATTAAAGACCCTCTTAATCTTTATGTCCAAATTCCAACATGAATAATCACATTCGTCTGTCAGGCTTGTTGAGGTGTGGTTCTCTTTAGCCACCAGTGTTTCTGTAGGTGTCAAATCCAAATCTCTAACCTCTTCTGTATCCATTCTGAATTTTTTTTTTTTTTAGTTGCCAATTTGGCGAAGCCTGGTACATTTGCTGGCAATGATGCTATTGTGGCATTTGCAAGGAACAATCAAATGAATGTGGTTATTCATCAGCTCAATGCCCCTTTGTGGCAGGTAAGACTCAACACTGAACTTTCCTATCTTGGTCTGGGTTCCTGCTGACTAATACGGATGGTGTTAAATTTGCTGTGTTTTTTTGTTTGTTTGTTTGTTTTTAAATTACTCTTGGCTAGGTTTTGGTATGATGCTGAGTGGCTCTTTGCTTCCCCCTCCCTCCTGCAAAGTTTCTCCCAAAACATAAGCAAGGAGGAGGGGGATAAGACACTGTAATTTAGGCTAATAAACAGCTATTGAATATCTGAAACTTAAGCATGTCAGGCCAGATCATCTTGTGTAAACTGACATCTCCATTGAGGTGACACTTACAGCACCTGAGGATCAGGCATATGTGTAGAATGACTGTCGATATTAGATTGAGTTAAGGTTGGGGAAGGTTCTTGGCGCTGACATGCGTTAGGAGTTAAAAATAAGTGTGGTAAGGCTGTCAACTTAACGTAGGAGTGGGTGTTGTGGCGGGGCCCTTGGATGCCTTGTGTGTGTGTGTGAAGCTCCATCAGTCGGTGTTTTGGGGAAGTGCAGACTGAGTTAGTGTTTTTGTGGGTGACATGGAGGGGATAGAACCGTAAACTTCTTGCAGTAACTCTGCAGGCCAAATTAGCATTGGCCAGAGCAGTATTGGGTTAGCTACATGGACATAGAACTTCTGGGATGTGCAGAAATCAGTCGGGTTGATCCCCTGTGTGAATTCTCTATATTTCCTAAGGTGTCCCCTATTTAACTACTACTGAACTGCTTTGAAAGCTACTGCTGTTTTACTGAAATCAATGAATTGTTAGGATGTACCATGTGCTGTGTATTTGCACTTGCCACGTTTGCTAGCGGGATTTTGAGTGACATTCAGGTAAATGTCACCAGCATGAGAACGTGGACTATGCAGGGACTGAGATGTTTGAGAGCTTGTTGTTAGCTTGCCTCAATCTTCTGTAATACAACAGCAAGCATATCTGTTAACCATTTCCCTTGGGAGGTTGGCAAAGTCTGAGATGACAGAAGAATGAGCTATCTCTAGGGATTCTCATAGTGAATGAATCCGTACTGAACCTTCCCTCTCTGTATTCAGAGGAGCAGCATGTGAGCGTGCATCTTCAGTCCTGGATCATTCATCTGTGTCTCTGTGCTTTAGTGAGGTGGATATAAAGGAGTAGCTCTTTAGTACAACATTTAGTAGCCCAAATAGTACAACAAAATGCATAGATTAGGTCTACTGAGGAGTCAGAACACTTACCAGTTGGAAGGTCTAACTGGCATTTTAAATGCACCCCAGCATGCTGTAAAGTAAACTGTTGAATGGATTTCAGAACCAGAAAAGTGTATTTAGAGTTTAGATGACCCTACATAAGTTAGGTAGCTAACCCACCCATTCTAAAGAAAAAGCATTCTTCTACTATGCTAAATTAGCTAGTTACGAATCCAGCAAGAATAATGCTCATAACTCTGAGGTTCTACCATAGCTGAACTGACCAGTCAACCACAGCCCTCATTTGGAACCAGAAGTAACAATCAGGCAGCAGCAGAGACCAAATAAACAAATACAGTACAGTGCTGTGTTAAATGTAAACGACTAAAAAAAAAAATAGGAAAGCAGTATTGTTCTTCTGCATAATAAAGTTTCAAAGCTGTGTTAAGTCAATGTTCTTTCAAAAGTTTACAACTGAACTATAATGTTTTGTTCAGAGTTATGAACATTTCAGAGTTACAAACAACCTCCATTCCCGAGGTCTTTGTAACTCTGAGGTTCTACTGTACTTGGTTTCTCAGAGCATGTAGAGGCAACCACTACGCAGGAGTTCATGGATTTGATATGCAGGTTATTGTTTTGAGCTGGATGTGCAAGTTGATGTGGTCACTCTTATCAGTACATCATGTATTACCTCAACAATTACTGCCTGAGTGTTCCCTCATTCATGGACCATTTTCAATGCCCTTATGATGAGATTCCTTGTCTTGTGTGGCTGAATGTAGTGCTGATGAAAGGTGCTAGTTGACAGCCCTGGTGATGGAAGTTCTACCACAGAACAAGTATTTTGGGGCAGCCGTGTAGATCTCTTCCCTACAACTGCCATTGTGCCTCAGAGAGACTGTCTTTAGGGGAGTTTATTTTCCATGCTTCACCTGGTCTCAGCAATAGAACCAGATGGGGGTTGACTTGTAAGAGAGCCACCTTAAGCACAAAGCAACCAACCTGAGAAACCCTGGTAGAGCAAGTGCTTAATGCCTCCCACTCTTATTTCTCAATCATTTTTGTCCTGCTCCGAAGCCTAGTGAAGTCACTGGACATCTTTCCATTGACACTATTGGGATTTGGATCAGCCCCCTTGATTTATTTGGAAAAAATGCTTTTTGAGATGCCTATTACACATGGAATTACCGGGTTTGCTTTGTGCCTAATGATGCCTTTGCCATTCTCCTTTGGCTTAAGGTGCTTTCATTAACAAGGTCTATTTACAGTACAAATTAGCACCCTAACTGTTTCCTGAATAAAGGTGAGTTTTGATTACTTTCTGCATATTGTCATGTTTCCTGTAGCAAAACTCTATTTACAGCCCCACTGCGTCAGCAGGAAGCTTCCCTTTTGTTAGGTAGAGTTTGTCCATGTTTTCCTATCAGGATGCCCTCTTGGAACTGCAGGATCTGTAGCCATTCACCCTCCTGCAAAGGAATGTAGAAGTAAAGCTAGCGAAGCTTAATCTTGTTGCCGTCCGGCATGTTGACCAACTTAAAAATAATGGAATGTGAATGGGGAGGTAAATGAAAAGTTGTTGAATTGGTGACTTGGAGGTTAACAGTTGTTAAAAGAAATAAATGGAGGACACTTGTTTGAGATCTCAAATCCTTAACAGGACAGATGTATACTTCAGCTACAGATATAGTCTAAAGGAGAGCAGGAAAATGCTCTTAGTTGCTTTCAGAAACGTGGAGGGGTAAGATTCTTTGTGCTGCTTTGGGTATTGGCCATCTGGTTTGGCAGGTAAGTAAAGGAGGAGCTGACTTACAAATATTCAGTTATGAAAATGGGTCTGATTCTCTGCATTCCACTTCAGAGTTGGGATCTTAAACATCTTTTATGTAAAAAAGTTTAAGTAACTTAAAATATCAGGGTGCCTACCTATACTTAGAGCTGGAGTTATTCTAGCAGCTGTTACATCCATAGATGCGGCTAATTCCCAGGCTAGGTGTCTTTTCTACAGATATTGCTAAGCTTTGGCTGGGACAAATGAAAACTTTGGTTTTCTTTAATGTTTTCCAGCCCTGCTCTAGTATTAAAGAGCAAATTGACCAGCACTGCATTTGTAAAGTCATAAGAATCAAGCAGCTGACGTGGCTTCCTAGCACTATAGCTTGCATATTATGGATATTATTTTAGGTCCATCTGGATTACTGGCTATAGATGTTCCTTAGTTAAAGGTCTTAGCTATCTAGGTAGTTTCCTAGGTCAATGTTTTGTATTAATCTTAAGCACTGCTTGTAAAAAATTCAAATGTTCTTCAGAATGTAAAGTTGATTCAATTCCAAGACCTCTTTGGGAATCTCTCCATCTTCCTCAGATTCGAGGCACGGATAAAAGCAACGCAAGGGAACTTCACATTGCCTATCGGTATGGAGAGCACTACGATAGCGTGCGGAGAATAAATGACAACTCTGAAGCTCCCGCACATCTTCAAACAGAGGTCGGTGATGACAGAACGACCTCCTCTGGTCTGGTGTGGGCATCAAACCAGAGTCTGGGTCTCCAGTTTCTGCCAGCTCGATTTGATTGAATGTGTCAAAAGTGGTAGTCAATGAGACAGTGCCGCGTGTGCGGCATTGAAGACCGTGTTGATGTTGAGCATTGGGGACATAAATATCCCTCGGTCATTATAGTTGGTGATGTCCACTTAGCAGGCGGTTGGAGAAAGTTTCTACCTTTACAGGACTGGGATGCGGGAACTACTGAATTCTAGTCCTGGCTCTGATCAGTGCTGAGGGCCCAAATGTCCTTGAACCTCGTAGACATGTGATGTGCATGCACCTCCAATGTAAAAAACCAAGCGGGGAGATGAAGGTGAAACAGCCTCACTCCTGAGCCATCACTGTCCCTCATTAACTATGGAGGGTTAGAGTGAGCTGTCCTGGAGTCACGGTGCATTCATTTGTACAACATGCAACTTGTAAGTGAGGTTAAGTCCTTGAAATTTTCTTTTATGAAGTCTGCTTGCTATACATAATCCTATAGCATCAGAAGCTTTTCACCATATAATGCAAGACTCGAGCAACAGTGGAAAATTATCCAATTTGGTTTTTTTAAATAAAGGACACCCCAGGCAAAGGTATTTAATTCTCTAGCCAAGTTCAATGGTCAGCACTAGGTTTCCTTTGTCATGTCTTGAAATGACAGTATCTTCATATGCTATGGGACCCTGGTTTGACCCAGGCTGGTCCTTTTCCTGGTTTCCTTGTCACTGCAGATGCTGTGTAGAAATGAATCTAATAAGAGGGAGAAAATCAAGCCACAGAAGGAGGAATCTGAAGAGGAGTTACATGATGAAGTGGAAGATGCTGTACAAAAAGTCTGTAATGCAACCGGGTGTTCGGTCAGTATTTAGTCTAGTCTTCATTCGGAGTGATGCACACAATGAAGGGCACCTCTTATTACATGAAAGTTGACCTGCAAATGATTCGTGGGCTGATGCTGATGAACAGTTTCAGCATCAGAGCTGCAAGTCACTGGTCAGGGCTTACAAGGGATATGCTTCATAATACAGGTACGTTAGTGACAGAGGAAGTGTATTTCAGGAATGACTAGATTTGTGGGTTTTTGCGTGTCCAGCTTGAGGGCCCTTGAAGGTGCCAGATTTTCAGAAAGCGCGGAGCATCCAGTCTCTGAAATTTGGGCCCTTTAAGGTATCATAAGGTGGGCACCCAAAATCCCTAGTCACTTTGGCCATCATTGTTAAATTGCTGTAATTAGCCGCTGTACTGTCCCTGTAGATTGTCATCTGTATTATAGTAGTTTCTAGGGGCCAACCAAGAATCGGGCTCTATAGTGCTGAGGTACATACAGACAGAGCAGGGACTCTCTCTAGTACGCTGAAGTGCTTTGATTATGCGGGCTATACCTTAGCACATCAGACTCATGTGCATGACTGTGCAGTCAACTGAGTTTTTTGATTCGGCTGCTGAGTTTAAATCAGATTTGTCACTTACTCTGCCCTACCGAAAACTAGAAACGTGTAAGTTTATAAGAATTCCCCAAACAAGATTTGCTTTTAACTAGAATGTATAGATAATTGTTTTAACAGGTCTGAGGGGTTCTAATCTATCCCCCGTATTAACATCTCTATTTGTGGCTAGGATGTTGATTTAATCATTCAGATTCTGGAAGTGAAGAACTACGATATTGATTCTGCGATATTTGCTGTTCTCCAAGTGAACGAAGTGAAAAGAATCTGTAAGTAAATGGAGGATTTTTTAAAATACTCTTGTTTCTGAAAAATGCTGGCAGGAGGGCACTGGAGACAGAGGTGCTCTCCTTATCCACATGACAGGGATAGCACTGGCCGTAGCAGTGCAAGCTTCTCCTCAGCTGTCCCACCAGGGTGCCCCCGCCCTAGGTTAAAAGGATCACCTGTGCGGGGATGAGGTTAAACTTCTACTCCGATCAATGCTTGGTGACTCGGCTGAGGCTTCCAGTGTGGTGCCATCTGTGAAGCTGGTTTCAGTGACTATGCTAGGAACTCGAGTGAGCCCACCAACTGATTTCCTCCAGGTCAGCGAGCAGCTAGCCCCAACCAACCTGTGCTGATGACTTAACATTTACAAGGCTCCACTTCAGATTACGATGTCATTCAATCCCTCAAACAAATGGATTTTCAGTGTTTACTAATTGATCTAATTGATTCTAAACCTGCAATTCACTCAGGCCTCTGGTGTCCCGTCACCTGAGACGTTTAGGTCCTGAGGATCTCTTCCCCACAAAGTTAATAAAAGCCTGCTACTGAAAGGCAACAAGGGTCAAGTGCATTCTTGTACATATGGTCCTCTTTTGAACCTTGCAATGGGTGTGAAATTTGAGGGGTCCAAAAAAATCTCTCTGGGCTACATAAACTGGTTACCATGAGCAGCCCCATATGCCACCCCCCAAAATTAAAACATTGCAGAAAGCTCATTGGGGGAACCCAGTGACATTCTGTAACCAAGAGATGGATTGTATCAGTGTCTGAGTGAAATCTCTTCCCTTGATAGATTCTGAAGAGGAATATGAAACCCAGGCCAAAAGTAAGAAGTCACAGAGCTCAGCTTTGTGGGAGGAGAATGGAAGTGGCACCAGAATCTTTGGAAATCAGGGATTGCATCAGGATGGAACAGAAAACAACAAGACACAGGCTAGTCCGGATGAAGAGAATCAAACCAACAAAAAACATTTCCCAAAGGTATCCCAAAGGGCTGGGAGCAGGTCAGCTGTAGGTTCAGTGGAACTCTGACATTCTGGTGAACTCCTTGATTAAGATTTAATCCTAGAAACATTTTGCCCATGTATACAAACTTGCTGTATTGCTGCAAAAAATGCACTCCCTGAATTTGCTAGCTGTACTGCTGGGATCTGATCTGTGTCAGATCATGCTCTTCTGACAACGGGGAACAAGAATGTTACACTATCATGTGGCCTCTTGTTTCTCAAAACAAGAAGATGCTAAAATCCTGGGAGAGTGGCTGTGTGTGTCTGTTCAGGCCTCTGCTTTGTAACCTTGTGCTTTAATATCATCCCGTTTGCCTCCCTATGCTATAGAACACAACATATTCCTCCGTCTCTTGAGCAGGGCCTATGGGTAGGGCCCTACCAAATTCACGGACCATGAAATCTGGTCTCCCTCCATGAAGTCTGGTCTTTTGTGGGCTTTTATCCTACACTATACAGATTTCACAGGGGAGACCAGCGTTTCTCAAATTGGGAGTCCTGACCCAAAAGAGTTGCAGGTGGGGTCACAAGGTTATTTTAGGGGGATTGTAGTGTTGCCACCCTTACTTCTTCACTGCCTTCAGAGCTGGGTGGCCAGAGAGCAGTGGCTGTTGGTCAGGAGCCCAGCTCTGAAGGCAGAGCGGCTGCCAACAGCAGAGCAGAAGGAAGGATGGCATGGTATGGTATTGCCACCCTTACTGCTGCGCTGCTGCCTGCGGAGCTGGGCCCTCAGTCAGCAGCCACCGCTCTCCAGCCACCCAGCTCTGAAGGCAGCGCCGCCACCACCAGCAGCGCAGAAGTAAGGGGTAGTCGTACCACAACCCTCCCTACAATAACCTTGTGACCGCCCCCACAACTCCTTTTTGGGTCAAGACCCCTACAATTACAACACTGAGATTTCAGATTTAAATAGCTGAAATCATGAAATTTATGATTTTTTAAAATCCTATGCTCATGAAATTGACCAAAATGGACCGTGAATTTGGTAGGGTCCTACCTAGGGCTGTTTGAAGGTGTATTTACTGTTGGACTCTTCCTTTTAAGGTATCCAATAAACAAAGGAAGGAGCAGCAGCGGCTAGAGAAGAAGAAGCGGCAAGAAGAAAGGCACCGGCAGAAAGTCCTGGTCAGCAGGAGTAACAATGCAGATAACAACAGGAGCGAGACAGACTCGGATACACAAGTCACCCTGGTGAAGACCCTTGCAGCTCTGAACATATGACTGATGTATTGTGTGTTCTTTGATGGAATAGGTGAATGGCAAATAAGACTGATCAGGAAGGGCACTGAGCTTTCAGACAAAGCCATCTTCAAAGCAGATTCCCCAGCACCCCTCTATTTTTAAACAATGTTTCTATGGGGTTCTCTTAGCATATGCTAAGTTGTTTTTGGTTCTCCTGCTGTGGAAAGAACAACTTTTCAGTAACACTAAAGAACATCAGCCAAGCTTGTGAGGGATGGGCAATCAAGGTTAAGCAAAGTGAAAAGGTTGACACTTGTTTTTACTATCTTGAGACAGAATCTAGTCAACCTTGATCCATCACCCCACACACCTTGTGTGAATTTTGCTTGGAGGTGTCACAATATTACTGAAGTTAACTCTTACATTTTACTAAGCTTAAGCATGGAAGAGCTCTTATTTTAAATTACTGTGCAGGAACATTTTAACTGCTCCCAACTCAGGAACTCTTCTTTCTCTATTTAAATTAAAATAGATTAGGACAAAATTCCCAAATCTCTTTCAGAGCTAATCAGCCAAATGGTGTACCAGACATGTTAGATTCCTTTCCCTCCCCACTTGTAACTTATAGTCCAGATAGAGCTGCTCTTGCTTTTGTTGCACTAAGCCATATGCTAAATGCTGCTGACTATTAGAGGAGATAGGGATGGTTGGGTCTATGCTTGTTTTTTGCACAGAGAGGGTGAACTCTTAAGTCTGTAGATGCTCTGATCTGCTGGCAACTGAGTTCCCCTTCTGACAATGCTGCTCCAGTAATAATAGGGAGATGCCAATGTATTCCCGAGGTTGCCGGGTGGATTTGCCCAATCTGGTGAGGTTTAATAAGATGATCTTTTACCATAAGCAGGTGTAAGATTTCTGTTGTATAGTAACAAAGATGTGCTGGTGTTCGGACCATCCTCCACCTCGCTCCTGAGCATTAAGGGCTAGAGTCCAAAAAGGGAACTTGACTGTCTTTAATCTCCAAACTAAGTACCTGTAGCCAATGGATCAAAAATCCTGGGAACGAGCCTCCAAGAAGCACTGGGAGACCTGCCTGCTTTATTCCTCCTAAATCAAGCTTTTCCTAGCTTAAATTCTGCTTGGATAAGGTCACCAAGCACCACACAGTATGATTGATAAATAGAGTCTGAACTCTTTGCTGCTTTCCACAAAGATTAGGAGCCTGGCCTAAAAACTAGGGCCAAATTCCATAGTTCTTAACTTGATGATGTGAAGCATTGGACATCACTCAAGTGTTTGGACCTGTATCAAGCTTTAAAAAGTGAAGGATTGGGGGGAACCCTTACTCAGAATAAAGTCTAAGCAGAACATTTGAGTGAGATGAGCTTTGAAAAGTGATCCTAGATGTCTTAATCATCGTACATTGGTACTAGAACATGTGTAGACGTGAAACATACAAATGTCCTTTTGTCTTAATTGCCAAAGTCTTCGTTAGTGGTTCTTGGTTTCCTCTTCCTGTATATCAGTAAAATTTGAAGCACTAGAAGAAATGGTGCTCTGTTTGGTATGCTAGCAATATTAACGGTTGTAGGAGAAAAGTAAAACTGTGAACTCTGACCTTGGAGGATTGTTTGTCCATCCAATTCTGGATGCGGGGTAGGGAGAAAGTTGTTCTGAAAGAAAATCTAGCTACTAGATGAAGGTTGCTTCCACCATAAGCACAGAAGCTGCCTGACCCTGCAAAGTCCAATCTTGTTCTTAAAGAGATTAATTGGACTGGCTTTTTCACGTAGCACTACCAGATCTTTAGTGGGAGCGGAAGATACTTAACTATGGTATCTGAAACTGACTATGCAATAGAAAATGCTTTCATCTGTAAGTGTAAAGGAATTAAACAAGCTCTTATTGAACTGGACTGATTGTCTTGTTAAAGCACGCAACTTCACTCCAGCAAGCTGTGTCAAGAAATCCTATCTGTAGTAGTTGAGGGTCCCAAACTCTCCTGCCCTCTGTGGTACAGACTCTCTGGTCTGGCTGATGAAAATTCTCCTGCCTTTAAGATCTAGAACATGTCTGGCGGAGGATTTCCCTGTACTTTGTTCCTCCAGGAACTTGCTTTCGTGCCTGTTGGCTAAATGAGATGGCAGTTATCCTCTAGGTGGCAGGCTGTGAATAGCCTTCACAGGGAGAAGATCAGCAGGAGAATGAGCAGCGAATGAGTTGGGTTCATTCCCTTACAGCTTTTATTGTCAAGCTTTTTGGTATGGAGCCAACTGCTACATGGTATTGGGTGTCTTTGCACTGGGGTCATAGCTCAGTGATTTTCCCCTTGCCATCATACATTAGTGTCAGTTCCCACCCCTGTAGCAGAGTCCATCTCCATCCAAGAAGCTTGCTACTTGAGAATCCTCTGGTTTTATCAAGGTGGCTACTTTGTACAAAACTCATTGGGCTTAATGCTAGATGGGGACTTAAATAGCTCAGGATAGGCAGTGGTATATGGAGACTTCCAACTCTAGATCTCTCTGGATGCAGATACAGCTTTACCAATGGTGGTTGTTTAGTGGCCGAGATGAAATGAATAAGTTTGAGTCTGGCTAGAAAGATACTATCATCATGGGCACTTGGAGGCCTGGGACTGAATGAATATTGGTTACCTCTGGAGTCTGAGAGGTGCTCCTTCAAGAGACGTTTAGCAAACATTGTCCGAAGATTTTACTATGGCTGCTTGTGATGTACCTATTTGGATAGAGGGTTAGCTCAGCAGGTGCAAACTTGCATAGCTCCACTGACTTTGATGGCATTAAATTGGTAATGTAAACCAAGCCTATGTCTGTATAACTGTTGCTAGTTATACTGACCTACTCCCCACTGTAGACCATGCTATGGGCTTCTCCCATCAACATAGCTACCGCCTCTCAGGGAGGAGGAGTACCTCTGACAGGAGAGCTTCCCCATCGGCATAGGTAGCATCTTCATTATGCGCTACAGCACTGTAAGTGTAGACAAGCAATTCTTGCCAAACTATGCAGGTTGAGCATGTGGTCAATTGTTCCTTAATGCTACCAATCCAATACCTTCCTCCAGTAAACGTAAAGAGAAAACAACCCCCATAGCAGTTAAATTACATTGAAAGTAATAAACTCTTGGCTGGAGGTTGCACATGGTAAGTGCCAGGGAGGCTTCCCCTATCGTTAGCTGTGCACTAATTCTAGTTCCTTTCTGGTGATACCTTAACCCTCCTTGGAGAGCGGTCAATCCATCTGTTGACTTACCCGTGGTTTTACCTCATCTGCAGTGCCTGAATATTAGAAAAGTCACATGACCTGTAGCATTTGCATCCATAGTAACGCTCCAGATGTTCCTAATTTCCCTTGGAGTCTGTCGAAACTGAGTAGGGAATCTTCTCTTCCTTCCTACTTCAGAGCATTCTGTGGGGCTCCTGCCCCGGTCAAACCAAATGTCTGTCTCTTTTAATTGAATACTTAGTGCAATAGATGCTGCAAAGATGTGCCATGAACTATGAGAATGGATTTTTGTATATTGCTCAAGTACAGATTAAAGGCAAAATTTTCAGATTTACTAAAAGCTGGCTCACTTCGTTTTGTTGAGGAAGAATGTACTAGCCGACACACCCAAGCAATCGGATTCTCTCTGGTTCTGCTCTGGTCCCCATTACTGTAGTGTGGGAGTGTCTCAGTGTTCGCTGTATTTATCCTCAACACCCAGTGTGGTAGAGCAATGGTATTATCTCCATTTTACAGAGGAGGAACAGCCATCCAGAGACACTAAGTGACCAGCCCCGTGTGAGGCAAGCATGAACTGTGCAACACCAACTCTATTCAGGAGCTGGCTAGCTCCATTTTGCCACCCCTTCACGCAATGGTATTGTGCTACCTGTGTGTCTTAAACTACCCTTTAAGGGTCTGTCTACACTACCTGCTGGATCTGCGGGCAGTGATTGATCCAGCAGGGGTCGATTTATCGCTTCTAGTGTAGATGTGATAAATTGATCCCCGGGTGCTCTCCTGTCGACTCCTGTACTCTACCGCCGCGAGAGGCGCAGGCGGAGTCGATGGGGGAGCGGCAGGAGTCGACTCACCGCAGTGAAGACACTGTGGTGAGTAGGTCTAAATATGTCGACTTCAGCTACGTTATTCACGTAGCTGAAGTTGCGTAACTTGGATCGATTCTCTTCTCCCCCCCCCCCCCCCCTTCCCAGTGTAGACCAGGGCCAAGTTCTATGTGGTTTGAAAATTCTAAGCATTTCTGGGTGCTAACCTTAAAACAAATTACTCTTACACCGTAGATCCAGGAAATTATCTATGTCAAACATCCAAGATCTTCCTACATCTGCACCAGACCTGCTCAAAGACTACCACTAACGATCGTGGTTTACAAACCAATCTGTGAGTTACGTTACTTCATTCAGTGAAGATACCACAAACCAGTTACCAGTGAATGAAGGCAGGCCTGCCTTAGACAGCTAGCTGACGCCATATAACCAATAAACACTACTTTTAAAGAAGCTCAAAATGACTTCCCTGATGTTAATAATTTTGAAGATGCATAAGAAGCAGGGAAGTGCACCAAGCAAGACCCAGCTCCTCTGAGCAATAGTGAGGATGATGAACCCTGAGTTATCCCCAATTGCCAAGACAATGTGTCTGGGGAAGTGATTTGTGCCCTGTAGATGAATCCCAGCTGGTAAAAGCATTGTCCCCTTGAAATCTGGGCGGTTCTAAAGGGAGTCTAACCGAGTGTACCTGGCCTGTTTTCTGTACTACTCTGGTGGGTTTTTTAAATCATGAGTCTTCTAAAAATGGTTTTTCTCTTGTCTGTCGCTGTGCCAAAACCTACAGCCAGGTGAAGCTGCCCGGATACAAAGCACCGCCAACCACAAAGGAAAATGATAAATCACCTCTTTCTAATCTGTCTTTTCTACTCATTTGTTACTATAAGCAGCTACAAACTTTTCCTTAGTGGAGGTAAGGGGACTCCAGTATATGGGTAACTGCAGCATGTGTGTAATCCCATCCCTTTTAAGCACTTTGCTGAATCTGGACCATAAATCCAGCTTGTGTGACTTGCTTTCATTTATCCTCTTTTGTTTTTCTGTGCTGGTGCCTAAAATAAAAGAACTGGAGCCTCCCATCACGTATGCAACACTAGAAGGCAGTTCAGGATGAATCTTCTCTAGCAAGTGAGCCATCTAATCTTTCTCTGTGACAGTTGTTTGCAATTCCCATTAAGATGAAATTTAAGTACTCACTATAATGGGAGGAGCCCCCGTCCCTAAATTACAACGGAAAGCAAAGGCCCTTCAGTGGCTCTAGAAGCGTCTGTTCATTAGAAGGAAAAGTGAGCAAGTGGTTTAAGGGTAAGTCAATATGTTCAATTGAGGGGTAAGTTTGAGGGGCAGGTGGGTGGGAGATACATTAGTAGGTGCATCATTCCTGGAGAGGGTCTCTTTATGCTAACTAGAGGGGACTGTCCTAGCTTAGCTGGTGCATTTACAGTTTCACATTGATTTAATTCCTCAACACCGATATTGGCCAAGTCTGTTCTGTTCTGGATGATTGTGGCCAGGCTCAACAACATTATTAGCCTCTAGTGCACAGAGCTCCTCCACCGTTTACTAGAACCGCCCCCAATGCAGCTCTGTATCCCTTGTTTGCCTTCCTGTGAGCAACTCTGAGCATGTTCCTAGCCTGTGTTCTCTTAGAATGGTGCAGTGCTGATGGAGGGGAGAGGTGCTTGCGAAGACAGTGTGTGTCCTCCCAGTGCTACCCCCTGTTGTGCCTGATCGCTGCCAGTGCAGAATGTGGTCAAGCTGCCCACATCACAGAGTCAGGTAGTCCTGCAATCAGCCAAGCTTGTTCCCAGCCTCCGACCAGTGGTAAAGAACACAGCGATCATGCAAAATACAACCCTGCTGAAACAACAGATTGGAATAGATGTTTGGAGGGGGGAGCTGCCTGGGAAGGGCCCAGAGGGATGTTTATCCTGCTAGGCAACACGAGAGGAGTTGTAAGATCAGGCACAAAACAAGAACAGAACTATCAGCAACAATATTAACTACCCCTGCCCCCCATACACAGCTGATAGAACCACTAAGGGCAACTTCTCAAAATCAGCTGCAATTATTTAATAAGACGAGGAGAAGGGCAGTAAGTACAAGCCACTCCCTCCCATAAGGCCCTTTCCCCTTGACCTCAAGGCAGTAGCTTCCTACCAGGTCTATTGAGCGGCTTCCTTTCAGCGGTCTGATCTGCCCAGTGGAGTAACCACGGTGCCACAGCTCTTCTCTCCTGTTCAGATTGTACAATGTTCTGGATCTCGGAACAGTTCTGTAATACAAACAGCTCCTCGCTACAGATCAAAGGAATCCCACACAGCTACAGCCAAGCTGCCATGTCCAAATCCCTTTGAAGCGTTGCGCCTCTCCTGGAGAGGGTTCTACGCCAGCCACCCTTCTACTTAGCTGGATGCGCCCGATCTGGCTCCAGCTCTCCCACCCACCTGCAGTTCAACATGATGCAACATCTGCGCTGAGTGTATCAGGGGAACTCATGAGGCAAAAAATGGTGACCATATTCAGAAGGGATAACGTGCCAATGTTTGGAGGCCTGGGGACAAGACCCCCGTATCTGCTAGTTCTATTACTATTTGTATTACAGTAGTGGCTGGATGGCCCACTGAGATCAGGGTCCCATTGTACAGCGCCTAGCACAAACATAGTGAGAGATCATCCCTGCTCTGAAGAGCTCGCTGTCTGAACAGCCAAGGCAGAGAATAGGTGGGAGGGGAAATGGAGGCCCCAGCTCATCACAGGTTAAATACCTGTGAGCATCAGGGCAGGAGAGTTGGAATGATTTGGCAGCAGATCCAGACACAGACCTCAGATCTCTTTACACCCCACTTCAGCACCCTCCCCACTGGACCGCGCTGTCTCTGGTCTTGGAACCTATCCGGATGTCCAGTCTGATCCGGAATCACTGGGCATTCAGATTTCACGTTTGCTCCCATTTCACTAATATTTACGCATGCCCAGAACCGTGTGTCGTCAGCTACCCCAGTGCAAAGTCGGTATAAAAATGCAACCAAATGGAATTAGCGGCTTTTAATCCCCACTTCACGCTGGTGTAAATGACCTGAAGGGCAATGGAGAATCCAGTCCCAGGAGTCTTTTCGCCTCTTTTTATAAGACAGTCCCTCCAACCCCTTCATAACTCTTAATTCCCTTCAGTCTTTCTATGCCTCTGTGGTCTCTAGGTGCTCAGAAGTGAAAGCAGTTTTCTAGGTGCTATTTAACCAGGGTCATACAGAGAGGGCTCATCCCTGGTACAATATTTATCTCATGAGAATCCAAGAAAACAAAACCTCTTTCCTTGCAAGGATGCGTCTCTTGGTGGTATGGTTTGGCAAGGAAGTGTTCTCTACTCAAGTCAAGAAAGAACTGAAGTTAATCACTTAAGCAGAGGTCACGCCCTGATTCTAAATATTTGATAGTATCTTAATGCTCACTTGGTGTCCGAGAGAGTTTACACGTTTGATGGCAGATTTCCAGTGTACACTAGAACCTCACTACTCCACAGTGCTCTCCTTAGACAGCTTGGAATTCACCTTCCCAGAACAGTGTTCTCACCTTGCCTCTCAAAGATTGCGTTGCTATTGAATCTCATTCCCCACTACATTTCTAACACACGAACGCTGCTGCGTCCAGATACCGAGGCCGAGATCCTCAAAGGTATTACCTGATGAGGTTCAGCAAGGACAAGTGCAGAGTCCTGCACTTAGGACGGAAGAATCCCATGCACTGTTACAGACTAGGGACCGAATGGCTAGTCAGCAGTTCTGCAGAAAAGGACCTAGGGGTTACAGTGGACGAGAAGCTGGATATGAGCCGACAGCGTGCCCTTGTTGCCAAGAAGGCTAATGGCATTTTGAGCTGTATAAGTAGGGGCATTGCCAGCAGATCGAGGGACGTGATCATTCCCCTCTATTGGACATTGGTGAGGCCTCACCTGGAGTACTGTGTCCAGTTTTGGGCCCCACACTACAAGAAGGATGTGGAAAAATTGGAAAGAGTCCAGCGGAGGGCAACAAAAATGATTAGGGGGCTGGAGCACATGAGTTATGAGGAGAGGCTGAGGGAACTGAGATTGGTTAGTCTGCAGAAGAGAAGAATGAGGGGGGATTTGATAGCTGCTTTCAACTACCTGAAAGGGGGTTCCAAAGAGGATGGATCTAGACTGTTCTCAGTGGTACCAGATGACAGAACAAGGAGTAATGGTCTCAAATTGCAGTGGGGGAGGTTTAGGTGGGATATTAGGAAAAACTTTTTTCACTGGGAGGGTGGTGAAGCACTGGAATGGGTTACCTAGGGAGGTGGTGGAATCTCCTTCCATAAAGGTTTTTAAGGTCAGGCTTGACAAAGCCCTGGCTGGGATGATTTAGTTGGGAATTGGTCCTGCTTTGAGCAGGGGGTTGGACTAGATGACCTCCTGAGGTCCCTTCCAACCCTGATATTCTATGATTCGGCTCCCAACTTCCACTGAAATGAATTGAAGTAAGGAGCTTAAATATCTTTGAAGATCTGGGTCCATGTTACCAAGACCTTGTTGTTTCAGTCTGTACCACGTTATGTTCACCAGTACGTTATGGAGTATCAGTGACTACTTGTGTGCAAAGTTACTGACGTGCAAGTGTTTACAGGATTGGGCCTTAAATCAACAATAATATTGCCATGAAACTGAACAAAAAAACCTGTCAATGAAAGCCCGGTTTAGGGATTTGAACATACTCCTAACGTGGTGTTAGGATCCTAAATGTTATTGCCATTGTACTAAGGCAGGAAGATCTGAAAGTGACATTAATTCTCACCCTTTTAAGTTGCGTGTGGCTTTTGTACACTTTACTCAGGACAGAAAGCAAAACTGAATTAATCTGCATGACACCTGCCCGGGTCAGCCCCCAAAAGAAAGGAGTCCAGAATAAACCCTAGATAGAGTTACCCAAATGAATGTGACCGTTCCCCATCATGAATCCTGTGAGTTTACCTCAAAGCACTCCATGCTTAAGAAACCCCAGAGATGATTTCTCAAGTGTCTGATTCAGTCATCCATGCTCCCCTCTTACCAACTTTGTTAGCTGCAGCATGAACTGTAACATATCCCTTGCTAATAAAATGTTTGTAATACAGGTGTTCTGTTAGATCATTAACCCACCAGCAAACAGCATTTTCACACTCTATTTCCCTGCTTTATATCCCAGTGTTAACTTGGGGCCTAAGAGGTTAGGCAACACGTCAAAATAAATAATGCAATTATTTTATAAGTTTTTCCATAGAGGAGACATGAACAACTGCGAGGAGATGATGTTATCCGGCCAAACCTTTGATTATTTAAAGGAGTCCCTCAGGGAAATTTAAGAGAAAGTAAGTTTCTAGTTCTCATGGTTGTAGAGAAAAGCTGAAAAGACCAGAAGGGCAACAAAAAAGCCCCAATGTTGTTATTTTTTAAATCTCTTGATTGTGATGCAAATCTTATGATTGTGGGGGCCTGTTTCCCTATATCAGAGTGCTTGGGAATAATGCTGGCTGGGTCTGTCTGGACCCCGAAGAAGGGTGCTTTTAAAATTGAGTTAGTTCAGTGGAGTTAGCCTTGTGGGGCAGCCACACAGCCAGTTGGCAGAGTTGTAAAGGTGTTAAACTGTGTCCACCTGGGTGTGAAAGGACATTTCCAATCATGTTAAGGTAACTCCATTAAGCTAATTCGATTTTAAAGAGCACTTCTTTCCTTCATGGGGACAGGGCCAAGGAGGTTGTTGTCACTGAGCTATTGGAATGTCATTTTAGTCTTTGCACAAAATATTTTAGAACATGAAATGGCCATGTCGAAGGGTTGACTCACCTCTGGCATGGCTCCTCGTGGCTGGGTGGGGAGGAGCAGATTCGCTCTCCGGCACCCCCCGCTGACAGTTGTTCCTGGTTCTGTGGTGGTCTGCCTCTTTTTCTGACTTAGCTCTCTAGCCAGGTCCCATTTTAGTTCCACAGCCCTTTCAGGGTACTCCACTCAAGTTCCAGTTGCTTCACCCCCTCTCCTGGGGTTAACTAAGACCGACGGGGTCCTCACCTGGGATTGTCTATGTAGATCACTCAAGGAAAGCTCGAGTACTTCTAGTCCCACTCAACTAACTCCCAGGACTTTACCAAACCCTGTTTCGGGCTCACCATGGGGAGAAACGCTCCTCACTTGCCAGCTTGGTACTCCCTCAGACTGTCAACTCTGGACTAAACTCTCTTTCAGGCCTACCGCAGTGAGACTCACCATCTCTTGTTGCCCTGTCTCTAGCGGCCTTCCCAGACCCCCTCAGCTTCTCAGGCTTCCTTTCCCAGTCCCATGCCCTCCTTCCTCAAGGCCTCTTGCTGGGGCTCTGCCTAATGCCTGCTAAGTTCTTCCTTGCTCTTATTTCAGAGTATGGCCCCCCAAGCTTCCTCCTGGCTCAGCCATCTCTAGTTCTGGCTCCAGGCTTCTCTCAGCCTTTAGCCCATGAGAGGAAACTACCAGCTGGTTTCCTACTAGGCCTTCCCCCGCCCCCTGTGCTCCTTCTTTGATGAAGAGCCCACTCCTCCCCAGCTGGATTTGATCACCAGTTTTGCCTAACACCCCTCCAGGTGCTGCCCAGGGGCCTAATTGGGCCCGTTAACCCTTGCTAAACTAGTGTGGGGTTTATGCATCCAATCACACTCCAGCACATCGTTAATCTCCCCAGCACAGCTTTAGGCCTAGCTTGTCCATTGATTTTGGGCCTAACCCAAAGCCCAGGGAAGCCTGATTTAGACGCACTTTGGCTCAGGACCTCGAGGCAGAGTCCAGTGTTCCAGTTCTGCAGCTTTTCCCACTTTACGGCTGCAAGCCCGCGTAGCCACCCGCTCTGTCTCTGGAGAATCTTTCTCCAGCCGGTCTTAAATAAGACTTGGCACTAAAACCAAGCCTCGCTGTAGCTGCCTGGCAGTGCCGACTGCCATTGGAGAAGGGAGAGAGCGAGAGCTCAGCTTGGTATAACAGGACACAAGAGGACAACAGCTATCATGCTAAAGTTTATTTCAGATATTCCATCAGCAGTTAAATCATACAAAATGGCCCGAGCCGGTAAGCAGAGCTGCCGGAATTTCACGCTGATTCTTAGAAGCTGAAAACATTGGTTGCATTTTAGAAGCTGTCTTTTCTTTTTACTAGTAGGGGCAGGTATTGCTTGTACTCACAGGGCCTGGTCCAAAATCCATTGAAGTCAATGGAAAGGCTCAGAACCCTGCTGAGGAAAGCTGCTAGAACTTGGAAGATCTTGCCGAAAAAGGAACAGCACCTAGCGCAGGAAAGAGATGGGGCTGGCACTGCAGAGCACGGAGACTAGGGCAGCTGTGGGCCTAGCACGCGGGAGAGGGTCCCTTGCAGAGGATGTTTGGGTAATAGAGATATTTTATGTGGAAGGTGTGGGCGGTCCTTTGGAAACACATCACCGCAGCCTTGTCACATTCACAGGTCTGTTTCTGGCAGACAGTTTCCCCACCTGAAAAATAAACCAGCAGGGAAGCATGAGAACAGTACAATAGAGCCTGGGGCAATTATCTTGAATCAACTGCTGGAGCATATGCAGATCCTCTCATTGCATGCCTGAGTGTTGCAGCTAAGCCATCCTATGTGTGGGAAAGTCACTTGGGCCCAATCCAAAGCCCACTGTAGTCCACGGGAATCTTTCTATGGACTGCAGTGGGTTTGGGCTTGGCCCCTTGCCTACCAATTCTACTGCTGCTTTACAGAGGTGTCTGTGATAACAACCTACATGGTGCATACAGCTTCTTACCAAACAGGAAGATCACGACTCCATAACTAGGTGCAGGGGGCCTGCGGTGAACCTCTCTCTGTTTGTTTTGAAAATGCTGCTGTTGAAAAGAGTGGAACGATGCGAGCCGGCCTGGAGCACCCCGCTTTGTGCTGGCGGCAAAGCAGCCAGGCACACGCCGTGCTGAGGAACGTCCTCAATTCCTTTCTTGCACAGATGCAAAAGGCCGGCACGTCTCCTATGCACCCAGCGACAGCGGAATTTCCCTGGGTGAGTGCCTCCTGGCAATAGACAATAGCCAGAAATCACGCTGCATGTGACACAGCTGGGAGCGCACAGCCTGCCAGTTTGCCAACTTCTCTGAGTTGCTCCAGAAGTAGTATTCCCTCTGGCGCAGCAGGGCCCTGGGCCTGTACTCAGCTCAGGGTGAAATTCACCCCACAGCCTGGGGCCACCAAAAGGCCTTTGCGCCGCTTAAGTTTTTAAAACAGGGCATAAGTGGGGCAGAAATAGTGTGGAGGCCCTCGTCCTGACCCCTCTGGGTGGGGTGAGTTTCACCCGTAGGGAAGCTTGTCTTGCTTAACCAATCACCTGAAGAATAATCACAACCAGGATCTGTTCAGCCTGCTCCCTATTTCAAGCACATTCCACTTGTTAGCCAGTTGAATAGCATTTTCCAGCCTGCTAGTCTCTGGGATGCTCAGGAGGAGTGAGGCCCAGAGACCGCCTGTCTCTACGGAGAGCGAAGCTATTCAGTTCATGCCTTGGGCTCTACAGTCTCACTTACTGCAGGCTATGTTGCCCGACTGGATGGAGTAAGAATAGGATTCCAGTTTGGGATTGCAGCCATGTGCCGTCATCTTCTTGTAGCAGCAGTCGTGAGCATGACAGCACCTTGTATGAACAGAGTCAGCATTAGTACAGCACTGGGGGGCGGCAGGAAAAACGTGATTAGTTGTTATTTGAATTACGGTAGCACACAGGGTCCCTAAATGAGATCAGAGCACCAAGGGGGGGGGGAATGCTTTGCGCACACAGCGAGACCAGGGCTTGCCCCGAAGGGCTCACAAATCTACAGCACATGTTCCTAGCAGAACATCCTCCCTGTTTTCATTCAGGGAAAGTGGAGTTAAACGCATCCCCTTGCCATTCACCTTCCAACAAAGGGGATGATTCAATGCCGCTCGCTGTTTGCCTCCCAACAATGCAGCATTTGCTTTGATCGATTTCCTGTTTCTCTGCTGTAACTAATGGCTGGTAGCTGAGTCATTACCCAGTGTTCTCAGGAGAGATTTGATCGCTAGTCAGAGGCCTATGCTTTTTTAGGCATGCCGGCGTGATCCGTGCAGACAGCGGATCAGGTAGTGTTGAAAGAGCTGGAGGGGGGGTCTCCTTGAGCAATCTGCATCACCTTGAGCATCCTCAACTGTAGTTGTGAAAAAGCCCAATGAAGACTTGAGGATGTGTGTTGACGACAGGAGCCTTAATTCACGGACCGTTCAAACTAGCTAGCAACTGCCCCTCAGATCAGATACACTCAAATGAATAAAATCCCAGGAGTAAAATACGTGAGTAGTTTTGATTTGGTATCTGGATACCATCCGATTAAAGTGGCAGCTGAGGATTGAGAACAAACTGCCTTGGTGACATGCTATGGGTTGTTTCAATTCTGCAGAATGCCTTTCAGACTCATGAACGCGCCAGGGGCATTTCAGAGGCTGGTGACTGTCCTTACCCAAGCTTTGAGAACTGAAGACATCCTCATGTACTTAGATGACTTCATTTGTTCCCACAAAACATGGGCAGGACGTCTGGTAGGCATGGTATGGGTTCTAGATCTTCCCAAGGAACCAGGGTTTAAATTTGTACTAAACAAATATCAGTTTGTGAGGAGCCACATCACCTTGCTTGGACATAGAGTCAGCGAAGACCAACAAGACTGGGATATGAAGACACTTTTTGTTGTCTTTGCATATAACACCTGCTGGCATTCAACTGTCCATTACTCTCCTTATGAGATTATTTTTGGACTCCACAGACCTATGTGTCCCTCGGACTTGATGTTCGCCTACATAGCTGAGAGACATGGCGGAGTCTTATATCAATGACGTTCTTCCACCTTTGGGAATGCTAAGTGAGTCAGAAGCAGGTTTTGGAGCCAATCTCCCCTTGCAGTTCCATGATTCCCTTGAAATGCCCCCCTTCTCTGAATTCCTGGCATGCCACTGGGTTTTGAAAGTAAATGCCATTAGTCATACAATGCATGCTGACAGAATAATTACTCCTCGGGGGCGGGGGGGGGGAGGGAGTCATCACACTCTGACTGATTGCTACTGAACTAATAATCATCACAATGATCTTTTGTGGGTATCTACCAAGCGTCTTAAAGCTCTTCATAATAGTGGACATGCAGTAACCTCATTTTACCCGTGGGCAGATTGAACCCAGCTCTCCTGATTCCCAGTCCTGTGCTCTGACCACTTGTTCACATTGCTGCCCTCAGTAACAAATCAAGGGCCATGCTGACGACTCCAGTTCTGGAGGGGAGGAGGGCAGCGGGGGCGCTGAACGGTGGTAGCACTTCCCAGTGCCCTTAGCGCCTGTGCTCTGACTTACCAGTCGGTCTCATCTAGTGGCTGTTTGGATCCTCCCAGTCCACAGTAGCATCCGTAACCATTGTAATTCAGAAGGGCGTTTTCCCCAGTCATCTGCTTAATCATGTCCGCAAACTGTCCTGGCTCTCTAATCATTCTGTAGGCAGGTGTAGGGGGAGCTCCATCCCCTCAGAACGCCGGGCTCTAATCATGAATCTCACCCACAGCTCCCCTGTGTCGCTCCTATTTACTGCGGGTCCTTTCCACACCAGCTAGTCCAGGGCTGCAGTGTCCTCCGCAGAATGAAGGGAGTGCCAGAGATGAGAACCATTTCCTGACCTGATGCAGATAAAGCTGGAGAGCGGCAGCTGCTGGCCAGGGTGGTGGTGTTGTTTGCGGTGCGGAAGGACTATTTTTTCAATCCCACTCCCGTCCCGCCATGCGATACCCACTCTATTTTCATCCCACTCCTGCTATTATGGTAGCAGGTCCTGCAGCACCCACAGGATCCCAGTTTCCCCTGCAAACCTCTTGCACCCCCCCCCCTCAGTTTGCACACCATTGCACTACTTTGTCTCAAGCAAACCATTAAGGCTTTTTATGACAACAGCTTCTAGGCAATGTCAGAGTTTACAGGAAAATCAGGAGAGTTAAAAACATGCCACAGAATGGGGATTTACTTACAGCACAGGAAAAGTAACGGGATGCCAGGCAAACGCTTCATTTCAATTGAGAGAGGTTAGCGAAGAAAATAACTGTCCAGCTACAGAAAGCACTAAACCTTAAAGAGAGCCCAGGACTAACTGCACCTTTACTGCTGTTGGTTATATGGTCATTCCATAGAGCCACTCCTCATTAAACTACAGAAAGATGGAAGAGGCAAATATGTACAGTTCTCATCAAAATGTATTTGTTATGCAACAGTGTGTCTGGGTTCCTGGACACCGTTGGCGTAGGGATTAAGGCCCAGATCTGCAAAGGTAGTTAGGCACCTAACTCCCCAGGAATTGGGCCTTCGTGTTTTTGCTGTGGGTTAAATGGGGGGTGAGAGCTGCATTGTGAAATGCAAAACTACCCCGCAGTCAACGTTTTCCCCACAATTTGAGTCTCAACAACGGGCCTGTTGTCACAGAACGTTTTGCAAAACAGGTGCCTTGTCCTCCTAGGATCAGTGTGTGTGACTTTGTGACTAAAAATGAGTTCCCATGGATCAGATTTTCAAACTTCAGTGCCTGAGTTTTGCATGCAAAATATTCCTGTGCCAAAGCGTGCACTGAGGTACCCAAAATGGGCATGAATGCCTACAGCGTGCATCCTTATGAACACAAACACAGGAACCTTATGCATTTCCCAGCCCCCTGTTCTCTACATGCAGTTCCACCTTTGCACGGGTATGTGTCGCTTTGCTGTTGCTAGAGATACTGCTCATGGGAAGGCAGAAAGGACACAGGCGTTTGTTCCCAGAACATTTCTCTGCTGGTTTGGGGGAAATATTAAGCCGTATCTTCTCTTTGTACCTGCCCAGGGTAAAAACTGAACCCCTCTCTGTGTGTGGCCTCACCCATCCTTGCCTGAGGTGCTTCCACAGAAGAGCGCTGATGCCAGGTATAGAAATCAGTCAGCCCTTTGCTTTCCATTCCAGAGGTCTCTTGGCTCCAGTGGTTCCCGACAATGCTTGTAACTGAAGGTAAGAGTGGGCCAGGTCATGGCCCGGAGGGCTGCTTTGTGATTAGTATTGCACTAGCCTTCACAGCAATACCCAATCAGAGCAGTGCCCCATTGTGCTGCACAAACTCTGCTCTAATATATATAAAAAGGGGGAAAAGATCAGTTCAACAGACTGTCCCGTGCTGCAGAATAAGGTGTTCTGCTCACCTTTATTTAGAAGCAAAGGAAAGGAAATTGCATAGTAACTAAAGTGAAGGAAATGAATCTGTAACCAGAACATTAAACAATGGGCAGTTTATGCCAGTAATCCTAGGAGAATCCCAGTTCAACTAAATGGTCCCTAGTCACCATTTTTAGTACTGTAGTATTCTATATATCCCAGGAGCACTTTTGGGACAAACTGAGATCAAAGCCCTATCATGCTAGGTGCTGTACAAACACATAGGAAGAGACACGCTACATACACAGGCAAAGAAAGGACTATTATCCCCATTTTACAGATGGGCAAACTGAGGCATAGAGTGATTACAGCCCAGCTTCATAAAGGTACTTAGGCACCTAACTCCTATGGTTTCCAATGGGAGTTAGGTGCCAAAGGGCCTTTAAAAATCTGCACTTGGCCAAGGTCAAACAGGAAGTCAGTGCCAGAGCCAGGAATTGAACCAGTCCAGTGTCTCAACCGTCCTTCCTATATTGGCTACCGGCCATCTGATGTGGTTCTTGTCCGGCCTGGTGTGCTCTAGTGACCCGCTTTAAGGTAGAGCTGCTGGACTATTTACAAGCAGTTCCCTGGAATTTCTCTTGTCCTCTCCAGCAAAGCACTCAGAGATCACAGTCCATTCTACAGTCCCACTCCTGGCTCCTGGTTCATTGGTCCTGGGGAAACAGCAAGTGCAAACTCTTGTCAGCTGGGTGGTCAGTAAAATGATGTGCTGGGGACAGGATGGCCCCTAGCACCTGGGTGTGAATCCCGTGCACTTGTTGTCTCGGTAACGAACGTAGCGGCTGTTGAACGTCTTCAGGTTCCTTTCCAGGCAGAGAGCAGTGCTCTTGTCACAGTCACAGACCTGTTCTTCGCACCAGCTCCCCAAAGCTGCCAAGACAGAGAGAGAGAGACGCACATTTTTCATGGAACAATCGCTGCGACGAGGAGGAAGGTGACTAATTCTCAGGGCCTGACTTCCCGCTGGCCCTGTGGAGTCACTTACACTCGGGCCGTGTGAGTGCAAAGCGGGTATGAAGTACTGCTACTGGTGATAGGTTACATTTGATTGGATGAGATCTTAAAAAGTGAGCTCCTAACACCCCCTTACAGTCAGCTGCATGGACCCCAATTTACCTAGAATCATAGACTATCAGGGTTGGAAGGGACCTCAGGAGGTCACTAGTCCACCCCCTGCTCAAAGCAGGACCAATCCCCAGACAGATTTTTGCCCCAGATCCCTAAATGCCCCCCTCAAGGATTGAACTCACAACCCTGGGTTTAGCAGGCCAATGCTCAAACCTATATCAGCTGGCCGAGGGGCTGAAGTCATTGGGTCAGAAGCTGAACCAGGGCTTTCAAGGAATCAAGGTGTGGCAACTCCAATACTTATGGGCCATTAATTCACTTCTTGGGTCCATGACACAAGGGGAGAGAGCCAGAGTCCTTCCAGGGACCCTGATGCTGCCCTCCCCTTCGAACCCTTCTCTTCTGGATCAATGATAACGTTTGGCCCTTTGGAAGGAGGACACGGAGTGAGAAAGGCGAAGAACCAGACCAGAGTGCTGATTAGAGAATAGAAGCAAAGCACGTCCCAACCTGACCCAGGAGAGAGAACTCACCACACAGAATGTCCCCGTCCTTGTAGGTGTAACTATATCGCTGTCTGTTCCCATAACATCCATTAGCTTTTAGCCTTTTATAACAGCAGTGATGAGCTCGGCAGCACCTCCGGGGAGAAGAAAGAGCAAAGGTACACGTCAAAGGTCTGCTTACAATGAAAGAGACTATCCTCCAGTATAGCCGATCTTTTCTAGGCAAGCATGTCTGGCCATTGTCTAAGCATTTGTTGGATTTACGGTTCCTATCCGGTACATTCCGCTAATACATGTATTTGTTCATGTCGGAATCACGGCCATATCTGAGGATCTATAACTAAAGATCAGAAATGCCCTGGTGAGTAGCTGGTAGAAACGGAGCTTTCTGCAGAAGCCAGTGAGCATCTTAAGAGACTTTCCATCCAGTCGGTCTCCTGCAAAGGACCCCCGATAGTAAACTCTACTGCACTTTATAGGGATATTTAAGCACCAGCCCCTTCTCTCACCATGACAGGCCCTAGGGGACTTTTCCCTTTATGAATCTTGGGGCTTGACAAGGTGAGTGGTTTTTTTGGTGGGTGTTTTGCAAAGGTGCATTTGACCAGTCCCATGGGATTACAGTGCTGTTTGAGGAATGATATATTTTTTAAAAAATCTAGTGGCAATTTACCAATCTGTCGCATCCTTTGGCTCCCCTCTGCCATCAGACCCGCAGTAGCAGCCATACCCATAATAACTGAGGATGGCGCTTTTTCTCGTGGCTTGATTAATCATCTTTCGAAACTCCAGAAGGCTCCCCTGTGTTCCAGACAGACCTGCAAACCAGCAAGAGCACTAGGAAGGATGGTTTCCTCTAAAGGAAAGATCACTTTCCCCTCTCCTGTTGTTAGTGCACATGGGGAGCACACTGCATTGGTGAAAGAACGCTGAGCTGAATACTGGGGGTTAGCATGTGGCTCTAATGCCACAGCCCTTTGCTAGGGGGTGCTGTGGCGCTGCGCTGCTCTACACGGGGCACCAGAGAGCTTGTGCCCCCTAGTGGTGTGTTCCTTGCAAAGGGGATGCACAATCCTCATTCCAGCCTTTAGACCGGCATAGACGCTTCCCACAATTGCACTGCTCTTGCTCTGGGGACCGGCACCAATTCCTCCCTGCCCCCTTTCTCCAGCTTACTCTCCTGTGGGAGAGCGGGAATGCACAGCCCTTCCCTGGAGTGTGGGGACTTGTATTGCAAGAGGCCCCTGTGCAGCAATGCAAGGGGCAAGGCGAACACCTTACCCTCTCCCCCAGGAGCGCCGCCAGCTTTTTTGCCGCCCTAGGCGGCGGAAGGTCCCGCCCCCGAAATACCGCCAATGAACGGGGCGGCCGAAGATCCGGCCGCCGCGGTCACCGCCCCCCAAATGTTAGTGCCCTAGGCGACCGCCTAGGTCACCTAATGGGTTGCACCGGCCCTGCTCTCCCCTGCCCTTACACAGAGATGTGTGTAGCCATGCATAAGCTGGGGCCTGAAGCTTTGATATGCCTCGCTTGGGTAAAGCTCCCAGTGACCTCAGGTAAGGGCTGAGTAAACCCGATGTCCAGACCCCAAGCTGCGGCCAGGTGGGCCAGGCATTGATCCTCACTTGCACTGCCCTGATGCTGGGGATTCTGCTCTGAGGGGGTTACAGGGCAGAGGCGATCACATAATTAGCGTCAGCTAGGGCGTCACCAGTTTGCTGTACTCACTGCAGGCGATTAGCAAGGTGACCGCAAAGAGATTCTTCATCTTTGTGCCGGACCTGGGAGCGGAAACACCCGGATCTTTCACTCAAGCAAGCAACTCAGTGGTATTGATCTCTGGATCTGCTCCAGTTAGCAGGCAGGCTTTGGATAGCTGGCTGCTACACAGGAAGCTGCTGAGAGGATAGAGGCAAGTCCAAACTTCTGGAACACGAACCCACTCGTCACGATGAGTCAAAGCCCTGCCTGGGACAGTAAGGAGATACAGCGGATGATCTCTTACAAAGACGTGATCTGTTGGCACCGGCACTTTCTGCCTCTCCTTCTACTGGAGACATTGTACAGGCCAGCAGAGAGCTAAAGTCACGTCAGTGCTGAAATTCCGGAGGCTGATGCCCCTCTTAGAATCTGGCACAATTTGACCCTGCATTTCCCTGCTCCCTGCCCGCCTCTAACTGGTATTTCACTAGCATGCCATTCACAGCCACTACTCAGGATCTGTCTCGCCATGGGTGAAACCCCAGCCCTGTTGGGATCAAAGGCAAAACTCCCATTGATGTGTGGAGTCAGGACGTCACCCCATGAGTCTAATGTTCTTTTACTTCTTTAGCTGAGTTCCCCTGTAATATTAGGAGACATGGAAGATAAGGGGAGCAAGGGTCATGACCTCTTTCCCACTCCATGTAGATGTCGGAGTGTACTCAGCTAGGTGGTCTCTCTGTCCTTCTCAAGTCACTTTTAGGGAGGAGCGGATCCTAAATAAGCCAACCTGCAAGTGAGATAAGCTGAGCCCTGCTCCTTCCCGCTCAGGCAGAGGGGAGCGATCACATAGGGGGTGTTTACAGTGGAGTTGTAGGTGTAATTTTCAGGGTGAGCAGACGTACCCAGGCTGATTGAGCGAGCATGCTAAAAATAACCATCTAGCCGCAGCTGCACGGAAGGTGGGACCGATTAGCTGCCTCAAGTACAATCCTGTCTGAGACCCTAGGTACGTAGCTTGGGCACCTAGCCTGTTTCACTGCCCGCTACTATTTT
This sequence comes from Malaclemys terrapin pileata, assembly GCF_027887155.1. NCBI lineage: Eukaryota > Metazoa > Chordata > Testudines > Emydidae > Malaclemys > Malaclemys terrapin. The sequence continues at coordinate 8,396,179 of NC_071523.1, forward strand.
TAGTGATCTAGCTAGCACAGGTGTGTCTACCTGAGCTGGAAATTACCGCCCCCAGCTGCAGTGTAGACATGCTTTAGTGAACCCTGGGGTCCCAAAGCCAATCTCAGCTGCAGCGAAGGGTAGGAAGTCTGTCCCAAGTACAGAGAACTGGTTGTCTGTTCTCCTGTATGGTTACCAGTGAGAAGGAATAACCCACAATGACACACAAGCAGAAGCTCAAACTTGTCAGAATGGGCATCCGCTGCTTGATCCCATAATGCAAGAAAAAGATCAGTAAATAATATCTATAGCACCAATCATCATAATACCCAACCACTTCCCAGGTAAATTAAGTCCCTGTAGCAAGGCCTACTAGAGGGCATTCTCTTTTGTAAAGCACTCACCTCCTCTGGGCTTGGGAAACCCTTGGCAGCTGGAGTAACACCTGCTGGAGTGGTTTCTCTTATATTCTCCACTCTGTCCCTCCCACTGCTACCCCCGCCAGGTGGATCTTGCTCTCCAAGGTCCATAATTCAGGATGATCCAGATGAGTGGCCAAGTCTGTAATAGAAGGCGTTGCCTGGTTCCCTCTTTTCTCTGGGTCTGAAGGACTCTTCCATTGTATTTAAGCAGGGAGGAGCGATCATGCTGAAGACCCCCAGTAGAGACTCCGGTCTCTTCTGGCGATTTCACACTGCTTCTTTCTGAATACTTCCACTGTGCTATGAACTCACAGGCTGGCGTGTCACACCCCTTTGGCAGAGTCTCCGCATTCTGATGTCAATTTGGCAAGAAACTATTTTTTTTCCCTTCAGAACAATGAAGAATGATCAAGGCCCCACTGAAATGACCAGGAGTTTTGCCATTGACGTCAATGGGGCCAAGATTTCACCCCATGTCTTCAAGAGTGAGACCGTGCTGGACTGTCCCAGGGAACAATAAATGAAGAGGGCCAGAATCACCAGCTCAGGGAGTTGGTCGGTAAAATCCCATGGGAAGCAAGTCTAAGGGGAAGAACAATAGAAGCGAGTTGGCTGTTTTTTAAAGAGACATTATTAAGGGCACAAGAGCAAACTATCCCACTGCATAGGAAAGATAGGAACTATGGCAAGAGACCAGCCTGGCTTAACCAGGAGATCTTCGATGATCTAAAACTCAAAAAAGAGTCCTACAAAAAGTGGAAACTCGGTCAAATTACAAAGGATGAATATAAACAAATAACAGAAGTATGTAGGGACAAAATTAGAAAAGCCAAGGCACAAAACGAGATCAAACCATCTAGGGACATAAAAGGAAACAAGAAAACATTCTACAAATACATTAGAAGCAAGAGAAAGACCAAGGACAGAGTAGGCCCATTACTCAGTGAGGTGGGAAAGACAACAACAGAATATGTGGAAATGGCAGAGGTGCTCAATGATTTCTTTGTTTCGGTTTTCACCAAGAAGGTTGGTGGCGATTGGACGTGTAACATAGTGAATGCCAGTGAAAATGAGGTAGGATGGAGTCTAAAATAGGGAAAGAACAAGTCAAAAATTACTTTGACAAGTTAGATGTCTTCAAATCACCAGGGCCTGATTAAATGCATCATAGAATACTCAAGGAGCTGACTGAAGAAATATCTGAGCCATTAGCAATTACCTTTGAAAGTCATGGAAGACGGGAGACATTCTAGAAGACTGGAAAAGGGCAAATATAGTGCCCATCTGTAAAAAGGGAAATAAGGACAACCCGGGGAATTACAGACCAGTCAGCTTAACTTCTGTCCCCGGAAAGATAATGGAGCAAATAATTAAGCAATCAATTTGCAAACATCTAGAAGATAATAAGGTGATAAATAACAGTCAGCATGGATTTGTCAAGAACAAATCATGTCAAACCAACCTGATAGCTTTCTTTGACAGGATAACAAACCTTGTGAATGAGGGGAAGCGGCAGATGTGGTATATCTTGACTTTAGTAAGGCTTTTGATATTGTCTCGAATGACTTTATGATAAACAAACTAGGGAAATACAACCTGGATGGAGCTACTACAAGATGGGGGCATAACTGGTTGGAAAATCGTTCCCAGTGGTTCACAGTCATGCTGGAAGGGCATAATGAGTGGGGTCCCGCAGGGATCGGTTCTGGGTCCGGTTCTGTTCAATATCTTCATCAATGATTTAGATAATGGCTTAGAGAGTTGACTTATAAAGTTTGCGGATGATACCAAACTTGAAGGGGTTGCAAGTGCTTTGGAGGATAGGATTAAAATTCAAAATGATCTGGACAAACTGGAGAGATGGTCTGAAGTAAATGGGATGAAATCCAAAAAGGACAAATGCAAAGTACTCCACTCAGGAAGGAACAATCAGTTGCACACATACAAAATGGGAAATGACTGCCTAGGAAGGAGCACTGCGGAAAGGGATCTAGGGGTCTGTAGCGAGGTGGTCTGGTTCCCCGTTGCCCCGGAGAGGGACAAACCTCTCCGGACACCAAAGTGGGCAGAGCCAGTGGAGCTTGTGCGCGCTCCGCAGAGGTCAGGGCGCAGGACAGGAAGTATAAAAGCCCAACCCCAGAGCTCACTAGAGGCCCGGCTGCCGGAGAAGCCAGACACCTGTGGCCTAGCTCCCGGTGGGGAGACTCCTGCAATCTGCGACCGACCCGAGGACTGGCGAGACCAGCCGAGGACTGATGCCGACCAGACCCCGGGGAAGCTGTTAAGCCTGCCTGTGGCAAGCTACCCAGAGAAACTACCACGCTTACCGCTCGCCCATTACCCTGAGGAACTGCCAGGCCTACCGCTTGCCAGCTACCCCAAGGAGCCCATGGAGTGTGACCCCATGGAGGATGCCGTCCGGACCCAGGTACCTCTAGAGGGGAGGTCGGAAGTAGCCCGGGGGCAGCAGACCCGAGTCTGGCTGCAGCACCGCCAAAGCCAATGTCAGTGTGTTGCGGTCAGGACCCCACTGACACAGCAGTGGGTCTTCGGCCGCTGCTAAGGCCCCGGGCTGGGAGGTAGTGGAGTGGGTGGGGCTGCATCCCGCCTGCCACCCACCTCACGTGTGGCCGTCTCCCCCTCTCCCCGGCTGCTCAGAGCCAGGAGCCTGGGGTTTGCTGTTGAACCTGTTTGCTCAGCCCCTGCCTGAGGGCCTGAGCTACTGACTGTTTGTTGCCCTGCCCTGACCTAGGGCCTGGGTCTGTATAAACTGTTTGCTCAGCCCTTGCCTAAGGGCCTGAGCCAAAGAGACTCGACTGCCCTGCCCTGAACTAGGGCCTGGGTCTGCGGAATAGAGCTGTTTGTTGGTCTCCACTGTTGCCGCGGCGTGAAACCCCGCAGCCAGGCTAGTTTCCCCGAGATAACCCGACATATGTAGCGAGGCGGTCTGGTTCCCCACCGCCCCGGAGAGGGACGAACCCGGACGAACCCTTCTACGGGGTCATAGCGGGTCTCAAGCTAAATATGAGTCAGTAATGCTGTTGCAAAAAAAGCAAACGTCGTTCTGGGATGTATTAGCAGGAGTGTTGTAAGCAAGACATGAGAAGAAATTCTTCCACTCTGCTCTGTGCTGATTAGGCCTCAACTGGAGTATTGTGTCCAGTTCTGGGCGCCACATTTCAGGAAAGATGGGGACAAATTGGAGAAAGTCCAGAGAAGAGCAACAAAAATGATTAAAGGTCTAGAAAACATGAGCTATGAGGGAAGATTGAAACAATTGGGTTTGTTTAGTCCGGAGAAGAGAAGATTGAGAAAGGACATGATAACAGTTTTCAAGTACATAAAAGGTTGTTACAAGGAGGAGGGAGAAAAATTGTTCTTCTTAACCTCTGAGGATAGGACAAGAAGCAATGGGCTTAAATTGCAGCAAGGGAGGTTTAGGTTGGACATTAGGAAAAACTTCCTAACTGTCAGGGTGGTGAAGCACTGGAATAAATTGCCTAGGGAGGTTGTGGAATCTCCATCATTGGGGATTTTTAAGAGCAGATTGGACAAACATCTGTCAGGGATGGTCTAGATAATACTGAGTCCTGCCATGAGTGCAGGGGACTGGACTAAATGACCTCTCGAGGTCCCTTCCAGTTCTATGATTCTATGGCTACCCAATGGAAGTTTGGTCTGCGTGAGGACTGCAGGTTTATGTTTAACCACAGATAAATGGTGGTGGTGCTACAACCATAGGCCAAGATGCGAAGCAAAAATACCCTCCCCACTACAGTTATTCCAAATCAGTTTGTACAGCACCTAGCGCAGGACGGTCCTGGGCCTAGCGCCTCAGAGGTATTTAGGTTCCTGACGCTCATTGATTTCAGTGGGAGGTAGATGTCGAAATACCCTTAAGGAGCTGAGCCTTGATCCGTGACTAGGGCTCCTAGGTGTTACAGTAATCCCAAACTAACGAATCATACGAGAGGCTGCACCTTGACATGGAGTTATTGTCAACCTTTTTGTGCCCAAATTCAGAGAGTGTTTTCATCGTCCGTTCCCACAGCTATTACAACCGCTGATTTGTTCCGCTGAATGCACGAACTCAAGGGGCCCACACCAACAGAGCCCACAGACCGGGGTGGAGATTCCTATCTTAATTGACAATAGGCAGCCCAGGTGCACAGACAGTAAGTGCATGCAGACAACCTGTGGTCAGAGGAATTGAGACAGTCACAGTAGTTCAAGTCAGTATGTAGGTGCCAACATCTGTAAGCTCTGGAACAATCACCTGTCCCCTGTCCCTTGAGTCCCGATTTACCTCCATCACACTCCAGGTGAGCTGCGAGGGATTAGCAGCGCCTTCATATTGAGTTCCACAGGTCGCTCTGTTCCAGCGAGTCTCAACAATGCTTGAAACTGAGGCGAAGGGGTTGTTGTAGTAACTGGATGGAAATAATCTACTTTTAATGCACTTCGGGACAATTCCTAGTGCCATTAAATTCACCTGCTAAAATCCCATTGATGGCAGTGAGCGCTGGATCTGGGTTCATGGACTGGGCAGAACTGTCTGGCTGAAGGTTCCCGGAGGAGTGGAGGTTGTAGATGATTTGAGCTGTTTGGATCGGATCCAGATGTTTCTGCATCAGCTATTGAGCAGCTATCATTTAAAAACAACAACAAAACACTGCTTAACCTTTAGCCCTGCACTTATGCACTGGGTGCGTGAGCCACATTGTCTAGTATAGAACATAAGCTCCATGAAAGAGAGATGACGTCCGCCTTTACGTCTGTGCACTGCGGAGCACGCTGGTGGCTTTCAATAATTCAATGATAATAAGGGCGTAAGCATGTGTCACCCTACTGCAGGATATGTTGCCAGGTGGAGAACCCAGTCACTCCTACCCTTTTTGTCCCACTGGGCTCTTTGCTTCAGTGCTTGTGAACAATGCTTGGGTTTGAAGGCAAAACTAGACTAGGTCCAAGTGTTCGCACTTTTATTGCACCGAGAGGGGGAGCACTTCTCTTGTCTCCACCAGGCATGCTGAACATGGAAACTATGGAGGAAGGGCCTCCAAGGAAGAGAACCTGGTTAAGGTGACATGACAGAGTGCCCAGGACTTCTCTTGTGATGGTTAAAGGGTAAAAAGAGGGTGGTGCCTTTTGGAATGGGATGTGATCATTTGAGAGCACCCCTTAGTAGCCTCTTCCCAACGCGGGTCCTGTGGTGCCCCTGTTGTTATCTAAAGTTGTCCTTGCGGCATAAACACCCAGGTGGGGACAGGAGAGCTAGTTACGCCACCTACACTCCCTGGGGGCGAAGCCTCCCTGCGATCCAGGAAGGATGCAATGTACAACTCCCTTGTGCCGGACTTCACTGAACTCCTTCAAGTCAGGAGGGTGACGGAACCCAGGGAAAATTAACCAATCATTTCTAGCCAATCGGCCACGTGAAGTGATTGGAGGGGTTCTGTGCTCCTGTTGGTAGTATACCTACCTGCATGCCCCTTACACAGCTGGTGGGCTGGGAGATGGGGGCAGCGTTATGGTTTAGTTGAACCTGAACTGCAACTTTCCAGCCTTGTAGACGGTCGAGATAGTCTTTTAAACTATAAACATGTTCCCCCGTCAGCTGGTTTTTAGCACAAACTTCACTGAGACGCTAACGAGCCATTTGGGGCGGTGGATAATGATCCATTGTGGAGAAAATGTCCCTTTTGCAGACTCAGCTTCCCGCAAAAATTCTCTGCCATTGAGAGGAATCGAGAGAGCCAGCAGCAAGCGAGGACTCTTCTGATGCTTCCCCTAGGCCTGATCACAAGAGAGGCCCTGGAAAAATCAGACTCTAAAGAGTGGAACCATAAAGAGGGGGCTAAGGATGGATTCATTGGCAAGAAGTGGGGGGATGGAGTTAAAGGGGCTGGCAGAGAATAAAGGGAAAGAAATACAGGGAGGGTAAGAGATTTCCCAGAGCCCTGAGAGAAGAGGCAGCAAGAGAGAGAAAAACAGCTCAGCTTTATGAAAAGTGATTAGGGCACTGGCCTAGGACTTGCGAGAGCTGGTGTAAGAGGGTGTGCTGGCCCTGTAGCACCCCCTCCTGGTCACGCTTGGCTTTGCAGAGGCCTGCTTCAGTTTCCCCTTCTCTCAAGGCTCCTTAATAAACTCTGCAGAGGCTCTCTCATGGCCAGCACCACCCCTGTCCAAGGCTGGTTTAATAACAAAAAACAGTTCAAGGCAACCCCAAATAAAGTCCATCATCACCACAACACACAAGCTCACACTCAGCTCCGGCATCTTCAGCCACTCCTGGAGCTCTTCCGTTCCAGCCGGCTTTTCGCCAAGCAGCCACTCCCAGTCCTGTCCCCACTGGAGCTCAGCCTTCTTTAGCTGTGGTTCAGAGAGGTCAGGAGGCAAAGCCCCTCTCCTGGTTACGCAGGGTCTCCTGCTCACTGCAACCTCTACCAGCACCCTGACCCCCTTGGGCTGAGAGAGGTCAGTGGGTTGCCTTCCTGCCCCTGCTGCTGTTGTCCTCTATAAGACCCAGGTACCTTCCCTTAAGCCCAGGTGGGCAGCAGGCGCGCTGGACCTCCACTCCCTCTTAAAGGGGCCAGTCAGGCTGGGACACCTGGGTTTAGTGCCCTGTTCCATCCCAGAGTTCTTATGTGATATTGGGCACCTCACCAGCTCCACAAAGGGATGGTGGTGTTGCAGTGCTCGGCATTGCAGTGCCTAGAAACTCACAGGAGCCCCCAAGCCTGAGTGAGGTGCCCAGGGTCCTAGACAACAAGCGGGGAGAAATAGGCACCTCAGAATGGGATCCGTGAAAGCCAGCACGCCAAGGAGAGGTGTGGATGACAGGGACGTGTCCGAAGCCCTGCCCCTCTCTTGGCAGGAGCTGCCTCAGTCCAAGCTGCGAGGAGGGGGCCTATCTCTGCTAGCGATCCACGAACGGCAACCTGGCTCCTGGAGTCAGGCAGGTAGGTGCCAAAGCTGCTTCTTGTGGGAATGAGTTAGGAGCCTGCCTCGCTCCACATAAAACAGCTGGAGGAGGAGATGGTGGGGGTGCCCACTTTAGCCTGATGGTTAGAGCACTCACTGGGGATGTGAGAGACCCAGGTTCAGTTCCTCCCTCTCTGACACGGGTCTCCCACCTGCCATCAGAGTGCTCCACCACTGAGCCAGGGGATATTCTGGTGTGGGGCTCCCTCCCCCTCTCTTGTTGGAGCTGCTCCACTATGGAGAAATAATGGAAGAGCGACTGGAGCAGCTGGGTGTCCTAGCCCCTGGACTACAGCCTCATTCTCACACTCTTCTTCTCTTGGCCCAGTGACCGTTCCGCTGTGTATAATACTTAAGTCATCATCAGGCCAGAGACAGCTCAGTGGTTAGAGCCATAGGCACCGACTCCATGGGTGCACCAGGGGAAAAAATTAGTGGGTGCTTAGCACCCCCCGGCAGCCAGCGCCCCCCTCCCCACCAGTGCCTCCGATGCACTGGCGGGCCCTGCTGATCAATTCCTCCCCCTCCCTCCCAGCGCCTCCCGCCCACCACAATTAGCTGCTCTGCGGCGTGCAGGAGGTGCTGGTGGGGAGGGGGAGAAGCAGGGATGGGGCGTGCTTGAGGGAGTGGGGGAACTAGGTGGGAAGAGACAGGACGGGGGTGGGGGCTTGGGAGGCGGGGTGGGAGCAGGGCCTGGGGAAGGATGGGGGGTTGAGCACCCCCCAGGGCCCAGAGTAATCAGGCACCTGTGGTTTGAGAGCTCTCTGGTGAAAAGGGAGATCCCTGTTCAAATCCTCTCTCCCCTGCTGGCGGAGAGGGAGAGAAATTGAACCTGGGTCTGCCCCATCCCAGGTAAGTGCATTAACCACTGGAGACAGACACCACCACCTCCTTCTGCAACCAGATTTTGGGTGGGCCTCACGCTGGTAGGTGGCCTCTGAGCATGCCTATTGGATTGGGCCCTGCATGCAACTTAGCTGGAGGAATGCCTGTTTTCCATGTATGAATGGCTTTGAGGCTTAGATGGAAGATAGGTGCCCGGATGCCTAGGGGGGTTAGGCACCCAAATACCTGTGTGGATTGGGGCCTTAGGCTCTCTGTGTCTGTTTCTCATCTGTAAAATAGGAATAGTGGCTTTAAGCTCACAAGGGGGATCGTGAGGATGAATCCATTAAAGATGATGAGGAGCTCAGATACTACAGTGCTGGGCCCAGAGACGTAGCTAAGCTAAGCCCAGCTGGCAGCAGGGAGCTCAGTGCATATTGACTTGCAGTTTCTGGGCCTTAGCCAGAAGCTGTGGATGGGTGGGATTTTTTTCACCCTAAACAAAGAGAAGTGTTAGAAATGGGCCTAAACCAAAGACCTAGATCGGATCCACCCCAGATGTGGGATCTGAATCAGAACTCTACAGTGAGCCCTATTACCTAAAGTGGACTGAACCAAACCCCTGGATCACGAATTTTGGGAGTGAAATTTGAATCAAGATCTAAACGTTGTGGCTCAGAACCGTCGGGGCCTCACAGATATTTTAACTGGCAATGACACTAGAGGGGTAGCTGTTTCCAGCTTTCTCACTCACGCCGAAGGGTGACTGGTTTGGTTCGGTCGAATGCCTCTGAGTCACAACGCAGAGAAGAACATGGTTATACTCTTCCGTTTTATTCAGAAGCAGCAGAAAGCGAATCTGCACTGAAGCAAGAGCAAAGGACATTGACATTTCTCTATGTTCATTTATGCACGTAGGCCCAATCCAAAGACTATTGAAAAGAATGGAGAGACTCCCCCTGGCTCCCATCATAACTTAACCATGGCAGAGGACACGTGCCAGTCCTCCCTAGTATTTTTTAATCAAAAACGTGACACGTGTTGCTTTCTCCCTCGAAATAATTTCTCTTCTGATCCTGTGTATCGTGATGCAGTTAAGGCAGATCAGGTCTCTTATTTAAGAGCAGTTCCTTGGATTCTGCCTGACAGTAGCCTAGGGAGACAGCAGCCAAGAACCACTGGATAGGAAGCAATTCCCAATCCCAGGTCAAGCACTTGATTGCTTAACAGTGTGGAAATGCTGAATGCATGAGAATAGGGGATGGCTTAATGAGCATCGCAAGGAGCCTTTCCTTAACACTTTGGCTTTCTCCCTGTGCACTTTATGTTGGAGTAGAAGCGATACTTCTTGTTGTAGCTCTGTAAGTTGCGCTTCATGCACAACGCAGCGGCCTTGTCACACTCGCAGATGCTCCTTTTACACCAGCTGTCTGGACCTGGGAAGACCAGGGAAGATGCACATTGCTTAGGGAGTGGGGCGCCAACTCCAGGAGCTGGGTGAATTATTTGCAGGCAGCCACTGATTCGTTATTTCCCAAAGTGTTTAGCATCGGGCTAATTCTGCTCCCATCCAGACCAATGGCAAAGCTCCCATTGGCTTCAGTGAAGGCAGAGTTGTAGGCCAACGCTGAGTGCTTTTGAAAATCCCATCTCCACCTCACCCCCTTTCCTCCACAAGCACCATTTCTGCTTTAGAGGTTCATGGTTCCAGAGTAGCTGACAAGTTGTTCCTTCAAAACATATTCCAACCCAGGGGCTGCTACCACCGAACTATTTGGTGTAACTTTTGGTGCTTGTTGTCACTGTTCCTAATTCTCTATTCTCACTGGCCATCGAAATCACCTGGTGTTGTTTCTGCTCCCTGACTGGGAGAGTCCCAAAGCTACAGAAAGCTCTCAAGATGGCTTGTGAACACTTCCATTGTGAATGTTTGTGCAAAATCCTGGCACCCGTGCATGCTCACATGAGTAATTGTGGCACTTTCCTTTTCGGCAGACAACCGTGTGAACAACACTTCAGCACGGGCAGATGTTTGCAGAATGCAGATAAAGGGGGTTGCATACACCATCAAGATGAATGTGTGTCTCTCTCTTTCTCTCTGCTGGTCTGAAATCCCAGTATAGATGACTTCTATCACTTCCATTTTATTTTCCTCTTATTTACCTTTAAAAAGAACAGGGGTACTTGTAGCACCTTAGAGACTAACACATTTATTTGAGCATAAGCTTTCGTGGGCTACAGCCCACTTCTTCGGATGAATAGAGTGGAACATATAATAAGAAGATATATATATACACACACAGAGAACATGAAAAGGTGGGAGTTGCCCTACCAACTCTAAGAGGCTAATTAATTAAGATGAGCAATTATCAGCAGGAGAAAAAAAACGTTTGTAGTGATAATGACAAGAAGGTGTGAGGATACTTAACATGGGGAAATAGATTCAATGTGTGTAATGGCTCAGTCATTCCCAGTCTCTATTCAAGCCTAAATTGATGGTATCTAGTTTGCATATTAATTCAAGTTGAGCAGTTTCTCTTTGGAGTCTGTTTTTGTCACCTTCTTGTCATTATCACTACAAAAGTTTTTTTTTCTCCTGCTGATAATAGCTCATCTTAATTAATTAGCCTCTTAGAGTTGGTAGGGCAACTCCCACCTTTTCATGTTCTCTGTGTGTGTATATATATATATATCTCTTCTTATTATATGTTCCATTCTATGCATCCGAAGAAGTGGGCTGTAGCCCACGAAAGCTTATGCTCAAATAAATGTGTTAGTCTCTACGGTGCCACAAGTACTTCTGTTCTTTTTGCGGATACAGACTAACACGGCTGCTACTCAAACTTATTTACCTTTGGCTGTCTGGAGTCGGACTGTGTGTCCGATGCCCAGCTGGGGGAAGTTGGCCTAGGCTCAAGGCTCTCCAGCTGAGGTTCTGACCCCACAGATTTTAAGAAAGTGGCACAGCAAAGCAATGAGCAGAGACAAAGGAAGTGCCTATCTTTCGATGGGCCTGGCTACTCACCGCACGTTATGACTCCTCTCCTGTAAGTGTAATGGTATCTCTCAGTTTTGACATGACATTTTTGAGCCATCAACTGTGAGTAACAGCAGTCGTGATGCAGGCAACACCTGTAGGGAGAATCGGGTTGAAGCCGGTTCCACATTCTATGCTGTGTAAAACAAAACAACCCGCTCCCCAAGCACCCCTCCCCTCCATCGGTTTCTAAGTTACATAAAACAAGCAGATCCTGCAGCTTCACGGCTAAGAAGAATCAAGCAGTTAGCAAAACGTCCTCATACAAATAGTCTCACTGACTTCAATGGATTTTATTCTCCTCTCAATCTAAACCTTCCATGGACTTGCTCTTTCTGATATCAGGGTTCTTTGCTTTTCTTATTACTGTACTTTCTTTGCTCCCTCAACTGGCCTTCTTTCTGTTTTTCCACACATTCTGTCTGGTCTTGGTGTGAGAGCCTTCTCTTCTGCATCTCCTGGCATCTGGAACAGACGTTGTGTCCCTTTGCAGTTCTTCCTTTCTCAGAGCCTGGTCCGTAGCTCCTATAGATCAGTGTAGCTCCAAGGAATTACTTTCATTTATCTCAACTGGGGATCTGGACCTCAGACTTCTTTCCAAACTCATGTGAGCACGTATCAGGCTACATGCATCTGTAAAGTAACTCAATTGACTTCAGTGGAGTTACAATAAGGATGAATTCGATCCCATCTTTTCTCTCTGGCTTAAACCTTTTCCCCTTTCTCCTTCTGCTATTGCTTTCTGTTTCCTGTACCCGTGTTTCACTCTGCAAAGCCAATGGGTGGGGCCCTCCAAATTCACATCCATTTTGGTCAATTTCACAGTCATAGGATTTTAAAAATGGTAAATTTCATGATTTCAGCTATTTGAATCTGAAATGTCACGGTGTTGTAATTGTAGGGATCCTGACCCAAAAAGGAGTTGGGGAAGGGGGGTGTCACAAGGTTATTGTAGGGAGGGTTGTGGTACTGCTACCCTTACTCTGCGCTGCTGCTGGTGGCGGTGCTGCCTTCAGAGCTGGGCAGCTGGAGAGCGGCGGCTGCTGGGAGACCAGCTGTGAAGGCAGAGCCACTGCTACCAGCAGCACAGAAGGGCAGCATGGTATGGCATTGCCACCCTTACTTCTGCGCTGCTGCTGGCAGCAGCTCTGCCTTCACAGGGATAGCTCAGTGGTTTGAGCATTGGCCTGCTAAACCCAGAGTTGTGAGTTCAATCCTTGAGAGGGCCACTTAGGGAGCTGGGGCAAAATCAATACTTGGTCCTGCTAGTGAAGGCAGGGGGCTGGACTCAATGACCTTTCAGTTCTATGAGATAGGTATATCCCCATTTTTTTTTTATTATTTACCACAACCCCCCTAAAATAACCTTGTGACTGCCCTGCAACCCACTTTTGGGTCAGGACCCCCAATCTGAATAGTGCTGGTCTCCCCTGTGAAATCTGTATAGGGCAGGGTAAAAGCCCACAAGACCAGATTTCATGGTCCAGGATGTGTTTTTCACAGCCGTGAATTTGGTAAGGCCCTACCTATTGGGATGCAGCTGAAAACTCATCAAGCTCAAGTTATTTGACATCTAGAGCAAGGATTATAGAACCGTAATTCACCAGTGGTGCCTGCGTTTTTAGAATACTGCTGTAATCAGTAACTACTGTACCAATCAGTTGCATCCTTAGGCATTCCTTTGCCTCCCACACCGGAGTGGCATCCATAGAAGGTATAATTCGGTAGAGCACTTTTCCCAGTTGCTTGTTTGATCATCTTGCGAAACTCCAAGAGACTCCCATGCACCATGAATTCACCTGCAAAATAACAGCAGAGGGTCACATCACAGTTCAGGGCCTCTGCACCTGTATTCCCCCTCTGTGGTCCAGCAAGGGCACGCAGTCTCTTGGGCAGAGACGTGTCTCTCTCCATCCTGACTAAGGTATTTCCAGGCGGCTTAGACGGCGCTATCCCACAGCAAGGCAGACAGCCAAACGGCCAGCACCCGTCCTTCGCTTTCTCATCAGAGACTAGGAACACTGTAATTGCCCACAGTTGTAAGTTATCACACCGAGCTTTCTAAGCAATCACATTTAGTCCTTAAGGTACAAATCATTACAGAGAAAACATATTAAAAAACAATAAAAGAACCTACACGCATGCTGATCAGCTTACTGGAGATCACCCTCCCTCCCCCCATCCCAAAGGCTCTGGCTGGCGATTCATCCTTTGAACCCCACACAAGTTTTTTTCCCCTGTGGTCACTGGTTCATCATAGCCTCAGCTCCGAACTGACCCACTCCTGTGTCAATGAGTTACTTCTTTATACCGTTTTTGGGGTCTTTGATCTATCCTCATGTAGCCAGTGACCAGTAGCCAAAAAAGTCCCCTCTTGCAAAGCTTCAAAAGGCTGAGTTTTCGTATACCTAGAGTTGTTGCATCACCCTCCTCCTAGAGATTTCCTGGGAAACATACTTAAAAGTTCATTCTTGTCTTTGTCCATTGTTTCAAACAGTCCTTTGAAGCTAACAGTTCCCATTGTTTGCCTGGGTCCTGTCTTCCCCTTGAAAGAAGTTACATACACTCCCCTAACAGTACACGAACAGTTCGTTTTTTACACAGTGAGCTCCTAAGATACTTAAACTTCATTCAGTGAAGTCTGTCCAGGATTTTGTCATACCTGTCACAGGCCACCTTACACATTAGGGAAGGCGACATTTCCTATAGGAAATAGCATTGAATTTCCGTGTGGTGAGATACCAGTCAATGGAATTACACGAAGGATGAATCTGGCCCAGTGTGGGCATTAGAAGGTTTAACCTTTTGTGTTGACATTTCCCCAGAGATATTTGTATTGGGGCTCATTCCTATCACAGTCATTGACTCTGGGTGGGAATGACCCTGTGCTCCCAAGCAGTCCTGGCAGTGACATGTTGGCTACAGAGCCGGTGTCATGGTAAGAAACGGGTTACCCCCATGTGACAATCAGGGTCCAGACACCTCAAGGGGAGAACAAGGCCCCCAAATCAACTGGTGGTATACCTTATTGTGTATAGAAATGCATCAAATACGGTCTTTTATGAAAGCTTGTAATTACTCCTGAGGGCATTCTGCACCAAAAAATTAATAATTCTGCGCACCATATTTTAAAATTCTGCAAAATTTTATTTGTCAAATAAATGTGGAGGCTCCAGCATGGCAGTGGAGAGCACAGGGCACTGGCTGCACAGAGGTGGGAGATCACTGCGCAGCTCCCTGCCCCAGGACATGGACTCAGCACCCAACCCTGACACAGCACAAGGACCGGACCTGCCCCAGAAACACCCCAGGGCCCTGCCCTCCATGCCAGGTGCACCAGGTGTGGGCAGGCAGGCTCGGCAAGGCAGGATCCAAGTGCGGAGGGACTCGGTGTGGGGGAATCTAGGTGTGGGTTGAGAGGGCTCTGTGTGGGGCAATCTGGGTGCAGGTGACTCCGTGGGGGATCTGGGAGGGGGGGGATCTGGATGCACAGGGACTTGTTGGGGGGTTCTAAGTGCAACAGTAATGGGACTCTGCAGTGGGGTCCAGGTGAAGGTGTTTGGGGCTCAGCAAGGGGGGATCTGGGTGTGGGGGGATCAAGCTCGTAAGGTGGGTCTGTGGGAATGGGGCTCAGTGGGATGGGGATCCAGGTGCAGATGATTGGGGCTCAGTAGGGTGGGGATTCAGGTGGCTTGTTGGGGTGGTCCAGGTGCAGGGGGAGTGGGGGGGTCATCAAGGGGTTCTGGGTGTGGGTGGGGGTCAGGCTTGGTGGGAAGGTCTGAGTATGAGGGGGTTTGAATGCATGGGGGTTGGGCGGATGGGGGAGCAGCTCCCTGTACAGTGATCCCTCCCCCTGCAGCTGAGGAGCGATGGGTGCAGGAAGTGCAGGGGGGGGGGGTGTTGCAGAGCTTCCTACAGTCAGGGGAGAAATCTGGGGGTGGGTCTGACATGGCCCGGATGCCTTACAGGAGAAGAGGAAGTACTGTCTTCCCCAGTTGAGCCGGGTCTAGCAGCTGATCCCAGCGCAAGGTAGGAGCCACCAGCCAGGTCTTCCCCAGTCCCTCCCCCTACCCCACAGTGATTTACCTCTCTGCCGGCTGCAAGGGGCACCCAAAATACACTGCTGGGGAGGGTCACATGACCACTCTTGTAGCTTCCCTTTGCTTCCCCCTCAGAAAGTCATTTTTCTGCAGGGAAGCAAAGAAATCTGCGTGGGACATGCAAGGCATTCAGGCACCCAAGTTACAAGGCAGGTGGTGACAGAACCTCTTACTGGTGTGGGGGATCCCCAAAACACCACACCCCAACCCTAAACAGCAGCTGAGGAGAGCGTAGCATGGAGCTGGAGGGGGGTGTGCATGCAAAAGAAGATGTAGACACCTTCATACCCCACCCAGTCCTAGGCTGGCTGCAAACAAGGATGGTCCCCCAGGCTGTTCTAACAAGGGTCTGTAATGGAGGCTGGAAGCATGCCCCCCTCCCTTGGGCTATGCCCCCTATACGAGCACCTGGCAGGGATATGCCACTGGATCTGCAACACTAGCTCTATGACGCCGGAGGAGTCTCTAATTATGTGGTAATCCTCACCTAGCTGGCTGCACCAGCAATGCAGGGCACCACAGAATCTGACCCGCAGGTTCTACTCTCACACTAGTTCCATACCGGGACAACTGCACTGACTCAATGGAGTTATACAGAATCGACTCCAATGTCAACGAGATCAGAATCAGGCCCAGGATAATTAGCACATTAGAGGGTTTGCCAAATTACTGCACTTACTGCAGGAAAACAGCACAGCCAATGCCCAGAGAAGCCTCATCTTCCTCTAGTCAGGACCTGGAAGAAAAAACAAATCCACCCTGATCGTCTATTCAAGGGGTTTTCTAGCAGGCTTTAGAAAACAGACTACTCCGTACGGCCCAATGGAATGCTTTGTGAGGCATATGGCCCAATGCTGGAACGCTTTGTCAGGCAAACTCCCACTGAGCTGAATGGGCCTTTTACTGGAGTAAGGGACTTGCAGTTAACAAGAGAAAGAGAAGCAGGTGTAAGCAGGGGCTGAATGAACTCTCCCCTGACAGCTGGGAGCGGGAGAGACATCAGGAGCAAACTGTATTTACAAGAACACACCTACTCTGCTTAGATATCCAGCAGGAGAGCGGTGTTGCTCAAAGTGATCAACTGTGGCTGGTGTTGGGTTACAAATCACTTTAGTACTGAATGCCGGGGTAGTGAAATGCTGTTATCAGTGTTGTTGTCTTTATTGTATGAATAAAGGGGAGCAGAACTGTGCTGAACCTGTCCCAAATGAGGGGGTCGCCCTTGGCTGAAAGGACCTCGTTAAGCCAGGGGCTCCAATGCCAGACCCCTGTGAAAGTAAAAGGGAAGGGGACAGATGTCCCAGCCAGGAGGTGTGGATGCTCCCTAAGGGTCCCCAGTCTGGCTTAACCTGTTTCTCCCCACTGTTGTTCAAAGATAGCACTTTGTTATTTTAAGTACTTAAATGAGAGCTGACATCACCTGTGGTGGGACAGCGTTTCTGCCCAGCCAGTTAAAAGCTGAAAATCACTAAGAGCTGACAATCAGTAAGAGACTGACCAGCAGAAAGGTAGGTGGCAGCAGAAGGTAACTGACAGTCCAACGGTGAGCCGTGGACCGGCGGGAGCGGTGAGCCGTGGACCGGCGGGAGCGGAACGAGCAGCTGGTGGGGCGGCCAGTGGAGAGGAACCATGGCTGGCGGGGCGGCCAACCACAGCAGGTGCTCAGATGGCAGAGCAAACAAGGTGCGTTCTTCCCCAGGTGGGAGATGAACTCACACAGCTGCACCTCTGAACCCTGGGTCCTCACTGACCAAGGACAACCTCTGTGAGTGGGGTGTGGTGATGGAGCAGAGGGAGGCACAGAAAAGGAACTTTTGGTTGTAGAACTCAAGAACATGAGGCAGAAGACTCTACCCCATGCACTCTGGGGTGGGCGTCCTACTCACAGTTTTAGGATTATGAATCCTGCTTGTGGCATTTTCCGTAATTAATGTCGGGTGACTTCCCTCCTTTCATTAAAAGTTTCTTTTCTACACTCAGACTCTGTGCTTGCGAGTGGGAAAGGATTGCCGCTCAGAGGCATCCAGGGATGGTGTGTAATTGTCCCAGGTTACTGGGTGGGGGCTCGAGCCGGTTCTGTGTTGTATTCTTGAAGAGGAACCCCTAGATATTGAACCCGGCCCTGGCAGAAGGGTTACACAGGTTTTATCAATGGTTCCACTGCTGGGTGCGAGACCCCTTGTTAACAGGGATGGAGGCCCTTTGAAAACATAGATAAGTATAAAATACCCAAGGACTAAGCAACTGTAATTAGCCAGTTACCCATACTGAGTTTCTCATGAATTTGCAGTGAAATCAGTACTCACTGGGAGTAAAATATAATGATCATATGATAGAGGTCACATGCCCTTTATAGAGTTCAAATGAATGAATCTAATACAGGGGGCCATAGCCTTAGCTGGTGTAGATCAGTGCAACTCCACTGACGTCAATGGAGCAATGCTGATCGACACCATTTGAAGATTTGGCTCAGGGAGTTAAAATATAACAAAAAGATCAAATCACAATAAATCTAGGATGAAGCTTGCTAGTGACACAACTACACATAATGGGCCAAGGCCCAGATTCTCGCCCCATTGAAATCAATGGCAAAACTTTCCTTGAGTTCAACAGGATCAAGACATGCCAGAGGTGCTGGAATGAGGGGTGCAGCCGCACCCCGTGGCATGAAGTGGTTTCCATCATATGCAGGGTTTACAGTTTGGTTCAATGGCTCTCAGCCCTCCCACTACAAATTGTCCCAGCGCCCCTGCATGGCACCATATAACTAAGCTATTTACAAACTTTGTAACTCACACATTTAACCTAGAATATGGCAAATGGCCACTTGACTGAAAAGAAACGTACGTATAAAAGTCCTTGTTACTTGTCAAATGGAGGCACTGTGGGTGAACTCTCCAGGTCATTGGTGGCCTGTTTTAATGTGGGTAGTATTCACAGATTTTAACACAAGAAGGGAGCACTAGGATTATCTAGTCTGACCTCCTTCACACTGCAGGCCAGTGGACCTCAGCCAGTAGTATTGTAAGGCTTGTTCTACTAACACTGCTGTCTTAAAAATACTATTAACTCTGCCTTTTATCTATGATAAGTCTTAGTTTGTTACCTGTACAGAGAGTCCTCGGCAGCCAGCCTACGGATCCAGTGTACTTCTCCAAGAGTTGTTAGCTATGGGGAAGCAGACTGATGATTAGGCTTATTTATTCCATTCTGATGGGGGGGGGGGTCCATGTTTGGACATACTCTCTGGACTGTAATTTGATTGGTCAACATTGGTATTTTGAAAATGGGACCAATCAGAGTAGAGGTGGTGCTGCCTTTGCACCTTCCAACCAGAGAAAACAGGGCCTTGCACTGGCAATGTCACAGCTGTAATTGCACATGGTTACTGTGGTTTTAGTACCAGAGCTGACAGATGTCTCAAGACTCTTACACTTAAAAGTCTAAGTTCTGCTTTCAAAATTTCAAGGGTTTAGGCAACTGATGTACAGCTGCCCCGAACTCCCCTTGTTTTGCCATACATGGCTCTGTGGTCTTGTAACCTCTTTGATTAACTTTGCCCAACCCCAAGTTCCTTCTCAGGGTGAAGTTTCTTGGCCAACAGCTTTATTGCCGTTCAGTAACATCCATTTGACGTTCTCTGGTCTTAACAAAGCATCTCTCCACATCCTCTGCCGTGTTTCATGAGGGTCTTTTCGTTCCAGAACATCTCTATATGATGCTGTGTTAAATAGCTCACCTTAGCTCTTCCCAGCAGTATCATTTCACTGCTCTGGTTAAATCACATCTCTCAGAAGGGAATCTCTTCTTTCACAAATTCTCCGGTGAAGCACAGAGCAAACAGAAGCTGCTTTTCTAGCCGGAGTTCATCAAAGCCATACTTCACAGTGTTGTCAACACAACTCCCTGATTGAAATCAGGAGTATCTTCAAATAATCCTGCTGGTTTCATAATGAGTGGAGCAGGGGCAGAAAGAGGTGGGGCAGGAGTGGGGCCTTGGGGGGAAGGGGTAGAGTGGGGGTGGGGACTGGGGCTGAGTGGGGGGACTTGGGGGTCCCTGAAAAATTTTAAATCAAAACAGGGGTCCTCAGGTTGCTAAAGTTTGAGAACTGTTGAGCTAGATAAAATATTGCAAGAATAAGGACGGTGAAGATGATCAGTAATTCTCACCTGCACTGGGCTTGGGAACATCTCCACAGCTGGAGTAGCTTCTGGCTTGCGTTGGTCACCCACTTACCTTTTCTATCCTGATCTCCTGCTCCCCAGGAAGCCTGTTACCACACACAGCTGAATTTCATAATACTCTGGATGGCTGGACAGTTATGCACTAGGGAGAGAATTCCCCTCTTTTCCAGTGATCTGGCAGAAAACCCAGTCTCTCCTCAAGGGAGTTGTTATGCTACCCTTCCAGCTCACATGCTTTTTAATACTAAGCAACCTCTCCACCCCCCTCCAACCTCGCCTAACCCAAATACTCTAAATCTTTCAAGATCTGGCTAATACAAAACTGCATGGTGGGGCACATATGCCTCTCTGGAAAAGTTTGTGAATTCTATTGAAACTAGGCATGAAACCACATGGCATCAGAACAGCTGAGATTGGAAGTTTCAACTAGGATGACACTGTCCAGCATTGCAAAAGGGGAACATACATGTAAATAAGAAAGCAACCAATGAAGTGACCTGATTTTACTGTTTTTACTGCAGTGGGATAAATTCTCCTACCATTTACACGTGTGTAAATGCAAAGTACTTCATCTCATTTACTCCAGATTTGCTCTGGTGTAACAGAGGACAATTTGGCACAGTGTATCTCCACGAACTGCCAGGAAGTTACTCCTAATTAATAACATAATTAAACCAGAGCAGAATCAGACTCATTAAGTCCCTGATTCATGACATGGTTTAAGGTGGATCATGTTGGCTATTCACAAGCAGTTCTTGAGATTTCTATCCTGTCAAAAGCAGTAACAAAATCATGAAATCATTCCATTCACCAATCCCAGTTCAGACACACGTTTTTTTTATTTCAATTTTTTAAAAAAATACAGCAAAAAATGTTGCTACATATAAATGGGATCAAAGTTATAAAATGATCCAAGCAAAAACGTTATGAAAATACATTAAACAGTCCATGCAAAATTGTATATCTATAAATGTGTGTATGTAATAAACAGACATTATAATAAAACAATCACATTTCATTGCTTTTATCTTGTGCAAATATAAAGTACGTTGATATGGCAGGTAAAGCATCTGTGCAACTTTTTAACACGTGGGCGCCCTATCCCCACAGCGTCTCTTTCGATAGAAGCGATAACCCGTCTTGTAGCTGCTTAAGTGTTTCTTCAAGCAGAGCACAAGGTCACTGTCACACTGGCAGCTCTCCCTTTTGCACCAGCTCCCCAAGCCTGCTGACAAACAGTAACAGGATGCGTGTTTGAGAGGAGGGCCTTGGGGAGAAGAAGAGAGGCTGGCAACGCTGGCTGCTGAGACGGTGATGGGGCCACATAAGAGTATGTCTACACTGTAATCCCAGGATGTGACATACCAAAGATAGCTTTAATCTAGCTAGTTGGGATCCTGAAGTGAAACCATGGTAGTGTCACTTCAGCATGGGCCAACCCAAGAACCCTAATTACTTGCAGGGCAGCTTGCACGGAAGCGCACATTGCTGTGACTTCACTGTTATCACTACTGGAGCTAGCTAGATAACTGCTAGCTCAGGTATGTCTACATGAGCTACAATCTCACCCTGTGATCGCAGTGTAGTCATACCCCAAGAGAGCACATGCTGACACCTAGGAGCTGGTCTACAATGTGAAAGTCCATCATGTTATAACTTGTGGCAGGACGGTAACGGATGCAGCGTTAAACATGGCATAGTACTCACTGTAGACAGGGACTGTCGGGTTTAACATCGTGTCAATTACCTTGATCCCACAGGGGTGCGCTCTAACGCAATGGAATTTCCCAGTTAGACAAGTCCCTCGGGAGTAGCCCTCAGCCCAGCATCCAGCTTCCTAGTTTAGGACAGTGGTCTCCAAAGTGGGGTGCACGCAACCCAGGGGGTGCGCAAGGGGATCCTTGGGGGTGCGTGGCAGGAGGAGCGCTGCTGGAGCAGCGCCGCTTTGGCAGTTCGGATGGCTTTTTTTTTTTGGTTTTTGCTTCGGCAGTTCGGGCGGGAGTCCAAGTGACTTTTTTTTTTGTGTGCTTGGGGCGGCAAAAATGGTAGAGCCAGCCCTGCGGCGCGGCGGGGGGTGCGTGCTCAAAATTTTTTCACTGATAGGGGTGCGCGATCAAAAAGGTTTGGAGACCACCGGTTTAGTGGATTGAGACGCATGTTGTTGGGATTCTGAGCTCGGGGGCTGGTTGGGCTTTCACTCCCAACCCTGCCCACTGGTTTGGAGAACTCCTAGCTGAGAGCAAAGGCTCTGAGCAAGAAGACATCTCCTTGTAATCAGTGCAGCCTATGGTCAGGGGGAAAAAAAAATCACTATTCAGGACAGCACATAAACATGTGTTTAAGTGTTTGCTTGATTTGGGGCCTGCATCCCGAGGTTCAGCCAGCTAGTGACTGTGGTTCTCTTGTCCTGTTCCTTACGTATAAGAACAAAAGCTCTAGTAGACTGGGTTCGGGATACAGATTTTAAAAGCCAAGTAGCAAAACAATTTGCTGATTTAGGGGAAGAAACAAAACCGAATCACCATCTTTCTGTCCAGGAGCCAACTCACCGCAGTATATCCTTCCACTCAGGTAGAAGTAGCTGTACGTTGTAAATTTGGCATAACATCCATGATGCCTGAGCCTCTTATAGCAGCAGTCATGCAAATAACAGCACCTTGGGAGAAGGAAGGACTCAGCAAAGACACGTGCACACGTAGGTTTAAAACACGAGCAAAAAAAAATCCCCTTTGACACTTTTCCAGTGCACGTAAAAGAGAGAGACATGTTTTGACACGATGGGCCAGATTCTCGTCTTACACTGGTGTAAATCAGGAGTAATACCGCTGACATTAACAGGTTTAGGCTCTCAGTTTGTTTCCCATCTATATACATGACAGGTTGAGTGGAGGGGGTGGGAGGGGGGGTTACTAAACTGAGCACCCAGGAGAAAGCACAGATATCAAGTTTGCTTTTATTGTTCTTCAGACAGGCCACTGAGTAGATTTCAAGCTTCTTCTCTAATCTCCAGCACAAGATGCTCTTGTGTTAGGTAGGCCTGGTAGGAACAGCCAGTTGTCAGCTCAAGGGACTCTGACCTCAGCATGTAAAATAACTTTCACAGAAACGGGGGGGGGGGGGGGGGGAAGAGGGGGCCGTCGTAGCCTGATTTCGCTCATGGCCTTTTCTTAATTCTTCATTCCACGGTGGGGGATGAAAACGATGCCCCATGCTCCGTTCTCCCTCAATCCACCCAGGGTGGGAGCCCCATTGCTTGAGATATTTAAAACTACCTTGGATGGTGTGCAAATAGCTTTAAAATAGGGACCAGCTATGCATGGGTCCTTAGAGCGTGCGTATGTGATCTAACAGGCCTTTTGCAGAGGTACATTTCTTAGGGGCTTTGTTGTGCCATTCATCCTTAAACAGAAATATCTGAAACCAATGAGAAGCTCCTCTTAAAACACCCAGTGGAGTGGTATGGTTCTGATTCCTTAATTCTTCGATCCCAGAAGGGAAAAAATGCTCTTGCACTTAAGCCCAAAGGAAGGTGGTAGCCAGGGCCGGCTCTAGGATTTTTGCCGCCCAAAGCAAAAACAATTTTGGCCGCCGCCCCCGTTCTTTAATTACCCCACCCCCGCCTCAACTCCACCCCTTCCCCAAATCCCCAGCCCTGCCTCCTCCCCCCCAGGCTCTCAAGCCTAGGAGGGAGGGAGGGGGAAAAGCGGCACCCGCGCCGCGGCCACTCGGAGTCTCCCCCTCCCTCCCAGGTTTGAGAGCCTGGGACGGAGGGGGAGCAGCGGCGCGTGAAACAGCTGTTTCGCGCGCCATGGCAGCAGCAGCGGAGGTGAGCTAGGGCGGCCGGGGCACATTTTTAGGGGCGGCATTCTGGTGCAGGCCATGCCGCCCCTAAAAATGTGCCGCCCCAAGCACCAGCTTGTTTTGCTGGTGCCTAGAGCCGGCCCTGGTGGTAGCCTTCCTCCTAACTCCAACACACAGGGGCACCCCATTCTAGGAAATACGGGCAGGTAGATTCAGCTATCTTCCTTGGATGAGCTGGTGGAAGAACCTCTCTTTATGAATCCTGCCTCCTTAATAATTCAAATCCACCTCCCTTTTGCAAATGCATTGGGTGTAGACTGACATCCTTCCAGTGACTTCGAGAGAGCCATGCCAGTTTACACAAGCTGAGTACCTGGCCTATTGGCCTTACTGGATGGAGAGCATCTTGGGTAAATACAGACTTGGGGTAAAATTTTCAGATGTGCTGAAGTGACTCGGGAGCCCACGTTCTATTTTCAAAAGTGAGTTCGGCCCTGGGGGCCAGATTTTCTAAAGTATTTAGGTGCCTAAAGAAGCTGGGCCATTACACACATTGACTCTATTTCCCCATGTTAAGTATCCTCCCACCTTCTTGTCAAACTATGAAATGGGCCATCTTGATTATCACTACAAAAGTGTTTTTTCCCTCCTGCTGATAATTGCTAGCAATCGATCTTCTGGGATCGATTTATCGCGTCTTGTCTAGACGCGATAAATCGATCACAGAAGTGCTCGCCGTCGACGCCGGTACTCCTGCTCCGCGAGAGGCGTACGCGGAGTCGACGGGGGAGCCCGCCTGCCGCGTGTGGACCCGCGGTAAGTACCTTGTAGTTCAAACTAAGGTACTTCGACTTCAGCTACGTTATTCATGTATCTTAATTCAAACTGGGGGGTTAGTGTGGACCAGCCCTAAGGTGCCACGAGTACTCCTGTTCTTTTTAAAGAAGCAGATAGGCACTTCTGAAAATCCCACTTGATACTCATGTGCTTAAATCCTATTGATTTCAATGGGAGTTAGGCACCGAGGCGCTTTTGAAAATCCCACTAGGTGCGCATCTGCAGGAACCTAAATGCCTTTGAAAATCTGGCCTTTAGGCCCTTTTGCAAGTGTTATCCCAACTGACGTTCCTGTCAGGATTTTTAAGACCGCAACTTACTGATCAGTGTCATCCGTTGGCGTCCCTTTGCCACCCAATCCACAGTGGCAGCCGTAGTTGGAATAATTCCATAAGGCACATTTCCCAGTGACTTGCTTAATCATCTTTTGAAGCTCCCAGAGACTCCCCTGTGTCATAACTGCGCCTGGAAAACAGCCAAAGGGTATCCAGCACTGGGAGAGGAGGGCTTCCCAAAAAGAAATGACACTTATTCCTGTGCCTTTATTAAGCTGCTTTGGGAGCTCATCAGGTAGGGTGACCGGATGTCCCGATTTTATAGGACAGTCCCAACGTTCGGGGCTTTGTCTTATATAGGTGCCTATTGCCCCCCACCCCATCCCAATTTTTCCGGTCACCCCATCATCAGGCCTGATTCTCCTCACATCTAAAACTGTTTTTAGATTCATATTACACACCCTTCTCTTCCTTATACCAGAGTCAATGTGGAGGAGCTCCATTGTCTTCAATAGAATTCCACAACTGCTGTAAGCAAGAGAGGAATCAAACCCTGTGTCTCTTTTCATCTCATTACATACGTGAGGGGTACAGTTATGTGGGTAGAAGGGCTGATGGGGAGAGATTTTACGTGACTGGATGTATCTCTCTAATATCGGTCATTAACACGTATATCAGCTCCCTCCATCACTCTCAGGTGCAGCCCTTACTAATTACCTTCCCCTCTCCTGTCCTTTACCAGATCTATCCGCTGGTCTGTATTGCACAAACCGTTTCAGTGTTGTGTGAAAGTTTATATTGGCAGAGCTGCCGCAACCCACGTGCTTGGGTCTAGGTTGAAGACTAATAAGATGGTCAGTGGGCTCCTGACACTATAACTCAAATTGCATTCTCTACTTTACAGCTATTCGTGATCATCCCAGAGATTAGCACTGCACAATTTGCCTGCACAAGTCCTGTAAAGGCAGGCAAATCCCTATGCCCTGGGAGGAGTATGATGGTATAGAATCATAGAATATCAGGGTTGGAAGGGAACTCAGGAGGTCATCTAGTCCAACCCCCTGCTCAAAGCAGGATCAACAACAACTAAATCATCCTAGCCAGCGCTTTGTCAAGCCTGACCTTAAAAACCTCTAAGGAAGGAGATTCCACCACCTCCCTAGGTAACCCATTCCAGTGCTTCACCACCCTCCTAGTGAAAAAGTTTTTCCTAATATCCAACCTAACCTAAACCCCCGCCTCTGCAACTTGAGACCATTACTCCTTGTTCTGTCGTCTGGTACCACTGAGAACAGTCTAGATCCATCCTCTTTGGAACCCCCTTTCAGGTAGTTGAAAGCAGCTATCAAATCCCCCGCCATTCTTCTCTTCTGCAGACTAAACAATCCCAGTTCCCTCAGCCTCTCCTCATAAATCCATGAGCTCCATGGTAACAACTTTGTAATAAGAATGGGACATATGCAGAAGAGACTTGCAGGAACAATTCAGATCCTCAGGCCCGTACTGGAAATCCTAGCTGCAAAAGGTCTTATATATCATGCCATTGAGTCATTAGAAGGCAAAAAGTGTATTAGCGGGCAGGGGGCACATCTAGAAACACCAATGGAAGGGACAGATCTTGTGTTGGGGAAGATACTGATGGTAGCGCTGCTACTCACATGGCAGTACCATTAATGAGGTGGTGTGGTACATGGGAAGGTGCAGTGAACTTTCTCAGGCCTCCCTCCGTTTCAGAGGAGCCCACCCACCCTATGCTCAGATGATCTCGGCGTGGTTAGGCAGCTACTGGCAGGGCCAGAGTACAGCTGCTTTTAAGAAGTGGGGGCGGGGAAATCAAACTTCCTCCCCTTTTATTTTAAAACAATTGGGCTTTTGGCATTTTTCCAAATTTCAGAATGCTTCAGGCTTTTAAATCATTCCAACCAGCTCTATAGGTGGTTTTAAAACAACTCCCCCTCCCTCCCCACACACACTAGGGTGATAATAATGCAGAAGTTTCAGTACTATTGTCCCTAATTTTGCTTCAAATTTCAAAATTTGAAATGTATCGATCAACTCCGCTTTCTCTGCCATCCTCCTGACGTGCAGTTTTTGCTGACACAGAGTTAATTCTGCTCATGGCAGCACCAACTTGTGATCTATTTTCTGTAGTAACTTATAGTAGGGAGCCCTAGAACTTTTGCACTGACTTCTCCCACAATTGGCTGAGGCCACACCCCCATTTACGGACTTTGTAGATCTCTTGTGGATCTTCTCCATGGACCCAGTTGTGTGTTCTCTTGCTTGACATGGGAGCCAGACCCACGGATTTTAGCTTGTGGGTCAAATTCTCCCTGCATTTACACTGGTGCCACCCCATTGATTTTAACGGCACTGTACTGATGCAATGGGAAAGAGAAGTAGCTCCAGATGTGCAGAATTTGGAGGCAGGTTTTGTAGCAAGCTTTCAGCCCGCAGGCCAAGCCAGTATTCCCCCCCCCCCAATTAATTGGAAAAAGTTAGAGAATGAGTGGGCCTGGGTCTGATTCATCGGTTTAATGCTGCTATAATGCTATTCACATCAGTAGATTTAAACCTGTAAGTGAAATCAGTGAATGTATTGCACTTACCATAAGCAAATAGCACAGCAAATACTAAGAGATTCTTCATCTTCATGCAGGGCCTGGAAGAAGAAACCCAAAACACCCTGATCTTCCATTCAGGCAAAGAATTCAATGACACATATTAACATCCAGGTACGGGCAACCTGGATAAGTCATTGCCTCGAAAGCAGCTGAGAAGAGAGCAGAAGCAAGGGTTTTTGACTGTTTGAATGAATGGAGCACGAGACCCCTGGTCACAGGGAGCAGAGATTATACTGGGAAGTGGAGATTTAGCTTCACAGCCTAAACCAGGATGGGTGAAATCCAACCGTGTTCAGCAGGACCCCAGGGGTATGCCTACATTGCAGCTGGGAGTGATCCTTCCAGCCAGGGTAGACAGGCTTGTGCTAGCTTGCTAACAATATCAGTGCGGATGTTGCATTTTGGGCTCAAGCCCACCCAGCCACCTGGCCCTGAGCTCGGGGAGTTGGCCCAAGTTGCCACCAGAGCCTCACCGTTCACACTGCTAGTTTTAAGGGCAAACTTGAGTCCTGCTAGTGCGAGTCTATCTGTGCTGGTGGGAGGCTTGGCCCTAGTGGCAGTGTAGGCACATTGCAGGAAGCTAATACATCACTGAAGTCCTCTCTGGTCTTAAGTGGTGCATGGACATCTTGTAGGCTCTCTGCACAGGCCTGAATTTCATCCAGTGATTCTAATATTGTGCAGCCTTTCTATATTCTCCCCCTTCGGGTCACGGTGCCTGGTTGTATTGGCTGGTAGGAAGCCAACACCAGAGCAAAGAGACTGATGCCCCTTTAGGATGGTGACACAATTCCCCTACTTCATGCACACGAGCAGTAGTGACTCCAGTGGGACTTCACTTGCGGCATGAGGAAGGACGTTCATTTCTGCTCTCAGTGTGAGGGATCCTATTTACTGCGGGGGCCTTTTTACCATAGATGGTTTCTCTTCCTTTCTCCCGCATGCAGCTTTTGTTTCATCCTGGGGCACAAAACACTTCACAGACCTGAGGACTAGGATCAGTCAGGGTCACAGGCTGCAAATGTTCACAACAGACCCTGCCAGTGTAAAAGCGTTGTCAGCTCCTCTATAGACAAAAGATCCCCAGCCGCACTGTATTGGTTTGTGGATCGAACGGGAGAAATTGAAAAGGAACAGGGAGGGCAGGAAAGCAGTGGGAGATGGAGACAGGAGAGGAAAGCAAGGGACAGAGGGCACTGAAAAGAAAGAGCAGGTGTGGGTCACTATCACCTGGATCTCGCTCACTAAATCAATTCCTTGCACTGCAGGAGCCTCGGGCATTGGTGCATCTCAGGCCCTCCTGCTATCTGCCTGTGGCACATAATAGTTTAATCTCCTAAGAGCTGTTTTACTTTTGTCTAGTGCTGGTTGCTGGGTGTGGTGTGGAAGAGGCTGGGTGGTGTTTAGTGGCCTCTGCTGTACAGGTCAGACTGGAGGAGCTGGTAGTTCTCTTCTGGCCTGAAACTCTATGAGAGAAGTAGCTGGTATCCCACGATGACCTGGTACCTTGTACCCAGCTTTGCTTAAAGAACAGTGCGGCACCGTGCCAGATGGCTCGCTCCAGTGCAAAAACCCTTACCTGCAAACAAGGGGATAGGACCTACTGCTCAGGAACAATGGTTCATCAGGGAGACTTCTTGCCCGAGATCTCTCTCTTCTGCTCTGCCTTTGAGCAGGCAAAGGCAATGTTCATACCTCACTTTCGCACCTTCCCCACTCTGTTGTTTGCAGCCAGGACCAGGGCCATAACCAGGGAAGGAGGGCAGCTGCCCAGGGTGCAAAGCCATGGGGCCATAAAAATGGGGCAGCATGCACCCCCCCACACAGATTTCTGCCTTCCATTTAGCACAGAGGTTTTTGAACTGTGGGGCAAATCTCCCTAAGAGAGGGTGCACCCGACGATCTGAAAACCATTGCCTTCTGCCAGGAGCTGGTGGATTGGAAGCTGGTAGGAGCTGCCCGGCTCACTCGGGCCCCTGGCTCTCCATGCTGTGGGAGCTGGGGTGCTGTCTGTCTGCCTGGCAGCCCTCCCTGCCCTGCTCCCCAAGCCAGCCTGCCTCTGCACAGCTGAGCGTTCCCCAAGCAGGGCGGGCGGCCCAGTTCCGAGCTGCACCGTGACACGCCCTTGCCTCTCCCCCGAAGGAGCCCGGCACCAGCCAGCGCTGCCCCCTGGAGCCGGCTTCTGCCCACGGAGCCCAGCTGCCAGGAGAGGCTCCCCCAGCTGCTCACTCACCACTGCCCTGGTGCTTCTGCTCCTCAGCCCAGAGGAGATGTGTGGCGTAGTCACGTGCCCCCGACAACCTGGTAGTAATGCTCACTGCGGATCCCAAGGGCCCCAGATGGAGTCTCCGGGTACACACCCAGCAAGTGCATTCACTGGAATGGGAGCCATGCTAAACTGTTAATCCCGCACTTTTGTCCATTTCCACACGCTGGATACATCAGATCAGATGAATTCCTGGTGTAATCCCCATTGAGCTTCAGCCGGGCCGCATCAGGGATGGATCTGATTCAGCGCCAATAACGATTCACATGTTTCCCAATCTCCAACGCAGCCTCTTGCACGTTTTAACTACTGGACACAATAACGATTAAAATATCAGTGATCGGTCTCTACTCACCTTTTCTGGGCTTGGGAAAGTCTCTGTAGCTCAGGGTGACTTCTGATCTCGGATAGTGACAGATTTACCTTATATAGATGGTCTGTCCCTCCCCTTTGGGAACTCAGTGACTGCATCCATGCTGACTTCGTTATCGAATATTCAAACTTCATAAAACTTCTGTTATGTGGCTTCTCTGTCAAACAACGTTTCTAGTCTTCCCCATTTCAAGGCACAAAGGGTATTTCCCATGCAAGGCTGGGCCACTGCAGAGGCTGTGCTGCAAATTGATTGTAGATAATGAATAATCAGACAACATGAATGATCACATACATAATTCTGAGTTCATCTAAAGCCTAAGCCAACACCAACTGATGTCAGAGTCCAGCCATTGGCTTGAAAGGCAGTTGTATCAGACCCCTGAAGATGCAAGAAGCCTGAGAAGGGTAGATAATGAACAGCCATCTTGCTAATAACGTTAGGCTCCTCCTGCTACCCCAGTTCCCTTACCCATCCCTAAATCACGTGGCACTTGTGCACTGTGATACAGTGTTTTCAGAAGGGACAGTGGTAGAATTCCTTCCTGATTCTTGTCTTTACCAGCTTATGCCCTGAAGCATGAAGTTTGATTTCTCTCTTATTCGCTTTGCTTGCTAGGGTTAGTGACCATGCAATCATCTAGACTGCCACTACATTTCACAGCCAACATCTGTTGACTTTGACTGAAGGTTGTTAAGCTGTTCCCTTCTGCATTGGCCATCTGATGGATAAACAGTAAGACACGGAAGAGTCTAAAGATCCTTTGATGCACGAACAGGCCAGGTATTTTATGTGAGTACAAGTAATGAGGCATAAAAGTCAGAAATGGTTAGAAGAAAAATAAAGATAAAGTGCTCACTAGTATCTACCTAAGAAGCTATCTTAGTTGCAAAGCAAAGTGTCTCACCACATACTCCAGCAAATTCCTGACCAAACTCTTCGGCAAAGAACCCTCCCCCAGAGTCTAACACCTGTTTCCTTTTGTCTTCTCAGGTGCAGGGGATGATGTGGGCAGGAGGAGAGAGACAGACAGAGGGGCCTTGGGTGTTTCTCCCTCCTTTCTAAAGTTTCAGTCCCCTTCTTGAAAAACATTTCTAGCTCAGACCCAGGAGACAAGTCTATGAGGAAGGATATTCCCTGATGGGTTTTTTTCACCTGTTTAAACTTCCTTTGTTTGCCCTCTCTGCTTGACGAGGACATTTACTGCTCAAATGCAAATTAAGGCAAGCACACATTCCTTCCTTTGTTTAGGACAGACCGGACTGTTGCCTGGGCAGGGCCGTGGGGTTTGGAACGTGTGTTCATAACATCACACTGCGGAATCTTATAATTTCACATACGAAGTTGCCAGTGCCAGGCATATTTTACCAGACAACAATGACCAGCAAATTAGGAGTTTTCAATTGATACCCCCCGAGGCATAGTTTGTTCACAGGTTATTCTGATTGTGTGCAGGGTGTGAATACAGAGGTGCAGTCTGTCACAGTAGCCTCTCTGATGTTCTCCCTAGGGTCTGCAGCCTGAAATTCAAGCTTCAGAAGAATTCACTTTATACAGTCTCATTAATGATCTGGAGGATGGTGTGGACTGCACTCTCAGCAAGTTTGCAGATGACACTAAACTGGGAGGAGTGGTAGATACACTGGAGGGTAGGGATAGGATACAGAGGGACCTAGACAAATTAGAGGCTTGGGCCAAAAGAAACCTGATGAGGTTCAACAAGGACAAGTGCAGAGTCCTGCACTTAGGACGGAAGAATCCCATGCACTGCTACAGACTAGGGACCGAATGGCTAGAAAACAGTTCTGCAGAAAAGGACCTACGGGTTACAGTGGATGAGAAGCTGGATATGAGTCGACAGTGTGCCCTTGTTGCCAAGAAGGCTATCGGCATTTTGGGCTGTATAAGTAGAGGCATTGCCAGCAGATCGAGGGATATGATCATTCCCCTCTATTTAACATTGGTGAGGCCTCACCTGGAGTACTGTGTCCAGTTTTGGGCCCCACACTACAAGAAGGATGTGGAAAAAGTGGAAAGAGTCCAGCAGAGGGCAAGAAAAATGATTAGGGGGCTGGAGCACATGATTTATGAGGAGAGGCTGAGGGAACTGGGATTGTTTAGTCTGCAGAAGAGAAGAATGAGAGGGGATTTGATAGCTGCTTTCAACTACCTGAAAGGGGGTTCCAAAGAGGATGGAGCTAGACTGTTCTCAGTGGTGGCAGATGACAGAACAAGGAGTAATGGTCTCAAGGTGCAGTGGGGGAGGTTTAGGTTGGATATTAGGAAAAACTTTTTCACTAGGAGGGTGGTGAAGCACTGGAATGGGTTACCCCTAGGGAGGTGGTGGAATCTCCTTCCTTAGAGGTTTTTAAGGTCAGGCTTGACAAAGCTCTGGCTGGGATGATTTAGTTGGGAATTGGTCCTGCTTTGAGCAGGGGGTTGGACTAGATGACCTCCTGAGGTCTCTTCCAACCCTGATAGTCTATGATTCAGCAACTAGTAACAAGCCCCACTCCATCTACGTCCACTGCACAGACCTTCTCAGCTTTCTCCCTCTCTCACCAAAACATCTAGTCCTCCATCTGCTGCTATAAACACCTCAATATCACATTCCCTTCCTGATGGAAATGACGAGGCACTCCAACCTACTCATCAGTGGGGAAACCCTTCTTCCTCTATATACTTATTATTCATTATCCCTAGCAACTTGAAGCCCCAGTTGAGATCAGTGCCCAGCACCAGGCCTGCCGACAGCAATCCTGGGCCCCAGGGCAGAACAGTCAACGGGCCCCCTAGAAAGCATGAAACTGGCCCAGAGCAGGTAGTTAGCCTCTTCTATACCAGGGTGAGGGCCTGTCCCTTCACACAGGCCCACTGCCAGCTGCTGGGTTAAACTCTCAATGGCTGGTGGCAGAACATCCTCCTTGGGGGCCTGGGCTTCTGGTACTCTGACAGGTTTTTGGTGGTCTATTGATAAAACAAGTTCCTTGCGCTGCTGGAGGCAGCTACATTTAATTCTGATCTCACGGTCACTGATATAAATCAGGAGTGACTCCACCTAAGTGACACGGATATTAATGAGATCAGGATTGGGCCCATTGGGGCAGATTCTCCCCCCTTCCTGAGCTCCACTTGTATGAAGTGGAGAAAGAGGGTTTCAGGCATCTAGTGCAGCTCTCTGATCCTCAGCCACTTAGCCTTAGCACAAGTTAGAGCTGCACAGGAGCTGATCTAATTTACAGTGGAAAATGTAACGGAGTAAATGTAAGTGTAACAGAGCTAAGCTCTTCCATGCCACCTCTGCTCCCTAGTCCACCCACCCCACTCCCGTAACATGCACCCCTCCTGCCCTTTCACCCGTGTAAGGGGGATGTCTCTACAGGAGACAACAGAGCCACCTCTGGCAGAGGGTTCTCCACTGGCCACATCTGGTTGCTTTAAAGCCACTTTATGCCACTTACACAGAGCAAAGTGGCCTTAGTGGACTGGAGAATCTGGCTCAGTGTGTTTCATTTATAGCGACATTGCCTACTGACCACGTTGGTGCAATCGGAAGGAAATGCCAGAAAAGAATTGATGTTTGAGTGAGTTGAACGCCAGGAAGGGGGTTGCGATAGGGCACATGGAAGAAAAGTACCTACGGATCCAGTGAACGTTTTCAGCAGGGAGATGCAAACACGCAGGATGACCGACATAGTTCGCCTTCAGTGCCATGAGAGCCAGCCTAAAACTAAGGTGAATGCGTCATTTCAATACGATCGCACTTATAGATGCGCCTGTTAAAGGACAGCAACTCTGAACCACTCGAATGTTGGGCACTTTGGAGCTGATTCAGCAAATCTCTACTCTTGTTTAATGTCTTTAGCCCTCCTTTCCCTTCCATCCTGTGCGAGTGCACGCGCCCACATGCTTGCTAGCTCTTCAGGATTATTTTAATAAAGCGAGCAAAAGCAAAAATATGTATATTAGATCTGAGATGGGGTCACCAACCAGAAGAATTAGCTAAAGAAATGCTTAGAACTCTTATTAAGTCTTGCAGACTCTTGAGACTCTCTGATCATCAGCCCAAGTCTCCACTATTTTGGAGAGTGATAGTCTTCCATTTGCTACCACATTAGGAGTCCGATTGTCCTCTTAGAAACATAGAATATCAGGGATGGAAGGGACCTCAGGAGGTATCTAGTCCAACCCCCTGCTCAAAGCAGGACCAACCCCAACTAAATCATCCCAGCCAGGGTTTTGTCAAGCCGGGCCTTAAAAACCGCTAAGGAAGGAGATTCCACCATCTCCCTAGGGAACCCATTCCAGTGCTTCACCACCCTCCTAGTGAAATAGTGTTTCCTAATATCCAACCTAGACCTCCCCCACTGCAACTTGAGACCATTGCTCCTTGTTCTGTCATCTGCCACTACTGATAACAGTCTAGATCCATCCTCTTTGGAACCCCCTTTCAGGTAGCTGAAAGCAGCTATCAAATCCCCCCTCACTCTTCTCTTCTGCAGACTAAATAACCCCGTTCCCTCAGCCTCTTCTCGTAAGTCATGTGCCCCAGCCCCCTGATCATTTTCATTGCCCTCCGCTGGACTCTCTCCAATTTGTCCACATCCCTTCTGTAATTGGGGGACCAAAACCGGACACAATACTCCAGGTGTGGCCTCACCAGTGCTGAATCGATTTTACACGTCTGAAACTCCATTGACTTAGATGGATTTACTCATTTTCTATTCCAACATCAGTAAGAGAAGAATCAGGCCCTACGTCTCCCAATATGCTGCTTCTCCCAATCATTCAGTATGATGTGACAGGACTGAGAGAACTGACACCGTCTTACAATGGCACATGCTTTTCTAAACTAGTTCACAATCTAATCCAATCCCCATGTTTAAATGAAACACGTCCAAGGCTGCTTTATCTAAAAGCAAACATACCTGTGTAAAGAAGGGGGTGTTTTGCTAACATTCAGTACAGTACAAATTAGCAAGTGGGTCATTGGTGCCCAGAGAACTGCTGGACGTGCTCTTCCGGCATGGCCAGGGCTTCCACATGCCCGCCCGCTGTCTTCACCGCCGCCGGTACCACCCCACGTGCACCTAGGAGCCCTGCTGCCTGCCCCGGCAATTTAAAAGGGCCCAGGCCCCTGGGCACTTGCCCCTTTTGTCGTCCGTCCCCCCCTTGGTGGTCCTGCCCAGCACAAAGGCGTAAATAGACCCTAATGGACAGTCCTTCCTCCAAAAGCTTGTAATCTAAACCCGCAGGGATTAAGTGAGGTTTATGTAGGTCATTTGCTTTGTGGTGACACTAAGCATTCACCTCCAGTGACTAAAAACTTGTTTTTAAGTATCCCTGTGCAGGTAAGAGCTGCTCTCTGTAAACCTGTAGGCTGAAATCTTTACTCATCAGACACAGGAGCTATTAGCGGAAGCCTTCTAGTTACACAGAGCTGTAGTCTTGGGTAATTGGGCTCCAATGGCTGAGAAGGCAAAGGCGTGTGATTTGTGGCATTGGCAGGCCAGGAAAAGACTTCCCATTCTCTGTGTGGTTACAGCCAAGCAGGGTGGTTCCCAGATTTACTGAAATATTTATAGAACTCCATAGCAGAACGGTACGTTGGGCTACAGGAGTTCCCCCTGCCTTAATCTGAAGCGCAGACTTCCCTTTTCCTGTGCTGGATGGGTAAACTGCAGGCAGACAAAATTACGTAGTGGAAAGCACCCTATGCCCCAGAACGGCTCGGATAAGGGTGGTGGGCGAGGAGAAATGTGGCCTCTAGACAACTTATTATGATACAAATACATTTTAATTCTTAAGCACCCAGACCTGAAAAGCTCTGTGCATCCTACTATTGTGTGCAGTAGCAAGAGCAGGGCTCCACTGTGCTAGGCGCTGTACAAACATATAGTAAGAGACTATTTCTGTCCCTAAATAGACAAGGGAAGTCTCATCAGCCCCATGTTCCAGCTGGGAAATGGGAGTCACAGAGATTCAGATCCAGATTTTCAAGAGTGCTCAGCCCTCATTTAAGACCATCAATATTTTCCCCAAGGTCCCACAAAGAGTCTGTGCACTGGGGGACTGAAGCCAGATCTCCTGAGTCCCAGCTCAGTGCCTCCACTGCAAGATCATAGAATCACAGAATAATCACGGTTGGAAGGGACCTCAAGAGGTATCTAGTCCAACCCCCTGCTCAAAGCAGGACCAATTCCCAGCTAAATCATCCCAGCCAGGGCTTTGTCAAGCCAGGCCTTAAAAATCTCCAAGGAAGGAGACTCCACCACCTCCCTAGGTAACGCATTCCAGTGCTTCACAGCCTTCCTTGGTAAGGAAGATCAGCCTTCCTTACCAAAGAACAACTCTGAACTTAATCATCAGAAATCATGTCAATCCCCACACCCTCAAAGGAGCAGAACAGAGTCCCAGCAGTCCGCTCCAAATGCAGAATGGGTCAACAGCCCTACGGTTAAAAAAGGCCACAAGCCTGCTACTAAACCCTACTGTATGCTGCGAGTGTGGCACATGAGCCAAGCTAAGAAGGGTTCAGAGCTCAGTCACTGAGACTCCCCGAGAACGGTCATTCGGTAGGTGATGCTCTTCCCTCTGAGGTACCACAAACCCAGTGTCCCACCTGGGGTGCAGGGCTCTGTGCTGCCAGAGAAGCTGGCATTTGGCTGAGATGTAAAATGAAGTCCTTTAATGATTGAATGGGGTTAAGATCCCATTGTACTTTCTGCAAGTGGAGGTGAGTTAGCCCTAGAGGCAATTTCCAGTGTAGGGAGTTAGCAGGGGTTGGGGGTTCTAGCCCAACGTAAGGTCCAAGGGACCTTTCACCAGCTCTAAAGGGGCTGCAGAGAGTTCTCAGGGTTGTCTACAGTGCTGTAGCTGCTACGCCTACGGGAGAGCGTCTCTCATCAGTGTAGTTAATCCACCTCTGCGAGAGGCTCTGTGAAGCTCTCCTGTTGATATAGCACTGTCTAAGCCGGGGGTTAGGTGGGTATAATTTTGTCACTATGGGGTGTGGATATTTCACACCCTTGAGCGATGTAGTTTGTAGTGTGGATGTGGCCACAGTATGGCTGGCTTTATGCCCCCCACCCACACCTCTAGGGGTGGGAGAGGGTAGAGCCAGAGCACATAGCACCCTGGTCTATCCCAGCCAGCTCAGGGATCCCTTGGGCCTGTGGGCTGTGTCTCTGTTGGGTGAAATTCACCCCATGCAGATTCCATGGACGCCAGGGCAGGTGTTTTTTACCTGGTATCGCTGGGAGTCTCTTTCTCGCCAGGGAGATCTCCTGAAGGTTTTCCACTGTACCATTATTAATGTGTTTATTGTCATATCAGGCTTTGACCCGGCTGACCACTCCTGAGCAGCCAATCAAGCCTGCCAGGAGAACGTCTTCCCCTCGGTGCTGTCGCATCAGGGATCCCGCACAATGGCACTCATTTTCCATGTGCTCCTTATCTGCTGAAGCCTCGGGGTATCAATCCCCACTGAATGACTTTGCACAGAGAGGCTGTTGTTTCAGAGCGCCACGGGCCCCAGCAGAGACTGCTGACAGAAGGTCAGGGGTTTTAAAGACACAGCTTTTCATCTTAAAACATGGGCCCGGCTTCTGTGCCGCACTGAGCTTTTGGTTGGCACAGCAGAACATGCCAGGCTAGCAGGGAATAGGGTGACCAAATGACAAACATGAAATATCGGGACACAGGAGCAGGGGAGAGCGGCAGAGGAAAAAAAAAAAGCCGGTGGAGTGCGCCCCCCGCCCCAGCCAGGCGGCACAGCCCCATCTCCACCCGACTCTATGGTAGCCACAACAGCTGAGCGCGCCCCGGCCTGGAGCTGCCAAGCCCACGTGCTGCGCTAGATCCCCGGGGCAGCCTGGCTTGCTTCCCGGCCGCCCTCGCCGGGCTGCTCTGTGAGCCATGGGTGCGGCCCAGGAGGCCCAGGCCTGCCTCGCCTTCTACCGGGGGCTCGGGCGGAGGGAGTCGCTGCGGGATCTCTGCCGGGCCGTGCTCGCCTTCCTGGAGAAGCTGGACTGGAGCAGTTCGCAGGGTGAGTGCTGGGGGCCACCCCCTCCCTCCAGGCTTGCGCCGCCATATAGCTGATCAGCGCAAGTCTGGGAGGGAGGAGGAATGTGGTGTGCTTGGGGAAGAGGCAGGCCAGGGCAGGGATTTGGGGAGGGATCCAATGAGGGAAAGAGGGGGCAGGGCTGGGGGGGGGGGGCAAAAGCCCCTCCGGGCTCTGCCTGTGCGCCGGAGCGGAGGGCAAAATTACTTGTTTGTCCAGTGTTCTGACCGAACATCGGTCGGGACGCGGGACAAACAAGCAAATATCGGGACAGTCCCGATAAAATCAGGACGTCTAGTCACCCTAGCAGGGAAGTGGTTACAGCTTCCATCTCAGGGCAGATCTGCACTGCCTTGAGCCCTGGCGTTGGCTAGGCCAGTGGCTCTCAACCTTTCCAGACCATTGTACCCCTTTCAGGAGTCTGATTTGTCTTGTGTACCCCCAAGTTTCACCTCCCATTAAAACGACTTGCTGACAGAATAAGACATAAAAATACAAAAGTGTCACAGCACCCAGCTACTGAAAACTTGCTGACTTTCTCATTTTTACCATATAATTAAAATAAATCAATTGGGATATAAATATTGCACTGACATTTCAGGGTATAGGATATAGAGCCGTATAAACAAGTCATTGTCTACATGAAATTTTAGTTTGGACGGACTTCACTAGTGCTATTTATGTAGCCTGGTGTAAAACTAGGCAAATAGCTAGATGAGCTGTTATCACCCTGGAAGACCTGTGTACCCCCAGGGGTACCCCTGGTTGAGAATCACTGGGCTAGAGCAGCTGGGGCCAGTTTCAAGAAAACCCGAGTTGTGCACCAACAAAACTAGCAAAGCCTATTGGAGAATGCGATGTAGATCCCAGGCTGTGCTCCATAGGCCCTGATGCTGTGTGCTTCCGTGAAACATTTCACATCTACTTATTTCCCAACATCTCCACCATTCAGCCTGCCACACCCTTGATACCATGAACACAGCTTTACCATGCCATATATATCTTCCTGCTGTATTTTCCACTGCATGCATCCGATGAAGTGGGTTCTAGCCCACAAAAGCTTATGCCCAAATAAATGGGTTAGTCTCTAAGGTGCCACAAGGATTCCTCCTTGTTTTTTCAAGGAGTAGGAGGAGCTAAGCAGCCATGAAGTGGGGGAAACAGTGGGGTTTCTCTGTGTATATATGAATAAAGCTTCCTTTATTTCAAGTTTACCTTGGGGTAATGGCCTGAAATGTTAAGTACATTGGGGGCCAGAGGCTCGGTTGGTTTAAATTGGCAGAGCTACACTGAAGCTTTATTCTTCCCATCTCTCCTCTCCTCTCGGCACACAGTCAGGAAGCCCTGGCGCCTGAAGGATTTCCTGGGGCCCATTTATGGAAAAGCCAAATCCTGCAGGCGACTCATCCCCCGAGTCGCCAACCTATTCTTAGCCACGCACAAAACTATCATCTCACTCAGAGACATGAATAACTAG
This sequence comes from Malaclemys terrapin pileata, assembly GCF_027887155.1. Lineage (NCBI taxonomy): Eukaryota > Metazoa > Chordata > Testudines > Emydidae > Malaclemys > Malaclemys terrapin. Next base: position 8,435,426 of record NC_071523.1, read on the forward strand.
GGTGCCATGATACACGTGTATCTTGATGGCCATTTCTGACACCATCCCCGCAGTTGAAGGAGAATTCCCTGCAGTATGCCGAAGCACCTGAAGAGCACGTTCATTGAAGGTCAACCTTTAATTGAACCAGATTTCAGACTAGAAGTGCCTGAAATCCATACAGCTGGCTAAGGGCCTCCAAACTCACTTTCCATTTCCACTTTTTTATGTTCTCTCTTTGGCTCCATTCACATGCCTATGGGGGTTACCGTTACGCCAGCTGATACATATAGATCCATAGATTTTAAAGGTCAGAAGCAACCATTATGACCTTCCCTCCTTCCCACAGGCCACAGAACCTAACTCAGTACCTTCTGCATTGAGCCCAATCATTTGAGGTTGAGTATGTTTTAGAAAGACGTGCTAGGGCCCAATCCAACTTCCAGTGAAGTCAAAGGAAAGACTCCCAATGGGAGCTGGATTGGGCACTTGGCTATAGAACCATGGGTGCTTTGCCCAGCCTCAAGCAGAAGATATTCCCTCATCTCCCTGGGTTGGGGACTTTCCCACAATGAAGTAGGTTTCAGCACTTAGACACCTCCCCACTCTTCAGTTTAGGTTCTCCTGCGTTGGCTCTTTCTCCTGCTGTTCACTCCAAAGCAGAATTATTCCCCTGTTCCTCTGGGAAATTCCAGCCCTGGACATGTGAATGTAGACTTTTCCTGAATTAAACACTCTGAGTCTGGGTTTATTTGAGGACACAGAACAAAAGACAGTGCTCACTACGCACAAGCCTACTGAAGACTTGTGTCGCTCACAGGAGAAGGATTCACAGGATGGATTAGATATCAGGAAATGGACTAAAATAATGAAATCCTCTGACCCAGGCTCACATTCTCAGCCCTCGTTTTGTTTTACATCAGGCCAACTGGACACCATTAGAACTGTACAAATATGTCTACACAGCAAAGAAAAACCTGCTGGTGGTCTGTGCCAGCTGACTGGGGTTTGCAGGGCTCGGACTGGAGGGCTGTTTCATTGCTGTGTAGACTTCCAGGCAAAGCAGACTTGACTGAATAAACCTATAAACGCCACTAGGTATCATTCCTAAATCCCTAGCGGTTTATATTCTCTCACTCTGCCTTGAGTCTTTCAGGTAACTTAGGAACGCCTTTCTAATAATACCCCACTTCCTGGATGTTTTTACTAAATAACATAACTTTTGTTACTTCAAGACATTTGAATTATTCTTCAGAAAGCTTTTCCATTTCTTTATCCAAGTCCTCACATACCCATAGAAGGCACTTGACTGCTTCTTCAATTGCTTACAGAGCTCACATAGGCCTTCTGTGTGTCTACTTATTCTAAAAATATTTTTGTTTAAGCAGCAAACAGTCAGTTCTCTAAGCAAAGTCACTTCACTTTTCCCGATCAGGCCCAAAAGTACGTTGCTATCGTCAAGTCTAGGGCACAATTAAAAAGAAAACAAAACCAAAAAAAACCCCCCACACCTTCTTCTTCTTCCTTTTTGACAATCCAAAGTTTTTGTCATTCCTCTTTTAGATTTTTCTATATTAGGCTTTTGAATTCTTGTTTACTCAGGATATTTCTATGTCAATGCCTTCATTTCTTACAACATTTTTAGCTGCTTTGTCCATCATTTTGTTCCCTGATATTCCAGTATGCACTGGGATCCATGTTAATGCTACATGTATCCCCAGCTGTACTAACTCTGTCCTAAGAAATATAATTTCATTGATTAAATCACTTCTGCATACTAAGACACCCGTTTTTATTGCCATAAGGCCTGAGACGGAGGTTTGTTTGTTTTTTAAAATGAGCACTGCTATTGGGTGTACATCCCAGACCCAATGTAACGCCTGCATTATTGCGACTGGTTAGGCTGTCATAACCGCTACAAAATCGGATATTATTTTAGATGAACTAATTCCCAATGTTGGTATATAAAATGTGTCACCTCCGTTTTTTCTCGTTTGGATCCATCTCTCTGTATTTGACAAAACCAACTCCACTTGTCATCTATATGCTGGAACATTTCAGTTTTAATATCTATCATCTTTTTTTTTTTTTCACCCTGAAGTTTATAAAATAAATCTGTATCCACCTTTGGGCATGCAACTTTCCATCCATAACTGATGTTCCCATGACTAAAAGTTTTGACTTCATTTAGCTTTTCCTTATCTTTCAACTTCTGCATGCACATTAACTCAAACGGCAAGGGGAGTTCTAACATTGTGTGCTATCATTCACCTATCAAATTCCCAACAATATATTTGGTTGGCACTTTCATCATTGTCATCCCCATTAACTTTGGCCCAGTAGTTTCATTCATAATATGACTTCTAGGGAAATACAAGTTATCTGTAATGCATTTATAGGCATTGCAATAAACACACACTCACAATTTATGGGGCCTGGGCTTGTATTAAATCTACTTTTTTAAGTTCTGATTTTGATGCTGACCTAAAAGCTTGGCAGCCACAAAAACTAATTTCCCCCTGCTGATACTCACACCTTCTTGTCAACTATTTGAAATGGGCCACCTTGATTGCGTTTTTTTTTTAAATGGAGATATCCTATCTCCTAGAACTGGAAGGGACCTTGAAAGGTCATCGAGTCCAGCCCCCTGCCTTCACTAGCAGGACCAAGTACTGATTTTTGCCCCAGATCCCTAAGTGGTCCCCTCAAGGATTGAACTCACAACCCTGGCCTCATTAGCACTACAAAAGTGATTTCCACCCTTCTTGTCAACTGTTGAGAATAACCCACTTCCACCTTAACTGAATTGGCTCGTTAGCACTGATCTCCCCCCGCCCCCCCACTTGGTAAGGCAACTCTCATCTTTTCATGTGCTGTGTATTTATACCTCCCTACTGTATACTCCACTCCATGCATCTGATGAAGTGGGTTTTAGCCCACGAAAGCTTATGCCCAAATAAATGTGTTAGTCTCTAAGGTGCCACAAGGACTCCTCGTTGTTTTTGCTGTTATAGACTAACACGGCTACCCCTCTGAAACCTGATCTGATCATTGCTGATTGCATACAGAGCCTTATTTTCTTATCCACTCCCCCAGGTAGCCCCAGCAAGATTTTTAAGCAGGTTTATCCTTCCAGTACATTTATCTTTAACTTAGTCTATACAATCTTCCTCAAGTAATTTAGTATCAAATGTTCCCTAGGAATTCAAACCTTGTAACAATGTCTATTTGTTCTCCATACAGATGCAGTTTATATTCCTTTGTAACTTTCCTTTTCGTAAAGACCAATCCTTTGGCTTTAGCAATGGAGAACCTGAAGCCCCATGCATGTCTGCAATCAGCGGTCTCTTGTAACACTTTGCTGATTCTCTTTTCTGCCACTTCAATATTCCTGCTCCTAACCCACAGAGCACAGTCATCTGCAAACAGCGCAACACCTACCTCACTACTTATTTGTTTGGGGAGATCATTTGTCATAGTATTAAATAAAGCCAGGCTGATAACTGTTGCCTGTATAGTTTATAACATTATATGTATTTGACATAACTTTCCCACCTCCAAGCAGCATGGTCCCCCGCCGCAGGCGGCCCTGACAATAGCTTTACTCACAAAATCCAGTTGGCAGGGGAAAAGATTATTATGAAGGCATTGTGTAATAATAACTCTGAAACTAGATCTCTGCAGCATTGGGAAGACAGCTCCGAGCTCTGTTTTGTTGGCGTGAAGAGAGATTAGGCTGAAAACCAAAATGCTGTATAGTTCTTTAATGCCATAGAAGATCCTGTTAAAAGAATGATGGAAAGACCACAAGGCTTTTTGGATGTTCAACCCCTGGATGGTTTAGCAGGGTTGGATTATGCAACCCTCTCTTATGCCAGGCCCCAGTACAACTCCCACTGAAATGGCTGGAAAGATTGCCATGGACTTCAATGGGGGCTGGATCAGGTGTCTGATGAGTCCTTACTCACATGAGGAAATGCTCAACCCCACGAGTAAGGGCTGCACATCTAGCTAGGGTGACCAGATGTCCTGATTTTATAGGGACAGTCCCAATTTTGGGGGCTTTTTCTTATATAGGCACCTATTACCCCCCACCCCCTGTCCTGATTTTTTATACTTGCTATCTGGTCACCCTACATCTAGCCCTTTGATAGCCATGGCACATAGCTACCAAATCAGAGATTGATCCGGTTAGGGATGGCTGAGACATTTCCTAACTCTCTCTCTTTAGGCCCTGATCATGCAAGTGCTCAAGTTTATGAGCGGTTTCATTAATTTCAAAGGGACACCTCACTTTAGTAGCAAAGTAAAGCACGTGTAAGCGTTTGCAGAATTGGAGCCTTAAGATGCCTATAGGCAGCCTCAAAAAAAAAAAAAAAACTTATCCAGGCGTGGTTGTTTTTTTACATAAGAAATAGCAGGTGCGGACTTATTTTTCCCTGGAGGACTATACCAATCTGGGGAGGACCTGAAATATGGCATCACAGCTGGAAGCTGACACCTGACTTTGCAGCCCTCTCAACCCCGATTTGAGTGGGGAGGAGAAACTTCATCCTAGGTTGACTCTAGATGCAATATCCCATTTCAGGGCCTCCAATGATTCCCAAGGTCCTCCAGCTAAGTCAGGCCCTGGAATTTCTGATGAAATAGAAAAACAAAACAAAACAGAAGAAACTCTCTGACCCTCCACAGTTGCTATAGGAGAAGAAAAAAGCAGACAAAAATAGCCTTTTTTTTTTTGACTTGGCATTTCAGTCTTCAAGAGACTCACTTCCACGGCTGAACACCAAGCGTTCATGCGTCCTGGTGACATGTATGGTAAAATGAGCCTTTCTGGCCCCACAAGGAGGAGGAGGAAGCTATGGAGTGGGGAATCTGTTGAAGGGAAGGAGCAGCTGACCCAGAGGCGGATTGAGTAGACGGGCTTCTTCACTGCGATACTTGTTCCCCTCGACCCAATTGTCGAGTAAGCACTGGATTAGTTGCAGCACACTCCTTCTATTTAAATTAGTATGTACCCACCACTATTTACTGTTTACGGCATTACGCATATTATACAGACATTTTTACCTTGAAAATACATTTCTTTGCAGTAATTGTAGCCACCAATTCCCTTAAATCAGCAGTTCACAGGGGAGGGAGGCAGGGGCCATGACCCCGAGCTCGTTTATGTAGTTGGGAAAGGAAGGGAGGGGGGAGATAACACTGCTTCATACAAAGAGTATCCTTTAGACCCCCACATTCCTTACTCAGCTGCAATGCTTATCAATTCTTAACAAGCAGAGGGGAAGGGAAAAGGATGGCAACTGATTAATCAAGTGGAGAAATAGTGCTTGCCTGTGCCTTCACTCCCTAATACCATGCTAGGGGCTACCCAGGCCTTTACTTAACCCTTCCATATCCCAACAGAATCGAAGAACGTAACCAAAATGTAATCCCCTGACCTGCTGTGGCAAGATGAGCAAAACTGACCAGCTGCTCTTTCGCTTTAATGCGCCGTTGTTTTATACCTCTGAAAAGTGACCTTTAACAAACCAGGAAAAAGGGTGGCTGGCGAGACGCCCTGAGATGGGATCGTCCTCCCTTCATGTGACTGGGGAATTACCTTATTTGAGAAATCAACCAGAGAATGCAGATATGGTCTGAGTGATATACCAGCCAAGCATAAGGTGCATCTCAGCCACAGCTCCTTCAAAGGGAAGGTCCCCACCTCTTAGCAGCAGCTGCCCCATAACTCCAGCCTCTGTAGCTGCCACAGGTGTCCTCTTGGGCTCTTCTGCTGGATTTCTCCAGCCAGGAGGGATGCGCCAGCAGGTAAGATGATCTCCTGTTGTACATGTGGCATTCCCAGATGGCATTTTCTCTCTCTCTCTCTCCTTTTTAAAAAATATATAAAACCATTAGAAAGGCAGATTTCTCCAGCTTTGCGCCATACATGAATTCTTTGGCACTCCTGCTCAAAAGACCTTTTATTATTTATTGGTATTTGACTTCTAACTGCAAAGTGCTAATCAAAGCCCTGGATCCGATAAATACATGCGCCAAGATAATACGGTGCAATAGAACAGGCCAAGAAAAATAGCTAATTACAGCCAGCATCAAGATTTAAAAAAAAAAAAAAAACCAAAACAACTTTACCCTTGAAATCAAGTCCTGACTGGAGTCTTTCCATTGACTTGAACGGGTCCTAAGTGCCCGAGAAAAAACGGAACGAAATGCTGGCTGCACTGTCATCAATGGAGCAACAGCCCATCCGTAGGCTCTGCAGTGTGTCCAGTTTCTCAAGCCTCTACTTATGTTAGAGCAAACCATCATGTGTGTCTCTCTCACACACACAAACAGTGCGGGAGGCTATTGGAATGATGGGGTTCAGAATGGAACAGGAACAAGAGGTTTTGGAACGGCGAGGGGAACAATGGAGACAAGCGTAGCTGGAATGAAGGGGGAACAACAGCTGGAGACATGGATAGAGAATTATAGGCACGATTGTAATGCAGGACTGAGGTGTGTGGAGTGTCATGACGAGGAGTACTGGAAAGGAGGGGAAATAGAGCCCTGGAGGAGGTGAGAGTGAGGGTGGCTGGAATGCAGATGGGACTGGGCGTTGGAATGTTTACTGTGACACTTCATCACTGGGGTAATGGATGGCTTGGGAGATCCAGCTTCATTGCCACCCTGAGCTGTTGCTTTGGGGTTACTGGGTAAAAACACAGGCATTCTTGGATTGGATCAGACTGCGCTGGCCTAGCGTCAGGCTTTCACCCTCCCAACGAAAGGTGATTCTCCCCCTTGAAGGTTTATTATGGCCAGTTGTGCTATATTGTACATTGCTATATTATCCTGAGCCCTGCCAGAGAGCACAGTACACCCTGAAACATGATCATTATCCTTGGCTTGCTTTCATAGTAGCCCACGAAAGCTTATGCCCAGATAAATCTGTTAGTCTCCAAGGTGCCACAAGGACTCCTCGTTGTTTTTGCGAATACAGACTAACACAGCTACCACTCTGAAACCTGACAGTTGCAGGTGTTAACTATGGTCATAAAGTTACCCAGACCTTTTAAAAATCCATTCTCAACATTTCTTACTGATCTCCAGTAGCAGCGAATTCCACACATGGACCATATGCTGTGCGAACACTCCAAGCATCACAGTCATAGTGAATTCCAGGGGAGAGGGGGAGAGAACGAATGAACATCAAGGATGCTCTGAATTATCCCAGTTACAGCCAGCTGATGCATCATCCCCTTAGGTCAGGCAGCTTGCTGGCTGCGGCAGGGGCTATGGGAGATTCATCCCTAAGGCATCAGATCTGTATAAAGCAAAGGACAACACCACTGGGTAACAAGGGGCACGCTCACACTCCCTCTGTTATTGGGTGTGTTTGAGGCCTTGGTCTGGAATTATTCCAGGAACTCATGCAATCTCTTTGGTTTGCAGACAGTGGGTTGTTCTGGAGCTGCCACTGAACATTGGGCTGTACCTGTGACATGATTAGAGCTGAGTGAATAATTGATTCTCCCCGCCCCTCCCCCCCCCACAATTTTTTTTTTTCCAATTTGCTAGCCCAAAAGAAGTCATTTTGGGTCAAATAAAAAAAAATATTTTGTTTGACCCAAAACAAGTGGGGTTTTTTTGGTTAAAAATAAATAAATAAATAAAAAATTAGTCAATCCAGCTACATTTCCAAAAATTCTAGCCCCCTCTTTCCCTCAATTTTTTGTTCAACCAATACTTTTCTCTAACTTTGCAATAGTTCATTACCCCCAATTTTTTTTTTTTTTTTTTTTTTTTTTAAATAAGCTCCTCATCTGAAACATTTCACTTGGTTCCAGACGTGACCCCAGAGTCTATTTCTTCCTCAGGTTCTGCATGGACATGTGGAAACTCTTCCTCATGGCAATAATGGCAGCCAGCAGTGAGTACCGGAAACCCTACACCCCCATCCCCACAGGGCAGGCCACGTGGCTTCCCTCAGCAAAGTGGCCGCCATCTTGCCAAGGAGCTACAGAGAGACTCAAGCCACAAGCTGCGAGATCATATTTTGAAAGCCCCAAAGTTAGTCCTGGGTTGGGCCCATTAGTGAACTCTAGCTTTGCATTAGGCTCACAATGCAGGGCTGTTCAGAACAGAGGTTCTGACCCATCTTTATAAAGAATTGCAGAAGAAACAACACTGCTGAGCTTCCCCGCTGGGGTTAAGGATCAGTGCCACCTTGCAGGACATAGTCTATCAATATGCTTTCCTCCCTGCCACCACACTGGTGCCTATCACTATAGATGCTCCTTCCTGCTAGGAGACGGTCACACCGTCATCAGATGCCTCGGAACTGTGTTGTGGCAGACAGGGCTAGCTTGTTTGTACTGCGTACAGCAGAGGGCATCGCAGCCCCTCAAAACAAGCCCATCTGTTCACAGCTCAGCCCCCCCACATACCTGGGGGCATCAGTTTGAGTCACAGCTGCCATTAGCTTCCAAGCTGCCCCTGACTGGCCTGGTTGAGATCATGAGACTATTTCAGTGACAGGCAGAAAACAGCGCCAGAGCAGATGACCTATTTATATAGCCCCTATTATGCTGGCATCCAAGTGTCTTTATCCTCCCAGCACCCACGGGAGGAAGGAAAGAGCTATGACCACCCTAATACAGAGAGGGAACCGATGCAGAGAGATTAAGGCCTGAATGCACGAGAGGCGTTAGGTACCTGGGAGAAACCACTGCGATACATAAAGCCTGAGTTAGGCACCTACGCTCCTCTGCAATGAGTGGGGAGAGACGGGCGCCTGTGACCCCAAACCACAAACCCAGCATGATCGGTAGGGAGCCACCTACGATAGCCAATGGGAGGTGCCGACCAGGGGGCATGTGCTAAGCCCCACCTTGCTCACAGAGATACAGGCACTCACCCAGGATGTGGGAGACCAGGATCCAGACCCCCTGCACCATTGACTCCAGTTATCCACAGTACAACAGGAGAGACTGAGGGATTTCCCCACATCAGAATATGCCATCGCCCAATGGTTAGAGCACTCCCTGTTTAAATCCCTTCTCCCCCTCAGGTGGAGGGGGGACTTGAACCAAGGTCTCCACATCCGAGGTGAGCACCCTAACCACTGGGCTAAAAGTTCAAGGGATACTGTTGTCATCCTGGGCCCCGCCCCCTCCCCACTTGCCTGAGGGGCCTGATCTAGGAGGAGACCTCTCAGTATCCCTACTGGATCAGGCCCCTGTGCCAAGGAGGTGGCTGAATGCCCCTGGTTTGTGAATCGCTCTGGGGCTTAGGTGGAGATAAGCACCTAGACCCCCTGGGGAAGCAGCAGTGTGCATGCTCAGACACAAATACAGGCGGTGAGGGAACTTGTACTGCAAAAAAAAAAAAAAAAAAAAAAAAAAAAAAAAAGACAGACAGACACTTAGGCACCTATAGGATTTCAGCAGGAGTTTTGTGCATTACAGTTGTCGTGGAACTGGGGTTTGGGCACCTATCTTCTTTTTCACATTCAGCCCTAAGTGACTTGCTCAAGGTCACACATGGAATCTGTAGCAGAGCAGGAATTGAACCGATATCTCCTGATTCTAGGGTGACCAGATGTCCCGGTTTTATTGGGACGGTCCTGATATTTGGGCCTTTTTTTTTTTTTTTTTTTTTAAAATATGGGCTCCTATTACACCCCTCCCCACCCATCCCTGTCCCGATTTTTCACACTTGTTATCTGGTCACCTTACCTGATTCCCTGGCAGTGGTTTGACCACTAGACTACCCTTCCTCCCTGTGCTGGGTTAGCGCTAACGTGCAAGCAGCAGCAGAACAATCCTCACTTTTAGTGATTTTGACCTCCCTCCGTATGTCAGGTGAGGGATCAGGGAAATGATTCTCCTTGAAGGCAAAACATCTCCTTGGAAACTCATGAAAAGCCCTTTCTGCTCTTTTGCAGTTTTGACCATGACCCACAGCAGCCTCCTCGATTTCAAATTCATGATCCGGAGAATTACTGGGAAAAGTGCCCTCATTTCCTACAATGCGTATGGATGCCACTGTGGACTGGGTGGGAGAGGGCAGCCTCTGGATAAGACAGACTGGTAAGCTTTGGTTCAGGTCAATGCTGCTGGTATCAATACTAGCATCCATTATTATTACTACTAGTATCAATACTAATTTTAGCAATGCACTGATTTAGTTAGCTGGGCATCTAAATCCTAGGATTGTAACTGCACTAAGCCCTTTAGCACGCTGGGGCAGAACGCCTCAACCCTCCAGCTTATGTGAGAATGGAAACTCCTTTGTAGTCAAGGCATGCTGGGGTGAGTCATCCCCAGACTCTTAAAACGGCCAATAGAACTGTGTGATTAGTAGTAATAGTATTTATTTGTATTATACCACAATGGGGTCCTGGCTCAGGATAGGCTCCTTTGTGCTAGGAGCTGTACATACACAGAACAAAGACAGGCCCTGCCCTAGGGAGTTTTCAATCTAATGGATTTTTTGGTTCAGTTTGCCACCACAAACCAACCAACCAACCATTTCAGTCCACCTCCAGAACAAACTTTAATGTTTTGGCAAATCAAAAAGTTGCTTTAGGTTGAACTAAATGTTTTGTTTAGATTTGATTTTTGGCATGTTAGGGTTTTTTAAATTAAAATGGAAGGACATTTTAAAACAGTTATGAATCAAAAATCAGAACAGTTCATTTTGAAGTGAAATGTTGCAATTTTTCCTAAATAGTATTGAAGGCTCCACCCCCAACCAAAACTATTCAGCAAATTCAACACAAATTCACAAAAATGTTCCAGTCAACCCACATCTGCATTTTTTGCTGGAAAAAAAAGTTTTGTTCAAAAAGTTTCACCCGGCTTTGGACAGGAGCTGGATTTGAGGCACAGAGCAGCACTAAGAATATCACTTGGGATAAACATCTGAGCTCCTGGGTGTTTTTCCAAACCAAGCCCAAACTCTGTTCCTTGGAAGGCTCACTCACACTCTCCCTCTAGTAGTGGTGATGTTGGACATTACTTCACCTAGTCACATTTTCCACCCTATTCCTGTGTTTCTGTATCCCTGAAGGTGCTGTCATGCCCATGATTGCTGCTATAAGGAGTTAACCAACCAGAGCTGTCACCCATTTTTTGATGATTATCAATACTCCATCATCAACGAAGACGTTATGTGCTGTGAGTAGCATTTTCTGCATGGCTAAAATGGCCACGGATACCGTGGTGATTTACGGGACCTCGTTCTCTTGCTTGAACCTTTTACAATGACATTGGAACAAATGTGTCCTAAAGAGAAACAGTCAGAGGGGCTTTTGGGAAGAAGCAAAGCACTTCCAGGATAGCTAGCGTGGGGGGTGGGGAAAGTACTTCAGGTCCTTCTGGTTCCTCCCCACCTACCTCTTCTCACAATCTCCAAGGCAATTAGGGTGACCTCTTGCAGAGCAAGTGGAAAGGACGACCGTTAAGGACCTCTGAGCTGTGAGGGACTGAATGCCAGTTCCAGTGCAGGCAGCTGTGATGGATTGGCAGTGCCTTTGCATTCCAGTGCTGCCGTGCCAGAGCCACTGGGCCTCATCGGTCACTGTATTTACACCTATGAAGACGGGTGTAAAATGTTGCCATTCTGATTTTCTAGCATTTTATACCCACAACGCCCAAGTGGGCGTGACTGCAACCGTCAGAGCTGCCATCTTGGCCCACACACTGGGAACTGAGCCGGAGACCTCCTGAGTGAGATGCACGAGCTGCTGAAGCTCTGTTGTTGCCCCAGCTACAACACAAAGCCTCTGGGGATCGGTACAGAGCAGGGGCCTGTAACTCACACTCACCAGTGGGCTACGCGAGGCAGGGGAGAATTGGCTGCACTCTGCTAATTTGGGAAGGCACCCAAGCTGGCAACGGAGCAGCAAATCCAGTGCCAATGGCACCACTGCAGCGTTCCCAGCTGCTGCCATGCCAACAGCAGTGTTGCAACATTCCCGGCAGTGTTAGAGCAACAGGGCTGCCTCGTTCCTCTTTCGCTAAACCTCATCCATGCATCTGGAGCACTGAAGGTCAGGAAGGAACAAGCTGCTCGGCACCTGGCCTCCGAGTGGGTTCCTTGCCTTTTAGTTACCACACACGAGTTGTAGAGTGAGAAATGCTTTTGTTCCTGCAGGGAATACAACTAACTCCACCTGTGCAAAGCAAGCGTGTGACTGTGACCGGACAGCGGTCCTGTGTTTCAGAAAGGAAGCAAGCAGCTATAACAAAGGATACCGTTATTACTTCAATTTCTTCTGCAAAGGATCTACCCCCAGTTGCTAAATAAAGCTTTACTCGCCGTCTGGCTACAAAACAGATTGCAAAGCACAGGTGTTTCCTCTTTCCAAAGTACTCGAGCCCCTTCCTCAACCCCTCAAAGAGACCACCAAGCTGCCAAGTGAAGCAATCTCTTCCCTGGGGACAGTTAAAGCAATAGAAGGTGCTGGCTTTTACGTACCCTGTCTGTGGAGGTATCAGAAGTTGCTCAGGCAGGATATTAGTGAGCTACAGAGTCATCACCATTCACCCAGTTAAATCCTATGAGGAGCAGCACCATGAGGACTAACTCTGCGGGTGCTGTACCCTCTTTTCCTCTTGGGCTCTCAAAAAGGGAGACAGACAGACACACACACACATCACCAAGCCAAGTTTAAATTGTAGGCCAGATCCTCAACTGCTGTAAATCAGCATTTATTCCTCCTTCCTACCTTGCACAGACATGTAGCCTAAAATCACAGGCTAGCCCTTATGTTCCATTAGCACCTACACCAGATTACCTCCCCTTTGTGCTAAGTGCTCTACTTTAGGGGTGGGCAAACTTTTTGGCCCGAGGGACACATCTGGGAATAGAAATTGCCCTCCAGCCAGGTCACCTTTCAGCACAGGCCCCTTAACTAAAAGAAGTTCAAACAAAAACCCAGAGACTTAGTGACCACTTAGCAGGCCTTCGGCCCCTGTCTGGGCTCACTAGTCCTTGTGGCCTTTCCCATAGCTTACATCACCTCTCCCATGGGGGGCAGGGGAGTGTAGGAGAATGCTTTCCTGTGGGTTCCTATCCAGGATTCTTCTGAGAAGCAGCTAAGGTCTATTTCTTATGAACCTCACTGGCTCCCTGGACTACTTCCCACCTTCACCTGCTTGCAGGTGTCTGTCATGGAGCTGTACTCACCAGCCCCCTCTCCCTGCAGTTTCAGCTCTCCATGCAGCTTGTCTGTGCTAAGAAACTTTCTCCAAGTGACTCCTAGCTTCTCTGGCAGCTGCCTAGACCCCCTTCTCCTTTCAGGGCCTGACACAGGGTATAAGCTCCCTACTGCAGTCTCACCCAAGGCCCTGCAGGCCTTCCCTTATAGGCCCACCCAGTCTTGTTCTCCCCAGTTGGGTCTAATCCTTAATTAGCTGTTTCTCTTCCAGGTGCCGCTGAATAGGCTAGTTGGGCCCTCAGACTCCATTTTAACCCTTTATTTGCCAGTGTGGAGCATATGCCCAATCACAGCTACTCTGTATCTACCTTGTCTATTTAGATTGTAAAGCCTAGATCCACAAAAGTATGTAAGCTCCTAACTTCCATTAATGTCAATGAAAACCATTGGACGTTTGTGGACCCATTCTTGATTGGTCCCTATCACTGCTGTGATCGGCGTGACTGATAATATTACATTACGTATACTCATTGCACACTGTTTTCTTGTAATAATTAAACTCTTTGTAAGTTTTGAACAGTTATAAGCGATTGTGCCCTCCTGCTGCCTGACTCCGCAAAGAATAACTTGTAAGCAGTGGGACTGCAGGGCCTGCAGGTTTTATAATGTGGGTTTTGAGAAATGCAGGGACTGGTAACTAAAGCAAGGGATCTGTGCTGGAGGAGAAAAAGACTAATCCATCCACTGGTTAGGACCCTAGCTCAAGCCCTCAATTCAATTCCCTGTTCTGCCACAGGCCTCCTGTGCAAGTTTGGACGTGTCACTTAGGGCTGGGTGTTTAGATTCCTAACTCCCATTGATTTCAATAGGAGTGAGGTGCCTAAGTACCTTTAAAAATATGGCCCTTATCAATGAACGTGTATTCATATTAGCTACATATACACTTCTGTAGTGGATGGAGGGGGAAGAGTTGCCATGACATTGAATTAGTTAATGTTCGGAAAGGAATTTGAGATCTTTAGATCAGGAGTACTAAGTATTATCACTAATCTCTTTTCTAATTAATACAACTTTTTGCCTCCAAATTATATATTCAGAGAGTCCTTAGCACCCTGATTCCCTTTTCTGCTTCTTCACTATCTTCCCTGTACTATTTTATGGATAATTTATGTATGTTTTGGATTTCAGTGTGTGCCCCTCTGCTTGGCCAAAGCCCATCCCTGTGCTGGTACAAGGGCTGAGACAGGGCTGAAGGGGAGGTGCCCTGCGCCTGGCCAACTTCAGGGCTGCTGGGGCCAGTTTGACCCCAGCACTAAAATAAACCCCAGCGGCAATGGTCCCTATGAGCCAGAATCACTAGGGCATGAGAACCCCGTGTCCTATTTCCCCTCCCACCCTGAACGTTACCCAGCCCAAAACGCCCCCCCCCCCCACAGGTTTCCCCTGTGGGGTGTGCGGAGCCAGTAGCGCCTGTGGGGCTCCGAGGTTATTCACTGGAGGACAGCATTTCTTGGTACGTTGAATAAAACAATGTAAGCACACATCAGTGGTCAGTATCACTGACACACTGGTAACTGACAACCTTTCCTCCCACTTCCACTGAGAAGGAAAAATGTCTTCCCCACCCAAGTGACTCCCCAGAGGAAATGCAAAGATCAGCTGTTTCCCCAGGCAAAGTGCCTGAAAGGTCATCCAACGTAGACTCTGCTGCATGGGGGTGGGTGGATGGGTGGCTGAGTTCCAGAGTCACCATGAACACCGTACTGCCAGCCTCCTGACACGCAAATCTATGCCCCGTCAGCTCAAGCATCCCAGCTGATCTTGACCCTCAAGCAATAGGAGTACAAGGGGCCCCAAATAACACGCAGCTCTCCTTGTGGAGTCTAATAGTGCATAAAGCCATCGACCGAAGGGAACACAGGAATCCATTTGGACCTCATTGTGGGTTTGCACCAATGTGAGAGGAAAATGAGCCCACAGACTAGTCTTATAGTCACAGAGCGAACAGAAGTGGGGTTGAAGTGGAGTCTTTGCCCAATCACTTTGATTTGTAGCTACACTACAAGATTTGACAGTGTCAACCTCCATAATGTGCAGCATGGTTGATGTGGTGAAGGTTTTTACGTTGCTGTTTCACTGTGTACATTCCTTATCTCTAGCTGGGCTAGTTACTTAGGCAGCCACCGCAGGGTGGAATTTCTTGCTTGCCACAAGCGGGTGGGGTTTCAACTGAAGGCCTTGTGTATGAGCCACCGAAAAGATAAGAATAGCTATAAATGTTTGATCACTCGGAGGTGGGAATTCTTAGAAAGATTAAAAGAAAAACAATGGAGTATTCAGTAGGTTACATGCTATAAAAGTTTAACAAGCCCACTTCTGTACCTGCTTTAATGAGCTGATTTAGTTAGATCATTAAACTAATGGGTGGAGACGGTGCTGAATGCTGAGAGAAGAAATTGTACAAACTGTACTGAAAATAACAGCCAATGGGTCACTACATCCTGCAAATCTGCAGGAGTCAATGGAATTATCATAGGGATGAATTTGGCCCTTTGTATGCTATTTTCCCACTATTATTTTATTATTATGTTATTCCCCCACAATGATGTGTGTGCGTGCATAAGTATTACCACGTGTATGTTTCAGTCTGCCTATCATTTAATATTACTTAGAAATGATCTTCTAGACCACCTACTTACAGTATGTGACCAAGCTTACAAAGAAGAGAAAAACCAGCTTTCTATGTGGGGATGCTGCTGCAAAAACATCCCAGTATGCAATACGGCTATCAAGAGAGAGAGATTATCTTAAACTTGGGATGGAATTTATATTCTTGAGTTTACTGCACTGTTCTGGGGCAAAGAATCGACCCCCTGGCATCACTGCACGCTGGGATGTTTTTGTAGTAGCATCACCACAGAGAGCTGACATTTCTTTCTACCCTGGGTCACATACTGTAAGTAGCTACATTAGCCCAGCCCTTCGAACAATTTTCACTCTTTTGGATTTTCCAGGCCCCCGCTAACATTAATCCAAAGATAAAATGGAGATGGACTTGAGGGCAACAAAGAAACTGCAATGCAATTTGTCCATGCAGCAGAAAAGTACTCACTGCAGATGATTTTTCCATCGCTGATGCTGAACTTCTATTTCGTCAGTACCGGCTTAAAGTTCTTTTCTCTTTGTTTGCCTTAACAGCAGTCAGGGATATAGCAGCACCTTGAGGGAGAAACATACAAAAATCAGGCCTGGGTCACAAAGTTTCAAAATTTTCTCTACACTGCATTATATACGAGAGTTGGGATATTTTACTCTTGTCATCTCACACCTTCTCCCCCTAACTCAACCCTAAACTGGAGAAAAAGGTTAAATAAGTCTTATAGGGAAAAGGCCACCATCAGGTAAAGCAAAATGAATACCCAAGACAACCACAATTCACATGCCTTACCACCCAAACCCCACTATACCCAAATACAGTTATATACTTGTCGTCTGCACAATAAACCCTCTTTCAGTGCCAGCATACAAGTACCCATGATGCACACATCCAGTCCCTCAGTTAAAGTTAGACACTTTACCCTCTTACCCCCCACCTTTTTGGTTAGACTTTTAAAGTGACAGCACGCCTCCTAGTAGAGTATCTTAAATTTGCTAAGGTTAGAGTTAAGCTTGTGCCCTTGAATATGATTGTGAAGAATAGAGGTTTCAGACAGTGACCAGTATCAGATATTTCAGAGGAAGGTACAAAAAACCCATAAGGGACAATTACAAAATAACCTGCCCATAAGGGAAATTTCTTCCTGACCCCAGACAGATAGTAGCTGGCTCTTGTCCAGAAAAGTGTTTTCTGTAGCTAGACAGAATTTTATGCTTCTCCTTTCAGTAACATCTAGTGCAGTTTCCTTTCCACTTAATGCACAGTAACATCCGTAATAGGAAAACATGACATTTCCCAGTAGCAGCTTTAATCATTTTGTTAAACTCCAAAGCACTCCCATGTGCCATGCTGACATCTGCAAAAGAACAAAGGGAAACATTAAATTCACTGGAAGGGAGGGAAATGTTCCCTTTATAGGACTAGGACCAATGTTCAAAATGATTAAGCAGAAGAGATATAGGTAAATTGCAAAGCTTAACAAAAATAGTTTAAAATCCCAGAGCAATAGCAAAATGTATGTGTAGTCTGGGAAGTTACCAACAAACACAAGCTCAGACGGAATCTTTGTAAATCAGTTTCCTCTTTACTTACCTGCTAGGATCTGCGTTCAGGATTCTACATCGGCACTGGTGTTGCAGATGCTGATGGCATATAAAATAACAGTTCCTTTCTCTGGTTTAGGTGCTTGTGATATTAGCAATTATTGTAGTGAAAACACAGAACCCTAGACATAGGAACCACCAGTGAAATGGAATTTACTGCTTTCCCTTTAAAATTAACTGTACCAATCTTTAGGTTCTTCATAAAGCTTTTAGCAAAAGCTTTGCAGCCCTTTGAGAAAGGCATAACCCAGAGATCTGTGCACAAGATGGAGACCCAGGAACTCGGACACTGAAACATCCAGCGACCTTGGGCAAGTCACATGGGGCCAGATTTTAAGACGTGTTAAGCACCCACAGCTCCCAGGGAATTTAAAAAGGAGCTATGGGTTTTCAGCAGTTGCTTAAATCAAGCCCTTAAAATTTGCCTCAGTAGCCTCATCTATAAAAATGGCAATAAAAACACCTACTTCCCAAGGTGTAGAGAAGACTATAGCACTAAGTATTAAGAAGAATAATGATTAGTTCATCTTAAAAAGAAAACCCGATGTGAATTTTGTAAGCTGAAGCATGGGGACTACAGGTATCTGGGAGCTCATATACGTTCCAGTTTGAAAGACACTCTTATATTCACAGCAGGCAACAAACACAGCAAATATCAACAGGCTATTCATCTCTATAATGGACCTGAAAATAGAGACCAAACAAAATCAAACCTTCTCTTCAAAGGTGTATCTACTCGAAACCATTAACCCAGAGTTTAAATAATATTTGGGACAGTTTATTATTCCATTGACAACTGATAAAAGATCCTTTCAACACAGCAAGCAAACAGTGGTGTTAAATCTAAACATTTGTGTGCAGGAGATGTCAAAGTGAAGATGCCTGCTTAAGGATGATCAGTAAATTTGAATATGACAAGCATTCTGAGATGCTTTGATCTGACACATTATTGTAAGCTGTTTGTTGGTAAGCAATATTTCCTCATTTATGTTTAGTGCGCCAATACACCTTGATCTTCTCACACTGGTTGGGTAGATGTCCCAGTTTATCTGTGTTTCTCTTCTCTACCTATTTGTTGCTCCTTACTAGGAGACCCGATCTCTTTTATTCAGAGATGTATGTTTGTTAATGGGTAAAGCATTTGGTTAACATGAAACATTTACAAAGAAAAAAGAAAATACAGAGATATCAAAATGTCAATAACATCGAACAGATGCTTCTTTGCGCAGCGCAGCTGTAAAACATATTGAGTCAGATATCATTTGCATAACCTGAGCAATGGTAAAAAGACACAACTTTAAAAACATACACTGCACAGTCATACCCACCCTTACAAAACAAGTGGAAGATGCAAAACAAAGCTAGCTGATCAACCAACCCGCTGACTGTACTTTATCAGACATGACGAAGGTTAAAGAGACACAGACAAGTACCTCCAGGTCTCAAAACTGAAGGTGTGCTGCAGTTTTTCAACGTTTTTTTTTTTTTAAAGGGTTGAGCTTAATTTTTTTCAGTTACACAAGTGTAAGTCAAGAATAACATAATCAAACTCAATAGAATTACACCAGTGTAAAACTGGTATGAACGAGAGGAGAATTAACCCTAACCCTACGGTCCTTATTCTGATACCCTTCTCTGCATCAGCTTACACTGTGGATAGTCCCAATGAACTCCACGGGACTACTTGTGTAAATAAGAGATTATTCAAGATAACTAAGAGTGGCAGAACTAACCCCTTGAAATTTACACAGACCTTGCTTAGGTAAAACTCCCATTGACTTCAGTGGGAGTTTGTCTTAGTAAATCCTCCAAAGAAACTGAGTGAAAACTGAACACCATATCCTGAGCTGGTGTAAATGGAGCTGAGAACCTGGTCTTGAGCGAGAACTTCAGGTTTGGGCCCCAGATGAAGAGACATGTGTTTTCAATTGTTTTTAATGTAAATGAAAAGATTTCAATTGGGATTGAAAACATTTCCCGTCATACTGGAAAGCCAAACAATGGTATTGTGGTAATGCCGAGGGGTTCTATTCTTTCCGCACAGGATACAAGGAATGAGGGTTACTCATAGCAAGCTGCAGCAGAACATGGTCCCATAAAATAAACCTGCTCTTTAATGTGAAATCTTTGTAGATGAATAAGAAAGTAACAGGTGGCCAAATTCAACCCAGCTGTAAAACTTCAGACTTCAGTTTGGCCCACTGTGTGTTAATTCTTAATAGCAAAACATACGATTTCATAACTGAAGCCAAAACACTACCATTTGTCTTTACACTGTTGTATGTTCTTCATTTGATTGTTTGAAGATTTTACTTCTTTTTCCCCCTGGAGTATCCTTGACCTGTCCTATTATCAGGGTTAAGGAGGGAGTGATCTCTCAAACAGTCACTTAAAACATTTTTTTTTTTAAAACAGATTTAACTTTCTCACTAAAGTCTGAGATAAGCATTCTGAATTTAATATTACCTTGTTACTACTCTACATATTATTTTCCTGGCTAGAGATTTTTAAATCTCAGCTCAGATTTCAAAGTTAATGGGTCATATCCTCAGGTAGTACAAGTCGGCATAGCACTTTTTGCTTCAATGGAGCTATGACAATTTACATTAGCCGAGGTCCTGGCACAATATTTAACATAGGAGAACTTGGTTTTTAATGGCTATATATTACATTCAAATACAAAGAATGAGGCTTCCACAATTCTAAAAAGGGCTGTTCTTTTATGGAGGTCCAAACTCAAAACTTAAAAATAATTCAGAACATTTAGAGATGTTATACAGCCTCGGAGAAAAATCAATATATAATATATTATACCAAGCCTGACAATAAACTTAAAAAAATTAAGTATATTTTCCATCTTAGAAGATCCTTTTACTTTGGACCCCTGACAATTCTTTTACAACAGCAAAAGCCACACCAACATTGTGGTCTAGATCAAATGCTATTTCTTTTCCTTAGTTGTTCTTGTGCATTATTTTCTTTAGATCTGTGCTTACTTTTGGTTGTTTTGTGGTGGTGACTTGTGCTTTCAGGGCGAAGTTTTGTTAGTGGTCCCAATTCCCCATTGCCTTGCAACTTGTGACGAGAGTTACTTTAAACTGACTGTAAAATGCTCCCATCCTGATTCTGAAGTATCTCACACTCCCTTTTCCTAGGTGTCAATAATGACACAAGTTAAAAGGCAATGGAGAATCAAGCACAATAACTCTGATATAGATACAGACGTGTGTGTTCCTGATTTGTCTATCCTTCCACATCTGATTTCCTGGATTTCTCTATCCATCTTCTTTAGAAACAGGTTCCTTATTTAGTTCTTCTTTTCCTCTAGCTGTCTCTTTGGTCTCCCCTTCCCTTCTTACTCTTTGGTGATTGATTTTTCAGACCTTTTTACCCTCTGCATAGCTGGCATTACATTTTCAACCCTGGCCATTGTGCAAGTCTGTGAACTATAAACAGAATCCTATTGCAGAGCAGAAACATCTATTTTTTTAAGTGACATGTCCTTCTTTGCACTGCATATTTTAAAAAGCAGCAGGTTCTGAAAGACAATCCTGCTGCTCTCCCAAAACCGACAACGGGGTTGGTGCCATCACAACAAACCACACATCAAAATCCAACCTGGTGAAGATCCGTCAACAACATCACTGAGTTGTGATGCAGCACTCCAATGATGGAACAAAGCCATCATTCTGACATGACGCCTAGCAAAGTAGATCTGTTTTGTGGCCCCAAATAATTTTACTCCTGCCTGCATAGTGTGAGATCTGTCTGGTAAGCACTTATTTATATATTCTAGCATCAGGGGTTGCCAACAGAATGGGTCAAAACCAGGTGCATAAACCCCCCACAACTTTAATCCAGCCAAAGCCCGCCTGCTTCCTGTAGAGCAGTGGTCACCAAGCCGTCGATCGCGATCGACTGGTCGATCCTGGGGACTCTACCAGTCGATCACAATCTCCGGGGGTGTAGCAGGGCTGCTGCTAAGGCAGGCTCCCAGCCTGCCGCGGTCCCATGCTGCTCCCAGAAGCGGCCAGCACGCCCCCGCAAGGAGGGATATTCGTGTGCTGCCCGGCGAGAGGCCGCACTCCAACCCTGAGCCCCCTCCCAAAGCCAGCACCCCAAACCCCCTCCTCTACACCAAACCCCTGCCCCAGGCTCAGCCCAGAGCCTCCTCCCACACTGAGAACCCCTTGGCCCCAGCCCAGAGCCTGCACCCCCAGCCCCTGCCCCAGCCCGGTGAAAGTGAGTGAGGGGGGGGGAGAGCAAGCAGGGTGGGGCTTTGGGGAAGGGGTGGGGTAGATCCTGGTTTGCCCTTAAATTCAAAAAGTGATCTTGGGCTTAAAAACATTGGGGACCACAGCTCTAGGGAGCAACAGATCCTCAAAGACCACTTTGTTTCAATTCCAGTCCCCACAGCTTCCTTCTCAAACCATACCCATCTGCAACCCAAATAATGGTGGAGGGGAAACAGTTACCAGATAATAACACCCTTACCCTGCCCCCAGGCCTCACCCCTTCTCTAAGGCCGAGGCCCTGCCCCCTGCATCCCCCCTCCCATCCATCGCTTGCTCTGCCCCACCCTCACTCACTTTCACTGGGCTGGGGCAGGGGGTTGGAGTGCAGGAGGGGGTGTGAGCTCTGGCTGGGGGGTGCAGGCTTTGGGGGGGCAGAAATGAAGGGTTCAGGGGGCTCTGGGTTGGGGAAGGGGGGTTGCAGTGCAGGAGCAGATGAGGGCTCCATCTGGGGGTGTGGGCTCTGGGGTGGGGATGGGGATGAGGAGTTTGGGGTGCAGGAGGGGACTCAGGGATGAGGCAGGGGGTTGGGGGTGCAGGAAGAGATGTGCAGGCCTGGGAGGGAGTTTGGGTGGGGGCAGCTCAGGGCTAGGGGTTGAGGTGCAGGAGGGGGTTCAGGGTGCAGGCTCCAGGCAACGCTTACCTCAGGCAGCTCCGAGTAGTGGCCCACATGTCCAGCTCCTAGGCGGAGGGACCAGGTGGCTCTGCGCACTGCCCGTGCCTGCAGGTGCTGCCTCTGCAGCTCCCATTGGCCGCGGTTCCCAGCCAATGGGAGCTGCAGAACTGGCACTCAGAGCGGGGGCAGCATGCAAAGCCCAGTGGCTGCTTCTGTGCCTAGGAGCCAGACATACCAGCAGCCTCTGGGAGCTGCGGGGTGCCAGGGCAGGCAGGAAACCTCCCTTAGCCCCACTGAGCCACTAACCAGACTTTTAGTGGCCTGGTCACCGGTGCTGACTGGAGCCACCAGGGTCCCTTTTCGACCTGCTGAAAACCAGACGCCTGGCACCCCTAGATAGCGCCCCCAGCGCGCTAGGTGCTGTACACACCTGGACCATGGCCACAAAGGCAGTGCTGGCCCGCTGGGGGCCCTAAGCAGCAATATCCCCCCATAAGAAGAATAAGGGCAGAGGGCACTGAGCAGCCTCCAGGATTTCCCGGGGGGCAGCGTGTCCCTGAGGGGCCGAGCCCCTGCTGCGTTGTGGCTCCCCGGGGGCGTTACCATGGTGACATGGGGCCTGGGAAGGACCCTCCCAGCCAGGCAGGGGCCACCCCCCCGAACCCGGGCCAGGACCCTGGTCGCTCCAGAGTGGGCTGGCAGCGGATACCCTTGAATTGGAGGGGGAGGGGGGGTGTACACTCTAGCCAGCCTTCCCTTCGCTCTCTGTGGTTCGGGGTCAGCTTTGTTCCGGTCACTGCCGGAAGTGGGTGACGGGCGGGGCCGGTTGCCGTGGCAACGCGGGGCTGTTTACCAGCGGGGCTGGGCGAGGGCTGCCGGATGGAGCGGCGCGGAGGTGAGAGACGGGATCAGCCCCGTGTGCAGCCGCGGGCCCTTCTCGGGCCTTCCCTGGGGACTCTGTGCCGGGGGCCCCCTGCACCCCGCCCCGGGGGGGGTCCCCTGCACCCCGTCCCTCCGCCCCGGGGGGCCCCCCTGCATTGCGCCGACCCGACCCTCGCTCGGGACCTGGGTGCCCCCCCCCAGGGATTCCCCCTCCTTTCAGGAGCCCCCTGGCGACCCAGCCCCTCGCCCGACCAAGCACCCCTGGGATCCGCCCCGCCCCGTTCTGAGCCAGGGCCCGTCCCGCTCCCCACCCCTGGCTCTGGCTTGCGGGGGGCGTGGGGGGGACCGTCAGGAGACAGACACTTCTCGGCCTTCCCACCAGCACAAGCGCCAAATCCTGCTCCCACGCCCCGGGGTGCCCAGAGGGTGACGGGCAGGGCTGGGCGGGCAGTGCCTCTGGGGTGCACCGTGGAGGGTAGATCAACAGCAAGGGGACGTTTCCCAAAGTAGCCACCAGTTCTGAGTGCTCCCCCCCAAACTTGAGCTCCTAAGGGAGGCAGGTGTGACTAGTAGATAGAGCACGGGACTGGGAGTCAGGGGAGACCTGTTCCCAGCTCCGCCACTGGCCTGCTGGGTAACCTTGGCCAAGTCACTTCCCCTCAGGTTCCCCACTGACCCTCCTTTGTAAAATGTTGTGTCTGAGCTGATTCAGAGCTTTGCTTTGAGATCAGCTGATGGAAAGTGCTAGCTAAGAGCTGGGGGGTATTATTTTGAAACATGGATTTTCAGAGGTGGTGAGCAGCTCTGGCTGGGAGCTCAGCATGGCTGAAAAATCACATCCAATGTGACTGAAATTAGGCACCCAAAACTTGAAGGCCTCAAAATTAGTGGCCACTTTTGAAAGCATCTTAGTACCACACCCAAAGTACATCCTTTGGGTCCTAAATGCTGCCCAGTGGGCGTCCTGTCCTGGTAAATGCAGCATGAGGACAAAGCAGATCAGATGCAGGTTTGAGTACTAGTGCACTCAAATGACAATGCAGCTTCTGTTCACCAGTCTAGGGGATTTGTGCATTTATTGTTGATTGAACCAACTGTGTAAACATATACAAAATGCATGGAGCCCTTGGGCCCCTGGCTAGTTGCCAATGCTGCCCTCACCAAATTACGGCTCCTCTGGACTGAGCTTTAGATGTCGCAACAATTGCACAAAGTCAAGAAAGGTTGAGTCAAGTGAGTATTGGACTGCTTGCTCGGTAATTATACCCATTTATTCAAAAAAACTCCCTGTCCTCTCCATTTTCTATGCCCTTTGGGAAAGCAGTAACTACTATCTTGGGTCTCCCGCTGCTTAAAATCTTCTTAATACAGTGCACGGCGCTATTAATATGGGCCTCTGATTGAGAAACCCAGTTTAAAATGTCTTGTTTAAAGACTGGTGTGACAATTTTAAATGCTGAACACTTATTTTAAAATGAAATGATGCTGTCCAGCACTCAAAAGATGCAAGCAGCGAATTTCTTGGGGGATTATTCATAATTTTGCTCACTGTCAATATATTTCTAGACAGCTGGTAACGCTGATTTGCCATGTTCAAGAATCCTTCTTCGAAGGGGTGTAAGACCATGGCTTTTAGCTCTTCATATTGATTTTGCTGCCTTGGAGTTTATTTGAAGGTATTCTAAACCAAATAACACTCCTGCCCTTTTAATATACTCCTAGGAAATTATTATTGGTGACTTAGATTTTGTGTCCAGATTATTACTGTCAGTCCGCTTGCCTGTACATTTGTGTTGTAAGTAAATAGATCACTTATTCAGGTGGCTGAGTGATGATTATTGTACCTTAGAAAAGCTTGATAGTGAAAGCATGTCAAGGCACACCTGTACATTGAGACTGTACTTTGTCTTTGCTAGACGTTTAATTTACTGATCATTTCCATTTCACTGAGACAAGAGAGGAAGGCGGAGAAACAAGGTGTTAAATAACACATCACTGGCAAAAGGCCCATGAGCATCTGGTTTTCCAACTCTAGTTAATTTGATGAATACGGTGGAACATGAATGTTGGCATCCCCCTTGGAGTAACAGACGGTTTATGCACTTGAGAAGAGACATTGGATTATGAAGGTGGGTTAGATGGCGGGAGGGTGGGGCAGCTTTCCCTGCAGAGGGGTGTAAATCCAAATAAACCTGCCATTGCTAAAGATTGGTCATTCCCAAGGTTTTATTTGGTTTTGGAGTAGCCAGTGTGTGACAATGGTCTCAAAGTACCATTATGGCATCCAGGGATTGCCAGGTCATGTGGAAAACTTGCCTCTTTTTCCTTGGCCAAACCACCCTTACCAAGCGAGCGGGTGATGTAGGCATCATTATCCTACCTCTAAGCCACTGGAGGATCCTCCCGTGACTCTAAGGCTGCTTTGAATTGTTGGAGCAAAGTGGTCTCGTTGCAGCTGAGGATCAGAGTCACTGAGGAGAATTCTACTCCATCTTTATTAGAAGGCCTATATAGTAACACCCATTAAGGAGATGACCTTCAAGGTCTTTTGACTGGTCACTTACAACAGGTTTCAGTGGATTGAATCAGTCAGAGTGGCTCAAAGGACTTAAATAAGAGACTTCTAAATTTTTTTAAAGCCACGGTGCAGTCAGTCGTACTTAAAAGTCCACACTGGGAACTTAATCGACACCTCAGAGACAGCAATGATGTCATATCTGCTCCTCCACATACACTTGCTTGCCACATTCAATGAGTGAATAACATCAGAATAAAAAACGGTTTACATGTTTTTCACTAAAACCTTTGTACAAACTGACACATGCACGGTTGGCTACACTGCAGAGTTATCCTGGGAATAGGTTGGAGCACGCAAGTTAGTCTAGCCTGGGTGGGAGCATTCCCAGAGCAAAGCCCTACCCACTGCATCTGTACTCCCTTATGTGTGTCTGGGGGCAGAATCCATGATTCTTTGTGCTGAGATGCTCTAGGATCCTTTCACAGTTTTGTCAATTGCGGGAGAACTTGCCTGTCCTCTGGGGAAGAGAGAAGGGGAATTGTGGGAAGGACATAAAGGACTATACGAGTCGCATCCTTACTGCAAAATGGGCAAGTTCCAGCCAGAGCTAAAGCACTACTTGGGCTACAACTCCTACCCCCAGCCATGCAAGCAAGCATGGGTTCAAAGTGCAAAATAAGCACATGCTTGATGGTTTTGTGTATGAATGGGCTTGGGAGCACAGGCTAAAGCTACAGTGTAGACATACCCTTAGAGAGGAAAGACTGGGGCTAAAACATTGGTCTGAGACTCAAGAGTTCCTGGCTCTACCACAGGCTTGTGTGATCTTGGTTAAGGATCATAATACTTCCTCTCACCCACCCTTAGAGTGTCTTATGTGTTTAGATAATGAGCTGTTTGGAGCAGTTACTGTCTCGTAGTGCACACTGCCTAGCACTAGTGGGCCCCAACCCCAGCTGGTGGCTCTAGAAAGTACTGAAAGACAAATAATAAATAACACCCCGTTCCATCTATTAAAATAATAAAGGCTTCCCCTACATTAAATCCTTGAAAAACAGTAAGAACACTTAGCACTTGATATAGAGTGCTATGCAAACAATATACAGCATATACCATGTAAACAGACTTAAAACCTCTCTCTTGTTATCTGGCTTTAATATTTGAACTCCCCAAGAGTCATGGTTCTGATCCCAGCGGGACTGACTCACCCATTTGTCCTTCTGATCTTAGTGAATGGAGTACCATGCTGCTATTATTAAAAATCCCATGGCACTTTTCACAGCTCTGGTGTCCTTTATCAGCATTTCCCTTCCTCTGTTGTGCAGCTGACCACAGCCCTTCATCCCAGCTATGGCTGCATCGGGTTGCAAGTACGTAGCTTGAAAGGCGCTTCAGGATCCTTCCGGAGGAGACCCACTTTTGTTTGTTCCTACAACACTATAGGCAAACAGTGTTTTACAGACATACGGGCCTGTTCCCTACCCCAAAGAACCTTGATCTGTTACAAAGCCAGCATCTGGGAATACAGGCCACAAACTTGATACTGGACACAGCCACAGAGCTGTTCTGTAATCTCCCTGCACACAGTGAACCAACACATGCCAGGATACCCTATCCTGTTAAACACAGTGCAGCATAAAAACAGGGGTAACTCTAGTGAAGTAAAATGCTGTAGAGATTTTTTGACGGATTCCTGTAACTTTTTTCTTCCCCGTCACCCTCTCTACAGGTGTCTTGAGAAGCAATGGCCACAGTAGCACCATCTGAATGCAACACCACTTTGGGCACTGCAGAAGCTTTCATTTGGCGGTCAAACACCATCAATATGCATGTCACCCGGCCGAAATCTGCCAAGGGACGCACGAGATCAAGCTTGAATTACTCCCATAGTGTGGAGGCCTATTCTTATAGAGTGCCATCCTCCCCTCAGCCAGCAGCTCCCTATGAAGCAGCAAGCAATCAAAGAGCATCTACCAAACCATCTTGCCAGCCAGGGCAGGTGTCTCCTGATGAAATCCCAGAGCTCCTCCAGCAAGTGCCCTTGAGGACCTCCTCTTCCCTAAATAAGTACAGAGTGCTCCCGTCCATCAGCAGGAAGGGTGCTGTGGAAACCGTGATCGAACAGACCAAGAAACTGAAAATGAGTAGTAGACAGGAGGAGCAGCAACCATCCAAAGCTCTTCCCAGAGAGGGAAAATCCACTGGTGTAATGACAGAGAACGAAGGGGCTAGAGGGGAATGCTCAAAAGTCCAGCCTCCCATTTCGGAGAAGAAGCCGTTAAGGAAAACAAGAGAAGAAAGCTCTTCATCCTCAGTTTTAAACTTGGAGGAGCCACTGAAGAAAGAACCAAGACTGCTGCTTGCCGTTAGGTCTCCTTCTGGTCAAAGATTTGAACATCACTTCAGGCCTACGGACAGCCTTCAGACGGTCCTCGCTGTGGCAGAACAAAAGAACACAACCAAATACAAACGCTGCAGTGTTGAAACAATGGAAGTGCCTAGGAGGAGCTTTCCTGACCTGACCAAGTCCCTGCAAGAGTGCGGGATCCCACACAAGTCAGTGTTGTGCATCCTACAGGAAGAACAAGAGGGAGATCTCTAAATGTACGACGATTCTTACACAACTTCGGTCACCCTTTAGCATGTGACTCTGTTGGATGCCATGGACTTCCCTTTGATGAGTGGTCTAAGCACTGAACCAGCCTGATCTGTTTCAGTGGTCTACTTCTTAGTCCCGCGGTCTTCCAGGCGCTTCCCTTGAAGTAGACTTGTATATAAACAGAGTGTGCTGAAATACTTCTTAATTATTTTAAAGTTTATGTACACACCACATTAAGAGTATCTATTTTTTCCACGTGTACAATCATAATTCACTTTAAGAGTGGGCACCAGCTTCTGGGCTTCATAGTACTTCTAAATGGTTTTTTAAAGAGTTTCTATTCTTCTGGGAAGACCCACTTTTCTGATGCCCTCTCTTCTGGTGCGGGGAGGCCTGTCTTGTCTTCTCTGTTTTTGTTCCGGGAATGCACCACTTCCCCACATGAAGTCCGAGTCAGAATAATACATGGAGCACTATTTTTATTTCTATTTTGATTCCTTAAAGTTACATTAATGATCTTCATAATAAGGTAGCTTATTAGCTGCAAGAACAGCTACAGTGGTCAATACACAGAAAATGGTCTCACAGCAGTAACTCAAACCGAGTTTGAGAGAGTAAATACATTGCTGGGATGTGTTAAAAGTACAAGGTCAAGGGTAAAGTACATTCAAGAATCAAACTATTCCCATATAACCTCAGAGCCTCAAGAGTATGACTGCTTTGTCTTCTCATAAAAGGAAAGTCATGGTTAAGGTGGTCTGATTCCTGAATGGATACAAAGAGGACTTTTTTTAAAACTCATTAGCTTTCTTTCTTCATCAACTGCATAGGATTGTGATGCACACCTGTAAATCAGGAAATCCAGAGTTAAGGGTGGATTGTCTGCTGTAACTTTGAATTTCAGTGCTGTTTGCTACTGCAATTTAACGTTCTTTTAAACTGAACTGCATTAACCTGAACAACTAACCGTTGCTTTTGCGTTTTGGCTAAATACGTACAGGAAGAGTTCTGCTGGGGCTGTTATTTACCGAATAGACTGTACCTCAAACTATTGTGCTATTTATTTTCTATAGTTCAGAAAAATCAACCTGTGAGAGTAGAAGGCTTGGTCCTGTCTTTCTGTATTAATGCAGCTGCTGTGCACGTGCTAAAAAGCCTCATATTTTTTAGTGGAAAACCTTATTGTCCATGTGCAGTAGCTGAGTTGAACACCCAGTATAATAAAAGAATGGATCAGGCTACCTGACTGGACAGCTTGCCAAATAAATAGGCTACTTTTGAGTATTACAGGTGAAACAAATTCAGTGTTTTTGCCTCACTCTAATGGCCAAACCAACCTTTTGTAAAGGGGGGTAGAATATTTGCTCTTTACTGTGATCACATATGCTGAATTTCAGTCAAAAGCAAATATTCGTAGGCCAGCAATTAAGCCCCGTAGAACAAGACAGCTGCTGAAATACTAGCACTATACGATGCTGCAAGTGGTGACACTGGTCTGTTGACTTCACTAGCAGCATTTAGATGACTACACTAAGCTAAAAGCATTCTTAATTGCCTTCAGGGGTACAACTGTATCAGAGCTTAGTTGTAATCCTCATTAGAAACCTATTTGGGAACATGGTAGAAAGAATGTTTCACTATGAAAATTGCCAAGAGCAGTGGGAAGAATGAACTAACTGTATGATTAATTTTTTACGTGGAAGAATACAGCATATTCTTCTGTTCTGAACTTAGTGTTGGCTGTTCGTGAGAGATGGCTGGTTCAAGTGGCAGAACTGAGTGTAGTGTTGTTGGCCAGCACACTGCAGCATAGAAGAGCCCGCTAATGCTAAAAAATGCAAACCACCTCCATAAGCGAAGTGTTCAGTTCTTTTTGAATAAATCTGAGCTATTAACTGGTGGCTTCCTACCCCTTTTTAAATACTTAGTTGTGAAATGTGACCAAAACTCCGCAAGGTGTTACCGCAGCCATTGCTTCCTCCTCTACAGGGAGTCCAGATGGTTTTCAAACCTTTTCCACTTGAATGCACCTATTCAAGTCACATCTTGGCTAGGATAAAGGGAAAATAGGGATGTGTCCTGAAGAGCTTTGCTATGAAAAAATCTGTGAGCAACGTCACTGGAAACGATAGCTTGTTGCAGGCATTGTTTCAGTAGCTACTGCAGATTTTATGCATTGACACAATCTCTTTCCCCACAGATCAGCTAGTCACATGACATACAGGAATAGGTTAAGGGAAGTGGTAAAAAAAAAAAAATCAGACTTAAGCTATAAAACAAATACTAGGTCAAGTACTGTCAATTTACTGTTTGAGATGTGTGTATGATGTTACATTTAAACAATGTTAAATAAACGGTTTTCAGTGTGAAGCTAAGACCAGCAAAGATTTCCTGAGTGCAACTTGGATTTGAAATCAAGGGTTTACATGAACTAGAGGTTTCACTCTTGCCACATTTCCTCATACTTTTAACAGCATGTTCAAATAGACTGTTATAACATCTGGGCAAGAGTAATAATCAGCCTTTCTAGAGAAACAAGTCAGACTTCCAGAATTCTACTCATACATCACTGCACTCAAGCAGTCCTGCAAATGCTTTACCCGATTTTTCTCTGTCTTCCAGCAGCAAAGAGTTGTTAACCTGTGTTGTAAGCAGGTAGTGAATTGTTTTGGAATTCAAATTAATATATATATATATATATTTCATTGGTAAAGACCATGTAAGCAGGGAGGGGAAGGCCAGGCCAGGCTAGGCCAGAGAGCTGCTAAAGGACAACCAGTGGAGAAAATAAGTGAAGAGAAGGGGATGATCAGGGTGGCTGGCTGGAATGATCTAGCAGCAGTATTTTGAGTGGCTCCCCAAGAACAAAGATGTAGGTGCCTTAATGGCCATGCACAATTTAAATTTAGCACCTACCTTCAAGTTTTATCCTTTAGTGCTTAGTTACCACTAAGGCTGATGCCAGGAAAAATCCTGGCATCAAAAGAGACATTGGGGAAGAATAGAATTAATCTGATCTCATTCGTTATTCAATATAGTTTAATGATAAATGGCTGGTGGGATGGTGCCATAACTCGACACTGAGAGCATCTGGGAAATACAGCAGCTCAGTTACACTAATCTCAAATTTCACAGTGGAATCCACCTGGGAGTATTCCAAGAGGAAGCACTGCCAGAACTCTATCTCCATCAAGTCCTCTATACAAGACATTTGATAACAAACAGGGATGCCAGAGACAAAGACTAACCGAAGCACAGTTCAGTACATGTTCTTTATTCCAATTAAAAGTACATTAGAAACAGCACACAGGACCAGCAGCAGCGTTCATGACAGTTCAACCCAATGCACTGCTGTCACAAGGTCATTCAGCTGTACTATTAAAGTAGGTGATTGAAACAAGTCTTCCACTCTACACGCAAGCACTCACTCACCTGCCACTTTAAATAGGTTTTCAACAGAATAAAAATAGATACACCCCAGAATACAAAAAGTTTAATTTTAACAGTTTTTTCACTAAAGACTTTGTACAAATTGATAAAAGGGTGCACAATTTCCTAAAATTTTAGGTACATTTTAAATGAGCCTTTTTTTACTTGGTAAAAGGATCAACATTCCTGTCTTTGAACAGAATATGATGGCCAAAATTGCAAAGAAAATGTATAGTTCAATTTACAATTTATACATTTGTTTTGAAGTGATTCCTGCACTGAGTAGCAGTCCGATGGCTGCTCACGCATGTCCACTTTTCCCAAAAGAACTGTGCACCACAAAGTTAATGTTTAGGAGCCTACTTCTCCTGGAATCGGGGGGGAAACAAAAACCCACAAGCTTCCATTTGTGCACGGTAAGTGGTCCCAACTCAACTAAAAGCCCAAACTTAGAAGTTCTAAATAAAACCTTCGCTGGCAAGGGTCACCTTTGGGGCAAGGTTTGTAGGGACTGATGACCTGTCTGCTTTGCGATACAAGCACAATGAAAGTGGAGTGCTTCCCATCAGTATTTTGGCTGAGCAATTTAACTCAAGACTGTGGTACTGAAACATGCTGTAACAGGCAAATTTGGTGTTCTATTTAAGGGTATTTTTGGTCAATACAAGCTATTATATTTTTTTTACCAGATAAATATTCCTGTTTCCATTATTGATTGGTAGAGTCCAACAGCTCCATATGAGACTTCATGTGGAACTGCCCAGACAACAGCAGCATTTTAAAACTGGCACCACCTGCGTAAAGGTAACTATAACTCCCACTCCTCTACCAAGAGACACTACCATTTATAGGGGTGAATTTATTTTGGATATTGATTAGTACAGTCCTCCTTACACGGCTGATTCCTCCCACCCACATGAACCAAGATTTGGTTTGGCAAGGTTAAATGCATCATAGAATTTCTATAGTAGTTAATTAACACTTTCAACCATTGCATTGCTTTATGAATAGTGGCCATTCTAAAAACGAACTAAAACCAAAATACTGCCCAGCAAAAGCAACACTGCACCACTATCTGAGAATATGAGCTAGTGGAAAGATCTTCTGGACAATCTACTTAAGGAAAAGTAGGGCAAATCCATCAGGAACCCAGAAAACAAACCTTTAGAGCACAAGGCAGCACTAGAAAAATAAATTCTATTTCATGTGAGTTTAGTTTTTAGCCAAAACCATCTGCCTTGTTTTTTAAAGTCAATGTCCATATATTTGGCTGTTGAGTTTTGTTTTACTGATCACATATGTCGAAAAATAATACCCCAATTAACCAAA
Source organism: Malaclemys terrapin pileata (assembly GCF_027887155.1). NCBI lineage: Eukaryota > Metazoa > Chordata > Testudines > Emydidae > Malaclemys > Malaclemys terrapin. The sequence continues at coordinate 8,468,483 of NC_071523.1, forward strand.
TAAAGCATTTATTTATTCCTTTTAGATATTTATGTATTGGCCACTTTTTGGCAAATCTATTTCTTAGAATTTAAAACATGTTTCCATTTTAAGGCTAAACTAAGAAATGTTAAAAGCTTCTGTAAACATTTCCTCTTCTTCCGCAGAGCGGCACAATTTTAAGTCCAACTGCAATTTTTAAAGTGAGGTAATTTCTGTGTATTTATATCTTAAGAGTCCTTTTCATGACTGGCCAAAAGGTGTGCCAATCTGAACGCTAAGCCAATTGTAGTGGGAGAGCTACCACAGGAGGGCGTACATCAGTTCCAGCAGCTGCGTTTCAGTTGGCTATTTTCTCAATTTCATCCAAGTCGTCAGTATCCAGTTTTTCTATCTTTTTGTCTACAAGAGAAGATTAGAAGAGAATCGGAACTAGTTCACTTTGTACAATGAGAGACCAGAAGATGAAGCAGGGTCCCACCTTACTGTGTTAAATCCCACTTCTGTTCTTGTCACAAGATGAATCTATCCTAATCCATGACCAACACAATAAAATTAAGTTTTATAAATCAAGTCTCAACAATTTAGTGTGACAAAGTGGGAATTTTGGAAACATTCTTATTCATGCCTCAGTTTTCCTTTGTGCTTTGCATTGCTATGCATGAATGTAAAGGATTAAAAAGCTGCTCTTGGGACAGAGAGGGGGGGGGACATGAGGTGTTGTGTCACATAACTATCTGGAGTGGTATGAAGACTAGGTCATTTAAAGAACAGGCTGAAACGGACCCAAATCAGTGGAGGATCCAGAAAGGCAATGGGAACCCCAACAGCCAAGAAGTTCACACCCAGCAACCAACAGAGGAAGGAGATTTCCCCCCACCTCTCAGCAGGGAAACTGAGCAAAAGCCCCAGCTGGAGAACAAAGGCATCAGGTGGCGGGGTTAAGACCTGGCCTTTGGAGTGACAGATACACTAAGGACAGGAGGGACAGAGATGGGCAGAGCACGCTAAGATGGCTCCTTAGCAGCATGGCTCAAGGGAGCCGTGACCCCACGCAGGCCATTCTGAACTTTATCTGAATCTTTGCCTCTCTATTCTGACCCAAGGACTTTCAGATTCTGTACACCAGGTGACTAAGGAATTGTTACCTTGTTTTGGAAAAGCTGTCTGGGGTCAAGGCATATACAGAGCATTGTGCCCTGAAGGAGTACAGTACAAACCTCCTGCAGGAGTCTGGCTTGGCTGGATTCGCTGCAAGGAGCCAGAGAGAGACAGGGTTCGCTGGTGCCCAAAGACCCAGTGTCAAAGCGTTAGGCCTTGTCTATACTACCGCGATAAGCTGACCTAAGTTACGCTACTCCAGTGACATGAATAACGTAACTGGAGTCAACGTTGCACAGGTCACCTTACCACAGTGCCTATGCCGCACTTGCCCATCGACTTCCCTTACTCTTCTTGGAGTGGTGGATTATCAGAGTTGACCGGAGAGCTTCACTAGACCCACTAAATTGACAGCCTCTGCATTGACTGCAGCAGCGCCAACCTACTGGTAAGTGTAGACACACCCCTAGAGGTCACTGGCCTCCCCCAGTGGAACCGTGTGGGTACCTAGGGCTCGGCCCACTCAAGTGGTCACTTCCAAGGGACTGGCTACAGGCTGGGGCACAGACCACACCCTCTGGATCTGTGATTGTAGATCACTGGGTCACTCAAGTTTCAAATTGGAAGCAATTTCTTGGGGGCGGGGGTAATGTCTTTATTGTAAGCTGAGGGGCATTTAAGTAACGTTATGGTATGTGGAATACAATTTTTAATAATGATGCCAGTTAGCCAATGAGAACTGGATTGACTTGGCAGGACACAAGCAAGATCTCCCAGGCACTTCTGTCATGCATCACTTTGGAAGTTTACTGTCTTATGACAGATGTAGAAGTTATTCAGATATACCAAAATGGGCTATCATACCTGCCATTTAAACAGTATTCACTGTTCTACTGTAAAATAAAGATAATTATATCCGAAGTTATGCCCATTTGAATGTATACAAATAACTGGCTATTCCCCTAGTTATTTTTGAAACAAGGTGCTACATAAAGTGCAGTGGTACCCTTGACAGACTGTATGTAGCAAAGCAAAACTCTGCTAAGCCTAATCAAAGACCAAGACCACAGGGAAATCAGAATTAGAGTCAGGGTTGTCTGATACACAGTTGCTCAAAATTCTATAGAAATAATGCTATACCTACGCAAAAGAAATGAAGCTAAAGGGAACTTACTGAAATGTTCCTGAATTCTGTTGAGAATATTCATGCTGTGCTTGCTGTCTACCATGTTAACAGCCAGTCCTCGCTTGCCAAAACGACCTGTACGCCCAATCCGATGCAGATAAGTCTCATTATCTGGGTTGCCATCTTTATCCACAGGAAGGTCAAAGTTGATAACCACAGAGACCTGCTCTACATCAATCCCTGGGGAGGAAAGCGTTCAAGAGATTACAACTCTCCCTTTAGCCCATTTTAGTCCAGGATTGTTTCAGTGTTTTGATCCCAGAATCTAGGGCTTACCCAGAGCCATTAGTTTCAACACCTTTCACAGAACTGCACTATTACTGCCGCCAAGTTTCGTGGAAAGTTAAGCTACGTGCCGTGATGAAGCCTGCAGCGATGTCAAGAGTGAGTGCTCAGCAAAACTTACAGGGATAATTGGAAACGTATGTTTCCATAGCATAGAGAGGACCCTTTAAGATACTACAGTGAGAGGATGCTATCAAATGGAGGATGGATAATGTTTTCACCCCTCAGCTCATAGAGAATCTGAGCACCTTTGCATGACCTAATGCTTTCATACCAGAACTATATATTGATGTTTATGGGGGCCTAGAAAGACTAATAAATTGCAATAACTTCTAAAATATAGTCAATTGCCCCTCCTACTTCTCAACAGCCAGGCTAGGAGAGCCAGTCAACTTATTTCGTTTAAGTGTTCAGCATGTCCAGAATGCCCCTTTTAGCTGTAACTCGCACAGGAGTTTATTCCTTTGCCTGACCTCTAGTGAAAATGAAGTTGAGAAAATTCAGGGCACACATTTGTTTGCCCACAGCACAAGCCAGGGCAGGGTGCAGCCATGGGATGCCTCAATGTGCCCAAAGGACAGAAAAATGAGACTCTGGTGGAAGGGAAGATTCTTCACCCTACTTCAGGTCTCCTTTAAGGAAATCCCATGTTAAGCCATTCCAGCAGAGACAGACCTAACCCAACTCACACACGACAAGGACCACCCAGAAGTTTTGGGGGACAGCACGTCTGTCAGTCTCCCTTGGAATGGTTTTGTTAGGGACTCTTTTGTACAAATCTAGCACAGGTTACAAATTCTTCTTTAGGCGGTACAGCAATATTTTGTATGTCTGTCACCAGACGGCACAGTCCCGTCTCAAGTACAACTACCCGCTTCCCTTCCCCGAGATGCAGTGACATTGTATTCTACCTCTGGCACAGACATTTGTGGTCACCAGCACTTTCTCTTTGCCCTCTCTGAAACGCTCGATCACCGCAGCTCTTTGTTCCACCATCATCTCACCACTTAGCAATGCCACCTGGTGACCTTCTTTCGACAGCTCTCCTGCCAGCCAGCCCGCTGTTTTACGAGTCTGAAATGTAAAGCAAGAGCAATTAAAATCTTTCTGGGAAGACAGTTTTTGAACTTCAAACAGGAACAGGCCTCTCTTAACAGAAGGGAACGCTCAGGGCTCCAACTCTGCTTATTCCAGGATTCTAGCATCATAGTTTAAAAGGAACAAAGAACCCAAACCATTCCCATTTCTGTTTGAAAGCCTAACATTATGATAAAGCTTAGAGACACGTTTTCTATTTCCTTTTACAAAGGACAGCTCTTTGTGTGTAGTCAGGCAGCTCCACTGCTTGTCTTGGTCTCTCAGCAACAAGGAAAAGACTTAATAGGAAACTTATTGTAAGACCACATGCCTTGCACCAAGAAGACTGGGACAAGTGTCGTATGTGGTATCACTAACTATTCATTTTTGGAAATTGGCTAGATTTCAAGTTGAAAACGTCCCTTTAAGACCATCCAGTGAGAATCTCTGCTGAAGGGTTGAGTCAAGCCGCTATAAAATTCAAGATGCCAGTTCATTTTTCAAGTCCTGACTACGTCAAACATTGCATTTTAAAACTGCAGGAAACGGTTCTTCACTTTAGTGGACACTCGGGTACAGAACACGTGCCTTAACATACCAGTCTTCTTCCTATCTAGAGCTATGGGCCTCAATTAAAATTTGCAATTACAGCAGCTTCCATACAAGAATCCCAGAGTGCCACAACACGCCTGAGAGTATCATCACCATTTTACAGAGAGGGAAACTGAGGTCTAGCAGAGTCACAAGCCAGTGGCAGTTCTTTTACCTACAAGACTTATTTTTCCACCCCATTAAAGCCTTCTTGCTTTTATTTTTATCATTTTGTTGTACACTTTGTTTTGAGACGTATTTTACTGGTTTACAGAACCCCAAATTCTTTGGTTTTCAGAGACCGCTTTAAAAATAAAAGCGAGCCACACGATGGCTGGAACCATGCAAGCAACAAACATGTTTAAGACCAGCTGGGGCTAGATGGCTCCAGCATGGTTACCACGACTCACATGGGGCAGTTTGGCTATCACGATTTTAAGAAACTCCGTGTCCACAGGAGTAAGTGAAACTTCACTAGGAACCATTTTTTTAAATAACGGCTGTTAGTAGGGTTCCAGCCTCAGCAGAGATAGGACCGACAGGCAATTAGGGTCAGAGACAAGCCGAGAAGGCGGATTCTTCCAGCCACTCTCCTGCATTTTTCCATTTCCAAGACAAGATGAGGAATGGCTTGTTGCCCATTTGTGCTCCTAGAACGATCATGCCCTCAATCATCTTGCAAGGAGTCTGTGTCACTAGGATTCTTGGCATCAGCAGACACTATTTCAGAATGGGGCTGTTTTAACGAGAGCTCCCTTCGCTTTAGGGCGTGGCAAAGGTCACGTCATTCTCCAGAACGACTCACATGACAGAAGATCATGGCCTGGGCAATGGTGATAGCTCCATATATATTACAGAGAGCCTGGAACTTCTCATCTCGATTATTACACAGAACATAGTATTGCTTAATGGTGTCCAGTGTCTCCTCCTCTCGCTTCAGTTTGATGATGTTGGGGTCGGGAACAACTTTTTGGGCAAATTTCCATACAGAATCTTCAAAGGTGGCAGAAAATAGGAGCATCTGGCAATCTCTGGGGAGCATTCTGCAAGGCAAGGCAAACAAGTTAGGGTTTCCTTATTAGAAACCATCAGCCCAGTGGCACCTGCGGTAGCCCAGCAGCATAGCATGTCACTTACAAACCTTTGGAATCAGCCTTTTCAGTCTGTTAGGCTTTCTAAACATTAGCCTATGAATATTTAATCACATCCCAACTCAATTTGCCAGTGGCATCCAGATAAATTTGGACATTTTAAGCAATGAATCCTCCTCAGGGGCTAGGGAGGGCTGTTCTCGAACCTTGAAATAATTAAATGTCTGCTTTCAATGAAATTCCAGCTTTATGAACTGCCTGGATTAGAGTTAAGTGTATTTCTATTGTAGCCTGTGGCCTTAGTCATCAGCAAATAATCACGTCCTGCCATTTGGAAGAGATCCCTTCCTGCAACCATGAAGAGGAAATGGGACATTAAATAGGCCAATGAGAGAAACCAACTGGCTGTGGTGGAGGGGAACTAGTATCTTTCCCTTTCCTCAGGCAGCCCAGATGACAGCATGGGGATGTTCCTTACCTCTGAATGCGGATGCTCTGATCTTGATGGCCCTGAGTTGCTATCATCACGTCAGCCTCATCCAGGACAAACACTTTAATCTTCTTGGGGTCTATGAATTTCAGTTTGGAGCACCAGTCCAGGACAGTGCCCGGAGTGCCAATTACAATCTGCTCAGAGATCTTCTGACCTCTCTCCACTGTTAGTAGACAGAAAGAAAGGCTTTCATGAGAGGTGTGTGCACAGCACTTCCATGAGGAGGTGAAAGATGTATCATTGTGTATGTTACTCCCCACCCTACTCTCTTGCTCAGAGTTCTTCTCCTACTCTGGAGACTGACTTTTTTGGGGGGGGGGTGGAGGGGGGGGGAGAGAGAAGGGGTGTGTGAATAGTACAGCCCCATTAGTGCCAGAGCAACAGATGTCATTACATGCTCTATAGGGCAGTTCTGCAGCATCCAACATTGCTTTCCCAGTCAGGGAGGTAATCTGTCAGAACACTAACCCCTTATGAAGCGTACAAGATCCACCGCTTCTCCCCAACTTCACGAATTTAGCAGTTTATACAGTGCCTACACCTGAAACAAGTAGTATGTGTAATTATCTGCACCAGCCACCCACAATATGAAAAAGTGTCACTTGGACAAAACAGATCAGCCACCAATAAAGTTAGTCAGCCACTTCCATTTCACTAATAGTTACAAAGTTCAGTTATTTTCTGAGGAGACGGAGGAAGAAACTCAAGTAAAAAACCCAGACCATGAACTGTCCAACTCCCACTCCATGCCCAGTTTAGGGCTTCCAAGAGTGAAGTCCCATTACACCAGCTCATGTTCTGTACAGCAGTCAGACCTGACAGAATTTGATTCCAGGCCAACTGTGCTAAGCGTATCTGATGTCAAACCCAATCACTTTCAAATTTTAAGAGAAAGTAATGCATTAAATTCCCATTACCACACCTCACTAGAAAAAGGAGTAAGTCTCCCTGGTTAGATCTTCAAAAAGGGGGTGTATTTCCCCTCACACTCACATTTATTGCCTCGGACAGCATATGCAAGACTTAGCTCCGGATGAAACTTTCCCATCTGTTCAATTACTTTTCCTGTTTGAAGTGCCAGCTCATATGTTGGGGAAAGGCACAAACACTGGAAGGAAAGCAGATAAGAGTATATTCGATCATCACACTTTCCTGTGAAATACATTTAGTTGTGAAACTTCACCTCTGTGCAAATAGATGACCAATATTTTAGGATAAACACTGTTGTAGGTAAATTTCATTAACACTCATCAGCTGAACAGTGTTTTTAGTAAGTCACCCAATTAAAAGGAAGTTCATTTGCATGTGTAACGTCTTGTACCGGTTAGTTTTGTACAGCTTGTATATTTTGTATTGCCCACATAAGCATGTAAACAGAACACCCTGCGAAGAACGTCGGTGCTCAGTACTATGGTAATATGGCCAAAGTGCCATATTAACAAAGACAGATACGTTTTTATAAGGGACATTTCTAATGAATGTAGCTCGAAGTGAAGATAACACAGCATCCTTAACAAGGAAGCTCTTGCCTTGGTAAAACTGCTGAGTCCGTTTCGGCAGAACAGCTAAGCGACGTGACTCCTGCCCACACCCTGAAAGTGGGAACTCTACTCCGCATTGCTTCGGAGCAGTGGTTAGAAACATCAGCTGGCTTCCTAAACTGAATTTTCCCAACTCCTATCCAGCGTGCCGAACTCCTGTGCAAAAGGCCCTGTTACCCAGTCCAGCACTCTAACACAAAGGTATCAATGTAAACTGGACGAGGCAAGAAACAAACCATTCAACACCCCATTTACTCCCCACTTCTCAGGGCTCCTCAACCACAGGTGGTTCGTCAGTACAGATCCTCTCCCTTCCAGTCCAAACCCTGCTCCCACCTCAACACCCCCACACACTCTCACCTCACCGCAGCACAGCTGCTCACTGTAACTCCAATTTGGCTGTTACAGGTACAGAAAGACAGAGGTGGAGAAAAGAAGGGAGGGCGGGAACCGGGCTGGTCAGGAGAGCTGGGAGAACCCAGTACCTCGGCACAAAACGAATCAGCATTTTCAACTCTGCTGCCTCTGCTCCCCAATGCTCGGACATCACAGCCCACTGGGAAGCTGAAGCTATGTAGCTGCTACCAGTGTCTTATCAAAGGAATATAGCTTCTCTCCACTAGATGGCGCTGCCCTACAACTAAAAACCAGCACAACCATTAGATTCCAGTAGCCCCTACCTGTGGATACTTGTTCCCGGGTTCAACGCGGCTGAGCATGGCCAAGACAAAGGCAGCTGTCTTACCAGTACCAGACTGAGACTGTGCAATCAGGTTCTGTGGGCTGGATCAACACATAAGGGGACATTTTAAACATTTTGGCACAAGGTTAAATGTAATCCATTCTATGACCAGCGAATACAAGATACACCGTTGTGAGATTTGGCAACACAGCTTAAATTAACTGAATGGCAGCCACAGATAAGTGATTTTAATATGCCCTGCATCTTGGCCACATCCTAACTGAAGTCACCATCTAGTTTCATAAGGGCAGGACTGCACAAGGAGGAGGACACGAGTGAATTTTCTGCAGGGCGGATGCATCTTGGCACACGCAGCTTCTATGCGCTATGGAGATTTGAAGGGAAAGCTGCTGTGATGCTGCAGTAGTTTTCCATATTGTTCATCTCCCCCTAGCGTTCGCTTCACTCCTCCATGCTCTTCACCTAAAGGGCACTGAGAAGCAAGGCGGACACGAGCCACAGCATTTTGACTGCTCTGTCCTGTCCAGGAGTTATGCAGGGCTGTTGTAGAACAGCCTCATCTCCCCTACATTGCCAAGAGGATCGGATTTACTGCTGCCAGGAAGAACGGCATTGTCTTCAGTGTGGCTGAAGATGCAGTGCAAGTCTAGGCAAAGGGTGCTTATGGGGACCTGTGGAAGTTTGCTGGGTAGCCTGGCAGCATTCGAAAGAATTTCAGCAGCACAGTCCAATGGAAAGGAAGCCCCTTCAGCACAGCGCGCACAGCCACTAGTGTGTCTCAACGCCACTTCAAGTAGGCCGTCTCCTAGCCAGAGCGTTTACAGTTTAACAGTAATAGTGCATAAGGCTCTCCCACCTCCCCACTTCCCAGGGGAAGTGGAAAGCATGGATACGTACGGTTCAGCAAGCATCATGGGCAGAGCATTCTCCTGTATTTTCGAGGGTCGGTTGAAGCCCATGGCATAGACACCCTGCAGGAGCTGGGGTTTTCTGGAAAGAGAGAGAGTCGAGTGTTTCTGAACTAATAGAAAACAGCACTAGAACCAGGAAGATGGTCAAGTCAATGGGAGATTTTTTTGATTGCAAGTGAAAGGCAGGTGCCTGAAAAGCAAACCCTAACAGCAAGTAGGCCTGGGGCAACGCCTCTAGTGCTACATTTACCAATAGTAAACTACCGTGGCAACCCATTTCTTCTCCACATTGCTAACAAAGTGGTCCATCTGTGACTCAATCACTATTAGCTTGTGCACACCCTAAAATGGGAGAAATACAATAGAACCCCATTTATTTGGTCTAATTGGGACTACGGCCAGATCAGATAATCAAAACTCTGGATAAGCCAGAGAATGGGAAAATGTGATGCTGCAGCACCATCTAGTGGCCACAGGATGGATCGCCCGCTTCTGGCCCTAGAGTCCTGGTTGTTTGGTAACTGCAGAGAGCCCGTTAAGGGAGGGTCAGATAAACGGGGTTCCCCATCCACAGCACAGCTTTGTACACATGAAACTCTGGACAGCAATCCTCGGATAGGAACTGAAACACTAGATCAAACGTTAGCATCTAAACCAGTGGCTCTCAAACTTTTTTTTACTGGTGACCCCTTTCACATAGCAAGCCTCGGAGTGCGACCCCCCCTTTTAAATTAAAAAGACTTTTTTATATATTTAACACCATTATAAATGCTGGAGGCAAAGCGGGATTTGGGGTGGAGGTTGACCGCTTGCGACCCCCCATGTAATAACCTCGTGACCCCCAGAGGGGTCCCAACCCCCAGTTTGAGAACCCCGGATCTAACCAGATTGGGAAGCTAAGAGACACTATTTCAGATTATGTGCCTCCTTGTTTTATCAATGAATAAACTAGTTACTTTTAAGAGCTAAATACAGTACTTAGTAGCCTATCAAAGGATCATTTTGATATTGTGATTAACATCTATGAACCTAATATTTATTTGAACCAAGAAGCTACAATAAGACCCTATTTTTTTACCTTAAGGAATATTAAACACTGGAAGGAGTCATTTGGCTACAATACACACTGCTGGGTTCTAAATTAATTAACCACTCAAGAAAGCACTCTAAGCATCGATGCAGACAGCTCAATTAAAATATCTGCTCAGTATGTAGCAGCGATCAGGAGAGGCAAATGTGTCAGGATGTACAAAGAACAGAACAGAAAACAATACTAAAAGAGTGATCTTGCCTGGCTATAAAACAACAGTGCACCCACATCTGGAACACTGTGTGCAGGTCTGGTCACCTGGTGTCTAAGAGAGCAGAAAGAGGGAGTGGTCGGAGACATTCACCAAAAGGATTAGAGGACTGAAGAAATTTCTTTATGAGGAGAGATTAAATAGACTGGGACATTAAGGTTAGAGGAGATCTGAGATATATAAAATAACGAATGGGCTAGAGAAGGTAAGTCTGGAACTTTTATTGACCCTCTCAATACAAGAGCAAGGAAACAGTCAATAAAAAGACAAGAAATTTAACCCACTGATAAAAGACAACATTTTTTACAACACAATTAACATGTGGAACTCTGTCACAAGCTATCATTGAGACTAAGACCTTAATGAATTAAACATGTATATGAATGAGAACATTGTGTTCATTATATAGGATGAAAACCATTTTATAAAGGATATAAAACTTCATGATTTGGGATGTAAGCCAACTGCTAAGGGTACATCTACCCTGCAAAAGACGACCATGGCAGCAAGTCTCAGAGCCTGGATCAACGGACTCATCTGGCAGGACTCGTGCTACAGGGCTAAAAATAGCAGTGAATCCCGGCGGGGGGGGGGGGGGGGTGTCTCAGAGCCCCAGGATCTACACTGCTATTTTTAGCTCCATAGTGTAAGCCCCATAAGCCCGAGTCGGTTGACCTGGGCTCAGACACTCGCTGCCACAGATCATTTTTTGCAGTGTAGACATACCCAAACTAATGGAGTTGGGAGGAAACTTAGCCCATGAACGGAGACAGCCTGTTCATAGGGGAACTGCCCCTCTGCCCCGTCCTGGTCTCTTCGAGTGCACTCCTTGCAGATTCACCTTCCCTGAGACAGAATCACGTCATTCTCCTGCTCTCGGCCCGGGCCCTGGGCTGCAGTCCCCTGTGTATCAACTGTGAGAACCACAGCAAGGTCTGACTTATGTTCAGTATCTGCAGTTATCTGTTTGCTTTGGGAACAATGACTGTGGCAACCAGTGACCAAACAGCCTCCATGCGGCAAAGTATTATTTATTTAGAACAAAAGCATTGAATGGAAAACGGATCGTAAAAACAAACCAGACTAAACTTGCCTTCCCTAAGGCTTCCCATTCCCTGGGAGCAGGGAAGGCCTCATTTGCTTTCAGGCACTCCTGCAGGACCAGTCTGTTCTCATCAGGAACAGCACCTGACAAATGACCCACTGCCCCTTCCTCTCCTGAGAAGAGTTTAACTGTTTACTGTCCTTTTAAACTCTAGTTTCCAGCCTGGCAAAACAGCTGTGGCACTTTGGACTGGTGCCTGGAAGTATGCCATTGTCTTGTAATTGGCTCCCAAGATAAACAACATCTGACCAAGCACTTGGGGTGGCACTGTTTTGCCTTTATGTTTGTTCTTCTCCTAGCCCCCTATTGTGCTAGATCAATGCATTCATACAGGAAGTCTTATAACCCAATATACAATAACTTCCCCTCACTGTCCAGGCCTCTGAGTGTTCATAAATCACATAGCAACTCCACTTCAGTCACACTGATTATTCCACAACTGTCCATTATGGGGTTCCTGGCACCTTCCTCTAAAGCAGCGGTTCTCAACACAGCGGTGGCCCATCACCCCTGTGACATCCTCAGGGCCATACAGGTAGTATATATATTGTGTGGATGCAGCCCACATACCACAGAGCTGCATATGGAGCCCACAATGGTAAATAGCTTGAGAACCACTGCTCTAAAACAGCTGTGCAGGCACTCCTGCCAGATACTGGACTAGAGAGACTACTGATCCAATCCCGTATGGCAATTCCCATGTCTCTGTGAAGCCCTATCGGCGGTGTCTTAACCCCACAGTAATCAGCCCTGCCAGACTCATTAGTTCAAAAGGAGGTACCAGGACAGGAAGAAGTTTGCAAGGGCCATTTAACATTAAAGTTTTGCAAAAGTCACTTAAGATTTTGTATTTTTGATGTTCAACCTCTAAGAAGGAGAGTAAATACTGATTGGTGCAAGAAAGAGGTAAGTTATGGCACGCCTAGCTCAGCATGAGTCAGGCCTTTGATCTGTACACAGCTATACGATGGCACTCAATTTTAAGTGCAGTGGTGACACCCAAAGTGTTCAGTTGCCAAAGTTACTAGCTGCTTCTATTAACAAGGCACCTATAATCGATAAAGGACGCTTTCAAGTCACAGCAGACACTTGTGTACCTAAGGAGACTCCAGAGCAATCTAAAATTAAAGTTAAGATATTTGTATTTGTAAACTCTTCACCGATGACCTGTTTAACTGCTTCTTGTAGGTGTTAATGTTGTTTAGCAGCAATTTCCAAAAAGCAAATAGCAATTTTCCTGCCCACACTTTTCCTGCTGGTTAAACCTCTCTACTCGATTCAACATCCTTTTTAAGAAGCCCGTATTATTTGCAGTCTGTGGCTCAAATAAAAGCTCTTTGAATATGCAACCTTGTGTTAGTTCAAAAGCAAGAATCTCCAAAGCCCGATTCTCTGCAACAGTTGTCAAGGATACAACTAGTTGCAGAATCAAGACTCAATTAGTCTGAGTGCTCCCATCATTAACTTTCTTTGATTGTTAGATCAATTCTCATCTTTCAAAAGCCAGACAGGCAAGGTATATGATCTAAGGAGCCTGTTTGTAGTCATTCAGCTACAAAGCGGTAGCTTAGAAAGGCAAAGCTGTAATGTTCCAAGGTGAAAAGTCTGTCAGGGTGGTTTCCTTTCAGGACCCATTTCCAAACAAGTGACAAAATCACCAATGTAATTAAGAATAGAACCTCAAGCGTAGAACTCCCTAGCACAGTTTTAAAAGTTTATCATTATACACCATATGCAACTATCTTCAGTTGATGCACAAAGAGCTCCATGAACAATTGGGGCAGGTATTTAATGGGAAGATGGAGGCAGGAAGAACCGTAAAGGTATCAGACTATTGTTTTAGGACTGATGTCACTGGCAGAGGAAGAATGGGTTGGCTTCCTCCTGTGCTCTTCATGGGCACTTGTATCTTCGCAAGCGATTTTAAACGCAAACTGTAATAAGATTGAGCTCTTTACTTCTCCTTCTGATACACAAAACCAGAACTGCTTAAGTTTTCAAGAAGAGTTCTTGTTGCTTTGTAATATAAACATTATGCAGAATACCTGGTCTGATCGTCCCTCAATTTATGGAAGGAACTTGGGGGAGTGGGGGGAATGGAGACTTTTACACAAAATGTTTTTGCTTTTGCCATTTACCTGTTAGTGACCAGATCAGTCATGGAGGTCATCTGAATATCCCTTCCCATCCCTCCCCCATCAGTTCAGCACATGCTGTTAAAGGCAAACTCTACTGTGCAATCTTAGACAACAAACCTTGCCATTCTGCAACTCATACAAGTTTGTATAAGATTTAATATGGAAAAAAAAAATCTTCCAAACCATTAGACTGTCAGCACAGAGAATGAGCTGGGAGGAAGGCCAAAGCAGAGCATGAAGAAGCTACTCAAAATAAGCCCAGTTCGGGCACAAAAAGACCAAAAAACCTGTACGACAAGCAATTCTTCCTGTTGCTTGTGTTTAAACTATGCAAAATGCATAGTGAATATGCTAATTTACTAATTGTCTAAAAACTAATTTGCAGTTATCTGAAATGAAAACCTCTGCACTTCTCAGATACAAGGGATACCCCTTCCCAGACTGAAAACCTCTAACAGGCCATCAACAGAGCAAGACTGCTATTGCCTCAGCAGCTAGGATTTGAAGTCTGTCTGCTCTTGCATTATCTCCTGTCGTAAGTCACTTAAAAGCAGCTAAAGCAATAACGATCAGGTATTATTTGTTCAAGTAAATCTGTCTTGTTCACAATGGAATCAGAACTGTGCTAGCTACAACTATGTTGGCCCAATAGATAAGTACATTGCAAAACAAACCCGAAGCCAAAGTCATTTCTCCTCTGAAGGCTTTTTCCATTGATCTACAAACTAAACACTTAATTAGGAACCTTAAGTTAAGTTCTAATTAGCTACCAAATCAAGAACTGTAAAGCAGACTGCTGGTGGGGAGAAGTGCTAATGAAATAGTGACAGAGTAGGAGCTAGAAATTTAAGTGGTTTTTCCAGATTCTTGGTAAAGTTGAAACAGGTCTTCCTCAGTGAAAGTCGGGACCATTTTATTCCACATGCATGGTTCAAATGGAGACATCTCCCACTTTGGAGTCTATCAAAGTGGGAGTTTCCAGCTATAGCTGCTTGATGGTAAGTTTACCCTTTTATTCCAGAGTTGCAGAATTTCAAAACCTTCTTTGAGTCCCCTTACAAGAACCTTGAAGAGGCAAAGAGTAAAAGAAAGTCACCCCAAGCATGGGTTAGCGGATAACAATTCTTACTTAGGAAACCTGTCCATTTGTGAACTATGGCTTATTGAAAAAGGCAGTTGTTTTAATATCAAAAGGGATGTGGGACTACAAAATACTTACCTATTTCATAAAACATCTTTGAGTAACTGATTTTTTTTTTTTAAATCTTAATTTATTATATATGTTGTCTCTCAGCTCAGACAACAAAACTCTGTCTAGTGAGTTTCAGTTTTGTTCTTCGTCAGTTTCATTTTCATCTTACCAGGGCACTAGCACATGCAGGAATGTTTGGATTGTAAATACCACAGAATATTTATTTAAAACACTAATTAAAAAAAAAAAATCAGTTTAGAAGAATAAGCTTCCAAAAGACCTACATTGAGACAAGATTTATCTGACAACATGAAGATTCTATGGGCGGGGAAAGATTTCATAGATCTTTTAATTTTAGGTTTTCAACCATTTTTACTGTATTTCAATATCTAAGCTTAAATATAATTTAAGTTTCATGCCCATTCTGCTGCAGAGTCTTCACAAATTGAGGTCTTTCTGCCACAAACCCTTCATGAAGAGTCTCCATTCAATACTAGCAAAGCGATGGACTCATCCCTCCTCCACGCTATTTAACTGTGGTGTTTGAGAGCGATTTTCTATAGGCAATCTAAAAGTCAGGCCCGCTGCAGCTGAAAGCTGATAACACTATCTTGACCCTGTTCTCCACCCTTCTTTTCCCAGGCTAGGATTTCTGTGTTTGAGTTCTCTAAGAAAACTTCCTTTGCACACTTAAGGTTCTCTTCCCCCTTCAGCCCTGGAATTTTCCCCTTTCGTTTCCAGAACCTTCTCCCGAAACAACTTCTGATGGAGGATGGCACATCGCTGATTTTGAAAGTGCTAGCAAAATGCAGATGGGATGCTGTGGAGTCATAGGGTCTGCATTTCACCTTAGAGACTTGCTGACAATGGGAGATCTTTGCAATATCCTGTCTTATTTGTAATAAGTACAAATTAGGTCAGTTTTCAAATACTAGATTTCAGAGTAGCAGCCGTGTTAGTCTGTATCCGCAAAAAGAACAGGAGTACTTGTGGCACCTATTAGAGCATAAGCTTTCGTGGGCTACAGCCGAAGAAGTGGGATGTAGCCCACAAAAGCTTATGCTCTAATAAATTTGTTAGTCTCTAAGGTGCCACAAGTACTCCTGTTCTTTTTTCAAATACTATAACTCTTGTCCAAAGTACAAATGGTGTAAACAATCTATTTTCAACAGCAGTAGTCTAGAATCTGGTAGAAAAATCTTGACTGACCACTGTACATACTTTGCAGAAGTCACAGGAATATGGCCACAGAGAAATACAGAATGCAGATCTCAGTTTGGCTTCTTCTACTTTGTTGCCTGAGACAGTTACAGATCTCTCCTGAGCTCATTTCTGCCCAAGTGTAGACACCGTAAGGGATTGTAGGTGTCATTGTAGAAACTGTAAGGGATAACATGAGTGACCACACAATGCACTGCAACCAGTACAATGCTCAGTATTAGAAAACTGACATTTCCCTGACAATCTCCTTTATAGACAGTTTCATGTGGCACGGCAATTTTGGCTGAATGACTGGAGTTATGGCTTTTGTTGCTGGAACACTTCTCCGGATACCTAACACCTGTAAATATCCTAAATCTTTCATAGCATCACTCTCGGGTGAATCCAAGATATTCAGCACCAACAGGAAGAGTTCTGCATCACGGCATTGCAAGAGACTATAATTAGCAGAAGAACAGGGACTTACAGTCGCAGCTCCTCAAAAGACTTCACAGAGTAGAGAGGTGATGTAGGATCCCTCTGCAGCACCTCCACTTGGTTTGTTGTGTCCACCAGATTACTGCGAATCAGCTTGTTTAACAAGGATTGGGCAGCTCTGTCCTCTGTGCGGAAGGAAGTAAATGAAGCGTTGTTTATATTTACAGAAGAGCAGGAGGCTCAAAGAAGTTTTGGCTGAGCTCTGACAGTTACACTCCCACTATGATGTTGCACAATTAAGAGATATTATAAGAAGACTAATTAACACAAACACCAAAACCAAAGCTGCGTTATTAAAAGAGGGGATTCTACTCAGTGACCAACGGTCACTGAGTTAAACAGGAAATACCTCTTAAACTAGCATAGGGAGTCTTTACATGTGGGAGAGATGGGTTAATGCAGAGGGATGCCACAGGCTAAGGACCACCTTACCAAACATACAGAAGTCTGCGGAAGAGAAGAATGAGGGGGGGATTTGATAGCTGCTTTCAACTACCTGAAAGGGGGTTCCAAAGAGGATGGAACTAGACTGTTCTCAGTGGTACCAGATGACAGAACAAGGAGTAATGGTCTCAAGTTGCAGTGGGGGAGGTTTAGGTTGGATATCAGGAAAAACTTTTTCACTAAGCAGGTGGTGAAGCATTGGAATTGGAGATTCTACCACCCTAGAGAGGTGGTGGAATCTCCATCCTTAGAGGTTTTTAAGGTCAGGCTTGACAGAGCCCTGGCTGGGATGATTTAGTTGGGGATTGGTCCTGCTTTGAGCAGGGGGTTGGACTAATGACCTCCTGAGGTCCCTTCCAACCCTGATATTCTATCAAGTCTGCTTTTCTAAGATCTCTCTACCTGGATAGTGAAAACTCTAACCGATAACTGGTGCAGGAGTACTGATCACCTTAAATATTGCTTTGGTGAGTTTCAAGTGTGGACAGGTGATTCTCTACTAAGGGTTTTAACACCAATGGCATGCTCTCAGTGTTAAGAGTTCCCAGTTTAATATCTCTGCCTCTATCCAGCATAGCCATTGCATCCTTGAATTCCCCCATACAAGATAAACCTACTTTGGACAAGTTAAGTTGTCCTCCACAAAAGGAGCCAGAGTACCCACCCACCTGCTAACTCACTATGAACAGTTTGTTTAATAAGAAAAAAAATCAGTATGTTCCAGAAGCCCCAAAGGCTAAGGAGCGCTGGTTGTGAAGGCAATACAGACAGTGTTATCAAACAAACTGCTCCTGTATCTCACTGCAGACAGATACAGAGATCACCTTATTTCTCCCTCCCCCCATCACCATATAGCAATCTCCTGAGTCAATATGGAGCAGTGTATTCTCACACCTCTTGCACAGAGAACACTCATCAGAATGAGCTCCTTTGGGCAGATGCCAAGACTCTCCCATCCTCTGAAATGAAGTAGACTAACTTTGAACAGATTCAAAATTAACTGTTTTCCCACTGTCCCTTGTCAGAGTGCTTCTCAGCTGCGCTTACCTTTTTCCTCATCTTCTGTTTTCTCTGTATTGTCATCTGTCTTGACAACAGCACCTACATTTGGACAGACAATGCGGTTACTGGGGCAATCTCAAATGGAATGGGACCAAACAAGCTCACCTATCTCAGGCTCATCCAAAGAGGCAATGTTACTGTTACAGTTAGGTAAAAAACAAAGCTGTAAGCCACATCACTAATAGGAACAGTTTTGCTCCATCTATGAAGGCAAAAATAAGCCAGGTTATAACATGAGAATGTTGGCAGTGTAGTTTGCTCCCAACTTAGTCAAACCTGCCATAACATTTGAGTTCAATAGCAACTTGAATCCATCAGTTCTGGTAACTATAGTAATCCCTGAACCACTCTAATACTAAACAGCACTGAACAGTGAAAGTACAGTTTAAAAAGCTAACCACAAAAAATAAGCACTCAAGCCAGACATTTAGTTAAGGCTAATAGTGGTTAGTTCCTGGAAGGTGGATGCTAAACTGGATTTCCCACCTTTCAAAAGCTATAAAGTCCAGACCAAACACCCATGAAACAATGTTCTTTTCTAACCCAGCATTAGTTGCTATAAACTCACCATTGGAGCTTGGCTTCGTTTTCTCCTCCTTCAGGTGCAAGTTGCTCAACTGTATGTGTGGAAAAACAAGGAAATTGCAATAGTTACGCTCAGGAATCCTTCATTTGGCAAGAAGGCCCTCAGTGGAATCTTCCTCAAGGTTGACAATTTCAGACTCACGATCAGTAAAGAAGTGTAACATGGGCTATGGTAAAATTTTTAAACTCTAAACATAGTAGGAAGTGAAACAATACACCCTCAAATTAGCAGGAGCGGGGAGGCTTACAGAACATCCAATGTAAGGACACAGACAATGGTATGAGAGCTGCTACACTGTATTTTTCAATCAGAGAAGTTAAAGCCAAAAAGAGTCACCAGAATCTTTACTAAGATTTTGCTGTTTTCAGTTCATGCATCACTCATCTGAAATTTGGGCTTCAAGATAGAAATTTGAGCTGACAGCAGGCACAGGACTACTGACAGAAAATGGTTAACTCAGTATTACAAATTAGAGACCACTATCTAATGGAGCTGAAGGGTTGTTTATTTTTATCAGGAATAGAGAACACCGTGGGACAGGATTGGAGTATGCTTCAGACTGAGGCGAGTGTTCTGTAATTGTCTACCACGAGTTTGGAGAACAGCCACCTTCCCAAAGAATGATACTTTGTAAGTTTGTAGCAGAATACAATTCTGAAGAGTACAAATCTTCAGGTCGTGTCATCAAAAAGTTTGTATTCCCTAGAGCTAAAGAAACTTTCTTTAAATACTCTAACATATTAACGAGCTGTATGTGCTTGAAGACACCCAATTGTATCACAGGAGCAACAAAAGGAACATGTCAAATTCAGAATTGCAATTTCTAGCAAAAGAGTTGGGCACTGACATGGAAACCTGGGTTTCAGTCTCTCTCTTGCTTGTTTTTGGGCTGGTAGAGGCGGAGTATTGAAGAGTCAGTGAGCTCAGCAGTCTGGTAGATTAAGCAGTAATGCTAACTAAAAGACACCCACAAAGCTGTGCTCAATTAACAGGATTGTGGTTGTGATCCAGATATTAAAAATGAAGAAGTGGTGAATCCTGCAATTTTCATGATTCATTGGAGATTTACTGAATGCCATATGTTGATAATTAGGTAAACACAACAATGGAATTCTCTGCAAATAAGTGTATGCCCTCATGGTGTGTTTGGATTCAACAAACAAGTAACCCCAAGAACAAATAATTGGTGTTCCATTATCCTGAAACTATAAAAATCAGCATGTGCTTCATGCTTCTACACCCACTAAATACATCAGATTGGCTGTCTCAACTCTGCCTCAGACACCAAAGAAATACACCCCCTCGATGCAGACATAAAAGGAATAGCCATTGTGGTGTCTTCTGAATCCTAATATACCAGAAGAATGTATATATTCATGTGGCTTGACGGTCAGATTGAAAACTCCAGTCCTGTCAATCATCTCTCTTTTGCCCTCTCTTGGGAGAGGCAAATTGAAGAGAGTATCACATCCCAGGGGCACACTCATGTTAATCCAAGCTAGTAACTGAGTAGCAGCCTAACAAAAGCCAGTGTTTACCCACAGATCAAGGGGCCTCACAGTAAACCAATCTGAAATATTTTAAATTTCTGTTTATTTAGCACTTAAGGGACTAAGCTTATTCCCAGCTGCTAGAAAACCTTCTGCCTGGTTTTACTAATGCATTCCTGTAAAACTCAAAAACCTGCCTGCCCATTTTTAATGGTGATAATAAAAAGTATTCACCCTAAAATAAAGGGTGGGTTAGACCTTTGCAATGGTGAGCTAATATAACTTGATCAGGACCTCCCAAATCACTGCTATCCTAACTTCCACCAAGAGAAGATTGTCCAATAAAAGATATTACTTCATTCATCCTGTCTCTCATATATCCTGGGACCAACAGGACTACAACAACACTGCAAATTCTAACCACAGACATCTCAAACAGAAGATGCCATTTGCTCATTGTTTATGTGATGGTGGGGAAGCCGAAACTGGGAAGCCAACACCACTTTTTAGTTACAGCGCTTTATGTCTTCACAGTACCCAACGTTAATTTTCACTTGTGAGCCGAGTTAGACTTCACCTTCAAGACCCCAGTAGGGGAAATAAATTCATTAACACACCCGCCCTCCCCAGCCTTCTGACTCGGGTTGAAAAGGGAATATTTTCCTGGGGGGGGGGGGGGGGGGGGGGCTCATATTTAGGACTCTGCCTAAGTTAGACACACAACCCCTTCCAGGGACTTGCTACAACACAGCTGCCATTGGGATTTTAGCCTCTAGCTGTGCCACAGGCTTGGGCCCAGGCCAGCGATCTGCAGAGCGGAACCGAGCTGTCAGCGGGTCTCACAGCCCCAAGCCCAGTGCAGAAGCCATTTCCCTTCTCCGCCCCCACTCCAGGGCGGGGGTTTCCAATCTGGGGTCCCCGGACTAGGGCTAAGATTTCCAAAGGGGTCCGCACCTCCGGTTAACATTTTTTAGGGGCCGGCAAATAAAGAAAGGAGGAAAGCCGCGGACCTAGAGCATCTGGCCGCCGAGCCGGTTCGCAGCCCCGGCCCCGCTGAGTGGGTCACAGGGGCAGACCCGAGCCAGACCCCCGCTGTCCCGGGCGCCTCCCTGCTCGGCGGGCGGGCTGGGGCCGATGCCACGGTGCGAGGCGGCACCTGCTCACCCCCCCGCCCCGCTCCGGGCTCCGCCTAGTCCCGGGCTCCCGACGGGCCTGGCCTCTGGCCCCCGGCCCAGCGGAGCCCCCCGAAGGGCCTCGGCCTCCCGCCCCGTAGAGACCCCCCTTCCCCCCTCTCATCCCGGCCCGGCCCCGTCTCCCCCCCCGGACTCACCGACTCGGCGGCCGCTTCCTGCTCGTCCACCGCCAGCGCCCAGGAGTCGGTGGCCATGGTCCGGGAGATGGCGGCAGGGCTGGGAGCGCGCAGGGCTCGGGACCAGTAGCCGCAATGGCGCCGGAGGGAAAGGAGACATGCGCGGCGGCCAGGGGGGTCGCTTTGTACCCGGCCGGCGGGAAACTCAGGCCGCGGCACTTCAGTTCCGGGAGCGCCGCGTTCCCTCCCGGCACCGACCGGCCCGGGCAGGGACCTTGCTTCCGTCAGCCGCGGGGCAGCGCCCCAGGGCCGCTGCTTCCTTCCCAGTCCCTACCCCAAGGCTCCCCCTTCCTCACCCCCCCATCCGCCATGATCCCCTCCCTCGTCTCCTCTCCCCCAGCCCCCCATAGTATCTCCTCTGTAACCTCCCCAAACCCTTCTCCCCGTCTCCCTCCTCTTCCTCAGCCCCCCTCATCTCCTCTGTAACCTCCCCCAACCTTCTCCCCATCCCCTCCCTCTTCTCCCCCAAACCCTCCCCACTGTCTCCCTCCTCTCCCCCACCGCCCTCGTTATCTCCTCTATAACCTACCCTTCCTCTTCCCTCCCTCTGCTCCCCCAAACCCTGCTCCCCCACCCTCATCCCCCAACCCTTCTCCCTGTCTCCCTCCTCTTCCTCAGCCCCCCTTATCTCCTCTGTAACCTCCCCCAACCTTCTCCCCATCCCCTCCCTCTTCTCCCCCAAACCCGCCCCACTGTCTCCCTCCTCTCCCCCACCGCCCTCGTTATCTCCTCTATAACCTACCCTTCCTCTTCCCTCCCTCTGCTCCCCCAAACCCTGCTCCCCCACCCTCATCCCCCAACCCTTCTCCCTGTCTCCCTCCTCTTCCTCAGCCCCCCTTATCTCCTCTGTAACCTCCCCCAACCTTCTCCCCATCCCCTCCCTCTTCTCCCCCAAACCCGCCCCACTGTCTCCCTCCTCTCCCCCACCGCCCTCGTTATCTCCTCTATAACCTACCCTTCCTCTTCCCTCCCTCTGCTCCCCCAAACCCTGCTCCCCCACCCTCATCCCCCAACCCTTCTCCCTGTCTCCCTCCTCTCCCCCAAACCCTGCTCCCCCACCCTCATCCCCCAACCCTTCTCACTGTCTCCCTCCTCTCCCCCACCGCCCTCGTTATCTCCTCTATAACCTACCCTTCCTCTTCCCTCCCTCTGCTCCCCCAAACCCTGCTCCCCCACCCTCATCCCCCAACCCTTCTCCCTGTCTCCCTCCTCTTCCTCAGCCCCCATCTCCTCTGTAACCTCCCCCAACCTTCTCCCCATCCCCTCCCTCTTCTCCCCCAAACCCGCCCCACTGTCTCCCTCCTCTCCCCCACCGCCCTCGTTATCTCCTCTATAACCTACCCTTCCTCTTCCCTCCCTCTGCTCCCCCAAACCCTGCTCCCCCACCCTCATCCCCCAACCCTTCTCCCTGTCTCCCTCCTCTCCCCCAAACCCTGCTCCCCCACCCTCATCCCCCAACCCTTCTCCCTGTCTCCCTCCTCTCCCCCAAACCCTACTCCCCCACCCTCATCCCCCACCCCTTCTCCCTGTCTCCCTCTTCTCCCCCAAATCCTTCTCACTGTCTCCCTCCTCTCCCCCACCGCCCTCGTTATCTCCTCTATAACCTACCCTTCCTCTTCTCCCCCAAACCCTGCTTCCCCACCCCTTCTCCCTGTCTCCCTCCTCTCCCCCAAACCCTGCTCCCCCACCCTCATCCCCCAACCCTTCTCACTGTCTCCCTCCTCTCCCCCAAACCCTGCTCCCCCACCCTCATCCCCCAACCCTTCTCACTGTCTCCCTCCTCTCCCCCACCCCTCATCTCCTCTGTAACCTCCCGCAAACCTCCCCCCCATCCCCTCCCTCTTCTCCCCCAAACCCTCCTCACTGTCTCCCTCCTCTCCCCCCACCGCCCTCATTATCTCTATAACCTACCCTTCCTCTTCCCTCCCTCTTCTCCCTGTCTCCCTCCTTTCCCCCAACCCCTCTCTTATCTCCTCTCTAATCTACCCCTGTCCCACAACTCTCTTTCTCTCACCTCACCTCCCTCCCTCTCCTCACCCTGCTCTACCCCCTAAGTCTTTCCTCCTTTCTCTTTCCCACTTTTTGTGGGGTGTTGGTGTTGTCTGTGGGAGGCGCTGTGCTGATGGCACCATCAGCCGGGGCTAACTGTGCTGGTGGATTTGTGATGATGGCTGTTAATCAGGAGTTGGATTGAGACCCAGCAAACTCATTGCATATAGGCTCCTGAAAACTTGCCATCCACTAACTTTTGGTGTTTAGCCAGCTGGGGCAAAGACTGAATTTAAACCAGTGACCTAGCAGTGAGGGCCTGTTACTCATACCCTAGCCTCCTGCTCCCTCTTTCAACAGGAAAGATAGTCCTGTCTGAATTGGGAATGCATCCACAAAGAACGAGATCTGTTTCCTTTAAATTGCATTCATTGTCCTTAAGTGCACAAGATGTCATCATTGATTTTTATGCTGCTCGCTGCTTTTGTATTAATCATTACCTTTAATTTTAGCCACCAGTGCCTTAACAAAAATAAACTAAAAATAATTATTTTATTTAACGAATGCACCCTGCAACACTCCAGGGTGTTTGGAGAACAGCACCATTACATAAATAATGACAAATTCAAATATGGAATCTAAAAATCAAAATTAAATCATACAACCCAAAGTGTGTGGTATGACTCAAAACAATTAAAACCACTTGGCAATTACTAGGTGTGCGCTCCACTAAACATCAAAACAGGAACAAATTTAGGAGGAGTTGGGGAAATGAGGGACAACCAACAGGTACTGGAAACAAAAGATGACAAAAAGAATGATCAAAAAATGTGTGAAGCTACATAGTGAAACCTGTACTAGGACCTACATATTCACTAGGCACAGCTGTTTTATGTGACTTCTTCAAGATCTCAACGTTTCCACTTTTGCTTGACCAATGTTAGCTCACTGAGGTCTGTGTGGTTGCTGAATCCAGGCTTTGTTATTACACTGTCACCTACCAAGATCAGTATTGTCACCCTTAGGCATTCAGAAATCCTGCATCAAACTGCTAAAATCATGAGATTGGCTTAAGAATAATGAGATTTTAAACATAAAAGGTCTGGGTCTTAATAGTTTAAGGGTCTTTTTATTTACCTGCAGGTTTTTGAGCCTTTACGGGTCACATTTTCAAGCTTTTCTCTCCAAACATGGGGGCTAGACATGTACATTTTTAATTAAAATGGCGATTCCCATATAATTATATGACTCCAGGAGCTGGGGCATTAAAAAGTACAAAATATCTTGAGATTTGTGATCAAGATACTAACATTGCCAGGTGGTAGATCAATGTACAGGTGAAGAAAAAAGAAGATATAGAAAACTACAAAAAACCAACAACCCCAAAACAAAAAAATAACCCGCTAGCACCTAAAACAGAAAAAGACATTGTACAGATATGAAAAGACACAATGTGTCAGAAGCTTCCAGGCTCCCAAACTTTACCTAGGCTTTTAAAACTGAATGACAAAGGCACAGTCTAACAGAGGATGCAAAGGGGGGTTGAACATATATAATATGACATTACAGTTCTTGTACTGTTGACCATCTGTGCAGTGAAGCTGAAATTCACCCCATGCAGAGAGCTGTAAGTGGTGCATGGTTTTGGGTAAGCTTTCCGCAGAGGAGTTAATTTCACTCAGGGAGTGGAAGATCCCTGGTTATAGAAACTTTGGAGATGGAGAGGTACTTACCTGCTCTGTAAAGCGTGGTGAGACAATCACACTGTTGTGGTATCTTGTGTACCAGTCCATGACTAGGGCCAAATGGTGCTGCCACTCCGCCTTATAGGGTAACTGTTGGGAACTTCCAACTGACAGCTGTTGGAACGTTCACGGTTGTCCTTGGCCTGGGAAGATGCTAACTGGCTGCTGTTGAAGATAACCAGCAGCTCAGCCAATCAGATGCAAGAGTGAGGTACAGTGCACTGTAGGAGAGTGGGAAGAAAAAGTCTGTTGTCTCTTCCCAGTTGTTGTTACCCCACGGTGAACATTACAGCACTGCAGAAGGACTCTGCATGGTTCCATGTCCCCCATAAGTCTGTAAGGGGAGGATGAAGGCAGGGCATAAAGACTTGTGCTCGTTCTCAGTGCTAGGCTGAACTGTATTCCCAGTGTGGAATGGAAAAGGGGAAATAACAGAAGCATGAGGGAAATGCCTCAGGGAAAGTAAGTGACCCCCAGAGGCTCTTGCTGTTTGGGGGCAATGTGGCTCCTTCTGCTTTTTAAAGTCAAAGGGGTTCCAAAGAGGATGGATCTAGACTGTTCTCAGTGGTACCAGATGACAGAACAAGGAGTAATGGTCTCAAGTTGCAGTGGGGGAGGTTTAGGTTGGATATTAGGAAATACTTTTTCACTAGGAGGGTGGTGAAGCACTGGAACGGGTTATCTAGGGAGGTAGTGGAATCTCCTTCCTTAGAGGTTTTTAAGGTGAGGCTTGACAAAGCCCTGGCTGGGATGATTTAGTTGGGGATTGGTCCTGCTTTGAGCAGAGGGTTGGACTAGATGACCTCCTGAGGTCCCTTCCAACCCTGAGGTTCTATGATTCTATGGTTCTTTTGCAGCCTGCACTATCTGTCTGCTCTGCTGGTGGGTTAGCCTTATCAGGTGACTTATTTGGAGTCTTTCTCTGCTGGGTCCAGCTTCTCCAGTTTTCTGGAAATGTTCCTTTCCAGGCTGACCTGTTTGAAAATGAGGCATGTCAACATCCTAGGTTTTGCTTTTGAGTCAAGCATATTGAGGAATTTCCTCACTGTAGACTGAGGCACCCATCCTCTGTTACCTTCATTTGCCTTTTTCCCTAGGTGCCTCTCCCTCTCTGGTCTGACTAGCCAACTTTGCATTCATCTAGAGTAGGGTTACCATATTTTGTGCCTCCAAATGGAGGACACGCCACGGGCCCCCGCCCACACCCCCGCCCCAACCCCGCCCCCTCCCCAAAGTCTCCGCCCCCTCCCCTGCTTCCCACGAATATTTGATTCGCGGGAAGCCTGAAGCAGGTAAGGGAGGTGTGGGGGGAGGAGGCGCGGCCCAGGCTGGCCCCCCCGGCGGCTCCAGCCTGGGTCGGCTCAGGCCCTGGGGTGCCGGCCCCGGCTGACCACCCCCGGCCCGCCCAGCACTGCCGGCTCCCGGCCCCGCGGGCCCGGCTCCTGGCCCGGCTCCCAGCTCCCCGGCTCCCCGCCCCGCGGGCTCGGCTCCCGGCCCCGCGGGCCCAGCTCCCCGGCTCCCGGCCCCGGCTCCCCGGCGCCCGGCCCCGCGGGCTCGGCTCCCCGGCTCCCGGCCCCGCGGGCTCGGCTCCCGGCTCCCCGCCCCGCGGGCTCGGCTCCCTGGCTCCCGGCCCCGCTCCCCGCCCCGCTCCCCGCCCCGTGGGCTCGGCGCCCGGCTCCCCGGCTCCCGGCCCCGCTCCGCGGGCTCGGCGCCCGGCTCCCCGGCTCCCGGCCCGGCTCCCTGGCCCTGGCTGACCGGCTCCCCGGCTCCCGGCCCCGGCACCCCCGGCACCCGGCTCCCCGGCTCCCGGCCCCGCGGGCTCGGCTCCCCGGTTCCGGCCCCGCGGGCTCGGCTCCCGGCCCCGCGGGCTCGGCTCCCGGCCCCGCTCCCGGCTCCCCGCCCCGCGGGCTCGGCTCCCCGGCTCCCGGCCCCGCTCCCCGCCCCGTGGGCTCGGCGCCCGGCTCCCCGGATCCCGGCCCCGCTCCCCGCCCCGCGGGCTCGGCTCCCCGGTTCCGGCCCCGCGGGCTCGGCTCCCGGCCCCGCTCCCGGCTCCCCGCCCCGCGGGCTCGGCTCCCCGGCTCCCGGCCCCGCTCCCCGCCCCGTGGGCTCAGCGCCCGGGTCCCCGGATCCCGGCCCCGCTCCCCGCCCCGCGGGCTCGGCGCCCGGCTCCCCGGCTCCCTGGCCCCGGCTGACCGGCTCCCGGCCCCGGCACCCCGGCGCCCGGCTCCCGGCCCAGCGGGCTCGGCTCCCCGGCTCCCGGCCCCGCGGGCTCGGCTCCCGGCCCCGCTCCCGGCTCCCCGCCCCGCGGGCTCGGCTCCCCGGCTCCCGGCCCCACTCCCCGCCCCGTGGGCTCGGCGCCCGGCTCCCCGGCTCCCGGCTCGGCTCCCTGGCCCCGGCTGACCGGCTCCCCAGCTCCCGGCCCCGGCACCCCGGCGCCCGGCTCCCGGCCCAGCGGGCTCGGCTCCCCGGCTCCCGGCCCCGCGGGCTCGGCTCCCCGGCTCCCGGCCCCGCGGGCTCGGCTCCCGGCCCCGCTCCCGGCTCCCCGCCCCGCGGGCTCGGCTCCCCGGCTCCCGGCCCCACTCCCCGCCCCGTGGGCTCGGCGCCCGGCTCCCCGGCTCCCGGCCCCGCTCCCCGCCCCGCGGGCTCGGCGCCCGGCTCCCCGGCTCCCGGCCCCGCGGGCTCGGCTCCCCGGTTCCGGCCCCGCGGGCTCGGCTCCCGGCCCCGCGGGCTCGGCTCCCGGCCCCGCTCCCGGCTCCCCGCCCCGCGGGCTCGGCTCCCCGGCTCCCGGCCCCGCTCCCCGCCCCGTGGGCTCGGCGCCCGGCTCCCCGGATCCCGGCCCCGCTCCCCGCCCCGCGGGCTCGGCTCCCCGGTTCCGGCCCCGCGGGCTCGGCTCCCGGCCCCCGCTCCCGGCTCCCCGCCCCGCGGGCTCGGCTCCCCGGCTCCCGGCCCCGCTCCCCGCCCCGTGGGCTCAGCGCCCGGGTCCCCGGATCCCGGCCCCGCTCCCCGCCCCGCGGGCTCGGCGCCCGGCTCCCCGGCTCCCTGGCCCCGGCTGACCGGCTCCCGGCCCCGGCACCCCGGCGCCCGGCTCCCGGCCCAGCGGGCTCGGCTCCCCGGCTCCCGGCCCCGCGGGCTCGGCTCCCGGCCCCGCTCCCGGCTCCCCGCCCCGCGGGCTCGGCTCCCCGGCTCCCGGCCCCACTCCCCGCCCCGTGGGCTCGGCGCCCGGCTCCCCGGCTCCCGGCTCGGCTCCCTGGCCCCGGCTGACCGGCTCCCCAGCTCCCGGCCCCGGCACCCCGGCGCCCGGCTCCCGGCCCAGCGGGCTCGGCTCCCCGGCTCCCGGCCCCGCGGGCTCGGCTCCCCGGCTCCCGGCCCCGCGGGCTCGGCTCCCGGCCCCGCTCCCGGCTCCCCCGCCCCGCGGGCTCGGCTCCCCGGCTCCCGGCCCCACTCCCCGCCCCGTGGGCTCGGCGCCCGGCTCCCCGGCTCCCGGCCCCGCTCCCCGCCCCGCGGGCTCGGCGCCCGGCTCCCCGGCTCCCGGCCCGGCTCCCTGGCCCCGGCTGACCGGCTCCCCGGCCCCGCGGGCCCGGCTCTCGGCCCGGCCCCCGGCCCGGCACCGCGCCCCCGGCTCCCCGCCCGGCCCCGCGCCCGGCCCGGCACTGTGACCCTGGCCCGGCACCATGCCCCCGGCCCCGCACCGGCCCCGCACCGCCGGCCCCGGCCGAGCACCACCGAGCCCTCCAGATTTTCCCGGACATGCCCGGCTTTTGGGGATTTCCCCCCGGACGGGGATTTGAGCCCCCAAAAGCCGGACATGTCCGGGAAAATCCGGACGTATGGTAACCCTAATCTAGAGTGCTTCACTTTTCTGTACCAAGGGGAAAGTTCAAGCAAGCCAGAGGCAGGTAGGGTTGCCAACTTTCTAACTGCAGAAAACCAAACACCCTTGCCCTGCCGTTTGTTCAAGGCCCCACCCCTTCTCACTCCATCCACCCTCCCTCTGTCTTCCCCACCCTTGCTCATTTGCTCATTTTCACCGGGCTGGGGCAGTGGGTTGGGGTGTGGGAAGGGGTGAGAGGCTCCGGCTGAGGGTACAGGCTCTGGAGTGGGGCCAGGGATGAGGGGTTTGGGATGCAGGAGGGGGCTCCAGGCTGGGGCCAAGGGGTTCCGAGTGTGGGAGGCAGTTCAGGCCTGGGGCAGGGGGTTAGGGTGCAGGAGGAGGTTTGGGGTGTGGGCTCTGGGCGGCGCTGACCTCAGGTGGCTCCCGGGAAGTGGTGGCATGTCCATCAGGCTCCTAGGTGGAGGGGCGGCCAGGGGCCTCCGTGCACTGCCTCTGTCCACAGGAGCTGCCCCCGTAACTCCCATTGGTCACGGTTCCTGGCCAGTGGGAGCTGCGGAGCTGACACTCGGAGTGGCACCTGCAGGTGGGGGCAGCTTGCGGAGCTCCCCTGGCTGCCCCTCCACCTAGGAGCCGGAGGGACATGCCACCGCTTCTCGGGAGCTGCACGGAGCTGGGCATGGAGCCTGCCTGCCCCACTGGCACTGTGGCCAACTGAACTTTTAGCGGCCTGGTCAGCTGACCGGACCCTCCAGGGTCCCTTTTCGACGGGGTGTTCCAGTCAAACATCGGACTCCTGGCAACCCTAGAGGCAGGTAATTTTTGGTAACAGACAGTCACCTCTGGAATTCATCCCTGCAAGAATGCGTCTAACACTGAGTGTGGCCGAGGGCTGACTCTAGGTTTTTTGCCGCCCCAAGCTAAAAAAAACCCAACCCTCTGAGAGCACCACTGCCAAAGCAAAAAAACCCCAAATATCACCAGAATGCCGCCCCTAGAATTGTGCCGCCCGGAGCACGAGCTTGGTTTGCTGGTGCCTAGAGCCGGTCCTGGTGTGGCCACATTTAAAATGCATTGTAAGAAAAACTGCTTTGCATACTCTGAAATCCCCTTGCGTCCAACTCCTTGACTAGGCTATTTCCATCTCCGTCCCTTAATGTTGCAATGCAGTGGAAGAGTGTAATGTATTAGCTCCCTGTTTTAGGAGAAATGTTAACTGCTTCTAATCCAACCCATGTAAAATACATCTTGGTGCTGGGTACTAAATGCATGTGATCGTAATAGGTTGTAAATTGACAGCCTTCCTTACAAGTCTGGGGAATTGTCAGCCACGCCCAAATCACTTTTTAGCTCTTGCTTCCAAGCTCCAGTTATTGTCCATCCAACCAACCAACCAACTCACTAAAGGAAAATAAAACTTTCAGCTGGGGCTTTCTACACATGACTCCCAGGGCTTTCTACCTGGAATCTCCCTTTTCCAAAAACTACTGCAGGAGACTGTTCCTTCCGGTATCTTCTCTCGGCAATCCCCCAGCCCCTTCCTGCAGCTCTTTGCAGGGCTGGTTTATCTATCCCTTTCCTAATAGTTCCTAAGATTCTGTTAGGTTTTTTGACTGCCGCTGCACATCGAGCACATGTTTTTAGGGAACTATCCCTGATGACTCCCAAATCTCTTTCTGGAGTGGTAACAGTTAATTTAGACCACATCATTTTGTATGTACAATTGGGGTTATTTTTGCCGAAGTGTATTACTTTGCACATATCAACATTGAATTTCATCTGCTATTTTACCACCTAGTTTTGTGAGATCCTTTTGTAACTCTTCAGAGTCAGGTTTGGACCTAACTATCTTCAGTAATTTTGTATCGGCTACAAATTTTGCCACCTCACTGTTCCACCCCTTTTTCTGGATCATTTATGTATATGTTGAACAGCACAAGTCCCTGTGTAGATCCTTGGAGGTCCCCACTATTTACCTCTTTCCATTGTGAAAACTGACCATTTATTCCTACTCTTTTAACCAGTCTTTTGCTGTTTTTTAACCAGTTACTGATCCATGAGAGGACCTTCCCTCTTATCTCATGACTGTTTAGTTTGCTTAAGAGCCTTTAGTGAGAAACCATGTCAAAGGCTTTCTGAAAGTCCAGGTACACTATATTGAATGGATCACTATTGTCCACATGCATGTTGACCCTGTCAAAGAATTCTAATAGATTGGTGAGGCATGATTTCCCTTTACAAAAGCTGTGTTGACTTTTCCCCAAATATCATGTTAATTTGTGGGTCTGATAATTCTGTTCTTTTCAACCAATTTCCCTGGTACTGAAGTTAGGCGTACTAGCCTGTAATTGCCTCTGGATCATTTTTTAAAAATAGGCATTACATTTGCTACCTCCAGTGATATGGTACAGAGGCTGATCTAAGCAATAGGTTGCATACCGCAGTTAGCAGTTCTACAATTTCATATTTGAGTTTCTTTAGAATGCTTGGGTGAATATCCTCTGGTCCTGGTGGTTTACTACTGTTTAATTTATCAATCTGTTCCAAGACCTTCTCTATTGACACCTTAATCTGGGACAACTCCTCAGATTTGTCACCTAAAAAGAATGGCTCCGGTATGGGGATCTCCTCCATATCTTCTGCAGTGAAGACCGATGCAAAGAATTCATTTTAGCTTCTCCAAAACAGCCTTGTCTTCCTCGAGTGCTCCTTTAGTGACTTGATTGTCTAGTGGCCCACTGACTGTTTGGCAGGCTTCCAGCTTCTGATGTACTTAAAAAATATTTTTGCTATAAGTTTTTGTGTCCTTAGCTACTTGCTCTTCAAATTCTCTCTTGGCCTGTCTTATTATACTTTTACACTTGACTTGCCAGAGATTATGAGCCTTTCTATTTTCCTCAGTAGGATTTGACTTCCAATTTTTAAAGAATGTCTTTTTGTCTCTAACAGCCTCTTTTACTCTGCTGTTTAGCCATGGTGGCATTTTTGTGGTCCTTTTATTGTTTTTTTTCTTTGGGTATACATTTAGTTTGAGCTTTTGTTATGGTGTTTTTAAATAGTCTCCATGCAGTTTGCAGGCATTTCAACCTTGTGATTGTTCCTTTTAATTTCTGTTTAACTAGCTTCCTCATTTTTGTGTAGTTCCCCTTTTTGAAGTTAAATGCTACTGTGGTGGGTTCTTTTGTATTTCCCCCCCTAAAAGGATGTTACATTTAATTACATTATGCTTGCTATTACCGAGCGGTTCAGCTATATTCACCTCTTGGGTCAGATCCTGTGTTGCATTTAAAACAACATCAAGAATTGCCCCTCCCTTTGTGGATTCCAGGACACGCAGCCCCAAGAAGCAGTCATTAATGTGTCTAGAAATTTTCTCTCTGCCTTTCTTCCTGAAGTGACATAGACCCAGTCAATAGGAGGATAGTTGAAGCCCCTTGTTATTATTATTGTGTTTTCTACCATTGTAGTTTCTGTAATCTCCCTGAGCATTTCACAATCCATCACCATCCTGGTCAGGTGGTCAGTAGTATACTCCTACTGCTATACATTTATTGTTCAGACATGGAATTTCTATCGATAGAGATTCAATATTACAGTTTGATCCATTTAAGATTTTTACTTTATTTGACTCTATGCTTTCGTTCACATATAGTGCCACTCTCCTACCAGTCACTGTTATTCCTGTATATTTTGTCTCCTGGTATTACCGTGTCCCACTGATTATCCTCATTCCACCAAATTTCCATGATGCCCATTATATCAATATCCTCATTTCACACCAGGCACTCTAGTTCACCCATTTTAGTATTAATTTCTTCCTTTGTTGTAACTAGATAGTAAGAACACCTATTTGCATCAGTAGTGCCTAATCCTGAGAGGTGCTGAGCTTGGACAGTGCCCATTGATGTCAATAAGCAGTTGATGGCATTCAGCACTTATCAAGATCAGATCAGGTCCCTAACTCTTTTAAATTTCAGCTTTCCTTTCATTCCCTCCATTTGTCACTTTCCCCTTCTCTGCCTGTTTGAGAATCGCTCTCCCCATATCCTCACAGTCTTTCTCTGCAAGGCAATATTTGCCACCTGGAATGAGGAGAGCTCTGTGACCACTGAGTGCATTGTATTCTAACCTACTCTCCCTCGCCTAATTAAGTTTCCTTTTTTAAGCAAACCACCCCCGTGTGTCTCCCGGGCTTCTGAATCTCTGCCCAGTTGCACAAGTGAACTTGGGGGGCTTTCGAATTTATTTGTAGATGTGACATCATGGCCCTTTCCATGGCAACACATTGCAATGCCTGAGAGGGTGCTGAAGAGCAGCACACAAGGAGATTTTCAATTGGAACCAAACCGTTTACGGGGTAAATGAGCAAACAACCAAAGGAGAGGCCAAAAATAATAATAGTAATAAATTAAACATGAAAAAAGAAGAAAAGAAACATTAGAAAGGTAGGAAATCACAGATGAGATCTTACCTTTGTAATCAGAAGGCTTCTGGTATTGCATGGACCCTTTGCAACCTCCTCTGCCTTTCACATGCAAAATCTCTTCTCGCATTGCATTTTCTCCTCTGCCATTTGCATATTAATCCTGCTCCATCTCCTAGACCTTTCCAAGTTGCTTTAAAGGTGAAGGGCAGAACTCTTAGAAGAAAAATATAAAAGGTGGTTGGGATATATTAATAGCACCTTCCATTTAAATATTCAATAACATCTCCCCAAGAGGTAGGTAAAGGTTGTTATCCTCATTTGACAAGTGGGGAAAAACTGAAGTATGAGAAGTGAAGTGACTTACCTGAGGTCATGTGGTGTTCATGGCAGAGCTGGGATCGGAACCCAGGAGCCCTGATCCCCAATGCTCTGGGCTAGCTATAGTTACTGGCTGAGATTTTCAAAGTTCTGCAGGGGCTTTAGATGCAAGATCCCTATTCATTTCAATGGGAATTGTATATCTAAATGCCATAGACAACTTTTGGTCTGTGTTGTCTAATGCCATCTCAAAATGTTATGTAATTGTTGGACGCACTGATCAGCTCGTTGCTTTTGAATGAATGCCCAAATAACATCTCTTCACAAAAGAGTAGTATGGAGGGAAAATTCACAGTTACAACCTCTGGAGCTCATTGGCATGACAGCAGCTATCTGAGGACCTGTCATATCTTTGATCTGCTGCATCTCACAGCAGAGCCAGTGCCCTCAAGATTGCAGGCACATCCTACTCTGATTATGCTGGCAATCCCTTGACAATAACATTTCCCCTAGTGCTTCTGCCACTTCGCTCCTACCTGAAACTTACAAGTACATGGAAATGTACAATAAAAATAATTGATCCATATATAGGAAAAAAAAATTTAGCTGAAACTTTTCTGAATGGCCGAAGGCTCTCTACCGGGTATGTCAACACTGCAAGTGAAGGGGAGATTGTAGCCCAGGTGGGCATACCTGTGCTAGCTTTAATCTAGCTAGCAGGGGTAACAATAGCAGTGTAGATGTGGTGGCATGAGTTCAAAGCCCTCTAGGGAATCTGGATATGTACTTGGATGGCTAGCCTATGCTGAAGCCCATATATTGTTACTCAAGCTACCATGGGTATGCCTAGCTATGGTACAATCACATCTTCACTTGCAGTGTAGACACACTCACTGATACAGACTGCTGCTGCTGCCATCCCATGGTTTCCTCTGGGCAAAGTCAGGTGGTGGAGGTCTGGGTATCGTGGAAGTGAAAAAATTGGTAATGTGGCTCATTGCATTCAGGGAGTCCCTAAACGGGACAGTTAGGTGATCCCCAAATACAGGACACAAGGTGAAATTCACCCAGAGGTTTATACACCAATTCAGTGCCACATAAGCCCTCAACATGGAGATTAAGAGGGACTGGCTCTTTGCATGGGAGTGAATTTCATCCTCAACGCACCACTCAGGCCTACAACGAGGAGCTGAAGAGAATCACTGCTGCAGAGAGCTCAACCTGCGGCAGGACTGTTAGTTCCTTTGCCATACGTAACATTGTCCATAAGCTCCAGTCATGAGTCTGCACATTTCTGATGTTGATATTTACAGCAATAAAAGTGCAGCGTCACCATATTTGTGAAAGAGATGAACATCAATTTGAGTCTAAAGTGAGAGAGAAAGGGAAGGTCAAGAAAGAGGAGTCCCAGAGGTGACTGGCGGTGGGTTCAGTTGGGTTTGCAAATCGTTCTGTAAAAATGGTCTCTTCCTTTTTTGGTATGTATTTTCTTTTACAGGGAATTTACGTTTGTGAAAGGTACCAGACTGGCAGCCCTGGGCACCTAGCTTTGGACCTGACTCAGCAAAGTGCTTAAAGTATATGCCACTCTAAACATCCACAATGAATACCAAACCATTGACTTCAATACTTAAGTAGCTTGCTGAATCCCGAATCCTTCATGCATAGAACAAGCACACCATTGGCAACAGCAGAACACCGCTTCACCAATGGACTACCTCTAGGGGGGAGAAGATAGGTAGGTCTCCACTGTACACTCAGTAGTTACCCTCTCCGCAGAGACTGTCAACAAGTGTGACAGTTAGTGGTTATTTTTGTGATTTATGCTGTTATGTCTGTTAGAAAATGAACTGAGCTTTATTCCACAAGGATAATTGGGGCAAAGATTTGTGCAGTGCCTACCACAATGGGGGCCTGATCTCTGGGAGGGTTTCTAGACTTTACTGTCAAAATAACTCCCATCCCTTGCTAACTACAGGCTATATTTGAACCAGTAAGCTGGAGGGGAAAGACTCTATAGATCACTCCTATTTCTGTGAGCTACCCAGGCCCATGTTGGCTATATCTATATGCACTGATCTCATTTTAATCACGGGTGATCCTGTAAAATGGAATGGGGGAATCCTCATTGGCAGATGTGTAAAATCTGGGGGAGAAGGGAAGCGAAGGTTACCAATTTGCTGCCCCTTACCACCACCACTGCCTCTTGTAGACGGTGATTTTTCAGAGCATTCCGAGACTAGAAAAACTGCATTACATACAAATCAGAAATACTGTTGATCAGAATTACTGATTGCTTGTCTATCCAGCAAGAGCCAGGAATTTTTTTTAATACCCAAAACCACCCAGCGATCTGACACAGATTGCGTTTGGAATATACAAACATTAGGGACCTATACGGCTTATACATGTAACAGTGAAGCATGATTTAATTAAATGAGCACTGGGCAGGAAGCCAGGAAAGTCTGCATTCTAATTCTGGCTATGCCACTGACTCATTGTGTGTCCTTGAGACAATCATATAACATCTCCATCCCCCAGTCTGTAACATGGGGCTGGAAATGCTTTTCTACAAGGGGGAGAGTCAGGGCTTGATTTTCAGAGATGCTCCACACTCACAACTGCAGGGGGCAGGCAAATGGTGAACTAATAATAATAATCCCGAGCTCTAATATAGAGCTTTACATCAGTAGATCTCAAAGAGCTTTACAAAGGAGGTCATTATCATTATCTCCATTTCACAGGTGGGGAAACTGAGGCACGGAGAAGTGACGTGGCTTGTCCAAGGTCAGCTAACAGGCCAAGGGCCAATCCACTCTGTCAGTTCTTTTGAGTCCCAGTCCAGTTATCTATCCACTAGGCCACACTGTCTCCCCTACGACTTTTGTTTTTATACTAAACTCTGTCCATTGTATTGTTATCTCATCCTCCCAAGCCATCTCTACCCCATTGGCCACCTATTGTGACCTCTCTGATACCGAGAGTATACACTCTCTGAGACAGGACTGTCTTCTATGTTGTTTGTTTGTACAGTGCCTAGCGCAAGGGCCCTTTATCCTTGATTGGGGTTCTGTGGCAATAGAAATAAACAATAGCAGTAATAAGCACCAAATAGGCACTGGATGCTCAGTGCTTCTGAAAATAAGGACATGGCTGTTTGTCCAGAGCTTTGGAAGTACAAAGAGCTAAGAATCATGATTGATTATTATCCCTCATTATGAAATGTTTGCTATACCCTAAAATGATTTGTTTAACCCATTCCAGGTATATGAATCAAATGCTTTTTCCAGCTGGATTTCATGCATAAGAAGGATCAGCAGCAAGCATTGGAAATGTACCCTCTCCATCGTCTCCCCGACACCAGCACACGCTAACGCGCAATGTTCTACGAGTAACAGAAGAAGGAGGAGAGCAAACAACAACATCCCAGCAAAAGAAGGAGGGGGCCCCTGCATCAAAATTCCAGTCTGTTTTATAAATAAATATGGCACGGGTGCCAGCTTTGTTGGTATGGATCCCAGTGATTTTCTTCTGACATATGTTAGTTCCTCTGTTTGAGCCAAAAGACTTAGTAAGCAAATATTTAACAAGCATTTGGAACATGTGACTTGGGCTATCTCTAGGAGATTACTTATTTATCTAATAAAGGATATCAACTCTCATGCTTCAGGGCATAAGCCAGCCTCTAACGGATGGGAGCTCGGAAGAAAACTTCCTCTAAGGGCAGTTTATTCCATAATCGCCCACTACAACATTTGTTGCATTTTCTTTTGAATCATATTGTTCTGGCCACTGTCAGTGACCAGATATTGGATTAGACAGACCACTGGTGTGATGCATTATGACGATTCCTGTTTTCCTGTGATACAGGCACAGACACACACCTGGAAACGGAGGGGGAGAAAGCGAGAGAGCCCTAGAATCAGGGAGAAACAAGGAGTGCTGAGAAACAGAGACATGGGGACATCGCCCCAGAGAGATGGTCTTGCACAGAGAACACCATGGTGCATGAAGAATCTATCCTAGAGGGGCCCAATCAGTTAAATGGTCAGTAAGTGGCAAAGTGTTTTTAGTTGCAAGGATTGTCACATGCCAGGAGATAGAAACTGGTCGATTTTATCAGGAAAATCCATGTTTTCATTACAGCGTGAGCAGCATCCATTTAAATTTCAGAGTTCTGAAGAACAGCCTCTCATTGACCATTTGTTCCTGCTCCATCCAGGGTAGCTCCAGCAATAGCCCCATGAAACCACGGGTGGATTGGAGAATCTAGGCTTGACTCAGGGCTCACTTAGGGCCTGATCCGAAGCCCATTGGAGTTAGTGGAACAACTTGATGTCAGCAAGCTTTGGATCAGGCCCTTACACTGTTTTTTTCTCCCCTGATTTTAGCAGAGGTACTTCTGATTTGCACAGGTATTAAGAGAGAAAAACCAGCCCTTCCATAGACCTCTGCTGCCTTGGAGACTCTTTAGTCCAAAAGGAAACACAGGGGCGTTGGGGTAACATCGTCAGGGATACTAAACTTCCTTTCAACTTCCGTACTATTTTATTTATATTACAGTTCCACCTAGACACATAGAGACGCATCGTAAGAGGCCTTCCCTGCCCTGATGAGCTTGCAGTCGAAATAGTCAAGCCATGCAAAAGGTGGGAAGGGAAATAGAAGCAGGGGTGCCAGAACAATTTGTATAGTGTGTGTGTGGGGGGGGGGGTGCTGAGAGCCATAGAACCAAACTGTAAACCCTGGATAGAATGGAAACCACTTCAAGCCAAGGGGACGGCCACACCCCCAGCACCCCGAGTTCCAGCACCTATGAATAGAAGCACAGACAGGTGAAGCGACTTGCCCAAGATCAAACAGCAGGGCCATGGCAGAGCTGGGACTAGCATCCAGGCCCCTTAACTCCCAGGCGGGCAGCCTATTAAGTGGGTCACCATTTGGGGCGTCAGGAGAAATGGGTTCTACTCGCCGCTGTACCACTGATCTGCTGTGTGATTGTGGGCAAGTCGCTTCCCCTCCCTGTGTCTATTTCCCCTCCTATCCTTTGTCTGGTTTGCCCTGTAAGCTCTTCAGGGCAGGGACGGCCTGGTTCTACAGTACCCAGCACAGAAGGGCTCCAATCTTGGCTGCGGCCTCTAGGTGCTACTGGAATAGAAATAATTTCCGCTGATGGAGAGGACACCTTGGATCTCACGTGTGCCCCACAATCCTCTGCTTTGCCCGCTGAGGTGCCTCCTTAGAGTAGCCACTGCATCCCACGCAAAGTATTCGGCAGCTGACCGAGCAGAAGCCAGGAGACAAAGAACACGGGCAGGGCGGCATGGGTTTTCAGAAGAAAGCAGGGAACGGTGTGGTGAGGGAAGGAGGGAAGATCTTATTTTTTGCCAAACTTCCTGGTCTCAGGACAGTCTCAGAGGAGGCCAATAATGGCCGACACATCCTGCTTGGGAGGATTTATAGCACTTTTATTTTAAAAGACTAAGGGTGAGTGTTGGCAGCGGGGGGAGGAGAAATGTAATAAAGGAATGTTTGGGGTTTTTTGTTTTGTTTTCTGATAGATTGCTATGAAAAAACTCACCCTTGGGATAGAAGGGTGATCCTCGATTTCAAGGGCAATATTTGTCTGCTATTACTTTCTCAACCAGCCTGCCTTCTTGCTTATCTTATCTGCCCAGATGCCATGGTCAGAAGAGGTACATTATTGAACCATAGGTCCATTAGCTCTATCGGTCTCATCTCCTCTGGCTACACAGACGTGTGAATGCTACAGAGAGAGACGGGCCATTTTGACACACAAATGAGTGTCAGCTGTTTGTCCCCTTGCAGCTGCTGAGCGAAATGCTCCCAAACAAAGCAGAGAGAAATGATGCAAACTGGAGACTTGCTCCATGTCCTTAAGAGATGGGGGACGGGGGGAGAAGGTGCTGAGAAAGACAGTGGTGTGTGTACAGGGTGATTGTCATGGTTACCTCTCTCTCTCTGACAAAACAAATGGCACCACTTAATGATGGTCACCCAAACAGCTATGGAAAAGTGTGTGTTAATCAGCTGGCTGCCAGCGGAGCTGGGTCCCTGCTATGTGAAGCAGAAGCCTTCACAGGATCACAGACAGCCCCCAGGAGCTGGAGGGGAACGGTAGAGCTTTCGCAGAGGGACACATGTTGCTGCAGCTTGCAGGGTAAGGCAGCCCCGACATCGAGATGGTGGGGTGGGGAGGTAGCAATGGAGCCAGGACCCCCCTGGGAGCATGGGCAGGATGCGCACTGGGGCGGGGGGAAGCTCGCTGGGATAGCTAAATGCCACATGTTGCTGAGGTTTCTCCGTGTGCAGAGATCGCCTCCCCCCCGCACCCCATGCCTGTCTGCCTCCTGATCGGTCTGTCTCTCTGTCTTCCAGAGACAAAAGGAGGCTGAAGCGGTGCCTGCTGCCGCCTCCCGGCTTGTCCGGGCTTTCTGGGCAGCCGCTCGCCCCAGCAGCCGGGCTCGGACCATGGCAGGAGCCGGCAGGCGCGTGTGAAGTTGATCCCGGCCTCCGCACCCCTCCTCCCGCCAGCCAAGGTAAGGGAAGCAGCCGGCTACTTTCCGCGCCCGCTCCCGGAGCGCGCTGGCCGCTCCGCAGGCTTGAGGGGGGGGAGCGTGGGCGCATTTCCCAGGCGCTGCGCGGTGCCTCGTCGCAGCGCGCAGCGCAGCGCCGTGCTGTTCAAAATCCCGGTCACACTATTTCTGCGCGCACGAGCCCAGCCTGGCAAAGTGCCGCTCTCCTGCCTCTCCCCGCTGCAGGGCACGGACGTGCTCCCAGCCCCCGGGCCGGGGACAGAACAGGCAGGGGCCGGTGACAACCGCCGGGGGGGGGGGGGGTAAGAAAAGCCCAACGACCTCTTCGCTTCGCCTTCTGCCCGCTCGCTGGGCGGAGAATGAACTTCACTAGCCCCTGCTGGGGTGTGTGTGGGGGAGAGGGGGGTAGATTCACTAGCCCCTGCGGGGTGTGTGTGTGTGTATAGGGGGTTAGATTCACTAGCCCCTGCTGGTGTGTGTAGGGAGGGGGGGT
This sequence comes from Malaclemys terrapin pileata, assembly GCF_027887155.1. Lineage (NCBI taxonomy): Eukaryota > Metazoa > Chordata > Testudines > Emydidae > Malaclemys > Malaclemys terrapin. The sequence continues at coordinate 8,509,183 of NC_071523.1, forward strand.
TAGATTCACTAGCCCCTGCTGGGGGTGTGTGTGTGTAGGGGGTTAGATTCACTAGCCCCTGCTGGTGTGTGTGTGTGTGGGGGGGTTAGATTCACTAGCCCCTGCTGGTGTGTGTGTGTGGAGGGGGTTAGATTCACTAGCCCCTGCTGGTGTGTGTGTGTGGAGGGGGTTAGATTCACTAGCCCCTGCTGGGGTGTGTGTGGGGAGGGGGGTTAGATTCACTAGCCCCTGCTGGGGTGTGTGTGGGGAGGGGGGTTAGATTCACTAGCCCCTGCTGGGGTGTGTGGGGGTTAGATTCACTAGCCCCTGCTGGGGTGTGTGGGGGGAGGGGGGTTAGATTCACTAGCCCCTGCTGGGGTGTGTGTGGGGAGGGGGGTTAGATTCACTAGCCCCTGCTGGGGTGTGTGTGGGGAGGGGGGTTAGATTCACTAGCCCCTGCTGGTGTGTGTGTGTGGAGGGGGTTAGATTCACTAGCCCCTGCTGGTGTGTGTGTGTGGAGGGGGTTAGATTCACTAGCCCCTGCTGGGGTGTGTGTGGGGAGGGGGGTTAGATTCACTAGCCCCTGCTGGGGTGTGTGTGGGGAGGGGGGTTAGATTCACTAGCCCCTGCTGGGGTGTGTGTGGGTTAGATTCACTAGCCCCTGCTGGGGTGTGTGGGGGGAGGGGGGTTAGATTCACTAGCCCCTGCTGGGGTGTGTGTGGGGAGGGGGGTTAGATTCACTAGCCCCTGCTGGGGTGTGTGTGGGTTAGATTCACTAGCCCCTGCTGGGGTGTGTGTGGGTTAGATTCACTAGCCCCTGCTGGGGTGTGTGTGGGTTAGATTCACTAGCCCCTGCTGGGGTGTGTGGGGGGAGGGGGGTTAGATTCACTAGCCCCTGCTGGGGTGTGTGGGGGGAGGGGGGTTAGATTCACTAGCCCCTGCTGGGGTGTGTGGGGGGAGGGGGGTTAGATTCACTAGCCCCTGCTGGGGTGTGTGTGGGGAGGGGGTTAGATTCACTAGCCCCTGCTGGGGTGTGTGTGGGGAGGGGGTTAGATTCACTAGCCCCTGCTGGGGTGTGTGTGGGGAGGGGGTTAGATTCACTAGCCCCTGCTGGGGTGTGTGGGGGTTAGATTCACTAGCCCCTGCTGGGGTGTGTGGGGGGAGGGGGGTTAGATTCACTAGCCCCTGCTGGGGTGTGTGTGGGGAGGGGGGTTAGATTCACTAGCCCCTGCTGGGGTGTGTGTGGGGAGGGGGGTTAGATTCACTAGCCCCTGCTGGGGTGTGTGGGGGTTAGATTCACTAGCCCCTGCTGGGGTGTGTGGGGGGAGGGGGGTTAGATTCACTAGCCCCTGCTGGGGTGTGTGGGGGGAGGGGGGTTAGATTCACTAGCCCCTGCTCGGTGTGTGTGTGTGGGGGCAGCAGGGGGGCTTGATTTGCTCCATCCTCCCTCAGGAATCCTCTGCCCCTGCCAGCTACTGCGGGCCGCTGGGGCCAAGAGCTGGCTTCCCCCTGCAGTGATTAGGGCCTGGCTTCTGCAGGAGCGTGCCAGCACCCCGCTGCCATCCAGCGTGGCGGGGGAATGCTGCCCAGCAGTTTTTTAAATCCCCACCGTGGCAAGCTTCCTTGGCAGCCCTGAAGGCTGAACCCAGGGCCTGGGTAGAACAAACACAGCCCACAGGCAACCGGTGATGGAGCTTCTCCCCCTAGCTAGGGAGCCTCACCTCTGTCCTGAAAAGACACCCCCCCACACCCACACACAAGGGTGAGAGCACAGGCCCCTCTCCTGGGCCCCATCAGGTCCTGAGTGCTTTGCTTAGACTAGCCTTCCAGGGGGCCAATTAGCACCAACGCTGGTGGCCGCTGATCCAGGGGGACGAGTGGCTCCATCCTTGGTGCTAAGCGATGGTTGAAGGGGCAGTCTCTTGTGGGTCTGAGGCCCGGGGCTTTCCGGTTGCATCCCACAGGAGCTGGCTGCACAGGGACGCACCTGCCTTTGTTCCCACAGGATTATTGCGGGTGCCTGGCTCTGGGAACCGGGAGCTCCAAGCACCAGGCTGGCCCCGCAGGACAGAGATGAATGACACCCACTGTGCTCGCAGAGAGCACGGCGCAGCCCGGTTGCTTGCAGGGAGGGCCAGCAGGCAGCAGCAGCCTAGAACCCCCCTGCTAGGTCCGGGCAGGGCTGCTGGACGGTTGGGATGGGAGAGCAGGGGCTCCCGGGAAGGCTGCAGATTGCTCCTGAAAATCTGCTGGCAAAGACTTGCTTTCCCACCGACAGTCAGGCCACCTGGGGCAGGGCTGGCAATGAAGGGCCAGACAACCCCCCCGCCCCATGGGCTCTAGTGCCTTATGGGCATCCAGGTGTGCCACCCCCCCTTCCTCTTGCCAGCGTGTAAGTGACATAACAGACCTGGCTCTTGCCTCAGCCCAGGGCAGCCTTCCAGCAGGGCATACATCTGGAGTGGGGTTTCTGCCCGGGAAGAGAGACACTGAAGCCAGCCAGGAACCATGTCTGCAGGGCTCTTCCTAGGGATGTTTCTGTGGGATACAGCCTGGCAGTGACCCTTCCCAGGGAGCACACCGCTTTCCACTATGAGGCAGGGCCTGGGATAGATCTAGGGGAGAAGGTGCCTAGGGTTAAATAATCCAATACTTCAAGTGCCTCTTCCACCAACCATCATCACCGCTGGCTCACAGCACATGGGAAACAAAGCACAGAGTCCCGGCCCTGCCCCTTCCACCATGTCCAGCAACTTGAGGAGAGGACGCCAAGCTGCCCTGGCACTGAAGGGGAGGCCTGCAGTAGCTGCAGCCTGCTGCTCTGCCCATCAGCCCCTGCCTGCCCCACCCCACTCCACTCCAGAATCTGAAGAATCAGTATTGGGAAAGAGCCTGGAGCATGTGCAGCTTCTGACCTCAGTCAGTGGCGATCCACTCCCCAGATCAGGCAGGGGACCATCGCCAGGCCAGCCAGCACCATAGGGGACAACGTGCATCACCAACTGACCCAGAAAACTTTTAAGGGAGCCCTGTGTTGTTACTGTTTTGTCAGCATGTCACCGTATTACAAGACCCACCCTTAGAATGCAGCTCCTGCTGGGGAGGTGAAACAGCAGCTGTTTTTAACAGCACACGGCAACACAGAGATACCATATCCAAGCAAAACTACAAGGCGAGTCTCAGGCTGTCTACACTGCAAGCACAAGCTCTAATCCAGCTAGCCTGGGTAATAAGAGTAGTGTAGGCAGGGCAGCAGGGGCTAACAAGCTCACCCAGACATGCTCTGGTGGCCAGCCTGTGCTGGAGTGAAGCCCCTGCTGCCGCCTGCACACCACCATTACCCCGCTAGCAAATTTAAAGCTAGCCTGGGTGTCCCTTCCCATACTACAATCACAACTCACGTGCGTTGCAGTCCTACCCCAAGGGTAGGTCTACAGTGGAGCTGGAGATGTAGTTGCCAGTTGAGGTAGATATTAGCTAGCACTGAGAGTGTGCTGAAAAGGGCAGTGTAATAGCGGCTGCACAGGTGGCAGGACAAGCGAGCCACCCCTGGGGCAATCCCCAGGTATGTACTGGGGCACTAGCGCAGCCTGCCACCCCCCCGTGGCCAGGGCTGAACGCTGTTTTTAGCGTGCTGGCTGGATCCGAGCTAGCATGGGTGTGTCTACCTGAACTGGAAATGAGACTTCCAGCTCCACTTTTCACTGGGCGTCTGGCAAGGCTTGACCTTGCTTACCTCCGACTTCTGACAAGGACAAATGGCTGAAAGGAACATCCTGTGCTATATAGCAAAGGCACCATTTGGCATCCGTGCTGGCGGCCGCAGGGGTCTGAGTGGCTTTGGAGACAAAACTTCCCTCTCATCCCTAGGGGGTGAGCTTTCCAAAAGAGGGTTGAGGTGCATTGGCCTGGCAGTGTTGGGAAGCTTATGCAATTATTGCCTATGTTTTACTGGTTCTGCAGATGAATAGGGTTTCATTTTCCAGTTCCATCCTGTGGGAACAGCCGCTGAATTCACTTTGACATGATAGTAATAATGAATGGCCATAATGCATCAGGTCCGTTCTGTTTTTAGTCTGGACAACAGAACCCGGGAGAGATGTTCATAGATCACAAGAAATGCCCGATTGTAATCAGCCTGACAAGCCACTGGATGTCAGTGTTGATTGATACAAATGAAGCTGAAGGAATATTTACCCAGCAGAAGAAAACCTGTCTCTCTCTTCATCAAAGCAGCTTGAATGTGGAGGAGATCTGGAGGGGTGATCTCCTCACATCTCAGGGCTATGCCTGGTCTGTTCCTGGACAAGAGACTTCTGAGGAAATCCATATGGCACAGTTAATAAAGCCACTATTCCCTTAGTCATTATTGATCCAGTACCCCAGCCTGGCATTAGGGAGGTGTTGTGCTGTCATGGGGCTCATCTTTCTGAAAAGATTTACAACGGAGATGCCGAGTGCTTGTGGTCATTAAACATCCCAATGAACTTTTTGCAACAGTAGGAGCGATAGCCTTGGTAACTCGGCCTATTTCTGGCTGGGTAATTATATTCCACCTGGCTAAAACTTCCCCTGTAGTTTCAATTGGATGCAGTATTTTTCACCTACAGCCCTAAACTGTTGCATAGCATTCTCATGTGCTGTTAAAGAGCTTCTGGGTTCCACTGTAGGAAGGGCTGCATTTCTGTGATGTGGCACACGACCCTTCTCCATTTAATTCCAACTGGGGGGGGGGCTCCATTGAAATAGTTACTCCCGAGAGTAGAATTCTGGTACCCAGAGCTCAGCAGGGAGATGCGGCTGTAGCATGTGCGGAACCCAGAAACACCACAGAGGTGTGGCAACGTAGTGGCTCGTGGCAGGGGTCAGTCGGGCATTGCGTGGCTTAGTTCATGCACAGAGACAGTTTAATATCAGATCCGCTCTTTACCGGAAGCCAAAAGCCTGGTGTTCTGACTCTTTGACCTTCGTATTACTTATATTACAGTAGCACTGAAGAGTCAATCAGGATCAGGCTGCATTGTGCTAGGTGCTGGATAAGTATACATGAAGACAAAGCCCTTGTCCGATCAGGGTCTTTTCCATCTTTGCCTCCTCTGATGCTAAAGGCTGGGGGCAGCAGTGAGGAAATGCTGAAGGCAGCAGGATGCATTTTTGGAAGGGGGGTTGATGTAGGGTCTAAAAGTCCCACCCTGTCCCATCATCCTGAGTGCAGACTAGCAGAATAGGGCTCACTTTAAATGCTAGCTCAGTTGCAAATATTAAAGTTATCAATTGGATTATTAATGCTACCGTTCCAAAGCTGAGAGGTCAGCCTGGATGCAGTTACAACCAACCCCCGGGTCAGTTCTCCCTGCCATTCCTAAATTCTGGCATCCTCCCCGACCACCTCCTTTCAGCTGCTGCCCTCAGTGAGGGGGGCAGGACTCAGACTGGGGTGCACAGTGGCTGGCTTAGCTTGCAAGCAGGACCAGCCATTCAGAAAGCAACGTAGCAGCCACCATGGCAAAAGCATAAAACATAAGGGAATGTTCCTGCAAGCAATCCCATATTGGCTGCCTGAGGAGTCACACTCCATTGTATCTATTGGCCCATTCGCTAGGCGGTGGCATCATTATTATTAACTGTACAGCAGTAGCATCTAGGACCCATTGTGCAAACATAGAAACAAACAAAAACCAAAAAGCCTAAGTTCTTTTGTGTGAGGATCAAGTGCTCTTGCCTACCTGCAATCACAATCCAGTCTGTCTTTCTGTTGACATTTGATGGAAGCAAACAAGCCCTAAAGAGATTGCTGTACCCTCTCTCTTTAATAGAGGAGACATTTAGGAGCAGACTTTGAAAGGCTTAAAGATGCAGATGGGATTTTCAAAAGTGCACCCATCTGCATCTGTAAGCAACTAACCTTTAAAAACCTGGCCCTTAGAACCTGATGCAAAGCTCATTGCAGTCACTAGAAAGACTTCAGTGACTGGCAAAGGCCCTCGCTGCTGTGCAAAGTGGGCGTAAAATGCTACTTTCAAGCTTGTTAGTGTGTAATAAAATTTATTCTTGAAAACAAGGCTCTGTACTTTGCACGTCTGTGTTGCCCTTCTCGCATATCAATCCATCAAGTCACATGCCCATAAAACTCCCCCACCTGAGGAACATCCATCCACCATAAAACCATCCAGAGCGTCACCCCGCCACATGAAAAGCACAATAACTCACATCTCCATAGAACTCCCTCACCATTATGTATACAGAGGATCAGACCAACAACAATACAGGAAAAGGCACCTCAGCAACATCTGGGGGTCCTGTGGCACCTTTAAGACTAACAGAAGTATTGGGAGCATAAGCTTTCGTGGGTAAGAACCTCACTTCTTCAGATGCAGGAAGTGAGGTTCTTACCCATGAAAGCTTATGCTCCCAATACTTCTGTTAGTCTTAAAGGTGCCACAGGACCCTCTGTTGCTTTTTACAGATTCAGACTAACACGGCTACCCCTCTGATACTCAGCAACATCTTTGCATCCAGAAGTTTGACTGACAACCACAAGTGAATCTTCACTTCACTGCCCCACTGGCAGTTCCTCACCATCACTTTGAAAGCAGATTCATGGAACATGCCTGATGTATGGAGCATGCTGGCCAGCTGTGTATAGGGAATGCCAGCCAGCTGCTGGAGCACTGAATCTTCATTGAGTTTTCCCCTTTACTTTCTGTTATGCAAAATGTAGCAGGTAGATATGATGAACCCTGTGTTAGTCAATGGACAGTCATTGCCGATCAGACATCCCTACTTTACTTTTGGTTACAGCTGTGCCAATAACTGATCTTTCAGTTATTTCACTGGCTGAACTGAAAAATTGAAGTAGAAGAACGAAAGCAAGTTTTTGGCCAATAAAAAAAAAATGTTTTGGGTCAAATGCAATATTTTTTATGGTTTTTGATCTTTTTAAACAACAACAAAAAAGTTACATAAACATTGAAGTCAATTTCAAGACAAATAGATGTGGCAAATTGAAAATTTTTGCTTAGAAAATGTCAAAAGATTTTTTGTTTGTTTGTTTTGACTGAAACAATTTGTGAATTTGTATCAAATTCACAGAATTTTGCAGTTGACCCAAATCTGCATTTTTTGGAACCCCCTCCCAAAGCCAAATTTGAATGAAACGTTTTCCCCCAGCACTACACTCAGTCTTTGCTGCGCGCGTAAGTGAATCTGTATCTCCCGGCGGATGTGTAATTAGGGGAGCCCGGTAAAAGGGGGCGTGCAAGGACACAGCCAGCTCCATGGTTTTGGGTGGAATAGGGCTGCCTTTTGTTCTCTTGGGGAAGGTCGGCTATCACGCCAGCTCAGTGTCTGGAGCATAGACGAGGCCAGAAGGTACCAATCATAGGGCTCAGACAGCAAAGTGCAGAGCACGGAAGGAGAGAGCACAGTGGGAATCATGGTAGGCAGAGTTCCTAGCTAGCGGAGAGCAGAGTGGAGAGGGCAGTTTCTCATCCACTGCTCCTAACCAAGTCACTACAAAAATCCCTTGCAGTGCTGTCTGACTGAGGACTCAGAGAAGGGTAGAACCATCCTTCCCATCATTTTCCTCCATCATTCTCGCTCTCATTTAGTCCTCCTATTCACTCCTCTCCCGTGCATACACTTGATGGCATCAATGTCAAAGGAGACACAATCTGCAGCACGCAGTCGTTCCATTCAGATGCGATCAGCTGCACAGTGTCTTGCAGAGCCGCTTTTGACATCGTCTCTTTGCTGTACTAAGGGCCTTGGAAGGTGAAGCAGCGGAAAGAGTCGTCGGCGCGATTCCTTGGTTACGTTGCAGCGTTTGTGCCGCTAGAGCCCTAAGGCAGGTCTGAGTCGGTGCCCCTCACAGACGAGAGCAGCTTGAGGCAGATAATAACCAGTCCTATCCTAGGCTGGTTACGGAGGCAGCGTGGATCGGGCATTAGACTGCGAGGGCTTGTCTTCACGTATAGCACTACTTTAGTGAAGATGCTACTATGCCGATAGGAGAGCTTCTCCTGTTGGCATAGTTAATCTACCTCCCCGAGAGGCGGTAGGTCGGTATAACTACATAGCTCAGGGGTGTGGATTTCTCATCGTTATACCCATGTAGACTTGGCCTGAGTCAAGAGACCCGTGTTCTAAAACTGGTTCTGCTGTGTGCCCTTGGGTGAGGCACTTTCCCTCTCTATGGTCTGTTCAGACAGTGAACTCTTTGGGGCAGGGACGGTCTCTCGCCATGAGTTTGTGCAGCACCTAGCGCACGGGGGATTTCTAACAACAAGGCTGCAATGGACAGGCGGGGAATTGGTCAAACACAGAGGTGGTGGGGCCGTGGCTTGTGTTCATGTTAGGCAACACGGAGATCTGCTGCCCTGTGCTTCTCTATTTTCCAAGATCCTAAATGCTTCATCCGGGTTGGGAGGAGAGGGGCCACAGACTGAACCTATTCAAAACGCATTAACAGCCCCTTCCCTTGAACACATAACGGAGGGTTTGAATGTGTTTGTAGGTGGATTTGGTGCCTCTTTCCAAGGAGAGCTTTCAAAACCTGGCAATGTGCAGCCCTAGCACGCTAGTGCCTTCCTGCAGGCCATGGATAGAAACAGCCATGTATACAGCAGGGGATGGAGGAATCTCAGGGTTCTAAGAGGCTTGGTTTGAATAACTGCCCGTAGCTAGTCCCAGTGTCTCTGGAGCTCCAGCTCCACGGTTCTTCCAATAGATGCCGACTCTCTTCTCAACCTTCTCATTGCCCCCAGCTCTCCCCGCACCTCTCCAGTGGGTTCCCAGCTTCCTTACAGCAACCAGATTCTCCAAGTGACAAACCAGGACAGTTGCTGCAGGGGAAAAGGGACGTACAGAGTCAGACAGGAGAGTTTTGGCTGGGGGAGGGGAACCAGTGGGCTCATTGAGGAGGTGGAAGAAATGCAGGTTGGCTCCCAGTGCCGGGTCAATCTGAATACTTCCACCTGTCGCTCCCAAATTCAGACCTGGCTGCAGCTTGAGCATCCCCCTCATAAGAGGCAGGAGTTGGGTGTCATGCCTAGAAAGGGGTTTCTTTAGTGAGGCTGTTGGACACAGACAGACCTTGTGGTTCTCTCTGGTTCCCTAGCTCCCAGGCTGGGCCTGCAGAAAGGAGGCCCGTGTTGTGGGCATGGGCCTGAGGCATCGCCTATTCCAAGCCTCTCGGGTCTGGCTAGTAAAACATGTTCATGTTTCAGTTCTGGTAACAGCCACAAAGAAGGCTCATCCCCTGGAAGAACAAAGCTCCTTGTAGCTACTGGTGTGACCTGGAAGGGAGGGGGATGGGACGAGGAAGAGAAGCCAGTAGGAGCCTAATGAAAAAGACACCGCTTGGGAACGACGGATGGGGCATGCGGGTTTGAAGCCGGCTACGGGAATGCTGTCGCTGCTGCCCACTTGACTGTGAATGAGCCCAGGAGTGTTTTGCTCTGCTGGGCCCTGTGGGGGATGAGAAATCTTTCTCTTTTGAGAGCCATTGAGTCCTTGTCAATGGCTCTGAGCGAGCGCTAGGAGCACTTAGTTAGCACTCAGCCGCCCACAGCCGCAGCGGGGAGCAGAGCCACCGCAGGCAGCATGGTGTCTGCTCTGCGGGGTTTATATCTCCACGCTAGTAGGATTCACCAGCCCTCATGGCCACCAGGAAAGGTTGGGAAAAGCGGAGACACAGCCTGGAAATCTTTTCATGCCTAGGTACAGAAGAGGCTTCCCTTTCATCATCTCTCAGCAATGGGTGCACAGGAAGAGCAGCGGGGGGGGATGTAGGTGGAGCTAGGAGGACCCCCCACTTCTCAGCCCCTTCTCTTCAGGAGGAAAGCCTGTGCTGAAGGCAGTGGCCTTGAATGCAGGAGCTCAGCTTAGCCACTGACTCCACGTGTGAGAGTCACGTGCTCTCTCAGGGTGCGTCTAAACTGTGACTAGACGTCCACGGCTGGCCCAAGCCAGCTGACTCGGGCTCGAGGGTCCCAGAGCTCACGCTGCAGCCTGAGCCCAAACATCTACACCCACATTAAACAGCCCCACGAGCTCAAGTCACATGGCATGGGCCAGCCCCGGTGTCTAACTGCAGGGTAGACATCCCCTCAGTTCCCCAGCTGTAAAGCCAGGAGGAGGAGGATCTCTTGTGGAGGGGGGGGGGGGGGGTCAGTCACCAGCCAGTCCATCCCCTCATGGCCAGCATGACGCAGCAGCCTCTGCTACAGTAGCACCTCCTGTCAGAAACTCCGGTGGCCATTTGCCCCGTCTCAGCACTCACCCTCCAGACAGATCACTTACAGTCCCCACCCCTACAGAGTCCAATAACCAGACAGTCTAATGACCTTATGCCAGGTCTTCAGCCCCACCCTGGGCCCAGCAGCCCATGACCCCTTGCAACAGGAGAGCTTTCACACCCCTTTTCCTGCTGGCAGGGAGGAGAACACAGACCTGCCCTCGCCTATGGGCTCCAGCCCAGGGACCCTGGTCTGCTGCCTCCGACTCATTGCTGCTTTCCTGGGCCCCTTCCTACCTTCATTTGCCTCTGGCCCATTTCCCAGAGCGGCTCCTTCCAGCGCTAGCCACTTCCTACCCACTTCACAGCTGATACAGAGTCCTCTTTAGACTCCCTGGCCACTGCTTTGTGCGTGGTCTGCAGCTCTTTCCCCAGCTGTTGATGGTCTGCCAATTAGCCACAGCTGAGAAGGTCTCTTAACCCTTTATTACGGGTTGCAGGGTGGGGTTTATAGATCCCATCACACCTCCCTTTCTCCCAGGCTTGTCTATATGGATTGTAAGCACCAAGCCCAATGGGGCCCTGAGGCTGCATGCAGCTCCTAAGTACTGTCATACTACACATAATAATAATTATGGCCACCAGCCCTCTCCCCAGATGGGATTGTTATTGTTTGCATCACCATGGTGCCTAGGAACCCACGTCCTGACTCAGGGCCCCATTGCACTAGGCGTTGTGCAAACACAGAACAAAAGAGACAGTCCAGGCCCCAAAGAGCTGACAACCTACATGTGCCCTTGAAAACCCATCTACATTCTTCCCCAGCAGTAGAATCACAGCTGTCCTGCTTCTCTGAGATAGCTGGGGACAGTGTTCATTGCAGACCCTCATGCACCTCCACTCTGGCCAGAGCACTTTGATTCTTGCTCTCAGGGACTGTGAATCAGCAAACCATGGCACTAGAAGTTGTGATGGCTGCAGCTAATATAAATGATCTCATCCTCCTCTAAGCCACTGCACTTGTCATTGTCTCGTGTCCTCTGTCTGGCCCTTTGGAAGGATGTGAGACAAGGCCGCTACGGAGCAAATGTCCCCATTAGCTCTAACACAGCCTGTGCTGCCTCCTAGCACCTCACCGCCCAGGGCCCCTATGTGCTGGCTGGGGTTAAGCAGGCACAGAAGACACTGTTGGGCGATGCTACAGCTGCTCCTTCCTCAGGGGGAGCTCCTTCCCAGCTTCCACCTGGTCAGAAGAGGAGGCCAGGCGCTTGATTCTGACCCCACTTAGCCTGGTGTAAATCAGGAGTAGCTCCGCTGAAGCCAATGAAGCTGCACTTGTATAAGTGAGGGGGGAATCAGGTCTCAGGACTGGAGACTGAACCCCCCTCTCCAATGTGGCACAGCAGAGAAATCCCATCCGCCAGGCCTGGCTTACTCCTCTGTCTGCCTTTCTAACCTGTCTCCTTCCTTCTATTTTCCTTTTTCACTCAGTTCTTTCTTCCATTTTCCTCCCTTAGGACAGGTGATTCAGCCTACTTCCTCCCCGACCTGGCAGATCTCACTTCCCCAATGTCCTGACTGGCCTTTGCTATCTGGAGACGGTGTGTCTGGGTAATAATAATAATTAATGGAGATATCCCATCTCCTAGAATTGGAAGGGACCTTGAAAGATCATCAAGTCCAGCCCCCTGCCTTCACTAGCAGGACCAAGTACTGATTTTGCCCCAGATCCTTGGCCCCCTCAAGGATTGAGCTCACAACCCTGGGTTTAGCAGGCCAATGCTCAAACCACTGAGCTATCCCTCCCCCAGTAGCTAGGGTAGCTCGATTATCCTCAGTATCCCAGCACAACTATTCTGACTTCCCCCCCCCTGCCAGCTTTATAGCATCTATCAGATTAGTTTAGAGGATCCTTGCACACAGCAGGCTCCTGGGTTTCTTAGGAAATGTCCTCACTGAAGTCCTGGTATGTGATTGCAGCCCATGTAGACACACCCAAGCCAGCTGTAATCTGACTAGCTGGGGTACTGGTCACTGTGAAGTCACTCAAAGGCACGGGTGATCTCCTGGTCCTAATGACTTCTTGTATTTGCCTTTTGGGACATTTGCTTCTAAAGGTGCATTTAATAACACAGAGTTGGCCAGGAAATGCGAGGTAAATCGATGTCTTTCCCTGCGGCTGGCTCCCCCTTGCTCACAGAGAGCGTTGTGTAAATCATCCAGAGCCAGCCAAGGAGCAGTGCGGCTGTAGCTATCCCTGGGAATTCCTGCCCGAGAGCGAGTGTGGGGAGTTCTGGACGGAAAGGTACCCGCAAGATCCTTCTCTGAATTCCTCTGCCAGTCAGGCTGACAGACATGTTGGGAGAAGATTAGCTAAAGCGGAGGTTAGGCTGACAGCGAGACCTGTTGCAAGGAAAATTTAATTAACAGAAGCATTAGAGGCAACAACTTTAAGTATGAACAGCTCTGCTAAGGAGGCAATGAACTGAGTCATACTTTGCAGGCGTGATGTGGAGACGGGGGGAGTGTGGAAGAGGAGTCATTGCATTTGCCTTGAAATGCAGGGGGGGGGAAGTGAATTAATATAGCCAGCGTTGTGGTGTTGTCTGGTAATGGGCAAAGAAATCATAGGCCGAAAAGAATATCTGTCTATCTCCATACGTTTCTTTCTTTCATGAGAACTTGCATGGTTGTAGTTTGTTATCACGGAGAAACTTTACACTTTGAAAGAAAACAAAAGCCAGAGGGGTGTGTGTGTGAGAAAGTTACCCAGTTCTGCACAATATAAAGCTATAAGCGGAAGCACGGCAGCTGGAAGGAAGTTTGATCCTGCCCCTGAAATATCAGCATGCCCTTGGTACAGTCCATGCAGATTTAACTTTAAGATAGTCCCAGGTATTGGAGCGAATGGGGATTCATGGTGTCTTTCCCATCACGGGGGGAATGGTTTACTCATCTCCATGCCATGGGCTGACTTGGTTGTTCACTGTCACCGGTGAGGAAGCGAATTCCTCTTTATCAAGCGGGAACAAAGTTGTTCTGTAGCACCCAAGCGTACAGGCGAAGAACCATGGCCATTGTCTCCCCCCACCAGATCCACGAGATGCACGCCACCGTGGGCACAGCAAGGAGCTGAGAGAGCAGTGCCAAATCCAGGACCATCAGTTATCCCTACAAGCCCTCCTCTCCCATTAGAAAAGACAACGTTACAGGTGCAGCTTGGGGCAGAAGAGTCCCGGGAGGGGCGGGGGGGGGGACGGGCATGTCACTAGCACCCATCCCACTTGGCGCTGCTGTGGCCCATCCTCATCGTGCAAAGGGAAGAGAGGGAAGCTCGGCAGAACGAGATTAGGACCCAGCGGTGTTTGTTGCCTGGATTCCTGTCTTCAGCCCCGAGGCCTCTTCAGTTCCACCTTTTGCGATGAATTCTGTCCAGGCCCCTGGAGGCAGGTCCTGCTGGGGCAGGTGTAGGCTGTCATCAGCTCTGCTACCTGTCCCCAAGGCTGTCTGAGGCGCCGGGAGTGTTTTGGGCTCTAGCAGTCAGGGCTCTGTCAGGTGTCTCACGTCCTCCCCCCCTCTCTCCAGTCTGCGCAGGTCCTGACACCCAAGCTCCCCCAGAGGCCATAAGCAGGATGCCAGGGCTCATTAACCGGACAAGCAGCTCCCCCCTCCCACTCACAGCCTCCGAGGTCACCTCTTGCGTCAGCGGCTATGCCTTTGGGATGACCGCCTCCCTGACCTACGGCAACCCGGAGGCCCATCCCTTTGAAGGTAAGGTTCCGTTCCCTGGTGCACAGGCAGCTTGGATGGTGCTCAGGGGTCAGTATGGGTGACCGGTCACTGCTGGTGTTAATGTCAACCTCTGAGTCCAGCTCGGCAGCCTCCCCGTTACGGACAGGGTACAATGCTTGCTACTGGTGCAATCGTAGGGCCAGATTCTCTCCTGAACTGAGAGCTGCTTGGCATAATGGAGGGTATTGGGGAGTCAGTTACAGGCACCTGATTCTCAAGACATGGCAGCTCCAGCCCTGGTCCCAGTCCTAGCATCAGTTAGAGCAGCCTAAAGGCTTTTCTAACTTACAACTGCTGGCTACGGTCCCTAAGGGACCATATGCCTGCTGAACATTTGTGAAGAAGAGCTGCATTCCAGCCTGCCCCTTCTCCAGCCCACATCCCTGCCCTCCCCGGCATGTGCCAAAGTGGGTGAGGCATGCTTGGAGTAGGAGCTAGCAGAGCTCTCCTCTGCTATCAGATGACAGCTTAGCAGAGGACCTGTGGCCAAATTTTGGCCTCTTTGAACAGCAAAGGTGCTGGAGCTGGGAGAGAATTGGGCCCCTAGTGTTTTTTTCTTACAGTTCCAGGCTTCTTGCCTCTCGCAGTGTTTGCTCCTGCCGCTGGTGGTGCCAGAGGAAGGAACCTTTAACAGGGTATGTCTCCTCTTGGCCACCACACCAGAGCACAGGACCGTTGGTGGGGAGTGGTTGGAAACCTCACCCCTAGGGTGACTGTTCTAAGAGCCTTCCCTGTGGCAGGTCTCTTTGTCTACCCACTGGATGAGTACACCACCGTGGTTGGGTTCGAAGCGGTTGTTTCCAGGCGGGCCGTGACCGTGCAGATCAAAGACAAAGCCAAAATAGACGACTGTTACTTGAACTGCGGGAGCCTCCCCAATGTAAGAGCTCAGGATGGCAGCGGTAAGGAGACCCTTGTGATTTGAATGGTCCAGGGGAGGAGTGGGCAGGAGAAGTGGAATCCCAGAGGGGCTGTCAGTTATGCAGGCTCGTGACGTGGTGTCAGGAGCACGCGTATTGAACAGAAGTGGCGTGGTCACTTTGGGGACAGGAAAAGCCATTGCATGCACTTACCACCGGCAGCAGGGGCTGGTGCAGGAGGAGGGAGACCTGGACAGTGATGTGGCCTCAGAGAGGAGCATCCTCTCTGGCGTTTACCCAGAACGTCTCTCCCCCGTGACCTCTCTGTGCAGGAAGGATCGTGCTGGATGAAGATTTGGAGCGAATCGCTTTTGTGGCTAACCTGGGTGTGATCCCTGCGCTGGAAAGCGTGTCCGTCTTCATCAGCACCTCCTCGGAGCTGCAGACTCTCCCGAGTGGTGCCGTGAGGGTCCTTCTCCCAGCCGTGTGCGTCCCCAAGGTGCCCCAGTGCGGCGTGGAAAGCACCAGCCTCTCTGGACATCAGCTCCGAGCGTAAGGGGGAGCCAGAGTCTCCGAGTGGGTTTGATTTTGAGGAGTGGCCCAGATGCTGTGGTGCTGAGGGAATGTAGGGTGACCAGACAGCAAGTGTGAAAAATTGGGACGGGGTGGGAGGTAATAGGAGCCTATATAAGAAAAAGACCCAAAAATCAGGACTGTCCCTAGAAAATTGGGACATCTGGTCACCCTCAGAGGGATACAGAAATGGCCCCATTCCTCCAGCAGCCTTCTCTGGAGTAGCCCCAGCCCCTCCTATCTATACCTCCAGGGGGCTGAATGGCCGTAGGGTTGGGCTTGAATTGCTGAAAGCCACGTGCCATTGGAACGTTTCTATGAAAGCCCATTTCCCCTAGCTCAGTGGCCCCCACCATTTCTTATCAGCAGCCTCCCTTGCAACAGACTGGTTGATTGGCAACACCCGCAGCTCCCCCCTTCTGTCCTCAGCTCCCCTCTTGTGCCCCAGCTGCCACTCTGCAGCCATCTCCCTGTCCATCTCTCCTTTCCCAGCTCCCATCTTCATCTTCTGATCTGCCCTGCGCTCTGGCTTTGTGCCCTGCCAGTGCCTCCTGCCCCAGCCTCCTGCTCACCCAACGTGCTGCTGGGGATGAGTCCAAGGGGCTGAGATGCATGTGTTCCTAGGGCTGAACTGGAGAGGAGAGACGCTCGGGCTGCTGTCTAGACCCACAGCCCTGCAGAAACAAGCTGCATTAGGAGCTGCCGTGGGAGGCAGGGCAGCTGCCAGTTGCTTCACCCCCAGCCGTGGGGCTGTGTTTGCAGCGCAGGGCGCGGGGCAGGCCCCGGGTTTGCAGCTGTGACTTGGTGCCGTCTCCTCAGCAGAGATCGACATTCCTGCGCAGCTGGGAGCCCGGATCCGGCTAACAAGTTCTGTCTGGCCCAGCTGCTGGAGAGCGAGGCCACCAACCCCACCGAGTACGAGTTCAGCTTCCACCTGGAGATCCGGGGGCCCTGTGTCCTCGCAGGTGAGAGCGCCAGGGCTGCCCCTTGAAGCCTCGTCCGCTTGACAACCCCCTCTAAACATTGACAACAGCCCCACAGACGGAGTCGGTTTCAGCACGGTAACCCTGCCATGGCACCAGCTGTTTGCCTGCGAGCTGCAGCGCTGATGAGCGGGTGAGACCATCTCCCTCCCGGCACTGATTGCTGTTTCTTCCTGGGGCTGCACTTCTGCAAATGACGCTTCAGCACCTTGCCCTGTACATTGGGCACTGGGTGCAGGCAGGAGACCAGGCACAGTAGCACACACAGATCCTTACTCAACCCTCCTGGTTCCGTTACGCCATGCCCCCCCCGCCCATTTCCCCAGGCCAACTCTCTCTGCTTTCCCCCTCTGAGCCCCAGCTCCCCCCTGAATTCCAGCTTCTCCACCCACCTCATCCCCGCGTCGCATCCCTCTTTCCTGCGCAGGAGTCGAAAGCCCGACACACGAGATCCGAGCGGACGCCGACCCCTCTGCCCGCTCCGCCAAGAGCATCGTGATCACGCTGGCCAACAAACACACTTTCGACAGACCGGTGGAAATATTAATCCACCCGAGTGGTAAGTGGCCTGTGTTTTCTGTCCGCCGTTTGCCCCCTTTCTGGGGGTCCCTCCCATTCTGTTGTCTGGGCAGCAGGTCCCATTAGCTCCGTCTTTGCACGTTGGAGGTAAATGCCCCTTTCATGTGGTAAACGTTGAGCCATCTATGTGAACTAAACCTCTGAACCTACTGGGACGTGCCCATTGCTGGCCCATAGTCCCCAGGTGCCACTCCTGGGGGTGGTGTTCTGTCCCATCTAGTGGCACTGAGACCACTCAGTGGGAGGTATTAATGAGTTTGCTCTACAGCCTTCGCTAAGTGCTATATGGCTTGAGGCTCATGCACTAAGCTGCAGAGGCCCCAGGTTCGATTCCGCCCGCCGACACGTGGGGTCTGTCGGTGTTACACCAGCTCGAATGCTGCAGCATCCCAATTCTGTCCCTCGGAGTCTCTCGCAAACAGTCTAAGGCTGTTCTCTGCTTGTCCCTCTGACCTTCCAGAGCCTCATATGCCTCATATCTTGATGGAAGAGGGTGACATGACCCCGACAGTATATGAGCAGCACCTGAAGGGGAGAAATGATTTCATTAAAGGGACCAAGAAGGACCCCAGCGCTGAGAAAAAGGTGAGAAGGAAAAGGAGTTAGCCAGTAGCTGTGGTTTTATCCAGGACTGGAGAGGACCTTGCCATGTGGGGTTAGAAGAGGCAGCAGCAGCTTGGGATTCCTTTAGGAATGGACCACAGGGCTCTGGTTACATGTTCATCCCAACACAGATCACATGGGAACAGTAATCCCTGCAGTCCAGCAGGGCCGCCCGGGGGTGGGGGGGCAGTGGGGCAATTTGCCCCAGGCCCCGCAGGGGCCCCCATGAGAATATAGTATTTTATAGTATTGAAACTTTTTTGTATGGAAGGGGCCCCCGAAATTGCTTTGCCCCAGGCCCCCTGAATCCTCTGAGCGGCCCTGCAGTCCAGTAACCTGCCTCCGAGGGTGCAGAGTTAGCCCAGGGGGCCTGAGTGCCTGGGTTAGTTTAGCCCGGGTATGAGCATCCCCACAGCAAAGCCCTGCCCAAGGACTGTGTCCTCACTGTTTCTGCACTCACCATGAGTGTCTGGGGGCAGAGCCCACGGAGTCTTGTGCTGAGATGCTCTAAGATCTCTTCCCAGACAGTTGTGTCAATTGCGGGAAACTTTGCCCTTCGTGAGGGGAACTGTGGGCAGGCACCGGAGGACTCTCAGTACTCAAGTAATTTAGCTTGTGTCACTGTACAGTGTGTGGCTTCCAGCCAGAGTTAAAGCAGAATTCACGCTCTAACCCCCTCCCCCTCAACCCCCCAAGCCAGATCAGCTAGCCAGGGGTTAAAGCACCTCCTAACTTGGGCAGAAGGTTTTTATGTGTGGACTGTAGAGAGTTTTGGCCTAGGATAAAACCCAGGTAAGTGCTTGGTTTAACTCTGTTGTGAAGATATGCCCTAACAGGGGCTTAAGGCTGATGAAGGCAGAAAAATTCTGTAGCACTCCTGATTAACTGAGCATGGGGTGAAACTCAGTCATAGAATTAGTGTTTATAACCATTAGTATAGTAGTATAGTATATTATAAATATTGAGTGTTATATTATTATAGTATTAATTCCATTACTTATAACCATTACCATAACAATTTAGTTATAATGACAAACACCTTAGATTGCTAAATAAATATTCACTGTACCTGCACAGGTGGTCAGTTCCAGTGCAGAAGGGGTAACAGATGCACAAATGGCGACCTGGGGTCATGTCCCTTGAATGCAATTACTTGATTTGCATCCACCGTTGTGGCACATTGACATGCAATGTAACTGTGCAGAGGTGTCAATTGGAATTGGGGGTACTGAGTGCTTCTGAAAATCAGGTCTCAGGTGCCTCAAGTCAAACTCCTAACTCGGAGGCATCCAAAATCAGTGGCCACTTTTAAAAATTGCAGTCCAAGGTCACACACAGAGACACTATCAGTACTGGTGATGTAACCTTTCCTAGCGCCCGGTCCCACGTGCCCTGGGCCTCCTCGGGCTGTCACGATGACAGTTTTCTGGGTGGTTGTTGTGATTGTTCATTTACATGTAAGACGTGTTGACAATTTTCTTGTAGTTCTTTTCTTTCCTGTGCAATTAGATGCAATGATTAGAGCCTCGTCTGTAGTACGCTGCAGGCTTCTCCTGTAATTCCGTTCTGAGTGCGGCAGGTGGATGGATACAACCTCCCACGCTGCCGCTCAGACGCCTGCCTGATTATTCTGTCTTGAGCCTGTCAAATTATCCAGTGGGTGTCTGACTCCAGAACCATTTTCCAATAGGAATCCCACCTGCATGCCTGGGGGGGACTGGAGGCGTGATCACACTGGGAACAGAGCAGCTAAGTATGGCTAGTGCCATGGCAAAGATATGGCTACAAAGGGCTTTCCGTCCCCTATATACATGACATGACAGTCTCTAACGGAGGAGCCATTGAGTTGAGTGCCCTAGTAGATTACAGGCTAGAACTGCCGCTCCTGAGAGCGTGACATTGAGCACCTCTTTGCTTAAATGAATGAACATGGATACTTCAGCAGTAAATGGTAATTAATTTCCCTTCTTCGTTTTGTTATGCAAATAGTTTGAATGCTCATTAGCTATCAGGATTATGAGACAACTGCTCTGGAATCAACTGGCAGCAGACGAGATCTGATGAGTTTATTGTAATTGGATAAGGGTGAAGGGAGTGGGGGGAAGATATGGGACAGATGAAATATCTTCCCCCAGCTGAGACAGAGCAGCGCTGACTGAGGATGTGTCTACACTGCAACGTAAACCTGGGCTCCGACTCAGGCTCAAGTCCTAACCCCGCTTCTGTCTACACATAAATCTCTCGGACTTGGGCTCAGACCCAGGGTCCGATGACCCTCTCAAGGGTGGAAGGTTCGAGCCCATCAAGGTAGGACCCAGGTTTCAAGTCCTATTGTTTTTGCAGTGTAGATACAGTCCCCCTTCCAGGCTCGGGTCCCTGGAGTCCGCCAAACGCATCCCACAATTCAGTGGGCCAACTTCCTTTGTCCTCTCTCTCCCACGAATTGCCAGTTGACTCCAGGGAAATGGAAACACCTCAGCCTTGCTCTAGTCCAGCAGATCGGCTTTTAACCCTTCCATTTTATTCTGACCTCTGAGCTGCAAACACAACCTAGGAGAACCTTCGGCATTTGCCAGAAGTCCTTCACAAAGCGCACTGCCCTGTGGTCGCGGGAACACCGCCAGATTTCGGTTAGTCTCTGGCGTGAGGCCAGCAAAACAACTGATTTTAGTCCAAGTACCAGGAATGACCAGTCATACCCCCAAAGAGCGAAGAAGCTGATGAGGCTGGAAATTTACCGGACCGGGGACCAGTGCAGGGAATGGAGGAAGTGGCTCAAGACGAAGTACCTGAAAACCAGGAACCATAGCTGTACCTCTGGCAGCTCGCGGACACCGTGCCTGTTTTGTGATGAGTTTGATCAAGTGCTGGGGACTGCGTCGAGCACCAAAGCCACTGGCGGGGCAGGATCACCTGCTCAGGACGGCGCCCTGTGAGCCCCAGAAGCCAGCACAGAAATGATGGGAGCCAGCAGCGGGCACTGAATGAGGCAAATGAAGTGACTCTGCTGATGAAACAGATCCCAGAGGAGGCTTTGTCACAGGAGCAGGTGCAGCACATCCTGGGGCCATCCTCAGTGGAGCTTTTTCATGCCCCCCCAGAGGAACAGCCCGCTACGGAACCGGCCGCACAAACAGGAGAGAGCGAGAAACTTCCAGTGAACCTGGTAAGTTTGTGGCTCCATTTTTGTGTTTACTAATATAGGAATGGGAGGGACTTCCCTTCTGTGAACCAATGCAAAAGACAGGATACGCCCCGGGTAGCAGCGTGCATCCACTAATGCAGGATTGCATGCCAGCGCCCTGGCATCTGTCCCCTCCCGCCCCCACCGCTACGTGGAATTCAAACTGGAGACCGGGAAATGCAAACAGTAAAACAAGCGCGTAGAAGTGACGTTTTTCTGGGAAGGCGCACATTTTTGCTCGTTCAATCTGGTTTGTTAAAATAAGAGCCTTATATTACCTTCCCTGTATGTACGCCGCTCGGCCCCAACCCACAAGGTGACGAGCCACCCGAAGAGACGGAACTGTACAGGTGGCGAGGGGGACGGGCAGAGGTTCCAATGTAGTCCAGTTCTGTAAAATGTAGTCCATGCAGTCCCTGGGTGACAAAACCATTAGTCCCAAATCTGCCTGGGGGGTGGAATTCAGCCATGCGAAAGGGGGATGGCACAAGAGCATGCAGTCCTTACAGGCTGCATTGGAAGTTGTGGGGAGGCACTAAGACAGGTGGATACAAACGCAGCATCCTGTTGATTTCCTCGTCGTGAATTCTGACCCAGTCCTGGGTGCTGAAAGCTGCAAACTTTCCCCAGAGCAGGAACTCCAGAGAAGCAGTCCCATTTTAGGGTTGCCTTGGTAGCTCACCGGCCCACTCCACTCGTAGCTGTGCAGTTCAGTCACCATACGTGGGAATACGTCAGTGGCATCCATGCTCAGTGTCCCACCAGCAGCTTCGACGAACCCCTCGCTTTGCCAGTCGGGCACCACAAGGACTGTTCCGACCTCCAAAATGTGCAATGGCTGAAATGAAGGAGAAGTGCTGTCACCAACCTCCCCCTAAATTCCATATTTTTTTTAAATTGTGATTTTGAATTTCCCATTCTCTCAGCACTGCTTTCACTGCAATGAATCTGGCTGGGTGCCGGAAGCTTTCGTGGTCTGAGTAGCCCTCTGCCAAGGTAACAAAGTTCAGTCTCAGAAAGTCATATTTTCTGTTCTGGAAATTCCAAACTGATTTTTTTTTCTCGGCTCCTGCCCTGAGCTATTCATGACAATAACGGCGTGTGTCTTGTCCTATTCTAGGCCCCTCGACCTCTCCAGGTGGCAATATCTCCGCAGCTCGCCCACATGCAGAAGCCTGGCTCACCGGACCTTCATGGAGTGTTCCGAGTGGAAGCTTTTCCGGGATTAATTTATGGTTGGAGTTCTGGACAGGGCCAACAAGCAGGTCGAGTACCAAAGGCGAAGGGACTTGGGCGAGAGGAAAAACATGCCAAGAGAGGCAAGCGGAAAGGCTCGGGCTGGCTTCACAGCTCGAGGACAGGGGGATGACACAAAAGCAGGCACTTGCTTCGCAGTTCCTGGAACAGGAATGGCGGTTAAAGGAGGAAGATAGAGGGCTACAGAGAGAATTGTTTGAGCGGCTGCTGTCTCTAATGGCTTCCAGGTTGCCAGCTGCTGCTGCACCATGGGCTGCATCCCCTCCGTGGTACCCTGCCCTGCACTCCAGGAGCAGCTTGGGCAACTCCATGGCTGGGTGGCCCATGCAGTAGGGCCCTATGAGTGGCTGAACAGGGCAAATGTGCCCCATGCAGTCCTCACTGCTGAACCCCTCCCCTATGGATGCTTCCACCCCCCACCCCCATGGCAAAGAGGGAAAGGAAAACGGGTCTCAGGGGAGATGCAGTAGCAGGTGGGGTTGTCTTGTACCTTTTTTTCACGTGTTTATGTGCTTTATTCTTGGTAACTTTTAAAGGTTTGGGTGTTGCTGGTGTTTTGGGGTGTTAAGGGCAACTGGCCTGCCCTGCAAGAGTTTCATATTGGACTGGCCAATAAATGTGTCAAAATAAAAGTTTTGATTTCATAAAGAAACCTTATTGCCATCACTGCACCGCAGCATGTCATGTGTATTTCAAATAATAAAGGCAAACACGTGATAAGGGACAACTGGGAAGTGGCATGCAAAACCCATGTCTCAATCCTTACGTCGGTTATTTACAGCAATCCAGACTGTCCCCCCATCCCCTTTCATAAGTGTTCACGTCATTCAAGACTATAAATAATGCATGACAATCAACCTCCCTGTGACAGGCGACACTCACCTCCTGAGTGCCTCCTAGTGGCTGGGAGCAGTACTGCAATCCTTTTCCCCACCCCTGGCCCCCCTTGTAGGTGGCTGACCTCGCTAGGCGGGTCTTCAGTGACTCAGTCCTCTGGCCAAGTCACACACTCAAAAATGAACCCCTTCCGGGGCTCTGTCTGCCTGCCCTCAGCAGGGTCTTCAGCCCCATCTCTGGGTCCTTTAAATCCAGCCCTTCATTCTGGCTTTTAAAGGCTCGTCCCGCCCACTACTCCGGGTCCCAACCCTGGGACCCTATAAACAGCAGCCATGTATGGGTCCCTTCGGTCAGTTGCTGCTGCATTCCCTGGGCCTCTTCCCACCTGCTCCCTTGACCTCCACCCGCTACCCTCGGGTTAGAGTTCTTAGGCCCACTCTCTCCCAGGTCCAATAATAGCCGGTTGAGTGCCTGTGGCCAGAGGGGAACCCCCTTCCTTCCTTCCCCCTCTGGTCCCAGCCAAGAACTGACCCACAAAGGCCCTGCCGCTCCTTTTAGCGGAGCCTGCTGGGCTCTGATTGGCTGCTTCCGTGCAGTCTTTCTAGGCAGACCTGGAGGGCCCACCTCCACTGCTCCTTCCTGGGGTGGGGTGCAGTAGGAGCATTGGGCCTCCAGCAGGGAGCCAGGAAGGCCTGGTACACCCTACCTCACCCCCCAGCCTACACAAGCAATCAACAGCCCTCTACCCCCTGCCACAAGCACATTCATACAGGTACTGGTCTCTCTCTTCCATTGGCCCATGCAAGTCCATCAGGTGGGAGCACAAAGCATCCCTGATGTCTGTTGCCCGGGTGCATCCAGCTGCAGCTGTGGCAGATGTACTTTCTGGCTGAGTGTACTGGGTCAGCGGCTCCTCGCTGCCATAGCCCCATTCGGGGGGAAATGACTCACCTCCGGCTTCACAAAGACTGTGACAAGCACAACAAGCCACAGGGAGGCGGACAGCACTGATGTCACTGGAATCCAAAGGGTTCCGTAGACATCTCCCAGGGGATTTCAGTCTGACAAACTCATTCAACCACCATTCTCCGTCTGCTGAGAGTGGAATTAAACCTTCTTTTGCCAGGGCCTCCGAGATCAGGGGCTGGTTTCAAAAGCCAACGTAAAAAGGCCAGAATAGCAGTGGGGACAGTGACGCCGTTTATGACAATGTCACGTGGCGGGAATAATGGCTCAGTGTGTCCATGAATGTAGACTCCCAATTGGCAAAAAAAAAAAAAAAAAAACCACCCAAACCCTGGCATCATGAACTTTTCCAGTGCAGCCAACCCTTACGTTCATAAATCGCCCTTGGTCGTCCACGAGGGTGTGCACAGCCGTGGAGTAGCACCCTTTGCAGTTCTTGTACTTGTGCTCCTGGAGGAAGGCAAAATATGGGCACACGGGTCCCATCAATGGCCCTGGCGCAGTCTGGAAACAAGCCAGCAATGACTTCAGGAGTATCTTTTATGCCCGCCATCTTGGGGTCAACCCCACCCCTAACTGCCTCAGAAATCTCTGCCACCATTTTACCCACCATTGACTTTTCAATCTCAAACGGGTTGGCAATGGACCTGTAGCAGCATGGGATAGCCAACTTCCAGAAGGTGATAGCAACCCGCTTCTGGACTGGCCAGGCCACCCTCATATGAGTGTCTTTGTGCAGGAGGGTTGGATCTGTTCACAGAGCTGCAGAAATACAGCTTTCTTCATGCAACATTTCTGGACCCACGGCTGGTCATTGCAGGTCTGCAGGATGATGGGATCCCACCAGCCTGTGCTTACGGCCCTGCTCCAGAAGTGCCGGTCTACACAGGGGGCGTGAACGGCTGTACCAAGTGAGCAGCATCAGCCAGTTCAAGTCTGCCATGTTTGCATCCTCCCACTCCTGCTCCATCATTAGATCTGTCTGGTGCCTTCCGTGGGTCAGAAAACGCTGCCGAAATGCCCACCAGCGCCTCATGGAAGCTCTGCCCACATCCTAAAATGGGCTTCAAGCCCAAGCAAGAGAAGTGCTTGAAATGGCACCTCCTCCATGTCGCTGGCTCTGGCTGCAGGACGGGCGCAGACCAAAACGACAGCACGGCAGGTTGTGTTGGCGGGTTGCTCAACCTTCCTGTAACAGGCAGCAAGGTTTCCCACACGGCGTCCCCCACGGACGGTGAGAGTGGCCACATTTCGGGAGGGTGCTAGGAAGTCTGGGATACAATTGGTTGGACTCGGGTCTGCCTACTGCAGTGTAGACAGCCCCGAGTTCGGGCCCAGGTTAAAATATTCTTTATCTAGGGTTGGGAATCAGTACAGATGCTCAAGCCCTGTCTCGAGTGCCATTAACCCTGGCCTTGCATTGCAGTGTAGATCTGCCCTCCGTGTCCCCTTTACCAAGGCTTCCCTTGCAAAACTCCCTCGGAAGTCAGTGGGAGGCCCGTGCTTATAGGGCTGCCAGGATTGGGCCCTGCTCATTTGAGGCTCCTTTAACCTTGTGAGGCTCTGAGTGCCTCCCAACATCCTCACCTGCAGAACAGCCTAGTGCACCGGGCACTGGATTTAGACTCAGGGGAACCCGGTTCAGTCCCCAGCTCAACCCTAGGCTTTTATGTGACCACGGGCAAGTCACTTACCCTGCCCCGTGCCTGATTTCCCCATCTGCAGTACGGGGGTGATGCTTGCCTGTGGCACGGGGGTGCTGTGAAGAGAAGCAGGGCAGGTCTGCTTTTACGGTGGCCCAACAGGGCACTCCTCACCCTGTCCTGGAGTCTGGGACGGTTCGTTGTGAGTCCAGTGCAGTGGTGCTTGAGCTCTCTGGCCCTTTCAGGGTATTAAAGTTCAAAGACAAAGGAATCTGTCATGGATGGTTCAGACACAACAAATCCTGCATCTTGGCAGGGGGTTGGATTAGATGACGCTTCAGGTCCCGTTTAAGCCGATGGTTCTATGCATACAGTGAATTCAAAAACATCTTCAGCAGGACCCACCCTTCTGCTCAGGGCTTGTCTTCATGCAGCCCGTCCTTCTATTCAATTTTCCTAGGACAGGTCATCCCATCCACAGGGGACTCATCCAAGCTGTCTCCATCTCTCGGCTGACACCCGGCTTCCCTTGTGAGGTGCTCAAATCCAAAGGTGTTATTCCAGTCTGTATACGGCTGAATAGCAATTACTATGCTGGAAGACACCAATGGCCCCTTTAATCTGCTTTCTGACAGAGGCCAATGATGCATGCTTCTGAGGAAGGGTGAAACAATGTGACATTAGAATGGGGGGTGGGAGCGAAATGACTTCCCGACCCCTACCAGCCGGTGAGCAATTTAGACCCTGAAGCATGAGAGTTGATAGCCCTTGTCATTTATAGCCAGGCTAATGTAACTACAGGGTTCTGTACTTATTCCTGTAAATGTGAATAGCATTTCCACAGGGGGCAGGGGGAGAGAAAGTCGGCCTGTGTTGCTGACAAATGAAGCCTCTGTGTGCAGATCAACCCAAAGCGGGGCTGAGTTGGGGAGAGATCAGCGGCACGTGTAGACCAGTACAGAAAAAGAAGGGTTAGTAATGATGTTATAGCAGGCTCTGGGGATGGAAGCCTCACTGGCTGTATAAAATATGACCAATCATGCAGGCAGAAGGTTTGTGAACTTCCCATGAAATCAGAGAGAATCCGCAGCCTTGGTTTTTTTCTTTTTTCAGAGAAAAATTGTTTGCTTAAGAGCGTGTTTCAATACTGCAGAGCTGGGACAAGGGGCCAGATTCTCAGCTGGTATAAACCAGCGTCACTCCATAAGTCAGTGGAGCTCTGCTGATTCACGTCAGCCGAGGATCTGTCGGCTTTTTGTTCTGTTGTTGTACAGCACCTAACACAATGGGGTACAAGTCCATGACTGGGGCTCCTGGGCATTATGATAATGTAAATAAAGAATCATAATGCACCTAACAAAGAAGAGTCTAAAAGCATCGTGGGACCTCTTTTTTTTAAAAAAAGTTCAATGTTATTGATTTTTTAAAATGAAGATTGATACGTATAGTAACATGAAAAAATGCAAAAAGCCAATAGGTCTGAGGTATGATGTGTAGTAAACTATGTAGCATGCAGTTTTCTATTGCAATTATACCTGGCGTGGTAGGCCAGGTATTTTAATGTATCTGATACAATATGATAAAAAGAATAGGTAGAAAAAAAAAACAGAATCAGCAGAAAATAACAGAGCCGGCCATTGTGCCCCATTTAGATATGGAACAATGCTTGAGGTTGTTGTGTGTTCTGTTCCTAGCTCTGCCATTTAATTACTATATGACCTTGAGCAAGTCACTTAAGGGCTCCATGCCTCAGTTTCCCCATATGTAAAATGCACATGCTAACAACACTTACCGACTTCATCCACAGAGGCTTACTTAATAAAGTGTTCGGAGATTCTCTGCCATAAGGTGCTTATCCCAAGCTGTAGATTGGTGGTGTTCCCACTGTGAGTTCATGCAGGCAGGCGATACATAGGTATTCTCTGATTGGGGGTCTCATGCAGCATTTGCCCTCCAGAGTGCATCTTCCCTGATAGAAATCAGACATGTCATTGAGCACTGGAGCTGCTCCACGGGGGGCAGGAATGGGGGAAGTTGTAGCAGAGACAAAGCTCAGGTGCGTTTAACACTGTGTCTCTAACACGGCTCTGTTTCATGCCTAGAGTTGGGGGGAAAGGGAGAATACATGGAGGGGTTTTACAGATAAGCAGCAACACTGGTGCTCTTCCTCTCGAGTTCATTTCTTGCTTGTTGCAGACGGAAATCATCAGGAAACGTCTCAACAAGGACATCCCTCACCACCCCGTGATCATGCTGAACTTCTGCCCTGACCTGAGAACCAGCCAGCCAGACCTCAGGAAAACCCAGGGAGAGTTCATATTTCTGATAGACCGCAGTGGAAGCATGAGCGGCACGAACATCAGCCGCGTCAAGGTACCACAGGGGGTAAAACCGCGACTCCTAAGGGTCTGCAGTTGAGAGGAATTGGCTGAGCATGAAACTCTGGTTAAATATTAGCTAGCAAAAGGGTTTCTTTAAGTGCTGATGAATCATCTCTACTCATCTCTTGCAGCTCTCTGGGTGTCCTGGGGTGTCCTTTCTGTGGATGGAACAAATCCAAAGCAGTTTTGTTTTCAGCATCTCACTGGTTTGCATATAATGTGTTCTTCAGCCATTCTAGCTCTGTCTGGTCAAATTTCACAGCCTATACAGAGGGTTGGGACAGGTCAGTACTTCGATGGAAGATCCCCAAAGAAACTCAAAACACTGCAGGAAGTGGTTGGTGCTAGTCACTCTGTAGGTGGCATTCTGCCACGGGCCTGCTCTGTGACCCTGGGCAAGTCATTTCATCAGTCAGTGCCTCTGTTTTCCTAGCTGTAAAAGCAAAATAATAACATGTACCTACCTCTGTGGAATGCGTGAAGGACTTTGAGCTCTTTGGCTAGAAGGTGCCATTATAAATAATAATCAATAATGTACCTGTTTAAATTCCCTTTGCAGCTGTAACTGGTAAATGAGTTATTTGTGGCCGGTGCTAAACTCTCTTGTAGTTTTGCTGTGCGGTGTTAAAGAGCTGCTGCATTGCACCATGGCTGTATCAGCGGAGGGTGACATTGAGCTGTCGAGGTAGCTAGGTACACGTGCATATGCCAGAGGATGTGCCGCATGCGCTGTAATCCAGAGGTACATATGAGTAGGGCCCTACCAAATTCATGGTCCATTTTGGTTAATTACACAGTCATAGGATTTTAAAAATAATAAATGTCATGATTTCAGCTATTTAAATCTGAAATGTCACGGTGTTGTAATTGTAGGGGTCCTGACCCAAAAAGGAGTTGGGGGGGGGTTTGCAGGGGTATTGTAGGCGGCGTTGTGGTACTGCTACCCTTGCTTCTGCGCTGCTGCTGGTGGCGGCGCTGCCTTCAGAGCTGGGCAGCTGGAGAGCGGCGGCTGCTGGCTGGGATCCCAGATCTGAAGGCAGCGCCGCTGCCAGCAGGAGCACAGAAGTAAGGATGGCACGGTATGGTATTGCCACCCTTACTTCTGTGCTGCTGCTGGCAGGGCTCAGCCTTCAGAACTGGGGCCCAGCCAACAGCTGCTGCTCTCCGGCCGCCCCGCTCTGAAGGCAGCAGAGAAGTAAGGATGGCAACACTGCAACCCCCCTAAAATAACCTTGCGACTCCCTTTTGGATCAGGACTCCCAGTTTGTGAAACCCTGGTCTCCCCCATGAAATCTGTATAGTATAGGGTAAAAGCACACTCCTCACAGGAGGAGACCAGATTTCATGGTCCATGACGTGTTTTTCATGGCCGTGAATTTGGTAGGGCCCGACCTATGAGCTATAACCCTATATAAACACGTCATATTGTTTTGAGGACATTATGGTAACTGGCTTTGGACATAGAAGTCAATGGGAGCCTTTCCACTGTTTTCAGTGCGTTTCGGATCAGTCCTGCAAACCTTACTCACATGAGGGGACTCAGTGGGGCTATTTATATGAATACAGCTCACAGGATTGGGCCCTACGAGAGCCAAGATGACTATTTAGTTCTTGGAGGTCCCATTAAGTGCTTTGCTGAATGGGGGGCTTAGAGATGACCCCCTCGGGAGTGAAATAATAGAAGATGGGCAGTAAGACAGGGGCCTTGGGTATGGCTGGCAAATATTCTTCCTTTGGGATGGATTCAGTGCCAGCTTCGCCCAGCGACTTCAGGGACGTCTACGCCGTGGGAATGGCAGTTTGGGTAGGCAAACCCGTGCTAGATGTACTCTAGTCAGTTGCTGACAATAGAAGTGAGGGTGCCACACTGCAGGCTTCAGCACCAGCTGTACAAGCAAGTACAGACCTGCCATTCACCCGCCCAGCCTGCAATGCAGACTTCCCCTGAAAAGGGTGTAAATCAGGACGGAGCTTGGCTGTGCACCGCTGTCTGGTATAACTGTACAGGCCAGGACTGAGCCAGATCTCCCTCCTAGAAACTCCTACAGCCATTGACGGGGAAATCACTCCAGTCACTATTTAATGATTCTTGTCTTCGCCTGTTGCACTTCAGGGGCCAGGTCTGTGTTTGCCAGCTGGCCCTGGTAGGTCTCAGTGAGCAGCTGCAGTTTGGGGAGGGACAGCCCTGGAAAGATTTCTTTCTGGACTCTCTGGGGTCAGTTCGCCCCTGCATGTTACATTTTCCTGAGCCAGTAGGGGCTGCTACATCCCCTAGCCCTGGGGAGGGCAGGTGGGGTTTGCAAAGCCACCCTTCCCCTGGCATTTCTGCCAGGAAAGGGCAGCTCTAAGTTGCAGGTGGATGGCCGGCTGGCAGAGAATACCTGGGAGAGCCACTGAATTAGCTCAGCGCCAGGTGTGCTGCCACACCCTCTCTTCCCACCATGCCACCCATGTCTGGGGCTGAGCTAGGTGGATGGAGAACCCCTACCACTGCAGGAGCTCGGTCCTGGCCCTGGTGCATCCCCTTCCGGGCATAGTCTCTGCTTCTGGGACTTGCACCTGAGGCCCGCCAGCAGGAGCCCTGTTCAAAGTCTTATCATTGCCACGCTGGCGCTTGTTTCCATGGGAACGGGATTAGGAAGGCCCCCACCCGCAGAGAATGAGAGCTCTGCCTGCTGTTGGCAGAGTTCTGGAAGGGTTAGTTTGTACAGGCCACCTGCAGAGAACCGGAGCCTGCCTGGGGGGCCGCGAAAGCCTAGTAGCCTCAATCTCGTGCACGCCCATGTGTGTTCATGAGCGTGCGTGGGTGCCTACGTGCGTGTTTGTGTGCGCACACGTGAATTTAAAAGAAACAGATGTAAGTATCAGCCCATTCAAAATTCCCTTTGTCATTCTTTGAAAAGCAAGCGGTCCCGTTCTGCCAGACACTAGCCCTTCTCTCACCTTTGCAAGTGTGAGACCCACGGGCCACTTAGGGAACAGAGCTGCGTGCAGAGCTTACTGCTCCCTGCGATGGCATTGCCCAAGGGCTACACTGACAGGTCAGAGCAGCTGGAGATGAAAGATGACTTCACTGATGTGCAAGGAAACACTGCGCCTCCCCCCCACATTGTACAACCTGATAGTCATTAGGAGCTTCTGGTCTACTTTGTGTGCATGCAGGGCCGGCTCTCACTTTTTTGCTGCCCCAGGAAAAAAAGAAGAGAGCCGCCCTGTGGTACCCACCCCTGCGAGCGCCACCGAAATCCCCGCCCCTCCAGCACCACGCCACCTGAAGCCCTGCCCCCTCCAAGCGCCGCGCTGCCCGAAGCCCCCGTCCCCCCTCCGAGTGCCGCCCCGTGCCAGACCCCGCCTCCCCAAGACCCCGCCCCCCGGAGCACCACGCCCCC
The DNA here is from genome assembly GCF_027887155.1 of Malaclemys terrapin pileata. Lineage (NCBI taxonomy): Eukaryota > Metazoa > Chordata > Testudines > Emydidae > Malaclemys > Malaclemys terrapin. Next base: position 8,540,446 of record NC_071523.1, read on the forward strand.
GAAGCCCCGCCCCTCCAAGCACCACGCCGCCCGAAGCCCCCGCTCCCCCTCTGAGCACCACGGCGCCCGAAGCCCCACCCCCCCGAGCACCACGCCACCTGAAGCCCCCGCCCTCCCTCCGAGCGCTGCCCGAAGCCCCCACCCCCCCTCCGAGCACCGCGCCTTCCGAAGCCCCTGCCCCCCCGAGCACTGCACCATCCGAAGCCCCGCCCCCCCAGCACCACGCCGCCCGAAGCCCCCGCCCCCGCTTCGAGCACCACACCACCCGATGCCCCCGCTCCGAGCGCCGCGCCGCCGAATAAAAAAAAATAAATAATAATAATAAAAAAAAAAAATCGAGCGCCACCCTGCCCCAAGGTGCCGCCCCAAGCACGTGCTTGATCGGCTGGTGCCTGGAGCCGGCTCTGGTGCATGCCTTCCCACTCAGAGGAGCAGTATCTAGTGGTCAGAAAACCTAGATTCTATTTCCAGCTCAGCTACTGATTCACTACGCGGACGAGGGCAAGTCACTTATCTCCCTGGCCTCAGTTTACCCACCTGCAAAGGGGGATAATATCTTCTTCCCAGGGGTGTTTTAGGCAAAGTTAGTTGTTACAATGTATTTTATATTTTTGAGAGCAGTACCTAGAATCTCCAATTGAATTCAGGGCCCCGTTGTGCCAGGTGCTGTACATACACAAAGAGCTTACAGTCGAAATAGACAGGACAGACAAAGGGTGCGAGAAAGGAAGGGCTATTATCCCCATTTTAGAGTTGGAGAGCTGAAACACAGAGAGATTCAGTGACTCGCCTAAGGACACACCCATATCTCCTGAGGCCTAGTCCCAGTCCTTACCCGTGAGAACCACTGCCCTATATAAATGTGAAAGATTATTGTTACGTAGTAACTAAAATAATCTATGCCCATCTTTGCATAGCAGGGTGCAATCTAGGGATGAGATGTGCTATATCAGGGATTGGTATTGTGTACTGTTATTTAAGGTATAACCTTGAGCTATGGGTTCATTAATTCTTACAAGCTAAGCAGGTCAAGCCTGGTCATTATTTGCATGGGAGCCCTCAAAAATAATTTCAGGCTGATGGAGGAAGCTGCGTAAATTACACTCCTGTTAAAAACCCAGTGACTGCTAGCTCAGTGAAACTTGCACTGTTTTGTCACTTTCACCGATTTTCTGACATACAGTGCACCCTGTGTAACCCTACCAGTTACAGCACTGCTGAATTTAACTCATTATTCTTTAGGGCTGGGATTTTTAAAGGAACCCAAGGGAGTTAGGCACCCTGGATTTATGTACCTCACTCCCTTAAACTCCTTTGAAAATCCTAGCTTACAATAGCTGAGGGTGAAATTCACCCTGGTAGCACAGAGGGAGCTGTCTCTGGTACTGAAATGGCCCTGCTCAGGAAAGCTCTGCTTGGCAGTTTAACTAGCATGGTTTGAAATGCCCTTGAAGATTTCCAGTCGTGTGGCCATCCTGAATGGAGGAAGGATGCTTGCCAGCCCACCCTTTCCCTTCCACTTCTAAAGAAAAGGAGAATCCACCTTTCAAGGCAACGTATCTTGAGGAAAAAAAAACCCCACTCTCCTGTTTTCTCCTGGCTTCTGTCATTTGTAAATGTCTGAATGCAGTTGCTGCTTTTAATGTATTTTGGATGGATTGAACTTGATTGAATAACATTTGCATAGTCATCAGCTTGGACTATAAATTGCATGGGATGAACTTGGATGTGTTAGAAGGAGGAAATGGAGCTGCACCGTATGAAAACTGTGCTATGTGACAACAGAGCTATCTGTAGATTAAAATGAATCTAAAATGAATAGATAGGGAGTAATTCGGTGCTTGTGCTCTGTGTGTGTGTAATCGGGGTGGGGGGAGGGAATTGAGTTTGGGAAAGAAGGGAAGCCCAGACTAAAATGTTAAGGGGGAAAGTTCAATGCTTTTAATTTCCTGTCGCTGATTTCATTCTGGCGATCCTGCTCTAATGTAGCTCACCATTTCAAAACCACTATATACAGGGTGGTGAGTGTGCCTGTGTCAAGCATATATATTGGCAAACATGGAATGAGAAGCAGATATTGACTTCTCTTCAGGTGAACATCTAGGTTTATGGATCTGTGAGATAAATATGGAGGGCAGCAGAACTGAGATCAATAGATACCCTCAAGGAGGGATACATCTTCCTGCTCACTGAAATGTGAAGTCCGTATTCGTAACATACATTTGAATTGCTTCATTAGAAATATCTGGAAATCTGTCTTTGAAAACTACTTCTAAAAATATCAACGTCAAGATCCTGGGGGGGGGGGGGGGGGGGAAATCACCTCTGCTGAACCTTTCAGGAAGCAGCAATTTGAATATGTTCTCTCACTAACTCAGAGGTGAATAACAGGTTTCCCTAACTCATCTGCAGCCAGTCAAAATTCATCCACTTTCATAGATTAACATTGCTCCAGATCTCTGTATTGTTTACCTCTCAGAGAGTCTCCAATACAAATTTACTGACTTGTCACATGACTGTTTTCAGCCAGTCATTAGCCAGGGTTGTGTGTGTGTATATATAACAGTACAGGGCTCAGGCATAACCCCCCCACTGAAGTCACTGGGAGTTCCAGACCTGGATGCCCTGCAGAAGTGACGCGCTGTTTGTAGGTATGAATTTGGGGTGGCCATGAAGCTAGAGAGGTGCTATCAACTCGTGGTCAATAAAGTTCCCATGAGACTTTAAGGATCTGATCCGAAGCTTCCTGGCATTTTCCCTTGCACTTTACTAGGCTTTGAAACAAGCCCTAAGAGCTGAAGTGTTTAACTCTGGTGCTGTGGCCAAGTTCCAAACTGGCAGTTACCATCTGATAATGTAAAATTCCCCTTCAATTGTAAGTGGTATATTTTTAACTTGCTGGCCTTTTGGGTTATCTAATCCATGCCTCTGTCAATGAGAAAGCAAGGAGGCTCTCCCACTTCCTTTGACCTTAGGAGCTATTCTCTCAGGACCTGGCTCTTGGGTTTCTGCTGCCCACGGCAAACTGACAACTGTATCATCTCATCCTCATGTAAACACACAACACTAAACCACTCTGGAACACCACAAATCACTGACCTGCACTTGGCCTTTAACCATCCTCTTCTTCACAAGCAAACTCCATATCCCTGGTCTCCTGTTTGTTGTCAAAGCGAGCAGCACCTTTTATCCTGGAGCATTCAATTCCCACCAGGCACGATATGAGATCGATTACATTTCTTTTCTCTAATAAAAAGAACCAGTTCAGAAGGGAAAGTTAAAGAGAATTTTTCAGGCAAAAAATCATTCATTGGAAAATCAAGCAACCTTACCTGTTGATATTCACACCTTGCATCATTCACACTGAGAGAGAGCAGTTTTAAAAAAAATTAAAAAAACAAATGGCTGTTTTCAGTATTTATGCTGGTTTGTTTATTTTGTGAACTTTGCTCAAGTAAAAAACCCACACCAGATAGTTTCTCACACAATACTCACAGCTGCATTCACAAAGAAGATTTCTATCCAAAAATGGTTTACATTGATTTTTTTAAGTTCAAGAAAACAATTCTATTAAAGTTCTGTAAAGCCTCTTATTAAAACCCATCCCTCAAAATCTTACATTTTCGGGGGCATACTACCTATCTCTGTCCCGAGGAGCTTTTTTGGAGGAGAATAGCAATCAGATGCATGCAGTGTTTTCTTAATGTGTGAATCACGTAAAAGCAAACTATGCAATTGTGGTCTAGATGAAATTACTATAAGGTGGGTGTGCATCTGGCTGAAAGACCGTACTCAAAGGGTCATTATCAATGGTTCGCTGTCCAACTGGGAGGGCGTATCTAGTGAGGTCCCGCAGGAGTTAGACCTGGGTCTGGTACTATTCAGAATTTTCCTTAAGACTTGGATAATGGAATGGAGAGTATGCATATAAAATTTGAGAATGACACCAAGTTGGGAGGGGAGGCTAGCACTGTGAAGAATAGGATTAGATTAGAATTTAAAATAACCTTGACAAATTAGAGAAATAAGCTGAAATCAACAAAATGAAATTTAACAAAGGTAAGTGCAAAGTACTTCACTTGGGAAGGAAAACTCAAACACAGGACTACAGAATGGGGAATAACTTGCGAGGTGGTCGTACTGCTGAAAAGGATCTGGGGGTGACAGTGGATCACAAATTGAATCTGAGTCAACAATGTGATGCAGTTGTGAACAAGGCTGATATAATTCTGGGGTATATTAACAGGACAAAGCCCTGGCTGGGAAGATTTAGTTGGGAATTGGTCCCGCTTTGAGCAGGGGGTTGGACTAGATGACCTCCTGAGGTCCCTTCCAACCCTGATATTCTATGATTTTATGAATGTTGTATGTAAGACATGAGCTAATTGTCCCACTCTACTCAGCACTGGTGAGGCCTCGGCTGGAGTTGTGTGTCCAACTCTGGGTGCCACACTTTAGGAAAGATATGGACAAATTAGAAGAATCCAGAGGAGAACAACAAAAATGATAAGCAGGTTAAAGAACCTGACCGATGAGGAAAGGTTAAAAAAAATCCAAGCTTGAGAAAAGAAGACTCAGGTGGGACCTGTTAACAGTCTTCAGATATGTTAAAGGCTGTTACAAAGAGGACGATGATCAATTGTTCTCCATGTCCACTGAAGGTAGGACAAGAAGTTGTGCACTAATCTGCAGCAAGGGAGATTTAGGTTAGCGATTAGGAAAAACTCTCTCACGCTAAGGGTAGCTAAGCTCTGGCACAGGCTTCCAAGGGAGGGTGTGGAATTCCCATCACTGGCGGTTTTTAAGAACAGGCTGGACAAACAGCTGTCAGGGAGGGTCTAGATTTAACTTGTCTCTGCCTCAGTGCTGGGTGCTGGACTTGGTGACCTTCTGAGGTCCTTTCTAGCCCTGCATTTCTATGATTCTGTGAAACAAGCAGTGTTATTCTGTTGTGTTATTGAACTGCATGAGCCAAATGCAGGGTAGTGGTGAAGTGAACGTGGAGAAGGAAAGCCAGGAGGGTAGTGCTGCTGGTAAAACTCAGGCTGCCAATCAGATATCAGGCTTCCTGACATGTGTTCACTTTTATTTCCTTCACCCTCACAGGACGCCCTGCTGGTCATACTCAAGAGCCTGGCACCGGCATGCCTCTTCAACGTCATCGGATTTGGGTCGACCTTTAAGACCCTCTTTCCTTCCAGTCAAACTTACTGTGAGGTGGGTGAAGACATTTCTGAACTCATTGGCACTCACAGAAGAGGGCAGGGGCCTTGCAGCTCAGATGCGGCCTTTGCAGGATGGTATCAGGGAATGTGCTGCAGCTGATGCCAACCGTGCCCTGCCCTGGGACCGTCTGGTCCAGGGAGCTGGTTGTGTAGCTCACTCACTGCCCTGCCTCTCTGTGTGAAGCAGCTACACACACCACTAGCCACAATCCTCTGGCCTTGTTCTGGAGTCCAAGTTCCTTCACTTGGGCTGCTGTGCTCACCTTGGCAGGTATTAACAGAGGGGTGCTAATATCCCAGATCCTTCCACACTGGGGACATGAATCTGAGAGGACAGAACCTCTGAGACACCAGAACCCCTCTCTTTGTGGCCAAGATAGTGACCTAGGTTTGGAGGTTCTGACTTTCCATCACATGGCTTTTAGGAACTCACCTTTCCTGGACTCTCTCTGCACTGGCCCAGGCACCAGCCCCCTTTAAGTCCTAAAGAATCAAGCTTAAGTGGGATTTCTGTGTTGCATATGCCTTGCGCTGCCCTCCGCGAGGGATGAATTTCACCTACAGAAAGTAGCTGCGGACGCATTGGGTGCGTGCCTTTTACAGAGGCAGCGTGGCTTGGTGGTTAGAGCAGGTGACCAAAAGTTGAGAAGATGTGGGTTGTATTCCCAACTCTCCCACTGACTTGCTGTCTGACCCGCAGCAAGTCACTTCTCCTCACCAGGCCCCTGTTTCCCCCATCCGCTAAAATGGGGGTGTCGTCATCTCGAACTGAGCGTCAGGATCCCCAAACGAAAAGTGTTATATCAGTGCTCAGCATCAATCAACCTTTACCGCAATAACTCTAACTAGTGGGCGCTTCTGCTCCCTTTGCAGAAGAGTCTGGCTATTGCGTGTGAGAGCATCAAGAAGCTCCGGGCGGATATGGGTGGCACCAACATCTTATCCCCTTTAAAGTGGATCATCCGGCAGCCCATCCACAGAGGCCACCCGCGCCTGCTCTTCCTGCTGACTGACGGAGCCGTTAGCAACACCGGGAAGGTCATTGAGCTGCTGCGGAATCAGTCTTTCTCCACCAGGTCTGGATAACTTTGGGATCCTCTGGCATAGGGGCAAAAAACCAGCATGTAGGGGACTTGGAGTGCAATGCGAGCAGCAGGCCTCCATCTTATATTTCACAGTCATCCCACACTCAGAATGAAAGGCAGGATGGTAGCTTGTAGGAGCAGGGTTTGGAATGGATCCCAGAAGTTCAGGTGCTTTTCTGGAAGGTCATCCAGACAATCTGAGCCAGGGAAATTGGGCCTGGCAGTTTTACTAGAGCAGCCTCTTCGCTGATGTCTTCTGCTTGCAGGACTGACCCGAGAACAGGCTTCTTTGCAGTCTTTTAATACATCTGGTTCTGAGTCCCAGCTGGGTCTAGTGCGGGCAGCATAAAAAAATCAAATATTCTGAAAAGCAAACATGTGAAAAGCAGCTTAAAGGAAATGCAGGGTATTTATGGGACATAAAGAGAACTTGTGGAACTCATTGCCGCTATATATTGTTGAGTCACGTGTCCTGGGATGGTTTTAGAAAAAGGATCCGACATTATTAAGGGGGGGGCCGGCCTGAGATTTGCAGCTATGGTGGGGATTGAGTCCCTCTGGAATGCATGAAAAACTTAAGTATCAGCACCCAACTGCTCACACTTGCTCCAGGGCCAGTGAGCGTTTGAGGGGTATGGCGCGGGGTGGGGGTAAGATGTGAACTGAGCGTGCATTGGTATGTTAATGTTGCCGTTCCTGGTGATTTCCTTGCATTGATAGGAAATGCAATCAAGCAACTTTCCCTGTATGTTTACTAAGGTCTTGTCCACATGTAGTTATCAGGGGAATAGCAAGCGCATTTTAAATTCACCCCCTACCTTAATCCCAATTAAGTTCCAAGTGCAGACGAGCCCTAAATCCATTCGGAAGGGGCACGAATAACAGGATCTGCCATTCTGTCCACACAATGAAACCACCAGGCCTTTCCATGAGACGAGGGGCATCGGCGGGGAGCGAGGAAGGAATTCCCCGCCCTGCAGGGCACCGTATTGCAAAGCCAGGTGGGTTCTGGAGGGGTTTGTGCTCTCCCCTGAGACTGGTGCTGGCCCCCATCAGAGACAGGATCCCGAATCAGGTGGAGCACCAGGCTGCAGACCTTTCCCACTGGACGGGCTGCTGCGCAGTTTCAGAACCCAGCGAAACAGAACAAAAAAGAAATGATCAGTTTCCCTCTCATCCTCGAAGAGTCTCCTTCCCTTCTTGTGTCCATCCCCCCCCTTCCCTCCCCTTCTGTGGGGCCAGTGGGACCTCCAGACCCCTCACTCCAAGGGAGGAAGGTCCTGCTCAGACTCGCAGCAGCTCTAGTTGTCAGGCTCCCAGGCCCTGGGAGGTGATTGCGCACGGTGTTCCAGACAGGCAGGGCTGGAGAAGAGCAGAGAGGAACGAGGTGCTGGGGGGGCTTTTTGTGTTTCCTCTTCAGCAGTCCCTAGACAGACCTTTCCTAGGGGAGGTGGAAACCCCTGCTCCAAGGCAGGAGTCTATCTTAAACAGACAGGGACGAATCCTGAAAGGTGCTGAGCACCTACAACTTCCATTGACTTCTGTCCATCCCTCCCTCCCTCCCTCTCTTAGAACAGCTGGTCATTTCCCTGTGCTCAGTGGCCCAGTTCCCATGGTCATCAGTGGGAGCAGAGCTGAGCCCTTAGCCAATGAAGTGAGACCAGTGCTTCCCTGCCCTTCACTAGCCAGGCAGGCCCCAGCCCCTGGCTGTAGAGGGGCTTGCTCACACCCAGGGTTTTTCCTGCCTGATGCCAACCCTTGATCAGGGCTGGCTCTACCATTTTTGCTGCCCAAACTGCCGAGGCAAAAAAAAAAAAAAGCCGCCCGGACTGTGCCGGCCCAAGAATGGACGGAATGCCGCCCCATAGCATGTGCCGCCCCAGGCACGTGTTTCCTCCGTTGGTGCCTGGAGTCGGCCCTGCTCTTGATCACAGGCTTCAGCCAGAAGCAACAACAACAACAACGAAAAGGTCACTTGAGCAGGGCCGGGAAGGTCAGGAAAGCACTTGGTTGTTCTTTCCTTGAGAAAATGTATTTGAATCCTGATCAGAGCTAATCGCCAGGTCTTTAACGGTATCGACCGCAGGACTCAGCTGGGGAAACCAGCTGATCCCCGAACAAAAGCAGGCTGTTTGTATTCAGAGAGGGAGGGAGCTGCTGCAAAAGCCGGCAAACGGAGGTAGAGGGAGGGGGGTGCCCCATGGCCAATGCTCAGGGCGGCATCCCCCTCTGTCATTTCGTCCCCATTTAACCGGGGCTGAGCAGTCGAGGCTAAACATCTGGCTGCCTCGCTGCACATTTAGGCACCTCAGTGGAGGCTGATTTCAGAGGGGCTGAACACCTTCAGCTCCCGTTGAATTCATGGGGAGCCGGGATTGTTCAATGCTATTACATTGCCCAGCCTTAGCAGGGGGTAGGGGTCTGATCCTACACCCAGCCTCCTGCTCTAACGTCCCCCGCTCCTCGCCCCTGACCTGTATCCTGAATGTCCATCTTTCCCTAGGTGCTACAGCTTCGGCATTGGGCAGAAGGCCTGCAGGAGGCTGGTGCGCGGGCTGGCTGCCGTGTCCAAGGGGAGTGCAGAATTCCTGGCGGAGGGCGAGAGGCTGCAGCCAAAGGTACTGCTACTCCAGATCCCTCCCATTGCCGGCTTTTCCTTGTGGGGAGGGGGCAAACCATGCAGGGCTCGGAGCTAGGGTCAGTCTGGATAGGTGCCCCAAAGACTGAAGGCTTCTCTGCACCCCAGCAAAGCTGGGCTGGGGCAAGGGAGCAGCTGCCCCATCGGAGTCCGTCCTGCAAAGGGGCTGGGCTGGGACTGCATAAAGACGAGGGAAGAAGGCAGCTGGATTATTTGCTGATTTGACAGACCTGCAGCTGAGCAGGTGAGTGACGGCAGGGGTCACTGACGGGCTTTGTGTCAGCAGGAGGGCAGCCAATGGGGCCGGTGCTTTTCACCCCAGTGAGAGCAGAATGCACACTGGGCACGTCCCCTAACGATGCCCCGATGGGAGAGGGTGATGGGCCGAGGCAGGGTACACGCTAGGCAGCAGGTGTGCTAACACCAGTACTCATCATGCTGACCCTGACTCGTACTGTCTCATTGTCTCCTTGTGCATCTCACTTTGTCTATATCCACCTGTTGTCTTCAGTGTCGGGGTGAATAATACTGACCTTCTTTGGGACGTGTCTGAGGGCTAAAGATGAAGAGCCAGGGATTATTAGTCACTTATCAGCTCTTTGGGGCAGGGCCCATCTTTCTATCCTGTGCTAATTAATAAATAAAACAAAAGGAAGTACTTCTTCACGCAATGCACAGTCAATCTGTGGAACTCCTTGCCAGAGGATGTTGTGAAGGCCAAGACTATAACAGGGTTCAAAAAAGAACTAGATAAGTTCATGGAGGATAGTTCCATCAATGGCTGTTAGCCAGGATGGGCAGGGATGGTGTCCCTAGCCTCTGTTTGCCAGAAGCTGGGAATGAGCGACAGGGGATGGATCATGTGATGATTCCCTGTTCTGTTCATTCCCTCAGGGGCACCACCTGGCATTGGCCACTGTCTGCAGACAGGATACTGGGCTAGATGGACCTTTGGTCTGACCCAGTCTGGCTGTTCTGATGTCTTATGTGTTTGTCCAGCACCTGGCCAGGGGGTTCCTGGGCCAGGACAAGAGCTACCACAACCCTAATAATAATAATAATAGGAAGCCTTAGAAGCCAAGGGGGCAATGGCCAATCCACTGACAGCCGTGTGAAGAAGTGATTTGTAGCAGGGCATGGGGTCGTCTCTTCCTTGGTGACTCATGTCTCCAGAGGAAAGCCAGTGGCAACGTGCCCGCTGGTGGAACCAGAGATTTGTTCCCCAGCTAGCCAGGGACCTTCCAATCCAGCCCCAGGCACCCTGCCCTCTTTCTGTATAATGGGTCAGGGCAGAGCACCGGGAGGGAAGGGGTGGAGGTGTGGCGGGTTTTTATTCGTGCTGAGGGATGGATCATTTTTAGCAGGATTTTAGATGGCGAATTTGAAGGAGAAAGGACTCCAGACCACTGGAGTTTTATGCCACAGTGGGCTGTTCAGATATGCCAGAGGAGAGCTGCCCTGTGCTGCTGAGGGCATCTCCAGCCTGCTGATATATGAGACCAGCGATGCCAGACTCTGCTTCCTGGTGGAGAGGTTCTGGCTGGCTAGGTGAATCCTAGGAAGGGAATTTAGAATTGCCACTTTCCCAGGTGTATCCAACAGGACAGAGCTGGGTGTCTCCACGTTGCCGTCCATCAGCTCGCCACGGCATGGCAACACTGCAGCACAATGGGCTCACGTCGAACCGACGGGACAGTTCCTAAAACCAGAGGCCCTGCCTGTGATTTTGTACCACCGTTTTTGCACTCACAGAACCAAGTGGCGGTGCAAAGCCTGTTTTGCACCCCCCGAATCCCACTGCAGGGGCAGCAAGCCCGGTGTGGATTTCGCAGGCCCAGACACCACTCCCCGAAGCCGGGGGATCACTGTGACCAAGAACTGCCTTGCGGGGATGTTTCTCAGGCCCTGACTTTGATGGCGGGACCAGTTAACGTCCCACAAACATGGCTCGTGGATGACCCCGAACACACCAGCATGGAGCCGTTGGACCGAATCCCCCCTCCCGACCTCTCCCTCTCCTGAGCTGAAATTCCTGTAGGCCTCTCTGGACTCAAACAACAACAACAGGGTCCGTTTCCCAGGGGAACAGACATGTTGCATTTTAGTGAACTTCTCAGCTCATTGGGGCCTGGGGGTGATCACAAGCTGCTCCTGGCACAATTCCTTGCTCTGGGACTGGCTCGCCAACTCCTACGCAGCGTGTGGGCGAGGAGAGCTGGATGGAAAAGAGCCTGCGTGTCAGACATATTGGGGAGTCGGAGCTTGCGTGCAGGGAGGAATGGAAGCGGTAGGCGCGACACGCTCCTGGTAGCAAACATAGCTGCAGTAGTCGGCACAGACCGAAACAGAGGATTTGGCATCCAGGCAGCGAATTAGCTGTGAAGTGAAGTCAAAATCCCCCCTTTTGCTCAGCCCAGCCGCCTGGAGGTTCACAGGGTCCACGGAAGGGAAATAACCGTGCAGTAGTTATGCTGGTTAAACTGACTTTAACGCCGGCTGGGAAGCGGTTTCGAGGTTTTGATGTCTGGCTCCCACGCTGCCAATGCCATAAATAAGGGGTCTCCCTGCACCTGTCACTTTCACTCCACCGAGTTGCATTGCAAGGTTCATTATCCACAGCCTCACTATCCCCACCTCGCCTGGCTACATCCTGTCTCACTGGCAGCGTTTGGGATCCTACACCCGTCTCTCTCCTACATTCCAAACTGGGAGTTACGGTTACTTTATCATCTGCCTCCCCTCCACTTCCCCTCCCGTTCTCTAGCGGTTTGTCTACACTGAAATCATGGGGGGTGACTGCTGCTAGTCTAAACACACCTGAACTAGCTTGGATTAAGCGGTGAAGCCCAGGAGGGCTGTACAATTACTTGGGAGGCTAGGGCAGCCTGAAGCCCACGCTGCTGCAGCTTTAATCTAGAGCTAACTAGATTAAACTAGCTCAGGTCTGTCTAGACGAGCTGCAGTCACGTGCCATGATTGCAGTGTAGACATGCAAAAGGTTTAGGGTATTTCCCCACCTGGCCCCTCTGGGATAGAACGCTCAGCTCTCCCCAGCAACAGTCATTGGGTTCATATGATTTACTGACGTCAGTGGGAGATCGAGATTCACCCTTCTTTGTGCATTAACTTGACAAGCTCCCATTGGTTCAGTCCAGCCTAGCACCAGGGTCGGCAATGCCAGCTGTAATGACTGTTTCATGGAAAGGGCCCGGTCCTGTTCCCCCTATAGCCCAGGAAGCACTTTCAGAGACAGAGAAGCACAAGCATCCGTGTTATAAATTAAGCCCCAAGACAGGAAGGGGGGTTTTTACAGGGCTGTTAATACAGGCCTCACTTGTTATACAGATGATCTTCAGCCATCTGAGGCATCAATTAACGGCCCCATCAAGCACATCCTGGCGTGTCTTACAGATCCTGTATTGTGGACATTGAACCATATAGAAAGTTTAAAATGCCCTGTATATAAAACTCTTTTTAACTTCTCTCTGCACTCTGGAAAACAGTTCCTAGTGGGAAAGCAGTGACGAATGGAGAACTTTCCAATAGATTTGCCTGTAATATATACATGGATATTGGCCTAGATCTCCAGCTAGAGTAACCTGGTTTAACTCCATAGAGGTCAGTGGGGCTACGTTGATTTACATAGAGTGTAATTGACCCCAGCTGGCCCAGTGCTGAGCTACCAGTGGCCTCTTTGTGTGCTTGCGAGAAATGGCTCTCTGTCCTTGGAAAGACGTGAAGACAAGTTGATTCCGAGTGCCGAGATCTCTCAGCGCCTGCACTGGAGGCTGTTTGGAAAGCCCCAGGGAGTTCTCTAGAGAAAGACAAGCGTGTCTCGTGGCTGGGGAGATTGGGAAGGGATGGCGCAGAGTTCGAGCACACTCCACACTGTGTGTGAGTGATCAATGCCTATGCAGAGCAGGGACCTGCCTGCCATCCAAGGTACCAGAGTGTTATGCTGCAGCAAAGGCATCTGCTGAAATTCCCACTGAGGGTTTTCTGAAATGCACCCATGATTGGTTTTGTTGCCCCAGTGTAGGGGGCTAGGCAGGGCAAAAAGGAAATTGGCTGGAGTGCAGAGGGCTGGTGGTAGATGGCACGATTTGGAGCAGCCTCAGGGGTGCTCTAAGTTGCTTTCTTGGCCCAGACTGGTGTCTGGCAGCTGAAGGATCAGTGGCATAAACCACCTGCACGCTCTGCTGAGGGGGTTGGAATACTGGAGACAGGTGGCATGTAGCAGGTGAGTTCCCAGGGCCCTATCACTCCACTCTGGTGTCTCTTACCCTCATGGAGCAGGAGGGGATTTCTGCCAAAGTCAGTTTGCCCAATCGGCCAGATGTGTAAAGGGTGGATTTTTTCCACTTTCCCCTGAAGCATCATGTGTATAATGCAGGCAGGAGACAAAAGCAGCTAGGCCATCGGCCTCTCCTTGTGCGCTCAGCCTGTTCTGTCAGCTAGACTCAAGACCTCACATTGTGATGGGCTCTGGAGAGGACAATCGGCGACTCTGAAATCCAGGTGGGCAGGTCTGTTTATCTTCACTGTGCAACCCCCCAGCATGGTCACACACTGACATACTCACCCACAGGTGCATGCTGACACACTCAGGCATCCATGCACGCCCGTGCTCACAACACGTGCCCACACACTCGTTCACAAACACCCTCCCCTCTGCCGTTTGACAGTCCACATGGGTTTGTGCTCTGTCCTGCCAGATGATCAAGTCTCTGAAGAAAGCTATGTCACCCGTCCTGAGCGATGTAACTGTGGAGTGGGTCTTTCCTGAAACCACTGAGGTCTTGATCTCCCCAGTCAGTGCCAGCTGTCTCTTCCCTGGCGACCGGCTGGTTGGGTACGGCATTGTCTGTGACACGTCCCTGTACATCTCTAACCCCAGAGCTGTAAGTAACCTCTGCCACATTCCCCAGCCCCCACGGGAATGTATGTTTGTTTGTGCATTCAAATGTGTTTGGGTGTGCATGTGCATGGTGTGTGTGCATACATGTGTATGTGTGAGTGTGCCTGGGGTGTGGGTGTGTGCATTGTGTGTGTGTGTGTATGCAGGTGTGGTGGGGGAGCCAGTCACACACTCTCTCACTCCTCCCCGGTATTGAGACTTGTCTCTCAGATATGAGTCATAAAGTGAATGTGGTTGTAAGAGAACCGTGGCTGAGAGCTCAATCAGCAGGTGTTCCTAGCTTGGTAGCCACATACTGTTGCAGGGCTGCTCTTCCAAGGCCACGGTGGTCCTGACTTGAATCTTTCTTGGGCTATTATGCTCGTCACATGCACAGAAAACTCTGCCACCAGACAGGGTGTCTTGCTGAGTGGTTTGCCCCACTTCCATTCACGGGTCAGCTGTGCACCACTGAGGTGCCAGAGGAAGGTGGGGCGGTTGTTTGATCCCACTGTGCTTTGTTCTCTTCCTCGCCTTCCCAAACATAACACAAGCCAACAGAAGAGCCAACAGTCTTGAAAAGCACCAGCTGTAATCGCCTGAGGCATAAGGATGTGAAGGGATGAGGCAGGAGTGTTGTAAGCAAGACACGAGAAGTAATTCTTCCGCTCTACTCTGCGCTGATTAGGCCTCAGCTGGAGTATTGTGTCCAGTTCTGGGCGCCACATTTCAGGAAAGATGTGGACAAATTGGAGCAAGTCCAGAGAAGAGCAACAAAAACGACGAAAGGTCTAGAAAACATGATCTCTGAGGGAAGATTGAAAAAAAAATGGGTTTGTTTAGTTTGGAGAAGAGAAGACTGGGAGGGGACATGATAACAGTTTTCAAGTACATAAAAGGTTGTTACAAGGAGGAGGAGGAAGAATTGTTCTTCTTAACCTCGGAGGATAGGACAAGAAGCAATGGGCTTAAATTGCAACTGTCAGGGTGGTTAAGCACTGGGGAGATTGTGGAATCTCCGTCAGTGGCGATTTTTAAGAGCAGGTTGGACAAACACCTGTCAGGGATGTTCTAGATAATTAGTCCTGCCACCAGTGCTTGGGAGTGGACTAGATGACCTCTCGAGGTCCCTTCCAGTTCTATGGTTCTTCAGTCAGGGAGAAGGGGTTTGGGACAATTGGCTAAAGGGAGAAGGGGCCCTAGACATGGGGTAACCAGGCACTTCATCAAGAGGTGTGGGGATGATGTACGAATTGCTAAGACTGCCAATTCCATGCACATCCGGAGCCCTTTCCAGACCCAGCAGGCCAGAGCGGATGCAGCATTCCAGCCCAATTCTTCTCTTTCCCTTTCTTCCCCAGGACAAGAGGCGGCGCTACAGCATGATGCATTCCCAGGAGTCAGGCAGTTCCGTTTTCTTTCACTCCCAGGAAGAGGGAGCTGGCTCGGACAGCTGGAGCTATCCCAAGGACTCTGAGGGGGAGCTCCCTTCAGAGCGGACCCCTGATCTCTTGGTGGTTGGTGGAGAACTGAGGAGAGAATCTGACCCAGATACTGGTCAGTTTCTCCTTATTGTAAACCCGATAGCATCACCCACTCCTCTTCCTGATCATTGCCTTTAGCCACTGGTTTGTCGCTTTCAGATAACACCCCTTCAGCTGTATCTCTGAGAAGTGACAGGGGTCTCTGGAGAAGTGGCAACAAATCACACAAAGCTCAGAGACTCCATTTGGCTTGACTGCTTCATCCAAACATGCCTGGGAATCGAACTGGGAACCCACTGAGAATAGCCACCCCCCGAGATTTGCAGCACATCCTAGGCTCTGGCCCTGGGATTATTACTGCAATGTTTACGCTCCCTCTCGTAGCCAAAACCGTCTGCACTAAAAGCTTTTGTGGCCTCTTGGTGACCCTCTGCAAGGTTTGGATCAGGCCAAATTCCAATTTCTGATGTAGGATCTTACTGAACCCCATCCCACTACTAGGCAGCCTGATGAGTGTATCCCTCTGGGGACAGGCCAGGCCCTGTTGCTTCCACAAAGGAGGGAGAGGGGTTAGATTAGGGGCCTGGGAATCAAGACTCTTTGGTTCTCTATTCTTGGATCTGCCACTGACCTGCGACATTGTGCAAGTCACTTTGCCTTTCCCTGCTTCACGTTCCCCATCAGCAGAATGGGGCGAATGATGTTTACCTACCTGCCAGCATGGGAGAGGACAGAGGTGTGCAACTCTTTGGCTAGACATTCCTCAGACTTTCAAAACAGTCCCTTAACCAGGACCAAAGTCACACTCAGTGAGGAGAAAGGAGTCTGGGACAGACGTAAAACCAAGGTCCTGACCTCATGGGCATTAACAAGTCCCTGGCACTTTTCTCAAGGCTAAGGGTATTAATCCTGTTGGCCCAGTCAAATTCCAACAGTGTCCCGGCTCTGTTCCATCCCAGGAAGAGCTGCATGTCAGTCCTGGGTGCAGGGATCCCTGATTCGAATAGGGATCCTTCAGGACGAAAGCCGCTCTATGAACGTAAGTCCATGTACTATATTCCAAAGCTTGGCCCCTTCATGCCTGGGCCGCCCCGCGTATGAGCAGTGTGGAGGGTTCTTTTCCCTGGGTCTCTCAAGTGCAATTCTCTCTGTTGTCCTTCTCCCTACCTGGTTTATCTCTCCCGTCCAAGGTCCATCTTCCCAGCAGAGTCAGGGCGATTCTCTGTGGAGTTGGGGAGAGTGATTGGGCGGGAAGGGGCCTCCCACTCTCTGCCGCCCGAGACAAGGGATGTTAAAGACCTGACTGGCATTGGCTGGTCCCGCTGCTGATCAGCTCTTCCTTCGAACAGGGCTGGACCCTAAATCCTCCTCCAGGCGAAGGGTGTACAGCACCAATCAGATTGCCAGCCACGAGCCTTTCAAGAGGGTCCCCACAGCCAGCGATCCGAGCGCTGCCCTGGGCAAGAATCCTCTTCGCAAAGCCCACATACAGGATCTGTGCCAGCTCAGCCCGGAGCCACAGCCACGGCGAGCGGATTTCCAGGTAAGGGCCGGTGCTGGGCCTGGACGGTGGGCTACACCAGCAGGGGCCTCGCCAGGGTAACCTCGCACTGCTGCCCCTCTTATGCCAGTGCAGCCTGGGCCCTGCTTCCTAGCTCGGAGGGGCTCTTTCAGGAGCACATGGCAGTGTCACTGCCCCGAGGTCCTGTTACACGGTGTAGCTCCTGCCCGAGGTGCCATTTTCTTGCACTGGAGCCTGGCGATCCAGGAGTTACATGCGACTCCCCAGCCCCAGTCTCCAGCCGCCCTGTACCCTCAGTTCCCCTGGACACTCTGGCCTCCCTGTACTATGGCCACATAGGGCCAGGCTTTCAAATGCACTCAGCTCGGCTGGGAACCAGTAGCCCGGTTTTTGAATGATCTCAGCGCGGTGAGTGGAAGGAGCAGAGCTCTCCTGAAAATCTGGCCCCAGGTGCGAGTGCTGAGCAACGAAACATCTGGCCCTGGGCTCTTCTGAAAATCTGGCCCCTGGTGGAGGATTCCAGCTTCCAGACCCCAGTGGCTGCTTTCCAGGGTGCTCTCCTGCCTTTCCAATGCTGCGGCTTCGCCGTCTCCTCCTCCCTCTCATCTCCTGCATGACACCACCCCAGAACTGCGGCTTCCAGTATTGCTCCCAGGCCCCAGTGCAACCTCTAGGGTGTAGGATGCTCTTCAGTGTGCCTCGTCCAATGCCTCCTCTCCCAAGGCCCTGTCGCCAAACCAACCACTATAGTCACACAATGCTCTCGTGCCCACCTTAAAAACACACTCAGGTGACTACGCCCGTAGAATCAGGTGTCGGGGCAGCCTTGCAGCGGCAGGCAAAGCGCCCAGGTTCTAGGGGCTCAGATCTGGGGCATGCTTGTGCGCGCATGCGCGTTTTGTGCTGCAACGTGGTGCCAAGAAGAAAACTTTGCTGCCAGAAATAAAGCCCAGCAGGTCCAGCTTTCCAGCGGGGGGCTCACAACAGGTCCACCACTTCTTTTCATAGCCTGGGCTCATGTGTTTTGTCGGCATCTCTACTGTCTCCTTCATCAGCGCGTCTGAGCTCCGTTTTGTTCTTTGTTTGATCCTAGTTATACCTTTTAATTCTTCTTGGGTTCATATTTCAGTAGAGTTTGGCCAAACGATATAAACCCTTCGGAGCTGTAGCAGTTCCTGCGTGCCTCACAGCAGAACACAAAGTTAATCTTGATGCAAATCCCCTGTTAATACAACGCCGGGTCTAAGGCGATGAAAGATAGGGTACAAAAGGAGCTGGAGAGGAAAAGTCTGCCCCATTTAAATTGCTTTAATTCACAGCTCTTTCTTTTCACCTGGACACAACAGGCGACATTATCCCCAGAATGAGTTTGCATCAACGTCCCAGTCATTCTGCTCACTCCCACACCTTAACAACCGTGGGCCAATTCATTCCCTGGTGTATTCCCTCTGTGTACTCCATTGGGCCAGAGAGATTCAGATGTGCCTGAACTCCATCCATTGCAGCTGAGGCAGGGGACAGAGGTGGCTTTGTCACGTTTTTGCTCCCCCACCATCCCAGAGACAGCTGGAAGCTAATTCAGCCCCTGGTGCAAGCTAGAGCAGCCTCCAAGCTGCTCTACCTTGTGCCAGCTGGAACACCTTCCTAGTGCTTGTGGGCCCCTAGGGCCACCCATGCTCCAGGGATAGTGACTTTTTACAAGAGAAGGCCAGGCATATGCTGGGAATGCTGAGAGGGAAGGGTCCGAGGTTCAGCCCACAAGAAGGCCGATCGCTTCCCTTCTGAGGCGATGATAAACTGAAATGAAAAGGTGAGGTTAGCTGAAAGGGTGATTTCCGTGGCGAATCAGAGGCATTCAGTCCCCATGACGATTTTCAGGCAAAGGGCTGGAATGGCTCGCGCCGGTGTTTGACATGCCTGAGATGGTCTCCTTCGAAATCAGTGTCTGCAACAAGCCTGGGCAGACCAGAGCAAGAACAGCTGCTGCTGCATCCCTGTTCCCATGACAACCCCGAACAGGGTATCTGAGGTCTTCGATCTGTGTCTTCTCTGGGAGACTGGGACATGGAACATCACTAAGTCCAGGCGTTTCTAAGGGACGGTTAATTACAGACATGCCAGGGTGGATGCTTCATTCCTTCTGTGCTGTAGGGCTGGCGAGGTATTTGTGTCTGCACCGTTAGGGTTGGCCAGGCCCCAGTCTCTGTGCATTGTGGCGGATGATGGTGTTCAGAAGACCACAAGGAGAAATCGGCCCTCGTCAGAACGCAGCCAGGGGTTAGACATGTGTGTTCTGCTTGGTTTTAATTGCTGCCTTGTTCTGCGCCATCTCTCACACTGTGGGTGTGGGGGGGCAGCTTGACATTTTCAGAGATGTGAACGCAGAGTTCTTCTCCACTCCCCCCCATGCCCACATCACAACTGGAAAGGAAAGGTCAGCGCATCAGGATGGATGGTTTAAACTCCCAGACGCTTCCCTGATCTCCAAGGAGAGAGGCTCAGGAGGGGAAGAGCGAGTGGAAACGTGCCGGCAGTAGCTTCCAGAGAGAGACTTTCCACTGAGCTCACAGCAGATGCCTCCTTGCTTAGGTTCTACCACCTTAGGGGCATTTTCAGGGATCAGGAGAAGCCAAACTCAGCGGAGAACAAGGGGGAGGGAGTGTCCCTTCGTCACAGGTCTCCCTACACGGGGCTGGCATGGCTTAGACAAGTCAGTAAGCCCTCCTCCAAGAGCTGGGGCAGTACTAGAGGGATTTTGATGGGAAAGAAGCAAGCAGTGGGCAGGGACTCAAGAGGCCCAGTTGGGGGGGAAGGGAATTCCCTCCACCCCAGACAGAGCGGGCTCTGGACAATTGAGGAGCCGTGGGGAGCTGGAAATGAGTTTGGTGATCTCCACCCAATCCACAGGAGACGGGCCCATCATCCAAAATCCACCATCCAAACTGCTCTGCCCTCACTCCCCTCCATTCCTGTGGGCAGTTGGAGAAGAGAGGCCAAGGGTTGACTGGGTTACGGAAACTGAACGCCCCACCCAACCCCTCGAGAGGGCCCCACCGGGTCAGGGCAGAGGTATTTGCACCGGAGGCCAGGGCAAAACTTGCCACTGCCGTGCGGAGCTCGGTCTGTGAGGAATCAGAGGATATCGGCCTTCAGGGCATCTTTCTGCAACACTAGGATTTCTGTCTTGCTCCCAGGAACGGAGTGTCCGTACAGAGACCAGCCTTAGAGATGCTGGACAAAGATATGAATGCTGTCGCCTAAGGCCTGCTCTGCACTAGAAAATTAAGTCGGCTTACCTATGTTGCTCTGAGGCGTGAAAAATCCCCCTCCCCCAGAGGGGCATAGTTAAGCCGACTTAGCCCCCAATGTAGACAGCGCTAGGTCGACCTAGCTACTGCCTCTCGGGGAGGTGGAGCACCTAGTAGAGTCTACACTGAAGCGCTGCAGACAAGCCTTCAGGCTTAGCAGAGTCGCTGACACAGGGATCTGTTTCTCTCCCTTTCTGCCCACCCCCAAGGGACTATTTTAAGGAGGAGGAACGCCGCTCAGTTTTCCCTTCGTAACTAAGTAGCTGGGCCCCGGCCTGCCTATTTCGTCTTTCTCTTAGTTGCCACGTGAAGTAATTAAAAGAGCCAGATTGAGGAAATTCACATTTATCCTCCCACTGGTCAGGGGAAGGTGTTCCCTCGATGACTCGTTCCAGCCCCCAAGGGAATGCACCTGGGGCACGCACTGAGAAATAAATCCCAGCTGGTTATCAGGGGACCTTTGCGGGGTGGTGGTGGTGAAACGCTTGTGTTCAGTAAACAGATGCCGTTTCACATGTCAGCGTTTTGCATGTCTGACGAGCCAATAAGAGAGCTGGGTCAAGAAGGGAATGGGTCAAACACAGGTGGGTAGGTGGTAGGATCTCGCCTTCCTATCGATCCATCCGTTCCCTACACAAACCTCTTCTTTCCAGTGGTCTATTGTCATACGCCCCCCCGCTAACAGTTGCTGTGCCCGTGTCTTTCCTAACAAGACCCCCACCCATTGTCCATGCCCGTCTATCCCACTCTGACCTTTCCCTGTTCACAGCCTTTCACCGCCAGCCCCTACGTTGCCACCACACGGATACGAGGCACCGGCGCCAGGAGGCCCTCTCTGCTGCACCAGAGCTGCCTGTCGTTTTGTCAGGACGCGGACACTCCCCAGCCACAGGATGGTCTCCAGCACATGACTCCAGGCAGGTGCCTGGGTCAGCCAGAGCCCAGCTCTGTCCTGAGATCCTCCTCGGGCAGCCGGAGCCCTGGGGATCAGGGTAAGTGACATCCAGCAGGTTGCTATGAAGAGGGTCCACCTCTGGAGCACAGCTGGCCTAGCACTCTAACCAGTCTGTCTGTGCACCTCCCACCATAGCACCTTGGTGCTTGGATAGGCAAATTAGGAAATGCTGATCAAATCGTAAAGAGGCTAGTGGCAAAACTGCTCCCCCAACACGCCCCCTCCTGGCTGAGTATGGAATTGCACCACTTCTTGCCTCAGTTCCCCCTCCCCTCTTATCTCCTAGAACTGGAAGGGACCTTGAAAGGTCATCGAGTCCAGCCCCCTGCCTTCACTATCAGGACCATGTACTGATTTTGCCCCAGATCCTTAAGTGGCCCCCTCAAGGATTGAACTCACAACCCTGGGTTTAGCAGGCCAATGCTCAAGCCTACTCCAGCCAGAAGAGGGTCCTAATCTTCAGCCTGACCACTTTACAGAGTCTAGTCCCTTATTATCCTTTACTAAAGTCCTGCAGAAATGTAAACAAAACAAACCTTCCGCCCGGCTGGGCTCAGCTGGCCTCACAAGTACGTCTCATCCTCTACCGTTTGCCCCTATGCCTTGTCCAGGCTCCTGGGCATTCAACAACCTCACTGTCTGGGCTGGCAAACTCCTCTCCTCACTCAGGGCTTCAGGCAGGTTCCAGTTCCTTAAGACCCTGGTCTCCAGTCAGGCTTCCAGCTCACCCCTGGAGTAGCTGCTTCAGAGAAAGGGAACACCCCCTCTCCTTTCCTTTGGGTCGCCTCTCTCCAGCGGGGCACTCCCAGGCCCCAGCGCTTCATGAGGAAAAACAAAACCCCAGCAAAAAACAACCCCAGCTCCCCTCCAGCTGGGCTTTATCCCTAATCAGGCCTGGCGCCGCCTCCTGGTGCCCCCAGCCTGGTTAATTGGCTTCTCAAGCCCATATTAACCCTTTCACAGCCTGTGCGGGGTAAACCAAACTTTGTGTCACTCGCTGGACCAGCTCCACAGCTGTAATAAATCAGCCTAATTCCATTGACCACTGATGGAGCCATGCCAATGTACCCCAGCCGGCCCACCAGTCCCTTTGTAGCCCTGCTCTTGGGAGCCCGAGAAAGGAGATGACAGCGTGGGAGGCCGCCCGTGGCGTGGCCATTATGTCAGGTGTGTCGTAGACTCCCAGGGCAGTGTGTTTGTTGGCAGTGATCTCCAGGGTAGGGTTGCCAACCCTCCAGGCTTGTCCTGGGGAGGCTCCAGGAATTACAGTAATCTTTAATTAAAGATTATGTTGTGCGATGAAACCTCCAGGAATATGTCCAACCAAAATTGGCAACCCTAACATAAGGGAGGTGGATGAAAGGTGCGTCACTGTTCCCATTAAAGGTGGGTGAAGCCTTTTACATTTGTTCTCCCGGAACAATAGCTTATTTCAAAGCTTCCGATGAGCGTCAATCACCCTTGGCAATGTTCTGGCCCCCGTCTGCATCACCAAGTATCCCAGCATGCATTGCAAAGCGGCTAATGCTTTCCTGTGTTCCCCCACAAACGGCCAGGCCTACAACCGCACTTGGCCTGATGCAGCCCCGTGGTGCTGTACACGGCAGCCCTCCGCTGCTCTCCTCTTTTGCAGTCTGCAAAGACGACTGGTGACTTGTATGAAGATGGAACATTGCATGCTGGGATATGTCGTTTCCAGGAGAGACATCCCCCTCCTTCATGTAGTTAATTATTAATTATTATTATTATTTTGCACTTAGGGTTGCCAACTTTCTAACCGCACAGACTGAACACCCTAGCCCTGCCCCTTCTCTGAGGCCCCACCCCTGCTCACTACATTCCCCCTCCCTCACTCTCCCCCACCCCCTTTTACTGGGTTGGGGCAGAGGGTTGGGGTGCGGGAGGGGGTGAGAGCTGTAGTTGGGGGTGCAGGCTCTGGGGTAGGGCCAGAAATGTGGGGTTTGGGGTGCGGGAGGGGGTAAGAGCTGTAATTGGGGGTGCAGGCTCTGGGGTAGGGTCAGAAATGTGGGGTTCGGGGTGCGGGAGGGGGCTCCGGGCTGGTGCAGGGAGTTGGGGTGTAGGAGGGGGTGAGGGCTCTGGCTGGGGGTGCAGGCTCTGGGATGGGACTGGGGATGAGGGGTTTGGGGTGCAAGAGGGGGCTCCAGGCTGGGGGGTGGAGCCGAGGGATTAGGAGTGCGGGAGGGGGCTGCGGGTTGAGGCAGGGGGTTGGGGTGTAGGAGGGGGTGAGGGCTCTGGGCTGGTGGTGCAGGCTCTGGGATGGGGCTGAAGATGCGTGGTTTGGGGTACAGGAGGGGGCTCCGGGTTTGGGGGGGGCTCAGGGCTGGGGCAGGGGCTCAGGGTCAAGGTGCGGGCTTACCTCAGGCGGCTCCTGGTCAGCAGTGCAGCAGGGCTAACGCAGGCTCCCTACCTGTCCTGGCATCGCGCTGCGCCGTGGAAGCAGCCAGCAGCAAGTCCGGCTCCTAGGTGGGGTGGCCAGGAGGCTCTGTGGGCTGTCTTTGCCCACAGGCACCGCCCTCCCAGCTCCCATTGGCCTTGGTTCCTGGCCAATGGAAGTGCAGAGCCGGCGCTCGGGGCAGGGGCAGTGCGCGGATCCCCCCGCCCCCTCTCGCCTAGGAGCTGGACCTGCTGGCTGCTTCCTGGGTTTAGCGCAGTGCCAGGACAGGTAGGAACTAGCCTGCCTTAGCCCTGTAGCACCACCGACTGGACTTTAACGGCCCGGTCGGCGGTGCTGACCGTAGCCACCAGAGTCTGTTTTCGACCGGGTGTGCCGGTCGAAAACCAGACACCTGGCAACCCTATTTGCACTGCTATCGTGTCTTTCATCCAAGGATCACAAAGTGCTTTACAAACACGAATGAAGACTCATAAAGGCCGGGGAAATTGGTATAATCCCCATTTAACACAGGGGGAAACTGAGGCACCAAGCAGTTAAGTCGCTTGCCCAAGGTCACACCGTGAGTCATTTGCTGTCAGATACAGAATACAGGAACCCACTGACATCAGTGGGTGTAACTGGGAGCAGAATTTGACCCCAAGTGTCCTTGCAGGCAATCCTGGGTTCTAACTCCTACTCCAGCATGTTGTCAAAGTGGCCCTCATTTGGGCAGCTCCTTGGCACACCAGTGACAGCAGAGGATGGGAGACAGCCTTGCCCTTCACTGTGATGCTAATTCATTTTGTGCCTGTTGCTTGCCTGCAGAATCTGCCCAGCACCCTTCCTTTGCCTTTGAAACAGAGACTTTGTCAGACTGGGATCCCCAAGATCTTGATCTCAGCGCTGCCAAGGGGTGCCCGCGCTCCCCCAGGGCCATCTGCAAGGCAGTGGTGAAGGGGTTAAGGGGTAACGAGCCTGTCCGGTGGGAAATCACCTTTGACATCCGGCCCCTGTTCCAAGACAGAGAGAGCCGTGAGAACGGCGAAGGGGATCTGTGGAACGAGACCTTCCACCACTTGGCGGCCAAGTCCATCATCCGGGATTTCGAGCTGCTGGCCGAGAAGGAATGTGAAATCGAACACGGTAATGCCGGCGTCCTGGCCAGCCAGCCTCAGTGAGAATGGAGGGCCAGATTCCCAGAGCTGGTGTAAACCATTGCAGCTGCAGTAGCCTCAATTATACCACGTCAATTTACGGCAGCTGGGGATCTGGCCCTCAGTGTTATCACATGTTAACGCAAGGTCACATGGTGGAGATGCACCGTGGCCAAGTGTTGATGTTCCATGTGATGATCTGAGGAGAGTCCCCCAAGGCTGGCCTCATGCCCTCTCTGCTTTTCTCCAGCTCACCTAATTGCTCATTAAATATCCCTACTGCATGTTAGCACGCTCCTTCTCCTCTCCCTCTCACCTTCTCCCACACTCCCCTGCTTCCCACAGAGGTCTGCTAGTTATATTTTTAGAGGGTTAGTCACGTTGAGTCGTGAGCCCAAATCAAACGCTTTTAGGCCTTTTGAGAACCATAACACAACACCTGCTGTTCAGCCCCCTCCACCATGGAGTTGCAATTTTCAGGGCCTGGCTTTGAATGGAACATCAAACGGTTCCGTTCAAAGAAGTATCCAGAAGTTGAGACTCTACCAGGAAATCTAACCCCGATTATCACTCCTAGTGGAGCTGTTTGGACACGTCTCTGAACAAGTCTGTGAATTAGCCAAACCTCCTGGGCTGGGGATCTCTTGATCGCAAGTCCCCTTGTGATATTTCTGCTATTTCGCAGTTCTGGCACAAAAGTGCAGAGGCCTCTGACATGAAAATGAGTGGGCTGGGAAAGGAAACCGACAGATTTGAGCCTGTTTGGCTGTGGTTTGAGTTTGGGGTGTTGCTTCAGTGACTGGGGAGGGTTATTTTTTCTTTGCCCATCCATCGGTGGGAGTCAGAGAGCCAAATTCTGCTCCGGTTCAAACCCATTGAACTCCGGGGACGTGCATGAACGGTAACTCAGCACAGAATTGGTCTGAAAACACACTCTCCCAAAGACATATGAACCAAAAAGGCATCCACTGATTTCAATGGACTTACACCAGGGATGAATTTGGGCCTCGGGAGTTAATAAGGAGGCGGCCTTTGGCACTGCAGAACCAGAACCAGTGAGATGGGAGAGAGAGCCGTGGGGACACCGGCACAGCAGCCAGCGTACAATTAGGGTGACCAAATGTCCTGATTTTATAGGGACAGTCCCGATTTTTGGGTCTTTTTCTTATATAGGCTCCTATTACCCCCCCACCCTGTGTCCCAATTTTTCACATTTGCTGTCTGGTCACCCTACATACATACTGAGCTCTGCCAGCTAGCAACGTCCTCTACTGCAGGCTGGTAGCATCTCTCCGTTCTTTATCTCTTTCTTGAAGTAGCCCAGGGATGAAATTGCCATGGAGAAGTAAAATCAAATGCACGCATTAAGAAACAAAGAGAGAATCCTGGAAAGGGACACACATGCGGATGAGGAAAGGAGAAGATGCTGTTATTTAGATGGGAGCTGGGTATGCATGGGCAGCGACTGAAGAGTTGACTCTCTGTGGGTGCGCTGGGTTGCGGCTGGCATAGCAGCTCTTCTCTCTCTAGCGCCCCCTCCTGTTGGTCACTCTGGTCCCACGATGCTCTGCCTCTTCTCGTGACTCCGTCCCCCAACCTGGTCATGCTTTAGTCCCATCTCTGCTGGGTATCAGAAAGTCCAACAACTAAAACTTCAGTGCGCTTACAAAAGGTTTTCTGCCTTCACTGGAGGCCCTGTGGTCCTCATTTTTGTCTCAGGGCTTTCAAACCTCCTTATCCTGTATTGTCCAGGGATGCACACCACCTTCCCAGTGATGGGTAGGGGAACCCAGGCCCCACCATTACACTTGGCTCTAGTCCGGGGCCCTGTAATCAGCTGTCAAGAGCTGCTCTGTCAGACTCTTTGCTGCTGCTGCCTCCCTGGGCTTTCTACCGACTGCAGCTGGTCAGCTGATCTCTCCCACTGCCCCCCGAAGTTCACCCTGCTTTCAGGGCCAGGACTCGCATGGCTGTCCCCTGGAATCCCCCCAGAAATCCCAAACCAAAAGTACAACTTAACCCAACTTCTGCTCTCCGTGGGCTTAACCTTCCACAGCTCCTCAGTGAAATGCCTCCCAGGGCTCCAGATCCTGCCCTGGAATCAGGACTCATCACCAGAGCTTGCGCCTACTCTCTCCTGGCCTCTGCCAGACTTGTCTCCTCACAAGAGGATCCCAGTGTCAGCTCTTCCCCCTGAGCGTCCTCCTTGACCTTCCCAACCGCTCCACTGTCTAGTCCAGTGATACTCATGCTGCTTTTCAATGTGTCTCCGATGGCTCTTTGCAGCACATGCTATTAAAACACCGGGCGCTTTTACTATGTTATTAACCAATTAAGTTATCAACTTGCACTAAGTTATTAACTTAGTTGCCTTGAGACTATTATATATGTATATAAAAAGCAAAATATTTCCCCTGTTTAAATGTATTGACTAGAATGTATTGTAAATGAAACAATGAATCCACACGACTGGGGCTTTTTGGGGCTTATCGCTAATTCGACTCCTGAACTGCGGTGGTCTGAGTATCACTGCTCTAGTCCCAGAGGGGGATCGCAGAGTTCTTCCCTGCAGCCCCCTTCTAAGCTTAACTTCCCTTCTTTATAGTCACCACTCCAGCTGGGCTTCATCTTTAATTACGCCTGGGCCATCCCTTCCCCCCACACTGGATCCAGGTAACATATTAGCTCTTGGGTCCACATTAACCTTTTAATTGCTGTGTGGGGTACACACCCCATCAGAGGAGCACAGCTGAAGCTGGGTTGGGCTGCTAATTGGAAGCATGTGAGGTGTGACACCTCTAGGCGTGGCCTGTTGACCCAAGCGGGGATGGTTTGTTTCACGGTGGCTTGGTTTGTTGGTGGGCTCAGAGGTGTTTTACAGCAATGCATTGCGGTGCATCACTTTCCAGTGGTGCGGTATGGATGGATTCGGAAACATTCAAGGGCTTTCAAAAGGCACCAACTGGTGCCAGATCCAGCAAGCGCTGACTGTGATCCCATCTGTGCTACAGTGACAAAGAAACATCAGGCCATTCAAAGGGGCCCAGTGCCTCAGATCACTGGGATCCTTGAGTTAAGACCTAAGGCTCAATATTAAGGTACAGAAGAGCTGGCAGCTTGATTGAGTCTCCCTAAAGCTGACTCAGCACTCCCAGACAACCTGCCCAGCTTCTTGAATAAAAGCTGGGATGGGGTCTTTGAGGGCACACAGTGAGAACGGCTTTCTAGGACACTAAACCAGGGGAGGGAGGGAGAATGAGCAGCGTGGGGAATCTAATGGACGGCCCCTCGCACCAAAGCCATCTCTCTCCTTCTTTCCCTAGGCCGTTCCCCTGTTCTCAGCTCTGTCCCACCTGGGAGGAAGCTCCAAACTGGCCAAGTGCCTGGTGTGCTTCTCCCTGGGTGGTAATATTGGGCTTGCTTTCTTTTTTGTGTGACTTCAGTGATCAGGGGCTGGAGTGACAGCTCTGGAGGATGCAGTGTCTGGCCCTGGAGAATGGCACTATCTCGTCAGCCACCAAAAAGGACTATGGTTTGCAGCAGCCACAGAAATTTCCCCATGCTGCCCCATGCCACTGTGCCTTGATCCTGGCCCAGAGAGACCACAGCTCTGGGCAAAGGGATATGCCAGTCCCCATGGTCAGTTCAGTCCTTGGTCTCTTTGCTGAGAGTGCCAGTGAGGAGGTTGAGGAGTGTAGGTGGCTTTTGTGATCCAGGCCCCGGGAGAGGGACTGAACCCACAAAACTCACGAATCGTAACCGGACATCTCTCACCCAACAGGGTCTGGGAGGCGGTACCAGGTAAACGCTGTCCAAACCAGCCGAGCCTGCAATGTCATCAGCAAGTACACGGCCTTTGTCCCGGTGGACCTGAGCACCAGTGGCTACCTGCCAACCGTGGTCGAATATGCCAATGCAGGTAACAGGACACTCCAGCATAGCGTCGTTACTAGGCTGGGGCTGGCATGCCGCCCACACTCCCTGCTAATCTCCTGAGGCCCATTGCACAGGAGTGTGAGGGGCCTGCCTGGGGGTGTCACCGGGGAAACATGGTTCTGACAGCACCTCAGACCTTGGGCAGGGAAAAAAAAAACAGGCCTGTCAATATAGGTAGTAATAACAAATCCAATCTCTTCTGTGAGGTTCAGGGCAGCTGGGCCCTGGATCTCCAGCTACTCCTTCAGTGCAGGTCTCCATGGTGTTCATGTGTCCATATATCCTGGCCTCAGAGGTTCTTAGTCTTGGGCTATGGTTGAGCTCTCCAGCATTGGAGCCCAAGGGTGTGTCTGCCCAACTTGGAGGCCACGGGTTTTCCTCTCCACCATGCAGTCCTGACTGACCACAGCCAGCTTGGGGCCTGGAGGTGAAGGGGTCAGACTCCCCCCTGCGGCGCCTCCTGCTGGTTACTCCAGGGAATCAGCTCAATCCAGCCCGGAGCGCCCTCTGCAGGCTGGTGATCCGCCTTGTCAATACTGGCCCCCATGTCCCTCCCAGGACCCCAGTTCCCCTTGCTCTGGGTGCTGCCCCCTGGCAGTACCCACACACACAGGGTCTCCCCTCCCAGGGGAACCCCCACCAACTAGCCCCACTCCCTGGGGCATACTGCAGTATCAGCCACTCATCACTGGCAAGGTTGGGTTTGGACCTGCTGCCTTGGTCTACCTCTGGGCTGCCCTCTGCAACCCCCAGTACCTTTGGCCCAATGCTAGGCCGCAACCTGGGGCTTTCCAGGGTGGAGCTCCTCAGCTCCTCTGCCTTTCCCCAGCCCTGCTCCACTCAGGTACCCTGTCTCAAGCTCCCTGCAGCCAGGCCCTTCTCTCTCTGAATGCAGAGAGAGACTGCTGAGCTCCTGGCTCCCAGCCTCTTTATACAGGCCAGCTGGGGCCTGATTGGGCCGTGGCCCAGCTGCGGCTGTTTCCCCAATCAGCCCAAGTCTTTCCTTCCACAGCCCCAGCCCTCTGCAGGGCTGGCTTTAACCCTTCCCAGGCAGGAGCGGGTGACCACCCTGCTACAAGGGGTCTCTCAGCCTGGGCTGTTCTGAAGGCCCGCAGCCTACGACAAAAGGGTCGTTGCAGCAGGAAAGGGGATGTGCTTGCTTGGTGAGCAGGAGTGTGACAAACGTACCTCTCGAGAGCCTGTGGCCAGTTAGGGGAGTGGTGGGCTCTCAGAGGGCTCCAGGCTCTTAGCATAGAGTGAGCGCCACAGAAGCGGCCTACTGATGAGGAAGGAGTCCCCAGGGCCAGACGGGAGTACAGTAGCCGGTCCCAGGGTGAAGGAGGGTGCCACTGCTAGACTTGGATGCCGTGAAGTGACTGATTTCACCCAACTCACTTGATTGGCATTGTGTTTGTCTGTCCATTGGGAACGGTAATGCTGTGAATTCCCTTTGTTCACCCCAAGGGCCAGCATCCAAACAAGGTGGCCAGCGGAGCTCAAGTTCAGGAAGCAGAAGGCACCGAGTCTTCTCCGTCGGACTCGGACGCACCCAGTCGACTTGCGGCCAGGATGGTGCAGACGATGGATTTTACGGCATGAGTAAGATTGCAGCCCTTCTGGGGCTCAGTCCTGTAATCAGTGATTAGAACCCGTGGGTATGATCTATGCACTGACACATGCTGTCAGCCCTCTCCATTTTTTGCCTCTGGTCAGTTTTCTTCGTCTGGCCTTTTCTTTAGATCTGCTGCCTGTTTCTTGAAGGGCAGTAACAGCAGAGTTTAACACCTGTAAGCAATGGCAACATTTTCAGGATGAAATCCCAACCCTAGTGAAGCCAGTGGGAGTTTTGCCATTTACTGCAATCAGGCCAGGATTTCACCTCAGGAATCTGTAATCTGAGCAGCACCAGGCCAACAGCCCCAAACCCAGAGTTACAATGCCCTGGCCAGCTCCAGGGTAGATGAAAGCAGTCCATCTAGGCTATGCCCCATGTGACAAGATGGCCGATGTAGTATGGTGGGTCCTGCGCTTTTCTTGGTGTGGGGCAAAGATGCCATCCCTTGTCCCTGCTCTTGGGGCACTGAGGGCCCCACTAGTGGCCCAGGAAGGTGGTAAAAGAGGGAAGCAGGGGAGGGGTCTGGGTTTGCTCCTTACTCTGAGCCCCAGTCCCTCTCAACCCCTGCAGGTTCTTACCCTCTTCCCCCTTGGGTGGGGTACCTTCGGTCCTTAAATGCTGGGGGAGGGTCTCCCTTACTCCAGTTTTCTGATCTTCCAAGTCTCACAGCACACCTCCAAGCTCCAGTCCTCTCTCCTTCTCCCCTGACTGCCTGAAGCAGGGGGGTTTATTAGGTTGCTAACAGGGCCTTCATTGACTACAGGTGCTCCAATTAACCTGTAGCAACCCTCCCTAGTCTACAGGGAACCACGCCTTAATTAGCCTAGGGCTTATATACTTCCCCTCTCCACTTCTCCCTGACCCTCCTGTATCACACCTGTATCTGCTATAGAATTGTCTCTGTCTTTCCTATGGCCAAGATGACCACTCTTTGGAAAGGAATATACCCAGCTACTGTCATATGAAAGGTCTGATGAGGAGCAGAGCATGTGGTCTGGCCAGCAAACCATGTTTCTGGCTGGAATCCATCTCTTGAAACAGGGCATCTATAAAAGAACTTATTCTGAAACGCTCAGATCACGAGAAGTAACTCTTGCTGACGCTCTGAGGTTAACTGGCAGCACAACACAGGGGACACGAGGGGCTGAGCCTGCTGTAATTAGAGACATGGGGACTTCAGACACTTGACTGTCTCTGTAAATCGCCTACTAATGAAGATAAGTTAGGTTGGACTTTGTCTCACGCAGTCATGACTGCTGCTGAATTAAAATGATCTTCTCCTTCAGGGACAAGGAGAGAGCTGGAATTCATGATTGTTTGGAAAGTAACTGTGCTGAAAAATATGTTTTCTCTCTGAATATATCTAGAATCAGCTGAGCTAGGTCTCTGCAGGGGGCTTGTCTAGGGGGTCGCACAATAATGTTTTGAACTAGCTCTACATCCAGATGTTGTTATGTTGTAAAGCAGGCGTTTCTATGATCAGCCCCTGGAAGGGAAGAGTGGCCACTTGCCAGCTCCTCTTATATGTATTGAAACATAACAATAAATACAAACAGCAGGCAGGCTGGATCCTTAGCTACGGAAATAGGCTTAGCTTTATTGAAGTCAGTGGAGAAAACAGTTTGTTATTCGCATCAATTACACTCCACTGATTGACACGTGTATACACAGGTACGTCGGATCTGCCAAGCTAGAACAGACCAATGGTCCATCTAATCCTGTATCCTCTCTGTGGCCCCGGGCAACACCAGGTGGTCCAGAGGAGGGTATAACCTCCTCACAATGCACCAAATTGTGCAATCCTCTACCACTGTGGAGGAGGAGGATTCTCCCTGACCCCTACTAATGATCTATTTATTCTTTGAACTGTGAGGATTGTCATCTCTAGTCATTTCTGCCCTAGCTAGAGGGACCCACAGATGCTATTTGGAATCGTACAATTAAACACCTAATCCTTGCTGAATGTTACTGCAGGATTCGCTTCCACAATTTCCTGTGGTAGTGAGTTCCACAGCCTGAGGTTGATGGTCTTTAAAATTGGGTTGTCACTTCTCCTAGCTCGCACCCCCACATCTTATCAATGAAAGACCCTTCCATAATGACTGTAGCTGAGTCCAGCCCATTCCCTGCCCAGTGCCTTGATACTGGATGCCTCAGTATCCCAGTATGCCCACTGTTCAGAGTTGTACTTTGACGAGGTTTTGGCCCCTCCATAAAGGCTTCAGAAATTTGCCACACCAGCCCTTGTTTGCTCTAGGTTCAGCTCCATGCCTCCTGCACTCCCTAAAGATTAGACCTTGGCACCACTCATTGTTAGACTTGCTAAATAATCCAGTGGGCATGACAGCTTCTTTCCGACCTACCCAGCTTCTCAGGGGTAATTGGACCTGAAAAGCTCAGTTTTTCAGATCAGCACTTGATCATTAGCGCTGTTCCAGTGTGTACTCCTGGTTCCCTGGCAGCATGGGGGAGATACGGGTTGCATTGGGAGGATGAGCACAACGGCTTGGATACTAAACAGTTCTGAGACACTGAAAGTTTCCCATCACCGAGAGCAAGAGAGAGAGGAGCAAATCTCTGGCTAAAAGAGAGAAAAACACCATTAAAGGAAATTAAAAAAGCCAACCAGGTGCAGCCAATAACATGTCTGATGATGCTGTAACTTGCTTCCCATTTTCTTTACGGGCTCAGATAAATCACATTTCTCAAAACCCACTGGGTTTATTTCAGAGTTTGAGGCTTATAAATTCTAGATTTTTTCCTGGAATGAATAAAATACAGACTGTCTTGGCATTTGCATTCCTGTAGCACCTTCCATTCCAGCATTCCTGAGCAGTTTCCAAACCTTAAACTGCACAGCATTCTGGAAAACGGGATTGTCCCCATTTTACAGAAGAGGAAACTGATTTTTATGACTTGCCCAAGGTCAAATAGTGACTCATTGGTAGAGATGGGAGTAGGAATGACTCCTGCTCTGCTCCAGGTTCTAGGCCACACTCTCTTCCTGGATTAGAGTAGACTAGAATGAAGGTCATGAGAGCCTGATTGGTGGATTCAGATCTGCAGAGAGATACAGCAATGTCTGACCCTTTGGGAGCCTCCTTTTAAAAGGCTAAATAGCCTCAGGTGCTCACGCCTTTCAGTTCAGTAGGACGGTACAGCCAGCTCAACCAAGACATGTTAGAATGCATCTTCTGGGGTTGGAATTTCCTCCCCTTCACCCTTCGAGCTCTGGTTGTCCTAAGCAGAGCTGAGGTCCATTGAAGGAGCCCATCAGGCGCCATGAAGAGAAAGTAGATGTGGTGGAGGTGCACATGGAACGAATAGTGATGACGATGCAGTGGTGATGGGTGAGCTGGATTTGGCGGGGGTTGATGGGTTGGGAAGCAGTGATCTCTGTTCAAGATTAGGGTTTGGTAAAGGCGGAAGAGGGGCCCAAGGATGCTGAATGTGGTTGTGATGGGGTGTCTGCCCCACACTGGTGGAGACAGAGTTAAAAGCAGCCCTGGGGAGGCTGCGCAGCAGGCAGCCAATCAGTGAGGGGCTGCAAGGAGCAGCCAATCAGGGCAGAGCAGGCCCATATATAAAGAGAGCTGCAGGGCAGAGGAGTCAGTTCCCCCTTGGGAGCCCTGGGAGAAGGGACTGGGTCCCTGAAGGGCTGAGGGAACTGCCAGCACCCGGGACAGAGCAGTGTTGGGCTGGGTCAGGGGAGCAAGAGGGAGCTCCAGCCTGACTGGCTGAAAGACTGAAGCCCAGATACGGGGCAGAGGTGCTAGGGCTACGGAAAAGTGGCCCAGGGGGACAGTGGAAACGGACAGAGCATGGCTGCCACCTACAGGGTCCCTGGGTCGGGACCCGGAGTAGTGGGTGGGCCCGGGTCTCCCCCCTGACTTGCCACTGAGGGGAGTGGCCAGTGAAGGGCTGCAGTTTGCCACAGAGGCGAGTGGCTGGACAGAGGACTGCTGCTCCCCCAGAAGGGTGGGGGAGAACAGAATGGGGCACGGCCGGAGGGCTCTGTCCTGAAGAGGATGCCGCGATTCTTGAGGCGACGTGGGTCCAGAGCAGAAGTGACGGCAGGCAAGACACCTCCAGAGGAGAGCGCCCTGCGAAAAGACCGCGCTAATTCCCAGAACGACCAGCAGGAGGTGCCACGGCAGTGAGGCAGAACCATGACAGTGGTTAATAGAACTGTCACACTGTGTAATCCTGACATGGCGCTTTCCCTCTCAGTGTAGCCATGGCAATGGTTTTGATTTGGAGACCGGTGTCAAAGGTAGCTACATCCTCAGCTAGTGTAAATCAGCAGAACTCCATTGAAACCAATGCAGCTACCCAGCGTACACCAGCGGAAGTCTGGCCAAGCCATGGTAACCAGGAGGAGGAGGGAGATGGTAGTCTGTTGTGATGCCAAGGGTGACGAACAAGCTAGCAGACAGACAGGCAGTGCTGGCTGTTATGGAGGAGGATGGTCATGCTGAGGGCAAGGGGGCCGGGTTGTGACCCTCACTCTGAGGCCAGGGTGATGCTGACACGTGGTAATGATGTGGAGAAGGGTGATGTGGCCATTGTGCTTCTGCTGTTGCAGATGCAGATGAGAACAGCCTGTCGCCCGGCAGTACACCTGCCTCTTCCGGCTGGGAGCGCTACAGTGTCCCGGAAGGTAAGACCAAGACATGCACAGGATTTCTCAAGGTCGCCGTGGCACTACTTCATCCGACTGAGGTTTCAAGTTGAGTTGAACATTTTTTAAACCTGCCAGGATCTAAGTTCAGGGTTCTGTGCTTCTCCTGCCACCGCTGGTCACAGCCAATGGCAGGGCAACATCTTTCTGCGCTGAGCCAGGGGTTGGTGAGAGAGCTCAGACTTCTGAAGTCAGGTGTCGGCAGCTCCGGGCCTGAGAAAATGATTTTCAGCTATTGCATTTTAAATCTGGTGCCTGCCCATGACTTTGACTGGTGATTTGGGCTCTTAACTGAATTATTTAGAACTACTTTGGCCATCATTTTTTAAACACTGGTGCCTAAAATTAGAGACCTAAATCCATATTTAGGCAGCTCAATCAGTGCTCTGATTTCTAGAGGTGCTAAGCACCCAGCATCTCCCAGATAGCCTTTCATATGAACATCTCAACATTTTTTCGAGTGGTGGATAAGTATCATGATCTCCATTAGACACATGGGGAAACAGAGGCAGAGCGAGATGAAGTAACTTCTCCAAGGTCACAAAGCAATTTAGTATCAAAGCCAGGAATAGAACCCAGGAGCCCAGCCTCCAGCCAGCATGCCCTGATGAACATTTCCTTAATGCCAGATGTTTCCTCACCTTGGCTTTGTATTTCTCCCCAGCTCCGCTGCAGAGTCCGTCTGCTTCCTCTGCTCACTCCCAGAAGTCCATTGATACCCTTTTTTCTGCCAGGTAAGGGGCAGCAGAGCATTCTCTGACTCAATGAGACCCTAGGATGGAGTATTCCACTGCTCCGTGTTTTCTCCTGGCTGTGGGTTTGACAAAAGGGGCCCACATGAGGGAAAGCCTGTAGGCTGTTTGGGGGGGTGTCCACATCAGGCAGATGGGCAGCTGGTTACACTGTAGAAAGGGGGTTTGGTAAAGGGAATTTCTGCAGCTCACTCTTGCTTTGATACTGTGACACTCGTTGGCTGGTTTACTGGGCCAGGCAGACAGCTTGTGAGCCAGGCTTAGTGACAATCAGCCAACAAGGTGAGCCCGACGATTAGCAAACAGCCAACCAAACTGCCTCTTTTTTTATTCTTTATTTTAAATGTATCGTGCAAATTTGGTGCTTGTAAAAGGAAGGGAAGTACTGGGCCACTGGGCCAGTGATGCAGCCTGTTGAAATCAGTGGTGTAACTGCGAGGAGGATTTGGTCTGTGTAGGTGCTAGTCTAGACACAGGCATCACATGGCAGCAGCAAGACAAGCTCTCCCTAACTCCGACTCGGAAGGGCCACCACTGAGGGGAGTTGGCCTGGGTCTCTCTGCTGAGAGGGGTGAGTAGTGCCAAGTGTGGTGTGGACACCTGCCCACAGATCCCCAAATTCATGGGACGTTGACCAGTGACCAGACAAAAGATGGGAACATTTTGCAGTCACTGTCTAGCTAAGCTGGATTTAAACCAGAGACTTAATGGTGAAAGATTCTCTAGCCTACTACCATGTCCCTGAGCCATTCAGGCAGGGAAGGGTGGGGATATCTCCATGTCATCTGGTATGGAGAAATTGTGCTTGTCTAGGCCTATTGAAATCCAAGGGGACAGAGGCTCCTAAGTCACTTAGGCATTTTTGACCAAAAAATCCTTCTAAATTTTTCCCTTTTCTAATGACGTTAAGAGATGAGGGATCAAGGCAAAATGCCCCCTCTCCTCTCCACCTACCTACAGACTCCTCACGCTCTCCTCTGGCTACCTCCCTGACTCCGGTCCTTGGAAACCCCTGCCGGAGTCCCTGAGTCACATGGCTCATCCAGAAAGTGACAAGAAAAGGATCAGGGTTCCCATGTTTTTGACAAGCTGAAGCATTAGCTTCTGGGCCACTCGGAAATGATGGTCCTCAGAATGTCCCCTCCCAGTCTGATCTTTTGGAGAGTCTAACAGGAGACGATCCTGGATGGAATTTGCCTTCCTATGGGCATATGCTAGCTTGAGGAGACTTATCTGTGCAGGGTGGGGAGAATTTCCCATACCAGAGGCAAGGCCGCGTGACCATCTAGTGCAGAAGAGAAAGGGGAGAGGGGGTTGTGTCTCTTGTAGGGGAAGCCAGTTGAATTGATGTCTCGCAGCCAGACCGAGCATATGTTTCTCTGACAGCTGCGCTACCACATGACTTAGTGTAGGGCGCGGTGTGTCAGTTACTGGGAATGCTGAGAGGTGATTGGTTAGTGGGAGGCAATGGGTCTGAGGGGCAGGTATGTAAATGCCTCCTTTGTTATGTCTGTCCTGACGCAGATTGACCCTTCATAAAACGAGACTGCTGACTCGAGCAGCCAAAGGCTTCATGAGTAAATCCCCAAGTCGAGTGAATGAACCCAGCTCCGAGAGCAGCAATGAAAACATTGACTACCTACCCCTGGTAAGCAACCAAACCAGACCTCAGGCTCATGTCACTGGGGTGATGGGAGGTGGTGGGGGCTCTTCTGGCATATCACCATGCACACACACAGCCACACCACACATACATGTGTGTTAGCTTGAGTTCTGATCAGCAGACACCCAATTCCCATCCCCAAATCCCCCAGTTGGGCTGGAAAACTTCCCAAAACTGGTAGGGGCAGAAGAGGCCAAAGCAGAGACCACTGCACTGGAGGAAAAGAGGTAAAATATGGCCCAGCTGGGGCCACCTCTCCCCCCAGTTTGGACCCAAAACTGTGGAGGGGACCACCCTACTTTGGGGGCACAAGGGCCCAGCTGGTGCCTCTCCTGTCAAGCGCCCATGGGGTGGATTCTTGGTGGGTAGGTTACTCCAAAGCCCTGGCTGTGCACACAGAATGCGCTCTTCCCCAGGGCCTTACTTCAGCGCCTCCCTAAGGAAGTGTTGTTATCCCTCTCCACAGGTGTCTCTGCAGTTGGCCTGCGGTGCCTTCCTGCTGAACCCGGCGTTCTGCCACGCAATCAGCATTCCCATGGAGAAGCTGAAGTGGACGTCTCCGTTCACCTGCCACCGGATGGCTCTTAGCCCCTCCGCCAGCTCCTACAACACTAAGAAGTCAGGCCCGCCTCAGGAGCCCAAGAGCCCTGGATGCAGCCGGCAGCTGCTGGCACCGAACGACGTTCCCAGAGAGAGCTCCTCAGACAGCGACTTCGCTCCCAGTGCAGCGCTGAACGGCCATGGTGAGGCTACGGGAGACGCAGGCCGGCCTCGCCACTTCTCTGGCAGCGCAGTAGAAAGCCTCTCAAAGGCCCTGAAAGCTGAGAACGAACTCTCACCCCCTGCCATCACCATCCGCCGCTTCTCCTCCCCTGAGAGCACCCAGTCCCCACGGGAGCCACAGAGCGACAGCGGCAGAGGCTCGGAGTCGGACAGCTCCGAGCTGCAGTCCCTGCTCTTTGACATCGAGCTGCATCAGTGGGCTGAGCCAGAGGGGATGCTCTGGGCCACAGCAGTCGCCCTGGCCTGGCTGGAGCACAGCTCCGCCTCCTACTTCATCGAGTGGGAACTGGTGGCCGGCAAGGCCAGCATGTGGCTGAGTGAGCAGGAGTTCCCGGAGGGCCGGAGCCTGGGGACCGTCAAGGCCGCAGCCCGGCAGCTGTTTGTTTTGCTCAGGCACTGGGACGAGAACCTCGAGTTCAACTTGTTGTGCTACAACCCCAACAACGTGTAGGAAGGGGGAGTGCAAAAGCGGGGAGTCAGGCAGTCAGCTGAGACAGCCTCTGGGGTACAGGGACTGGTCCTTAAGAAACATGGTCTAACAGCTGAGCTCCACCACTGCCGTGCCATGCCATGCACCGTTATTAGGACAAGCCTTTCTGCGGGCCAGAAAACAACCAAGGTCATTCAAACCCCAGCACTAAACAATTCTTCTTCTTGTTGTTGTATAAGCAGGGTATGATTCACCTGTAGCACTCACTGCTGCAGGAGGTTATTAAGGCCAATATCTAAACGAAAGGATTATTCATTTCTGTGACTAGGAATAGCATCTCGAGTTACACGAGGTACTAGGCACCTCCTTCCCTTCAGGCTGGGCTTCATCTGATCCCCAGCACCAGTCCCAGAAAGAGAATCCCAAATCTTCATCTCATCCTTCACGCTTTGCCATCCAGCCAAGCCCTTCCCTTTTCACCCAGTCACCATCAATCCGATGCTCATCTTTTCACCCAGAGCATTTCCAGCCATGATTCATCGTTCCCCGGTCTCCATCTAGACTGCGTTATCGTGAAGATTAACATGTGTCTCTTGTCTCAGGGATTGGTGTTCGAGCAGCCACTCTGCCTCATGGGTCAAGGTTACTGGAAATCCAGACTGCGGCCAAGCAGTTTAAGATGGAAAAGCAACACTGGGGATGGGGAAAACAATGGAGTGAATTGCCAGGTCCTCCCAGATCACTCATTCTCTATAGCTGTGGAGTTGGACTGGGATTTTCAAAGGCGCCTACAGGATATAAACACCCAAATCCTATTGTAATCCCAACTGGGTGCATAACTCCCTTAGGCTTCTATGGATAGCCTGGCCTTGGTTCCAGGACAGTCTTACAGGTTGGTTCACCGCGGACAATGTGCCCTAGAATCTTTTGCATGCAGAGTGGGGGTAGGCTGGGGCCAGACTGCTCAGCCAACAAGCAGCCGGAGGAATGCAGGAGGTGGATTAAAGCAAACCTATTCCCCAGGCACTTTCAGGCCCAGCGTAGCGGAGCTAGTAGAATGCATCTTGGATTAGAGCAGTTAAAGCTTTTCAGTCCCCATCAGTGCATTGAGTACATTCCCGCTAGGACAGCCTCCTGGGAGAGGCTGTATCAGCGATTAGACTGATATTACATTTGATCTGAACCAGAAGGTCTAGGCCTGCATTGTATCCACGTGTTCAAGCCTGTGCCACTTTGCCCAGTGGCTTTGAAGCGTGCGTTCTTACACTTAGATTTTCTGACCCTCATGCAAAACAGTCTGCTGCCCCCTTGAAAGCTTCTGCTAGCCATGCTTGTGGGTCAGGGGTTTGGTGGCGCTCTTTTGCCATTGGACTGGCCATCTTTTCCCCCCCGTTCCCATGCAGACCGAGTGCCACTTTCTTGTGCCTACTGCAGACTTGTTGCATCACATCTCCCCTCTCGTAATGCCCCTCTCGAGTGTGTGGGCAAAGCTAAGCGCTGCCCAGCATTCGTCTCTTGATGGTGTCTTTTGAACAGCTTGGATTCCATCATCCTTCCTCTAGCCTCGCTGCTGAATTTGTTTCCATTCTCGCAGTGCTGTGTTTTGACTTGACTGCCAGCACGGCATATGACAGGCAGCATCTGTGGCTACCTGGCTCCATGCTTCTTAATACAAAGTGACAGCTGATAGCAAATTGTATTGACAGACCCTTTTTTGACTGTAATTACTCAGCAAGAACCGTTCTGAATCAGTTATTCATAGTGGAAGGCAACTTTAAGCCAGAGACTCCAGCTCTCAGCAGCGTCACCAGAACCGGTCCCATTAACTCCTGCTAATGCCAGTAACCCACTTTGGCTGACAATTGTCAGAAGCATATTAATTAAATGAAATACATTACAACCTCCTTAGTTCAGAATAGATTGAAAATTAAAGACTGGATTCTGCCCATGGGCCCAGCGATAGGACTCAATGGGCGTTTGGACACACGTATCCAAGGGCAGAATGTGACCGTTCCATGACAAACCAATCAGCGCAACTTGCTTGTCCTAATCAATGTGCAAACAACTGTGGCTGTCTCATCGGTGGGAACAGATGGTGAGTGCATCCTAATTACCACGCAGGGAAGTGGGTGGTGCCCTAACATCAGGGCGTCTCCTGCATTCAGATTTTAGGCTGCCGTTCAGGAAAACATCCCTATTCAAGACAACCCTTAAGCATGTGTTTAGGTCCCACTGAAGTCAACCGAACATAAGCACCTGCTTCTCTATATCTGGCCCATAGTCATTAGCGGTTCCCGGGCTACAGAGAGTTGGATGTCTTGGGTGAAAGAAAGCTAAAAATTTGAGGTTTATGGGTGAGGAATGGAGCTGGTCAAAATTTATCAACCCAAACATTTTCCGTTGGAAAACCTGGTTTAATTGAAGTTGACATTTTGGAGGGAAAATGTTGATTTCAATGAATTTGGGCGATTTGTTTTTTTTTCCTGACAGGAAAATTCTAAAAATTTATTTCATTTCAGTTTCAATTTTTTTTGTTTGTTGTTTTTTGGTCCCAGGAAACTGACCAATTTCCCTTTTCAGTTTTTGGTTCTTCTGCCCCCCATCCCCCTTCTCTCCCATTTTTACCCTGCCCCTTTTTTCCCATTGGAAGAAGGCAGGAGAGGTAAAAAGAATGTGAGAAAATGAGGGAGAACCCACTTTTCATTATTTTTTGGGGTTTGTTTTGCAGCTGGAAGTAATTAGAAAGCGGGGCTCCCCCCCCCCACTTCCTTTTGAAACCAAACCTTTCATTTGGAAATTTCCCATGGAAAATGGACACTTTTCAACCCAGACATACTCAGTGAAAGCTGCCGGTTTCTGACCAGCTCTTGTGAGGACAGCTTGCAGGGGGTCAGAGCTGCTTTTGTCACTAGAGCAGATTACAGGAAACTCCCCATCCCTGTTGCTGTCAATCCAGGACAATGATGTCTTGTCCACTCAGGCGGTGGGAGTGCGTTCCAAACCTCTCCAGGGTCTTTCCTGGTTATGTTTCAAACGAGTCTCTGAACCTGCTGGAATCCTACGCATGATCAGAGGGGCACCACCAGCCCGAGTGTTCCAGCAGCCACCCCTGTGTCATTGGGTGATGTTACCTCTTCATCAAATGGGAGTGTCACATTCCCTTCCAGGCAGGTCAGCTGCTCCTCTTGTCTCAAGTACCATATCATGGAAGACAGGGAACTGCAGCGTAGCTGTATGTGTAGCTGTTAGCCTGTTCCTTAACCATCTGGCAAGGGCCTGGCTCCAGGCCACGTGATGCGAGTGAGAGTGTCTTTTGGTAGGTGGCGTGACCTGACCTGTTTGTGAAGTGATTTTACACCGTCCTGTCCTCTCACCTCATGCCCCTATTCCTCTTGGCCAGCCCCAAGGCTCCACTTTGTAAATACCAGCAGCATAAATCAATGTAAAGCATCCCGCGGTGTCTCCTTTGTCCCACAGGGGAGAATCTGGCTCTCTCAGCAGACCTAGTGAAGCTAGTGGGTAAGTGAGGCCCAGAGGGGTACAGCCACACAGGTTGTATACATGTGAAATGCAAAGGCCTGAGGTGTGCACTTAGGAGACGCATAGACCTGATGCACAGGTCATGGGGTGGTG
Organism: Malaclemys terrapin pileata; assembly: GCF_027887155.1. Lineage (NCBI taxonomy): Eukaryota > Metazoa > Chordata > Testudines > Emydidae > Malaclemys > Malaclemys terrapin. Next base: position 8,582,602 of record NC_071523.1, read on the forward strand.
TCATGACCACTCGGTCCACAATGCTGCAGTGGCTGATAGAAGCTTTTTTTCTATGCATTCAGGTCACTTTGGATGCTTCCAGGTTATGGGCTTTTCATGATCATTTAAAACGGTTTGCAGTTAGAGACTTAGCAGGTACTTAATACGCGAGTCGCATGCTAATTGCTCATTTTACACAGCTCAAGAACTCCACAGAGCATACAGACCTTGGAGGCGTAACCTCGCCAATCACCAGATTCCTCTTGATGCAAAAATATGGCCTGGGACGTAGCATTCAGAATCTCCAAAGAGCATTGAAGCCTTGCCAACGGCAGCTAGTAACAAGGCTGATGTCTCCTATTACATAGGGTGTATTTGCTACAGCATAGGAAGAATTGCGGCCTGTTCAGAACAAAACAGTGAAGCATGCACCTTCTGTAGCATGTTATGTAACAGCAACAGCGTATGGTAACATAGGAACAGCCTTGACAAGCGTGGTTAGTGTGTCTCGGCTTTGCCCCGCAGCAGTTCGGGGAACCAATGCATCATGCCTGCGACTTTTGGCCCCACATAACTTGCCGTTTATTGGCAGCCCTGAGAGGATAACAGCAGGCACTCCCACTGCTCTGCTCGGCTCTCAGAGATGCTGGCCGTCTTGAAATGCCAGCTCAGCAGTTTTCAATGCCTGTGCCGTCATTCAGATGTCATTAACCCCAAGGGAAGGCGACCTTGAATTCAGTGCTCAGATAAGATATTATTTGGGGGTAATTAGTTGGGTTTTTTTAAAAAAAAAAACCTACCCGCAAAACCTACCTCTCTCTTTTGCCTTTTTTCCAACCCCCCCCCCCCCCCCCACTCACCACACACACCCACTTCTGGGCTGTCACCGCAAAGATGTTAGCAATGCCTTGAATCAGCTTTACCATTGGGCCGCGTCAGATGGACTCGACCCAGACCTCAGCTTCACTGATTGACAGTTAACCAAGCTGGTTCCAAGCAATTCTCCGAAAAAAGGAACTGAATCGGTGGAGATTTGAACCCCTGCCCTTGTGCAACTTCCTACAGCTTTAAACCTCAGTTCTGGTGACTTGAAACGACCTGCAAACATTTGAATGTTCCCCCTTTACAGGCTCCTTAAGGCAAAAGGCTCACAATTCGGCCGTCTAAGGTCTAATTTTGGTATCAAACCTTCATACCAAGGTACCAACGCAGCAGCTTTAGCATGGACAGGATATGCCGAGGCCCTAGCTGTTGATTGTACATGTTGGGTATGTTAAGGATAGCGTGTCTCCTGGACGCTCAGGTGAATGTTTAAACCCTGCACCACTTCATCCCTCACCGACTGCTGCCATGAAGTCCCATAGCATAGCCTCCAGGTTTTGATGTAGGTTGCCTGGGCTGGCCACCAGAGGGCGACCTCATTTCACAATCGCCAGGATACCGCTCTCTATTTGGCCGTTAATAACAAGGTAAAGTATTAAAGGCATGACTCTCATCCTTAGTGTCTGGGCGGCTCCATGGCTCAGAACCTTAGAGCAGTATACGTCATGTCTCCCCTGCAGCATCAAGGCCCAGCTCTGTAGATAAGCCAGCTCCCTCTACCCTGACATCTGTTCAGCAGTGAACCATCCTCCTGGATGGACTCTCTCTGGATGACAGGGGGTTAGCGGGCTGATTAGTGCTTTCCCTGAATCTTTTACCTGACCCCTGGCGTGCAGCTGGCTGGCTGATTTGTACTTCCCATGTTGCAAATCCTTTTATCCAGTGTAAAAACCCATGACCATGCTGAAATACTTCACATTTAGGCAATGCCAAGGGCACCAGAGCCTTTTACAAACACTATCTCAGCCTCACAGTCCCCCGTAGGAGGGGTAAGGATGATGATCTCCATTTTACAGGTGGAGAAACTGAGGTACAGAGGTTAAGTGACTTGCCTACGGTCACCTGAAAAGCCTGTGGCAGAGCCAGGAATAGAACCTGGGAGTCCTGATTCCCAGCCCCCCCTGCTCTAAACACTAGCAAATACTGCCTCACATACTGCAAGACAAGGTGGCAGTTCTCCAACCACCCTGTTGTCATCTGATCTCGGATTCAGTCCCTGTTGCCAGGGATGCATTGACCCCACACCTGTGCTCTATAGCTGTATCGCTGCTGGTGAAGTGTATGGTGTAATTTAGCTGTCAAATTAACCGGGTGGCTTTATGCAGTCTGCTGTGGTTCGAGTGACATGGCTGGCGATTGTCCTCTGGAGCCTCAAGTGCCTATGGATGTGACCTCACGCTCTAGCATACAAAGTGACTGTGATGCCTGTGACATTGTCCCGCTCATTGAAGACCTGTTGCCTTGCGCTCACTTTCCCGATATATAGCAACATCGCCTCGTTCAGTGAGCTTTGATTTTCATGTCGGGGGTGGGCGGGAGGGGGAGGGCGGGAGAGGGGATGCAGCGTTTCTGCTTCCGGCCCGTTGTTCACGTTGCAGTTCGTTTGTCACTGGTGTAATCTCATTGATTGGGGTCTGTCATTCTGCAGTGTTCGAAAGGTCTCTGGGTGAGACAGCGAAGGTTCCTCGTGGCGGTTGCGTTCTCTGTTACAGAAGCATGGTTATCCCAGTAAATCGAGGTTTGCTTGAATAGCCCAGCGCCCTCCTGAGTGCTTTGTTTTGCAGTGTTTGCCCCCCACAGTTCTACGGGATGCCATCCTGTCCCCAGAGCTGCTTGAATGGTTATCATTGAAAAGGGGGGAGGCTTGAATGAAAAATGGATTTTCCAAGGAAATGAACCTTGTCACTTCTTTCAACACAACCCACATTGAAAAGTGCAATCAGACTTTGCCTGCATCAGGTCAGCACTTCCCCACTGCCAGCCAGGCTCGCTTTGTAAGAACATCAGAACGGCCATACTGGGTCAGCCCAACGGTCCATCTAGCCCAGTGTCCTGTCTTCTGACAGTGGCCAGTGCCAGGTGCCCCAGAGGGAATGAACAGAACAGATAAAAGTGATTTGTAGCAGCAGAGAGGGGCTCAGTGCATGCGCAGTCAGCCCCCTGTAAGGGATTCACGCTCAGAGGAGCGGCTCTTCCCTCTTCCCAGCCCCTCTCCCTCCCCCTCTGAAAAGGGATGTGATCGTGGTGCGAGAATGGAAGGTCCCCCTTGAGCTCCCTGGCTGCCACTCACCAAAGCCTTCAAGCACGTGGCTTAACTTAATGTCAACGGGACTTGAGCACAAACTTAAAAATTAAGCACTTGCCCAAGCGTGCTGCTGAACTGAGCTCCAGGGGCTTTGCTAGGGGATCCGGAGCCTGCTGAAATCAGTGGGCTCCAATGGGCTTTGGATCAGGCCCCCAAGGAATTAATTTGCTCAGCCAGAAAACGCAGGGGTGGCCCGCAGAGGCTGTGCCCTTCCACCACGTGCTCGGGCGCTGCGACAGAGAAACAGCAGTTGCATTTCGTTCGAAAGCAAAGCTGGTGGCTTTCCCCTCGTGGCCCCACTGAGCAGCTCCCCACGCTGCATATTCCCACAGTGGCCGCTTGTGGCCAGGAAGCACAGACCCATCAGGCGGCGCCAATGGGGCCCAATAAACATGGGTCACCTTCAAGGTTGGATCAGAGGAGGCCTGCGATTGAAGCGTTTCAGAAGAGACTGGAACGTGGACTCTGCTTAACGCCCGGCCCGCTTAGCTTTTCACTTAGTCCAGGTGTCATTTGCCAAGGCTTGCAGTTAGCTTCAGAGCAGCCTGTTCTGAGGTTGCTTTTTCACCTCTCTGAGCTTGGTGCCCAACAGTTTTGATTGTTTCACTTGTAGTTTGCAATGCTCCAGTCTCCTTTAAAAGTTCAGGTTCACCTCGGCCTCCCTGCGCCAGGCGTAAATGGATCTCCTGCCTCCTCTAGCATCTCCCGCTGCTCTCTGCTAATGGCTGGAAGCACCATTACAGCAGGTCGGGGAGGGGAAGCTATAACTCCCCCCACCCCCACCCCCGTGCTCCTCACTTCCTGACTCTATGAACTAATACCAGAGCATTGGACCTTTCATCCCAAGCATTATCAATGGAGGCCAGCATTTTCTGACCCAAGGACCTATCGTTAAGCTCCTAAATCCACAGTTACCTAATGAAAAACTATGAGCCGATTTGCAGAGGTGCTGAGCACCCACTGGTCTAGTTTGCAAGCCCCAAAGGACTGGAGTTCTGACTGCAGCAGGGGTCAGCCCCTGAACTCGGGGGAGTGGATTTGAGCCTTTAGAGATTCACCTGTTGCCAGCTCCAGCACCACAACGCCTAGAACTACCCAGGGAAGTTTGCCCCAGTTTTAGCTGTCAGCTTTTGAAGCATGCTGGAGATCTGCCTTCAGCCTACACCTTCCTTCTTTTCTTAGCCTGGCAATTATAGGTATTTATAAAGCACCCATCTCCATGGTGCCTGTTAATGTTTGCAAAGTGCTTTGAAAACACCAATCACTAGGCAGGAATGGAGTTTTCTGACTTATTTTCCAGGGGCTTTCACCAAGCCAGTCAGGGGGCCTGATTCCCCTCTCACTCGCACCAGGTTATCCTGGCATAACGCCACCAACTTCAGTGCCATCCCCACCGATTTACACCAGTGCTGCCGAGAGGAGAATCGGGCTGAGTGTTGCCACGTGGCACTGGGATTTGCACATCTTCAGCACCTGTCTGTCAGGCATCAAGAACCTCATCTGATTTTTGACACCCCCAGTTGCAGCACAACTCAGATACATGCTCGGTAACGCCCTGTCCCACCGAGCTAACACGGCTTCCTTCATCTCAGGATGCATCAGCCCCCCGCAGCGCACCTCCTGCACCACTCCACTCTTAATAGCCCCTTGTGATGGGAGAGCTTCCACTGGGAGCTTGGGAGACACCTTCTTCAGCCTGTCTTTTCAGCACTACCCCTGGCAGCAGCACCAGCTCGGAGGGGTTGGAGCAGGGAGGGATGGTCCCTTTTAAGGAATTACTTTTAGTGCCCCTATCTGAATTTTATTGCTGATTTCCTCCCTTCCCTCGAGGAGCCATGAGCCAACAACTGGCCCATGCCACAGGTGCCCCCAGGGGATAACAGCCAGCAATGGGCCCACGCCACCCACAGGCCAGGCTCTAGCCTCATCATAGCTATGATCAGCACAGAGCTGCTAGGAAAACAGCTGCGGCTGAGGCTGTGTGAGAGAAGCCCAGTCTGTGTTTTCCATCCCCAAACGAGTCACCAGGGGGTGCTCTGCTGCTAGTCTAAACTGCAGCAATCATCAGCCAGGGCTAATCATAAATTGTTTGTCTCTAGGGTGACAAGAGCCACCGGGAAAGAGCAGCATTTTTTTTTCAAGTGGCCCTCGAAAGCCACTGATATAATGAGTGTCTTCTCAGCAAGGAGGGGCTGCTCTCCTCCCCCCAGACCCTCGGCGTGGGCCAAGCTGGGGCTGGCTGGGACAAGAGCTAAACCTGGTGTTTTCTGAGTGCCCGTTTCCCGGGAGAAAGTTCAGTGCTGACCACGAGAGGAGCATTATCAAGAGGATTCAAACCTGGTTCCAAATCCAAGCCCCCAATGTAAACCCCTGAGTTCAGCCGACACCAGATTTCTACCCGAATTCTCACCAGTGCTCCTGCCCTGAGGCAGTTTCCCACATGGCCCAGGGAGCTCCGCATCTTTTTGCCTCTCTGAAAACAATCAGACAAGTGAGGGACCTGGCTTCACCCACCATGAGCCCAGGGCCAAGCAGCAGGATGCAACAAGCCACAGCAATGCAACCAGTGGTGCATGTCATCTCATCCAAGCCCTGGCTCTGAGAGGCTGCAAAAATCAGCTCTGCAATGGGATGCTGGAAGTAAGTGGGACTAGATCCTCAGCTGGGACCAGAACGAAGCTACAATCTGCTCTTCCATTTTACACACCCCACATTGGCCTTGGCTCCCAGCTCTGTGTCGGTTTCCTTTCACCCCAGCTAAACAGGGACAAGCCACCCGCCACCATCCCTACGCAACAGACGAGGGTGAACACTTGCTGCCAGGGGCTTGGGGGGCAGAGGGAGGAGCGGCAGGGAAGACGTCTGGGGTGGACAGGGTGCTGAGGGGGACGGAGAGGGTGCTCTGAGGCTGCAGAGAATGAGCCATAAGAACCAGGCCTGGGAGATGAGTGATGGGAACCTGCAGCTAGCGGTGAGCTCAGAGAGCGCTGAAAGAGCTGAGGCTGGAGCAGACGAGAACCTGTTCACTGGCAAGAGGGCGTGTTCGAGGGAAGGCTGGAAAGCCCTGGGACTGAGGAGCAGAGGGAGAAAGTCGCTGGGGAGGCAGCAGGCAGGGCGTGAGACTGGCTGCAGGGGCAGAGGCCTTGGACTGGGGAGGGAAGCTGGCTCAGGGAAGGTACAGAAAGCCCTGGAGGGAGAGGGCAGAGGGGAGCAAAGCCTACTGAGTGGCGAGCAGGTACAGCCCAGATGTGCGCTAGCAGCAGGGGGCATTGGCTGTCTGAGGGGAAGGGGCACACAGGCCAGCTGCAGTTAATTGGGTCAGGGTCAAGAGTGCGACCTAGCAGCAGGGGTAAAAAACAGTTCCCGGTAATTGGTTGCCACGAGGCAGCTCTGTGTTTATGTAGGGGTGCGTGTAGCTGTTCAGACACAGACACGCCTCTCTCATGTGGCTTTACCTTGCTTTGCTCTAGCTGATCACAGGGGTTTTCCCCTCTGGTGGTTGCTGTGGGTGTGATCTGCGTATACACCACCGTGGGGAATAGAGGCGCTTTGGGGCAGGGATGGGACAATCAATTTGGATAACATTAGAACCGGCCCTGTCTGTTAAGAACTGGTACCAAACCCTGAGTGTCCTCAGGCCAGGCAAGCAAGACCGGGGTAGGAGGGACACGCTTGCAGACTACAAGCTGCAGAGGGAGCTGGAGAAGCAGCCAGATTCTTGGGGCTTAGCCGTGCGTTGAGCCACACCCACGTGCCCAGCCCGACAAGGGACTTTCCTTCTGTTCCCTTTTGTGATTGTTCTTCCTCCCTGGACCGGGAATGATTTCAGACGCGGAGGGCCTGGCCAGCTCTGTGTCAGGAACCAGAGAACCTGCACACGCAGACTGGGGGCGGGTGAAGTGGGCTGACTGCAAACCTCCCCCGGAGGCTGCCACTCACCAATGGCTTTTAGCCCTGAGTGCGGGCAGGAGACCTCGCTGTGTGGGGACCACACTCTGCTCTCAGCAACCCCACTGACGTCAATGGGGGCTGCACTGGTATAACAGAGAGACGCCTGGGCCAGGTTCCCCCCTGCGCTGGCACAGCCCCCAGTGCAGGCAGGGACAGAGGGGACGCAGCGTGTCCCTCTGCTCTTCAGGGCTTGCCAGGGCTGGTGCAGCGTACAACCACTTGGAGGGCTGTCCTAGCTTCTCTGCTTCATTGAGCCCTCGGCGGCTCTACGGGGATGCAGGATCATCGGGGGAAGACCTGCCCCAATCTGCTGCCCACACACCTGGGCTCCAGCCAGCCCCACAAGTCACTCAGTGTGTGTGTGTGTGTGGGGGGGGGTACTGCAGAGGCAGCATAGAGCTGGTAGAGTGGGCTGTGCACCTGGCCATAGGATCAATCTGCACCAGCCGACATACACCCAGCTGGCACCCAAGGACCACAGGGAAATGATAAACTGGGGCCTTTGCCACTGGAACAAGAACACCGTCTTTCTAGCAAACTGGTAGCCATAGGGGCTGGAGGAGCACCAGCCAGACCAGTCCCCCCATCCCATTCCCTAGCTCTCCCTGGACAAATCCCACTCCGCCCTTCCTGCCTTTATCCAGGAACCTCTGAAGTGCAGCTGGCCCAGATCTCCTCTAGCAGGTGACCTGAGAGGCTTTTATAGCACTGAGTAGGGTAGCTCCTGGTGGCTGCTTTGTGCCTTCTCATTTACAAAGAGCAGCAACTAGTTAACTAAGGGGGAGGACATCCTTGCAGGTTCTCCCCAGAAAACCCACATGGAGAGCACTGTAATATCAGTGCATCAGAGCACCTCTAGGCTGCGACAGTGGGGTGGGTTTTGATGTGGGCAGAGGTCCTGGGCAGCTCAGGACCGGTGGAGGGAGGCCATGTTCTGAGCCAGGTGGAGGTCCTGGTCTTGCCAAGGGGCTGTGTAATGGAGTGGGAGGGTACTCACCACCAGAGCAGCCCCTCGCTCCATGATACAGCCCAGCTGGGGTTCTCCCACTCTAGCACCTCTGACGAGCTGCTTCTGCATTGTCCGTGGCCCAGCCTTCTAGCCAGGTGGCTGGTCAAGCTCTATCCCCTGCCGGGGTAACAAAAGGCCAACTAATAATAGTCCCAATCCTGATATCTAGTCTTCTGACCCTGATCCTCACACGCTTCCTCTCAGGGCTTTCAACTGTCCTTAGCCCCTCCTCGGGGGCTTTGTACCAGCTTCCCAGTGGCTGGTCAGGGAACCCAGGTGTTTCCCCTACTCGGGGTTCCAGTCCAGGGACCCTATAACAAGCAGCTGTAGTCTGCTCTGCCAGACCCCTGGCTGCTGCCTCCATAGGTGACTTCTTCCAAGCTCCTACCAACTGCAGCCCTCACCTCAGGGCCTCCCACTGCAGCTAGGCCGGGCCTAGATCCTGCTTTCCACAGCCTCAACCACAGCTTCCTCTCCTGACTCTGCTCCCTCAAGCCTTTATCTGAGGCCCTGGTGTGGTTCACCATACTGACGTCTGCCCCCACTCCTCCCGCCTCTTCAGGCTGAGGCAGCAAATTCTGGCACTGATGGGGCTAACTGAACAGGGCTGGCTGGCCCAAGCCTCCTGGCCTTTAAAGGGGCAGGCTGCCCTGTTACATGAGGCCACACAGCAGGGCTCCTGGGATCCCATTAATCTTTCAGGAACTCAGCAGAGATGGTGTCAGCCCGAGGGCGTGTTCCTGCTGTGCGTTTAATAGAGCCCGTGCTGAAGTGGGGGTGTTTGGATCTGCTGCTCTAACCACTAGGCAACACTTTGCTCTACCAGTTGATTTAATACCTGTCCTTCATGCCTAATAACCACCAGACTCCAGCCCAGCCCAGCTCCCTGCGCTGGTTATAGGAGGGATCCAGGCAGCTCCAGTTGGCTTGGGGCTGCAAAGAAGACTGGGAGGCATGGTGAAGTCAAGGGAGGGGCATGCCCTGGTTGGCAGGGATTTCCCCTCCCTGGGAGCTGGGGAATGTATCACATGTGTCGTGCAATAAAGGGACCCCTGTTAGTGGAATGCCAGGGGCTGGGCCCTGTCGCCAGTGGGACTCCCGGGGAGTGGGGTTCAGGCTTTCACAGGACGGGCTGCCATGCATTGCCACTCTGGTGCTTTCTGCATCTTTGGGATCAGTGCAGACAGATTGCAAGCACCGCCCTTCTCTCTCCCCCCCAGCTCCCTGCCTTCCTTTCATCCTCAGAAACCAGCCTCAGACACATTCACCTGCTCCCTGAGTCCTGCCAATTAAGCCTTTCCCTGCAGCTACCGACCTGTGATCAGGCCGTCGACAGGAAGATGAAACGCGTCTCGCTGCGACTGTGTGGGGGACGCGTGTCTCCCAGTAATGGGGATGGGTGAACTGTCTGCCGGTCCATCTGCGGCCTTTTTGGAGGCCGTGATGCTGTCAGCCCGGTACAAAGAGCCGTGTGCGAGGGGCTTGCTCCATCTCTATTCTCCCCGCGCCGGAGGGGATTTTGGGGCGGTTAATTTGTTTTCAGATGAGAAATCACATTAACAGGGAAACTACAATGCAGTTGCCATGGAGACCACAAGTGCCTTTATTAAGAGAAATTAGTTTGGATCCAGTTGTCAGGCGTATCTTAATAAATAAGCCCCTTCAAGTTGTGTAAATAAATATTACCGTCTATTGTCTGCAGAGAGAGAGAGAGATGTTCTTTGCACGGGGTGGGGGGATCCCATTGAAGTCAGTGAGAAAGGAGGGCTCCGAGCACCACACAGGATCAGCCCATCAGAGACGAGAAGGTTCAGACTTGTTTTCCGGATTCTTATGCTGCGTAATTTATTTGGAGGCCAACAAACGCCTGAGACTGAAGCAAAACAAACCAACCCTGATTTCTCTGAGCAAGGAACTGCAGCTTTAGGACAGAGGGAAGGAGGGAATCCTGGGGGTGGGCTGTGACTGCTGTAAGAGGGGATGGATGGCAATGGAGTCTTTCACCTCTAGCTTGCAGACTATCTCAGGGCCACAGTCATCACCAGATGTTCCACGCAATGGCTGTTTGGCCTGCAGACTCCGATGCCCACCCACCTCCTTAGGCCGCAGACCCCGAGCTCCAGCCAGAGCCGCAGCTTCAAAGCACTGGCTACACGGCTATTTTTAGAGAGCTAGCGCGGGCCCTGCTGTCGACCTGGGCTGGGAGGTTCACTCCTGCAGGCTCCCAAATACTGTGTAAGACGTACCCTAAGTGACTTCAGAGCTGGATTCTGAGGCATTTAGACTTGAAAAATCCCACTAGGTGCCTAAATATACAAATCTGGCCCTGCCTAAATCCCATTTTTGACAGTGATTTAGGCTCTTAGGGGGCCTCGCAATGAGACCAAGGCCACGTCTACACTACAGATGCTACAGCTCACAGCTACAGCCCTGCAGCAGTAGCACTGTAGCACTGCAGAGCTGACCCTTGCTACAGTGCTGGAAGGGGGTTTTCCATCAACATTGTTAAAACACCACCCTGAGCGGCAGTAGCTAGGTCAATGGAAGAATTCCTTCTGGCGACGTGGCTGCATCTAAGCTGGGGGTTAGGTTGGCTTAACTACGGTGTTATGGGTGTGGATTTTTCACACCCCTGAGCAATGTAGCTACGTCAAGCTAAATTTTAAGTGTGGATCAGGCCTTAGGCTCCTAAGAGGGAGATTTTCAAAGGTATTTAGGTGCCTAAAGAGGCAGATAGGCACTGAGTGGGATTTTCCAAAGCTGCTTAGGTTCTTTTTAAAATCCCATCTACAGATGCCTAAATACCTTTGAGGATCTGGCCCCAAGTCACTTTGTAAATGGGACTTAGGCCTGGTCTACACTTAAAAATGAGATCAACCTAGCTACCTTGCTCAGGGATGAGAAAAATTTGGCACTCTGAGTGCTGTAGTCCGGTTGATCTAACCCTTGTAGATGCAGCTAGGTCAGTGGAGGAATTCTTCCGTTGCCCTGGCTTCTGCCTCTCCGAGAGAAGGATTCACTACATCGCCTGGAAAACCCCTTTTGGCTGGTCCACTGTAGCATAGTCATTTAGGTGCTTTTGGAAAATGTTACCCGTTATCTTCTTTAGAGAGGGATTTTCACGCTGACTGCAGCAAGCTCAAGCTAAAGGTTCGTTTCTTCTTCCCCCGCCCCCTCGAAATGCAGCGGGTCGATATTTTTCTCAGTACCTTCTTTGCAATGATGGCAGAGCGGTTTTAATGACAGTTTCCCCATCCCCAGCTCAACTCTCCGGGCGGCTGCTTCCTGTAGAGAAGTTGTAATCTTCAGTTTAGAACCCCACAGCCTGTCCCGCTAGGGAAGGGGCTGGGACGAAATGGAACCAGCTTGTTAATGACCTCACTCCAGGGGCACACTCTATCATTTCACAACTTATGTCCTTATTTATTAATGTATTTAGTAAGCACCAGCTGTGTGCTTAATAAATAAATAAAGACTGGAGCATGTGCGGGGAGGGGAGACTGGGCTGGAAGGGAGCTTTGGTAATTAGCAAACAGAGTGTAATGAATCTAGGACTTCTAGCTTGTCACTGGAGCGGAACAAATAATAGGTAACAAAATAACTGGTTTGATGGATTTCCCCAAAACACAGTTGTTTTCAAATCAATCCAGTTTACTGGAATTTTTTGTTTTAATATTTAGAATTTGAGCTCTGCTGTTGAGTGGGGAGTGGCCAGAGACACTGGCCCGGGGTACTGCTTGTGCGTCCCACTGGGCCCAATCTAACTCCTATGATCGCATTCCTAGTGCATGGGTTTGTGGAACTCTTATGGGTTTGTGGAACTCTTATGATCACATTCCTGGTGCAAATGCTTGTGGAAAGCGAATTTAAAAATTTGCTTTCCACGCGTATCAGAGCTTAAAATCCATCTCTATGAGCATTCATGCATGTAAACTCAATCAGGGGGATGTTAGGAAGAGAACACAACAGGGGCATGAATACAAAGGCAGATTTGTGCCAAAATGTGAAGAAATATCAGTTGTGAAAGACTTGTCCTATTGGCTGAGCCCTCATTACTATGGTGCACGTTATGGCCACTCAGAATTACATGGCAACTTCTGCGATAGAACCCAGATCCTCTGCTTCAAAAGCATGAACTGTTACCATGTCAGCTTAAGGAGGATCTCCATCATAGACTCATAGACTTTAAGGTCAGAAGGGACCATTATGATCATCTGGTCTGACCCCCTGCATGATGCAGGCCGCAAGACCCTTCCCTGGACTCTGCCGTTGAAGTCCCCAATCCTGTGGTTTAGTGACTTCAATCGGCTGAGACCCTCCTGCTAGTGATCCCTGCCCCATGCTGCGGAGGAAGGCGAAAAACCTCCAGAGGCTCAGCCAATCTACCCTGGAGGAAAATTCCTTCCCGACCCCAAATATGGCGATCAGTAATACCCCGAGCATATAGGCAAGAGTCTCTAACCTGACCCTTGTTGGCCATTATGCTATTCATGTACCATTGCCTGGTAGCTGTACAGGGCTGATGACACACAGTTGAGCAGGTCTGATTCCATCCAGCAGGGGGCAGTGGGACAGACAGACGGACATGCACACACGCACAGTAGTAAGTCCTGAGATAAGAACAATTTCTTGGTGTAAGTGGATTTGCCTTCAACCTGATCTATTTTAATGTTTGCTCCAAAACGGCAGCTTTTCTTTAAAAGATTTAAGTCTCAACCAGTCTCTCAGCATGGTTTCATATGAAGAAATGTTTCACATGTGTCCTTGTAAAGCTGAATGTCGGAGGGAACAGGACCACTGGGGGCCAGATTCTCGGCTGGAGTAAACCTGTGTAGCACTACCATAGCCAAGGAAGTGGCACTGATTTATGCTAGCTGAAGATCTGGCTCTGTCATGTTTGATAGGGTACAATGAGCACCTTGCAACTAGCAAAAAACAACACAGGTTCCTTTAGCTTACTTGGTAATGCCACTTCACAAACCTAGGAGTAATTACCATGCAGACTGTCCTTTGCCCTGGGCCCTGGATAACAATCGTACAAGGGGATGGGACTGAGTACTGCGATAGGATAGGGTGACTACCTGTCTGGTGTTTTAAAGCAAGTCCCTTATTTGGTGCCTAACCTCCTGCAAACGGTATTGCAACGTTTGCTACTAAGAAGCAATTTGATCTGATAAAATCTGGCCAAGTCTCTACTCATTTTATTACCAATCTGATACACCTTAAAGGAGGCTGGTCAGGGAGCTGGATCTGCCAGCTGAGATGGAATTCATTGGCTTCCCAAACCCAAAGACCTCTGCTGTGGGAGTGGCAGACCGCAAAACGGAGTCCGTGATCTCTGAAGAGAGAAAAACAAATGGGCCAAGTTTCGTCCCCCTCCTGTGCTCTCTGGGTTCCTGCTCTCCTTGGGCCAAGCCAGGGGACAAGAGCTGGTTGGGAATTTTCCACGAGAAGGCTCTTCTGACAGAAAATGCACTTTGGCCAAGATTGAAATTTTCTTCAGTTGTGCCGGAAAATTTTGATTTTTCCACAGAGAAAATCTAAACAAAAGCTTGAGCTCCCCAGCAGCCCTCTTGGTGGGGCTCCCCCAGGCTTCTCAACCCACTGGTTCTGCAGCAGCCCATGTGGGGGCTGCCACACAGCCAGGGGTCCCAGGGTTTCCAGGCAACTCGGGTCCCTGGAAGTCTGGGGAGTTGGGGAGCCTGGAACTGGAACAGAAAAAAAACCATCTGAAATATCAGTATTTCCCCCAAAAGGGGAATCCCAAGTTTCAACCAGCTCTGCTATGGAGACTTCGTTTCAAGCCCATCCCTTCTCTTTGACTGTGAATGGACCTGAGCCAAACGCTGGCTGCACTGGGTCGCCGGTTACCCAAGGTCTCTGCGTAGCTCCTGGGTTTCAAACGCTGAGGGAGGGGACGAGCTGGTCAATGAGAGCTGTGAGGTTTCCACAAAGTGTCCAGTTTATTTTCAGTGGAATGGGCCAGATTCTGCAGCAAAATTGGGGTGGATCGGTGCAACTGAGAAGAGAACAAGCATGTGTTATCTTTATGTCCAGAGACAGAGTCAGGGCAAGGTCATTGCTCATCCCACAGCTCAGATCTGTAACTCAAGGACTCAGACTGCTCCCAGCTTCACTTAAAGACACGGAGGCAGCTGGACTGGGGGTGCGGGGTCCACCCCAGTCCATTGGGCTAAGGGGAAACATTCACTCTGTTTCATGCAGGGGTTATGGTGGGAACGGGCTAGATGGAAATGAACTCAATGCAGGTAGGAAGGGGGCTGACTGGGACGAGTTCCCCCTGGCTCATGCAGGGTTAGGAGGAGAAAGGGAAGGAGTTAAATCCATGCAGAGCTGGTGGGTGGGTGGGTGGCCTGCAGATTTACACAGGGAAGGGAATGAATCCTAAGGAGTGGAATGCAGAGCCAGGAGATGCGTTTTAACACCCTCGGTGGCCAGAAAAATATCGTTGTTGCATTCTCTGTGCTTTAAGAGCAGCACACTGGGCCCCGCCAGCCGTGGCTGGTCTTTCTCTGTCCTAGTTACTAGTCTCATTAGTCTTGGCAGAATATTTAATGCTAGAAATTTTCTGCAAAGGTTTCTCCCCTGCGTTTTAGTGGGATGTGTCTGCAGTAGCAATTACCACACTGCAGGCTTTTCATCCCTGCCCTGCGAACGAGGCAGTGTGGAAGAGACAAAGGAAATTAGAATCATTAAACCCGCACCGTCTGCCTGAATCAAAGGGACTCCGCTTGCTGTCAGGGCGCTAAATTGGATGCCCAAAAAGGACAGCCAGCTTGTGCTAGGGAGGGGCTGGAGGGTGGCACCAGGTGCTGCTGTGTGTGTTAAAAGCACAGACTGGTTTTCCCCAGCTCAGGCATCCCCCGGGGCAAAGGCAGCCTGGGGCAGCACAGGTTCCCTTCCAGGATGGGCCACGCAAAGGGATTTCACAAGCGGTCCCATCCATGACTTAGAGAGACCCTTTCTGGCAACACTCATGAGTCTGGGAGCTAAGGAGCCAGCAGGAGCAACAGGGAAGAATCCCCTTTCCATGCATTACACCCGGTTCCGGCTCCTCGCAGAGCCACTGGCGGCACTGCAAAATACAGTGGGTCGAATTCAGCCCTGTGGAACTCCAGGGACGTACACGCTGCAGCAGGAGGGGCCATCTCCAGCTCGAAGAGGCCCAGCGGTGTGGTCTTACTGTGGCTTTAAGAGGCTGAACAGCCTCTCCAGCGTGTGGGAGCTGACCGTGGGAGGAGGTGGGTGGGTTTAGGGTAGACAGAGATGGACCGGAGTTAAGAGGCTCTGTCTAGATGTTAACTATGTATCTAATAAAGACTGTTGTGAAGTTACTAACAATGAATAGTTATTAAGACCAATGGATTACTCGAATAGAAAACAATGCGCCACACACAAACTCAGACAGTATAGCCGTAGCTGTGTGCATGGTTAGGTGCCCCCAGTACGATCCCGTCCAAGACGTTAGGCCCTATGCGGGGCGGCTAGCCCCTCCCCCTGTCTGCACCGCCATGGCTACACGCTGGTGTGCGAGCTCCATCAGGTGTCTCCTCCAGCTGGGAATTCTACCTCCAGCTCCCTCGTGTTAGTGAACCCAGTATCTGAACAGTGCCCAGTGGTAAGAGCTGCACAAAAGAAGCCAGTTGCAGTCTGCCACAATCAGAGCTACAAAACCGGTCCTACAAAACCGGCAGCTACGCTGCATATGCATGAGCACCCTCTCCTGTGGATCTATTAACGAACCCTCTACAGCTAGTGAGCACTCCCGTAACAGCAAGGACTCCCAGGCTATCAAACCCCACCACCTGCAGTTATGAAAAGCACAACCAGGAGCAGTGCTGAAGGAAGCCAGCCAGAACGGTGGGCGGATAATGCAGGGCCGGGGGTTGGTGGGGGAGTATAAAAACCTACATAGAGCGGAGAAGTCTTGAAAGCAATGACATGTGCTGAGTTCTCTGCACAGCGATGTCAAAGAAAATACAGCCTGGCATAAGGGGAGGCCACTATATGCTCCTGATTAAGCACCAGCATTCTCAGTCCTGATGCAGCATCATGCTGAAAATGCACCCGTTAGCAACAGCAGTATTTAGCATGTCCAAGGTTGGTCAGGGTGCCATGCAGAAGGCAGGTCTGCTGAAAGGTAAATGTCCCTGCCCTGAAGAAGCCAATCAGGCCTTTGGTGGCTGTTCATTGGGAAGCTGTTCTGAGCTCACAGGGTAGCCCGAGAAACGGCACGAAGTCTGAAATGGGTGAAGGCGCCTTAAGCCGCAGTCAGGAGACAGTCAGGAGCTGCTAACGATCAGGGCCAGCTCCAGGCACCAGCGAAGGAAGCAGGTGCTTGGAGTGGCCAATGGAAAGGGGCGGCATGTCTGGGTTTTCGGCGGCAAGTCCCTCGGTCCCTCTCTTCCTCTTTGAGCGAAGGACTCGCTGCCGAATTGCCGCTGAAGAATGAAGCGGTGCGATTGAGCTCCCGCCAAAGTGCCACCGATCGGCTTTATCTCCCCCATCCCGCTTCGCCGCTTGGGGCGGCAAAAAAGCTGGAGCTGGCCCTGCTAGCGATGTAGGAGGAGAACAGAGCACTGGTGTAGACGTGAGGATCAGCCACTTGAACTTAATGTGGAAGGAGAAGGGAGGCTCTATCGTGCACTCTCTAGAATGCCGTGTTGCCCTCTGTAACATCCTGGGGACATCCTCTCCAGCTCCTGGGCCAGCACTATGGAAAACCAAAGATCCCACCCCAGCTTTTGCTCTGAGCCTAGTGGATGCTGGACCAGGACTTTGGGAGATTAGCGAGGGCTGTTTGATTACCCATGCAGTGCGAACATGGTCAGTAGAGCTCATCATTGTGTCCTTCACCATCTTGTCTCAGTGCTTTGATGCAGGGAACTCTCAGAAATGAATTACCGTCCTATCTCCAGTTCCATCAGTGTCCGGCAGGTAGCTACTAGTCAGCATGGGAACCAAGCCCCCTATGGGCTTGACTGAATTTTTGGAGTGGGCAAGCGATGGGTGAACTCTTGAGAAGTTCAGTTGCAGTCAGAAAAACACCAAGAAGTTTGCATACTCATCTGAGCTAACCAAAAATGATTCTGCAAAACTGAGCTCATGAGAACCGCTTCTTTCATGGTCCTCTGGCATGTCTGGTTCTATTTGCAATGAGAACTCAATAGACCAGAGATCCCATGGAAAGCCTGGAAGTAGGGGCTGACAAAGGACATAGAGGATTGAACAAGGAATAATGGAAAGAAATAAAGGAAGGGCTAAATAGTGGCCTTCCATGACAACACCATGACCAAGAAACAATTCAGGGACTGATCGCAGAAACCAAAAGCCAGCAACTAACTCCGTGCTTGCAGCAGACAGGTGCTGGGCATTAGAATAGAGGCAACTACAGGGACAAGCTTCAGGGGTATGTGATTCCTAAGCATAGAGCGAAAGATGGAGGCAACAAGCCTGCTCTTAGAAGGTAAGATTCAGGAAAGGAGGGGGTTTGAAGACATTCATGTGACCTATAGCATCTTCATGCAGAGGACAAGGCATGGGTGGAATTAGCACTGGGTTGAATTATGCACTGGGAATAACATTCCTTGTGACGTCAGCCCCCCCTTTCTGTTTGTGACTCAAGCCAATTTGTCTTTGAATTTATTATTACTGTTATTGTTGTAGTTGTATTCTAGTAGAGCCGATAGGCCCCAGTCAGCATATGGCCCCCTTCGTGCTAGGCACTGTACAAACTGAGTAAAAGATAGTCCATGACCAAAAGAACTCAGTCACTGGCCAGTTTGGACAAACAATTTCCAGCCGATTGGACATTTGCAAAGTGTTTACTTCATCTATTCACTATTTGGGGTGTGTTACCTAAGTCATGTGGTATTGAGGCTGCCCTCTCATTGGATGACAAAGTTTTTACCTTAGAGTGATGACTAGCCAATGGCAAATGAGACACTGTCTAGTGTGGATTTTCAGACCAATAATAATTTGCACTCCCACTCATGAGACTTTGGCGATTTGTGAATGTTTCAGCAATGCCCAGGGGTCGTTAGAAAGCAGCAGAATAACTAATAATACAACCCCACAGATCACGCTGCACTGAGCTTGGCAAGTTAGTCTCAACAGTATTCACGAGTCCAGGTTTCTCTTAGTAATCACCCAGCTCTGTTCTTCTGGAATCTTTGGTAGAGGTAGTAGGAGAAGCAGCAGCTGAAAATATATTCCCCAAATGCACCAGATGGGCTTTCAGAGGCAGAGAGATTAGAGAAGGACAAAATCAAGGGAGGTTCTGCTTTGCAAAATCTCCTGAACTGGATTTCGCTTTTGCAAAATAAGATGCTTGTGTAACGCCGACAGATCGTGGTGGTCGGAATCGAACCTGGAGCCTAGTGCATGAGCCTCTACCGCATGAGTTAAAAGCCAACTGGCCTTTAGCTAAGGTGCGTACGTACGTGTGTGTACACGCTCTCTCTCTCTCTTGCTCTCTGGGTAGGGTGACCAGATGTCCCGATTTTATAGGGACAGTCCGGATATTTGGGGCTTTTTTAAATATAGGCTCCTATTACCCCCCACTCCCTGTCCTGATTTTTCACACTTGCTATCTGGTCAGCCTATCTCTGGGGTACACTTGGATCTGGGATCCCATATTCAGGGGTGCAGCTAAATGATTCTGGCCCAGCCCCCCACGACTGGCGTGAGGCTGAACCCAGATGTGCCTGTTTCATTCAAAACAACAGCATGGTCTAGTAACACAGAGAAAGGGGACATGATAAAAACAATGCCGAGATGGCTGAAGTGAGGTTTTTCATTTCTAATTGGTCCCTTTGGGAAGGCTTTTGCAATCTCCTTGCCATCACTTCAGTGACAGGGCCAGATCCGACACCGCCTCCCGGGGAGCAGCACACGCTGCTGCTTCCAGAGGCCGCGTCTCAGAAGCCCAGACCCCAGGGCCACTCAAGCAAAATATCTCGCACGCTTGTTTTACAAGCCCCGCTTCCTCTCCCATGCTCTCAGCTTTTCATCCCTGCAGCTTTGTTCTCTGGCTTTTGATGGCTGGCGATCGCTGTGTGTGCTGAAATGAGAGAGACTTTTAGCAGCCCAAACAGCTTCCCAGCTACCGGGACCTCTCGGGTCTGTCCACCTTGACTGGAAATCTCCCCAGAGCGCGGATATAGGCTGGAGGATCATGGTGGTTGGATGCTGTCACTCCCAATCCCCTCTGGAGGGTGGGAGCACAGAGGCAGCAAAGGAAAAGAAGGACAGCATTTCGAAACATTCACCCAACCTATTGAAACCAGGAAAACGGCTCATTTTGTGGTCACTTTGGTCTTGCTCCAAAACCCATTGAAGTCGCTGGGAAGGCTCCTGCGGCCTTGAGTTTTAGACTCAAGACTAAGCCTGGTCTAATCAGATCCCAACTGGTTTGTCCATCTCAAGCTCCGTTTGTCCAAACCACTGGGGCTTGCGGTTAACCCAAGAGTGGTTTGAGTTTAACCCAGGGTTTCTAAACAACCTCTGGAGTGGATCATGTAGCCCAATGAAATGGGGTCACCACATTGTTCTTGGTACCAGTGGAGGCCCTAGGAGACCCGGTCACAGACCAGGACCCTGTTGTGATTGGTGCTGTACAAACTCAGAACAGACAGTCCCTGCCCCGAGACCTTACACATTAGAGATCATTCCCTAAAATACAAGGGTAACCATCAGGGATAACCTGTGGAAAACGCATGAGAGGCTACAGCTGAACTGACTATTCACACACCGTGAATTGCATGAGATCTAGCACATACAGCAAGTACCTCTTGTCCCCTGCCTCTAATTGCGTCTCAAGGTTTCTCAAACTTTTCCAATAGCTCCCATTTTCTCAGAGCGATGGCCTATAAATAGGCCTCCTGCGGACCACCCCACTTCCATTAATGATCCTATCACATCCCAGTGGCAAGCAATGCTGTTCCCTGTAGGAAAGTCATTACTGAATTTTTGCTGCCTATGAATACACTTTAGAAGCTGGGAATAAGGTGGAAGAACCAGTACCATGTGACCTGTCTGCAGACCTCCATCAAGGCCCCTACAGACCACCAAAGAGCTACAGACGACAGCTGGGAAGCTATTGGCTTACCGAGATTTTTCTGTTTCTGATGCAATCACTTGGGGGTGTGTCTACACTACAATCAGAGGTGTGACTGCAGCAGGTGTAGACAGATCCAAGCTAGCTTTGATCTAGCTAGCTCCAATCACAATGGCAGCAGGGGCTGTACCAGCGCACCCAGGATCCTGGATACATACTTGAGTGGCTAGCCCATGCGGCCACTGCTATTGTTATTGGAACTAGCTAGATCCAAGATAGCCCCCATATGCCTATGAGTGCTGAAGTCACACCTCTGATTGCAGTTTAGATGTACCCTGGGTGTGAACTAAGCTACCAGGCAGTACAGCTGGTTTCAAATGATGCTTATCGGGGCAAGTGAGACAGTGTTCTTAAAAGAGGTTTGCAGCGCCGATCTGGGCCCCAGTGCAGAGAGATGGAGAGAAGGAAGCTGGAGTACAAAAGGAGAAAAAGCAGATATGGAGGAAGGGAGAAAAAAAGAGGGGAGGAGGAGGATGGAAAAGGCACCGATGAAATCTTAGCTGAAATGGGAGCTCGCCCAGAGAGAAGGAAAGAGGAAGGGAGCTGGAATAAAATAAGCAGAGAGAGGGAGAAGGAGCATCTTGCTGACCAGTGCTTTCTCCCAGCCTCGCCCACAACCTGCCCTGTGCTGGGGGCTCTGAATTACTCACTGAGGCTTTTGTGTGGGCATTGAGCCAGGATAATAATTCAACTGCCTCCAGATCCCAAAGAGAAAAAACACCTCAAACCCCACTTGGTAATTCTGTGAGCAGTTCCTGCTGTTGCCTCAGTGCCAATAATGATGCTATTAACAGTGGTAAAATATGTCTATCAAGAGACCGCAAGGGCTGGGGAGAGGGCTGAATAAGATTTTTATAGCAGTTAAGTGATCTGGGAATATTACACCCCCTCCTCCTTTGCATATGCTACTAATGCCCCTGATTGATTCTTCTCACTGGCTCGTACTATCTGTCGTTTCTCCCCAACAGTGATCTCATGGGTAGGGGATCCAAAGCAAAGGGGCGTCAGAAGCAGTAGCATTTGGGCCACGGTTAAGGTTGTTGAGGCTCAATATCCCCATCCCCAAAAGTGGCTACTTTTGGAACCCCATAAACTGGATACACAAGGGAATTAATTACGTGGGGAAGTTCAGTGTCCTGCTAATTGATGTTACAGGTGATGAATAGCAATAATATTTTAATGATGGAGTTGAACGTTTCACGGGGCTAACGCTTGGCTCACAAAATACCTGCTTGAGAGACTTTATTTTTTCCATAAGAATCTCTTCTGTCCTTTCACATATTGCAATAATACCGATAGACAGAGCTGGTAGCATGTGTGCACGCAACCACCTGCTAGGCTTGCTTGTTCTAAAGGCCTCTGTCCTCTCCTGTGACTTGAAAAGTTTTTTAATAACAAACTTTTCATTTTCTTCCCTTGCTCCAGTGAAATCGCCCCCACATCTTAATTAAATCTGAGCTTCGGAGAGCAGCTCAGTTCACAACAATCCACCCTTCCTTCTCCTTCTGCCTGTGGCTGTGTGTGTCACTCTCCTCGTGAAGCATAATAATGGAGTAACAACTGGGCTACAACTGCTGATGATGCCGCAGCCTGTGTGGCTTTTCACTGCTCTCTCCCTGGGCTCACTTGTCAGGTTTGTTGAACAGTTCTGGGAGAAAGGGCCAGGTCAGATAATGGCTTGTCCTCAGCCTGTGAAGGACACCTGGTCACAGCCAGACTCGCTTAGCTTCCAAACAGCCAAAACCAACAGAGTTCCTCAGAACACCCTTTGACTCTCTGTCCCTCCTGCTTCAGGACCTATTGCAGGATTCTTCCTTACTCTTTCAACGGAGCACCAGCTCTCAGAACCTTCTCCCTAAAAGCCCTTCTCCCCTAGTTCCCGCCTCGCCTCACCTCACCGGGGGATTTTAGCAGCCTTTTCCCTCAGACACTCCTTGCTGTTTCTGTTTCCCCTTAGGGGCAATTGGGTTCTTTACAGGCCAAGTTGCTGCCCCACCCCTTAAATGGCAAAACTGGGAGCATCTGTTCTAGCACCTGGGCGCTGGATCTGCTTCATTTAAAGGGGCCGGCCAGCCTGTGACAGATCATTTAGTAGGGGAGTGTGGAAGGTGCAGTGTACTGGATGACCTGGGCTAGGAGTTTTCAGCTCAGGAGGGCAATGAGGGTTCAATATGTCACTCTCAGAAGTTTTGAGGTTTGAAAAAGTTCCCTTAACGTTCCCAGCTGTTTTTCCTTTGTGTGACTATCTCCTGCTTCCACCCAGGACCCGAAGCAGAAAGGTCAAAATACTGCCAGACAAGCTCTTAGCATGGGATTTCCGGCCCTCAAGGCCTCGAATCTTGTGAGTAACTTGTTACCACAAGTTTCAGAGTAGCAGCCGTGTTAGTCTGTATCTGCAAAAAGAAGAACAGGAGTACTTGTGGCACCTTAGAGACTAACAAATTTATTAGAGCATAAGCTTTCGTGGACTACAGCCCAGCAGTGGCTGTAGTCCACGAAAGCTTATGCTCTAATAAATTTGTTAGTCTCTAAGGTGCCACAAGTACTCCTGTTCTTCTTGTTACCACAAGGCTTCCAGCCCCAGTTTAGAAGTCTGAAGAGATACGGATATTTCCAGGGAGCTCTGGCCGAGACTCTAACCGTCTGAACGGAGCCACAAATCCTTTGAGGTTCTTCCGTTGTTATTTTCAGGAGCATGCACATGGCAGTCCCAATCCCCTAAGCAGCATTCCCAGTGAATGCTCACTCTGAGTCCCACCTTATTCCTGTTGCCATAGCTACCACCCACAGAAATCTGGGCAGATACAAATAAATAAATAAACAAACGTGGACCACGTGATTTAACACCTGAAAACAACGTGAGATTAGTCATGGCACCATATGCACAACTAGTTCTGATCCAGGTCTGGATTTAGAATCTGCTGCTGCCTCTGACTCAGCCTGGTGATCTGTGTCAGCTGTGTTGTCCCCCCATTTCTGTGCTAAACTCATCACAATGAAAACAAATACACCAAGTCTCCCAAAGTGACTCAGGACCTTGAGGGTGTGAGCTGCACAGAAAGCAGATCCCATCTGCTCAGGAAAGTGATCTGTTATAGGGGCCTCTGTCACATACAGCATCAGCTCTTAGGATATCAGGGTTAGAAGGGACCTCAGGAGGTCATCTAGTCCAACCCACTGCTCAAAGCAGGACCAATCCCCAACTATTTTTTTTTGCCCCAGATCCCTAAGTGGCCCCCTCAAGGATTGAACTCACAACCCTGGGTTTAGCACATCAATGCTCAAACCACTGAGCTATAGAAACCAGTTGCAGCCAGGTTAAGTGTTTTGCCTGTGGCCATACGGAGGAGGTAGTGTCAGAGCCAGGATTAGAACCTGAGAGTTCCTGGGGCTCCAAGCTGCTCTGTTTAGGCCACTAGACTCATTAATAGTTATTTGTATTACAGGAGTGACAAAAGGCTCCAATTGAGATCAGGACCCTGTTGTACTAGGTGCAACTCAGAGATGGTCCTGCCCTAATAGAGAAGGCAGGCGAAGAGTGGGAGGGAGATAGCCATACAGAGCACTAGCAGACGGTTTAGAATGATGGCTTGCAAACACCGTGTTCGCTCCAGTCTGCTCTCGCTGGGATTGGAAATCCTTCACGACCTCCCAAAGGAATCTACAGTAATATATTTCCTGAGGTCCTTTCATTCAGAATCTATGTCAGAGGAGGGTCCCTAGTAGGGCTTTGGAACTGTGCTCTGGATCCACTCCAGCTCCAGGCAAAAACCCGCAGCTCCACTGCTCCAGAGCTGCTCCGCGCTCCAGCTCCGGGCTCCGCTCCAAAGCCCTGATCCCTAGTATGTTGCTACTTGTGAATACTCTGGTCTCTCGCTCTGCAAGCTTCCCAGCTGTCTGGGTGCACCACACCATGGGTCTTCAGGGTCTAATATGCATTTGGTGTAGTCTGGGGGGATGGACATACTTACAGCAGGGTTCTCACATGGTTTGGTCCTATCCAACCCAACAAACTGTGCACTTGAGAGGGGGCCTCTTGGGTGGGGATTAGTGCCGTACAGGTGGCCTCGGGTTGAGCTGTAGAAGGGCCTCTTGGGTGAGGACCCCTGCTGTAGAGAGGGCCCCGGAGCAGGTTGTGAATCCAGAGCGAGGAAAGCGACGCATCCTTTCTGGAGTGACTCACCCAGCCAGGAAAAGAGTTTGTTTTGGATACAATCCCAACCTTTCTTCCTTTGCTAGAACAGAACATTTCTGAGATTTCAATTACCAGACAGCTTGCCATTCTGCTCACGTTTGCAAAACAAGAATACAGGAGAAGGAAGGGGGTATAATCAGACCTTCCTTTCAGTGCACGGCTGTCGTGGAGGGCTGATTTGTTTGTAACACGGATATGTTTGATTTAAAATAAATTGTATTTTGATAGGTTTGAATGGTGGTTTTTTTTCTCTTTCTCCTTTTGATCATTTAGACAGAGAGTTTCCTCATTTATTCTTGGCTTCCAGCAGCTGCTGTCTGGGGGAGCCCATAGATGATCTCAAAGCAGTTGGATGGATCTATGAGCTTAATAAACTGCACTTCCTCATAAACAATTACCATGGGAGGCTCTGACCTAAACTGCTAATTAACATTGGCGCTAATCGGCCTGGTCTACTCAGTTAATCCCCTGACACCCTCCACCCCAGCCTCATTATATCTGTCTGGTGGCTCCCTGCCCCTTCCCTCAGCCATGTGCGCAGCAGGATGTGGTTGAATCGAACAAGCCGCAAATGCTCGTGTCATCATGGGGCTCCTGGCCATGACACCAGGAGGGCAGCTCGAGACGAAAGGAGATGGGGTTGTGCGGCATTCTGTGGCTCAGAAACCTTAAAGGCTTTGTGTAGGTACCACAAAAAACCACCTGCCACACACCTGCACCCACTAGGGTGACCAGATGTCCCTATTTTATAGGGACAGTCCCAATATTTGGGGCATTTTCTTCTATAGGCACCTATTACCCCCACCCCCATCCCAATTTTTCACATTTGCTGTCTGGTCACCCTAGCACCCACCCACGTGCGCACATGCACCCCCACAGCCACACGCCATGTGCTCCGTGGTCTCAGCTCTCATTTCACAGTTAGTGGCCAGCTAGATTTCATTGCAGCAAATAAATCCCACTGTGCTATGGGATGTGAGGGGTGGAGGAATCTTCCAGGATACCCCCATGGTCTCCTTTGTTCCTCCTCCTCCTCTCTTGTCCCAGGTGCCCTGATCTGCAGCCAGAGCATTAACAGCTGCTTCCTGCTAGGGGAGTTCCGGCACCCACTGGGGCCCTTCCAGAGACCCATGGCCTCAGGCTCCCAGCCCAGCTCAAGGAGCGATGATATTTGAAAAAACACATTGCACACACATTAAATGCATTTTAAAGTTCCTAGTCAATCGCCTTCGAGTGTGCTGTCACTTTAAATGTGTGACCACAGACTGCCTCCCTCCCTCTGTCTCACTCCCCCCCGCAAAAAACTAACTACATCCTGGAGCCAGCCCCCATTTTCTCCTCAGAAGAGGGAGTTTCCCGGCAAAAAGCAACATTTCGGGCTGGGATAAGATGATCTGAGCCTCACTGCCCTGTAATGAAGTTGTCTGTTTGGTCCAAAGGAGTCGGCCGAAGAGAGCCGGCTGGGGGCAAAGATGACAGATGGAGGCAGACTGCTGTGGGGATGGCGCAGAGACCCCAGAGCCTCTTCCCCCTGCCGCACCGGGGAAGAGCGCCCACTACATAACCCCTGCGGAGGGTGCAGCGTCCGCTCCCCTCTGGCGCTGTGCTGGCTGACGCAGAGCTGAAAGGGGCGAGGTCGTTCCAAAAGTAGGGAAGCTTGTACCTCGGGGCGGCTAGCAAAGAGCAGTCGCTGGGCTCAGAAGAGCAACTGAACTTTAAGGGACAGACTCCTGGCCCCTTCCCCATGCGGGCGCCCGTACCCACAAGATGGCATTGCACCAGGTAGCTTCTTAGCACCTGATCACGCATGGAGAGTAATGACAAATGGATCGTTCCTGCGTGGCCCTGACTCAGGGGCCGGACGTTTTTCATACGCTTTGGCAAAGCTTGTCACACCTCTAAAGCCTTATTGAACGGCATCGAGCCAGGCCCAATAAGGCCTAAAGGCTTTTGCTGTCTTGGAGATCTAATTGGAGCGGAGTGACACTTGCTGGCATGATGTAATCATATTCTTTGGATGATTTGCACCCCAGCCCTGATATTTCAGACCAGGATGGCAGCATGTAGTTGGGCTACACGACAAACCTTTATCTAGATACCTTGGGTGCTTATGTGGCCCTATTACCTGGTATCGGAGTCCCTCACAGTCTTTAACATTTTACTTTCACCTAGTTGCCAACCCTCTCGGATTGGCCGGGAGTCTATCGGAATCGGCATCGATCTCCCAGGGACTACTGAAAGCAATTCTGGCCGCCCCTGAGCTTAGGAGCCGGAGGGACATGTGGGTTGCTACCGGGAGCCTCCCAACGTAAGCACTGCCTGGCCAGAGCCCGCATCTCTCACCTCCTCCCTCACCCCAACCCCCTGCCCCAACCTTGAGCCCCCTCTGCACCCTAACTACCTCCCAGAGCCTGCACCCCTCACCCCTCACCAGCCCTGAGCCCCCTACGGCACCCAAATTCCCTCCCACATCCCTCACCCCTTCCTACACCCCAACCCCCTGCCCCAACCCTGAGCCCCCTCCGGCACCCAAATTCCCTCCTGGAGTCCACACCCCAAACCTCCTCCTGCACCCCAACCCCCTGCCCCAGCCCTGAGCCCCCTCCCGTGCCAAACTCCCTCCTGCAGTCCGCACCCCAAACCTCCTCCTGCACCCCAAGCCCCTGCCGCAGCCCCCCAAACCCTTCATCCCCAGCCCCACCCCAGAGCCCACACCCCCAGCTGGAGCCCGCACTCCCTCCTGCACCCCAACCCTCTGCCCCAGCCCAGTGAAAGTGAGTGAGGGTGGGGGAGAGCGAGCGACGGAGGGAGGGGGGATGGAGTGAACGAGGGGCAGGGCCTCGGAGCAGGGGGCGGGGCGAGGGTGTTCTGGTTTGTGTGATTAGAAAGTTGGCAACCCTACTTTCACCACACCCTGCTGTGGTAGGCAAAGATGTTATTCCCCCTTTACAGAGGGGAAACAGAGAGTCTCGGGCCCAGTTCCACAAAGTTATTTAGACTCCAAACTTCAACCAAAATCAATGGAAATTAAGAGCCTAAATACCGGTGTGGATCTGGGTCTCAGTGACTTGACCAAAGTCACACAGGATGTCTGTGGCCAAGCAAAGAATTAAACCCAGGTGTCCCACAGCACAAGCTAGCTCCCTATCCACCCAACCATCCTTCCTTCTCTTAGGCACAACGTTCTCATCTGGCGGAGGTATCTGCAGCCAGCAGTATTGAGAACAGTCCGAAAGGAAGATCTGACAATGACAATCCACTACTGCAACCCACCCCGTCTCTTCCAAAAAATGATACCGAAGCCAGCAAACCTGTCCCAGAACAATCAGATTCAACGAGTGCTCTTGATTTCTGAGTTCAGAGCTGGGCGCTAAATGCATTTGAAGTTATTTCATCCACAAACGCTCCTTTGCTTCCCTCCTCTGTTGCCAGCAAATACTGGAAATGAGCCTGTAATGATCTTTTCATAATTTTATTTCCACAAACGCCTGCAGGGGAAGAAGCTGCAGCACTGACCTCGTATGTTTCGCAGTCTATTATCTCAGTGTAAATATAAAAGCGTGAATAACACCATCTCTTAAGGGGGTGATAACACTTTGGGCAAGCGCAGGGGAAGGCATCTCTGCCTTTCCTCTGGTCTTTCTTTTATTTCCCCTGCCTTTGTTCAGTGAACACCACTCTCTCTCAATGGAGAGATGCAAGACAAGACCCAGCAGCATGTCTCTTCAAATGACTCGTATGTTTCACAACAAAACTCCATGGAAAGGAAATGTTTATGTTCTAGAATAGGAATCCCTAGGCCAGGCAGCAGCGGGAAGAATCAACGGCTAGGAATTAACCGTTTTATGGGACATTTACTAATTAAAGGAGAAATGACCCTCTCTTCATCACATAGACAGGATGGAGATGGGAGAATGAATTTTCTGATTGCCAGAGCTTATCAGGACCATCCAAAACATTGACATCGGCAAGCAGATGAACTCATAATGCATTGAGGCATGGGACTCAGCTAATGTTGGCCGAGTTGTTATCAGCTGTTGGTAAAGATTAACACATCCTTTTTATTTTTTTCGAGTTCATACATTTTTCCTAATGATTATGACTTTATTTTGTTAACATCTGTGGAAGCTTTAGTTGAGCGTTGGAAAGAAGGCGCTAGTTAAATGAAAAGCCGCAGACAGGGAGTGGGCTGGGCTGGGAATTGCGGTGGGGGTTTATATCACTGAAAAATCGCCGAGATGGAAATTTTTGTGCATCTCAGTTTTTGGGGGCCCCGCTTGGAACACCCAGTGTCTGATTTTATAGAGGTGCTGCGCATCCACAGATGCCTTTGGCTTGTGTGGAAGGAGTGGAAGGCAAAGCCACCCAAAAATTAGTGACCACTTTTGAAAGGGTTGGTCATACCTTGTCTGTATGTCTGTTTCTTCATCTGTGAAATGGGGCTAGTAATGATTGCCCACCTCTGAGATCCCTGAATGAAAAGCCCTAAGTGACTGCAAAGGATTGCTTATTATTATTATTCACTCCTGAAGAATTTCTGTTTATTGCTGTTCATAGGGTGACCAGACAGCAAGTGTGAAAAATCGGGACAGGGGTGGGGGGGTAATAGGAACCTATGTAAAAAAAAAAGACCCAAAAATTGGGACTGTCTCTGTAAAATCGGGACATCTGGTCACCCTAGCTGTTCAGATGGGAACAAAGAATCTGAGTGATGGTACAGTTGGAGGAATCAAGAACAACATCAAACCTGGGAAAGATAACTGGAGACAGAGGTCAATGCGGAAGATCTTCCCCCTGGGCCCTTCCTTCACCAAGTGGGAATGAGAAGACATGCTGGAGACCGACCGATGGATGAACTGGAGGTGCAGAGAGGAAGGGCTGGGATTCACAAA
Organism: Malaclemys terrapin pileata; assembly: GCF_027887155.1. Lineage (NCBI taxonomy): Eukaryota > Metazoa > Chordata > Testudines > Emydidae > Malaclemys > Malaclemys terrapin. The sequence continues at coordinate 8,611,954 of NC_071523.1, forward strand.
GCACTGACAGATCTCCGGGAATAATGCACAGCGTGGCTGGTATGAAATGGGAACTGCACTAAAGCTGCCAACCTTCCGCCTTCAAAAGTGGCAGGGCTCATTAGGTGAGCTTTAAACCAGGTCAGGAGAGAATACAGAGAGGAAGCTAGTTGGGAATAGCTGGGATGTAACGGAGAGAAGGGAAACGGAAGAGCAGGATGAATTTCCTCCCCATGAGACCTGTTAGGAAGTGGAGTAGGCTCCCAGGGGAAGTGGTGAAAGCCTCATCACTTGGGTTAGTTAAAACTGAACTAGAAAAGCCGCTCACTATACACCATTGGGAGCAACCCTGCAGTGCCCCCCAGGGATTGGCAAGATGTTGCCATTTCACATTCCTGTTTGCCAAAGCCTGCCCTCGTTTATACCCATTCAGCGCCACTGAGGCGAATGAGGCTGCGGGGGGCAGAACGGAGGCCAGGGCTTAGCCTTCTGTGATTCTGTTGGTTAACTTAATTCCCCATTTTTGTCGCGCCGTTTAAAGCGTCGTCACCGTAATGCAGGTTAACGAAATCCAGAAAGTGAATTGTTCCTTAAAGTCTTGGAGGGAGTGTGATTAGATCTATGGCAGCTTCATAATCCTCGCTGGTTTCCATAGCGACGGGTTCAGCGCCAAATTGGCTGCAGGCCGCCTGGGGGATGAGGATGAAAGGCAGTGTGTGTGTGTGGGGGGGGGCGGGGGGGGGGAAGGGAGAACTGAATAAAGGGCTAGAAATGAAACATCAAGGAGGCATAAATAGATGGAATCTTTGGGCTGTGTCTGCACCTGGTCATGCAGCAAAATGCTGATCTTTAGTAAGAATAATACTTTGCACTCCCAGAGCACCTTTCATCAAGGGAGCCAAGGTGCCGTGCAAAGGCAGGTGTCCTCGGCCCCCCGTTACAGAGGGGAAACTGAGGCACGGAGTGGTTAAAGTGGCTTCTGATTTTGAGTGCCTGACTTCACACACTGGATTGCTTCCATCGACTTTGGAACCTCTGGAAAAAATTAGGCCCAGGATGCCTCAGATTGGACACCCGAAATCAGAGGCCAATTTTGAAAACTTTGACCAAAGTCTCTTGCTCAGGGCGATGCTGTGAGTCATTGGCAAAGTGGGAATGAGAACCCATCACTCCATGCACCCTGTGCCCTGCTCTAAGCACTAAAGCTCCCTGTTAGGAGTTATGCAAGAGAGTGAGCAGAGACATTCAGATATTTCTATTTCTGATTCAGCAGGGAGTGAACACTCTGAGTCCAGTCTGGGCTGTTCCACCCAGGCACCAGGGAGCGAGCACATTGAGAGTCCACTATGGGACATGGGACCCAGGTAGTACTGTTATTTTCTATTTGTACAATGCATCCAACCAACGGGTTGCAATGAAAAGCTCTGTACTGCCCTAATGGACAGTGTCACACTGGCTGACCAGGCAGACCCTGCACTGGGACTCTGGAATTTAAGGTGCGAGCGGACTCAAAATCCTATATTTCTAGTTAGGTGGTGGTGAAAATATGGCCGTGTTATTGGAATCTCTGATGCAGCCAGGGTAGACTTTGGTTTCTTTGGAAATATATTTGTAAAAGGAGAACAGGACTGGAGTCAGTGCAGGTGGTGGAGCGAGCAATCCATTTGACCCGTTTTCCAAAATAAACACATATCCAACTTTGCCTTCAGATAAGGGCTATCCCAGTTAAGGTGTCTGATGCTAATCCAAGTGCGCAGAGTGGCTATAAATCTGCTCCTCCACCACATGTGCTTGGCTTATCCTCACGCCCCATTCAAAGGAATGGTCATTCTATTGGGAACTCTCCTTCTCATCCGATCACTCCTTAGACTTGAAGATCATCTGACGCATGTCAGCTTTTAGAATCGTAGAATCATAGAATATCAGAGTTGGAAGAGACCTCAGGAGCAGGGCCGGCTCTAGCATTTTTGCCGCCCCAAGCAGAAAAAAAAAAAAAAAAAAAAAGCCGCGATCACGATCGGTGGCAGCTCTACCTCCGCTTCATTCTACGGCGGCAATTCGGTGGCAGGGCCTTCGCTCCCAGATGGAGTGACATCCCCGCCGCCGAATTGCCGCCGAAGGGCCGGATGTGCCGCCCCCCCTCTTCATTGGCCGCCCCAGGCACCTGCTTGCTAGGCTGGTGCCTGGAGCCGGCCCTGCTCAGGAGGTCATCTAGTCCAATCCCCTGCTCAAAGCAGGACCAACCCCAACTAAATCATCCCAGCCAGGGCTTTGTCAAGCCAGGCCTTAAAAACCTCTAAGGATGGAGATTCCACCACCTCCCTAGGTAACCCATTCCAGTGCTTCACCACCCTCCTAGTGAAATAGTTTTTCCTAATATCCAACCTAGACCTTCCCCACTTCAACTTGAGACCATTGCTCCTTGTTCTGTCATCTGCCACCACTGAGAATAGCCGAGCTCCATCCTCTTTGGAACCCCCCTTCAGGTAGTTGAAAGCAGCTATAAATCTCCCCTCACTCTTCTCTTCTGTAGACTAAATAACCCCAGTTCCCTCAGCCTCTCCTCATAAGTCATGTGCCCCAGCCTCCTGATCATTTTCATTGCCCTCCGCTGGACTCTCTCCAATTTGCCCAATTTTTATCACTTGGACCTAAATATACTGCACTAGATGACCACTGATTTGACCACTGAGCCACCATCTTGAACATGAGAGGACTCTGGCCCAGATCCTCAAACGTATGTAAGTGCCTGACTCCCACTGAAATCAATGGTGGTTAGGAGTCTAAATAACTCTGCGGACCAGGGCCTCTGCCTCTTCATCTATCTTTAAACAGAATCTAAAACCTCCCACGTCCTTTGCTGTCAGCCATTAGCTCGGGACTGCAAACTCTACCTGTCGTATGTCTTCTGTCATGCACCTCGCCGTGTTTTGGTATAATAAGGTGTGGCAGTATTGCCTCCTCTTCCTCCCACTCTGTGCTCACGGGGCATTGATCCAAACCGCTCCTGATCTTAATTCCTAGCGGAGGGCGCTGTCTCATTTCTTCCTTCTTCTGTCCTCAGAAGCCTGACCCCAAGCGGCGCTCCACGGAGAACAAATAATGGGGAGTGAAAGCAGCAAGCGTCGCTGCCAGCAATTAGTCCACCTAGGATGGAAGAAGAGAGAGATGCCTGTTGTTATTGCTAATAATCAAATACTAACTCATAGTCTTACATTTACACAGTGCCCTCCATCCCCATGCATGGGCCTGGTCCAGTGTGCTGAAATTTCCTTTGCAGCCGGACGAGCTCCAAATCATATACAAGAATCATTTCACACACTAGCGATATGCAGACGCCTCTGCGGTGGAAAGCAGCAGCCGCTGAACAGCCAACAGGCCAAGGAGTGAGTAATATCTGTTCTACCTACTTGGAGCTGCAAAGCAGAGTGAGGGATGCAGAATGTAATGACCTAAGTCAGCATATGGCTAGGGCGCGAGAGTTAAACACCCCAGTGGTTGCCAAAAGGGCTGAGGGTTTAATGACGAGTGCCTGGGGGGTCTGTGTCCTTTTGGAAGGACAACACCTCCAGCAGTGCATCAGCCTCCGCTTTACTTTAGTTACACGGTCCCTAACCAGACTTCAGAAGCGGATGAGAATTCTTTTGCCATCCAGCCCCAGAAAGGGGCCCTGGAGACGGCAGGGTTCAAAGCAGTGAACCGGGGCCTGCTGGTAACGACACGCTTTAGCGCCTCCTTCAGCTCACTTTGTGCCGTGAATTGACCTTGTGATGAAACTAACTGGGCCAAATTTGGCCCTTGGTTACACCTGTGCAAACTCACTGGGCCAGCTCCCCAGCTGGTGTAAATCAGCATAATTCCACTGACGTCAGAGGTGCTATGCTGGGGATCTGGCCCATTGATTGAGGGCAGAACTAGGCTTCAAAGGACTGCAGTGATTAGCAGCCTGCCCCCTTCCACTAGGGTGACCAGATAGCAAGTGTAAAAAATCGGAACAGGGGGTGGGGGGTAATAGGTGCCTATATAAGAAAAAGCCCCCCAAATCGGGACTGTCCCTTTAAAATTGGGACATCTGGTCACCCTGCCTTCCAGCCCCAGAGACTAACTCGCTGGGAATAGTGTTCACTTGGACCCAGGGGCTGGAGGGAAGTCTTCTCTTTTCCTGCTTTATTTAATGGCCTGGACTAAATCTCTGGAAATCTCCAGGATGGCCAAGCCCATAATTAAAACCCCCAAACTATCCAGTGAGAAATACAGTTCATTGTGTTGTTTGTTCCAAATGTTTTTCTTGAAGAAAAGAAGGTCCCAGGAACTAACGTTCACAGTCTAAAGCCAAATTCTCAAAAGCGGCCTCTGATTTTGATTGAGATACTTTGGGCCTGCTGTCGTCGAGGCGATGAGCTGCCCCTCGACTTTGATTGCAGCTGCAAATATTCGGCACTTCTGAAAAAAAGAGACCCGAAGTGTGTCAAATTGGGCACCCAAAAACAGAGGTACCCAAAACGGAACATGTTGGCCCTGGTGTGTCCTGTCCTCACATGGACTAAAATGGGACAAAACTTCCAAACTCCCTGCCCATTTCCTCCTGTGCTAAAGTCACTACAGGGCAAATATCTGCTCTCAGTAGCACAACTGCTGCTTCTGTGGAAGGGAGAGCAGAACTGGCCTACCTGCTCTGTGAGGACTACATGAGTCTTGTCATATATGCCATTTGTTTGTCTTTCAAGTGGCAAATTTGATGGATAGTTATGTTACCAGACCTGTTTAAATTCCAGTGCTAATCCAGATGGAAAGTACGGTATCCTGATTGGACAGCTACATTTTGTAAGGATTGTGGGTTACCTCTCACAAGCCCCAGGAAAGGGCAGCCACAACGACAATTAGAAATAACAGCAAACACTTTCATCCAGAGATCACCAAGCACCTTACAAAGGGGTCAGTAGCCTCACTCTCATTTTACAGATGGGAAAACTGAGGGCAAAAAGAGGGGAAGGGACCTGGCCAAGGTCCCACAACAAGCCAGTGGCCGGGTCTGGAGGAGAACCCAGGAGTCTTGATTTTTAGTCCCCTGCTGTGCCACGAGACCATGGTGCATCACAAAAAAACAAACAACAACTCAAGAGAAATAATCTCAGTCATTTAACAACGTGAGCCAGCCTGGCCCAGGGTGTAGAGCAGCCTGCGGGGTTTCAAACCTGCAATACTGCAGGCCAAGCACCTCCCTGACAGAACCATTCCAAAGAAGGAATTGCTGCTGGACTGACAGCGCACCCGCACTGTGGCAGAAGTGGGCGCCCGTCTGCTTCTCTTCTGTGGTATTAGCATCCCAGGCGGGTGGCAGTTGGTGTGCCTCCCACACTCTGGCAACAATTTGCTGGCTCTGCTGCTGCATTGTTATGTAACTATCCTACAGATTACATAACCTGCTAGGGGTGGTGCGTTCACGGTGAGGGGACGCAGGATGCAGGCAGCATGGAGAGAATATATCCCACTAATTGAGAATACATGGAAATCGAGTCATTACCACTGCTCAGGCTCTTGGCAAGCCAGCCTGGAGGTCTAATTGCCCTCTGGGCACAGCACACATGTCTGGTAAGGTTCTGGTTATGAGTTAATAGAGGCAGAAACCATCTGGCATCCTTAGAGAGCCAGGGGGAGAATTTAGTGCCAGCTACTGATGAAAAAACAAACATACTGCAGTATTCTGCAGTGAACAAATCCTGCAGCAATCACCCCGTCAGTAACTGCAGTGACTTGGACAAGTACTATAGAGTACTGGAGTGTGTGGAGTACTGAGTGGAGTACCATAGCATACTGGAGTGTGTTATAATGAGTGGAGTATCATAGCGTACTGGTGTGTGTTGTGATGGGTGGAGTACCATAGAGTACTGGAGTGTATTATAATGAGTGGAGAACCATAGAGTACTGCTGTGTGTTATGATGAGTGGAGTACCGTAGAGTACTGGTGTGTGTTATGAGTGGAGTACCATAGAGTACTGGTGTGTGTTATGATGGGTGGAGTACCGTAGCATACTGGTGTGTGTTATGATGAGTGGAGAACCGTAGAGTACTGGAGTGTGTTATAATGAGTGGAGTACCACAGCTTACTGGTGTGTGTTATGATGAGTGGAGTACCATAGAGTACTGGAGTGTATTATAATGAGTGGAGTACCATAGAGTACTGGTGTGTGTTATGATGAGTGGAGTACTGTAGAGTACTGGTGTGTGTTATGATGAGTGGAGTACCGTAGCATACTGGTGTGTGTTATGATGAGTGGAGAACCGTAGAGTACTGGTGTGTGTTATGATGAGTGGAGTACTGTAGAGTACTGGTGTGTGTTATGATGAATGGAGTACCGTAGCATACTGGTGTGTGTTATGATGAGTGGAGAACCGTAGAGTACTGGTGTGTGTTATGATGAGTGGAGTACCGTAGAGTACTGGTGTGTATTATGATGGGTGGAATACCATAGAGTATTGGAGTGTGTTAGCATGAGTGGAACTGGGGGCAGTGACTGTCCCTGGCACAAGAGGAAAGGAACAGTCTGCTGGCTAGCTAGATTCTCCCAACTGGTTCTGAAGGGAGAGCACCCTTGGCCTCTCTCCCCCCAGTCCCTTGCTGGTGAGCTTTATGCGGGCCAGTGGATGGGCAGTGTCTAGCTGTCCTGCCTGAGACCTGAACATCAGCAGGCGGGGGCTCTCCATTTGTCTGCCCCGGCACAGCTGTGCTACACCAGCCCCTCTGTGTGTCAACACTGGGTTGCCAGTGACCACTGTCTAGGTAGGCCCGAGCTACCCATGTCCAGAAGGGATCCCAGTCCCCAGCAGGTGGGGTACATGCTAGGAGGGAATGTCAACAAAGCAGGAAGCCCATTGATGTTCCATATACCACGTTTTCCAGGACCCTGACCTGCAGCCCCACCCCTCCCTGCAAGTGGATTCCTGTCAAACAAGTAGATAGAAATAAACAGAACAACGAGCAAGGGACCCCAGAGAATTCCTCTTCGCCATGCAGTGGTTTCCAATTAAGCTGAAAGCACTGCTGAGACTGCAGGCCCACGTTAGGGCAATAGCTACTATCTGTGCTTCTATGTGCTCTGGGATTGCAAGTGAAACAGAGAGAGACCTCCATGTGCGGGGGCAGGTTCCAGAGCAGACAAGGATCCACCGCTGTGACTGCAAATGTCCAGGCACAGGTCTAATGTGCGGTTGCATCCCTTGCCCCGCCAGCTCACCATCTGCTGAGTTAGAATGACAAAAGGTAATATATGCCTAATGCATTATAGCTGATCTCTCCTCCAATCCCCTCCCTCCCAAGGTCACGCTCGGCTCCGTGACCATGCTGAGCCAACTGGTTTTAATGTCTGTGTTTCCAATCTGGAGATCATCCCAGCAGGAATCCATGTTTCAGAAAACTGGTGGCAAACCCAGAAGAGATGTGTAAAGTGTGTGTGTTGGGGGGCCGAGGGAGGTGTGTTAACTATTAAGTGGGTTTGATTCTAGATCAATCAATCTAGGCCAAATTCTGCATGGATTTATACCGAAGAAAGTCAATAGGATTACATAGGGTGTCAATCAAAACAGCACTGAGAGAGTCCAGAGGGAATCAAGGGCCAAATTCTGTCCACAGTGGCACCAGTGGAAGTCCAGTGATCTCAATGGGGCAAGAGGCTGAGAGAGACAGAGGGTGCTGGGAGTGGGGACTCCCTGCCCTAGAGATCATACATGATTCTGGCAGAAGAACAGGCTGGAATGGAGCTAGGTGCTTTCCAGCCAGCCAGAGAGGAGGGCAGCTTAGCTCCCGCAGGGGCTGTAGGAGAAGCACCTTCGGGGCCTGGGAAGGAAGTGGAGGGTAGGGAGCTGGTGGCAAGGGCACAGGAGGGGTGAGGAGTTTCCTTGGCAGCTCTAGTCTGCGAGAAGTCGATGCCCCTTGGAAATCGAGGCTCTAATAGATGGGCCATGCTTGTAAGCAGGTTCCTGCGTAAGTCACTCTCCCCTCGGAGGGAAAGGAAGTGAATCGCTCTAGACAAGCAGGAGCCCAGCCCACAGAGCTCACTCCAGGGCATGCTGGGAGCCCCAGGGGCTGTGTGTGTAGGGACCTTTCGGAAAAGCCAGGGTTAAAACCCAAACCAGCTCGGTGCACTGGGAGGGGGTGAGCGAGGCTGGTGAACAGCCTGTAACACCAATGCTAAGTGTCTGGGATTCAATTGCCTGTTTCCCTGCAGTAATGGAGCCCTAGGGGGGATCGTCCCAAGTACAGATCATTGTTAATGACTTTTAATTAAGTGGAGAAGAGTGTGGGATGTGGAAATTCTCTCTCCTGCATTTTGCATTGCTCTAGCATTCACCAGGCTGGGAGCTACAGCTCTGGGTGGCAAGGGCGATACCTGGGTTGGGATTTAATCTAAGGGATGGGGACGTTCCTTTGGCTACGCACCCCCACTGCCACCCTCCGGCTGGGGAGGAATACCCCCCTCCCTTTTCATGAGTACTTCCAGCCCTAGCGACATCCAGAGGCAATCTGCACTGTGCATTAGCAAGCGTCTGTTTGCATGTGCATGCTGTGCGCCCTCATGTACAGGATGTGGCCGTGTTCAGCTCCGAACCTGCTTGGAATCGCCTGCCCTACGGATTTGTCCTGCTGCTGTCAAAGGGCCCTGAACAAACAACGCTGTCCTGCTCTGTGGCTTGGCTTGCTCCTCGCTCCCCTCCCCCTCTTCCCTGTAGCAACGATGCTAGCCTGGCTGCTCCCACTCAAGGCTTCTCCCAGGCCACCCCCTCTGCACTAAATGACCTCCTGATCCCAGTTTGCCAGGCCCATGCTGTCTTCTACCCCGCTTATTGGCTCGCTTCTTCCACAAAGCCCACAGCCACCCTGCTCACACCAGCCAACAGCTCTCTGCACCCCGTGACAGAGGGGGTCAGAACTCTACTTTGCTTGTGTTGAACCTGCTTGTAAACAGGCCTGAGGGCAGCGTGCTGTATTGTATTCCAGACAGTGCCCTGCCCAGGAAAAGGGCCTGACACCTCACCAGAGGACTAGCATCGGGAAAACCTCTTGAATCCAAGCTCAACCCTTGACTTTGACAGGTTTCAGAGGGGTAGCCGTGTTAGTCTGTATCAGCAAAAACAACGAGGAGTCCTTGTGGCACCTTAGAGACTAAGTTTCAGAGTAGCAGCCGTGTTAGTCTGTATCCGCAAAAAGAACAAATTTATTTGGGCCTAAGCTTTCATGGGCTAGATGAAGTGGGTTCTAGCCCATGAAAGCTTGTGCCCAAATAAATTTGTTAGTCTCTAAGGTGCCACAAGGGCTCCTCGTTGTTTTTCCTTGACTCTGAATGACCCTACTACTGGCCCACCCCCATGGAAGAGTGTTTTTTCTACATCGGGGCCTGCAGGTGGGGCATGCATGATGCAGGGGAAGGGACTGGAGCATCCCACAAGAGCACATGGCAAAGAGACCGACTACTTAAGAGCAGGAAGCTGCTCGGTGCAGGAGGGCCGAGCAGCGCCACGCGCAAGGTCTAGTAAGAGAGAATGTACAGGAAGAACTCTGCCCAGCCGGGGCTTCTGACCTACCTCAGACTTGCAGAAGGGGTGATCTCAGGACGGGGAAGGGGAAGGGGCATCTCAGGACTTTTCTTGTTGTCAGAGCTCAGTAACTATCAAATGCTTTTAAGAGTCAAGTCACTATGGTTAAGAAAGCCCTTTGCTATGCCTGTGTCCCTTACTGTCCTGCCATGTTCTCCCTGAACAGGGCAGGACAGTAGAAGCTCAGAGGGCATAGGTGAAGCTCTGTGGCAGCATGTGTAAGTGACTGTGGAGCTCGGGAGCTCTCATTGGTTTAGAGTCTAGGGCAGCAGTGTCCTGCGTCCCTAAAAAGGACGTCAGACAAGAAGTCTGAGCCTGGGCATATGTCCTAGAGTCCCAGAGCTAGATATCCAGTTGGTTTTGACGTACGAGGGACCCAGCGATCAGGTTCACTTGCAACCAGCTGGGTACAGCGTGCGGTTGTAACACAGCTCATTTCCTCCGACTCTCCCAGTGCATCTTGTCTTCGGGGCTGCCAAAGCTCCTCGGAGCAGAGACCATACTGCACTGACGTTGCTGCCTCTTAAAGAATCTCTCTCAGGGCCAACACACTTTTGCACTTCACCAGCCTTCCCTGGCGGCATGTGCAGAGTTAGAAGTTGAGTACAAGTTTCATGTATGCTTGAATGGGTAGCTCTCCACTGTGTGCGTGGGCAGGGGGAGGGTTGTACACCGTGCTCAGATGTAGCTGTTGTATGTGTTTTTTTCTGGGGAAGGTGGCCTTGCCAATCATTGGAGAAATCAGTTTTCCCACCAGGCAGTGTCTGTTCACATTGAAAACAGTGGGTTCAGCTGTGTCCTCGCATATGGCCGTTGAACCCCCGGGACTGCTGTGGGATGTGCTGGCACACACAGAACTGAGGGCAGAATGTGGCTTTCTGTCATGAGAAAGGAAGAAAGATGCCAGCTCTGCCTAGGGATGGTGGGGCAGGGGCAGCTGATGTGAGCCATGAGAGCATTCATTAATTGTAACATTCCCTTTATTTTCCTATCCTAATCCTTGCCACTCGCATGCCAGTGATCGAAACAGCTCGGCTGCAGTTCCTGGGAACGGGAACAGAAGGTTACCCGGCACATTTTAGTTTTGAGGTCTACTCCTAAGAGGGAGGACACCAGATTCCTAGGAGTGGGGAAAGGTGTTAGACAGATAGCCCGGAAGCCTCAAATCTGGGTTGCTTACATCTCTGAAGTTTCTAGTGTCCACGGCCCATTTTACATGTGTAGCGTATGGATGGTGGGAGAAGTAAAATACGTTTGTGTGCACAATGGAGACACTTTTCCAGGGGCAGAGTTGGCATCTATAAGCTATGCCCAGAGTGTGCCTGGCTCAGCTGGCATGCACAACCGACAGCTCCTGCGTCTATGACACACTCAATCTGTTTGGCAGGTCCCTTTACATAGTTTAGCTGAACAGCTCTTGGCTCCATCCTGTTTAGGTTCTTATACTGTTCTCAGATGCCATGGTGATGGGCACAGTATAAGGGAGGAGATTTACACAGTTCCTTCTGATTCAACCCTCTGCTTGGACAAGACACCCAGAGCTCTACTTAAAATTTGATCATACTTGGAATCAGCAGCTTCCACCCTAAGATGACTGGTATTTAGGGTGACCAGACAGGAAGTGTGAAAAATCAGGACGGGGGTGGTGGGTAATAGGCGCCTATATAAGACAAAGTCCCAAATATCGGGACTGTCCCTATAAAATCGGGACATCTGTTCACCCTACTGGTATTAAAAATACATGGGACAACCTGCAGCCCCTGGATGTAAACTACCGACCATTTCCTTCCAAATCACTTAAAGGTAAAGAAAAGAAACTGTTGCCATTATTGAAGAAATCAGTCACTTGACATGTTAGACAAAATGAAGATTAATTGCACATTCATCTACCATGGTCTCAGTGCAGACCAAGGGAAGAGGCTGTAGCAGGAAGAGCACAGAGGCAGTTGTAGCCACTATCTGCAAACCTAACTGAGATGAGTAACGCTCGGGAGATCCTGAGTAGAGAATTGCTTGGCTTGGGACCTTAAGCTGCTTCCCACTCAACTCCCAGCATTTAGGGAGAGTAGCATCTTGGAACTAATTTCTGGCCACTGGACGAAACTCCAGCTCAGAGACCAAGGGGCTGGATGCAGTGCTAACTCATGGGCAGCAGTTTAATGGTGAATGAAAGTAACTAGGTTAACTAATGAAAGTGGGGCTGAAAGAAACAGACGGAGCCAAACTCAACCCTGGGACAAGTGGGTGCAACTTCACTGACCTCTGGGTTGAACTTGCCCCTGAGTCTCCAGGTCCCAAAGCACCATCTCTGGATGAGATTGGATGTGGACTGAAAGACCCTACAGCCCTGCACTGCTTCCTCCAGCAGCAGTCTTCTCAAGGCACCACTATTTGCTCCACCGTATGTGCCATAGGCAGGAACGAGGGGCGCTGTGCCAGCATTTCCTTAGAAGGTCTCTTTGGGAGTCATGAAAATCATGTGAATAGGAACAGTTTGGAGATGTTGGCCTCTCTGGAGGCTGAAGACTTGAAGCTACTGACCTTTCCCACGTCAGGATGAAGGAAGGGCAAAGCCCTCACTCGCTGTGGTTTAGCTGGGTAGGGTGGAGTTTTTGCTCAGAGATTGTTACCGACTCTCAGCCTCTGGAGGTCAGGCTCAGAAGGTGGGGAGGGAGAAGACACACCACACACTGCCCAGTCGGTTCCATTTGCATTGCCTCTGCCCGGGCTGTCGCTAAAGACGAGATGCCAATATTTTCTAGAACACAAAGCAAGAGAAGAGCCAGAGACTCCTGAAGTGCACTAGGGGCTTTGTTATTGCCATTCAAATATGGACGGTGTTCAGATACACCAGCGACGGGTGGCAGTACAAGCCTCTAAGAGAGGTGGATGGAACAGCGTGCAGGTCGGCCAATGCAGCACCAGTCATACAGTCACCTTAAAAAGAGTGAAATTCAACACCTCCACCCCCAAAATAAGTGTATAGGCCATCAGGTGTGAACAAAGGCTCTGCAGAGTAGCTGGTTCCGACCCAATGTATCCCTGGACAGAAAGGTGGTAACGGCAGCCCAGGCTTGCTCTCTGCCCTGCTGTTGAGAGCTGAGACCCCAAGAGACAAGCCCACAGTGGGTGCCGAAGGATTCTCTCTCATTGAGCTGCTGTTAAGTAATTAGACTCAAGATCCGAAAACCTCAATGAGCAGAAAAAGAAGGTGCTTAAAGGGCTAAAACTCCAGCCACAATCCCCTGGTGAGTGTTAAACGAATAGATCGCTGGAGAGGAAGAGCACTAAGATGAAGACTTGCAGAGCAAAGCTGCTGGGTGAGCGAAACCTCACTAAATCCTTTTCCATTTTACCCAAACGGAACATGTTCGTAAGAAGCATTAGGCCTTTTGGGAAAAAAACACCACCACATCAACGTGCTACAGCCCCCTGGCTTCACTGAACATGCTACCGATTAATCCTGAAAGCAAATGGAAGACAGGCTCCGCAGAGAACCAGAGCATTCTCGTTTGAAAGCAGCTGGGTTTGTGCTTTTATAGATTTTGACAAGAAAACTGAAAGACAATTGTTAATGGGGAATTTCTAAAGGGCTCCTTATCCAGCCAGGTATCTTGAGCCACCACTGCCCTAGGGGAATGGCTCACTCCTCTAGACATCAACTTCCTGGGACATATATAGACTGTGAAATGCTTGGGATCGATGCATAGAACTATGGGGATTGGGAGCAGCAATGTGGCTAATAGAGGGGTTGACAAACTGGAAAGAGCGTGGAACCGCTGGAGAATGGTGGGGAGATTGGGTGCAGCATGGGGTTATGGATGGGGCTGCTATGATTAGAAGATGGGTGCAGAGGGATGGGGCTGTGACGTTTCACTCCATATTCTTTATGAAAATATGCTTATGATATGAATACGACATAACTGAGATATACTCTATGCAAGATGGGTCTTGTAAGGAACCATTGGAAAGATTCTGATTTACTGAATGTGATTATCCAATTTGTATTCATGTATCATTTCTGTATCTAAAGTTAGAAATATGGACTATGTAACAATTACAACTGGGTGTGTATTGGGAAGACACCCACCAGAGGACAGGCCATCAAATTTGATGAGCCATCAGGAAGGAATAACAAAACCATGAGGATACTAATCTTTCCCTCCTGGGAGACATCCAAGGATGTAACTGTGACATTACTAGGTCAGGTGATCTTGTCACCTGACACTAAACATTACCTGGGACTTCTTGTAACTTTCCACTGGAAGGGAAAGGGGGGGTCAAGTTTGGGAAACAAAGGATTCCCACCTTATGTAAATCCTATTTAAGGGTGGGGAGGAAGGCAAACAGGACTCCTCCTCTCCATGGCCTTTCTGCCCAAGAAGAAAAACTGCTAAAGCCACCTGAAGGGAAGGCTGGGGGAGTCCAGACTGAGACAGGGGTCCAGTATGAAAAGAAATAGAACTGGAACTCTGAACCACAGAAACTTTGCAACCTGCCTAAAATGACATTTAGGGTAAGAAATTACATTTTGTAACCTGTTTCTCAAGTATATTGAGTTTAGCTTGCGTGCTTTGTTTTATTTGCTCAGTCATCTGCTTTGTTCTGTCTGTTATCTCTTGTATTCACTTAAAATTCACCCTTTTGTAGTTAATAAACTTATTTCTTGTTTATAATATAACCCAGTTTATGTAATTTCTAACTGGGGGGGGCGGAGGCAAGAAGTTGTGCACATCTCCCTCCACATTGAGGGAGGGAGCAAATTTCATAAAACCTTTGGGTTTGTACCCCTTAAAGGGAGTGGGCAGCAGAGTGCTGGGGCGAGCCCCTAAGGCTGAATCTTTCCAGAGTGGATCTGTCTCTCTGTGCAGCCCTGCCTGTGTGCTTGGCTGGAAGAGGCTTGTGAGCCTAACCCAGCAAGGCCAGGTAAAGGGGACCCAGGCTGACTCAGTGGCACCCCAGCACATCAGGTGACACCCCGAAGGGCCCAGATCCATCACAGAATCAAGAATGTCGGCGCATAGGGCTGATGGCTACAGGAGATTGGAAGTGGAGTGGGGCCATGGGGTTGGGGACCGACCTCAGCGCAGTTAGGTGCTAACTGTCATAAAAACATCACCCAGTGACATGAGTGAAAATTGTACGTGGCAGGTAAATGGTGTCAAAGGAAAGAGGAGTGACAACAAGAAAATGCGCTCAGTCCATCTGGGCTTGTGATCAAGAAGAGGCTGATCATCCAGCCCTAATGGAACAGGAAGTCTAGGAGACTTATAGTCACGCTGTGCATTGATTTGTTCTAAAGCAGAAATCTCCATTCAAGTCAATGGGGAGCTTGGCTGAAAAATCAATTGCATCATATAGTCCCCCAAGCTCTATTGGCATAAGCTGAAGTCACTACAGGGATTGGGCAGGGCAGAGGGGTGGGGAAGAGATGGGAAACAGGAGAAGTTTGTCCACACAGCCGGGTCCACTGGCAGGTGCATCTTTGGATCAGGCACTTGGGTACGAATTGAGATTCTTAACTTACTAAAATGTTCCACGAGCGGATCCAGTTCATAGTTACTGTTGCTATAGCAACCACCTCCTTGGTATCTATGTGTTCAGCACATCACATGAGGACACCAGACAAGGGTAAGGATGGATGGGTCACACAAATGACATTCCCCCCCCAGGGCCTGGTGTCTTTTGAGGCTTTTTGGCTGCTTTCTTCCAGGGAGGTGCTGCACGTCTAAAATCCCATTGGCTTCACCGGGAGGTCCAAGTCTCAGGAGAAGGTTGTTTGCAGGTGCTGTTCTCTCCCCTCAGGGTCCATGCTTCCTTACACAGGTCTAGCTGGATGCTGGAACCACTTTCACACCACGGAGTAGGAGGAGCTGCATATGGGTCATTGCAGCCTCTCATGCCAATTTGTCCTCTGGGTCGCCTTCCAACAGTTTCTACTGCACTCACAGTGGACTCCTTTAAAGGCTTTCAATGACTGGTCACGTTATTACATGCATCACTTCATGGCTCCAGTCTGGGGTCTCAATCCTGCAAACCCTCCCCATGACAGGGGCAGTCTTGCTCATGCAATTAATGCCACTGGAGTCAACAGGGCTCCTCAGGGTAGCGAGATCAGCAGGATCGCCCAGAACCTTGGCTTGCTCTCTGTTCCCTCCTTATGATACACCAGGATTGGTGCATTTCTCATGTGCGCTTCTCCCTCTGTCTGGAAATCTCCCCCCCCTTCTAACATGTTTAGTCACAGTCCAGCAAGGACCATTGTGATCATCTAGTCTGACCTGTATAACCCAGGCCAGAGAACTCCCACACAATAATTCCTAGAGCAGCGATTTTAGAAAAACAACTTTTAAATCAATTGGGTATCAGTGATGGAGAATCCACCACAACTCCTTGGTAAATTGTTCCAATAAATTACCCTCACTGTCAAAAATTTACACCTTGCATCCGGTCTGAATTCATCTACCTTCAACTTCCAGCCATTGGATCGTGATACGGCTTTCTCTGCTAGACTGAAGAGCCCATTATTAAATATTTGTTCTGCATGTAGCCACTTATAGACTATAATCAAGTCACCCCTTAGCCTTCTCTTTGCTAAGTGAAATAGATTGAGCTCTTTGAGTCTAGCACTACAAGGCAGGTTTTCTAATCCTTTAATCATTCCCAGGGCTCTTCTCTGAACCCTCTCCCATTTATTAACACCCTTCTTGAATTGTGGGCACCAGAACTGGAGACAGTATCCAGCAGCGGTCGCACCAGAGCCAAACGCAGAAGTAAAATAATCTCTCGACTTCTACCCGAGATTCCCCTGCTTACGAACCCCAGGATCGCATTAGCTCTTTTGGTCACAGGGTCACACTGGGAGTTCTTGGTCAGCCACAACTCTTTTTCAGTCTCTGCTTCTCAGGAGAGAGTCCCCCATCCTATAAGTTCTCTCTTCAGCTGTCACCTGGAAACCTCTATTTTCTGCGTGGTCTGTGACTCCGAGACAATACACATACAAATGCAACGTATTGTATAATATTTTACCAAAGTCTTGCTAAACAGGCACATATTTCTTTTGTATTTTCCCTTCCCGTCACTGCTGATTACTAAGGTATTTATATATAAATAGAAGCTGTCTCCTCTAATCTGCCCGCTTGTATTTTTCTGACTTACTCAATGATTGCCCAGCCTAATACTTCTGGTGCCAAAACTGATTCCATGGTAAGGACCAGGGCTGGGATGACGCTGCGTGCTTGGGATACTGAGACCACATTGTTCTGTCTTTTTGCTTTTTCTAATGAACCATTGATCATCTTAAAAGGTCTGATCTCCGATGGGTACCAAGGGTAGCAACTAATGCTATGGACTAATAGAAAACTGGGAATCTTGTCTAGCGCTGGTGGTTAGGTACCATCCCTTAGAGGAAGGAGCAGGTGGGGTGTGGGAGAAATCACTATTCTGATTACATCTCTCTTCTCTTACATCTCTCAATTCAGACCTGAATTTCATAGTCATCTCCAGATTTCAAAGGGTAAAAGATTTTAAAAATCAAATCCTATGAAGGATTACATTTCAGCTCTAGAAGTTTGCAAGAGTGCAGGCTGCTAAAAATCACAAAGGAATCAAGAGGAGGAAAAAAGCAAGATGATCATTAGAATAGCCTGATTTAACAGAGGTTGCCACCTAATTTGTTCCGTTTGAGGTCCACACTGCTGCGGTTGTAGTGTTTTCTTGCATAGGTATATCCTACAGGCAGTAGGTCTACAGGTGAGAAATGATTTCAGTCAGCGTGAATGATACAGTGAACAAACCTTACTCAGATACACTCATCTTCCAAACGAACTGCACCACAACTAACAAGCATTTCTCCAAGATGCAACTGCCCAGACAATCAGCTAAACTGAACTTGTAAGACTATCTGCAATAGCACTAACAGGCAATTTCCAATAATATGCAAATGCTTAAGTCAGCTGTAATAAGAGGAGCTACAGCTGCTCAGTGAAGTTAAGTGGAGAAGATATTCAATTAACTTCACGGAGCTTTTGTAACGCATTTTGAATGTGGGCGTAGGAGCCATTTTAGATGTAAGTGGCAGACGCATGGGATACAAATGGCCATTCAGACTTTGCTGGGAGATGGAATCACAGCTGAGGAGAAAATATGACTGTTTATTGAAGCTTTCCATGTTTAATTTTTCTTCAATTTTTTTTCATCTACCATTAACAATTTAGGTGACATGATGACTTTAGAGGGACATCATCAGCTTGTAAAGAATTACATCTGTCTGAAAACCACCTTAGGAGGGAGTCCGCACCACCACCACTCCCAAGAGGAGGAGACGGGTGGTGGTGGTCAGGGCCTCCCTCCTAAGTCATCCATCTGCCGTCCAAACTTGAGAAGTCTGCTGTTTGCCTATAGTTAGAATTCAGGATGTGACGGAGTGTCTTCCGAGACTGATCAAGCCTTTGGACCCCTACCCCTTCCTACTTCTCCACGTGGACACCAATGATACTGCCAAGAATGACCTTGAGCGGGTAACTGCAGACTACGTGGCTCTGGGAAGAATGATAAAGGAGTTTGAGGTGCAAGTCGTGTTCTTGTCCAACCTCCCTGTTGAAGGAAAAGGCCCAGGTAGGGACCATCGAATTGTGGAGGTAAATGCGTGGTTGCGCAGGTGGTGTCGGAGAGAGGGCTTTGGATTCTTCGACCATGGGATGTTGTTCCAGGAAGAAGGATTGCTAGGAAGAGACGGGATCCACCTAACAAAGAGAGGGAAGAGCATCTTTGCAGGCAGGCTTGCTAACCTAGTGAGGAGGGCTTTAAACTAGATTCACATGGGGATGGAAACCTAAGCCCTAAGGTATGTGGGGAAATGGGATACCGGGAGGAAACACAAGGAGGAGGGTGCAACAGGGGAGGCCTCCTGATTCATACTGAGAAAGTAGGGCCATTGGCTAGTTATCTTAGGTGCCTGTACACAAACACAAGAAGCCTGGGAAACAAGCAGGAAGAATTGGAAGTCCTGGCACAGTCAAGGAACTATGATGTGATTGGAATAACAGAGACTTGGTGGGGTAACTCACATGACTGGAGCACTGTCACGGATGGATATAAACTGTTCAGGAAGAACAGGCGGGGGAGAAAAGGTGGAGGAGTTGCACTGTATGTAAGAGAGTGATATGATTGCTCAGAGCTCCAGTATGAAACTGGAGAAAAGCCTGTTAAGAGTCTTTGGGTTAAGTTTAGAGGCGAGAGCAACAAGGGTGATGTCATGGTGGGCATCTGTTATAGACTACCAGACGAAGAGAATGAGGTAGATGAGCCTTTCTTTGGACAACTAATAGAAGTTTCCAGATCACAGGCCCTGGTTCTCATGGGGGACTTCAATCAACCTGACATTTGCTGGGAGAGCAATTCAGCAGAGCTCAGAAAATCTAGGAAGTTTTTGGAGAGTGTTGGGAACAACTTCCTGGTGCAAGTGCTGGAGGAACCAACTAGGGGCCGTGCTTCTCTTATCCTGATGCTCACAAATAGGGAAGAATTGATAGGGGAAGTAGAAGTGGGTAGCAACCTGGGCAGCAGTGACCATGAGATGGTCAAGTTCAGGATCCTGACAAAAGAAAGGAGAGCAGCAGAATATAGACCCTGGACTTCAGAAAAGTAGATTTTAACTTCCTCAGGGAAGTGATGCGCAAGATCCCCTGGGAGGCTAATATGAGAGGGAAAGGAGTCCAGGAGAGCTGGCTGTATTTTAAAGAAGCTTTATTGAGGGCGCAGGAACAAACCATCCTGATGTGTAGAAAGAATAGCAAATATGGCAGGTGACCAGCTTGGCTTAACAGAGAAATATTTGGTGAGCTTAAACACAAAAAGGAAACTAACAAGAAGTGGAAGATTGGACAAATGACCAGAGAGGAGTATAAAAATATTGCTCGAGCATGCAGGGGTGTCATCAGGAAGGCCAAAGCACAATTGGAGTTGCAGCTAGCAAGGGATGTGAAGGGTAACAAGAAGGGTTTCTACAGGTATGTTAGCAAGAAGGTGGTCAGGGAAAGTATAGGACTCTTACTGAATGGGGGAGGCAACCTAGTGATAGATGATGTGGAAAAAGCTGAAGTACTCAATGCTTTTTTTGCCTCAGTCTTCACAGACAAAGTCAGCTCCCAGACTGCTGCACTGGGCAGCGCAGTATGAGGAGGAGGGGAGCAGCCCTCAGTGGTAAAATTGGTTAAGGACTATTTAGAAAAGCTGGACATGCCCCAGTCCATGGGTCCGGATGCAATGCAACCAAGGGTGCTGAAGGAGTTGGCTGATGTGATTGCAGAGCTATTGACCATTATCTTTGAAAACTCATGGCAATCGGGGGAGGTCCTGGACGATTGGAAAAAGGCAAATATAGTGCCCATCGTTAAAAAAGGGAAGAAGGAGAATCTGGGGAACTACAGACTAGTCAACCTGACCTCAGTCCCTGGAAAAATCATGGAGCAGGTCCTCAAGGAATCCATTTTGAAGCACTTGGAGGAGAGGAAGGTGATCAGGAACAGTCAACATGGATTCACCAAGGGCAAGTCAAGCCTGACCAACCTGATTGCCTTCTATAATGAAATAACTGGCTCTGTGGATATGGGGAAAGCAGTGGACTTTATATATCTTAACAAAGCTTTTGGTATGGTCTCCCACAGTATTCTTGCCAGCAAGTTAAAGAAGTATGGGCTGGATGAATGGACTATAAGGGGAGAGAAAGCTGGCTAGATTGTCGGGCTCAACGGATAGTGATCAATGGCTCGATGTCTGGTTGGCAATCGGTATCAAGCGGAGTACCCCAGGGGTCAGTCCTGGGGCCTGTTTTGTTCAAAATCTTAATTAATGATCTGGATGATGGGATGGATTGCACCCTCAGCAAGTTCGCGGCTGACACTAAGCTGGGGTGAAGAGGTAGATATGCTGGAGGGTAGGGATAGGGTCCAGAATGACCTAGACAAATTGGGCCAAAATAAATCTGATGAGGTTCATCAAGGACAAGTGCAGAGTCCTGCACTTCGGAAGGAAGAATCCCATGCACTGCTACAGGCTGGGGACTAACTAGCTAAGTGGAAGTTCTGCAGAAAAGGACCTGGGGATTACAGAGGATGAGATGCTGGATATGAGTTAGCAGTGTGCCCTTGTAGCCAAGAAGGCCAACGGCATATTGGGCTGCATTAGTAGGAGCATTGCCAGCAGATCGAGGGAAGGGATTATTTCCCTCATTCGGCACTGGTGAGGCCACATCTGGAATATTGCATCCAGTTTTGGGCCCCACACTACAGAAAGGATGTGAACAAATTGGAGAGAGAGTCCAGCGGAGGGCAACAAAAACAATTAGGGGGCTGGGGCACATGACTTATGAGGAAAGGCTGAGGGAACTAGGCTTATTTAGTCTGCAGAAGAGAAGAGTGAGGGGAGATTTGATAGCAGCCTTCAACTTCCTGAAGGGGGGTCCATAGAGGATGGAGCTCGGCTGTTCTCAGTGGGGGCAGATGACAGAACAAGGAGTAATGGTCTCAAGTTGCAGTGGGGGAGGTCTAGGTTGGATATTAGGAAAAATTATTTTACTAGGAGGGTGGTGAAGCACTGGAATGGGTTACCTAGGGAGGTGGTGGAATCTCCCTCCTTAGAGGTTTTTAAGGCCTGGCTGGGATGATTTAGTTGGGGATTGGTCCTGCTTTGAGCAGGAGGTTGGACTAGATACCTCCTGAGGTCTCTTCCAACCCTAATTTTCTATGAAAATTTTGGATCTACTATAGTTAGATGTAGCACCCAAAATCTCGATCACTACAAGAATTTGGTAAAGACTTTTGTTTCCAAGCTCAGCGGAAGTACTTCTGGCCTGCGACAAGAACTTTGTGTATAGTCAGTTTCACTGATTTCCTGTATATTCAGGTAGTCATTTGCTGCATTGCCGGAAGGCCCTTACAAAACAAGGGAGCAGAACACATTAAATATTAAAAAGAAGTAAGTAATACAACAAAATTTAACCCACACTTTGTAACAGGGGCTTTGCCAGAAGTGTGATTTGTTTAAAGATTTCTCTCTTTACAGAAAAAAATTCAAGTTAATTGCATCCTTTTTAAAAGGATATTTCATAACTTGTCAGGGCAGAACAGGTTGCTCTGACAAGGGACACAGGGTTTCAGGACCAGTTAAACTTCCCTAGCAGTTGTCCTGGGCCACTGAGCAGTAAAAAAATTGTTCAAACTCAAGAGTTCCAGCAGCACCATACACCAATCCGTATGCCCCAGCAGCACCCTCCAGCATCCAGGATAAGCACTAGAGAGCGTATATGAGACAATGGACCTAATATATCTGGACTGTCCAGGAGAGGGCTGGGCAGTGCAGATCACACGTTTTGGGAGAATATCCAGGCCTGGGAGTGTGCTACAGTAACCCTGCAAGTGATAACCAAGGCTGGGGCAAGCAAGAGCGTGACTGATGTGTGCCTGGCAGCCTGTAGCTATACACAGACACTCAAGGTGTTACCTGCATGCTGGAGGCTGTTTGTGAGTGGCCCAGGCGGCAGCTACAGCAGCAAAGCATTGTGAAGCCCTGCAGGGCAAGGGTGATACAGCCCCTCCCTGGTCTGGATCTCACCCAGGAATGTCATAACAACCTTCAGCACATGCAAGGAATGCGAAGAAACTCACCTGGCTTCAGGTTTCCTCACCTACCTCCAACTCAGACAAAACAAGGTGCTTTCAAAAGGTTGCGAAGTTTAATGAGACTTTTCACCGGGCTCAAGGGCAGAACGCCAGCAAGCCTGAGAGAGGAGCTTTAAATAGACTGGGGCCCAGTTGTGATTTTTTTTGTAGAAATGATGCAACATTCTGTGATTGCAGCCGCATTTCTCTTGGACTCTGGGTTGACTGGAATCCAACATTCCAGCGCTATGCAGCCACACAGACTAAAACCAAGATATATCTGTCGTTCTTGGGCTTTCCACAAAGCAGCGAGAAATATGTACATTTAAACGGAGTTTCTTCATGGAATACTACTCCCTCCCTGTGAAGCTTTTTAATTTATGGGCTGTCTTGATTTTATAATTGTTATTCTTACTCACTTTTTCCCTTATCCTTACTTTGTCCCAGGTCTATCAGTCATTTTAATAACTGTTTACAACATATAACATCTTGCACAACATTTGCATGACTTGTATCAAAGGACTCTTAAATCCCAAAGTTTTTATGTGTTCTATTCTGGAAGTTATGAAACCCAAGAAACAAAGGAAATGTGCTCTCCAAAGCAGCAACATAAATTGATTAGTGACAGATAAGCCTCAGCAACTGTAGAGTTTGTATAAGCACGCCAAACTCTGAGTATTTATTTCAACTGGTCCCACTTGGTGGGTCTATAAAACTGGAGTCCAACCCGCAAATGTTTAAAGTCCAAGTGCAGCATGCCATTGCAATCATTGGGACCATCTGCACAGAGGAGCCCTTCACCCACTAGTAAGCGCTCACACGGGTTAGGTAAGTGGGCTGGACAAATTATGGAAACCACCTCTCTTTTACTATTTTTAGTACTGCCTGCTTCCAGTGAAATACCTTGAGGACAGGCTCTCTCAGAGCAGTCTGGCACCTATGCCGTTAGTCCTAGCCAGAGCTGGGAAGTGTGCGTGTTTGGGAGGGGGTGTGAAAATAATTGGAGGAAACAAGGAGAACTGACTGGAGGACACGCCCATTTCAAAGCCACTTTTGAGATTTCAAAATTTGTTTTCAGTCCAAAAAAAAATCAAAGCTTTTCGAACATTGTCACAAAAATGGAATGGTGTTAAAACGTCCGGTCTGAGACCAAAGCCTGCACTTTTTGTGGGGGGAAGAAGGGGGCATACGTGGGGCTAGGGCACTGGTGTGGGACATGGGAGATCAAACTTCCCAGTATGGATCCTGGGGTGCCTTGGTTGTTAGCTAAAGCTGCCCCTCCAGCATAAACGCCAAAGGGGTGGGTGAGGGAAGCTGCTGTTATACGACCTTCTCTCCCCTGGAGTGAAGCCGCCTTGGGATCCCCCTTGTGCTAGAACTCACATGTCAAAGAGGAAAATCCCCAGAGAAAACATTAGCCACTCCTTTCTAGCCAGCCAGCCAGCCATGGGAGGCTGTTTTGCAGGGGTTCCGCTCTCCTATTGGCAGTATGCCTGCATCCCCATTAGGCAGCTGCTTGGCAGGGAGGTGGGGGCTGAGTTACAGTTCGGGTTGAACCTGATCTGCACATGTTTCCAGTCTTTTAGACAATCAAGATTTTTTTAAAAACTGTAACACCCCTCCCACCCCCTCCAAAGTTGGTTTCATAACAACCTTAACTTAGAAGAAGTTAACAAGGAGATTTTGGTCAGTGGAGAATGATCGACTGCAGATGAGGAGAAGTGTCCCTAGCAGACAGATCTTTGCACAGTCTCTTCTTCCATCAACAACGCTCTACCACGGAGAGCCAGCAGCAAGTGAGGACTTGCTTCTCCTAGGCCGGAATCTCCAGGGCCTCTCTTGCAGTCAGACTCTAAACTGCAGACACACGCCGAGGAAGCAGGCCTGCTCTGGCCAGGAACATGCTTCCAAGTCTGGGACACGCTCTGCTTAGGGGTAGTGGGGCTGGCCTTATTCCGGTGGGTGCACAGCGAAGGGCGGGAGGAAGGAAGCCGAGTGTAGCCTCTGAGCAGCCGCACCGCACACACCAAGTTGCCATGCTCCCCGTGCACAAAAGGGATTTTCATGCATGAGTCCTGGGCACCTCATCCGGGGCACAGAGAGTGAGTGCCAAGGGGATGGGGCAGGGAGAAAGCATTGGCTGCACCATGTTAGAGGGTTTAGCAATGACTGCTGCTCTGTGCACTCCACAGGACCCCTGCCTCCCTCTGTGCACAGGAGGGAGCTACTTTGGGGGGTGGAGCAGGGTTGTCTAGTGAACAAGGCAGGGAATTGCAGGAAAAGAAAGGAAGGTTTCACAGTTAAGGCAGTCAAATGCTTTAAGAGAATTGGGTTCTATTCTGCCTCTGCCACAAAGATCCTGTGGGATACTGGGCAAATCACTTAAACCAAGTTTTTCAAAGGTGGTCCCTAATTAGATATTCCTCCTTTTCTAGGTGCACTTGAGACCCTGGGGCCAGCTCTGCAGAAGTACTGAGCACATGCAACTGAAGACAATGGGTGCTGTGCTACAGAATGCTAAATACTCTGGAGAGTCAGGAGCTAGGCCTCTCAAATTGGGCACCCAAAATTAATGGATACTTTTTACTTTAATCTCTCTGTGCCGTAGCTCTCCATCTGTAAAATGGGTACAAGAATAACCCCTCACCTGACAGGCATGCTGCTAACATTAATTAATGCTTGTGAAGCACACAGATACTGTAATGAATGAGGCCACAAGGAAATTAATATTTCTGTCTTCAGCATTGAGTTTCAATAGTGTACAGTAAATAAGGCGGGGACCATACACTGAACAAGGATACAATAAAATATTGGATAGCTGCTCAGTTGTTGAGCACCATGCACCCTGTGCACTGAATGAGGCAAGGGCCCCGTAGGAAAAAAAGAATATGATCGTGTCATTAGAGATTACCATAATGCACATGCACAAGGGGGCTGGAGTGAGGTTGCACAGGCTACTGTAAGTCTGGTATTTCCTAACATGGGAGTGCTTGACTTTAACATGTTAATCATGTTCTTTTAATGTCATTTTATTATAGTTCCAAATAAACTACACATCGGCTCTCTGGTTTGTTTTGCCTCCGTGTTGGTCTGAAAATCCTCTCAAAGGCAGGCATTTACAACTGGTATTTCAAAATTGGGGGTGGGGTGGGAGAGCCTCTCCTCCCCTCCTCCAGGGCTCCCATCCTCATGCAAATATTTCCTGCTCCCCACAGATTTTGATTGCCCAGCTACAGGCCGGAGTGACTGGCTGTGTGCGCTGGGGCAGTTTCTATGCTGGAAGGCCGTTCATGGGGCAGGGGTGGTGTCTGTGTACAGCTTGGGGCTCAGGCTGTGCATTGACATTGCTGTAATGAGTGATTTTTGAGCTTTTTCTTTTTGGGGGGGTCAGGAGTGCTGGGGGCCAATATTGATGTGAGTCTACACTTGAGACGGGGCTAGACACACGAGTGCAATTTGTTCATTACACAGGAGCCGCAAACACCTAACAGATATGCCTGGCTGACCCAGTCTCACCACCAGTCCTCCAGCTCCCCTTCTGTGCCAGGGCAGTGATTTGGGTTCTGCTTATGGACAACGCCGCTGGGGAGCAAGGGTGTTTGGAAACTTCATATGAACATGAAAGTCCAGGCTGCGTGGCAGCCCTTTCTGGTCTGTTTTTCTCAACTCATTAAAACAAAAGCAGAAGACTGATGAATAGCAGGAGACCCCAGAATTTCAGATTCATGCAGCACCTTGCTATAAACATTTCAAGTGTACCAAGTACTAAATCCTGTTCCTCCAAGCAGCCAGAACAAACATGGGCAGAGATCCAGCAGCGGACAGCAGGTCGGTACTGGTGAGAGTGCAGAAAATAAGTGTCCTGTAAAAATAAATCAAGCTGGGATCACAGAACCTCAGTGGCCTCTAGTGGCTGTAGAATAAAGAGCCAAGAAAAGGAGGGTGAAGGCTCCGGCCCACTGCAAAGATGTTGGAAAAGAGAGGCCCTCAAACAGGTGGCTCAGCTCTGGAGTCAAGGGGTGGGGGGGGGGGAAGGATAGGGGGTACAAGGAAAGCGTCACAATCACTGCATTTCCATTCAGAGCCTCCAGATGTGTCCAATTCTCGTTATCCAGAAAGTCCAGCGGGCTGCAGCAGACCCTGCCACAGAACGCCCCCCCTGCCCTTGGGATGGGATGAGGAGAAAGTCCACAGCGCAATGAAGACGGACAATTTTGGTTTCTTGTTTAATGGTGGCAGCAGCATTTATTGGTGAGTGTTGGAGAGCCACATGCATTACCGGCATATCTCCTCTGTAGTAAGGGGAGTTACAAGGATGAGTTTGGCCTGGGTTCACCTCTCTTAAGGGATGAGCATGGAAAAAGAAAGGTTGTGGTACTTTTACAAGCTCCACCCATGAAGTAAGCTCCACCCAAATGAGATGTCACTTACAGTAGACAGGGCACATGCTGTCTGGGCTCCTTGGGTTTGGCTGCCCCTGGGTGAGACTGATCTGCCTCACTGGGCTTCTTGAGATTGGCTCCCCTTTTGGCCCTTCAGATGCCCCGTTGGGCTCTGCCAGGCTCCTCAGTTGGGGAGTGTGGAACGTTGGCTCTCCCAAGCCCACTCACTGGCGGTTCCAAAACGACCCATCTCCAGGGCTTTGGAGCAGCTCCGGAGCAGCGGAGCTGCAGGTTTTTGCCTGGAGCCGGAGCACAGCTCCAAAGCCCTGCCCATCTCACTGTCGATTTCATATCATTCTCATCCCTCTTTCTACCTGCTTTGAGCAGCGAAATAGTGAATAGTTTAAACGTCGGCACTGTCATCGCTGGGTCTGTGTGAGCCCCTCGTAAGATGAATGGGGCCGCTCACACCGAGACTTGGAGCTCTCCTTTCAGCCTGCAGAAGCAGCAGACAGGTAGGATGTTTTCAAGGCGTTTCCAGCACCACAATAGCTAGAGACGTCGGGGGTGTTTTTTAAATGAAAACTTAGATTCTGGAGTATAAGTTGACAGCATGAAATAGGTGCCAGTTCACTGTAGCCCTGCGTGCCAGCTGAATCCAAGCCCTTCCTCCATTCATTCGCCACTGAACGGTGAGCGCAGTGTGTCCGGTCTGTGCTGACCGACTGCGCATCCCACACACACACACACGTTTCAGAGAGGTTATATGTTGATGACTGCAGTGCTGGAAAGGCAGATGGCGTTTCAGTGTGAGCTCAAAACGCCCCCTTACTCATCGCAGCTTAGGAAAGCTGGAGCTGGAGTCTGGACAGAAGATTCGATGGTTATGTCCATCCAGCAGCTGGGAGGGGTCATCCCCAGCTCAGGTAGACGTACACGTGTTAATTTAGATCGAACTAATGCCCTAGAATTAGTGGTGTGGCTGCAGCGGCACAGGCTAGCCGCCTGAGTACAACCGTAGCTATCGGGCATCCTAGGGACGTACTTGGTGCCTCACCCGAGCAACACCCATGGCACCGTGGCCACACCGCTATTTTTAGGCGGAAGCTCAAGCAGAGCTAGCACGTGTCCCTCCATCTTCCCAAGCTGGGAACTACACCTCCCAGCTGCAGTGTGGATGGGCCCTGTAAGTGACTCAGGACAGGAGATTTTCACCTCTTGCAGCTGTTGCCTTGACCAGGTTAGAACAAGACTGTGCCTAGTTATAGGGTTCAGCTTTGATTCCACAGGGAAGTCTATAATCCCGGTGCTTCAGGGAACTATCCAAGGCTCTAGTCCAGGGGTGGCCAACCTGAGCCTGAGAAGGAGCCAGAATTTACCCATGTACATTGCCAAAGAGCCACAGTAATACGTCAGCAGCCCCCCCATCAGCTCCCCCGCCACTCCCAATGCCTCCCACCCACCAGCAGGCCTGCCGATCAGCACCTCCCCCTCCCTCCCCACACCTCCCAATCAGCTGTTTCGTGGCGTGCAGGAGGCTCTGGGTGGAGGGGGAGGAGCGAGGGCACGGCAGGCTCAGGGGAGGGGGCGGGAAGGAGTGGTGTGGGGGCAGGACCTGTGGCAGAGCCAGGGGTTGAGCAGTGAGCACCCCCCGGCACATTGGAAAGTTGGCGCCTGTAGCTCCAGCCCCGGAGTCGGTGCCTAGATAAGGAGCCGCATATTAACTTCTGAAGAGCCGCGTGTGGCTCCGGAGCCACAGGTTGGCCACCCCTGCTCTAGTCTCTGCCAAACCGGGGCAGAAGTCTCAAGAGTTTAAGGCTCTCTCGTGAGAGGTCTGGCACTCTGATTCTAGTCCTATTTGTAAATTCAGCCAGAAACACTGAACTAACTTGGCCCAGACTCTGCCTTCCTTGTTCTACTTTGTATTTCCAGGTGGGACCAGAACCGGAATCCCTAACATGAAAAGTTTTCCTTGTGGCATTTTGTGGCTGCCCATCCCAGATGAAACGCACTAGCGTAAAGGCAGACAGCAAAAACTAAAAAGAAAAAAAAAGTCAATCAATAAAGTTATCAGAAAGTATCAGGTGCTAAAGGCTTCCGTGAGAATTTGGTTCTAAATGCCGGTGATGTTTTGTGGGAAGAGATCTTATTTTTTATCGGAAATACAAATACCGTATACAACTCATGCAACAAAGAGAATGTTTTTCTGCCCATCGTGGGAGTTTAGAGAGCACCTATCAGCAAAGCACGTAGGCACAGAATTGAGGAAGGCAGGTTGTAATTACCCACATTGGAGGTTGGCCAGGATACAAGAGCTGACACACCTGCAAAAAATGCCCTGGGATAAGGAAGCATTTCTAGGTTTCTATTTCCAACCCAACCCGAACACAAGAGTTCTTAAGATCCAGGGTTTGTTTGAATCCATTTAGAACACAAAGTAAGACACATAAGTACCAGGATGACCTCAGTAAGTCTGTCCCACCTCTGTAGAGGAGGGCACCAATCTCCACAAGGCCAGGCTGGCTAGAGTCAGGATGGGGTTAAACTAATAGCAAAAAGGGAGAATAAAAATAGGGAAGATCTGAGCACTCAGTCAATACAAAATCAAGATGTCAAGAACAAAGTTAATCAAGGAACTAAAGGACATGCAGAGACTATTTTTTTTAGTTGCCTACACACCAAGGCTGGGAGCCTGGGTTATAAACAAGAGGAATTAGAATGGCTCATTTCTGTGCATAAAATTCGCTATAGTTGGTATTACTGGAGCCTGGTGGGATTATTCGCACAATTGGAACGTTAAAATCAATGGTTATAATCTATTTAGGAAGGACCGAGTGGGCAAAAGGGTGTGGGGAAGGGGAACTCTGTCCAAAATGGCCACATCTCTTTTGGAATCACTGATAACTCAGAAGAAAATGGTCTTGAGTGCTTCTGGATCAATGTCCTAACAGATAAAGCACAAGATAGGATATTAGTTGGGAGTCTACTACAGACCACCAAATCACATTACAGAACAGGATAACTGGCTCCTTATGTGCCTATCTATAATGTGCAGGGGGGGAAAAAGCAATGTGACCATGGGGGACTTAAATTTGAGTGATACGTGCTGGAGGTCAAATGTTGCCAGTACTAAAACATCCTTGGAATTTCTAAACATTATAGATGTCAATTTCCTAACACAAAAAGGGCGGTACCCAACCTGGGGGAATTCTATATTAGACCTTCTCCTAACAGATAAAGAGAAACTGGTCACAGAACTAAAAAGGAATGCTAGCTTAGGTACAAATGATTGTGACTTGATCACATTTATAACGTGCAAGCCAAATAAAGTCCAGACCAGTAATATATATATACTTGGTGCTTTAAAAGGGCCAGTTTCACAAAGCTGAAAACAATTATGAGCCAAATCACCTGGGAGGAAGAATTTAATCAGAAAAAAATGTGAATGATAATTGGGAATTGTTTAAGAACTTACTAGATGCTCAAAAAGCCACAATCGCACAGTAAAGAAAGAAGACTGCGCTGGTTAAAAAACTAACCTGGTTTAGAGGGGAAGTGAAGGCAGCTGTAAAAAATAATATATAACAAATGGAAGAATGGGAACGCTGATAGTAATAAATATAAATCACAAGTTAGGAATTGAAGAAAACTGATAGGAGAAGCAAAAGGATACAAGTAGAAATCTATAGATATATTAGGAACAAAAACAATCCAGACAATGATATTGGTCTATTACTAGATGGAAATGGTAGAATTGACAATAATAAGGTATCAGAGGGGTAGCCGTGTTAGTCTGAATCTGTAAAAAGCAACAGAGGGTCCTGTGGCACCTTTGAGACTAACAGAAGTACTGGGAGCATAAGCTTTCGTGGGTAAGAACCTCACTTCTTCAGATGCAAGTAATGGAAATCTCCAGAGGCAGGTATATATCAGTGTGGAGATAACGAGGTTAGTTCAATCAGGGAGGGTGAGGTGCTCTGCTAGCAGTTGAGGTGTGAACACCAAGGGACCTAACCACTGGACCTAACCAGATCAGCTACAACATCACCGGCTCATTCACCTGCACGTCCACCAATGTTATATATGCCATTATATGCCAGCAATGCCCCTCTGCCATGTACATTGGCCAAACTGGACAGTCACTACGCAAGAGGATAAATGGACACAAGTCAGATATCAGGAATGGCAATATACAAAAACCTGTAGGAGAACACTTCAACCTCCCTGGCCACACAATAGCAGATGTAAAGGGAGCCATCTTACAGCAAAAAAACTTCAGGACCAGACTCCAAAGAGAAACTGCTGAGCTCCAGTTCATTTGCAAATTTGATACCATCAGATCAGGATTAAACAAAGACTGTGAATGGCTATCCAACTACAGAAACAGTTTCTCCTCCCCTCACCCTCCCTGATTGAACTAACCTCGTTATCTCCACACTGATATATACCTGCCTCTGGAGATTTCCATTACTTGCATCTGAAGAAGTGAGGTTCTTACCCACGAAAGCTTATGCTCCCAGTACTTCTGTTAGTCTCAAAGGTGCCATAGGACCCTCTGTTGAATAATAAGGTAGACGCATTCAATAAATATTTCTGTTCTGTATTTGAGGAAACACAGATGACAGTCTCATCATATGGTGATAAAACTCCTTTCCCCTAATATCTCTGGATGGTGTTAAACAGCAGCTATTAAAGTTAGACATTTTTAAATCAGCAGGTCCAGAGAACTTGCATCCAAGAGTTTCAAAAGAGCTGGCTGAGGAGCTCACTGGACTGCTAGTATTGATTTTCAAGAAGTCTTGGAGCACTGGGGAAGTTCCAGAAGACTGGAAGAAAGCTAATGTCATGCCAGTTTTTAAAAGGGTAGGGACAACTTTAGAGGGCTATAATAGAAGCAGGAGGGATAGCTCAATGGTTTGAGCATTAGCCTGCTAAACCCAGGGTTGTGAGTTCAATCCTTGAGGGAGCCACTTAGGGATCTGGGGTAAAATCAGTACTTGTTCCTGCTAGTGAAGGCAGGGGGCTGGATGCAATGACCTTTCAGGGTCCCTTCCAGTTCTAGGAGATGGGATATCTCCATTAATTTATTTATTTTATAATGTTTCTTCAGTCATCTGAGGCAGAAACAGACAGGTAGACTGGTAAGGAGAAGAACTCGGGGCATGGGAATCCAAACATCTGAGTTCCATCTGTTGGTTTGGGGCTTAGGGTTTTGATGCATAGTTGGTGTTTTAATAGGATGGAATTTGGCCTTGATAGGTCATTTTGTAATATTATAGTTTTGTAGGCTTCCTGTTTTGTTTTGTCTAAATCTTGGCCTGAAATCCTCTAAAATATGGGAAATTCCATCTGATATTTCAAAATTTTGGGGCAGGACACCCTATGCTCCGGGCCCTCCCCCATCATGTAAATGTTTCCTGCCTTCCCATAGCTTCTCCCACAGTCTCCCCACTTTTGATTGCCGTGTTACTGGCCTTAGTGATTGGTTGTGTCTTGTGGCTGTTTATACGCTAGAAATCCAAGAGAGTTTGTGGTGCATATATGGACTTGAGTATATTTTGGATGTTCAGCAATGTGAATGGATGACACTGTAATGGGTGTTATTTGCAGCCTTTTAGTTGTAATCTGTTTTTTGTTTGGGGGAACATTATAGTACGCACGTTTTAACCTAAGTCTGAGCTTCACGGAGATTCTGCTAGACTCCCTTTAGCCCATACAAATTTGTCACTGCCCTTCATGAATGATCCCCTATATATTCCTGGTTGTGAACATGTCCTGTTGTAACACAGAGAGAGAATTCCATTTCACTAAAAGCTTTTGTCTTGTTTCACAGTATTTATCAATATCAGGACATCATCATTCAACCCAGTGGGCATTACACATCAGATCCTATTAGCACACTCAGCAGCCTACAATTACCGATCATCACAAGGGAAATTCCACCCAGAGGGAACAGATATAATCAAAACCTGCTGGAGAGAATTGCCTTTATGAACCATGCTGTGTCCTGCTCACGGTAGCCAGAGGATTTCTTCCCAATTGTCCAGGATCCTTAACCACATCCTTCCTTCAACCCTCGTCACTCCCAATCTTACTCCAGTGCAACAAGCATTCTCCCTTCTGCAGTGCCCACTCAGCACTGTTCCTTCTTCCTAATCTCGCCCTATTTCTCCCAGTATCAGTCTCCATTCATCTCTACTGCTTCCAGTATTTCCCCCTTCTTCACTCCTGATCGCTGTCTATTGGTTCCAGTATCCTTTCCCCATCACTGTCGGTCTCTTTCCATTCCTCACAGTCTCTTTCACATGTCACTTCTGATCTCTCTCCACGGCTCCAAGTATCTTTCTCCATTCACCCCTGGACCCAATGTCCCCTCCTCATAGTGTGATGAGACTGGACTCAAATAAGAGAGACTGGATTCAAGAAAAGGACTGTGTTTCCTGATATGTTGTACAGGGGCAGGTCAGCCACCCTGCATCTCTCCCATCTCCCTACCCTATGGAGAAAGGGAAGAGAGGGAACTTTGGTCTGGAAGAGTTAGCAACAGAGAGGTGGAGTGGGGAAAGGGGGACCGTGGCCAGTAATGAGGGTGAGAGACCATAACCAATGTCTTTTTATAACGAGTGTTCACCTATAATAGGCAGTGTTCCCTACTAGACTGAGCAAGGGACTGGAATCTGTAGACTCCCGAGGTCTAATCTTGGCTCTGCCACTTACTCCCCACTGTGGCCTGAGCCAAATCACTTAACCTCGGTTTCTCCATCTGTGAAATGGAGGTGGGAAAGATAGCAAATTAATGTTTAAGTGAGAACATGAGAAATGCTGTGATTTGTGGGGTTCTAAAGGCTAGCTTGTCCTGTGCCTTCCTTTACTATGTGTAAGGAAAAGGGGGATTTAGGTCTTTTTTTTACACAAGATCTTTAGGTCCTGTCTAGCCTGGAAGACTGTAGAAGGGCTAGGGAAATGACAGTGTCTTAACAGCAAAGAGAAAGTTTAGTAAGTGAGGTGAGTCTAGGGGGGATTTAGGCAGCCTGCTTAAAGCTTTTCTTTCTGCTAACATTTTTTTAACTTCAATCATTAACATTTTGGAGAAAGGAAGCCATTGTCGAAGATTCATCTACCTTCCCCTCCTCTCAATTAAGGTGAGAAATAACAACATATGTCCTCCAAGGACACCCACCACCATTGCAAGTCTTCCAACAAAACCAGAATTCGCATTCCAGATATTTCAAGAGGGTAAAAAAAAAAAAAATCATCATATTGAACATGAGAAAACAATACCACTCACCTATCAAGCTCTTTTTGTACAGCAGAAAGCAAGCAAAGGGAAAACAAAACAAACAAACAGAGAATTCCAGGTTTTTTTTTAAAGACGCCCTTTGAAAGGTGCCTTTTCTATATTCTCACAGATCTGTCCAAAGAGACAGCAGTAGAGTACAGAATATGGAAGTGTCACATTTATTTCACACAGACCTTATCTTGTGTTAATCGTTGCAAATTAAAATTTCAGCAAATCAGCCCAAGCAGTTGATGGCCATCCCAACTGTGTACTAAAGATTTTAGCCCGATTGCAGTAAAATATATATTCTTGCTCTCTGTGCAAGTGTAGCAGAAACATTTTAACTGCAGTTTTAAAGGAACACTCTCAGTATGAATATTTTAAAAATTGACTTATGCGTAAGTATTCCTCCCCCCAAATAGAACCTCCTTTTAAAAAAACCCTTAGCTCTATACTTTGCATGTAACTTCCTTTTTGTAAAACAATAAGGATGTTATTATATTGGCTGTTTACACCTGTGTGACTACTCGGGTGCAAAAACATCACCAAAACCCCAGAATAGCTAGGGTCTTCGTTGTTATTTGTAAGAGTAGGTACATTTTCAGACAATGTTATTTTCAAATTAACTGTGTCCCTATAACTAGCTTTCCTGCAATGTAATCACATACTCACGTACTGCTCAGGGGATGGCCAATAGATCCATGGAGTAGCTGAAAGGACTTTGCTTCTCAGATAATGAAGCAGCCTCACTAGGGAAAATAACCATGTAAATGGCATTTATACTAGGGCTCAGTCCTGCTCCCTTTGAAATCAATGAGAGTTTTGCCATAGTCTTCAATGGAAGCAGAATCAGGCCATATACCTTGTGCATGGTGGCTCATTTGCCCTAGTGACCAGGAGCATATCCTAGGACTGACTAACTGTCCCTTCCAGAGAGAGACGGGCAGGAAAAAGGGACTCCATGTTAGGAGGGACTGACTGCTGTTTCTCTTTTCTTTCCACATCATGTAGCCAGAGCTGAAGTGTACCCAATGTGCGGAAGTCATTCTCCATTTCATTCTAGTCCCCTATAAATAGACCCCCAAACTGTCTCCACTTTGCATTCAAGAGGGGAGTAGCACATTTATTAAATGTCTCTGGGGCATTTGCAGGAAGCCATAGGGGTAGGTTTAAAATAGGAGAGGGCAATGCTACAAATGAATGTACCTTCATATCCCTTTTTAAAACTCACCTCTGCTGTCATACTTACGAGATGCTGTTGGCTATTAACAGGCTTATTTTACTGATACCTCATCCTCCGTTCCTCCTTGCTTCCTGCCACTATTTGTTTTGTCCATCTGCTACCTATACTGTAAGCAATTTTGGAAAGGGTCTGTCTTTTTAATACATGTTAGTACGGTGCCTATTACAATGGAGCCCTGATCCCAAATCAGAGTATTACAGTAGCACCTAGAGACAAGTAAGAAAGGAAGTTACAAGTTATTATGGACTCATTGGATCCCATCGCCAAAAAGGTAGTTTTGTCCCCAATAAGACTGAGCAACGCTGGGCCTTGTAGATTCCAATGACCTATCCTTTTCCACGCTGTCATAACCCTGATCTCAGAAAGCAATGCCTATATGCACCGGACAATCAAAATAGATATAAATAAGTACAACTGAGCAACAGAGATGGTCAGAAAATGGAGTTTCCATTCCACCGCAAATTCCAACTTTCAAAATTTTTTGTTCTCACTAAAAACATGGAAGTCTTTTGATTTCAATGAAACCGCATTTTCCCGCTAGAAAACTGTACATTGGAAATTTTTCAATCCACTCTACTGAACGGGTTTTCCTGGAGAAGAAATGCAAAGCAAAGTGCGAGTCCTCAAATCAAATTACAGAGATTCACAAGCTAACAGTGTGGCCAACTCTTGAGACTTTATCACGAATCTCACTATATTTGGTGTTTCTTAAAGCCCCGACGCCTGGAATTGTGAGAATCTAAGCGTTCTTTAAAAATATTAATTTCTAACCCTCGTGGTTGCGGAGAAAAGCTGGAAAATACAAATCCTAAAGGCTTTATTTGTCCTCTGGTGCTGAAAAGATCCAGAATGTATTTTTCCCCCCCACAAGTCTATTTTTAAGCCAATCTCATGATTCTGGGGGCTACCTAACAACTGAGGAATTAGACCAAGACCCTCAAACTCAGGTCATATAGAATACTAACTAGCGATGGGCACAACTGATCTGATGGTCACCTCGTGGAGAAAAGCTCTAAAGCCCACTAGGGACTTTGCTATTGATTTTACATGGATAGCTCTCCAATATTAGTGAGATAAGCTAGATAACGAGGGTGACCAGATGTCAGTCCCGTTTTTTAGGGGACTTTTTCTTATATAGGTGCCTATCACTCCCATTTTTTCACAGTTGCTATCTGGTCACCCTATAGATAACCAACCTCTGAGCCACTCTACTCCCACTAACCAGTGCCACTTGCTTTTCCAACTAGCAGAGCACAGACTGTTCGCATAAAGTTACTACCTCCTTTCTCCTCTGTATTATAAATAAATCATTCCGCAGTAAAATGCTGGCCTAGTTTAACATGCCCTAGTTTAGTGGGAAATGAATATTTATTTCAGAGTGTGCTATATTCAAGTGCTCAGCGGAGAGGAATCTTGGAATCTGAGTTTTGAATAATTAACCTGTTTATCTTTGTTCTGGTTTTGCCCAAATTCCTTGAGCCCGGCGGAGAGGAATGTGTGCGGCCCCAGCAAAGACGAGCCTTCCTTTCTCAACACAACACACTGACCTCATTTTTATGTGGGTTATTCAAACTGCTAATTCCACCAC
The DNA here is from genome assembly GCF_027887155.1 of Malaclemys terrapin pileata. NCBI lineage: Eukaryota > Metazoa > Chordata > Testudines > Emydidae > Malaclemys > Malaclemys terrapin. The sequence continues at coordinate 8,648,675 of NC_071523.1, forward strand.
TGCCGCGGTCGCTGCTCAAGCAGGCGCCGTACTGTACGTACGAAGCACGGCCAAGGGAGGGGGAGCCAGAGAGGTACCCGCTGCACCCCCAAGGCAGCTACCTTCCATGCAAAGCGGATCGCAATGCATCCTGCCCACAGGGGCCGTCTCAGACACAGGCCCATCTAAGGGACATTTCTAGGCCTCCTTGACTGCAAAAGGAAACTTGGGGCAATATTTGAACATATTTCCTGGCACATCCTCAAATGCTTGACAGAGTCAAACAGAATAGGGGCAGGAGCTCCCCAGATCTGTGGAGATGCTGCCTGCTCGGTGTGCAGATCAGCAGGCATGTTGTATGTAGGGATTCTGCAGTGCCATGGGTGAAGTGGGTGAGAATGAGATAGCTGGTGTCTGCAAGGGAACACGGAGAGAAGGAAATTAGGGGTAATTCCCCACAGAAGGGGCATGGGCATTGTGTCCAGGAACAGCATGGATCATGCGTGTGTCACCAGAGCAGCATGCAGCACCTGCCACTTCCTTCACCTATGCAGCAGTAGTGGACAGCGGACCAGGTGCATAAGCCTTGCCCCTGAGAATTCCACCCCAGATCCGCTGCACTTGAGTGTAGTTTCATGCAACCAAAATACTTTCACTCTGGCTTCTCTCCCTTTAAAGGGGGTGGCCCCAGAGTCCAGATGAAAGCTCATACACCCCACCCCCATGAAGTGCTGACACTCTGGAGTGGACAGTGGCAGCCAGGCAGCCCACCAGTGAACAAGAGAAGGATGAAGATCCTGGCCAGGGACAGAAGAGCAAACCCTGTGAACTCGGGGTGTTGAAGGTGCATGCTCAGCAGAAAGGAGCTAAGGGCTCACCCGTTCAGTATACCAAAAAGAAACCGGAGGACGAGGAAGGCTTTTAGCGGGGAGAGAGGCATTCCCGAGGCTGTGGATGCCTTCTCCAAGATGCACCAGTGGTCATCACTGACACAGATTGTCAGCTGCCCACATGAGATCAGTGCTAGGCTGAGACAAAAAAGGTTGCTTCTCCTGCACTGGCTGGAAGGGGTCACCTCTAGTGGCAAGAGGAGAATTAATGTTTCATGACCTGTTCAGACACAGCCTCTCTGTGGAGTCTGTCAAGAAGAGGGCCAATGAGTGCCAGTGGCAAGGTAGGGGGAAGAGGTCTTTCTAAATATGGCCATCTGCCCATTAAGACCACCAGCTCATTTCACATAGGCTACCAGACATCTGTCCAATGATTATAGGATATTGACCAATATGAACCTGGCTTGGATTCTAGGCGCCTGTAACCTAAAGGATGAAAGGATCTGCACCTAGGCGCCAGCCTATCTGGTGCCCTGATTGTCTGTTGCTGTGTGTTCATGTGGATAGGAGAAGGCTTATATTTTTATACCTGGTTGCTATGCTGTGAGCACTGAGAATCTCCAAGAACTAAAATACAGGCAGTGCTGCATAGATGTGCAGTGGAATTCACAGATGTGCCCTGACTTCAGTAATGTTCATGCTAGTATAAAAAAAAATCAACTGTTTTTTCTAAATATTAAACAAAAGCTGAAGCCCAGGGGGTGTTTAACTGTTCATTCCTGCTTCTTTTGAAGACGTTTTGCAGGGAAGCCGGCGTGACTCCTGGCCTGATCCCAGTGGAGAGATGCAGGCTGTAGGGAAGAGGTGTTCAGACCATTTTCCTTGCCTGCTGTCTGGGCAGACTCCGGACAGCTGGGATTACCCATGTGCAATTACTGCCAAGTGGGCGTGTGATGCAATCAGCATTTTAGTCTGCAGCTTGCAGTAACTTTAGAGTTTTTCCCCCTTCTTTGCCGAACTGGGTAGAGTGAGATGGCTGAAAAGCTTTGGAGGAGACGCTTGCTGAGAGTAGTTCTGTTAGAAAGGAGGCTCAAACTGCACCCACTGCTTCAAAGTCATGCAACGGTAATATTTCCAGTAGCCCTCACTGTGCATTTATAAAGTGCATGTGCACACGCACACACACACCTCTCCACCACAACCAAGTTGCTGTAAGGAAATGCTTTGCGGTGCGTATTACCAAAGTATCAATTCTCCAAGTGCCGCAAGGTATCAGCTAAATTATCCCAATTCTCCGATCTCAGTTATATCCGCAGCCATCAGCCATGTGCTGGCCTCACAGGGGAATTGAAGGTTCTGAGTTACTGGACCACTCAGCAAATGACAGGAAAATAACTTGCGTGGCTTCACCTGACCTGGTACCAATGCACTTGTGTTTGAATATCAGTGTAAGTTACCATAGCAACTCCAGCATCATGTGATGCCAGTGTGTGCTCTACATATTGCACCTCAGAGAGAGAAACAGAGGGAGAAAAATATCAGCACAAGAACTTTATGTTTTAGCAGGTACAGTAACTTTGGATACGATATTCTTGTCATGAGACTGAAATAGCATGACATGGCAGTCAGGACATATCAGCTATATCCTTATATCAGTAACATGATAACCCTGGCCAGGATAGGTCACTGATATGTCATCTGTCTCATGCCAGTTGTACCATGAAGATGGCCCTCTTGTGCCATACCTGGGTCAGGAGCATGTTTTATTAGGACATCCTAATCACACGGAGACAGCTGGGTCACGATAGTCCTGGCACGACAGATTTCAGATACAGATCCCGAATTTCACCAGATTTCAGTCGTGTTTGGAGCTAGGGTTTTTGTTTGCATTGTTACACAGCGAGTGAGAAAGCCAGATCCTGGTCAGCATGTTTAGATTCTGGTCCATCCCAACCTGACAGCATTAGATCAATGGCACGAGAGCGAGGCCACGTTAGTCACATACAGTCACGTATGACTAGCATAACTGTAGCATTACCGTGGCTGGGCCGTGACCATTTTCAGCTGCCTGTTTCACGCGTCATCCTCAGCTGGCTCAGAGCAAACAGTTTTCTACGTGCCTGTTGATGTTCCCTTTGCCTGCTCATAGCAGGTGAGAGAGAAGTTATTCACCAATTGCAGGAAGGAGATGGAAAACAGAGTCCCTGCATGTTTTAAACAAGACTTGTGGTGGCTTTTGGTTTGGTTGGATTTTTGTTCTTAGCCCTGGTCTACCCCGGGGGGGGGGGGAGGGGAGAAATTGATCCAAGTTACGCAACTTCAGCTACGTAAATAACGTAGCTGAAGTCGACATACTTAGATCTACTCACCGCAGCGTCTTCACCGCGATGAGTCGACTGCTGCCGCTCCCCCGTCGACTCCACCTGCACCTCTCACGGCGCTGGAGTACAGGAGTCGACGGGAGAGCGCTCGGGGGTCAATTTATTGCGTCTAGACTAGACGCGATAAATCAATCCCCACTGGATCAATCGCTGCCCGCCGATCCAGTGGGTAGTGTAGACATACCCTTAGAGACTAAAGCAGTTTATATATACAGGGTACAACCTCAAGTCACACAACTCCCTCCATAGAGTCTATCAGGACCTACGCATCTAGCAGCACACCACTTCTGGCCCGGGTCTCATGAACAGTCAAGGGAGGGCAGATCTCAGGAGCACTCCTTACACTGCCTAGCACTCATCAGGCAGCATGGGGAGTGCAAAGCAAATGGATTACTGCTGGACTAAGATGACCACCCCATCCCAGGTGGGACATGAGTAGCCAAGTGCATCTCTTTCCCTCCCAGCAGTCAGCGGAAGTGGAGAGATACCCGCTACCCTTCCAGCCTCCAGGAGGGGAGAGAGGGAGAGAATTCTTCCCCTTTCACCAACTGGGACAGGGTCGTGCAGGTGCCATCAGATTCACAGTCAGCTAAATAAGTTAAACTGCGCCCCCAGTTATTAGGGATATCACAAAGCGTTTGAATGATGCTGTTTTTGCTTTGTGGCAGTAGCCTGGGATGCAGACCCCAGCTGTCTGGGATGTTGGACTCACTCTGCAGTCAGCTTAATAGGAAAAAAAAGGAGATGCCAGTAATCTTGACCATATATTTTTTATACATAGTAAAATAAATATAAAAACCCAAAATACCTTTCTGGAGGTCCAAAGCACCTCAGACTCTAGTCTGATTGGTTGGGTTAGCAATAACCTACTCCTCCCCCGGTCGTCCAATGTTAAACTTCTGGGGACCGCTTCAGAGCTGCGCCATCAGTTCCAGAATGCATGGCTTTGGGAGACAATCCTGTTGACTTGCCAAGCCTCCCGGCACACTGTCCCAATGCACTCGAGTCAGGCAGCAAACTGAGCCTTCACCACTAGGGAAGGGGTTGTTGTAGCACCTCCTCTTCCAATTGTCCTGCTACTACTGTGGTACTGGGGACAGTGCTTTTGAGGGCTGAGCCTCCCAGACAGTCTGGGTAGGGGGTTGTGAGGCTCTTGTTCTGAACAGCCAGGTGGGACCAGACAGGGGAAAAAATAAAAGTACCAAGTGATCCCCGAACACCACCACTGAGGATGATGCACCATCAAAGAGTGATGCGATCTGGAGCCCCGTGTGTTGCAAAGGAATCCCTTTTGCTTCAGTAACTGTCCCACACACAGCAGCTGGCAGTAAGGATACTGCCCTGTTTGGGGTGATTATCTCAGCATCCTTTATAAAAACAATATGACAGTAATCATGCCATGATTGCTTAGTGGCTCTTTATGCTGCCACTGAATGACCAAGTGCCTCTACGGCTGGTAAAGGTTGAGTTCCTCGTCTCCAACCGGTGTCAAGAGTGAGAGGGGAGGACTAGTTGTGTAACAGTAAATTACGCTGCACGTTACACCCAACCCTGATATTCTGTTTTAACTATTTTGCACACATTCAGGGAGGTAAGGAAGAAGAGAGAGGGAATAGGACTCTTCGGGTATCCAGCAAATATAATCATGAGCAATCAGGAAAAAACAATAAAGAACTAATTTATTACATAAAAGGCTGGCGGATACACACACCTGACTAAGGACCTAATCTTGAGGATTTCAGCATAACATACCAGGGCCAGATTCTGATCTTACAGATACTGGTGTAAAACTGACATAGCTCCATTAACTTCAGCATGAATCTTCCCTATTTAAACCAATGCAAGAGCAGACTCAGGTCCTTAACCCTCCCTCTTAAACAGAATGCAAGTTTTTCCAGGCTAGTATCGTACCACCCAGTGTCAGGGATGTTCAGTCTCTCTAGTGATTTCCCCTTCTTAGTATGGATCTCTTGGCCAGGAGATTCTTGTCTCAAATACCCAACGCCTTGCTAAATTACTGGCTGCTTTGATCGGTGATCAATGATTTGCAGTGGAGGATGCTAAGTGGAATAATTGCATTTGAGTTTACACAGAACAAAGACGTCTAGAAATCAACAGCTTCCAAACCCATCAACCTGATCAGAGCCAGCCCTAGAAATCTTCAGAAGTTGTTATAGCTCAGACCCTCACGGGCTTTTTTCATCTAAAAAACAAAAACAAAGAACCCCCGAAGATCCCTTCCCTAACCCCCATCCTTGCAGTCAGGAAGAGCATTTGGTTCAGAAGTGATTGCACTGGGCGGTTCCATTTATATACAAATGCAGTCTGTGCACTGGACCAGCCGGTACAGCCAATGTAGTCGGAGGATTCCCCATTACAAGATTATTAATAAATAGGCACTTGTTCTGCTTTCTCCTTCCTCACATTGGGCAAGAGTCCCAGGCCTTTTCTGACTGTTCATGCTACTTTGGTGAGGCTTCTGGAGCACAGAAAGGCACCTCTGTCACTTCTCATAACAGCCCTAGAAACTGCCAGCTGTCCACTTCAAACAGCGCCCCTGGGTGGTAGCCCAGTTAATGACACCCAGCAGTGACTGGCTGACACTAGCCATCCAGTCTCTGGCTCCCTGGTGTTAACCCACCCCTAAGAGTGCCTCAGATCACATGAGCTAGCCTGCCTTACTCCTAGCACTGCCCTGAATGACACTCAGAACAAGTCTGGTGCATTTCGGAATCTGGATAGAGTGTTTAAGACCATAATAACGGCCATACTGGGTCAGACCAAAGGTCCATCTAGCCCAGTTTCCTGTCTTCCAACAGTGCTTCAAAGGGAATGAACCGAACAGGTAATCATCAAGTGATCCATCCGTTGCCCATTCCCAGCTTCTGGGACTAGAGACACCCTCCCTGCAACTCAGAGCAACCTAAACACCAAAGATGTTTTATTTAATACATTGATTTTTTTTTAAATAGCCATTCCAGTCTTATTCATACTTAAACTCCAGTAGTTTGGTCATAAGGACAAAGGAAGAAACAAATGATCTGGGCTTTGGTTCCCAGTTTGGCAGGACAGATGCTCGCCTTTGTATTCCCACTAGAAGGAGAAGAGTAGAACTAGCATGAAAACAGCTGTTTTGTCACCATTTCTTGGGTCCAACAGAAGTGAGTAAGGCACAGATGTGGTCATGGTGACCATCTTCTTGGCGCCTCTGACTCTTTCGAGATTCACCCTGAAGCAGTTCGTAGCCAGCTTCCCTGCGTTTTACACCTCCTACAGGTGATTTCGTACAGGCCCTACAAGAGTGATTTCGTTTGAAACAGCCTGCCGAATGTGTCCCAGGAAGCACCGAATCAATCAGTCACAACGCAGACATGTTTTGAGACCCGTGCACAACCCGACGTGTTGAGACAGTGAATCCGCACTTCCTTTGGAAAAGCCAGCAGCACTCAAGAACAGTGGGTAATCTGACTGATGGAGCCACTAATCCGCCTTCGCTTCCTCAGGAACCACGCACAGCTCGCGTTATGTGGGAAAGGATAGGGCCCTAATCCTGAAGTCTTTTCAGAGCTAGCACATACTTCCCTCAACAATGATTAACAGCCTTAGGACCTGTGCGATTTGGCTGTTGTAGGAGATCTAAGGCCTGGTCTACACTGGGGGGAGGAGGGGGAATCGATCTAAGATACGCAACTTCAGCTACGAGAATAGCGTAGCTGAAGTCGACGTATCTTAGATCAAATTAAAATCACTTACTTCGCATCCTCGCGGCACGGGATCGATGGCCGCAGCTCCCCCGTCAACTTTGCTTCCGCCTCTCGCCAAGCTGGAGTTCAGCAATTGACGGGAGAGCGATCGGGGGTCGATTTATCGCGTCTACACTACACGCGATAAATCGATCCCTGATAGATTGATCGCTATCCGCCGATCCGGCGGGTGGTGTAGACGTACCCTAATTCTATGAAAACTGCATTTTGCTGAAAGGGCTTAGTAATAAAGCGTCCAACCCCCGACAGCCCTCGCTCAGATAAGATTCCTTGCACAGCCAGAAGGAATTTGGTCTGGGTAAAGGCTGTTGGTCTTGCCACTCTCGCAATAAGCAAATGAAATACAGAGTATTAACTGAACAAGGCTTCAAGCTAAGAGGGTCTTTCTGAAATGTTGTAGCTTTCCCCCATCTCCCCCCATCTCATATGAGTTCTACCGTGGGCTGCGATCCCAGCAATTCTCATAAGCGACGCACGGCTGGGCCAAGTTAGCACTCAACAGGAGAGCTCCAAGGCAAGCCTAGCTTGTTGCAGGAAGTGGTGCTGGTGACTCAGTTTTAGTCAGTATTGAACCACTGCCCAGCACGGTGCTCAGAAGCATATTTAGGATGAGGCATAACATTGAGGTTCCTGAATGCATATGGCCATATGACAATCTGATGGCATTTTAATAAGAGCAGGAGTGTCCGTTCCAGCATCCCTGGGAACTGCTAACGTAGATAATTTACGTTCACCCCTCCCTAAAATGTCCTGTGTAGTTTCAGTTAAATACATTGTTCTTCAGTGCCTGTCCTTAAACTGTCAGGCAGGGATGCTTTGCACTGTCATACGCCACCCCAGAAATGGCCCATCCACGCCTAGTCTTTATTCAAGCCTAATTTAATGGTGTCCAGTTTGCAAATTAATTCCAATTCAGCAGTTTCTCATTGGAGTCTGTTTTGAAGTTTTTGTTGTTGGAGTATTGCGACTTTTAGGTCTGTAATTGAGTGACCAGGGAGGTTGAAGTGTTCTCCGACTGGTTTTTGAATATTAGAATTCTTGACGGCTGATTTGTGTCCATTTATTCTTTTGCGTAGAGACTGTCCGGTTTGGCCAAAGTACATGGCAGAGGAGCATTGGGAGGAGGGGTAGCTCAGTGGTTTGAGCATTGGCCTGCTAAACCCAGGGTTCAATCCTTGAGGGGGCCATTTAGGGAACTGGGGTAAAAATCTGTCTGGGGATTGGTCCTGCTTTGAGCAGGGGGTTGGACTAGATGACCTCCTGAGGTCCCTTCCAACCCTGAGATTCTATGATTGCTGGCACATGATGGCATATATCACATTGGCGGAAGGAAGAACCCACCCACCCACTGCAGAGCAGTAGCAGCTCTGGATGCTTGTGGCTTGTATTCTAGTGGGGGTTAAAGTCCTCATAGCATGATCAGTCCTTGAATAAGAATTAAAAAGACCATTGTGTGCTGGGTTTAAGGGGCTGGGGTTTCACGTACTCTAGGGAAAGCTGCAGCTGTTAGGATCCCTGTCCCTCCTTAGAGATACAAAACCTGCACGTTAGGGTGAACTAACGCACCCTTCCTACCAGCACCAGCGTTGCCATCTGTGCGGTTCCGTTATCCCTCAGGGATGGAAGTGAATGGGGGGGACGCTATCTAAGAGGGGAGCAGAAGTGGCCACTGAAGCTTTGAATGGGGATTTGCTTGGGGACCCATCCACAAACCGCTATGATCCCTTGCCCACATACCACAGTTAGGAGCTGTTGGAGTGTTTAGTGCATTGGCATCCCCCTGTACAAGGCACAGGCACAGGCTTGGGAGAGGGGTAATAATTAGGGTGGCAGGGAGTGGCGCCCGTGCTGCTCACTGGTAGCAATTGGAGGACATTAAAGAAAGTCTGCCTAACTTTTCCCTATCAGAAAACTCACCGACCGGAAGCGTAGAAAGCACCAGTCGGGACGTTAGATCTGCACCAGAAGCATGCGGCTGGGGACAACCCTGCACTGCCTGGGGTGAGTGGGAAGGTGGCCCAGGCCCTGTGGTGTTTGGGGGTGATGTGTGGAGGGGGCTGAATCCAACAGGGTTCACAGAAGCAGAGCTGGGTTCCCCAGGTGAGCAGTGCTCAGCGGGGAGGATGATTTGGGAGGCTGGTTTCTGGAAAAGCTGGACCAGAGCTCCTGGTTATCGTATGACAATGCACGCAGTGTCCCCTCAGCCTTGCCAGAAACCAGCACTATGATTGGCAAGAGCTGGCAGCCTCAGCTGCGAGACCACTGGTTGAATGAGACCAGACCGCTCTGACCCTTGGACCGGCAAACACTCCCCCTACACATGCTGGTGCACCAGTGCTGTGCTCAGAAGATTTCAGGCTCCGGGGTGATTGTGATCCCATATTCTTCATAGTGATATTATGATGTGGTTATGACATAATTGAGGCATTTTGTACAAGACAGGTCATGTGAGATGTCATTGGAAAAGTTATGATTTGCTGACTGTGATTATCCTATTTGTATGCATGTATCATTTTTGTATCTAAAGTTATGAATATTGACTATGTATCTGTATTTCAAATGTGCTTACTCTGGGTGACACCCACAACTAGCCTTTCAGGTACAACAATGACAAGACAATGGACCCTGGAAGAACTTAACCTTCCTGGAAATGTTCCAGGCAGCCTGTAAGTAATGGCTGCTATGACTCGACAAGGTATGCAAAGGTATGTGACCAGGCCACACGACTCTGGACTCCATCTTGGGCTGTTTGTATTTTTTCCCCACAAACTGGTCTGGGAACCAAGTTTAAAACAAAGGGTTCCCACGCCCTATGCTAAAACTATATAAGGCAGGGAGTGTACATAAGGCAGGGTGTTCTTCACTCCCCACACAAGAAGACACCTGAGGAACAAAGACTGAACTGGGGGAAGTGCTGGACCCAGGCTACAGGAATTTCTAGCCTGTCTATGAAAACCTGGGATCCCAACCTGCAAAGCAAATGCAGCTTGTCCCTTACGAATCTGCAAGCCTGCTTATACCATCTCTTGGGGTGAGAAACTGCTAATTCATATCCCATCTAGTATGTTAAACAAATGAAAACAAAGCTTATTTGCTAGGTAATCTGCTTTGATCCGTTTGCTGTCCCTTATCATCACTTAATTGGGGCTGTCAAGTGATTAAAAACATTAACCATGATTAATCATGCTGCTAAACAATAATAGAATACTATTTATATAAATATAGTGGATGTTTTCCACATTCTCAAAAATATTGATTTCAGTTACATCAGAATACAACCTGTACAGTGCTCATTTTTTTATTATAAATATTTGCACTGTAAAAATAAAATAGTAATTTTCAATTCACTTAATACCAGTACGGCAGTGCAATCTCGATCGTGAAAGTGCAACTTACAAATGTAGCATTATGTACAAAAAATAACTGCACTCAAAAAGAAAACAATGTAAAACCTTAGAGCCCACAAGTCCACTCAGTCCAACTTCTTGTTCAGTCAGTCACTCAGACAAACAAGTTTGTTTACAGGTGCAGGAGATAATGCTGCCTGCTTCTTGTTTATAATGTCACCTGAAAGTGAGAACAGGTGTTTGCACGGCCCTGTTGTAGCCAGTGTTGCAAGATATTTTAGCTCATCTGGCATGTAAGATTCATATGTCCCTTCATGCTTCCACCGCCATTCCAGGGGACATGCGTCCATGATGACAGGTTCTGCTCAATAATGATTCAAAGCAGTGCAGACCAACGCATGTTCATTCTCATCATCTGAGTCAGATGCCACCAGCAGAAGGTTGATTTTCTTTTTTGCTGGTTTGGGTCCTGTAGTTTCTGCATCAGAGTTTTGCTCTTTTAAGACTTCCAAAAGCATGCTCTGCACCCTGTCCCTGTCAGATTTTGGAAGGCACTTCAGATTCTTAAACCTTGGATTGAGTGCTGTAGCTATCTTTAGAAATCTCACATTGGTACCTTCTTCGCGTTTTGTCAAATCTGCAGTGAAAGTGTTCTTAATACAAACAACATGTCAACACATGGGTCATCATCCAAGACTGTTATAACATGAAATATACGGCAGAATGTGAGTAAAACACAGAGCAGGAGATATACAATTCTCCCCCAAGAAGTTCGGTCACAAATTTAATTAACACTTATTTTAACCAGCGTCATAAGCATGGAAGCATGTTCTCTGGAATGGTGGCTAAAGCATGAAGGGGCAAACAAATGTTTAGCATATCTGGCATGTAAATACCTTGCAATGCCAGCTACAAAAGTGCCATGCGAACATCTGTTCTCACTTTCAGGTGACATTGTAAATAAGAAGCGGGCAGCATTATCTCCTGTAAATGTAAACAAACTTGTTTCTCTTAATGATTGGCTGAACAAGAAGTAAGACTGAATGGACTTGTAGGCGCTAAAGTTTTACATTGTTTTCTTTTTGAGTGCAGTTAGGTAACAAAAAAAATCTACATTTGTAAATTGCACTTTCATGATAAAGAGATGGTATGAGGTGAATTGTATGAGGTTAATTGAAAAAATACTATTTCTTTTGTTTATCATTTTGACAGTGCAAATATTTGTAATAAATATCAAGTGAATACTATACACTTCGTATTCTGGAGTAATTGAAATTAATATATTTGAAAATGTAGCAAAAACATCCAAAATAATTAAATTTCAATTGGTATTCTATTGTCTAACAGTGTACTTAAAACTGCGATTAATTGTGATTAATTTTTTAATCGTGATTTGAGTTAATTGTGTGAGTTAACTGCAATTAATCAATTGATTTTTAAATAGGACTATCTTTTGTAGTTAATAAACTTGTTTTATGTTTTAATTTAAACCCAGTGTGCCTTTAAGTGAAGTGTCTGGGGGAAAAAAATCTCAGCTTGGTATAACACAGGCTTGCTGCATTTCCCCTCCACATTGATGGGGAGGTGAACTGGATAATAAATTCATACTGGTTGAGGTTTCTGCCAGCGCAGGATGGTACAGCTCTGGGGACCCAGGCTAGGAAGCTGGTGTAGCCTCTCTATTGTTGGTTTATGCAGTGGCTGGTCAGAGATCCTGCATGTGAACCTGCCTGTGTGAATGCTGGAGGCAGTGTAGGACCAGGAGCGAGTCTGCAATTTGTCACAGCAGCACAGTGTGAGAGGGAGCCCAGGCTGGTGGGTCAGAGGGCTCAGTGGTACCCCAGTTCAAGGTGGCACCCCCGGGGGCAACCCATCACAGTGGTCATTTCCGGAACACCAAAACTCATCATAAAATACTATTTAAAACCCCAGCCCCAGACGTGCCATTCAGACTGTAGGGATGTCTCCTGCTGGGTGACTATTTGTTAAGGCCTGAGAGTGCTTGGTGCTGTATGATCCCCGCAGATCCTAGAGTATGGCAGACACCCAATGCACGGGAGACCCAGAGGGGAGTTTCAGTTGTCTCTGGCTCACTGCCTCTCCTTACAGGGACCTTTGTTCCTCTCTCTTGCCTGCTCCTGAGGATGCAGCATGAACAGACCCCTCAGAACCCCACGTTTTCTGCAGTAAAACCGCTCCCACCCCACCCCGCAAACACATCAAAACAACCAACCACTAGTTTTGTGGATGCCGTTACCATGGAAACGTGGCTCTGGAGATGCTCCTCCCGACAGTGGCAGAGCCCCTGCTGTCTCTCCAGGTGGGTATTTTCCTCAGGCTGCTTTACCGCCATGTAACCGTAACCAGAGCCCGGATATCACATGCTTCTAATTGCCGGACTCCATGGGCTCTTACAGAAGGTAGTTTAGGAGACAATGGGCTATCGACAATCAGCCGCTGGATTATCTTCCCTGAACGCCACAGAGGAAACCAGGCATCTTGTTTCACGTCTCACCCTCCATGCCCTCACACCCCAGAGGCTGTCAGAAAGAGCAAAGGTTGCCCACAACGGAGAGGAAGGGCAGCTGACTGGTGCCTCAGAAGTTTGAGATCAATCCTACTCCCTCTTTCTCCACCGCCATTCTTGTCCCACTGGGCCTGAATGGGTTGACACAAGCTCCTTGGGATGGGTGGTATCTTCCCAGGTGTTTGTACAGTGCCCAGCTCAATGGGGCCTTAAGCAGGGCCTCTGGGCACTAAAGTAATATACAAAATAATTCGTTGTCCCATGCATGGAACAGGCTTCTCAAGAAGTGCATCTTTTACTTCCGGTCCTGGCTTCCTATTCAGAATATCCTTCTTCCCACGTTACTTCTCGTAACCATGAATCGATCATGTGAACCTGTGTCCATCCACTTTTCCAAAAGAGGCCTAGGAGACACTGCCTAGGACTGGAAGTTAGGATTCCTGGCTATGCCACCAACATACTGTGTGAGCCTGGGCAAGTTGTTTCACTCCTCTGGGCCTCCGTTTCCTCCCTCATCCATAAAGTGAGGATAAATACCAACCTCGCATGGATGGGAATGAGCAGGTCAGACAGCACGACTTTCCAGCAGTTCTCTGATGGGCCCCATCAGTTTCTAAATTAGGGTGACCAGACAGCAAATGTGAAAAATCGGGACAGGGGGTGGAGGGTAATAGGAGCCTATATAAGAAAAAGACCCAAAAATCGGGACTGTCCCTATAAAATCAGGACATCTGGTCGCCCTAGTCTAAACAGGAGATTGAGGGGCAAACAGATGTCTTATCCCCAGGCTATGAACCCTGATGGTCCTTTTGCCTCCAGAGGCATTTTGGCCAAGCGATCTGCATAGTCACAGATCAGCTGGGAATAATTGCCCCTCCTCTAGTCCAGGTCCAGTTGGGGCATGCTATGTTTGGAGAGGCTGCATACATGGTACTATCATGAAATTTGCCCGATGCTTTTAGTTCCAAGTACTTCTCTGTACAAACAGCGTGATTAGAACAGCATGAAAGTGACTATTTTAAACAAGTCAGAAATGAAGGCTACCCTAGCACTGCTAGCTCTCATCATTATCTGTGAGGTATCTATGGTTTTTATGCAGCGTCCAAACATTTAAAACTTGGATGCCTAAAACTTAGGTTCCTAAATCCATGCTTGGGCACCTAAATAAGTAGCCTGATTTGTCAGGGGGCGCTGAACACTTACAAATCCCACTGATTTCAGTGGGATTTGCAGGTGCTCATCACCTTGGGAAGAAAAGAACCAGCCCATTGCCTATGGATTTAGGAGTCTAAGTTTGCCCTTTCTCTACTTCGCTTGAAAACTCTGGCTAACCACAGTACATCCTGTTTATATACAGAACATGCATTTAATACCCTAAACAGCAATAGATTAAAGATTGATTAAACAAACGAGTAGAAAGTGTGACACGCACGACGTAGTCAAGTCGACATGACGGTGAGGAAGGCTCAGGAAACCTTGGAATTTGGTTTCCTGAGCCTTTCCTCTATTTCCCCCACACACACAATTAGGGGGGAGCGATAGCTCAGTGGTTTGAGCATACTAAACGCTGGGTTCAATACTTGAGGGGGCCATTTAGGGATCTGGGACAAAAAATCTGTCTGGGGATTAGTCCTGCTTTGAGCAGGGGCTTGGATTAGATGACCTCCTGAGGTCCCTTCCAACCCTGATATTCTATGATTAGTTGCCTCCTTTCTCCCAATTTAAGTCACTTCAATGTATTTTAATTTGGGGGAGGGGCTTCGCTTTAAAATAAAGTGACGGGCATGGGGTTGAGAAAGGAAAAAGGAAAGCTAAAGAGTGTCACACAGTTGGGGCCCAGTCCTGGGAGCTGCTGTGCATTTCTAAGAGGTGCCAAGCAACTTCTCCTCTGAGCCCCTTTCAGAAGCACACCACATCCTTCAAATTCAAGAGCATCTGCCCAAATCCTGCTGTCTTTACTCACTCGGCCCAGGCTCTGGTGGACTTCGGTAGGTGCTGCGGTGGTTCAGCACCTCGGTGAAACTTAGGCCACTTATTTAGGGACCCAAACTTTTACACAATCACGACTGAAGATTTCATCTTTGATGCCTAAAGATTTTCCACACTGCAAGCTTTGAGCAGGGTGTCCATCTCCCAGGAGCACAGTCGGCGAATCACAGTCTGCCTGTCCACCAGGGTCAGAGAAACACCCCCACATACCAATAGGCAGCGTCACATCATGGTCAAGCCTGGGGCTTCTCATGCTATTTTGCCAAAAACGAGGCCTTGATTGTGCTCCGAAGCACTTCTGGGCTTCAGCTCAGTCCCTGGACCAGCCTCAGAGGCAGCACTCTCAGCTCCAAAAAGCATCCTGTATCTCTTCCCCCAATGGTTTCATCCCAGCCCAGCCAGCAGTGGCAGAGGAAAGAAGCTCTGAGCAGGGGTCCTCATGGCGTTTGCCTTCCCTAGTGGGTTCTTTCACAAGATGGGACAGTGTGGCCTATGGACAGCAAATGGACTGCAACTGGACATCTGTTAAATGTTCGACGTAACAAACTCTGACCAAGTGTTCAGTCTAATCCTTAAGCACCTTTCAGAATATCATACAATCTTTATGCACAGTTCAGGGAGCACCAGCTCTTCATGTCCTTTCAATTCTCATCTGAAACCATCTCCTTTCTCCCTTGCCTGCACATCTTAATTTCACTCGCTCAGCTATTACACCCATAGAGTGGGACAATGTGTATTATTTATCTCGGTAACCGAGCCAACTAGAACACCATGCTTTGATACTCCATTATTTATTTAGTTCTCTACAGCACTTTAAGAGGCACAGTTTGTATGAAAGATACTTTTAGGAGATATGAGAAAATTCTAATTATACAACTTCCCACCATCACCACCTTTTGGGCCCCAATCCTGCTCCAATTAAAGTTAACGGCAGAACTCCAACAGATTTCAATGAAAGCAGGATCAGGTCCCCGTGTAAGAATGGCTGCTATTCCTGTTCGGAGTCAAGTTCATGCCAGCTCGTGTGGAGATATGCTAGCTGTGCCCTAGACTCAACTGAGATCACCAATCTTTGGACCCAAGCTAGATTTGCTCAAGGAACATTGTTGCTAAGATTTGCTTTGCTAAGATTCAGTTCTTCTAGCAATCTTAGAGATGGGCGAGACCATGGTCCTATGGGTCTTGTGTTCCCAGGGTACCGCAAGCCCTGGGTAATAAGAGACCCCTCCCCATCTTCAACCTGAACCCAGATCAGCTGGAAAAGCAGAAAGAAAGAGATTTGCCCTATGGGCTGTGGAGCTGCCTTGTCTGCAAACACGTGTATTAAACAATTGTCACGAGAGTGGAAAAGGTGACTAGCTTCAATCCACAGTTATTCTACACTGAATGATCGAGACCATAACTAGGGACAAGCCAGAACCAAAACCCTGAATCCAACCAGCCCTGAGCTTTATGGTAGCATGGTCCAGTGGCTAGGGCCTGCATGGAGAGTTAGGAGACATAGGCTTTGTTCCCAACGCTGCCACCAACCTGCTGAGTGTCTCTGGGCCAGTCACTTCCCCCCTCTGTACCTGTTTCCCCTCTTGCCCTTTGTCTGTTTAGGTTATCGGTGTTTAGGGCAAAGTCTTATGGGCATGTACAGCACCAGCTACAACAGGCCCCTAATCTCAGGTGGAATCTCAAGGTGCTACTGTAATACTGCTAATAATGCTGAATCTGCAACTCCAACTCATCTACTAGTGATGGGAGACCCTCTAAAGGTCTGGTTTACAGGAACACCTGCCCCCCGCCCCCAAGACCCTTCTCCACATATTCAGCCCCCTGGGGTGATACAACAACAAAGCTTCCTCCCGCTCTTTTGAGGCTGTGGCTTCAGCTGCTTCCGAGACAGGAAGTGCCGAAACAGGCACAGAGATGGAAAATTGGTTTTGTTTTTGTTTATTTCTAGTTAACCTAAGAAGCCCCAAAACATTGGTTCTGTGCACGTTTGATTTGTCATTACTAATGTCTACATGCTTTGCACGCTGATTGTGCCTTTCACGGGGGATTTCGAAGCTCCTCTCACAAACAATACACTAAGCTTTGTACAGTGCCCCTCTGAGGTCAGCAAGTATGATCCTCTTTTCACAGAAAGGGTGACCAAGAAGACACAGGCCCCAAGGTCACAGAGTAAGTCCTCGCTCCCAGTCCTTTGCTCGAACCCCTCCACACATGGCCTCTCAGAACACCCTGCCTGAGGAAAAGTTTGGGTCATGTCATTAACTCTTTCCATTCCCCCACTCCCATTCCTTCTCTCCCCACCCCCCAACAATCTGTCCAGGCCACACCTTTACTGGATACCAGCCACATGCCACGCATGGTTAATGGACTTTGGTGGGATGGTCAACCCCAGCACTTGAGCCGTGCTTAAAGTGCTTTATCATAATCTCAGCAGCATTGTAGAGATGCACCCTTAGCAACTTGGCTGTAGTTTTTAGGGTGGGTTTTTTTGCTGTGTCTGTGAACACCCACCCAGGGAGTGGAATGGGGGGGGGAGGAAATCAGATGCTCCCCCTTAATTTGGCCGCAGGCCTTGTGCATTCTAGCACCTATTTCCCCCATCCTCACTGCAGTTATGTGGCTGCACCTCTGTCACCGTCTTCCATCAACCTGCTTCAGTAGCGTATTCTCTCATGCCTTGGAATGTGTTAACGCCACCAGTGTTTTATATTCTGCACCTGTGTCTCCTTTCACCTCACACCCGTGTAGCTCCATTGAGCGATTCCTGAATTACACCCATGTAAAGTGGGAAGAAAGTCAGGATCTGTGCACTGCTGTAGTGCCAGTCTCTAAGAAAACCCAATCCAAATAACACTTAAAGATTCCCTGCAAGACACTCCCTGGAGGCTCTGGCAGGGAAAGGTATGTAATTTACACCAGGCTAGCTGTAGATGAGAAATGAAGTCTAATCAAAATAAGAATCACTCCTTCGTGTAACCTTCCCCGTGCCACTTCCTATGTAGATTGACTTCTCTGAATATTATTCATATGTTAAGGGAGAGAGATGCTGATGCATTTCAGAGGCAGTAAGTAATAATGAGGCCAGGCTGCAAACAGATGGGCTAACAGGATAAATCCTCTCTCCGTTGATTTTATTTTATTAGCGGTATTATTGCAGGCCTTTAAAAAGGCAGATTGCAATTTCCTCTCTCAAGGGGAATACTCTAATCTGCATCGTAAGGTGTAGCTACAGAGAAACCAGTGTGGAAGAAAATGAGGCCTATTGGTTACAGCATGAGACCAGGAGTCAGCAGGCTTGGGTTCTGTTCCTGACTTTGCCACTACTGTTGGCTCACCATGGGGCTGTGAGGAAGCCACCTCCCCATTTCACAGAAGGGTAAATGGAGGCAGAGAGAGCGAGAGCGAGAGAGAGAGAAAGATGATGCTTACCTGGAAATTGAAAGGTCTAACTATGTGACATGGAGAAGACACTCAGCCAAAAGATACTACACAAAGGCCCACTGCTCCCCGCTGCCCCATAGCCCATGACTAACATTGAGAAGTAGTTCTGTGACAGGAGGACCTGATTGTGCTGCTATTAAGGCTGCCTGATGCTTTCATTTTAAGACCCTGTTTTCGGTTGCTTATAACTTTGCCAAACATGGGCCATTTCAGCTGAAATGATTCGCTCCCGGTGTTTGCCTCAAGCTGAATTAAGGTTGCATGGGGAAGCTTAATTCTGTTACTTCCTAACTTTTGAGTGCTTAGTATTGTAATCTGAATCATTCCCTTTTAACATATTTTGGTGTATTATAAAGTACGAGCAGGGCCGGCTCCAGCATTTCTGCCGCCCCAAGCAAAAAAAAAAAAAGCTGCGATCGGCAGCGGCAGTTCAGCGGCAGGTCCTTCGCTCCTAGAGGGAGTGATTTGCCTGAATTGCCGCAGGTGCTGCCCCTCTCCCGTGGCCGCCCCAAGCACCTGCTTGTTAAGCTGGTGCCTCGAGCCAGCCCTGAGTAGGAGGCACCCAGCTGCTCAGACGGGGCCCTCTGGCAGTTCTCACACTAATCTTAAATCTCTCTCCGGAATCTCATCTTTGTATTTTCAGAGTCTTTCTCCCTTTCACTCATTCTCTGTCCCTCACACTGTTCTTCTCATACATGTTGTATGCAAACTAGGCATGGAAATCAGTCTCTGGGCAGGTTTGGACACAGGTTTTTGTTTGAAGACTCAACTTAAACACCTTAAGCCCACCCTTAACGGCCTATTAACATTACCTCCCTGACTTCTCTCCCCTTTGGAAAAGTCCTGTCTCCTCCTCTGTCCAACCTGCAGGGAACTGAATTGGTTTTGTTGTTAAAGTGACAGCAACCAATTTATTATTGTTTGCTGTCCTTTACCTCTTCTCTTTGTTTAAGGCAATGCACAGTGACTCGACACACCGGCAATCACTGGGAACTGAACTTAGGCACTCTAAAAAGACACAGCTCTCGACCTCTTGAATTAGAAGATAAATCTTTTTACACACAAGCAGCAAGCTACTACAGTTGCTGGTACCAGCCACTAGGGGACACAATCCCATATCCTCATTCAGTGTCAGGTTCCAGTCCTTAGCCATATAATGGGCTTAGATGCGAAGGACCAATGCTCAATATGCCCCACCATGGCATATTGTGGGTTTGCTAGGAACTGTGAAGTGGCAGAAACCTGGTTCAAACTCACTGAGGGCAGAGGCAGCGAGAAGCGCTGGAGTGCACTGCTGTGAGCCTCCCTAAAAAAATATGCTGTAACTCAACCTTAAGAGATGAGCTTGGTGCTGGAATTACTGGGTGAAATGTTTAGGCTTGTGTTATGCAGGATGTCAGACTAGATGATCATAATGGTCCCTTCTGGCCTTAAATCTATGCACACTAAGACTGTTTATTCCATTAACAGGGGACACTGAGTGCAGCCTGAGGGAGGTAGATAATAATCCACTTGACCTCTCTAGGAGGTGTCCTAGGGACACACCTACAGCTTTTTCTAAAGCACATGCTTTTGTTTGCATTAGCACAGGTGCCTCCAAACTGCAGAGTCAAGAGCACAAAGACTGGAGTGCACAGAGGGCAAAGTCCTGATGAAAGAGATTGTCATTGTAAGAGACCTGGAGTCATGGAGGTAATTAGAAATGAGAAATCAAAACACAATACCGAGTGCCAACCTTCTTGCCAGCTCCCTAAGACCTCCCCAACTTGGGCACGTGCCATGCCCTTCCCATCATATCATTCCAAGAAAGGAGAGGTCATGAGGGGCACATGATATCACATGACACCAGGCCAGGCAGATCCGGTTACACCATTTCCCTGCACTTGCAGATACAGAGACAGGGAATATGAGCAGGAGGCAACTCCATGGACCTCAGGGTTGCTCACCCCAGGGATGATGAACTGGGTGGAAAATCTCTGGGTGGATGGCACTGTAGTTTGTTCCGTTTACAGTGGCAACCGAGTAGCTGGAAATACTGATCTCAGCTTGGTTTAACCCCAGGTTTAGCACTGTCCGAAAGCATGAATCGCTAAGAAATCCTGCAGGAGGGAGAGGTGAGTTACAGGAGATGAGGAATAGAAAGAATCTTCTTAACCCAGATGAGAAGCCACCTCCACTGAGGAGGGCTTGAATAAGACTGTGTTAATCACCAACAGACTGCTTCGCCAGGGCTCCTGAGAGATGATTACCAAGCTCCCCCAACAACAAAACCAGCTTCTCACAATGAGACCGCCCTTCCTTAGCCACAGAGTGGGACTAGCCCCGGCTATTATTATTAGAATGAAGGCTGCTACTTTCAAGGTCTTTCACAGAAGATAAAACCCTAAAACATGCTGGTTCTGTCTCTGCCCCTTCAGGGAAACAGGCCCCAGACGCAGGGACATCAGCTCCTCTACACCGCAAAGTCCCCCATCTCAGCAGCTCAGCAGGCAACCCAGAGTTCTATTCCTGGCACTTCAACTGCCTTGTTGTGTGGGCAAACCATTTCAGCTCTCTGTCAGACACGGATAACGATGCTTATTTACCTGCCTTGTAACAGTAGCAGCACCATGGTGATTATTAGTTGATATTAATAGAGTGCTTTAAAGAAACCAGATTAGCAGAACCTGCTATGAAGCACCACTTCCAAGTGGGAGAGGTGGGCTAGAAATGCTAAGGGTGGAGTGGAAATTGTTCACCAGAAGACACTGGTGCTTTCCCCTAGAAAGGAGCCGGAATAAGAGAGTTAGCGGGCCAAATTCAGAGTCAGCGAAGTTAATGGGGCTGCACCAGGGTTCATACCAGATCTGTTCATGCCTGCAGCAGGCTCTCTTTGAATCCTTTGCACTCCTTCCCTGATCACCTGGAACAGCTGAGAAACAATGTCCTCTGCACCCCACCCCTGCGCACACCACTTGCAACGTGGGGCCATCCATGTCTAATGGTCCACTAAAGAATACTGAAAAGACTATTGAGGGAAGAAGGTGCCTTGGGGGTGGCCCTTCCAGGCCTGCACTAGCCAATTAAAATATTCTCTAGGGCACTGCTGATCCTGCCAGTTGGAGGACCCATGGTTTGGTGACGTGGAGCCCTGTCCAGCAGCAAGTGAACTCACACTCAGGACTTGTGTCGCCCAGGACACCAAACAGCCACGACTTTGGGTCACTGACAGCCTGACCTACGTTTGCACCACTGACCTGCAAGAGAACATCTCTATAGCCCAGAGAAGTAATCCCCCCAAACCACCCGTGTTCTTTAGCTTTAAAGCTCTCAATAGCCCCCTTAATCTGTCAGTGCCCGGGTGTGGGACAGACACCCATCTTGCAATGGCACAGGGCTTGTTGCCACCGCATGAGCAATATTTTCCAGCGCTTTGGTTTCCTGCTTTTGTATTTGAGAGGCCAGTTTGATGCAAATAGACAGGACGCAACAGCAGCTTTCTGCAGCATGGAGTTAGAGGGGCACCTAAAATGCAGGGTGTGTCACCAACGGAGGGGCAGCTCTCCCTAGCCTGCTCCCAGTGCTGTAGTACAGTTCATGCCAGACTGCAGTTTTATCCCTGGTGAGCATACAAGAGATTAAGCCTGGGCCTCTGGCTAGTCTCTGCAGCAGGTTTTCTAACCCTAACCCTGACAATGCTCAGGGCAGGTTCCCAAGGCAGCACCCTTTGCCAGTGTAAAGGTTTTCATCAGACATATCAACAGTTCCAGCAGGAGACGGAGCTTGCTGTTTCCCCAGACTTCAGGGAGATGCCCCATGCTCCTTCCTGCCGCCATTTCACTCCCTAGCCTGAGAGCGAGCTACTTCCTGTCAGAGGGCAACCTTGATTGAAGCATCTTACAGCAGCAGGCCACAGCATAACACACACACACACACACGTTCCTCAGTTTCCCCTCTCAGGTAACCCAAGGACTCCAGACCATGCGCTCTTGCCCCTTCATTGGGGCTGGTTTATTACAAGAACACACTGTAAAAAGTCCCAAAACATAGTCCATTTGTCACCCCTGCACAAGTGACATCTCCCCTCAGCCATGATGAGACATCCTGCATTCCAGCGCCTTCTGCCACACCTGGTCCGTTGGTCAGTCCTCTCTTTCCCTCTGCCAGGACAGCCATCCCACTGGAGAGCAAACCCACTCTTCCCAGTGGGCACCCCCACATCCTCACTGCTGGGAGCTGATCCTCACCAGGGGAGCATCCCTTAGTCCCCCACCCCTCTCACTGTTCCCTGAGCCCAGCTCTCCAGCAAGGAGACCGCAACAAGTAGCCCCTCTGACCTATGCTACTCCCCTCTCTGGCCCTTGGCTTCTGCTTTCCGGCTCCGAGCCAGCAAGTAGCTCCCTCTGCTGCTGCTCCTGCCCCCCCCCCCACTTCAGCCCTGGCTCGAGGAGGTCTGTCAGCAAACCCCTCTTGCTGCTGGCCTTGCCTTTAGCCTTCCCCCAAGAAATACCTCCTGGCTCTGGCAGCTCTCACCTGCCCCTCCTCCTGACTCTCACTCAGGAAGTTCTGATTCACCAGGTCGCTCGGTCTGTCTGTATCACCAGGGAGGTAGGTGGCTCCATCCATCTCTCTCTGGTTCCCAGGTGCTGCCCTGCCCTCTTAAGAGAGCAAATGGGAACACCTGGGCTACTACAGGGGAGCTGGACCTACTTCATTTATTGGGTCCAACCACCCCATGACATTTCCGCCAGCCACGTCCCCCTGATGTGTGCCCCATACAGATAATTCCACGGACCACATCTCTCCGCAAACCTGCACTGCCTTCCCCACCCCCATGGGGGTTCCCCCAGGCACTGCACACACCCCTCCTTGTAGAAACACTCCTGCATATGACGCTCCCTCCAGAGACTCAGTCCACCACGTTCCCCATACACCCCACTAAGGAGAGACTGCTGCTGACCACTTCTCCTATACCCCTCCACACCCCTAAAGAGGCACTGCCTTCCGAGTCTCCTGTGCCTCCCAGAGACTCCAGCTGACCACATTCCTCCTCACCCCGGTCACTGGCCCATCCG
Source organism: Malaclemys terrapin pileata (assembly GCF_027887155.1). NCBI lineage: Eukaryota > Metazoa > Chordata > Testudines > Emydidae > Malaclemys > Malaclemys terrapin. The sequence goes on from NC_071523.1 coordinate 8,671,987, forward strand.
GAAACTCCCATTCACACAGGTTCCTTTGCCTGCGCCCACCTCCGACGGACTCCAGGCTCTTCCAGCACACTGCTTCCCAGGATTCTCCTTCCCAAGATGTCAGTTTTTCAGAGGGTCCCCCCCCCCCCCGCCACCACACCACAAATGTAGTAGCTTGCATTCCCCCCATTCCCTCTAGCCCAAGATACATTTGTTGTTTCCTTCCCATATCTCTAAGGCCTCTGGGCCCCTTGGTATTATTTCTCTCTGGCCTCAATGTTTGCAAGCCCTCCCAGTGCAGGAACCTCAGCAAAGCTGATTAATACGCTCTTTCCTCTACTGCTTATTGCTCACAGTTATCAGTCTCCCTCTGGACATTTAGGCTTTTAATTAAATAGTCTTAATATTTGCTCCATTATTTTACTAGGGAAGGAAGTTAGGCTTACCAGAGGCTAACTGGCAAGATCGCATCTTCTCTCCTTTCTAGACAGTCAGTGGCACATTTGCTTTTCTTCAGTCCTCTCCTTTCTCCTCCATTCTCCGTCCTTCCCCAGAAATACTCAGCAGGACCAGCACAGCAAGCTCGGTAGTTCCTTCCCCACTCACTCCGCCCAGCAAGTCGCCATGACCTGTTGGTTTGACATTCACACCTTTTCCAGGTAGTCCCCTTACCTGCTTTTCCACCTACAGCTATTTGCAGCAGTTTATTCCTCCCTGGTTTTCTTTTTTTAAATTGTTAAAGGACATTTATAAACGCTTCTCCTCCTAATTCTTTTTAACAGCCTGCTGCCTGTGTGCCCTCCAGTCAGTGAGTCAGCCCCTCTCGGCTGTTTCTGTAGTACCCCCTTACTACAATATCTAAGCTCTGCTGGTAGCCCATTGGTAGCAAGTGGCACCTACATGTCCCCCTCTACTTCTAAGTGGCAACTTCCACACCTGTTGCTTATAGGCATGTTCTTGTCCTTACGCTCCCTAAGACTCACTGGCAATGTTCTGTGACTGCCTCTTCCCAACTTCCTACAGCTACATCCCCATCCACTGAGATGCTCCCTGACAACCTGCTATGACTCCATTCTCTCTCTGACTCCCAGCAGCCCTTGCACCCACCCTCACCTTTCATTGGTATTTAGCGCTCAGCTTTGCCCTGTAGGCCTGCACTGAACACTTCCTTCCCACGTTACCCGCTCCAAATCACCTCAGCAACTTCCTGCACCAGTGACCCCTCCAAAATCACCGTGGTGACTTCCTCCATGTGTGACCCTCCCAAAATCACCGTGGCGACTTCCTGCACCTGTGGCCAAAGTACTCCTCACACATCTGCCAGACAGCCCATGAAATCTGTCTGCGATTGCTCTTCTGTCCTAGATCTTGTTATAACTATTCCTTTCCTTCCCACTCAGAGACATGTCCACCACCCCCTTGGATCTTTCTGGGGCATAGCACCTCCCAGTTTTCATTCTGAAACCAAGTGTTGAGGGGCAGGGGTCTAGAGAGTCTGGTATAATTTATACCTCCTTCACACCTCCTCAGGGCCTAATACCACCCTCAGTTCCTTGTGGGTGACTCCATTTGACTTCCTCTAGTTTCTCCACTGACCAGAGGTCAAACTGAGTTCCAGGTGGAGGGAAAGTACCCCTACCCTGAGATTAGACTGGTACTAAGGGACTGCAAAGCAGCCATATTGCCTCCCCATTGAATACCTCTGGCATAGGAGGCCTCCCTGGCCGACATAAAGCTGGCATTTTAGGGGACATGCCAGAGGGGGCATGTCAGAGGACCGAGGAGGCATCCCCGAGGACAATCCTATACCTCAGCTATTCTCAGGTGGCACAGTAGCTCCTTGCAGCTAAGACACAAGTGAGGGCAGCTGGCCAGTGGAGAAAGGATGGTTCTGTGATTAGGGCACGAGACTAGTGCTTGGGAGTCCTAGATTAAGTTCCCTGACCTACCATAGTCCTCCTGTGTGAGGCACAAGCTTCTTTGTGCCTCAGTTCCCCGTCTTTACCATGAGATAATAGCACTGCCCTGCCTCATTAAAGAATTCTGGGGCCTTGTGCTCTATGGAAACTGCCCCCCCACACACTGGACTCGTGAGGCTGTGACCTGGCACGTGGAGTCACAGTGCCACTCAGGTTTGGCCTGGTCACCCCTCGTTCATGACAGAGGGGCAGGCCGGCCAAATTTGAGTGGTGGTGTAGCCTGAAAAAAACAACAGGGAGACCGGTGGCACCTTAAAGACTAACCGATTTATTTGGGCATAAGCTTGTAGTCTGGCATGCTGGGTCACAGCGCCACTGTTTTTCTTTTTTTCTGGTGGTCGGCCTCTCCCCCCTCGCCTCCCTGAGATGGGGGCCCTGGGCAAATGCACTGAATGCACCTTGGTTAATCCAGGCCAGCTCACAGGTGTGTTGTGAGGATACATATATTATAGATCCTGTCCTGAAGCGCTTTGAGATCTACTGTTGAAAAGTGCCATATGAGAGGTAGGTATTCGTATCCCTGAGCCCAACCCTGAATAAAGAAGGGGCAGCCCCAATGGGTCCCTTAGACTCCACAGGCTACATTCGTCCCTGGCTAACTCAAAAGAAGACTGAAGTTGCACCAGGGATGAATTTGGCCACATTAGACTCTCTCATACCCACTGCCTGAAGCATAACTTTACAACCCCTTCCACAGCACCTCTGCAAGTGGCCAAACAGGTTTTGCCATCGGTTGCCCTGGGTGCAGGCTCAGACCCTACGTTTGCCTGCAATTGCACCATTTGATAGCAGCTATCTCAGAACTGCAGATGAGAGATTTCACTCGCTTTTACCACAGAAACTCTGCAGCCAGGTGCAAGTCCCCCTGTGCTAGGACGTGCTGTCATTAACATTGCCTTATTCCACACAGCAGGCTTTGGGATAGTTTTTACAATGTTCTTTTTTTTTTTTTTCCTTCCCAAACAGGCAGGTTTTATAAACCAGAGCAGCTGTTCCAAGGGTGAGGGGAGAAGGGACTGTACAGTCTCCAGTCTGAGATGACAGCTCCACTCAGCAGGAAGTTGCTTTTATTAAAATATTTTTTTGAAAGCATCCATCGTGCCTTTTACAGAACCTAGGCTACCATGGACACTGCATTCTTCTCAGCTGGCTTGGGGTTTGCACAGATTTCAGGGCTTGCGTTTATTTTACAAATCTCAGTTCTCTCTTCCAAAGAATGTTTCTAAGATTCTTGGTTTCCCCAAGCACGGTCAATACTCAATTTCCCTGCACAAAGCAACTGCTGTTTGCAAAATGCCAAGCACCGGTGTTGAGCTCTTTACAACTAATCAGTAGTAGCAATAATAACTATTATTTTTAACGCTGTGAGCTGTGCCAATGGAGGTGGTTCTTTTGTGGTGTGTGAAATACACTTCTCAAGGTGTGATTAATTTTTATGGTCATAAGCATAAGGCAGAAGCATCCAAACTTTGCAACACCGAGGGATGTGTTGGCAATTAGCCAGCAGCCCTTGGGCATCACCTCATTTGCATGTAAATTTACATACATTTAACTTAAAAAAAAATCCACATGCCACCATAATATTTATATCATTGCTGGCAGGTGAATAGAAACTACTCAGTGTTTTAGTTCAGCGGCTGCTATACACAAACTGCAGGTGACTGGTTTTGTTTTCATGTATGTAAAGGGAAAGGGCAGCTGCAGGACCCCACAAGTGTTTGACCCAAGAGCTACGCTTTAGGGTCCCTGATCTAAGAGAAATATTTGTGACTAATAATTATATTTATAGACTAATAATTAATTTAACTTCCCAGGAACAACTGTGCATTGTTAGTCTGAGCTATTCCACAACAGCTGTGCTGCACCCCAGAAATGGCTGCATTTCAGTGCTGGATGACATGTTATTTTATATATGTCTGACCTAACTCACAAGACCGTTGTGAGGCTTAAGCTAGGGCCCAATCCTGCACATCCTTATTTGTGTGAATAAGCTTTACTTATGCTTGTTGTCCTATTAAAATCAATGGAATTGCTCGCATCAGTGCGTATTGCTAGTGTGAATGAGAATTTGCAGGATTGGGCCCTTCATGTTTGCCAAATACTTTGAGATCCTCAGATGAAAGGCAAATGTGATGGATAGCCTGATCCTGTAATGGGCTTCACCTGGGCACAGAGGTCCACCTGCACAGAACTCATTACAGAATTGGGTCTACAGTTCACATCTTTCAGTGGGAGCGGGATTGGGCTCTATTATTCTTAGGTCTGATTGTGCCTGACTTGTGGTGAGTGTGCCAGGAAGTCATTTTCTCCCTCTCTCTCTCTCTCTTCATTCTGTCTGCAGCTGCTTCTTTCATTTCTCTCTCTCTCTCTTTTTTTTTAAATCAATAATTTACAAGAGTTTGTAAAGAATTCCCCTTAGAAGCAAGGCTGGGGGTGAGGGGTGTCTTAAGCTGTCAGCCAGAATCCACCAAGATTTACATTTATTGCAAGTATTCAATTAATTGTGTTTGAATAATGCAGCCCTTGATGCTCAATCAATGAGAGGGATTATAGATTCTCTCATCATCTTTAGAGCTTAATATCCTCCCTTTCTATATTTACTGTTGCTCAGACATATTTTCACAATATGTTCTACACTTGGCATAATTTCCTGCCAATTAACATGCTTCCAGATTCCAAAGTGCATCCTTTACAGATGTTTACATTCACATTTTCCATTTAAAGATGCCTGTGACACGGAAGTGTCCACAAAACTACCTGACACTGCCTCCTCACCACTGACACAATTGCTTTTGTGCTATTATAGTAATATTTTAATGCCATCTCCTGAAAAACCACCATCAGAGCCTTTCAACCACCAATTGACAAACCTACTCAGCTTGAGAATAGGAGCTCTTTGTTCGCGTTCCACAGCCATCCCCTCTGCATAATCCTCTCACAGTGTATTGTCCACAATGAAAAAAGGCTACACAACAGAAACCACTCACACAATTGTTAGAGAGAGAGAGAGAGAGAGAGAAAAGAAAGAAAGAAAAGGGGAGAGGGAATAAATAGAATTAAGAAAATATATTTTTCAAATATATAAAAAGAGACACTTTGCAGTGATCAGTAGTTTTGGAGGCAGGATAATATTTTTTCCCCCTTTGTTCCCACCCTGCCCCTACCTCTCAAATGTCCCTGTTTTGAAGGAGGCCACTCGTCTTAAGTCTAAAGGTACCTACAGCTGCACAGATCAGACACTTTTTGTCTTGAAAGTTATTTACATTGGGTTTTTTTTGTTTTTTAATCACAAAGCTCAGGCTATAGAAAAAGTTTATTACACTGAACTGATGAATCCCATGGCATAGAAAGTTTTTTGCATGAATTATTTTGTGTCCCCCTCATTTGGGGCCTCGCTCACCTGTTGCATCCCACAGTCAGGCGCTCGCAGATTGAGAGATGCCCCTCTTAGCTCTTCTTGTTGAAATTACGATCTTCTTAACACCACCCTCTGTAAATTTCGCTTCCTAGCTGGGGCAGTTCTTTGGTGAAAGGAGGGATCTCAAACATGGCATTACACATACACACAACCCCCCCAACCTCAGTAAATAAGAATTCCTATTAACAACACAACGTAGCTGGCACAAAGTGCTTTTCCTCCATTGATCTCACCCTGCGGCACAAGCCACTATAATAATGACCCATTTGTAGGCATCTTCATGTTTTATTATTTATATAGTGGTAGGATCTAGTAGCCAACCAGAGTGGGGCCCCACTGCATTAGGTGGTGTACAAACCTATCAGGAACCATTGCAAATAACAACTCAATTCACATGCGAGAGTCAGATCCATGCACCTTTGTAGGGCTATTGTTATTATTCTAGAATTATGCTTCTTAGTATCAATTGCCATTGTTCAGTGACTAGCACTGCTGAGTTACCCTCCTTGGCCCTTTTGCCCTGGCTGTTACATCTGTCTCAGCCACTCCCAGCCCTCATATTGCTCCGTTCAATGTTATGACACCAGATCTCAAGAGTCTTACCAACAGCCCCAGCAATGCTCACTGAAGCATTGGATTGTGAGTTCTGGTAAGAATCCAGGAAAGCCTCTTGCTGGCAAAGCTGGGAAGAGAGGTTGTGCTGGTTTTGCAAAACCAAAAACAGGAACCGTTTGGATCCAGGTGCCTTTTAATCTGAGCTCCCTCCCTCCCCTCGGCCCAAGGTCAGGGAAGGGGAGCTGGTGAGTGGCTCTGCTTTGGCCCAGCTCTAGTAATAATCCAGGCAAACACACTCTTCCTCCATCCCCCAGCCCTTTCTCCTTCACCTTCAATATCAGAGGCTCCAGCAGCAGGCACGTTATTGTTCGACCCACTTGGCAACTGTTGGAAGCTAGGGACAGCACATTAAAGCATGGTCAGGTTTATTCGGCAGTGAAGGGGCCAGAGGGAGAAAGCACAAGGATTCTGAGGGTTTTTTTTTTTTTTTTTGTCTTTCAAGTAAATCCTTCTCCTTGCCAGTAGTGAGTTTTTGCTTGTTTGTTTTTCAATACATCAGGCAGGCAGTTCTAAGCAGGCAGGAATGGCTGGTGGGTTTGCTGTTGTGTAATGCCATCCAAGGACAGACTGGCATAAAGATGGAGGTGGGGTGTGTGTGTGTGCGTGTGTGTGTGTGTGAAAATCAATGACGACTAGCAAACCAACACACCCAACCCACCGGGCTCCATTTAACTTTCCCCTGGGGAGCAATAATCACAACTCCTCCATATGCCCAATTCCCTAGTAGCCTCAGTATGAACAGAAAGTACTTCCAGCATGGGCCAGCTTGACATGTCATTATTTTCTTCTTTCCTTGACATTCCCCCAGTGACCACCTAACACCTCACTCTGAGGCAGACATATGCAGCCTTAGCGTTCTGCCTGAAACAGATCTCCCTGCATGCTGCAGGCACAAAAACAAGACAAGAGATACTGATCAGACACAGGAATGGACTGTTTTGTTTTTTATTGTACATTGCAGAAATAGCCCTATGTCGTGGATAAAAGTGCAACATACACAATATTTAAGAAAAGAAAAAAAAAATAAAATCCTTCTTGAGGTCTGTCTTTCAAAGTTGCAAACAAAACCAGTAAAATAGTCCCTCACACAAGAGGCTTTTTTTTTTTTTTTGCACATATCATGCAAAAAAAAAGTAAAAGAAAACTCAGAAGATATTTTTTTATATATATATATAGATGTCTAGATATCAATAAAATCCAGTAGAGAGCCCTATAAAGAACAGAAAGGACACCAAAAGTGCTACTTTACATAAACTCAAAGAGCACTAAATAAGAAAGGAAAACCGACTGCCATTTGGCATCTCAAGATATTTGGCACTCTTGTGATTACATTGGATTTTTTTTTGTTCCGTTTTTTTTTTTTTTTTTAAACACAGTCTATTAAAGAGAATAAACTGCCACAATATAGGAAAAAAAACAGAGATTGCCCACACTACAGACTGCATGGTAGTTAGAAAAAGCTGAGCATTTTTTTCTGTTTTACATATAAAATTTGTCCATTTGCGCTAACTTGAGCAGTTGCTCACAGCAACAAAGTAATACAAGCTTTAAAAAATAAAACAATTATTCCTATAGTTCATTCCTTATAAAAGTTTTTTTTCCACACATTCCATCGATACGTTAAAATGTGACTAAAATGAAATATATATATATATAATTTATATATCATTTTTTTTAAACATCCAAGGACATCAACATAAAAAAACCCAATGAAACTGATAGCATGTTACATCCAAGTGCACGGAATCATTTTTGCAAGATTAAATAATGTAAACAAGGTGCTCTTTTGGAACAAGCATGACCAGCAAAAGGTACCACGGTCCGAAAACACTGTGTTTTGCTGCATTGTTCGAAGAACTTTAAACCCCAGATCTAGAATTGTGCAATATTCATCATATAGAAAAAAGAAATGACTAGTAATTTAAACAATATAGCTGTAACTCATACACTTTGATTTATTACGGTTTGTGGGCTGGGTTTAGGGTTGGGTTTTTGTTTTGGTGGATTTTTGTTTTGTTTTGCACATTACTTAAACCTTCTTCCTTTTCGCACCTCTTCTGTCTCCAAGCCTGATGTTAAGATACAATCTGCTGATGTGCATTGCGGATCACAGGCTAGTAATGAAGGATTTCAGAGTGCTTTTTTTGTTTGTTTTTTGCCAATAATGTATTACATTGTAAATTATTTTTCCCCTTTACTCAGTGTCTCTGGGAGGGAATTAAACACCGGGAGGTGCCTTTTCTGAAAGATTTTTCAGCACATCATCAATTCTATCATCTTCAATGACAACTGTAAAGCAGAAAAACAAAATGATGAATACATTGTAGCTTCCCTTGTCCCGTCCCCCTCCCCTTGCTGTTGCATGAATTCCCCTGGTATTGCAATCTGCCCCCCTGAAACACGTATGGTTCAACAGAGTCTCTCTACCTAAGGTCCAAGGCAACACTGAATTCCAATACACACACACATATGGTTATTGCAAATGATTTTGTTTAAATTGCATAAAAGTCAGGGAAACATGAGTTTCATAGAGAAAGAAGTGTGTCCATTCAGCATTTTGCTGCTAATTAAAGAGAAGAAGTGATACCATTGCAAAGAATTAAATGCACTGGATAATGTTACACACTTAATCCAGTGTTTTCAAGGTCACCAAACACTTGGCCGCTAGGGTTAGGTTGTCTAAAACAACTGATGGTGTATTTTTTTAAATCAACTGGGATAAGTCCTAGCTGAATGGAACCTATTCCCCTCTGAAATGAGTTGCAGGATCTCTGAGCTCTCTAGATGTCAAGAGACACTTCCAGATTAGCCATGTTGTGACTATTGAGATCACTTGGAATTTCTTTGTCTCTAATAGGGACATGGGGTTAGGACTCTTTAGGGTTTTTATCATAAACATGCAATGTGGAGAAAAAGAGAGAAGAAAACATCTTTTTAACTGCCAGATGACCTTCCCTCTCCCCCATGGGTACCTACAGGATCTACCGCAGTTTTCCCACTCAATGCAGACTCAACACCTCCCCAACAGCATTTTGACTTGCAAGAAGGAATTCTGCGCACAAGACTCAGACTTGGATTTGATACATTTAAACTAGTCAGAGAACTACATGCCCCCCCCCCTTCCCCCGCTCCAGTACACAGAATGTTTTAACTACAGGGATGTGGTCACTTCTCTAAAGAAGTGAAAATGCCGCTGGGGAGGTGTTGGGTGTGCTGTGAATGGCAAAGAGGAGTGGGGGATCTGCTCACCTGAACTGTGGGGTAAAAAAGACCCATCGGTTTACACTGCTAAGCGAGCAGATCCCATGCTACATTTTATTCCCCCACCCCCGACACACCCTATTGATCACCCCCGTGCACAGAGCAGGCACACGGTGGCAAATGGAGCTGCACCAGTGCCCGGTCCACGCTGCCCTGGGATTCCCCCAGCAGACTGGAGATCCCGACCCCTTACTCAGCACGTCAACCCATTCCGCGCGGGTGACAAGCCCTTGCTAATCCCGCAGCCTTGTTCTCCTCCAGCCGCCGCCCGGCTCCGGATCCCAATCCCCGCTCCCGGAGCCCCATCTCGGGGCGTCTGTGCTTGGCAACGCGCCTATGGGGAGGAGGGGGCTCCTGGCCAAGCAGGTGTGAAATCTGGCGGCCAAGGGGGGGGGGGAGCTCGGGGCGAAGTGACTCCGATTCCGAACAGCTGCGGAGAAGGGAGCGAAGCGGGGTGACTCCGATTCCGAACAGCTGCGGAGAAGGGAGCGAAGCGGGGTGACTCCGATTCCGAATAGCTGCGGAGAAGGGAGCGGGGCGGGCTCGGGGGAGACCCCCCCCCCCCCAGCCGGGGGCTGTAAGGCTTTCGGAAAGGGGGCGAGCCCGGTCCTTACCTCTCTTGCTCCTGCCGATCTGCCCCAGCTTGGGGGGCCTCTTGTTCTGCCCCCCCGCGAAGAAGTTGCTGGTGTCCTGCAGGCGGCAGGTGAAGGAGATCTGCCCCACCTCCCCGCCGTCCCCGAAGTGCCCCAGCTTGTCCTCGCCGTAGGGCAGCACCTCCGACATGGTCTGGCCGGGCGGGTCCGCGGCCCCTGGCCCTCCGCCCGCTCCTGCTCGCTCGCAGCCGGCAGACAGGGTCGCCGCTGGCCCGGCAGCCCCGGCCCGGCAGGGGAAGCGGCGAAGCTGCACCGGCGCCGGGGGGGTCCCGCTCCCGACTGGGCTCAGTTGAAGCACCGCGGCCCCAGCCACATCCTCCGGCGGCGGCGCGAGAGTGGCCGCCCGGCTCCCGGGCGAGAGGAGGCAGCTGCGGCGGCTGGAGCAAAGGGGGGGCGGGGGGCGGGAGTCCTTCCCCGCGCTGCCGCTGGGGGCTGGCTCCGAGCTGCGGGCGGGGGGGGGGGGGGGGGGGGGGCAGAGAGATCCCGGGAACAGGAGCAACGTCACCGAGGGCAGAGCCCGGCTGCCGCGCGCGCGGGCGGGCGGGGCTGGGCTGGGCTCGCCCCGGGGGGGTCGCCCCTCCCTTGCAGCCTCCGCCTCTCCGCCCGGGTGCTTTCCCGGCTGGGTGCACGAGAGCTCTGCCCTTCCCAGGCACCTGCCACCTGTGCCCGAAGCCTCCCATCGCCCCCCACCCCCATGGCAGGTGGGGACGGGGGGGGGGGGGCTTGGCTCTCACCACTGAGCCTTACTCCCTCCTAGAGGGAGAAACAGAACCCCTGACACCCAGGCAGGGCTTAGCCCCGGCACCTCCGGGCCTGGCACATCAGTTATGGGGAATGTAACAAAATAATGGCCTGAGCCCCGGCCCCTCTTTCATTACCAATTCAACACTGTTCCCAAGCCGCCTGGGCAAGGCCACCCTTCCTCTCCTCAACCAGCTTGACTCCTTCGTTTTCAGCAGCAGGGCACGGTCTCTGCCTCTGCTTCTACCCCCCACCCCATATATACTGCAGCATTCTTGCTTTCCTTGTATCTCCTGGTGCACATCCCCATGCTCCCTTGATTTCTGGGAGCGCCCCTCTTGCAGCAGAGTGGAGGAGGGGTGCTTGCAGCAACAAGATGGAGTGGAAGGTACAGAGCTAGCACGTTGCCAGATGCTCTGCTGAAAAGGCAAGGGCTGCTGCTTTAGTTAATGGATTATTATGGTTCATTATTTGGAGGAAATCCCCTCCCCCAGCACCCCTCACTGCTGTGATCTCCAAGAAAGGGGCTGACAATTGCCTTTCTCCCTCTGAGTACCCTGGTCTGGGTCAGTCTCCTTAGTAAAGGGGCAGGGACACCACCTCGGGTGGATGTTTCATTGGCTCCCTTTAAAAATCTAAGGAGCATTTTGAACAGCTTCTGACCAAAAGCCTCAATACTGAGATTAACATCAGAGAAACGCTGAAAGAAGGGACCTAGATAATCTAACCTGATCTAGCCAGGTATTTAGACTGCTCGTCAAATGGGGAAGGGACCAATGTCCCCCAATGCCCATGCTCTTCCCAGTCTCAGGGAACGAATTGTATAGTACATGCCCGTCCGAGCCTTATAGACAAGCTCAGCTCATCGCTCCTGAGCGAGCAGCGCCCTCCTGCAACGATCCCATTTATATCCTATCGCTGGCATCTAAGTAATTGTCCTTTTCCTCTCTCACCCCTTCCAGGAATCCCCGTCAAGTGGATTCTCCCACCACCTCCTCCTGGGAAAAGAAGCCTGAATGTTGATTCCCTGACTAAGGTTCTGCAGTACCTTGGCCAGCCATTACAGCAGTGGGGAAAGGGATGGCAAAGCCCCGTTTTCTTTAGTCTCAGAACAGCAGCTCTGCAGTAATGGCACTAATGCAGCGGGTGGAGCATTTGTGAGGCTTGGGCTAAGGCTACTGCCATCTTCCTTGTGATGAAGCCTTAAGGCCCGGGAGATAAAATCTTCTACGCTGCTGGCAGCTTTACTCTGTAAATGGCCCTGTTTCCTAATGTGTGCTCTGCTTCCATAACCAGTCCTCAGTGTGGATGGAAAGGAAGGATTCACTCACAAGGGGGTGTAAAGGGCAGAGGATGAGGGATGTGGCCTGTTCATGGAGCTGGAATATATAGTGAAGACTGCCGTGTGGTATCTATACGCTCCCCATACCTGGCTCTCCACACAGCCAACACTGTAACAACCTACATGGAGCTGGAGGGAGGAGCACAGGTTGCAGGAGGGAAGAGTTTGGAGGAGGCGCTGGGAAGTCAGTCTGTGTGCACGTGGCTGGAATGCTAGCTGCCACTGCCGCACCCCTGTGAACCGTTCTCTTAATAAAGATTTAATTTAGTTTTAGAAACATGGTGCCCTCTCATGTCATTACTCAGCATGTGGTACGTGAAACAAGCACTGTGGGTATCTCGCCTGTCCCGCTTTCAGATGCATGTTTCTGCCACTACCTCCTCCCAGCAGCCCCTGCTGTACTGAAAGAGGTGATGTAACGTGATAAGGTGTGAATGCCTCCCGGAAACACTGGTGTACTCCCATGTGACATGGCATAACCCTGGTGCAGTGTGTCTGAAGCAATGCCCGGGCAACCTGATACCCTGTAACTTCCTATTGCTGGAAGGCAAACAAATGAGCCTTTTTTGACCAGGAGGATGTGACTTCTGCAACTGGGGAAGCAAACAAGGGGAAGCAGGAAAATCCTACCCCAACACAAAGGTCACACTACAAAACACATGAGCTATGAAATTTTTAGTAGTTCCCTGTGTCCCAATCCAACAAAATGGCTGTGAAACTGCAGGGCTGTGCGACCCACAGCAACACAAAGGGTGCAACATCAAAGCTGTCCTGACACATGGCAACCCCCCGTAAGCCAAAGTGATGCTAGAATAACAGCACGACCCAAGGGAACATGAGGTTATGCAATGCTGCAGGACCCATGTAACCCAATGCAACAGAGGGAGGTGGGTCACTGCAGCATAGTGCATTGCAGTGTCATCTGATACGAACACCTAATCCAGTGCAGTACGATAAAATGGTGTCCTGATTTGGCGATTTAAGCATAGTGATGTCCATTGCAGCAGAATGAGGCTGGAACCTCATGCACTGCCACATATACATGCTGAAGCAACACTAACAAGGTTATGTGACAGTGACTAGGAAAACCATGTACCATTCCATCCCATAACGCGCAGCTCCTTTTAAGGGAAAGGAGGGCATAGTTAGCAGAGTTCATGAGTCACTGCTGGTTCTTACAGGCATTTTTTGTAGTCTGTTCTTCTCTTTGAGCAAAACTCTTTTGCTTGGCGGGTAACGTGTTGATCCTGCAGCAATTCCCTTGTTATTTAGCGTTAATTCAGATCCTCGTCTTGTGCAGATTTATTCAGTACGTGGAGATGGGTGAGAATTTTAGTGCTGGCAAAAGGTGCCAGACTGACAGCCCTGACGACTGAAATCTTCTTATTTATGCAGAGAACAGGTATGAGCACAGGCAGTGGCAGCTTACAGAGAAGGGGTGGGGATGGGTAGGGGCTCTGCTCCTTCTCTCCCATTGAGGGAACAGGAGTAGAAGCCAGTCACGCATGCTTTGAACCATGGGTGGAGGGCCTAGCCTTAGAGGTGATTGAATCGTCCTATCAATGGCTAATCCGCATGCCCACTCAAGGCTTAGGCTCTCTGCTGAGGCTGCCAGGAAAGTTCCCAGTTAGTGGTTTTGAGATGTTACCTGGACTGATACTGCCTGCTCACTGCAAGTAGGTCCCTACCCCACCGTCAGGTGGGAACAACGCTTCTGTCCTTCCTCAGTTGAATTTGAGCCATTGACCTAGAAGCAAAAGGCTTGGGCTAGCCTGTTACCAAGCTCATTGCCCCCGCTATAAAGCTTTGTGATAAAGAATATTCTTTGTAGCATTCCCAACTAATAACAATCGCCATCTTGAAGCATTTAATGCTTCGCAAGCGTTTCAGGAATCAAGGGTCCGGACAGGTCATGAGACTGAGCTACAGAACCTTTCGTTTCGGGGTACCGATCTGATTCCAGCGCCAGATGTCTGTGACTGAATGTTATTGCCACTCGACAGCTGTTCCATGCGCTCTCTGAAGTGAACTGGTGGTCTCAGGCCAATTCCTAGGGAACAGATGTGCACGTGAGTTTCAGCACTAATTAACATTCCTGCTGGCAGTCTCGGCCGAGATCCAGCAACCTAGGATTGATGGGTTTAGTTTAGAGACAGAGCTACCCTCTCCCTTTAAAGATGTGTGTGGTGGGGGGGAGGCAGATCAAGAAAAGCAGGGTAGGAGAATGTATATATATCTCCTCAATATATGTTCCATTCTATATGCATCCGAAGAAGTGGGCTGTAGTCCACGAAAGCTTATGCTCTAATAAATTTGTTAGTCTCTAAGGTGCCACAAGTACTCCTGTTCTTTTTGCAGAATGTGTACTGTTGTTGCCCACAATGTACTTGTTCTGTGGATACAGGACTTCAGCCTCAAACCTTCCACCACTCCTGAATTCAATGTAAAAAATGGAAATCCCTCCCCTGGCCCTGGAAGCCCAGGTGACACCGAACACCGGCAGGCTGGGCTGAGGGACTCCGGTGTGTATGTTTTGGGACAGTATGTCAGAGGGGGAGCTGGAGGGCACTGTGGTTAGTGACTGTGGCAGAATCACACCATCTGAAGGGGAAGTTGTCTGTAATCTACAAAGTGCTTCAGCAGCAGATGAGCAGGTGAACAAGCACTTTCCACTCCCAAGAGGTTTAAGAGCTCCAGAATGGATTACGTGTAAACGAAGAGCTCTTCGGCAGTGTCTTCCAAGAACCAACCCACCCAGGAACTCGAAACCTGATTCTCTCAATCCTGCCCAGTCTTGTAAGGAGACGCTGGCTGTCAGCTCCCCAAAGCCTCTCGTTCTGATGTTTCTGTAATGAATAAGCCTATTTCAGGCTTTGCCTGCAGACTTGCTGGTCCCAGTGCACAGGAGATGTGTTTAAACAGTTATATTTGCATGGCTACCTTCTTTTCCCCCTGGAAATCACTTGGCAACAGAGATAACAGAGCAATGGTGTGGCTGCTGCCTGAAAGGCTAAGTCTGGGCTGGAGAAGGAAGCATCACTTGTGCCAAAGTCCCTGATTAAAACAGACAAACAGGCTTCATGGGAAGCAACCCTGACCCTCTGTTTTGTGCAGTACATCGCTCAGCAGAGGGAAAATGATACAGCAAAGGAAATAATAGGCAGTAATGGGTCAAGCAGCTGGGCATAAAAGTCTGCACTAATTGAGCACAGCTTTTGGATAATTTCCCTGCCTCCAGAATGGGGGTTTCTCCTTTTATTAACCACAGGCCTCCTATACTGTGCAGGCAGCATGGCCCAGAGGACTGAACACAGGAACAAGGACCAGAAGCATGTAAAGCTTATGGCCATCTCTGCCACTGATTCCCTTTGTAGCTTTGGACAAGTCACTTAACCACTCTGCTTTTCCCCGTCTAAATGGGGCTAGCAATGCTTCCCTATCTGCTTCACAGAGATAGAAGGATAATTCCTGTTAGCAGAGTGCTTTGAAATGAAAAGTACCCAGTTGTTACCTGATAAAGGAAAAGAGGCTTTTTAAAGGTTCCTCGGTAGCCTCAGATTTTAGGGGCTAAATTTTCACTGCAACGCTTAAATGCATCTGGGTTTGTGGGCTCACCAGACCCAAAACAAGGCCTGTCCACCACACCGACTAGGGATATCAAACCAGCATGCTCTTAATTGCTGCAAAACACACTCAATATATCTGAACATCCCACCAACCAGTGTGAGGTCCTTAGTGAAGTTAGCAGCACTGCCTGCCACAGAGAGGTCCAGCAGCAAAAGGGTTAAAACAGATGCGTCTCCGAACACCATGGTTTATTAATAAGGTATACAACTTTCCCTGGCCTTGAAACGTTCTTGGTGGGTTCCAGGAGCGGGGAGAGTTGCTTGCTGGTTCAGTTTTCACTTGTGCTGGCACTGCGTACCCAACCGGTCACGTGATCGGTTTCTGGCTGCTTTAGACAACGATGGTTTCTAATCTAGCAGCTGGAGAGATCAGACTCATTTTTGAAAAGAGGAGGGGAGCGGGGGTGAAGCAGAGAGGCAGCATCTTCTGCACTGTAATTGTTCTGCTGCATGAGAGTGTGTCTTGATTCAGGTCAGTAGGAACGTTTCCGTAGACATCGCTTTTAGGATGGATTCTGCAGATGCGGCACTTTAGCGACATAAAATACCTATTTACAACTGTACCTATTTTACTGATCGCTCTAAGGCTCTTCTACCACTCGTTGCAGATGCTCCGAGCATGCAGCAGAGCTGATGTTGGATGAATGCCACCAAGCTGCCAAGTCCTACACGCAGATACCACGTGGCTGCTGATTATTTTGCTGCCACTGCAGGCTCTTGATATTGCATGGGCTTGGTACACTCCGTCTGAGGTGACTTATGAGCGCTATCTGCACCATAGTAGGCAATCCCCTGCTGAAGGAAGAGTTTGTCCGAGGAAGGAAATCTCCACCACGCACAACCTGCCCTCGGGAGGGGAATCCCATCACTGAAGGCCAGATGGGAGTAAAAGGTCTGCTATCAATAGTCACTCTCATGCACAGTCCTGCTGAGTTCAGTGGCATACTCACGCTAGTAACCACTTGCTAAAGGGTGTAAGGGGTCACAGTGAGTGAAGGCACAGAAGCGGCTGGCAGGAGGAAAGGAATAGCTTGTTAGAATGGGTCTCTCATTTGAGCAACATGGTGGGTAACAAGGCACATACACTCATTCAGAGTCTGTCGCAGAGATTCCCCTGCCTTGATACTGTCGTTCTTATTATCAGTCCATGCTGCTTTTTGGGTAGGAGACATTTCACGAGTACTAAATTCCCAGGCACTTTTTTCTATTTCTTCCCGAAGAGTCTGGCTGAAAAGCAGCAAGACAAGGTGGGGCAGGAGGAGAAGGAGATTACCGATGTGACTGTGCATGTCGGTGACGTAATGGTAATATTAGCCCGGCTATCATGCTTTACAAAGGACGGCCGGTATCACTAACCTTGGCCGGCAGGTGGCAAAACTAGAGGCAGAGAGAGGGGAAGTGACTTGCCGATGGTCTAGGACAGTGATACTCTGACCTCAGTGGTTCAGGAGCCAAATTAGGACCAACATTACTCAAAGGAGCCACAGTTGTGTGAATTCATTGTTTCATTTACTATAGGACTATAGATTTTATATATATAATTCTTCTCACAGCAAATAAATTAATAACTTAGTGCAAGCTGATAACTTAATTGGTTAATAACATAGTAAAAGTATCTTGACTGGTTAATAAATAAATCCCAGTGTTTTAATAGTATGTGCTGCAAAAGACATGTTAAAGAGCCCTCAGTCTGAGTATCACTGGTCTAGCATCACCAGGGATAGAACCCCAGTCTCTTTACTCCTAGACAGGCACACATTCCACTTGACCATAGTGCCTCCTCCTTTGAGCTATAAAAGAATCCATCATTAAGAGGAAGGCAGAGAACGTAAAGAGCTTGAAACCCTAGAAAAAGAGAACATGAGGGGAAAACGCACACACAGAGCTGTCACCGCATCGAAAACAACAGACGCACCAATTTGTTTCTTTAGACATTCAACATCTAGCAAGTTGATCAAACTCTCTCTCTGAATTCTGTCCCTGGAGACAGCTGCATCTTGACAGATTCTGCTGTTTACTGGTGCGTTGCTATTAATTCTATCAACTAAGGATGTAAAGGGATAGCAGTTAAATTGGCAAAGGTTCACAATCCCCCAGATCCTGAAAAGAGGGGACTAATCAAGTGAGGCCAGGCTGCGTACTGGCAATCCTCCAGCAACTGAAAGAGCCTTTTTGCTCAGAAAAGTGATTATTAATACGGCATCATTGCATCACCTGTTAGTCTCAATCATTTTAATAACAAAGTAAGTTTACAAGTAAATTATGGGGCTTTTTCCTCCCCTCCAGCCCCCGGTTATCCCTTCATATTCAGTTTGGGATCTGAGGGTCATATGGAGATAGTCTCTTCTCCTGCATCATCACCCATGGCCATTGGGTGACCTCCTTGTCTACAAACTGTGGCCTCCATGTACTTCCATTGCTATCACTGTGTTGGCATATGTTAATCAATTGGAACTTACTACATAATTTTATCAAGGCCCGACTAAAACCCAGCTCACTTCTCTTTAGCTCTGCGGTGCTAACAAGAGTAAAAACTTATTTTTATCAGCCGATCTGATTCCAAATACAAACAAGGAGCAGGTCTGTTGAGTAAGAGAGAGTTGTTTTTACATAGCGTCTTTTCAAAAGAGACGGGCACTTTGAGCTGCCCAGGAGATCATTTTTATGACACCATAAAATGCAAGGAAAGTGCTTTACAAGAAGATAAACTGCTGTAGAGAGACACTGAAAATTAAAAGACGCTTAGAAAACGTAACCAGGGAGAAAAAACAAAGGGAATGCAAGACAAAAAGAAAGGAGACCACCTTTCCCACAAAAGAATGAGAAGCAAATAAATGAAAGGGAAGGAAAAAAGAGACAGGAACATAGAATGAGAGGGAATTGTAATACAGACTAAAGCACCAGTTTGGACTCACTTATTTTCTATTGCAGTAACGCCTAGAAGTCTTACATGAGATGAGGGCCTGTATATACATTGTGTTTGACCCTATATATACACAGAGTGAGAGAGAGTCCCAGCCCCAAAGAGTTAACAGCCCAAATAGACAGGACAGAACAAGGAAGTATTTGTATCTCCAGTGGACAGGGGAAACGGAGGCATAAAGAGATTAAGTAATTTGCCCAAGGTCACAGTCTGTAGAGAGCCAGTAACTGAACCAAGCCTCGAGAGTCCCAGTCCAATTCCTCAATCACAAGATCATCTTTTGTCCCTTGTCGGGTAGATGTTTAATTAAAATGGTCAGTGAGCATTGAGTGGCAGTCTCTCAGTTTCGGACCAAATCCTGCTGTCTCCCCTTCCTTACTCCCTATGGAGGAGTGAACCTCATGGAGAGAGAAATTATAGTTCACATTGGAACCAAATACAATGGTCATAATATACAGAGAGCCACAGAGCACGGAGTGACCATATGAATAACGACATGCATGGTTATAGCGATTTTCATCTAGAAGGATCTCAAAGCACTTTAAAAATTTAGTGTTTTACGAACTCTACACAGCATAGGGATCATTTCAGTCACCACTGAATTGCAGCCACCTCTGGGGGTGGGGCATGACAGCTGTTTAACAGCAATGCATGAGTTCAAGACAGAAAGTGAGGGGAAACAGCTTTTTCCGAGCAAATCTGCAAGGCAGAGGCAAGGAGAGATTTAGGAATTGTGACTAAGACATGAGAAGCTCAGCATTATAGGATTCATTACATAAATCCCCATTAGCATCCTTCTCCTCCCCAGCTCTGATCAATTCTACTGCATTCCTCCACTGAAACAGGTGGCTGGGGGAGTGGAAAACAAACCCTCCTCTGAACTGCATTGACAGGTACAAGGCTATCACAGTAGTGGGAGTGAAAGCGCCTAGTGGTGAAACAGAAATAGCCTTGCGTGGCAGTTCCCTCTTCCCTACTGCTCATTATTGCCCCCTCCCACCCCTATGTCTCTCCTCCTCTGTCTGACCCCACCATTTCTAGCAGAAAGAGGCAGCCTGTTAACAGTTTTACAGCAGTTTTTGCTAGAACCAGTATTTTCAAGAAAGCACTGTGGTGAGACAGCCGCAGCGCAGTGTACTGTATATCACGGTTCTATTGCACCATCTAGAGTTTAGACAGGACTGGACACGGCTAAAAACCAGTGGAAAACATGCAGCTGCAAACTGCAGACTGAAAGCTTCTGGACATTCTGTTACAGATGAAACGTGTCTGGCGTAGGAACATGTTACGGTCCAACTGCTTCCGAAAGTTGATTATGCCGATAGTCTCACTGCTGCAAAAATGTCGTCTTTGTTTTGGTAAGAAGATGATAAATGAATCATCAGGAATAGCATCAAAAACAGCGAGAGGCAGAAAGGTCAGTTTTGTGCTGCCTGTGAGGAGTTTCTTGATTCACTGCCTTATTTCTAACCCTCCAAGGATCTACTTTCAGACCAAGCCTATGAAAGTTAAGTCCTTAAATTAGAGAAACTCCGGACTAATGCAGGACAACTGGCGTATCAGGAAGAAACAAAGCCCCATGAACTCCCATTAATACCTCTTAGTTAAATGTGAACCCGGCCACAAAGACTCTCACAGAGGGACTAACATTATAACTTTGAGTTTCCCATTTCTATTTTTTCAAAGACGTGCATAATTGATTACGCCGTTATTTCTTCCCTTTGCAACCCAGCTTGCCCTGGATTTGTGGACAAGCCTGTCAGTGCGACATCCATCTCATCACTGCAGTGACTGAGTGGCCTTTTAACTTGGCCACAGGCAGGGAAACTAGCCTGCGGTGAAGATGCTCTTTGTCAGAATGCCAGTCAGGTTGGCACGGGGATACAGGGAAGGAGAGCAGCCAGTCCCCACTGGCCTCTTACCACCATTTAGAGGTCTCAAGCGCGGAGGCGGAGGCCCGAGTGGCATCCCCTCTAATCCCCACAGGTCTGCTCTCTCAAGTAATGGGCAGAGTAACTGGGCTGCACTAGGGGCCTCACTGTAGAGCTCTGCAGTTTCATTGCAGGATACCAGGAACCGCTTGATAGATATCCTGTTTCATAAACATAGATTCATAGATTCAAGGACTGGAAGGGACCTCGAGAGGTCATTGAGTCCAGTCCCCTGCCCGCATGGCAGGACCAAATACTGTCTAGACCATCCCTGATAGACATTTATCTAACCTACTCTTAAATATCTCCAGAGATGGAGATTCCACAACCTCCCTAGGCAATTTATTCCAGTGTTTAACCACCCTGACAGTTAGGAACTTTTTCCTAATGTCCAACCTAGACCTCCCTTGCTGCAGTTTAAACCCATTGCTTCTTGTTCTATCCTTAGAGGCTAAGGTGAACAAGTTTTCTCCCTCCTCCTTATGACACCCTTTTAGATACCTGAAAACTGCTATCATGTCCTCTCTCAGTCTTCTTTTCCAAACTAAACAAACCCAATTCTTTCAGCCTTCCTTCATAGGTCATGTTCTCAAGACCTTTAATCATTCTTGTTGCTCTTCTCTGGACCCTCTCCAATTTCTCCACATCTTTCTTGAAATGCGGTGCCCAGAACTGGACACAATACTCCAGCTGAGGCCTAACCAGAGCAGAGTAGAGCGGAAGAATGACTTCTCGTGTCTTGCTCACAACACACCTGTTAATACATCCCAGAATCACGTTTGCTTTTTTTGCAACAGCATCACACTGTTGACTCATATTTAGCTTGTGGTCCACTATAACCCCTAGATCCCTTTCTGCCATACTCCTTCCTAGACAGTCTCTTCGTATTCTGTATGTGTGAAACTGATTTTTTCTTCCTAAAAACATGCCTTGGATTGTTTCATTGTAAAACTAATGTAGAGAATTTACCTTTTAAAAAGACTCCGTTCAGCTCTGGAAACAGTTCCCTTAGGGGAAACTCGCCTATCTATGCCTGCAATTAAATCTAACTACCCCTTGTTTTAGTGAGAACCCCAAAGGGCAATGGTCCTGTGCTCTCTGTCCCAGCTTTGCAGAAGCAGCTCATATTATTCCCAGAGCTGACATAATCCTGGACGCTGGCACACAAAGATCTCTCAGTTTAACCTTGTTAGCATTTAACAAAGAAACAAAGCACGTAATTCACCCTTTATTCTAGCTGTTGACAAAAGGAGTGTGTGTCAAAGAGGGAGTTGTTTTCATTTAAAACCAAACAAAACCAGCTCTGAACTCTCAGAGCAAAGGGAGTCCCAAAGTGAGGCTTATAAAAAGCTGAAACTCCTGTTCAAGTTCACTGACAGCAGCAAAAAGAGTGACAGTCGTGCTGTGCAGGATATAACCTTTAATGGTGTCAGTTTAATGTGCACAGTGCGGCCATCATTCTCGCACAATGTGTATCAGGGAGTAAAATAACAATGAAACAGCTGTACAGGAAGTGACTAACAAGCACATCTGGGAGCCGTGAGGGATTTTTGGAGGCAATAAAATGGAAATTCTTTTGTCCAAGATTGATAAAGTGGCTCAACCCACTTCAAAATAAAGTGCGGTTCTGCTCCTGCTGGCCCATTTCAGCCAAAAATCCTGGATTAAATGTCATAATGAAACACACTACAGTACAGCAAGTTCATCTTGCAAGGCAGGCCCCGGTAATGTATTCTATTTCCATGACAACTACACCAAACCATTCTACTGATAAATGAAGAATACACTGTGAACAGAGAGGAAGAAAAAAAGCCATTGTCCTAAATCCCCTCCTCCACACCCTCCAATAACCTTCACAATCCTTGGTACCTCACTCAACAGAAGATTAATGCACCAGGGTAGACAAGCTAGGGCACAAGATGTGCTGGGCACAATGTGTCTCAGAGAGAGAGATGCTTGTTAACACAGGTAAGGGTCTGATGACAAATCTGAAGGCGTCACTGTGAGCTTTGTAACGAGGACATGGAGTGGCTCTGGAGTAGCTGCGGCATCTCACAGCATCTCTCTTTTTCTGTCATATGCTGGACTGGCTTAGGATACAAGAATATAAACAAACACACACCAATCTGTCAGAAGCCTTTTGCCCTGCCAGCGTAAAGAGCCACACAGATCCAAACTATATGCTGGATTTCAGTGACAAGGGCAGCTGCAAGAAGAGGTACCTAGTCTATGTGGACATGGGGTAACAGGTGGTTTCACTTATCAAAGCAACTCCTGCCTAGTCAGTCTGACGGAAGAGCCTCTACACAAGGCACGGGGTAACAAAACATCAGGAACTAGGATACGAGCATAAACTAAGAATACATCCGATAGTGTCCCCTTGCTCCTTTAGGGCATCCCCATTCTTCTATCATGGTTAGTCGGGAGAATGTGGCGACATGAAAACGGGCGAAATCATTAAAGTGAAGTTACAGACAAACTGGCCTGCTGCTAAATCACATCAATGGTTTGGAGCGCTCCTGCTTTGGCTGATTCTCTAAGCAATGGTCGCTTGAGCTGTTTGTCCCATTCTCACCAGGGGTGAGCATCTACCATTTCTCCAGAGAAGGTGATGAGGAACAGGCCAGTGCAGGGGCAGAAGAGGGAAGAGAAGAAAGGATGACAACCCATTTTGAACATCTTGTGCCTAAAAAGCAAGGGCTTGGCAGACTTCTAGTGCCCAGTAGCGGCAGGATGGGAAATGCAAAGTGAATTAAGTACAAGACCAGCAGCCAAAAGCCCCCAGGCTTTGGGCAAGTTTCAACTCTCCAGGGCTTTATTATCCCATTTGTGAAATGCGGATATGTACCTCATGCAGTTGTTTGAGATTACACATTTGTAAAGATACAGACCCTCCCTCAGGCTCTGGTTCCAATACAGGAGCCCCAACTCCCAGCCAGATCCTTGATTACAGTATTGCTTATTTGGAACGAAGAGCCATACTGCAACACATTCAGCACTGTTCCACTCTGACAGAATACTGAGACTGATGGAGACTGTTTCCCCTCTCGTTACACTGACTAACCGGGCCAATGACTATGGAGCCTTATATGGTTTAACTGTCTTAGTACTATTGGGACTAAATGGAGACCTGACATCTTCCCTTAACTCCAATTTTCCAGTTGTGCCTACCAGGGTGTCTAGAACTATCAGAGCTACTAAAACACAAATGGTCAAAATATTAAAAAAAAAAAAAAAGACAGGCCTAAAAAGCCATCCAAGCTCCAACACAATTCCACTTCATGCTAAATTACTTTTAACCCATCAACTTCCATTGGAATTGCCACCCTAATCCATCTCCTCCATCCTCTGGAACGTTTACTCCCGTATATATGAGAAAAATCCTAGTACCTAATTGCTAGAATCTGTCATTGATGAGCCAGCAACTTTCTATGTATGCAGTAATGTTAACTAATCAAACATGTTATATAAATGAGTGCAACGTTATTGGCTGTGAGCTCTAAGACCGTAGTGTATTTTCCAGATATGTAGTGAAATCTCCTCTTTAGAATGATAGTTTCAAAGGAAATACGGTTACCCTTTTAAAATTCATGGCCATAACAGAAGTAGAATATACTAGAAATATCTCAAAATATTTTGAATGTACAAAAACACAATACATCCACTGACTTGGTGTTTACTGAATATGAAGATTTGATGTCCTCCAACGTAAATATTGACCTTGGTGTCACCCGAATCAAGAAGTCTTTATATTCCATTCAAGAACAGTTTCCATCTATTATTTAATAAGAAAATAGGGAAATGAAAGAGATTTGTGCTTTTTTTTTTTTTTTTTTTTCAGATAAATGTTTATTTGTAATATACATGGTATGAAATAAAGAGGAGTACAGGAGTATCAACAAAGCTTTGCTTTATGTTGTGGTCAATGCACAAATATGCAATGCACCCCTTTGTTTCACAAATGTTGTGAAATAGTACTGAGGGTGACCAGCACTCTGTGGTTCACCACCACTCATGAAATCAGAATGTTAAATCAAAGAAAGAAAGAAGGCAGAACGGTGTATTGTAAAGTACATTAAAATCTTGAGTGGGATTAATTTTTTTTTACTTTATAACCATTGTAGAAGTAGAGTTTTCTCCAACACCATACACTGTCTATTGTCGTGATGCTGCTTGGCCAATTTGTGTGTGTGTCAGAACAAACAGAAAGCAAAAGAAATACATACAACATAACACAAGACTCCAGAGGAGTGCTGTTCTCTTATTGCTTACTGCTCTATTGCTAGGAAGTAGCAACATTTATTCTGAACTCATGGGCCGAGACAGAAACGTTTAGAGTCAGATTCCAACAGCCCAAATAACAATCCCATCCGTCATCTCCATCCCAGTTCCTAGCCTAACTGACATCACTACCAGTCTCACCTACTAAAATAAGGGACATTGTCAAAATAAAAGCTCACGAGAAAGGAAATTTCTTACCTGCTCTACCACCACCATTTTAAGATTTGTTTAGTTTTAATAATCTAAGTCAAATTTACTTTTCACCATCGATGCCCTTTCCTTTTTGCATCCAACTCAAGCTTGGACAATGAAGGTGAATTTCACTGTCTGGTTTTCATGTGCTAGAAGGATGCAGTTGTATATGGATTTCCAATGCTGCAGAGAAAGGTTTAAAAGACAACCCCATATGTTTTGTGGTGGTGGCAGGAGAACAAGGAGAGGGCAATATGAACATAACTGCTCACTCTAATTAAAGTCTTTCATGAAAATATTTCCATTCGTACGAGGCTTCGTAAAAGCCCTTAAACAATCCCTAATGCTAAATTCAGGCCCTAGAACTACTTGACAGCATCACTTTAATCCTGCAGTCTACAGGCCATCTCACACTCAAGCTTTTTCTAGCCCAGATATTTCAGACACTGAAATCAAGTGGGATCAAACCAAATCTACAGTGACTGTAGATCCAGTTACAATAAACCAGTAACACAAAGTACAAAAATCAAAAGATATGTAGATACTGACTGTAATAAACACAAGGGATTAGAAGTGCAGAAAGAGAAACATATTAACTCACCAGCCTAATAAATACTTCATTTCTGGAGATTGCAAAAACCATCCTCAAAGTCTATGGGGTGCAGTCTAAAGGAAACTCAATGCACTCGTTAGCTGGATTTGCTCCCTTTAGGACTAGTTCTTGATTAAGTTATAACCTTTACATCAGTTCTGCCTCTGCAGTAAAATTCTACTGTTGCGTTTTGGATCACAAGGCAGTCTCACCCGCTCACTCTTCTCCCAAAAAATTTCAGCCCCCCGCCCCAGGAACAGCACCTGCCCAAGTTGTCAGACAGGCCAACCAGCTGGAGGACTTGAGAAAACCCCTTAAGAGGGGAAACATTTTTGCAAATTGCTCCAAAGCTATGACCGTTTAGCTGTTATATAAAGGAACCACTCTAGCAATTGCCTGCCTACAAATAGGGCATTTCTTTGGGTCTGGAAGTGCCTGGTAGCACTCGTCACATGAGCAGACGTGCCCACACTCCAGAAAGACACATGACTTAATGTTGCTCAGACAGACGACACAGGCATTTTTTACAGTCTCCCCACCCTCTGTGTTCATGTCATGCCTTAGCTGCCCCTGAGTCTGCCTGAATTCATCTTGCATTTGTTTCAGGCGCTGCTTTTCCCGAAACTGCCGGTACTGCTTCCGCAGAATGAAGAAGAGTGTGGCACAGGTTGCAAAGCCGAAAATGACCGTCAGGATTTTCCAGAGTTTGACATTTGATTCTTGCTTCTTCAGCAAGGAGTCAAAATCTAGGCTGCTCAGATAATACTGCAACCCTTGCTTGGGGGGCTGCAGCTTGATAGTGTTGTTGTCTAGGACCAACTCTCCCACTCCTGTTAACGTTGCTCCGACCTTCAGCATCTCTTCAGTTTCTTGGATGCCTTTGGGACGTTCGCCGCTAATGTAGTGGCCAATCACATCCGTGAAGGACTGAATAGAGGGATGGAACTTTTCATACACCGTCTCCAAGCTGAGTTCTGCAGAATCC
Source organism: Malaclemys terrapin pileata (assembly GCF_027887155.1). Lineage (NCBI taxonomy): Eukaryota > Metazoa > Chordata > Testudines > Emydidae > Malaclemys > Malaclemys terrapin. Next base: position 8,698,505 of record NC_071523.1, read on the forward strand.
AGGGGCTTTACCACCCTTACTGCGACGTTGGCACCGTCCTCGTGAGGCACCAAGTCAAAGGGTGTTGCATTGGTTCTCTGGTGGATGATCTTTTCACAGTCATTCCTGGTGGAGGATAAGTGAGTGAGAAATACAGCAAACGCAGGCATAGCCATTTTCCCATCAGCTGGAACACGTGACAAGCAAAAACACAAGCCACTTCCCCCTAATTAAAGACTAGCCATGAAATAGGTGTTTAATCTGCTTTGTTGTACACACTATCTTCAAGCCCTCTACTCTTCTATAAGAGGAGGTTAAAAAGTCTTCAAAAGATACACTGAAAGTTGACTAATTTTATCCACAGCCAGGAAAAAAAAATCTTTAGCACCACCTAACCCTACATAAGTTAAATCAAGAAAGTATCCTTCCTCTCACATACTTGACAGTAGCATACTACAGTGTTGTGAGGCTCAACCAATTAATGCTTGCAAAGTAGACAAAAAGCACTAAAAGACAAAATATTACATTAATTCTCCTGGAACAAGTACCTTGACACTACTTGAGCCATTGAAACTTTCTGCAGCGTTTGATTCTCTTGAAAATTCCCTCCTTTACATGAGTGTGCCATAACTGGGCTTTTGGGCAAAGCACTGGTACTATTTTAATCCTATTTTTTTTACATGTCCTACCAAAGTTTCTCTAGTTCCTACAAAATAACTGTAAAGCTGTTTCTTTCTGTAGCAGTGTCGCCCGGGGATCTGTATTAGGCCCCCCTTTTGTATTCTCACACTTCCACTTAGCTCCATTATAAGGAAGCAGATACTGCACTTCCCCTGGCAAGAAGACGACACTCAGACATATCTAATTCCATCTAATCTTCCAAATGGGTTTCCAACTTGGACAAATTGTTGTGTGGCAAGAAGCACTGCACGGCACATAAGCAATTTTAATAAGTGTAACCCGATTAACTGAGGCTTTGTTTAGGCTCAGAGCGGAGCAATGATCCGGTTTCAACAGGTTCATTTGACAATGCGACTTCTGATTCCTTCTCCAGGTACTGAGTCAGGGATTCATGCTCTCACCAGATTTATCATTTGAATTATACTGTAGGTCTATTATTAAGAACTCATTTCAACATCTGGGGAATTTTGCCAGGTTGTGACCATTGTTCAATATGAACAATTTACAGCTGTTGACAAATGCTCTTAAACTAGCTAAGTTGGATTAGTGTAATTCCCTATTTTCCAGCATTTTAACAGCTACATGAGGGTCACAACACATCCTGATCTTGAAATCTTTATGTAGGCTCCTCCATAAATTCTGCTGTGATTTTAGTTTATAAGGCTTTTGGGAGAATGCCTCCCACCCCAAATAACACTTCTGCTTCCTATACCCAATAGTTTCATGCATTCTCTGAGTAGGCTAGTTATGTAAAGTCGCCCAATCTTGAAACTTTGGGGTGGGGACCAAGGGCTTGTAATAACGACTCTCCTCACGCTTACAGAGTGAAATAACCTCCCGGATGTAAACAACTGCTAATGTGCAATAGAATTCTGAAGTAGGTTAAGGACGTGACTGTTTGCTGCAAACTTCAGTTCGCCATCCCTGATTTTTTATGATTTTATTGAACAGCATTCAGACTTAGTGAGGAATGCTCTAGGAGGCTCAGATTGTTGTTGTTGCCACTGCTAATAATAATCCACACTACTTTAAGGCTTTCCCATTCCCACCACTCGATTGCCAAAGAATTAAAAACAAATGCATCATGATGTTAAAAAACCCTCACAAAACAGTGTAAGTTGCCCCTGCAGTAGCCATTAAAGGGAACTAATAAAGTTGGCAGGCCCAAAAATCTGACCTATTTACATTAATTTGTAAAGAAAGTGAGTGTTTACAGGTGTCTTCCTTCCCAATTACCACCATCAACACTCTCTACCCTGCTCACCTCAAGGGAAAAGAAAAAAAGAAATAGAAAATGGGTTTGAGAGAGAAAAATGTTCAGCTCCTAAAGAAAGATTTAATATAGGGAATGGGATGGAAGATGCTAAATCTTACTAAAAAGTATCCATGACATGTACATGCGCCTTCAATATATACACACTTTAAGGGATTTACAAACTTTATACATAGGAATAACTTTACCCCACACTGAAACACATTAACCACTGAGTTCAATTGCAACAGCTGGTTAACACTGCACAGTAATATTACACACCAGTTTCACTTACCATCATACCCAATTTTCACAGCAGAAGGAATTTAAGGAGCCAAAATAAATGGAATTTGGCTAGGACACCAAAGTTAACAATATTACTTCTCACAGCAAGTGTCATTTGACCGCCAGTAACCAAGTGGTTACGGTTCGATCCGAATGACAGCATTACCAGCAACAAAAAGTCTGACAATCCACCTATCTCAGAACTGGAAGGGAAAGATCATTGAGTCCAGGCCCCTGCCTTCACTAGCAGGACCAAGTCAGTTTTTAGGGCCCAGATCCCTAAATGGCCCCCTCAAGGATTGAGCTCACAACCCTGGGTTTAGCAGGCCAATGCTCAAACCACTGAGCTATCCCTCCCCCACACTGGAGCCTTGGTTCAAAATTGATCAGTAACCCATCCAAATATTGACTAGACCATTTTAATAATTGAATAACTCTCACGTCCATTCAAATCCAACACAATATTTGTCTGGTTTTGAAACAGCATCCATAATTCATGGAAAACAAAATACCCAGCCAACTAGTTACTAAGTAACCTTAGTTTACAGGCTATTTTATACAGAAGGAATTGCTCTATAATTGCCTCTCCCAACAAGTAAACTGAGTTACAAAATCTAGTTCACTGCCAAACTCCTGCATTATTCAGTAGACTTCATGACCAAATGAAATCACACCACTAAATTATCTCACCAAATTCAATACCCAATTACTTTCTTTGGCAGCTGTCTTCATCATAAAGCCAACAGGGGAAGCATATATGTCTGGATCTTGTCAAGAAGAGAAGTAGACATACCAGATATGGGTTGTTCGATTCCACACCATTTTATGCTCTTGTAGTGTCAGCCTCTGAACTACCCCCTTGCAATTGTCCACAAATTGGCTGTTGAGAGTTTCCTTAACAGACCGCACAACACCTGAAAGATACAGAACCATTTTACCAAGAGTTATAAAGGCTATATATTTGTTAACCATTATTTATTATACATATCATTTTTATTACATATAAAATTAATAATGCCAGAGTTAACCCTGTTATGCAACAAAGGAAGACTATGGTATAGACAGGCTAAAAGTATAAGAAGAGAATTAGTGCTTTGAATTGTCAGCAACTGTCCCAGTTGAAGAACTAGAATAAGGTCTAGAGCAGTGGTTCTCAAACTAGGGCCGCCACTTGTTCAGAGAAAGCCCCTGGCGGGCCAGGCCTGTTTACCTGGTGCGTCCGCAGGTTCGGCCGATCACGGCTCTCACTGGCCGCGGTTTGCCGCTCCAGGCCAATGGGGGCTGCAGGAAGTGGCGCGGGCTGAGGGACATGCTGGCTGCCCTTCCTGCAGTCCCCATTGGCCTGGAGCGGCGAACCGCAGCCAGTGGGAGCCGCAATCGGCCGAACCTGCGGACGCGGCAGGTAAACAAACCGGCCTGGCCCGCCAGGGGCTTTCCCTGAACAAACGGCAGACCAGCTTTGAGAACCACTGGTCTAGAGGGTCAGGAGGTGGATATAGGCGAGGTAAGGAAACAGACACACTATTCTAGGGAGACTGCCTGACTTTCTATTCTAATGGAGGTCATTTAATGTAAGGACTTGTTTGGGATTAGACAGAATCCACTGGAAACATTAGGAACTATTTTATACATGTATGTGCTGAGCCTACTGCTTGAAATGGAACTTCATTATCCTTGTGAGTTTTGTTGGATGGTTCAATGTTTTCTTGACCTACCTCTGCTTTAGCTACCTGAACCTGTATCAGAGATGCTGGAGAAAAGTTATTTTCTTAGAAGAAGGGAAGGTGAAATGGAAAAGATCGAAAGCTATATTTATAACCCTTTAGTGACCCAGGCACTTCTGCACAATACCTTCAATAACTGCATATGGGACACATTTTCCGGGTGCTTCCATAAGAATGTTCTTCAAGTCTTGATCTAGATTCACTTGTTTTGCTCCCTACATAAAAAAGAGCCATATGTATCAGTAGTTATAGACTAAATGTATGTTATGAAACAGATGTAAAAGAGACTTCTCATTTATGACTAATTTCTAAAGACTGTTGTGCAGATAAACTTGGGGGTGGGGAAAGGAGGGTTTTGAGGAACAGGGGGTCAGTTCAGTGCTAATTTACAATAAGCACTATATTTAGTCTTGGGAGGGTTAGGTTTTTATTGGTAAATGTCGATTTCACCATACACATACAAATCAACAAAAAAAGAATATTTCCATCGATAATATCAAAATTTACAGATAAGCAAAGTAAGAAAAATGCTGCTTGAGAAATTATTAGAGTTTGATTTAAGGATATTTACTTTGTATATTTTGGCATGTGATGTTGACAATATGCGTTTTAAATTACAAAGCTTGAACTTTTTGAATCTCAATGTCTACTGTCATTAAATAATAATTGCCTGGCCCCTCCACAATTTCCCACAACGGTGAAAATTTAAATTGATAAAAAATTTTTAAAAAAAAGTTTAAAAATAATCAATATTATCTGTCAAAATTGTCAAAATATAAAAAATAGGCTTGGCAGAATTCTAACTATATTAAGTCTTTTTCCTCCCTAGTTTTAATAGGACAACTTTACTTTTATCTAGTGTTTTTCCTCATAGACTTCAAGGCACTTTACAAAGGATGTCCGTATCATTATCCCCATTTTACAGACGGAAAACTAAAGCACAGACTGGTGAACTGACTTGCCCAAGATCACTGAGCAGGTCAATAGCAGGATCAGGAACAGAACCCAGGTCACCTGAGTCCGAGTCTAGTGTTCTATCTTAAATCACCAGTGGGAATTACTTGCTATCATAAGTGTATCATGTTAATCTAATAAAACACCTCCAAACACGCTTATCATACTAGTTAGTTTAAGCTATTACTGTGAAGCAATTCCTGAACCAGTTTTAAAATACTGAAAAAAAACAATATAAAAGGGGGAACACTCCTGGGAACAGGATAAATACTGCACCTTCAAACAAATGGAGCACTAATAACACACTCTACAGCCAAATAAAGACATGACATATTCAATTAAGAGAAAAACATCTCCAAATGAACCAAATATTTACTCATCAGAACACTTTATTCTTTTATATGGAGTTTCTAACCTATGATTGTGCTACAGTGTTACACAACAAACTGTAAAGTTAGTACTTTTCAATAATAAAATAAAAATATCACACAACTGACCTTGAGGCTGTGAGCAACTTTAGATTTCTGCCTATAAATGGAGTACAGAATTGCTGTGACAGCCGAACTGGTGGCCAGCAGTATAAGTTGGCCAGTTGAAGGCCGCCCCCCACTTTCCATCATTGCAATTTAGATCTAGTTCAAATATATTAAAAAAAAGAAAAGAAAAGAAAAGGTTACAGTAATGATCAGGTTATTAAGAGACTCTCCTGTGGAAACTGCTTTCCTGTCATCAGGCTTTTGAGAGGAACAGACCTCATGAATGAAAAGGATTTAGAGTGGTCTCAATCTGAGCCAGAAGCACTGAGCCATGGGGGAGCAGGGGAGCAGAGAGGTACCAGAAAGCAGTTCAGGAAGCAACAGGGATAATTTAGGGCAGAAGCTGATTGGTCCTGGCAACAAGGGAAAGTCAGCTGGTGTGCACTGTATAAGCACAAGCAAAAGCAGGGCTGCTGTCAGCTATTTATTTTATAGGGATGGTGGCAGGAGGGCGAGGTGAGGAGAGCAGTCAGCGTTGAGCACTAGCGTCTGGGAAATCCAAATGTGACCAATGGGCAGGCAGGTCCCCGCCCCATCCTACCTGTCCCACCCCCAAAAACTTCCCTCCTAGCACCCAACACCCCCCTGATAGCGCTACTCTCCCCTATACCCCCAAGGTAGCCCTACACCCCCCCAACACCCCCCTGATAGCGCTACTCTCCCCTATACCCCCAAGGTAGCCCTACACCCCCCCAACACCCCCCTGATAGCGCTACTCTCCCCTACACCCCCAAGGTAGCCCTACACCCCCCCAACACCCCCCTGATAGCGCTACTCTCCCCTACACCCCCAAGGTAGCCCTACACCCCCCCAACACCCCCCTGATAGCGCTACTCTCCCCTATACCCCCAAGGTAGCCCTACACCCCCCAACACCCCCCTGATAGCGCTACTCTCCCCTACACCCCCAAGGTAGCCCTACACCCCCCAACACCCCCCTGATAGCGCTACTCTCCCCTACACCCCCCCAAACACCCCCTTCCTAGCCCCACCCCCTTACTTTCTCTTCCCCATCCCTCACCCCGCCTCCAGCGTCCTCTCCTAATGCACCCAGCGCGTGTCCCCCCGTGGGGGGGAAGGGGGCGAACCCCTTTCAGGGCCTGCCCCCCGTATGACGCCCCCGGCCGCTGCCTCCTCCCGGGGCTCCCCCCCGCTCTGTGCCAGGGAAGGACACTCACCCCAGCCCGCCCTGCCAAGCCTGTCCCTTTCCCTTCCGGCGCGGCCTGATGACGTAAACGCCTACACTCTATCCGCGCGCAGCATAGAGATGAAGCGGGGCCATAGAGAGCGGGGCTAGAGGAGACACGCGGGGTCCTCCACTCCCCCACCCCTCTCTGAGATAGTCATCCTTGCTTTCCTCTAGGGCTGGAGAGACAGGCTGGAGCCCCCCCTTCTGCATGGCCCCAGCTTGCCCAGTGCCTCCCTCTGGGGATGGGAGCCAGCGTCAGGGCTTCTCTTCCCAGCTCTGCCCCTCACCTGGAGCCTCCATGATCCCTGCCTCTTAGCTAGGGCTTCCCACAGGTAGCTCTCACAGCACTTTACAAAGGAAGGCGCTGCCATCAGCCCCCTTTTACAGCGGGGGAAACTGAGGCATACAGGAGGGAAGTGATTTGCCTAAAGTCACCCGGCAGAGCTGGGAAGAGAGCCCAGGGCTCTGTCTGCTGGGCCACACTGCTTTATACATTTACATAGCACCTCTAATCCCAAAGTTTTGCGAACAGGAATCATTTCACCGAGAGCCAGTACTAGCCCAGTGGGGGCCTGAAGCAGGAATATCCTGAGCCCCGCTTACCCCTCAGCCGCCCCCCTAAATATACAAATTGCATTATTTCCACAAACCAAAAAACATACCAACACAACACATACAAATATACTTGTTAAAAAGTCCATGTTAAATAAGATGAATGGTATTTTGGGGGGGGTCATACTAAACTGTGGGGCCCTTGAGCTGCTTGGAACCTTAAACAATTGCTTATTCTACTTATGCCTAGCACAGTCTTCACCCACTGTTGAAGAGCAGAGGCCTTTGGGGGTGGAATTCAGCATAGCACTGCACAATTGGCTGGGGCCAAATTTTCAGATGTGGTTGGAGTAACAGCTAGGCACCTAAGTAAACCATATTTATGCACTTAAATCATAGAATCATAGAATATCAGGGTTGGAAGGGACCTCAGGAGGTCATCTAGTCCAACCCCCTGCTTAAAGCAGAACCAATCCCCAACTAAATCATCCCAACCAGGGTCTTTGTCAAGCCGGGCCTTAAAAACCTTTAAGGAAGAAGATTCCACCACTTCCCTAGGTAACCCATTCCAGTGCTTCACCAATGTGTGGCTTAATTTTCTGAAGCACTACGTACAGCTCCTGTGGAAGGAGTCTGAAGTCAATAGGAGTTGTGGGTGCTCAGCAACTTTGAAAATCAAGCCACTTAGGTGTCCATATGTGGATTTAGGCACACAAATTTGAAATGCGTGGCCTGAATGCATTATTGGGGAGGAGATCACCCGCTCTTAAGACAGAAAGATTTCACTTTGGAGATCTATTTATCTATAACTATATATGTAATTATACTTGAAGAAGAGTTCTGTGTAAGCTTGAGAGCTTGTCTCTTTCACTGAGAGAAGTTGGTCCAATAAAAGATATAACCTCACCTACCTTGTCTATATAATTACACCATATTCATCACACCGGCATCTCTTCTTTGTTCCCATCAGTGCTGTATGTGTGGTTGATAGGAGAAGTTTCAGGGGCTCATCAAGAAGAAAATTTGTCCCATGAAATGTAATATTTCCAAGGCTGATTAAGTTCTTTTCTGTGTTGCTTTCTTTCTGTCCACTAGATGGTGAGGCACTCACATTGATAGCGAAAGCAGAGTCTGGCTTTAACTTTGAAAGAGCTAGTAGTGGAAAGGATGGGATGTGTTTTCTAAGATGGGTTATTTCAGTATTTAATGTTTAGGGGAATGGCCAATCCAAGGAAGGAAGTGTGGGAGGTCAGGGGTACTTCCAAAAGGCTAATGGTCATTGCTTTCCACTAGAAGGAACATGCACCAGTCGCTATTATATCAAAATGGACCAGGTTAGGGGTGTTGTTTCCAGTTTTTCTTCAGATGATTTTACAAAACAAATTAATTAAAAAATAGAAACCCATTCTGAACATTTCTTTTGCTGAGCACCAGCAGAGAATGATCGTGCTAATTAATCTTTTATTCAGTGCTCTGGAGCTAAAAAGTACGGTACCGGAGCAAAAACTATGTTTACGCTACAGTGCCTATGCCAGCATAGCCCCCTAGTATAGACACAGCATATGCCAACAGAAGGAGTTTTTCTGCTAGTGTAGGAATACCATCTTCCTGAACCACGTTAGCTATGCCAATAAAAGCCCTCTTCTGTTGGCACAGCTGCATCCACACCAGCTGTTTTGTTGCCATAGTCAGGAGTGAGGCTTTTTCACACTCCTGATGGCCATAGCTATACCAGTATAAGTTTTAAGTGTAGATAACGTCTAAGTAATGTTAGAAGCAATGAACCTAGCCAGTTTCTCTAATTCCTTCAAATAGGAAATGAGGCCCGGGACAAATTCCTTGGGATATGCATATCGATAATATTCAGTTCTATGCTAATGAGCTTCTTATAGTGCAGCCATCATCCTAGTATCTGAGCTACTGAGATACTCCTAGGATGAATATAATCAGCTATGGTACCGTGGAGCTGCTTGGATCTCCATAGGGAATATACATGTAATGTAACTGGCCGCTAGATGTCATCAAGCACGAGTCCCAGTGCAAAGGTTCCTGTTGGCTCAGCCTGTCACTGTAGAAGGACTGCCCCGTGATGTTTCCACTGCTGATAATACAAGCTGCCTTGTATTGGAGCACTTTTTATGAGTCGATCTCAAAGGAGGGAAAGCCACAGTTAGCCCTTTTAATTAAGAGAGGGGAAATGAGGTATCGAGAGACTAAGGGCCAGATTTTTAAAGGTATTTAGGCACCTAAAGATGCAGATAGATCCCTAGTTAATTTTCAAAAGCCTCTTAAGCAGGTTAGGTGCCTAAATCTCATAGGCACCTATCTGCACCTTTACATGCCTAAACACCTTTACAAATCTGGCCCTCAGTGACTTATCCAGGGTCTCATAGCAAGTGAGTCACAAAGCTGGCCCAAAATCCTAAGTTCCCGTCCCATGCCCTGTCCACTACCATGCACCAATTCGTATGCAATACCGACCCCCCACCCTTCATTCTTCTCTCTCATCATCTTCAACAGGGCAGTTTGGATTGAAGGTTGCAACTGGGTTTGAGACGTTTCTCCCAGAATTACACACCCCATGTCCAACTCCCAGACAAGATATGAAACACAGACGAAAGTGACCTAAATGAAGTGGAAAGAGGGCACACAGGTTTAACAGTGAGGGTCATTAACCATTGGAATAATTGAACAAGAGCTTTTACGTCACTTTAAATCCAGAGTGGACGTCCTTTAAAAGAGAGATGCTCTAGTTCAATCACAAGTTACCAGGCTCAGTGCAGCTGAATTACTAGCTGGAAACTACAGCCTGTGTTACGCAGGAGGTCCGACTAGATGACCATAATGGTCCCTTCTGGCCTTACACTCTATCCATCTAGATGCGTTTGTCAGTGCTCAGCCTGTTTCCAGGTGAATAGATGTCGACACAACACTCAGAACAAACAGCACTAACTCATTGGAGGAGTCAAGAACTGAATGGGTCTTAGACACTTAGGCCTGATCTGAGGTTGACACAGCTCTGGCACTCCGGGATTTGAAAAATGTATCCCCCGGAGCACTGTAGTTAAGCTGACCTCGCCCCCAGTGTAGAAGAGGCTAGGTATGTGGAAGAATCAATGCTTTTGTCGACCTACCTGCCACCGCTCGGCGAGATGGATTACCAACGTCCATGGAAAAACCCCTTCCATCGCTGTAGAAGGCATTTACACTTTGGCAGTACAGCTGCATAGCGGTGTGCCATTGTAGCGCCCGTAATGTAGGCTTGGGCTGAGCTACCTTTCGACCCTAGCGGTCGTCGTCCCTCCAGATCAGGACTGGAGCAGCGTCGGAAACCGTGCAGTGCCACTGACCAGGCTCCGATCTGATTTGTGGGGGTACTGCCACCAATGCAACATCTGTTCGCCACCTCACCCTGTTTAGACCGGCACAGCTGGAGGAGGAGAAAGAGAAAGCTTACCGAGAATGGAAAAGGAAAGAACACCCCAGTCCCTGCCCTATGTTACCCAATACCCAGTTAACTTTAATTTACCAATAGTGCTGCATCCACCCAGTGACTGCATCATTTACACACCTTCTGTAGGGAGCATGTCTGCAAATCCTTGAGCAAGGCATGGGAGAGATTCTTCCCTTTACTTCCCAGGATGGTTTGGTAACTGTACTGTGCTTCAGGGAGCTAATCATTTCAATTCCCCCTTTGGTTATGGCCAACAGACATCCAGGGGCACAGTCCAGAAGTGTCTGGACCCCTGTGGCAGGTGGAGGCAGGACCCCAGGTATAGAGCCATCTATCTCCTTCCATCCGGGAGCTGCAGCGTTAATGAGAGATGAGTGTTGCACTTTAAAGAAAGCTCCACATTGGGCAGGGGGCGGGGGGTAGGAAAAGCAAGGGGAAGCAGGAGGAGTGGGAAGAGAAAGAAAGGAAAGATGGAGGAAAAAGGCAGAAGAGAAGAGGAGGTTTATGGGAGCCTAAACCGGGCTGAATCCATTGGTCTAAATGCCCTTCTGAGCTCAGGAAAGGATGTCTCGGTGGATGAAGCCCTGTGCTGTCAGCTGTCCCCACTGGCTATAAAAACTAGGGCATTGCTCTGATACACCGTCCGAGTTCCCTATACGCCACCCTCCCATCCCTCTCTAGTTCACAGATTCCCTGCAACCCCACCTCTCGCTCAGGGATTCTGTGTGGACCCCATTCCTCCTTTTCCCCACATGCCAGGACCCTGCATTCTCCCCCTGCCATCACCTCTCCATTGCCTCCTCCCCCGCCCCCACTCATTTCTTTCTGTCTGGGAGAGAAGTCATAGGGTATCGACGTGTTTAAACCGTATTGAGACAATGGGGGGGGGGGTGCTGAAAGGTGTTCATGGCTGCCATCAACCAGTTCTTTGATATGTAGGCAATTACAGACCTGTTTAAAGCCCCTGGGCCTGCTAACCAGATATAAGGGGCCCTGTGTGTCTTCCGTGGCCAATGATACCTAGAACATTCACTGACATTTTGAAATAAATCAGATGTGGTGCTGACAGACAGACAGAAATGCCACTGAGTCGTGTGTGAGACCTCACTCTGCTTGGCCAATAGGATCAGCATCACAGCTTACGGAGAGCTGAGAATGGCCACTCATCAAGCCCTTTTCTTTCCAATCCCCCTGGAGACAGGCGCCAGTGTCCCTGGGTGAGCTCATTCTACAGCCAGAAGGCAGAAAGAGCGTGAGCTGACACAAACTGCACATATCCCTGCCAGCTGGAGAGAGATCAGCATGAACAGAGTTACGCTCTCATCCGGGGGACCCGTGGCTCATGCCAGCAACGGCCCCACAGCTGAGACAAGGGCTGGGCCAAGCACTGCCACAAAACAAGCCACGCTTGGATTTTCACTCACATGAAGCACGTGCTTGTTGTGACAGCACAAGGACCTTCCTCCACTGGACTAAACCGTGGGGAGCAGCCCGCCTGAGGGCTGCTGCTTTCCATCCACTTGCGCTCCCTCTGGACTGGCCCACTCAGAAACCACTGGGGGTCAACGCTGTCTAGAGTGGGATCCCCCAAGCACACCTTTAACCCTTTCACTGCTCATCCTTCATCTCACTGGCCATTACCTATGAAGATCACATTTGTGCTCACAGAAATGCCAGTACATCAGTAATGAATGGAATGCCATTCTGCCCAGCTGTACCTGGACCATACAGCTGCTCTCTGCCTGCAGTATTCATTTGGTCTGAACCCCAGGTTAACATCTCCTCGATAGATACCTCCAGCAGGACAGCAGCCCCTAACACCACAATGGGATGTCAGTTGCAAAAGCAGCCCAGACGGAAAAGTGGCACTTCATTAGTCACCAGCCCCACTCTTAAAACAGCGAGGTGGCCCTTGCAGGTCTCCTATCCTAGTTCTGGTCTAGCTAACCGTGCTTAGCTTATAAGATGTGTCAGGATCGCACCCCACGGCCACATCTCTGACAAGTCAAAGCAGTTGAAATTCTATGGCACATGAGATTCTTCTAAGCTCTCCAGGGACAAGCATCAATCTACTAATGGGAGCGCTGAGTCCACCAGGGAGAATGTTTTCAAGCAACGTATTCCTGAGTTCTCCTTTGCCTCTGGTTGCTTCTCTTCCTTCAGGGGTGTGCTCCTGTCTGACTGACGCTGGCCATGGTTGCTGCACTGTCTTGTCTCTAGCTGATTAAATCTCTAGGAGGTGAGAGCTGGAGTGTGATTTCTAAGCCACGTGCAGCGATCAGGGCTGCTTTAGCCCTAGCAAAGTTTCCACTTTTAAAGGACTCTTGACCTTAGGATGCTGGGGATGAGTCTGCAAATTCATCTGTAAGTTCATGCAGCTGCTGGACCCCACCATGATCCCCCACCCGCACCTCCTGGCAACAAACTGCCAAATCCTTCCTGTAATGAGGTCCTTGATCTTCTACCCAGCTGCCATAAGCCTCTTTCTAAACTCCTGGACATCCACCCAGGTTCCCTCCTCCCAGCTGCCAGAGGGATCACTTATCCAGAGAGGTGCCCTGACTCTACATCAGCTGTCTAACCTGTCACCAAATGCCCCTCCTCAAGGCAAGACCACACTTCCCTTCCAAATCCAGAGCCTCCTAGCCCCCTGTTGTGCGGCCTGACCCACTTCCCAGCCACCAGAATCCTCCTTCTACCTGCCCCCACTGCCCCCAAGACATGCACCCCCTGGCCAGGTGTCACCCACCTGGAAATCAGGAAGCATTCTAAAGAGTTAAGATCCCGTTTGCTAGACACAAGCATGTGATGAGGTAATGGCCTTAGGTGTCTGCACCAAGGAAAGGGTTACAAGTTAAACATGTACCTTCCATGTTCCTGTTGTGGCTAGTTGGGAGCTAAACATCTTCCACCTCTGGTCAGGCCAGGCCCACACACAGGGCCAAGCTAGGCGCAGACAGGATAGTCAGCCAGCTGAGAATGCCTCTCCTCTCTGTGAGAGGAGGGGTCTCAGAGAAACAAGGTGGGTGAGGTAATATCTCTTACTGGACCACCTTCTGTTGGTGAGAGAGACAAGCTTTTGAGCCACGCAGAGCTCTTCATCAGGTCTGGGGAGGTTCGCCGAGTGTCACAGCTCAGCAAGGTGGAATAGATTGTTTAGCCTAAGGATGCTCTGAGTACCTTTCCCAGACCTCAAGAAGAGCTCTGTGTAGCTCGAAAGCGCATCGCTGACACCAACAGAAGTTGGTACAATAAAAGATACGACCTCCCCCACCTTGTCTCTCTAATATCCTGGGACCCACCCACGACTGCAACAACACTGCCCACAACAGAGAAAGGGTCTGTAAGTCTTGAATTGGGTGGGAGTGGGAACTATGCTACTTTCATACTGAGTTCAAGACACCGGCCACACAGAGCTGGGGATTTTGCAAGGATTCCGCTTTCAGTTACTTTCCATCCTCTCCTCTCCTGCCTCAGCCTGGACCCAATGCTGAGAATACAGGGGAGCTGTCTGTCCCTGTTTGGCAGAAAAAGACAGGCCTGTTGCTTGCTACTTGGAATGGGCCCCCTTGGAGCGATGCAGCCAGATTCCTCCCGCATCCAACTCCCCAAGAATACAGCCCTGCCCATCCCAGCATGTTTAGGTCAGGTGGAGAGACCAGCTGGCCAATAAACCAGTTCCCAATACCAATGGGCCGGGATAAAAATGGGACGAGGGGCTGCTTAACTGGTGGGTTAGCCCCTCTCCCCAAGTTCTTAGGATGCCAGTACACCTCGGGCTGGACTTTGGCCACACATCCACCTTGTAAGCTCTTTGGGGCAGCAATGGGTCTTTTTCTGTGTATTCAACAACAGTGAAGGGCAAGTCATCAGCACTAGAGGAATAATAATGTCCCCCAGTCCTTGCCCTTGCTTTGGGGATGTGCGTCTGAATCCCAGTCAAAGGCTAACATCTGATTCTCAGCCCCGTCACTCAACACAAAGCAAATAAGCTTTTAATAAAACCCACATGCCTCAAAGGCAGAGGGAATAAAGGGAAAGAGGAAAACAATCTTCTTAGCTTAAATGGGACCAGTCCCTCCCTGGTGGAAGCTCCTCGCAGGGGGTGGAGTTATGCCACGGAGACATTTGGCCTCATGATTTTAAAAATGCCGGTTGCCATGGCCACTGGAAGCGGCTGTTTATTTGACATCATTTCTAGAGCTTCCGTTGCCGTCGGGAGGGAATGTGGATTTTTAAAAGCATGTCGCAACTTTTCTACGGTTTTGTTTTTTCAGGAGCTGTTTGTTCCTCCCAAGAGCAAAGATAAATGCTGCGGGAGTGTGGGGGTGGCAGCCCCGGGGAAGATGAAAGGGAATAATGCAGCTGTCTGCTTGCAAAACTACTTACCCCAGCCCCATTTCTCCTCCTCCTGCAATACACTCCGGGAGGTTCCTCCATGTTAGGGCACAGAATCATTCCAGAGTTTCTCTCTTTTCTGATAATTGGTTGCTAGGGACTGATCTCCAGAGAGCGCCACACAAAAAGGGTGAGATGCTTTCATGTCTACAACCTACCCGGCCTACAGCACACAGAGAAATATCGGGCTCTGTTGTCAAACCAGTGCCTGAATGGGACACCCACATCCCACATTTGGTCACTGAAATTGGCACTTAGAGGAGGTATTTATGCACTTGCAGGTAACTTACTGGTGGTCCATGCTAATTTGAACGTCAGCATGTGGGCTTTGGGCATCCTGCTACCGCTCCCCGGTTTGAAGCCAAACGTATATCTATATTCCTACATGTACCCACGGCAGACACATGAAATGCACACGCACACAAAGTGTGAGTCCACATTTGGAAAAGATACATGCATAGGCACACACCGGGAGACACGGTCACACAGATTCATATGCGCGTGCACACAAATAATCAGACACAAACCCTTTTTAGCAAATAAATCTTCGCCCACGTACACACCCACACAAACATCATCACCACCATCATCACCATCACAACAGAGCAGTAAAATCCCTCATTTATAATCAGGGCTTGGTACATAATCTAGCCAAATGGCCCTCCTGGTCTAGAGCCTAGACTGGCCCCCATAAAGGGAGAGGTGTCAGCGTCTCCATGAAGACCACTAGGAACGTTGATACCGCTATTAATTTTTCCAGGAAGGCACTCAGATACTCCTGTGAAAGGCAGCAGTATAAAACTCTCAGCTAGATCAATAGATAGACGCCCGATCCCTCACCCAGTGCTGAGCCAGTTTGCGTTCTGGTATTACTGCTCTTGAGATACAAAGGCAGCAAAATGTTTACAAAAGATACAGCACAGTAATCATATTGCAGAAAACACAGAGAATCTTTATTACAATTACCACATGATATGCGTGTGTGTGTGTGTGTGTACGCACGCACACACACATGCCGTTGGGCTTTGCATTTTGAACATACAAACGAGACGTGCAGCTGACCATCTTCTCCTGGGGTTAAAACACCCCATGTTCTGTGTCAGAACAAAGCTTCTCTCTGTGTGCGATGCTCTGCATCTCATCCCCAGAGTCAGACACATGTGGGCCAAATCTGTCCGCGATGTAACCCCATTGAAGCCAAAGCAAGATGAAGAATTTGACTCCTGGGTGTTCTAGAGCCCATCTCCTTAAGACACAGCTAAAGGGCTGCCCGAGCGGGGGGGGGGCAAGTGGGGCAATTTGCCCCAGGCCCCGGTCCCCACAAGAATATAGTATTCTATGATATTGCAACTTTTTTTATGGAAGGGGCCCCCAAAATTGCTTTGCCCCAGGCCCCCTGAATCCTCTGGGCGGCCCTGCACAGCTAGGCAACCCCAGGGCCAAATTTTCCAAACTTGGGAGCCAAATTGTAGACAGCTAAACCCACCGTTAGCTACTTAACTCAAAGAGGGCTGATTTTCAGAGATTCTTCAAATCCCACCAAAGACAACAGGTGCTCAGCACCTCTGAAAATAAGGATGCTTATTTAGGTGCCTAAATATGAATGTAGACACTTCTCTTTAGCCATGTAACTGTGGCCTGATTTGCAGAGCTCTGGAGCGCCCACACAACCCCTTCTGGAGAGCTATGGGGGCCCAGCACCTTGGAAAACCAGACTCAGCCCCACCGTGCTGTACAACCCATCCCAAGCCACATCCCCTCCCCAGTGTCAGACACATACAGGCACCTGTCCTATGTGACATGTACAAAACTGTACAGAAAAATTGCACGTTGTAATAGAAGTGAAATCTAAGGGCATCTCTCTGTAAATAGATGGCTTTTTTTTAACATATAAATTTTAGTTTAGATCAAGTAGTAAAAGTCACTTCAGCTGAACCAGCTTCTCCTTCCCTTGGCTGAAATGGAAATATCATCCCCCACCCCCAGTTTGTGTGTGTGTGTCTCTCCCTCTCTTTTCTTGAAATCACTGGAAGTACAAAATACACACAAGAGTTGCTCCCTGTGGCAGCTGCCCATTCAGGGAACCCTTCACCCTTCCAGACCTTGCGGGTATGTTTCAGTTTAGCAGGAGCCTGTCCATGGCTCTAATGCCAGTCGTTAGAGTCAGTGCAGTCTGTCTCTGAGCTGGTTAGCAAGTGTCTGTGTGTGTGTGGAGGGGCGGGGAGGTGTGTGTGGAAGAGATGGAGATATGCACCAACCGGTCTAGATCATTTCAATGTCCGCTCAGGCGAAAGGGCCACACCGGAGCTGGTGCCTGTACTCAGAGGGCGGTGAAGGAGTGTTACCTGCAGGCTGGGCAGGTCAGTCGGTCTGTGTGTGAGCCCTGCCAGTCAGCAGGGCCTGATGACTGTTGTCTGCCTCTCCTCAGGCTGCAAAGGCAGCAGTAGGGTGACCAGATGTCCCGATTTGATAGGGACAGTCCCGATATTTGGGGCTTTTTCTTATATAGGCTCCTATTACCGCCCCACCCCTTGTCCTGATTTTTCACACTTGCTGTCTGGTCACCCTAGGCAGCAGCGAGGGGCACACGGGCCGGGGCACAGCAGCGGGTGGCATTTCCAGACTCATTCTGCCCATCCTCACCCCAGGCAGGCGGGTCCTTCTGGGAAGGACGCTGGGCGGTCTCTAGCCTGCTGGCTTTAGCAGCCCGACAAGCAGGGCCTCTCTTGGGCGGGCTTCCAGGGCGGTGGGCTCTGGAGGCTCCAGCCCCTCAGCTCCCGGGCTAAAGTCAGCACCTCGGCCCGCTCCCGGCGCTGGGGGGCCGGAGCGGGATGGTTGCAGCCGGTGGCCGGGCTGAGGCGGCCCGAGGGCGCGTGGTGGCGGGCGGTGCCCAGGTTCTCCTCCTCCTCCTCCTCCAGGATGGAGCTGAGCCGGCGGGCGCCGCGGCTGCGGTCGGCGGGGGGCCGGTAGGGGCACTGCCCGTTGAGCAGCTTGCGGATGGGCACCAGCGGGACGATGGAGTCGCCCAGGCGCTGGCGCTGGAGGCGCCGGGCGTCGTTCTGTCTCTGCAGGCGCTTGAAGTCGCTGAAGGCGGCGCTGGCCGTCTGGTAGAGCAGCCGCGCCACGGCCCGCGCCTTCTCCGCCTTGGAGAGCAGCGCGGCGTGGCAGCGCAGCACCACGGCCTTGTTCTTCACCTGGTGCCGGTAGACCCAGGCGAAGAGCTTGGGGTGGCGGCCGTCCGCCGCGCAGTAGGTGATGCGGCGCAGCAGGTAGGCATGGCCCGGCCGCCGCCCGCCGCCGCCCCGCTTCTCGCAGGGGGCCATGCGGATGCCGTGCGCCCCCAGCGTCAGCTTCACCTTGGTGCCGCTGGCCCCGCCGTCGCTCTTGGCCCAGATCTTGCCCACCGCCTCGTCCGTGCAGCCCTCGCCCTTGGCCTGCAGCGTGACCGCGTTGCCCAGGTACCAGGCCGTGTAGGTGGGGTCCTCCTGGTTCAGCTCCACCTTGTGCCGCCGGCTGCGGAACACGCTGCCCAGCCGCTCCAGCGGGCACTCGGGCAGCAGGTCCGGGCAGGAGCGCACGAAGCTGGAGAGCAGGGAGGCGTAGCTCAGCCCCGGGCCCAGGGTCTTGCCTTTGCCTTGGCGCTCGTCTTCCACCAGCACGAATTTGTTCCTGCGCCAGGGCAGCATCGCGGCTCTGCAGGAGGGAGTTGGGGGGGGGGGGGGGGTGGTAAGAGGCTGGAGAGGCAGCGGGGCCGGTCCCTGTGCGGCAATCGCTGCCTTCCCCCGGCTCGGGGAAGGGGCTTTCCTCCGAGCCCACCGCGAGGTGCCCCGACCCCGCTGCTCCTCCCTGAGCCACTGTTCCGCCCACCGCCTCCGGGAGATGCCCCGGTCCCTACCCCACTGCCCCGCCTGGAATGGCCCCGATCCCTCCCTACCCCACTGCCCCGCCTGGAATGGCCCCGATCCCTACCCCACTGCCCCGCCTGGAATGGCCCCGATCCCTACCCCACTGCCCCGCCTGGAATGGCCCCGATCCCTACCCCACTGCCCCGCCTGGAGATGTCCCGATACCTACCCTACTGCCCCGCCTGGAATGGCCCCGGTCCCTACCCCACTGCCCCTCCTGGAATGGCCCCGGTCCCTACCCCACTGCCCCGCCTGGAATGGCCCCGATCCCTACCCCACAGCCTCGCCTGGAGATGTCCCGGTCCCTACCCCACAGCCCTGCCTGGAGATGTCCCGGTCCCTACCCCACTGCCCCGCCTGGAATGGCCCCGGTCCCTACCCCACTGCCCCGCCTGGAGATGCCCCGGTCCCTACCCCACTGCACCGCCTGGAATGGCCCCGATCCCTCCCTACCCCACTGCCCCGCCTGGAATGGCCCCGATCCCTACCCCACTGCACCGCCTGGAATGGCCCCGATCCCTACCCCACTGCCCCGCATCCCTAACACCCTAGGCACCGCCTGGAGATGTCCTGGTCCCTACCCCACTGCCCCGCCTGGAGATGTCCCGGTCCCTAACTCCCTAGGCACCGCCTGGAGATATCCCGGTCCCTCCCTACCCCACTGCACCGCCTGGAATGGCCCCGATCCCTACCCCACTGCACCGCCTGGAATGGCCTCGATCCCTACCCCACTGCCCGCCTGGAGATGCCCCGGTTCCTACCCACGTCTCTGTCTGGAGATGCCCCAGTCGCTACCCCATTGTGCCGCTTGGAGATGCCCCGGTCCCTACCCACGGCATTGCCTGGAATTGCCCCGGTCCCTACCCACTGCAGATTGCTGGGGGTGCCCCTCCCTCTGCTCTGCCCCACTGCAAATGGATGGAGATGCCCCTCTCTCAGCTCCCCCCCCCCCGCCCACCCGCTCTGCTGCAGCTGGGCGGCTGCCCAGTCCCGCTGTCCTCACCTCACTGCAGCTGGAGGAAGATGCGCCGATCCCGCTCGCACTGCCCCACAGCGAGCTCCGGCTCCCGGTCCCGCGGCTTCTCCTGCTGTGACAGCAATGAGGAGAGGATGCGGGGATTCAGCCCCTGACTGCGTGTGCTGCTCCCCCTCCCGGCCTGCTCCATCAGCCACACACGCACACACACGCACACAGCAGCCCAGAGCTCTCACACAGACAAACACACACACCAGCCCAGAGCGCTCTCTGTCTCGCACACAAACACACAGCAACCCAGAGCTCACACACACACACACACATACTCTCTCTCTCACACACACACACACACACACACACAGCAGCTCAGAGCTCACACACACACAGAAATATCAGCCCAGAGCTCACACACACACACACACACATGGGCTCAGAGCTCACTCACACACACAGAAAGATCAGCCCAGAGCTCACACACGCGCGTGCACACAGATAGTGGCTCAGAGCTCATTCTCACATACACATATATACACACAAACATACACACACAGAGATCAGCCCAGAGCTCACACACACACACACACAAAAACACAGGGAGATCAGTCTAGAGCTCACACACACAGAGACCAGCTCAGAGCTCGCTCTCTCTCTCTCTCTCTCTCTCTCTCTCACACACATACACACTGGCTCAGAGCTCACTCACACATACACATATACATACACACACATACACAAAGAGATCAGCCCAGAGCCCTCTCTCTCACACACATACACACACCAGCTCAGAGCTCACTCACAGGGAGTCCCCACTTTTCTCACAGCCTCACCTGGACCATTCCTGCAATGCCCATAACCCAGACACCTGCCTGGCTCTTGGCTACACATTGCTTTGGCCATGGCGATGTGACGGGGTGAGGGGTGTTCCCTGCACTCACAATTCCGAGCACTCACAAAAGCAGAGAGATGCCAAGGACGTTTGCCATAGCAACCTTAGCTCGGGCCTGTGGTGTCTAAGTATTAGAGAGCCCACGGTTCCTCTGTCGGGTGGAGAGAAACAAGTGCTGGGGTCCACTCAAAGCAAAAGAACCTAGAATTAGCCCACAGTTTGGAAACAAATATTTACCCTGCCAAGTACACTCGAGGGCAGTGCTGTGGGATTCTCATCCCAGCTTCCTAGTGCTGGTTTCAAACATGTCATGGGTGCTTAAAGAAGGCAATTGCATCAATACTTAGGCAGGTAAATAAGTGGCCCCATTTCCAGAGGTGCTGAGCACCCGCAAAATCAGGTGTCTTACTCCAGGCCTAAATGTGTATCTAGGCACCCGCGTTTGGAAATTTCATTATTTTTTGGCATGACTCCAAAGCACAAAGGCCATTGTCATCCCTTACACAGCGCTCTTCATCTTCAAAGCACTTGGCGACCACTTATCATTCCAACAAACCAACAGGGTAGGTAAATATCAGGATCCGGTTTTACAGATGGGGAAACTAAGGCAGAGCGGGTGGAAATGACTTGCCCAAGGCCTCAGAAGGATCAGAGATTAACTCACAAGTGCCTAACCCCCATCTTTGCTCAGATCACTAGACCATCTTAGCCCAGCTCGCCTAATGCCATAAATCCTGGCTCAATTGTAATTTTCTCGTTGTGAGTTTCTAATAGCCTCTGAACATTGTTTGAATGAAATATGTATGGCTGTTGGTGAATATGGAGATAGGGTTGCCAGGTGTCCGGTTTTTAACCAGCACGCCCGGTCGAAAAGGGACCCTGGAGGCTCCAGTCAGCATTGCGGACCAGGCTATTAAAAGTCTGATTGGTGGCACAGTGGGGCTGGCAGGCTCCCTGCCCGGCTCCGTGCAGCTCCTGGGAAGCAGCTGGCATGTCCAGCTCCTAGGTGGAGGGGCGGCCAGGGGGCTCCGCGTGCTGCCCCCGCCCACAGGCACAGCTCCCATTGGCCGGGGCAGGGCAGGGTTACATAGCGTGACTCGCGAGCGCTCCAGCTGGAGATGGCTGTTGAGGGGTCATGGCATGCGACTCTCCTGCTGCTGCCCGCTTCTCCTTGCACTCCTATGGCTGGGCTTCAGCTGCATTGCATGCCCCGGTGGCTACCCCGTGCTCTGTCACCCCATTGCCAGCACCAGGAGTTTGAGGTATCCCCATCTCCTAGTGCTGCAAGGGGCTCTGGCAATGGGGCTGCTGTATGGCCTCCCAAAGCCCACATCCCCTCCTGCATCCCAACCCTCTGACCCAGCCCTGAGCCCCCTCCTGCACTCCAAACCCCTTGTCCCCAGCCCTAAGCCCCCTCCTGCACCCCAAACTCCTCATCCCCGGCCCCACCCCAGAGCCCACACCTCCAGCCAGAGCCCTCACCCCTCTCACACCCCAACCCCCAGCCTGGAGCCCCCTTCCACACCCTAAACCCTCATTTCTGGTCCCACCCCGGAACCTGCACCCCCCAGCCCAGAGCCCACACCTCCTCCCACACCCCAAACCCCTAACTCAGCCTGGAGCCCCCTCCCACTCTCCGAAACCCTCAGCCCCCCCCCACCAGCCCAGTGAAAATGAGCAAGTGAGTGAGGGTGCGGGGGGAGTGTGAGTGACGGAGGGAGGGAGGATGGGGTAAGTGGGGGTGGGGCCTCGGTGAAGGGGCAGGGCCTCAGAGAAGGGGTGGGTTCTGAGGGAAGGGGCGGGGCAAGAGGGTTCGGTTTTCTGCAATTAGAAAGTTGGCAAGACTAGATTACAGACAGAAGGGTGTGTGTGTGTGTGTGTGTGTGTGTGTGACGTGTACATGAAGAGCAAATGTGAATCGGGTCTGTACATGCTGGAGGCTGTACGTATATACAGTATATTGTTTGACACCAGCACCTCTTGTAAATATTACAGACGTTGTTCACTCCAGAAATAATTCAGGTTTTATCGGAACTTGCCAGGAGACTAGGTGAGGCCTAATTCTCATTTACATTAAGGCCCTTTTACACTGAAAGGGACCTTAGTTTAAATGAGAGTCAGGCCCTCAGTGTTCCTGAGAACGGTGACGTGTGTGGTTGCGATCACAATGCTGTCATGCGCCGTGTGTGTGTGACAGTGAGTGGGGGAGTCTGGAATCTGACACACAATTGCCTGCTGGAAGCCAGAGCTGCCGTTTAAGCTTGGTAGCTCTCGGTGGTCCGGGATGAGAGCAAGGATGGGTTCAGCTCCATTTGAGCCATAAGACCCCTTGCAACCAACAGAGCTACTGCCTGACAACATTCAGGCTACATCTGCACTGGGAGCTGGGGTGTGATTCATTTGCCGATGCTCTTGGTTTTTCATCTGCTGTTGAGCCTTGCTACCCCCTGAACTACTCTGACCAAGGCCCGGCAGCGGCCTGTCTCTGTGACGGGCAACGGGGGAGAGTGGACGCTGTTAATTAGAAAATAAGACACCTACGCCCTGCCAAGTCACAGTTCATGAAGTTAAGATTTCATATTCATTAGCTCTGCAGTGCTGGTTCACCTGGACAATGACTCCTTGATTCGTAACCTCACTTCAGGAGGGTGCTAAAACACTACCACATAATCCTACTGCCGCAATAAGCACCCATGGCACCAGAAATGGAGCTAGCAGGATGATGGTCAGAGGTGAGGGAGGGCCAGGTGGACATTTTACCCAGGAGACTCAGCCGTTCATGAGTTTCCAGTCCTGCAGTAAATCCTCAGGCCTTTGGAATTCAGCTGCTTCCTTCGTAGCAAAGGTTTCCTCTCCTTCTCTCTTGACTGAGATGGGTCGCTCTGGAAGGACTGGACAAAGCATAAATATGACGCAGAGGAATGGAGTTGCGCCCAGGAACCTGCTTTACCTTCCACACGATTCAGACAATCCACTTGATTTTCTGCGAGGTACCTGTAGTTATTGGAAGGAGCCTGGTCTAGGGACAGCGTAGGGTTGGGTGCACTACCAAGATGCTCAGGTACCAGGGTGATGGGGTCTGAGATCACTGTCATGAGTGTGGGATGAATGGAAAGAAAGAAAGAAAGAAAGAAAGAAAGAAAGAAAGAAAGAAAGAAAGAAAGAAAGAAAGAAAGAAGGTTGGATAAAATATCAACACTCCTCCCCCATTCAATCTTCACCCATTTTAGGACTAAATCATGATTGATCTGCAAAAGTGGAGAGACGCGCATAGGTGGGAGAGTGGGTCAATGAAGAAGAAGAAAAGAGAACTGGTGGTGGGAGTGGAGAGGAGCAGAAATGCGGCATCAGAGAGGGCTAGCTCAGTGGTTTGAGCATTGGCCTCCTAAACCCAGGGTTGTGAGTTCAATCCTTGAGGGGGCCATTTAGTGATTTGGGGCAAAAATCTATCTGGGGATTGGCCCTGCTTTGAGCAGGGGGTTGGACTAGATACCTCCAGAGGTCCCTTCCAATGCAGAGATTCTATGAAAGGAGCTAGAAACTCTGCATCCTGTACAGCTGAGGTGGCTGGTGTGTTTACTTGATGCCAGAATATGGACTGGACCTGGACGGGGGGGGCAGCTTGCCCTATAAGGTACTCTGTGATGTTATCATGGGCCATTAAGGACCCAAATGGGGATGGGAAGATGGATTGGATTTGCTGGAAAGGAATGTAGAGTTGAAAGTGCTTCTGGGCCCAGAGGTTTATTTTGAAGCTCTCTGGCCTGTGTTCAGACTAGACGATCACAATGGTCCCTTCTGGCTCTGGAATCTAGGAATTTGGGAGCTCATTGTTAACATGAACACAGTGCAAATGTGACAACCCACGTGAACCATCAGATGAGTTTGGATTTTCAGCACCACAACACAGACCTTTAGCATTTGACTTAAAGGAGTAGCTTCATTAGCTGGTAGTAGGAATAGGCTGTTATCCTCTAATGGCCTAGTCCCTAGCCGGGAGAGCCTGACACACCCTGTGCTAGGATGGGTAACACTACCAGGTGTGTTTATTTCAGCCCCAGAGCCCTCTCACGGAAAGGAGACGATCACAACGTCGCAAAAGAGGGCCTATCAGATAATGAAATAAGCGTCCGAGCTGCAGGATGAGTTTGGCAGGATCCTTTATGCTAATCGGGTTTCAGCTCTTTCCTTCCATCGTCCCGATGACATCGCCTCACTCTGGGGTTCGAGCCGTAGACATAATCCTTCTAACAACCCCTTTGAAACATCACACCAGGAACAGCAGCATTTGAACAGGACCAAAGCCTGGGGAAAAGGGACTCCTGAGTCCTCGCTAAGCACCTCCGTGGGCGTCAAGCATTCCTCACCCGCTCCCAAGGACTGTGGGTTGGGAGGGCCAGATGGTCAAGGCAGAACTGCTAATCTGCAAACACTTGCTGTCCTCCTGGGGGCACAGAAAAGGCACACATCTCGCTGCTTCTTCACTAAGCAACATTGCCCAGCAGCCCTCCTCAGCTACGGGGCGATGACCAGTGAGAGATCTGGGCCGAGCGACGCTGACAGGCACGGGGGGCACGTGCTCCTTCACGGGATGGGCAGCACAGCCAGCCAAGACCTGCGGCTGTCCCTTCAAATCAGATCCAGGGGAGGTGAAGGAGGTGGTGAGATGCAGCCCCCTAACGAGCAATGAGTAGTGACTCTGACGTGTCTCACACCAAGCCAGCAGGGCCGCTCAGCGGTGCTTGTGACTGACGCTGCTGCCCTGGAGGAGCCCTGGATAAAGAGCATTATTCAGTGACATCTCCCAATTTCCTTCCCCTCTCTCTGCCTGCCTTGATCCCTCCCCGACACTCATGGCAGCACAATGATCCCTGGGTCATGACAACGTTAATTACTCCCGCTACACGCCACTTGGCTCTGTTCTGGTTCCTTCTTGGGGAGGATGGAGATCTTTCAAAGAGGGATGACGAATTTGACTCATCAGTGGGGCTGGAGGGAGAACCCTCTGCCAGCCTCTGGTGTGGATTTTCCTTCCTACGTTCCCCCTCCCTGCCCCCTCAGTGGTGGGGCCATTGTGCCCCACATCCTTTCTTCATAGGAAGTTATACAGGAAGCGTGAAAAAGCTTAGCCGTGTGCCCAGGGCTACCACAACGTAAGTCCCATGTGAGTGGTGTTCAGGGTTTGTGCTGACTGTCTCCACAGGACAGAAGCAGGAGTGGCTAGTTCACAGGAATGAATAACCAAAGGAAAGGAATCAATAACAACACTGTAACTAATGCTACCAACTGAAATGAATCTGCTGGGCTGAATGTGTGCTGTGGCCTTCTTCTGGATCGAATCAGCACTGCTCATCTGTGTGTCAGTCCCCTGTACTACTGGCAGGTAGCGGAGATTCTCCAGAAGCAGAGGCATCTGAGTTGCTAGCCACGTTATGACCATAAAGTTCTGAACCATCTCATTGTGCAGCACAAAGACAATCTCAGTGTCCTGAATGGCATAGATTTCCCCCCCATGATACTTCGCCTTTTTCATAGTGTCTCCTATCCAAGGCTTTCAAAGCATTATACAGATATGAATGAACTAAACTTCCCAGCCTGGCAGGTAAGTATTATTATCCCATTTTACACTTGGGGAAACAGAAATGCTCGGGGACTTGCAGAAGACCATGGAGTGAATCCTTGGCAGGGTTGGAATTCAAACTCAGGAGTTCCTGGTTTCCCAGGATGTAGGCATCCCTAGTGTTCATCACCACCTATATGGGCCAGCCCTGAGCTCAGCCCACTAGACCACACTACCTCTGGATAGAAAACCCCCGTGCAAAGTGGTCTTGGTACAACCGCGGGAACTACATTAAGACAGGCAGAAGTCATTGATCCTGGATTTGGTTATGGCTGGTGCTGCCATCAGATCTTTGTCATCTCTGAGACGCGTCTCTAGACAGCAGCTTTCAAATCCAGTCCAGCGTGTGGTCTAACAGAGCAGCGGTTAAACGCAGCTGGCTCTTGTGAACAGTAAAAACCCTGGACTCATTTGTCAGGTTCCTCCCGGCTTGTAGCACCAAGTGCTGAGGGGACAGAGAAACTGACCAACAGAAGGGCCCAGCAAGGATGGAAGCATCTCCATATAAGGGGCTCTTGGGATAGCAGGGAAATGTACAACTCAAGAGCACTTTTCATAGTAACTTCCTGATCCCTTTGGTGTCTTTCTGAGACCAGCTTGCCTGCCCTCTCGTAAGCACTATTTTCCCAGCATGCTTTTCTAGGAACTGCTCCTTTAAATGCAGCAGAGCCAACCAGCTGCAGGCTTAAGAAAGCTGTGTTACAGCCCGGCACTGCTTCTCCAGTTCTTCTAGTTGGTAAGTCCCTTGAATGCCTTTGATGGTTTCCAATTCCGTTGCTTGTTAATATTGCTGAGCAGAGAGCACATTCCCCCAGAGCTCTTCTCAGATGGTTGGGGGGAGGAGAGACCCCATTTTAGCAAAGTGGAAATAATTGTCGTTAAAACCAGTAGGTTGGACACACCCTGAGCTCCAAAACCTGTCAAGGACGAGGCCTTTGTTCCTGTGTTTCCATTCCTGCATAAGTCAGAGGAGCCTGGCGTATCCAAACGCAGGCTGAGGCACTCGTAATACTGCATATTTCCAGAGGAAAGTCCTTCAAAGCATCCTTCCCCAGTTGAAATCCAGTTTCCTGGGGTTACAAAATCCAGGACATTTGCATAGGACTATTGCAATGTAAATCAAGTACCAGCATGCAGCTCGCTCTCCCTCTCCCTTTCCCCTTCCAACACAGACACCCATCCATATACATGCGCACCAGGTTTATACACACAAGCACCCTGTTTGCATGCAAATACCCCACATTGATACATGGCACATTTGCATACACACATACCCTATTCATGCAAACACAGTGTTGGCACTCTTCCCATTCCACCCCCACTACAGATAACACCCAGGCAAGCACAAGCCCCTGCTTTCATTTCCAACAGCATATGCTACGACACCGGCAAGAACCCAACGCGGCTCTAGAATCCTAGGATAAAACAAAAGCAACCAAAATAATAATATCAAATGGCTTTGTTTCGAAAGTTCTTCTCTTTTAATGTGAGGGCTCTGGTTTGGAATGTGCTTTAGCCTATCTGCAATGTAAGGATGTTTAAAGGGACATTGCCAACTCAGGCCCAGAATGTAGTGGGGTTTTGTTTGTGTGTTTGCTTTTGGAGTGGGGTGGGGTTATTAAACCTAATGAAAATGCCGTGGGGGTTGAAAGGGTGACTTCATCCTTCTTCTTAAAGGTTATGAATGAATCTACCCACAGCAGCATTGTGCTAGGTAATGCCTGAGAGCTGGAAAGCGAAACTGACTATATACCACTATGAAACTAACCAGTCTAGTTTGAAGGTCAGAACTGAGCAAAATGCAAGAATTAAACAAACATCATAAATGGTGAAAAATACATTACCAAAGACTGTAGAGATTCTATCAATCTGTCTATTTGTGTCTCTAATTGTAGATAATACAATTATCTCTGTGGTATCTTGTAATGGTCCCTCGCTCGGAGGGAGGCCACTCAGGCTGGTCCTGTTGGGCCAGGACCAGAGTCTGCGAGACAGCGGAGAGCCCACAATAAGGCTGGGTGATTAATGGTCACTATCCGGCTTTAGCCTGGGCTTGGGTAACTCAAGTAGTCAGCCCTTAAACACAGTCTATCAGGGCTGGCGGTGGCTTGGGCGGAGCTCAGGCGGCCAGCAAACAACACAGTCTCTAAGGACTGGCTTTGGCCTGGGCAGAGCGCAGGCAGCCAGCAAACAGTCTACAGGTGAGTGGTAAGGGAAGCGCCTCTCCTGAGCTAGAACCTCCTTGCGCAGTGTAGGGGGTCAGCCACCCTGGGGTGGGATGGCAGGGGGACGCGGGCCCACCCTACTCCACTACATCCCAGTCCAGAGCTCTGGAGTGGCTGCCCCTGTGTCAGTGGGGATCCAGCCGCAACACGCCATGTCTGCCCCTGGGCTACTTCCTGCCTCCCTGGGGTTCGGTACCTATGGTCTCCAGGCCTCTTCTGGTTCCTTGGGGTACATGGCAGCTGGTACTCTGGGCCAGTCCTCGGGCATCGGGAACAGCCAGGTGTAGGCTCCTCTCAGGAACACGGGAGAACAGGCAGAGCGTCCTTTTTCTGCAACTGTTCTGCAGGGCTGGCCTTTTCTACTTCCGGTACTTCCGGCGAGGGAGGCGGGGCGATCTAGGCTCCGCCTTCCAAGGGGCGTGTAATGGTCCTTCGCTGTCCCGCTGGGAGGGAGGCCACTTGGCCTCACTACATATCTGAACACAAAACTTAACGTGTTCATTCTCTGTGATATTATTGGTGCCAGAGGTAAGGAATCTTTATTTAATTGCTTGACTTTCATAGTGACTGGGTCTCTTTCAGCAGATTTAAAATCTCCCCCAAAGCTGGTGTTTGTTAGCTGATTTATTTATAGATCCTACATTATTTAGGAAGCGTGGGGTTTTTTTTCCTCTCTGGTTTCTGCTTTTCTGCCTCCTGTTTGCTGCTTTTGAGTTCTCTCCCACAAGCTGCACGGGAATACATTTTTTTTTTATCCTTGACATTTTGCTGTTTAACTTGATCATGGCTTAATACGGACTGCCAATCAATCACTCTGCGCGTGACAGTCAAATCCAGGCTGGCTGTCCGAGCTAGTAAGCTTGATGGCATTTCTGCAGTTTGTCTGTCTGTAACGTGATAGCTTTTTTATGCCACACCCAATGAATTCCAGGATTTCAGGGAACATTCTAGGCCAGAATCCTATTGATCTGGGGAGAAACTGGGGAGACGGCGAGCCCCTGCCATCTGTTTAGTACAGCCACAGCTTCACGCTCCTTTGCAGTTATCTATGGATCAAAGAACTGGTTGGTGGCTCCCCTTAACACTCTCTAGCATAATGAGACACCAGGAAGGATATGTGGTTTGAGCATTGGCCTGCTAAACCCAGAGTTGTGAGTTCAATCCCTGAGGGGGCCACCTAGGGATCTGGGGTAAAATCAATATTTGGTCCTGCTAATTTAGGGGGGGAGGGATAGTTCAAATCCTTGAGGGAGCCAGTTGGGGATTGGTCCTGCTTTGAGCAGGGGGTTGGACTAGATGACCTCCTGAGGTCCCTGCCAGTCTCATCTCAGCCTATCCTCCCAAAAGAGTTTAATGTTTTGACACTCTGAATGGCTTATCCTTCCTCCCAGATCAATAAAAAAAATTTTTGGGCGGGAAGAAATTAAGGGAGGGCAAGAAGGGCATTCACACAGCCCCTGGCATGGGGGAGAATCACAGAATATCACAGGATTGGAAGGGACCTCAGCAGATCAGCTAGTCCCACCCCCTGCTCAAAGCAGGACCAATCCCCAGACAGATTTTTACCCCAGTTCCCTAAATGGCCCCCTCAAGGATTGAACTCACAACCCTGGGTTTAGCAGGCCAATGCTCATATTGAGGAGGAGCGGGGGGGAGGGGGCACACAGAAATCCTGGTGTGCGGGACATTGGGAGATCCTGGTATGGAAGAGAGGTGGGAATGCAGGGGAACATGGAGCCCTTGCCATGGGGGGATGAGAATGGGGGTTGACACAGAGCTGCTGGCAGCGTGGATGTTGGGGAAGTTGCACTGAAATGAAGGAGGATCGGAGGGGGCCACACAACGAGCTTGGGAGAATGGCGGGAGGCCAGGAGCCCCTGATGTGAAATGATCTCAGCCTGCCTAAGCTCTGAAGCATGCAGCCTTTATAAGGGACCATTGCAGGGAAAGGATATGCACCTCTCATAGTTGCTGCATTAACTCGTACTTCCCCTGAGGGCTGCAGGACAGGCACCTTCTATAAGGATGTTGGCTGGCAAGTTCTCGGGGGATTTTCCCCATTGTTATCTCCATGGAGCAGTCTGCACTGCTGTGTGTGGATAGGGGATGCTGGAGCCCCAGGTGACAAACTTCAGCAGGAGCCTTGACCAGTTCTGCGGCAGGCATAAGGAACAGGGAGCCTTACTCTGTCTACACTGCAATTAAACACCCACGGCTGGCCCGTGCCAGCCAACTCGGGCTTGGGCTAAGGGGCTGTTTTAATTGCTGTGTAGATCCTGAGCTCTGGATCCCGCCCACCTCGCCGGGTCTCAGAGGCAGGGCTCCAGCCCGAGCCTGAACGTCTACACTGCCCTTAAACTGCCCCTAAGCTTGAGCCATGCGGACCTGAGTCATGCCAGCCGTGGGATTTTAATTGCTGTGTGGACGTACCTTTAGTTCTTTTCATCCTGCAGAGGGGTTGGGTTGACACGGACCTTCCTCTCAGTCATAAATAGAGCAAGCTTAGGGTGAAGGGGGCAATCAGAACTAGGTTTGCCACCCAGGGGTGATTGAGTTGGTGTTTGTCCTGCTTTGAGCAGGGGGTTGGACTAGATGACCTCCTGAGGTCTCTTCCAACCTTAATATTCTAGGATTCTATACCACAGTTTCCCATTGTTTGGTTCTGTGAGTCGGGCAGGTCCCTATCCTGTCATCGCTGGTGAATGAAAGACAAATGTGACTTCAGTCACAAGTGACATGAGTTTGGCAGTCTCCGTCTAGAGGACACTGCACGTTTGCCCAAACTGCCACTTGTCATAGATTGCCAGAATTCAAAGGCGAGGCCTGGCATGGGAACGGGCAGGTGAAGGTGATTCACTACCACGGAGATAGCACCTTAGAAATACACACTAGAGCGGCAGAGTCAGTGTTATGTTGGAGCAGCAGGGAGGCGGAAAGTTAATAGCATCGGAAGAGCTGCAAGGCAGGCTGCATATCAGCGCACGGTGCGATGGAAGGGAGGAGGGGGCAAAACTGGAGCGAATTCATAGCAGAGCAGCATCAACCATCAACGGCAGTGGCTCACTGGAGGAAAGGCTAAAAGAGCTAGGTACACAGAGATTGCCTGAACAGCAAGCACTGGGTGACTGGACCCCGCTACCGCAGGGATCGGTTCTGGGTCCAGTTCTGTTCAATATCTTCGTCAATCATTTAAAGAATGGCATAGCGAGTCCACTATAAAGTTTGCGGATGATACCAAGCTGGGAGGGATTGCAAGTGCTTTGGAGGATAGGATTAAAATTCAAAATGATCTGGACAAACTGGAGAAAGGGTCTGAAGTAAATAGGATGAAATTTCAATAAGGACAAATGCAAAGTGCTCCACTTAGGAAGGAACAATCAGTTGCACACGTACACAATAGGAAATGACTGCCTAGGAAGGAGTACTGCGGAAAGGGATCTGGGGGTTATAGTGGATCACAAGCTAAATATGAGTCAACAGTGTAACAGTGCTGCAAAAAAAGCAAACATCGTTCTGGGATGTATTAGCAGGAGTGTTGTAAGCAAGACACGAGAAGTAATTCTTCCGCTCTGCTCCATGCTGATTAGGCCTCAACTGGAGTATTGTGTCCAGTTCTGGCCACCACATTTCAGGAAGGATGTGGACAAATCAGAGAGAGTCCAGAGAAGAGCAACAAAAATGATTAAAGGTCTAGAAAACATGACCTATGATGGAAGATTGAAAAAACTGGGTTTGTTTGGTCTGGAGAAGAGAAGACTGAGTGGGGACACGAGAACAGTTTTCAAGTATGTAAAAGGCTGTTACAAGGAGGAGGAAGAAAATTTGTTTTTCTTAACTTCTGAGGATAGGACAAGAAGCAATGGGCTTAAACTGCAGCAAGGGAGGTTTAGGTTGGACATTAGGAAAAACTCCCTAACACTCAGGGTGGTTAAGCACCGGAATAAATTGCCTATGGAGGTTATGGAATCTCCATCACTGGAGATTTTTAAGAGCAGGTTGGACAAACACCTGTCAGGGATGATCTACATAATATCTAGTCCTGCCACGAGCGCAGGGGACTGGACTAGATGACCTCTCAAGGTCCCTTCCAGTTCTATGATTCTATGATAACTGAAGTGTGCCAATGCAAAGGAGGGTGGCTAATTATTGAGGGTGGCACAAGATATTGAGCAACAGCAGTGGGATGAAATTCAGAAGAGAAGCGCTTAGGCTAGTTATCAAGAGAGGCCTCGTGACGGTGAGATCTGAAGGTATGGAGCCCAGCTTCAGTGGTGTCCACTGCACGCACTGCAGGGGTCCGTCCATCTGTTAGGGGCCTTAGATTGGGAATAGTGTCCCCAAGGGCGTGGTGACAGTCCCATGGCCTGATCAGTTTAAAAGCAGATGGGACAAAGCTCTAGCAAACCAGGTGGTAGGGAGCAATCCAGCTTTGGTCTCTGGGAGGTGACGGAAGGACCTGTGGGGCTTCCCAGTCCTCCTGTAGTTTCCATAGTTCTAAGTAGGGCTCTGAGCAGCATGCAATTCTCCTGAGCATCAGCGCGAACGTCTACGTACCAAGCAATGCTGAAAACAATCAGAAGGAGGATAGAGCTTCTTGGGCACTTGTGAGGTGAAGATAGTAAAGGGGTGACTTGTTCTGCTGGCACATCCTGGGATGGTAGCAAACGCCCAGTCCGAAACAATGTCACATCAATTGTTAGGAGGGATAGCTCAGTGGTTTGAGCATTGGCCTGCTAAACCTAGGGTTATGAGTTAAATCCTTGATGGGGCCACTTAGGGATCTGGGGCAAAATCAGTACTTGGTCCTGTGAGTGAAGGCAGGGGGCTGGACACAATGACCTTTCAGGGTCCCTTCCAGTTCTTTGAGATAGGTATATCTCCATATATATTATTAACTACAAGGCCTTTCCAATGCATTTACTATAATACACATAATTAATATGGAGAGCTCCCAGATGCCCCTGTCAAAATCAAGGCCCCATTGTGCTGGGCACTGCACACACATCTGCTGAGAGACAGTCCCTGGAAGAGCTTAGGAGAATGTAAACAGACAAAGGAGGGGAGGGGAACAGAGGTGGGGAATGACATGCCCAAAGTCAAGCCAGAATGTTAGAGAACCAGGATTAGCAGCCTTGTCCTCTTGGTCCACAGCCAGTGCTCCATCCACCAGACCCTGCTGTCATCTGTGAGATGTATAGCTGTCAAATAGGTCTTGATTATTGTCCATAACTCTAGTTCCTTCTGCCTCTCAAATCTGAAAAGCTGATTTATCACAATGACAAGCTAGATTGCAGTTGCCCACCTCTGTTTCTCCCCAAACAGGGCCTGCCTCATTCTAAACTCCACCTAGAAATTGAGCAAAACAGAGCTTCACACGGTGAGACACTTTGTCTAAGGAATCCCAGATAAGCTAAACTTGAAGTTTCTCTTCCCCCAGGAACGCAAATGGAGATGTCTAAATAAAAGGATTGTTAGTCATTTAGACAAGGATCTCACAATTTACATACGGATCACATGTGTGTGTCTCTGCATGGGCAGTGAGAACCCCCGAAAGGTTGACCGAGGAACACCCTGCTTTCCTATGCAGAGTGACCCATTTAATCTTGAGAGTGAATCAAGTTCCAGAGGTGGGTAGGGAAGCTTAAACCAGTTAGAAATGGCTTGCTGTGTTAGTTGGGTTAAGTTTCCTGATTCAAGTCCAATTCACATGTTTTCACTCCAAATTAGAAACTGTACATTTGTCTGCCTTATGAATCAAACATGCTGTCTCTCTCTATGTGTGGATGATGTCTCTGGTGCATATAGTAAGTGCTGAACAATGTGAAATGAAAGGTACTGGGCATAATCAAAAAATGTCCACAACGTTAGAGGAATTATAAGGGATTTTCTTTTCTCAACAAATGATGGTTGCGCGCTAGAAGTGATGTGAATTGTATAGCACCAGCAGGACAAGGAATATTGAAAGAGATAAACACCTAACATTGAAATATGACAAGAAATCCCTTTAAAAGGCAGGGAATTGCAATTACTAGTCTGGATAATAGAGAAATACAATCCTTGAAATGAATAAAACATAAAAAGCCTCAGATAAAAAAATACCTTCGATCCTTTTATGACACACCCACACCGTCTAGTAGATATTGACCGAAGCAGGCAAGAAACTCCAAGAGCTGAAATCCAAGAGCTGATTGCCAAGTGTTCAATAGGAAATTAGAGGGTTTCCCTCTCTAACCATCCCTGAAAACAGGTGATAAAACAGAGATCACCAGATGAGAAGCTGGAGACTCCAGAAGAGCTGTCCTGTTGAGGTTTCCTGTCTGAGATTGTGTTTCTCTTTGTGTTCTTTAATAGAAATAACTAAAAGTTCCCTGGTTGAATCTACGCTCTTTCTAGGGAGACCCCAAGGAACCATATTTTGGATTTTTACCCAGTAATCCTAAATGAGTGTTTCTCCTTTGCCCGCCCAGGTAAATTGGCCTTTGAGATCCTCAAAGAATAACAGTCAGCGATTGCTTGGATGTTTAAGACTAACCATTTTCAAACCAAACACTAAGAATAGCAAGGACTGCAATCCGAAAAGTGCTTAAAACAAGGTGCAGCCTCACTCCTCGGAGGATTATTTAAGTCATGTTTACACCTCCGGCTAAATCGGCGCTGCTGCGATCGATGCAGCGGTGTGGATTTAGCGGGACTGGTGAAGACACGCTCGACCTAAGTGATGGCGACTTCAGCTAAAATCCACACCCCAGAGCGATGTAGTTATACTGACCTCATCCCGGGCGTAGACAGAGCTATGCCAATGGAACAGCTTCTCCTGTCAACATCTGTACTGCCTCTTGGGAAGGTGGGTTAACTAGCCGAAGGGAGAGGTGTTGCCCATGGGCTTAGAGCACCTTCATTAAAGCACTACAACGGCATATGGAGATATACCTATCTCATAGAACTGGAAGGGACCCTGAAAGGTCACGGAGTCCAGCCCCCTGCCTTCACTAGCAGGACCAAGTACTGATTTTGCCCCAGATCCCTAAGTGGCCCCCTCAAGAATTGAACTCACAACCCTGGGTTTAGCAGGCTAATGCTCAAACCACTGAGTTACATAGCTACCACCACTCACTGGGGGTGGTTTATTATGTCGACGGGAGAACTCCCTCCCATACATTTTTGCCACTGTCAGGTCTCTTGTGTAGACATAGCCTGAGCTAACGTTCCCCCATCTCAATAGAAGGGGTTATCGTAATTAATTCCATTCAAATGTTGGCAATAACTTCCAACTGGCGTGCCTAGTTTGGTAGATTTCAGCTGTCAAATCTAGCTGACACTTCAGCAAATTCATAACATCGACTCCCCATCTCCGCCTACGCTCCCATTGTGTTTATCTTGGTTTACTGATGTTCTGCGTGTGTTCAGGACTCCTCTGAGAGGGGGCGGCTTGCAACCTCTCCTCCCCCCACATCCCAAGAAGCATCCTCTGTGTTTCTGGGACTCAAAATCCCAGATTTGTGCTGCATCAGCAGACGTTGGAGATAAAATCGCTGACTCACCTGTGTTCTGCGGTTGGATTAAGGGGTTCCACACCCAGAGATCATCTTCAGCAATAAGACCTTCCTCCCTCAGACTCCAGCAACATCGAACATGCCCATGTAACAGACCCAGACCCTGGGCAGTGATGCATCAAGTGGACTACAACAGTCAGTGGCAATTTCTCAAGCTGCAATCCACGTCCAGGGGGAGGTGCCTTTGTTATGGAAAATCCATCCAATAATGAGCTACCTCTAGAAATCTACAGGATCCTGCTAGAAGGAGCTGTAGGGTTAAGGCCCTCTGAGATTACGCCGCAAGATAGCCTGCGCCTGTTTGGCTCACCTTTATCTGAAGGAGGCGAGAGCAGCAGGGTTGGTATATGGGGGATCTGCAGATTCGCACCAGATGCCTCATTAGTTTGACTATCTCTGTACGGTTTTTAGACATATGTTACCCTGCCTGAGAACCCAGCTCAGGAAATGTGGAACAGACGGTGATAATCATAGAGCATGTTGTGGGATGACAGTTAATTTGAATAAGGTGAACAAGCTTTGGGGAAAGGGTTCAACCCCACCCAAGGATCGGATCTCAGCCTGAAAGCCTGCAGCCCTCTGCGTGGGGGGAAATCATGAGACATTTACAGAGCATTTACAGAACCTTTTCAAAATGCACAACCCCCTTTGAGATCCACCCTTCCTTGCTGCAAAGGAAACACACTGTTAACCAGGAGATGAAGATAAAACAGGGCATGTGATGAAAACCATAAAGCTTATGATGCGCAGATATTGAATTCCAACCCCCTGGTGGAAGGGAAGCATGTGGTGGGGGTGGCGACAGGGGTCCATTCTCACAATCTTATCTCATTCCTGCTAAGGTTTATGTGTGGAAGTCCTAGAAGTGCTACCTTTCTTCACTGATCCTGCAGCAAAAAACTGTCGTACGATGACAATTGTTATATCACTACATCATTGGTGCCCAGAGACTGTTAGTGGGCGTCTATTGATCTTTCTTTCTATCTTAGGGTTTATCCTGCCATCCGTCCCCATGGTAGCTGATTGCCTTCCATTGTGAAATGAATAGCAGAGTCCCTCTCATGGATTTCAGGCAGCGTCTGGCTCACCATCCTTTTGGGGTTAAAAGCTCTGTTTGGGGTCATCTTTATTTTTTGTTAGAAATCGGCTGAGTGATATAAAAGCTAATGCTGCATTATCCCAGCGTCGCACTGCAATGCGATGGCACAGCATGTGAGAGGCCGATACATCGTCGTGGTCTGATTCTAAATTACCAGCTCAAATGGCCAAGGCTTTTTCACCATAACCCACCTGTAGTTTATCCTAAAGAAATGCCATAATAAACCAGCAGCCCTTTGAGTGGCCGATCCTGTTCTACCCAATCAGCTGTTTCCATATCAGAGCCTGATCTGAATCTAAACTTTCCAGCTGGCTTTTCTCTGGGTCGTGAGCTGAACCAAAACCCTGGAGCCAAATACCCCAGAGCGCTGGGGAGCTGAACTTTGCAACCTGGGCCGATCGCTGATAAGAAAGTTGATGCAACAGCCCATGCACTAGGGTGGAACCAGATTTTGAAAGCTAAAGATGTGGACAGATGCCTAGTGGGATTTTCAAAATGCCCCAGGCTTCCTAGGGTCCTTTCAAGCGAGGATGGAATTATCTCATCTATAGCAAGTGGAGAACCTGAGTCAGAAACCTTCCTTGTGGTCGGTTAGGTCTTTAGCTTGCTGTGTGCCTTCCTGCTCCCCATTCACTCCCAGCCCAAGCCTTTTAGGGTATGTCTACACTGCATTAGACATCCATGGCTGGCCCATGCCAGCTGACTCGGGCTTGGGCGAAGGGGCTGTTTAATTGCAGTGTAGACCTTCGGGCTCGGAGCTCAAGGATTCTGCAAGGTGGGAGGGCTGCGTAGCCCTCTGCTGGTGTTGGTTACCAGGTTCTTGCAAGGAGCAAGGCCAGCCCCCTTCTGCTGCTGCCCCTGATCAGATGCTCTCTGGGGTGGGCAGGGCTGGGCTGGCCCACCTTACAGCTTCTGTGGACTGAAGGTGCATTGGAGAAGGCAGGGCAAGACCATTCACTTCCTCCCATCGCTGATATTGTTGCTGGCCATTCCTCACGGCAAGCAGGGCTGATCCTGCTCCATCTCTCATGCACTTCACAGGCCATGTAGACACTCTGCTATCACCTGTTGTTCCTAAGGCCTGGGCACCAGTGTCTGGACTGGAACCAATGTGGTGTGAGGATCGCTGCTGGCTGATGCTCTTTGGTGACAAACCCTGGGATCCACAGATCCACTGTTAATCTGCAGCTGACGCAAGGATCCTGGATACGGACCATTCCCACACCCTTTCCAGCAGCTCGGTTAACTTTCAGCTGGGTATCACGAGAGACAGGCTGGGGCCGTGGACTCCGGTTCTGAACTCAAATCCAAGAGCCCTTAATGTCCGAGGCAGGTGGGTTTGCATCCAGTGTCCTAGTGGGGGCTGATCTCTCCAGTCATCACTGCCCTGAGACCCTGGCAGCTTCTGCGCCTTTTCCGACAGTTGTGTTGCCTCCCTGTGAATGTTGTGTCTCTGTTTGACACCCCCCTGTAGGAGCCAGGTGCTGAAACATAAAGGGCAGCATCGGCAAAGAAAGTCAGCACGCTCCATTTTGGAGCACGGTGCAGGCACTGGATCCATTTTCTCGTCCGCGGATTTCAGTGGCTCTTGGAGGAGGGTATTTCATTTTTAATGGCACGGGCCGAGCGATTGCGTCTCATCCTTTCGGAAGAAGAGCTCCCCCCACCCCCACTCGCGGGAACAGCAAGGAGGTCTGTGAAACCTGCATTTCCTTGCATTTGCACGTTACATTTTCTGTCCATCATCTGTTATGTAAACACATAAGCAGGCCTGGAATACGTTCAGTGTGGTAATCAGCCACTCTTGACAGCCTCGGCAGAGACACTGAGAGAGTGGGTCTATGTGTCTAATAATAATAACCACACAGTACTTTCCATGTTCAAAGCACTTCACAAACATTAATTAATCCTTCACAGCACATTGTGGGCTTGGGAACCTTGTTCCTGTTTTTATAGATGGGAAATGGCAAGTGAAGTTAATTAGTAATTTACTCAAATCCACAAGGAACCAATGGCAGACCTGGGACGTGAACCCAGGTCTCCCAGCCCTGGAAATACTGCCTGTCACGAGTCAGATTTATCTCAATAGATTCGATGCCCAGCATCAAAAAGCCGCTGAGGGTCTGTGTGTTGAAATCAATGAGAATCAATGAGCACTCGGACCCCATGCACAGAGGGATGAGATCAAAAACTGTCCATCAAGTACCTGAGTCCAACATAACCGAGGGCTTTACATGGCTCGTTCCTGCAAAGGATGTCGTTTGAGATGGGGATGCCTATTTTCTGGGTACTGCACCGTTACATGTCTGAGAGGATTGAAGCCTTATTTCCAGTTTGACCGAAGGCCCGTGTTGGTATCAATGACGCTCACGAGTTGTTGGAACAGCTTCCTGCAGGACATGGTGGATTCTCCATCACTTTACGTGGAGAAAGGCTGTCTTTTGAAAAAACGCCACCGGTTTCTGGGTTTGAGTCAGGATCATGGGTGTGGAGGGAGGTTCTCTAGCCCATGTGACGCGGGAGGTCATGTGAGATGATCCTAATGGTCCTTCTGGCCAATACTACCTATGTATCACCAGAGATCTTCATGGCAAACATAAAAGGGCCAATCTCCAGCCTGTCTCTTAAGAGATGTGTTAGGATTTTTAATTCAGTTAGCAGATTCTCTTCTTTCCTTATAAACTTGTAACACTAAATATACCCAGCAGGCCCTCTTGGGGCTGGGGATCAACCTAGCATTGGAGTCAGCAGGGCCTTCCACAAATGCTTGATTCAGGAGCCCCTGGGTGGTGACATGAAGTGGTACAGGCTGGGATGCAAAGTTTCCCCTAGTCCAGAGCCTCAATAAAGAAACCCCTTCCTATTCACGACACCCATGTGCAGCAGGTATCGAAGGCAGGGGGAGGTTGTACCTCCCCAAACAGCCTTGCGTGACCCCGCCCATGCTCCGCCCCCATGCCCCTTCTTGCTTCCCGGGCTGTACCGTGGCGGGGGGCTCTTCCCCCTTGTGGGCGGGGTCCCAGGCTGGGGGGCTCCTGGGGGTCAGCCTGCTCTCCGGGGATGGGGGAGGGAGGCCACGCTGCTTGCCTAGCATACCGGGGATGGAGGGGTGTGCTGCCCACTCACTTGCCCAGCGTTTTGGGGCTGGGGCGCTCAGGCAGCCTGGGTGTGTGTGTGTGGGGGGGGGCTGGCTGCTGTGCTGGGAGGGGGGGACTCTGGGCGAGAGGGGCAGGGCTTCGGGTAGAAGGGGTGGTCCAGGATGGGGGCTAGCCTCTCCGAGCCTGGGGTTCACCTGCCACCCATGACAACACCCAAGTCTTGTCCCTTCTCTGCTATGATTGCTATGACAGCCCTGCCCTGCTGACCCTCTCCCAGGAATTGGGACTTGCTGTTCCGGTTCCTGCTCCCACAACAGCATAAAAAATGGCAGAAAGTATCGCTGGAACTTTAATTATTCAAATCCGCTTTGCATAATGGAAGAAAATTCCCCAGCCCGGAGCCCCGCTCTGTGCTCAATCTGTCAGTTGAAACAGCTGCTCCTCTGCCCGGCTCGTATCATTAATTAATAAGCCCTGGGACAGAGCATGGTGCTCCCATGCTGCCCATGGCAGAGGGATATTTAGCACGCTCCCAGACAGCGCTGTGGCTAGCCTGCTTCGCAAGTGTGTTTTTAGCTTATTGACCTCCTTGGTATTTAGCCATGAAAACAAAGGGATGGCAAAGAAATTTAATTCTCTGTCGCTTCAAGCGTCTTATGCCCTGGCTCCTTGTGTCTGTTACACGTCGGACTGGGCTGGGTTCCACCGAAGGGCCTTGATATGAGACAAGCACAGCCCTGGGCTTGAGGCAGAGCCCGGGAGCTGACAGTGGGCAGCAGGGGTCGGGTGAGTTTCCAGAGAAAAGCAAGGTCGCTATGTGTCAGAGCAGCAGAGCCTCGGTAAAGGCTGGAAAATGTCTACAGCCACCTGCCGAGGGAGACAGTGTAGTCTAGTGGAAAGGGCACCAGCCTGGGAGTCAAGAGGCTTGGGGTCTATTCCCAGCTCGGCTGCAGACTGGGTTTGCCACCTTGGACAAGATACTCCTGTCCCGTAGGGCTTGTGTGCACGCAGTGGCTTTGTCTACATTGCAATCAGTGGTGTGACTGCACCTTGGGTCGACATACCCGTGCCAGCTTTCATCTAACTAGCATGGCTGGAGCTAGCAGGAAAGACAAGGTAGCACGCGCTTCCGCAGGGGCTAGCAACGCAAGTACGTACCCAGGGTCCCGGTGGGCTTGTGCAGTCCCTGCTGAAGCTCTTGCCAGTGCATGGACGCTGCTATTTTTAGCCGGGCTGGCTAAATTGAAGCCGCCGCAGGTATCCCTGCCTGAGCTGTGCTCACACTTCTGCTTGCAGTGTGGACGTATCCTGAGCGTATGCACCAATTTAACTAAATGGATTTAGAAACTGATTTAGTTTAATCAGTGCAAGCCCTACCTCTACCCCA
Source organism: Malaclemys terrapin pileata (assembly GCF_027887155.1). Taxonomy (NCBI): domain Eukaryota; kingdom Metazoa; phylum Chordata; order Testudines; family Emydidae; genus Malaclemys; species Malaclemys terrapin. The sequence continues at coordinate 8,740,257 of NC_071523.1, forward strand.
GTGGGGCCATGCCTCGGACTGGCCTGCACACAGATTTTGTACTAGTAGAACTATTTTTGATAGGTCTGATTTTTCTTTACCTTTTTTTAAACTGGTACCGTTATACAGATACAACCTCTAGTGGCATATACTGGCATAGCTTTTCCCCCTTCTCTCGCAGGAATAGCTAGACCAGTGTAAGTACATTTATATCGGTGGAACTGTAGCCCCATTAGGGGGCCTTGTACTTCATTAACTACATGTGGCTATAAAGGTGCAGTTAACGCAGTACAACACTTGTGTAGACAAGACCTTAAATCAATTTAGCTGAAACTGGTTACAAACCAACTTCACTTATATTGGTTTAAGATGCTTTAAAACTGATTTCAGAGTGTCCACACACAGAATTGCACTGGTTTAAGTAACCCAGTTTAAAATCTCACCCTGGTGTAATTTTGTAGGTAAGGCAGGCCTCAGTTTCCCCATCTGTAGAGTGGGCTGAGTAAGCATTAGCATCTTTCATAAAGTCCAGCGAGGCGAAAGATGGAATCAGTGCTCTTCATTGGGGCTGTGGTATCAGCACTGGCATTGTAGACAAATCAGAAGTGCCTAGATGGGGCAGAATACTCTTGTGGACATAACCCCTGGGGACGTACTAGTCATGCCTGGAGACAAGACAGAACATCCCTGTGGTTGTGTTAGAGATGGAGATAGAGCCGGTCACCCCTACAGGTAACAGCCGGTCTGGCCGTAGGGCAGAACACAAATATCTGCAGTTGTATATCACCAGGCGAGTTAAAAATCAGGCCGTCTGGAGTGCTGGAGCCAGCCAACAACCAGGGACTGTCTATCAGAGAGGCTGATCATCATTAACATTATTTTCAAGTTGCTGCTGTCCCTGGGGACTAGACAATGAAGGAGGAAGTTATTCCCCCAGCTGCCACAGCAAGGGTGTGCGGCTGCGACCGCATTCGCACGCCACTCTCCGCTTGGCTCTCGGGCTCCCAGTACCCCAGTTTCATTGAACATGTGAGGATTCCCCCATCATGCACCCCACTTTTCATGGGCGCAACTGGCCCTCTTGTGCAAGGCGTCAACTCGCTTAGCTTCAGAAATAGAGCAGGGCTCAGAGGTGCAATGTACACCTGGGAACACTAGAGGGCGCTTAGGGGAAGAATAGAATAAGATTGCGGAGCTAAGGGGTTTTCCTGAATAAAAAAATCCAGCGGAACCCGTCTGACTGCTGCTTACTTCAGCCAAAATCCCCCCAGCCTGTCCTCCCATGCACACTGCTGCAGCCTCCCTCTCTGCAGGAAGTAGCCCCCTCCCTCGCCCCCTTCTGCTTTACATTTCGCTGCTGCCATTCCGACAAGCCCCCACTGAATCAGAGGCCCCATGAGAATACGTGCTCTGAGGGGTTCCACCCCTGGATTTAGGCTGTGGAAGGAGTCCCTGTTATTTCCCTTTCTCATGTAATGGCACCTCAGTGTATCTGAGAAGGCAGATGCCCGTCCGGTGTGGTGTCTGGTGCAGATTATTACTCCGTGAGTTCCAGCAACTAGACCCACCCCCTTCCCGTGTGGCATCCAGCTTCGAGATGACCACAGTCTTTCCAGTGGTGCCTCTAGCTCAGAGGTTTTTGAAGGGGGGGGGGCATGAAAAGGTTATCGGGGGGCGTGAAGACCTGCCAGGACCAGGCTTCCTGCAGGCGTCACTCCCCCACTGCTGTTACAGCTGTTACCCTCCTCTGCTGGGTGAGGCCGGTGGGACTCTGCGAGCCGGGAACCGGAGGCTGCAGCCCAGGAGTACTGACCCCACTACCAGACAGAGCCCCCTACTGACCCTGGCCCTGGGGCACGGAGCCCCGTCCGCTTCCCCTGCCAGACAGAGCCTGCGCAGGGAAATCAGTCGGGGCTCTGCTGAAGGGCCAGGAGGGGGCCAGGCACAGCAGGGGAGGCAGTACTCACAGTTCCCCTCCTGACCCCAGCCCTTTCAGTGCGGTCCCTTTCACTTCCCCTGCATGGGGGGGGCGGGGTGGGGGGAGCAAGGTGGGCAGGGAGCAGCGTCCCAGCAGCTGAGACCACCCAAGTGCAGCAGGGTGTGGAAGGTTCCCCAGCTGCCACATGGTGAGTATCCCTCCACCCTCCGTGGGTTCCTGGCCCCTTGGGTTCCAGGCGCCCTGCACCCTGTTTCTTAGAAAGAAGGGCGCACACATGGGACATAAATCTCTGAAGGGAGGCTCAGCAAAAGAAGGTGAGGAACCTCTTCTCTAGCTGATGCCTCCAACCATAAGGTATCTAGTAGGGTTTCCCCTGTGTGAGCTGTTCGCTTGCAGTGTGTTCTCCAGCATTTAGAAGTCTCTGTGGTGTCTAGAGTATCAGTCCAGAGTGAACTCCAGTTACTGCTCACTAACAAGGTCTGTACCCTGACTAAACAGCTGAAGGGAGACACAGACTGGCGATGCAGCCCAGGGACCCGTCTGGAAACAGGAGAAATGGGCAGATATCCAGCTGTCTATGGGCTGCAATCCCTAACTATTCACTGGCATCAGAGAGTCACGTCCACAGTGTTTGCATGTACATCCTAGCTCCAAAAACTGCATTTCACGTCCCATCCATGCTTGGGAGGAGCACAGGCAGTAGGGGTCCATCAAGAACGAATACAACCTAGTCTGTTGTAGTGACAAGAATGAACTAGCGGAATCCATTTTTCACCTGACAGCAGGTGCTCGGGACAGGGAGAGTTGTACGTGCCGGTAGCATCTGAACAGAAATCAGTGGGTGGAGGACGCTACTTCAGCCTGATGGTACCATCACTCAAACCCCTGTGCTTCAACTTCCGTTGGTCTTTATAGTACAAACAACTCTCGCACGTGTGCAGAACGGGATCATCCTGTCAGCTGCTGGGGATGGGATTCAGACACTAGCCCTGAGCATGAGACGTGAAGCAGGCAGTCGCAATGTCCACTAGGAGAATGTGGGTCTTTGTCCCCCGCTAGTGGCTGGTCCACAGAAAAGGCTAAGAACCTACTACAGCTGCTAGATAATGGAGTTACTCCTTTAGCTCAAGTAACAGAGGCTGAAGATCTCAGGTTTGGTTCCCACCAATGGCCTATGGTCAGGGGGTGCTACTTCTGCCTGTATCCAATAGAAGCAGAGGAGGGGGATAGTACCTGAACTGTTCCATTGCTGTAGTCTCAGATCACCTTCCAGTAGAGTATTAAGCAACTTGACTATGAGTGTGTGCAGTGAAGTCTCTTGTTTTGGTAGAGTTTGTTTTTTTTTAAATGTACTTGTTGCTATGCATCTGTTAGAGGAGGCAGGCCAAAGAAACGTGCCTTGCACTTGGAGTGGAAGGTGGGGAGGTTTGTGTTGTCCTTAGTGCCTGGGGTCCTTCATGCCACAGTCTCGGACCAGCCTCTGAGAAAGCGCTGTCTCCTGAATTACATCTGAATTATAATGAAACGCGGCCACCTCTGGGCTGGAGCGTAAGAGCACAGAGCACAGTAGTGCAGGATGAGTGAAGAATGCTGTAAGCAAATGAATTATACAAGGGGAATGAAGGGAGGCAGAATGGAAGTGCCGCCGCTGGAACTCTCGGGACTCTGGGGTTAGCACTTAGATTCTCCTAGCCGGGGCCTTTGAATGATCAGGGCCTGAGTTTTACATCTTACTTTAAACGAGGCCCAAGACTCCTCGCTGCTCTTGGATGCCTGCCATACATCCCACCCGAGCACCGCACCATACAAGCCTTGGTGTCACGCCATGCTCTGTTACTTGCATTTCTGAATGCTGGGTCTCTCGGTTCTGCCAGTCCTACTCTGCAGTGCTCGTCAGCGGAGGCTACTGGGCAGATCCATGTTTAGAGCCCTTTAAGACGGTGTTGAAATGGTGCGAACACACCAATAGTTTAAAACACTGATTCTTGACCCAACGGGTGTGAAGGCTTTCTGCCGGTGGCTGTGATTGTTCACGTCGGTATCAGCTGCATTTGTATGGAGAGCCGGTGGGGCAGCAAAGCCTGGGGAATGAATGGAGCAGAAGCGTCACCTCAACCCAAACAAACTGGCATGGCTGGACTTGTGCTTGCCTTTCGCAATAGCAAAAACGTAGTCAGATCGTTGGCTGCCAAACACGAGTCTGGAAAGTGAATCTGTTTTTTTTCAATCTATTTAGGAAGTTCAAACAGTTTTACAAATCACTGCCATGTAAATATCAGCGAGACAGCAATATTCATTACAACAATGAGCTTTGGTTTAGAGACATTATACAGTAATATTATCATCAGATCTAGAACACTAAGTGCCTCTCCATCAGGAACTCTCCATGGGAAAGTCTGGCCCCTGGGATGAAGTGTAGGGCTCATCACCACTATATTAGCAGATGGGCTGGTTGCTACATGATAGAGCTGTAGCGGTGGCCTCTAGATTTGACTTAACTAAGGCCAGGTCTACACTACACACTTACTTCAATATAACTATGTCACTCAGGAGTGTGAAAAATAGTTATGCTGACCTTAACCCCCAGTGTAGACAGCACTTTAGACTGCTCGATACAGGGTTATACCTGCGATACTGTGATATAACCCAGGTATCATAGGTGTAGATGCTGTACTTGGGAACACAGCGTCCTGCTCTTCAGAGATCACAACCCAGAGAGATTTAGGAAACCAAAGAACCCAGCCCCACCCCTTCTTCCTGCTCGCCAGCAAAATAAAAACAAGAAACTTTGCCAAACCTAAGATTCATCTTGTATCTATATCCTCAAGGCTGTTTGTTTTACACCAAAAAAATAAAATAAAAAAATGTGGTACTCTTACAAGCTCCACCCACTTCCCAAACTCCATCTCTCAAGCTGCACCAACTCATCATGCCAAAATTATAAGGGTCTGAACAGGTCCTTATAACATGATTGTCCCTCTCCTTTTTTTTTTGTTTGCATACCTTAATCAGCTGCCAAAAATGTAAGTGTTCATGGTTATACTGTTATCATTTAGGATTCAGGGTTAACATCCAATTGAGGTGAATGGAAGCAGATAATACCTCTTTGAGCTGTTGTTTCAGGCCCTCTGCAGATTCAGGCAGATAGCACCATGGGACCTAGAGATTAATTTTTGTTTTAATGAAAGCTTTAAACTAGAGCAAAAGGAGGCAGCCAATCTGGGAAAGCACCAAGCTACCACAGGCCAATCTCCTCCGTACCTTGGGCTCCGTGCATAGAGCACTCAAGGCTCAGGAACAGGCCCTGTATCAATAATTTGCATTCCCAGGTGCAATCATGGGGCCTGATTCCTCTCATTTACCCCAGTGTCAGTCAGGAGTAAATCAGTAGAGTTACACCAGTGTAAATCTGCTGTAAACAAGAGGAGAATCGGGTTCCAGTGTGTCACGTTTCACCCCAGTAACTTCATTTGCAAGCACATTGTCTGGCCCTTTAAACAAGAGGGGGGTGGGTGAGAATGAAACGCTCACAGACCCATCTGCTTCGCAGGTTGGCACCCTGAGCGCAGAAGAACCCCCCCAGGCTGTGCAGATCAATGCTTCTGCTGCTTGGTTGTGTCATTACTGAGTCATTGAAGAGCCGTTTACATTTCCAGCCAAGTTATAGATTATGCTGTAACATCAGTGGCATCGGGAGTCTGTCCCAGGGAATGCATCCGAAGAAGTGGGCTGTAGCCCACGAAAGCTTATGCTCTAATAAATTTGTTAGTCTCTAAGGTGCCACAAGTACTCCTGTTCTTCTTGTCCCAGGGAAGATCTCCACATGGAAAATGAAGACCTCAGAGATTTCCTCGGCACCGCAAAGACAAGAGATGAAATGAGATCTCTACTAGGAGCTTGATGTTTCCTGCCTCTTATTTGCTAGTGTATGACTTATTGTGTAAGCGTGGGGGTGGGGTAATTCAGATACCACATGGATTGGTGTAGTATAAATGCTAGGCAGCAGCTAGGAAAGGATGCCTGTGCTCATGTGTGGGCTGGCAGATGTGCTTGTGGGAGATGGTCGGTAGTCATAGCACCGTGTGTGTGTGTGTATAACTGGCGCATGAATGGATGAATCAAGGAGTCCTAGACTCACAGCATCACCAGCTTGTATGAGAATTCCTGCCAGCTGTAGAACCATCCCCCTTGGTGCAATAAAAAAGCGTGCAGACAGGAGGGGGAAATGACATCAGCAGAACTCGCACACTTAGTGAAGCCAGCCCCATGGGGACCCCAGCTCCGGTGAGAGAGGTACGGTGCTGACGGCCCAAGCATTCCCTGGCAGCCAGGAGTCAACGAGTGAGACTCATGGATCGGGGCAATACATAAATAAGTGATCAGGAGATGCCTCTCCGAGGGGCTGGAGCAGAGTCTTGGGATTGGCTAAATATGCCACCCAAGGAGCTTTCCTAAGAGAAACATGTAGGTGCTGGAAGCAGGGGTGCTGGACCTCTAGCTTGCAGTGGAATTCATTATATACAGGGTTTACGGTTGGTTCTATGGCTCTCAGCCCCCCCACTATACAAATTGTTCCAGCCCCCCTGGAAACACGTAAATAATGGTCCATCTTTAGGACGTGCTTTGCCATTGGGCGGGATCCAAAGCCCACCGTGCGGCTCAGACCCTAAGGAGATCCCCGGTGATGTACGATCAGCAATGGCACGTGGTTATTAGGGTGCTGCATGGCCAAATTAGATCCCAGCATGTCTGAAAACAAAATGGCCGCCAGCCCTTTCCCAGACACGGTGGGATAAAGCCCGCTGGCAGGCTTGGCTTTATTTAGCCACAGAAAACAAGCACAAGCTTCCCTGCACTGCACCCCCAGGATGTTTACTTCAGTCCTGAGTCTGACCCGTTGTGACTTCCTCTCGGGGCCAGAGAGCATTGGAGTTTCCATGACTCTGCAGTTCCTGGCATCTCTCTTAAGGTCGCTGGCTAGTGTGTGTGGTGGTGGTGGTGGTGGCGGCGGGAGGGGGAGGGGGGAAGTCATATACAAATGCCTGTCCTCTAGGAGCTGGACTGTGACCCTCAACACACTTCACATTGGGGGCTTTGACTGTCAGTCACTTCTGACCCGGCTGCATCAGAACTGGCAGCCCAGCTAGGAAGGAAGATCTCTGACGTTCCTTCCCATTCCCAGTGCTCTGAGCTATCCAGTCCTCTCCTCCCCCGTTTCCCTTCCATGGGAGCCGTGCGCACTTGGCTGCCTTGCTCTAGAAAGGACCTGCTTCCGGGCTGGTGACACAGCCCCGTTATTCATCGGGAAAGCAGCTCTGTCACTTCAGCCTGGCTAATGTGAGTCCCACTTTAGGTTGATTAGAGCTGTCAGAGCTCTGGGCAGGAAAGGCACAGAATGTACTGAATGATTATTTTGAAACCAGCTTTAAAACAAAACAAAAACCAGTGCAACTGTTCTGCTTCTAGCCCGAAATTCTCAGCTCTCCAGAGCCCAAATATTTGACACTGCCTTTTAAACTGGATGAGGGGGACCATATCCCCCCTGGGACTGAGAATGAAGGAGCCGGTCAAATTACTCCCTGTGAACTAATTATCTGGCAAATCCAGCCCTTGTGTGTGAAGATTTGCCTTCCTATGGGTTCGGTAGCTGTAAGTAAGGCAACGATTTTGTCAGGGGTATTTTTAGTAAAAGTCAGGGACAGGTCACTGGCAATAAATGAAAAATCACAGAAGTGGTGACCTGTCCCTGATGTTTTTACTAAAAACATCACTGACAAAATGGAGTGCGGGGGGGAGGGTCCAGCATCCTGGCCCTGCCCTGCAGCGGCTGGGAGCCGCAGGGACCCCATTGCCCAGTGGCTAGGAGGGGTCCCCCTGCCGCCCTGCAGGGCTGGGAGCTGGGGGCCCCACCTGCAGCCGCTGAGCAGCTCGGGGTCTCTCTGCTGCTTCCGGCTGGGAGCTGCGGGGAAGTGTGGCTGCTCCTCCGGGCGATGGAGCCGCTGGGCAGCTCAGGGGTCACCACCAGTGGCGGTGGCTGGTCAGTTGCGGGGGTCCCAGTGTCACGGAGGTCACTGGAAGTCACGGATTCCGTGGCATAATCTTAGCCTTAGCCATAAGTATTCGCGGACTCGTTTGGAAGGGTTATTTTGAGCCTCTTGGGTGTCCAGAAACTGTTGACTTGATCCATTTCTCAGGGTATGTGATGGGTCATCTAAACCACATGGCTTTGTTTCTGTTCCTGATCTATTACCTGAAGAAGAAGGCATGACAAAAAGGCGATTAATGGACAGTAAATTATCGTTATTTACGTAGAGTATGGAAGCACCCAGGGGGGAAGATGGGGAGGGGGAGATATTTGTGCAATTAGAAGCCGTAACCCTGAACGTTTGTGGGAATGGACACCTGTCCGGGAGAACCTTCCCAAGCAGCTGGTAAACGAGAACGTGACTGGATGTTCGGTGGCATTCGAGCAGCCCTAGGAACGGGACACACAGACCCTTCCTCTCTCTGGCCCAGGTTAGAAGTGACTGGAAACTCATTCCCCTCTGACAGCTGGCGTGAAACAGTTTTGGGCGTGAGCACAGTCTCCGCCTTGCTTAGAGCAACCAGACAGCAAGTGTGAAAAATCGGGATGGGGTGGGGGGTAATAGGAGCCTATATAAGACAAAGCCCCAGATATCGGGACTGTCCCTATAAAATCGGGACATCTGGTCACCCTAGCCTCGCTCCTAGCAGACAAGTGCCCCAAGCACAAAAGCTGCTGTGGGAATCACCGCAGCCCTATTGGGGTTATGGCAAAGCCTGCGTGGATGTGCAGGTTCTCCCCCGCCTGCCGGGCTTTAACCAGCACTGTGCGGGGAAAGGCTGGATGTCGGATCCCCTCCATGAGGGACAGCACAGACAGCAAGAGAGGAGGGCAGCCTGCAGCGTCTAAGGGCTTGCTACTGCAGCCGCTCTTTCAAGACTCGGCCTTTCTTTCTTTCCTGTCCAGGGATCAGCAGTGGAGTAACTCCAGCACCGGGTGGGATGGAGGGAAACGTGGCTCTTGAATCATGTCGCTCCGGATGAGTTAGCATCAGTGTAGCAGAAGTCTAAAAATAGCCCCTCGCCGCCCACACCTCTCGCTTCAGATGATGCAACGTAAATGACATGGTTAGTGAGCAATGGGTTCCTAGGGCATCAGAACAGCAGGGCGAAGGGGCAGTCGGGGCAGCAGGGGAGGCTGTGGGGGGGGGCTGGGGAGGAGGCCAGGCTGAATGTCCATTGAAGCACCGGGAACCAGTGAAGACAGCTGGAGGCAAGAGAGAAGGTCCTGCTGCAGCAAGGAAGCAGGAATAGCACCTCCAGCATTGACAAGCATCCCACGGAGACTGCACCGAAGCAGGCAAAGGAGTTTGCCGGAAAGCTGGAGCCACGTGTCCAATGCCAAGTGGGCAGGGAGCGTTTGGGGGAGGAGGTGCAGAGCTGTGTCACGGGAAAGGGAAGATATTGGTGCGCTGCACCTTTAAATGCAGAGGTGTCTCCCCACCTGTTGCCTCAGAGGCGGCTGGGAGGCAGCTGCCATTGTTCATCTGACTTCCGCTGCAGAGTGTTAGCGTGCAGCATCCCACGTGTCTCTCCGTCTCACGTGGCCTTGAGATTTGCTCACGCTTTGGCTGTGGGTTTGCAATCCCGCTCTCGAGGTCCGATCTCTTAGTTACAGTCGTCCCCGTCCCCCCCCATCCCCCAGCCAGAGAGCAAAGCCTGCTTTTCTCAATCAAGGGTAGCTTTTGGTTTCAGACTAATGAAAGCAACAAGAAAGAACTAATATCAAGTCTCCATGACAG